>NC_141346.1:53293604-55693604 GCF_057382095.1 Aulonocara sp. 'chitande type north' Nkhata Bay | reverse complement strand
GTTAATCAGCAAAGGTTAGCATGCTAACTATGATTATATTATTATTATGTGATTATAACATGGACTATCATTATCTAACAGTAATACTTTTATGTTTTGTATTTTTATAGGAGTACCAGACATTAGACTGGACTGTGCGCTATGAAAAGACAAGAAGTTAGGTTGCGTGACACTACCATCCATTCTCTTTAAAGACCTACCTTAGCCAGTATTTTGGTGACCACCTGGCCAATGTCATCTCTCCACTCTGGGATATTTGGATTGAATCTGTCTAGGTTTCTGCTGAAGCTCAGAGGGATGACTTGGAAGTTATCTGCAGGAGCAGTCAACAAGCATCATGGCTATGATTTAAATTGATCAAATAAAACCTAAAATATTATTTTAGCAAATAAATAAAATTAAAAAGAAATTGCAAATACCTACACATTACGCTGTTTGGACTGATGTGTAACACCTTGGTGGGAACATATGTGGTAAAGAAATCAGTCTGCCTATCCATATGTGTATTTTTTTGCATGAACTAATAGAAGTAGTGTAGCTTGTTGAGAAGCAGCATTTCAAATATGTATAAAACTGTGTACAAAAATCACAAAATAATTTGAGCAACATAATGAAACCAAAGCAAAAAGCTAGTTAAAATGTACTTGAGTTCAGACAGTAAAAAAATCCGAGTTAAACTAAAATAAACTCCCTCTATCTTCAAATATTAAAGCTTGCTTATAAATAAAACAAGCACATCTCTTTGTCAAATGAATTCTAACTTGCTAACTCTGATACACCAGCAATAAAATCATGAGATCATACAATATTTTCCAAAGATGGAAAAATGTCAATTCAATTTTATTTGTACAGCGCCAAATCTCAACAACAGTCACCTCAAGGCGTTTTATATTGTAAGGCAGACCCTACAATAACAGGCAGCAAATTTGTCTCTGTTTGTCTCAGTGACTCTTAGACCAGGAATAGCTTTTAAGTTTTGACTTTACTATCCGAACTCTGACTGAAAAATTTAAGAATGTTGAAAGCTCACTCTCAACAGTAGAAGCCGAGATGTGGTTGAAAGCTATGAGAAAAAGCCTACAGTAGGACAAAGATCTGAATTCAATTTTTTTCAGATTTTTCTTAACTACCTTATCCAAAAGAAAGAATGAACATGTGCATTAAATTTAAGCTAACAGCATTGTTTATGTTAGCAAGAATGAATGACCTCTCTGCACTGAAACATACTTGTTATTACAGTTTTTCTCGATTGCTTAAACACTATCTTTTGAACTCAAATTTCAAAACCATAATGCTATTTTTCAAAAAGCACACCCATTTCCCTGAACTATAAACACAGGGGAATTTAGTGCAGGGAAATACCCTGCTTTAATACATGAGTCAGATTTGGTGAACTGTTATTGGAAAACTGTACACACAAATCCCTTTGATTTTCAGTGCTTACGCCATGTAGTCATTTTGAAAGCACTAGCATTCAATGATGTTGACTTAAGTCAGCACAGCTTGAACTCAATTAGTGGAAACACTAAGAGTCAAAATGTATCACACACCAATCAGAAACTTTGAGGGCCAAAGTCAGCTCATCCGGGTCTGAAAGGTCGAGGAGGAGGAGGCGAAGGAGGTCTAGGACATCAGGGAAGAGGAGGTGGAGGAGGAGGAGGCAGAGGAGAAGGAGGTCTAGGACAACAGCGACAAGGAAGGGGAAGAGCTAGGGCAAGGAGACAAGCGGTCTTGGATGAATTTCGAGCCACTTTAGTTGACTGTGTCCTTGTTTATGGTATGACTATGAGGGAGGCTGGGCAACGAGTACAGCCAAATTTGAGTCGCTTCACTGTTGCCTCCATCATCAGAACCTTCAGGGAGGAAAACAGGTAGGTGTAAGACTGTTCTGTACAGTAACTTCAGTAACTTTTGAGTTACTGAACTCAAGTTTTTTGAGTTTCAGTATGTTTCCATTTTTGTCCTGAAAAAGGTTATTTGACAGTTACAGTAAATGAGTGCTTCTATTTTTTTGTAGGACACAGAGGGGACCACCTGGTGGAGGCCGGTTAAATTGTCAGAGGAGCAAGAGAGGGAGCTTGTAAACATGGAAGATGCCACTAATGTAATCCCCCTGCGAGGAGGAGATTGATTGAGGATGATCATAATTTTCGAGGGATAAATGCCATTAGCCTCTCCATATTGACCACATCCTCCGAAAGAACCAATTCCAGATGAAACTGGCATAGATTGGTTCTTTTGAATGATAGTCTGAAAGAGTGAAAAACCAACAAGTGAGTTCTGATATTGTATGAAGTATTGTGTTACATCACAGCATGATAGTTTATGCTGCCATTTGTGCACTCTTAAACTGTGGTTCAGGGTAACTCTATTGTGTTAGTCAGGTTTTAACCTGACCAAAAGGAGACGCATTGGTTGTGTCTTTTGTCTTCATCATGTGAAAAGGTTTTTGAGGGGAAGAACCACAAGCAACATGACTTGCCAGTTCTGGAAATATTGTTTTTAATTTATTGCACCAATGTGTAAGACTATGTTGTAGTGTGTGTGTTTGAGGCCTTGTGTGTTATGTCTGTGGGCAAAATTTGTTTTTTCAGCAAGTGAATGGTTTTGAGTGTAGAGCTTCATTTTGACCTGAAAATACGATGTTTGGGAAATTGGGTGAGACGTTATGGATTTGTGTTTACTGTTTTGAGAATACGAGGCATAGTTTCGAGAAATGTGTTTAACCACTCGAAAAAAATACTGTAATCTCTGGCTCACTTCCACAACATGTCTTTGATCCTGTCCTCCTTCTCTCTCCCCAACCAATCGTGGCAGATAACCGCCCCACCCTGAGCTTGCTCGTAGGGGGTCATATGGGGTTGGGTTTTTCTGACAATAGTGCCTTGAAATGACTGTTGTTGTGATTTGCCGCTGTATAAATAAAATTGAATTGAAGAATTGAATTAAAATGAATATTGTAATTCTATTTTGGCCAACAGACAAATGTAACTTTCTCAGAACCTTTGATATAATAACCTCTTTCTCTTCACCTCTTAGCACATACAAACATACGTTACCGTAAACTCGGACAGTTCTTGTGTCCTGCACCATGGATCGGCTGTTTGTGGCCTGTACCGTGACTGAGACTTTGCCTGTTCCTGGGAAACGAGTCAGAAGGTTGTTCTGCAGAGTCAGGATGGGCTGCAGGAAAAATTCACAGTATTAGTGATAAAAACATGTGGAACATCTGGAAAAACAAAAAAATGGAGGTCTGGAGGTCAGAAATATTCAGAACATTTTTGGGTTTATTTAATAAACCTATGCAATATGAAACCTGCTGTGCATAATAAATTTTGAGACTATTTTAATTCATTGCTATAGTCACTGGGCCACAAATTTGCTCATAGCTTAAATTAAAATTGGTATTGCAATTGTTCCAAGCGAGGAACCCTAACAAGAAACCCCCCATATTGTACTCTGGGTCCAGCAACCAATAGCAAGAAGGCAGTGCACAATGTAACTAGTTAATACTTAGCAGCTACACAAATTTTGGTCTCTTTGTCACTGTAAAAAGAAACTGAAAAGTTTATACATATCAGAACATAATAAAAATCATCTGTTCTTTACCAGGTCTTAAAATTAAATAAATAAAACTTCAGGCAAAGTACAAAACATTTCCTATAATGCTGTGTCATTGTTTATTGAACAAAACCTTATCCAAAATGCACAATCAGAGTGTCAAATTTAAGTACACCCTTACTAGTTCCTTGGGAATTAAAAAGATAAGTAGCCACGGGGGGCTGCAAATTAAATGCACGTCATTAATTTAATTCGGGAACCCAACCACGGCCACAAAATCAGATTTTTTTGGCAGTTTTCTGGTCTGGAGGAAGAAGTGGAATAAATTCAAGACATTCTTCCTAGTAGTAGAGATCTTGGGAAATTCACCCCAAGGTTACAGTGCAATGCTCAGAGAAAGTGCAAAAACCACCAAAACAACCAACCAAGCAAAAAAACTATCCAAGAACTACATCTCAGACTCTACAGGCCTCAGCTACCATGTTAAATTCAAGATTTAGAAAAAGACTGAACAAGTACAGTGTGTCTGGAAGGGTTCCCAGGAGAAAGCCTCTTTCTAGAAAGAACACAGCAGCACTCATTATCTTTGCAAAATTTTATCTGAACAAACTACAACACTTCAGCAACTGTGTTTTTTGGACATATGTGACTAAAGTGCATATGTTTGGCCATAATGCATAATACATAAAAACCAAACATTTCAGCACAAACACCTCATACCAATTGTCAAACCCAGTTGACAATTAGGTGATTCTTTGGGCTCATTATACAGCAACTTGGCTTAGGCACCATGTAGTCTGCTGCTGCTATTATTTATTATTGTTTGCTGGGTTTTTTGTTGTTGCTACGGTATTTAAACGTAGAATGGGAGGCAGAGCCTTCAGCTTGCAGGTCCCTCTTCTATGGAACCAGCTCTCAGTTTAGATCAGTCTTAGAGATTTCTTTTTTTGATGAAGTTTTAGTTTAGTTTCCAGCATCAGGCCTAAAGTGCTGGGGAGTGCTTCTCATGACACACTGTTTCTTCCTCTTAATCACCACTTTTCACGTTTGTTTGTACACCACTCTGTATTCAATCCTTAGTTACTTAGCTGAACTAACGCAATTTTAATGGAATTCCACAGATTTTACAGTTAGAAATGAATTTATAAATGAATGACAATTGAAGTTTTTCCTTTACCTGCATGCTGTCTCCTATCCACCAGTAAAAGACAGTCAGGTTGGCCTCACTGGGAAGGACAGTAGCAGTGAGATTGACCTCATGGTTTCTCCCAGCAATGGGAACCACTTCTAGGTGTACTTCCTGTAGTGGGGCTACAAGAAATGAAATTCTATTAAAATAATAAGAAAGGGTCAGACTCTACAGGCCTCAGCTACCATGTTAAATATTAAAGTTCGTGTCAGTAGAATTAGAACATTTCTAACTGACAAATAAGAAGTGAAAAATGAAGTGAGATTCAGAACGGTCTCCACCATATTTGGCAAAGCTAGACAGATATGAGAGGAGCGAACCAACTGGCAAAAGATGATTTCATCACGTTTTTTCCCTGCTAGGTATTAATAGAAATTCAGGACAAATGAGTATAGATGTTTGTGACAGGCAGTGTGAGCTTCAGTGATGAGACATCAGCAAAAACTCCACCTCCAAGAAAGAAAATACATTTTAGAGGCTGTCTAATTAAAAGACAAGGAAGTTCACCAGGAAACCCAACCTGTGACCTGGATGTACATGGTAGCCTCATCGTGTCCAGCCATATTCTCAGCCTTCACTTTGACCTTGTAAATGCCTGGATTTTCATAACGGTGCTGGATGGGTTCATCAGTCACAGTCAGGTTCTGGTAAATTGTCCGTACCCCATCACCAAGATCCACCTGATACTTGGTGCTGCTGGTGTCACCCTGTTAAAGAAAGATAATGTTCAACAAACTGAAACTGAATAAATGAGGAAAAAGTAAAAAGAAAACAACTTTTGTCCTACCTGCTCCTGGTGGACAGTGAATGTGATGTCATCCCCAGGTGCCACAGCCAGCATCTGCCCTTTTATGCCAACTCGTAATCCTTTAGGCGCGAGCAGGGGGCAGCTGTGCTTTTTAGAGCTCTGCTGCTTGTTTGGCTCCCCTTCACATGAGTTAGATATCATCTTCCTGTAGCTGAAACACAGCAGAGGACAGAGTGTGAAGTCAGGCGTGCACTCTTACTGAAAGCAAGATTAGAGAGTGAATAACAATGCTGGTAGGTGTGAACTTGAGACAGAGCTGGAGCTGGGTTGGAGAAAACGTAAAATCAACAAGAACAGACCCAGTGCTGGACATGTAGGTCTGTCCTAGGTGGCAGTCTTCAGGTGGTGAATCTGGATCATACCAGAAGTCAGCAATGCAGCGGTCAGTTTCCATGTGTGATTGCTCGAATCCATAATCACTACAAAGACATTTCAGCATCATAAAAATTAATAACTGTTCACTAAGCAAGAAAGTTATGCTGGTCTGAGCAAATACTTGAAAAAGTAAAGGCCTCAAAGATAACACAGCATGAAGTACAGGGTGGGCCATTTATATGGATACACCGTAATAACATGGGAATGGTTGGTGATATTAAAGTCCTGTTTGTGGCACATTAGTATATGTGAAGGGGCAAACTCCTCGAGGTGGGTGGTGACCATGGTGGCCATTTAGAAGTCGGCCATCTTGGATACAACTTTTGTTTTTTCAATAGGCCATGTGACACATCAAACTTATTGGTAATGTCACAAGAAAAACAATGGTGTGCTTGGTTTCCACGTAACTTTATTCTTTCATGAGTTATTTACAAGTTTCTCTTTGTTCACAGTCATTGACATGTCGAAGAGGTTAACACGTGAGGAGCGGATCGAAATTGTGTTGATATCTGGTGAACGCAGTAACCGGGTCATTGCAGCAGATTTCAATGCAAGACACCCTACGGGACCACCCATCTCCCATGCTACAGTCAGCAAACTGCTTGCTAAGTTTCGTGATTTTTGCCAAAATGTGGACGCAAGCAAACTGTTACTAATGAAGAAACATCAGTGGCTGTCCTAGCTTCATTCAGCAAGAGCCCACAGCGTAGCACTCGCCGCATCTCACTGGAGAGTGGCATTAGTTGAACATCCCTTCGGCGGATATTAGCTTCTCACAAACGGCACCCTTACAAAATCCAGCTACTGCAGCATCTCAACGAGGATGACCCAGATCGGCGCACAGAATTTGCAGAATGGGCAAAACAAAAACTGGAACAGGACCCTCAGTTCACGCAGAAGATTTTGTTCAGAGATGAGGCAAACTTTTATGTGAATGGTGAAGTTAACAAACAAAACCACCGCTATTGGTCTGACACTAACCCATATTGGATGGATCCCTCCAAGACTGTTGGACCAACAAAAGTGATGGTTTGGTGTGGTATATGGGGTACAACGATAGTGGGTCCATTCTTCATCAATGGAAACCTCAAGGCCACTGGATATTTGAAATTGCTACATGATGATGTGTTTCCCTCTTTGTGCACTGAAGCTGGCATGTTCCCTGAGTTTTTCCAGCAAGATGGTGCTCCACCACATTATGGGTGCCAGGTCCGAGCATTCCTAGATGAACAGTTTCCTGGAAAGTGGATTGGTCGTGGTGGCCCGAAGGTCTCCCGATCTGACCCCCTTAGACTTTTATCTTTGGCGCCATCTGAAGGCAATTGTCTATGGTGTGAAGATACGAGATGTGAAGCACCTGAAACTACGGATACTGGATGCCTGTGCTGGCATTTCTCCTGTGGTGTTGCTATCAGTGTGTGAAAAGTGGGAGAAGAAGGTTGCATTGACAATCTAACACAATGCAGCACATTGAACACATTTTATAAGTGGTCAGAAACTTGTAAGTAACTCATGAAAGAATAAAGTTACATTGAAACCAAGCACACCATTGTTTTTCTTGTGACATTACCAATAAGTTTGATGTGTCACATGGCCGTCTTCCTATTGAAAAAACAAAAGTTGTATCCAAGATGGCCGACTTCTAAACGGCCACCATGGTCACCACCCATCTTGAGGAGTTTGCCACCTCACATATACTAATGTGCCACAAACAGGACTTTAATATCACCAACCATTCCCATGTTATTATGGTGTTTTCCATATAAATGGCCCACCCTGTAGTGTGCACAGTGTCCTTTATTTGCATTTATAAACAATACATTTGCTTTTGTTTCCGCATTCTACTTTCAGATACAATAATAGAGGAAATATGATGTAATCTGAAACCAGTTCAGTGCATATTTACCAGTTGTAGTCTTTCTCAGTACACTGGCAGGGTTTGTTGGTCAGAGCTGATGTGTAGCTTTTTCCTTTTATGCAGAATGCAGTGTCCTTCCTCTTCCTGAACGTCCGCTCCTGGCCCATAATGCACTTTTCCTCCTAAGGGTGATAAAATCCATGTGCACACTCTGTAGCCACTTATATGTTTGTACAATCTGATACAACCAAACACAGCTCGAGAGCCATGACCTTAGAAATAGATAATTTCCCTTGGAAACTTCAAAAAGCTAGAATCTATAACACAGCTTAAATCATGTGAATGTGCTGCATCTCTGTGTGAGTCCGTGTGCATTACCTTCTGATCTGTGAACTGCCAGGAGTCATAATCAGACTCAGTGCACTGACGGGGAAAAGACTGCCTAAAGTCCACTTTCACCAGCTCCCAGTCTGACCTATAGCTGATGTGGCCAAACACACTGCAAGAAAACACACACACACACACGCAGTATAACGAAAAAAGCCTTTTTTTGTCGGCACAAAGGAAAGTCTGAACATCAGGCTTTTTTCATTTTTTAGCATCAACACCTAAATGGTAAAGACAGGATATTTCCTTAATGTTCTGCTTGTTTGATAAAACATTAACAACGTTCTTGCTTCCAGCTGTTTGTTAGATTCTTTCCTCTGTGTTTCCTCAGAGTCACTGAGTTGCACTCACTTACACACCTGACACAAACAGCAGCAACTTCATTAATTATTCTAAGACTGGTAATTCACAACATGTGCTTTTCTAAAACACAGAGTGGCAGTTTTAAAATGTAAGTATTTATTTTACAGCATTATTGTGGCATTATTGTGTATGATGCAAGGGGCAACACTGAGATAATCTTTACCTAAACCATCTTGCAGCTTTACAAATGGATTGTATCTCTATTGGAAATGTAGCTCAGCCTTTTAGCAAAGTCACAGTTCCCCATCCTTTCCACTAGATGGTGGTGTTCTACAGGAAATCACAGGTGATGCGCCATATTCCCATTACTGAACTCAGCTGTTTAATCTGTGTGTGTCTGTTAGAACATTTTTAAGCATACTGATGTGACTCAAATCAGTCACTCTGACATATGTTATTGGCTTGCAATCACTTCGTTGGAGTGCCGCGCAAGCAAGACTAATGTTGTCTTTACCAGCGTCGTTAAAAGGTAGTGACAGATGTCTCGGCTGCAGATTCACATATGCTGATGTTCCACTTTTTACCTCTGTTGTTCTTCTTGCTCTTACTTGTTTGATTTGGTCAAATACGGATTATCCTGCTTCTTAAATTTGGAGGATTTTTAAAGCAATTATCTGATTTAAAATTATTCCATGCTGTGTGGTACAGACTGTCAAAAAAGTTTGGATTTCAGTTTTGCTAAGGTAAAATTTGAAGTCTTATTTAGTAACAATTAGCAGGATCTGTGCTAATATTAGCTGATAGCTTACGACATCACCCTCCTGATCAAATATGGTAACCTCTGACTCCAAAATAACGACATGGCAGCTGCCCAAAAATACTTATCTTGAGTCTTTAATCTAATAAGTAGCTACAAACTGTCTATCTTTGTATACAGTCTATGATCACAATACGCCAATTTCAAAATTCTGAAAACCACCTATGGAGGACAAGGAGAAGATCCTGCCTTAGTAATGTGGATGAACGCATGTTTAACATTTCCATCCGTGAGTCTTATCTAGATTTTGTAAACAACATTTTGCTGGGTCACTGCAAACCTTTCAGTGTACTTCAGTGTAAAAATGTTTATTGCTTTATTTGTGTATTAATTCCCACCAGCTGTGGAGTTAATTTAGTTATTTCTTTGTCTACTTTTGAATGGGCGCTCCAGAGCATTAACACTTCTGTTAGTGGACAAACAACAGTCCAATCAGCTCAGTGAACACAAATCAAAACTTATTAACAGCTCCCTTTGTTAAACAAACAGAGCTAAGTAGGAGAAAACACATGTTTGTACATTGTTTTCAGGAGAGTTTTGTTGCAGAATGTGATTAGATACAAACCAGTGATGTGGTTTTCTATTATGTTTCTTACAAGTGGTTTAGAAGCAGCAGAATGAGGTGATTTCATGATCTCACAAAGCAGTATGTGCAGTAGAAACCTGCCTGTGCTGTCCTGATATTTGACTGGGTGTTATTAGTATGAGTGGTGGACGAGCTCTACTCCCCACCTGTCCTTGGTGCTAAGTCACTGTTCAAAGACTTCATTACGGGATGGCAGCCTCCGCCATCAAAAATCGAAACTCCGTGGCAAGGATATAGACCCTGGCTAATCTATCAGACATGAGCTGCCCTCAACACCCTTCCTTGGCCGCCGACCCTATCTCGCTGGAGTCAGTTGGATGGCACATATATATGTGTGTGTGTGTGTGTGTGTGTGCGTGTGTGCGTCTGAGTGTGTCTCAGCCCAGAGGCTGTGTGCCTGACATCTCTGATAATGGTGAGTGAGCTTGAATGTTCGATCTCTCCTCCTCATGTGTGTGTGCCTGCGCGTGTATCTGTGCGTGTGTGTGACAATCTCTTTGCCCTTCTCAGCAGATTACTGCTAGGAGTGAGTCTTATCTGTGTGCCAAGGTCTGGAGTCTAAGATGATGTGACAAGTGTCACTCCTGCTAACTTAGAGATGGAGAGATTTGGAGAGAGCGAGTGAGAGAGAGAGAGAGAGAGAGCAAGCAAGAGAAGACAGACTTTACGCCTAAAAAGATATGAACGCCTGACATCTGCACCTAAAGCTACCTGCAGTTGATATTCAGTACTCATAGAGTGAGAAGCCAAAGAAATCGAAAACTGTAGTGGTACCAGTTTTCAAGAACAAAAGAGTTATAGTAATTACAGACTGATGAAGATGATACCGATAAGCTATGAATCTGTTGATGGTAGATGTAATATTTTCTTTGAAAGTGCTGATCAGGAAGTACAGAAAAGGTCAGAAGGTTTTGCAAAATGCTTTTGAGGATTTCGAGAAACAATATGATAGGTTGCCAAACTCTATGCTACAGCATTAGGAAGTCAGGATTGGCAGAAATGTACGTGAGGCCAGGACATGAATGAGGACAGGGAGACAGGTGGAATTACAAACAGGTACTGGCTTTGACCCCCTTCTTGTTTACAACAGTGATAGACAAGCTGACAGATGCAATCAGGCAGGAGTCTTTGTGGATAAAGATGTTCACAGTTAACACTGTGATTGTGTAGGGAGGAGTAGGTGGGAGAGCCTGGAAAGGTGGAGGGATACGTTGGAGAGAAGAGGAGTGAAAGTCAGAAGAAGCAATGTGAATGAGAAAGAGTGACAATACAAGGAGCAGAGGTAGTGAAGATGGACAGTTTCAACTAATATGAGGCTGATGCTCAAATTTTTGTTGGGAGAGACCACATGGACAGTATTAGAAATTAGTATATCAGAGAGACGGCTCAGGTTGAGTACTTTGAAGACAATGTTAGAGAGGCAAATAATGAGATAGTAAAGAGTTTGGACAAATAATGCTGTATATCAAGCTGCCAGGCAGAAGAAAATAAGAGCAATCACAGAGGAGGTCCATGGACCTAGTGAAGGAGGACAAGCAGAGCGTTAGTGTAAAAGATGAGGATGCAGGGGATATGGTGAGACAGAGGAAGGTGATTAGGCTGTGTTAGAGTGTAAAGGTTCTCAGGCCTTGGTTTAGCTCACTGGGATGAGCAGGCGCCCATAGGCCGTTTGGCTGAGAGTGGCAAATCCGAATCTGAATCCGACCCCTGTTCATACAATACTGTCTTTCAAGCTGTATATAAAGAAATGAGGGCTTATGGCTCAAGACTTATGCACAGCACCGTAGACGCTAACTAAGCTGCCTGTACTGCTGTACTAGTCTAAGCCTGCTCAGGATGCGTTCACAAATACTTAGCAGACTATGGGAGTAATATGTCAGCAGGTGAGTATGTAGGGGTCCTCTGCTCCCATCATTCTCTGCTTTAATGTGAAACTGAAGAGAAACTAGGTGCCACTCTCCAAAAAGGGGGACTGCTTTATTGGAAAAGAAAAATGAGCTCCTTTAAATGTACTCTATTACCCGGTAGACCTTTCAGACAACTTATTAAAAACGTATACGAGTACAGGAAGAGTTAAGGATACAATAAAAGGTAAATTGTAGGAGATGTAAGGTATTTAAATTCTTCTCCACAATGCTGAATAGATATGGAATATGAGAGAATATATTGTCAGCTACATAAAGGAAAGTTTGAATTTGTATTTTTTTAAAAGGCACCTAAAATTTCAGACCCTTTTCAGTTAATTTAACTGAACAGTGTGTTTTATCATTCTGGCAGAAGCACTGAAATTGAAATTTTCACTCACGTCATGACCAGGGTCTCATCTCCTGGCTCACTCAGAAGTCCATCGACGAACACGGAGGTGCTTGTAAAGTTGTGAATGTTCCACGTCCGTCCTTCATCAATACTGAACCTGTGGGAAAGGATGAAGTGTTCAGAATCACCAAGACAGAAGCAGAGTCTCATGAAACTGTCTTCAGATATAACAAAAGAGCCTTGCCCTGATGTCAGCAAATGAAATCTTAAATAACAATCAAAAGACTAGAAATCAACATTAGACTTATCATTTGGTACTTCTAATGTTGATTTCATTTGGTACTTAATGAATTTAGATTATGTTGCCCTTTATACTGTCTGTCTAAAACCTGCGTGATTAGCACAACTAGCTAAATGCTGAATACCTAGTGCATCCTAGAAAACTGGTGTATCCACTTCATGGTGTAATTTCAGTTTATTTTCAGTACAGTTTCTCACATTGTCCCTCTGTTTGGTTCAGAAAGCTATCAGATGTTAAGGTAACTTTTTCAGCTCATAGCTAGCTTGTAGCTATTGTTTGCCATTGTTTACGGGCCTGGCAGACTCACTGAAATTATTAGTTCTTTAAACCAACTGCAATATGGATAAAATTATTTATCAGATACTAAATTTTATGTACCGTTAGAATCAATACAGAGCACATGTACTGTTTTATATTTGAAATGTAGCTCTGTTAAAACATTTCTGAATTAAAAGTATTATTGTCTTTTGAGATAAAAACAACTAAGATTTGTGTAATTCATTTTTGAAAGTAATCGCATAAAATTTTGGCAAAGCCATGGAAATATGGTTATGATCAACTACCTAACATTCATATTAGGTCAAACAATACTTTGTTTGCAGAGTCTTGACATGTTTTCTATGTGGGATAAATGGTAAATGGTAAATGGCCTGTATTTGTATAGCACTTTACTTGTCCCTAAGGACCCCAAAGCGCTTTACATATCCAGTCATCCACCCATTCACACACACATTCACACACTGGATACTGCACACATTCTTACCAACAAAATGCTTATTTTATCCCATTCTGTTGGTTTTTGTCTTTTGCCCTTCTCCCCCGTCCCTCTTCTCAGCTGTTTCTCTTTCCCTCTTTCTTTCTCCCCTTCTTTCCCCCAGTCAAGTCTGTCCCATATTCAGTAAGTGAAAATAAAATAAACAATAAAAGGTGAATCAAATGGACCATTACGGCAAGGTCAATTTGGTAAAGTAAATCCGTTGGGCATCTTTCTTTGCCTTTAGACAACAATTCTGATGGCAAAAGAGCCAAACGGGACAGGCAAAAAAAAAAAAAACCATACAAAAAGTGATTGCAAAATGTTTGATATTCTAAACATGGGAGCAGCTAGGTGCTTTCCATAGCTATGGTCTTTCACCAGAATTATCTTAGTGAGATAATAAGGTGGCTGTTAGCTTAGGAGGCAGAGCAGATCATCTGCTAGTCAGAAGGTTGGTTCTTTAATCCAAGGCTGCCAGACAAGATACTGAATCACACAATGAGTGAGGAGTTTGAACTTTAGATTAAAAAAAACCCCCAAAAGCTTATGCAGTAGAAAACTGTTCAATTTAAAACTGGTTAATATGAGATGAGGGTGTACCTTTTGATTTCCTTCATGTTCACTTCAATTCAATTTTATCTATATAGGGTTATAGACAACAATAGTTGCCTCAAGGCATGCCATGTTGTAAAAACCCTACAATAATAGATACCCCCTCATAAGCAAACTCTTGTGACAGTGGGACAGAAAACTCAATTTTTAACAGAATGAAATATACGTTTACAACAGATATTTTTAGTAGGTTAAATGAAACATCATTCTAAAGTCATGGAAATTCATTGGTAAAAATGTGTATAAGAACTGTGTAATTTGTTTTTTATAAGTAAAACTATGTAGTGCGAAAATGCACATACATAACAAAGTTGGATCACTGAAGTTGTCTATACATAGAAAATTGACAAAATACAGCATTCATTGCTAATTAAGTGCTTTTTATGCTTTTAGTCACAATGAGATCCTTTTTGTGAAACTCAAATGTCTGTTATTCAAGTTTTCTTTAGTCCTGTCTAAAATGAGGTTTGTGAAGCAAGCAAGAAGAGCCATCTGCCCAGCTTTATTTACTGTGCCGACAACTCATGCCATCAACAGTGGCAGCAGTACTGAATAAGTGTGACTGTGTGATGGAGAGGGATCAATGTTGAATCGAGCAGTGTGTGGCTCGCTCTGCGGGCTGTGTTTTAACGATGTCCTAACAAGGAGTGCAATAAGATAATCACTGGGTAAACAGGCACTGTGAAAGAAAAACAGAATGGATATACAAAGCCATCAAAGCTAGGCCTTGCTAGGCCTTTTTATGCGTCAAACAAAGGGTTCTCTAATCTAACAGTGTGTGAAGCCACTTTCCAAAGGCAGAATCAGTTACGTCTTGGGGCCTTTCAACTTTAATTCCTTAAAATTGATGAATCAAGGAGTACTGAGGTGTGAATGTAAGCAGGCTATGAATTTCACTCAGACTCTGTTCCTTCATTTCTACTCACTACTTCTTGTAACATCTGACGTGTACAACCAAGCGCAACATCATGAAAGACTTCTGACAGTTCAAGTTTTATTATCTACAGGACAAAGACACTAATGGGCACCACCAAGAGAGTTCTTGGCATTAGAACAAGAAAGCAGAATAAAACTGCCAAGGGGACGGTTCGTCCAAATTCCTTGCCTCTGAGTTTGGTCATTTGGATTAACTATAAAAACATTTGCCCTTCAAAGTGATCAGACAGCAGATCACAGGTAATTCGAGGCATGCTGAGACCCTAAAAGTCTTTCACCAGAATGATTTTGTTATTTATCAGTAATAATGGTATGAGTGATATGGATGAGTGAATAGTAAATGAGGCGCTAAAGGCTCTTTTAGACTTTGGTTCATTTGACCGAGGAAAGAAAAAAGACATTGCTATCTAACAAAACACATAGTTACATAAAATGAGGCATAACGCAGTGACTAGACAGGTTTAGTGCCATCATCCTGCATGATCAGTTCTTATCATAGTAACTAAATATGATATATATTTGAACTGCTTTTTGTCAGCTTTCTATACGTATAAATACGATCCCTAAAGACCATGGAAACTTTGACCAGATGGCAACTGATGATGGACTCGTTGAGCAATAATGCCTTTTTTCTCTTTTAGAGTTATTCTTTTTATAATAAAGAGCTTTATGTCTGTGAAGGTTCTCAGTCATCCAGGTCATTGTAGTCAAAGGAGCTTGCAAAGAAAAGCGTCCTAATTACTCCAAGTTTGTGTTCCAGAGGGTGATGGGAGTCAAAGAGGAGGTACTGGTCCGTGTGTGTGGGCTTCCGGTTCTATGTTAAGGTTGCCGTTCTCTTCAATGTGCACAGCGCAGTCCAGGAAAGGCAAACAGTCGTCCTTTGTGTCTTCCCTGGTGAACTTGATGTTTTAATCCACAGCGTTAATGTGCACAGTGAAGGATTCCACTTCTTGTGTCTTGATTTTGACCCAGGTGTCGTCTACATATCTGTACCAGTGGCTGGGTACTCTTCCTTTGAAAGAGCCAAGAGCCTTCCTTTCCACTTCTTCCATGTAAAGGTTGGCTACAATAGGTGACACGGGGGAGTCCATGGCACAGCCATGTTTTTGTCTGTAGAAGCCTTCGTTGTATTTGAAGTATGTTCTGGTAAGGCAGAGGTCTAACAGTGTGCAAATCTGATCGGGTGTGAAGTTGGTCCTGTCTTCCAAGGAGCTGTCTTCTTGTAGTCGTTTTCTGACAATCTCCACTCAAAAGGAAGCACTCAAAACGTGCGGCAATCCTAAATGGGCGTTCTTAAAGTCAGCAAAGAGGCACAGAAAAGAAGATCAGACACCAGCGAGGGAGGATAAGAAGGACAGACGCAACAACATTGTCATCCCCTATGTAGCCGGTGTATCAGAAAAACTCAGGAGAGTTTTCTCCAAGCATGACATCCTGGTGCATTTCAGACCCAGCAACACACTCAGACAAAAACTGGTTCACCCGAAAGACAAAACGCCAAAACACAGACTTAACAATGTGGTGTATGCTGTACAGTGCAGCGAGGAATGCCCAGACCTCTACATTGGAGAGACCAAACAGCCACTTCACAAGCGCATGGCACAACACAGAAGAGCCACCTCCACAGGACAAGACTCAGCAGTCCATCTGCATCTTAAGGATAAAGGACACTCTTTTGAGGATGCCAATGTTCACATTTTGGACAGAGAGGACAGATGGTTTGAAAGAGGAGTGAAAGAAGCCATCTATGTCCACTGTGAGTGACCATCTTTGAACAGAGGCGGTGGTTTACGACACCAACTGTCTGCCATCTATAATCCAGTTTTGAGTTCCCTCCCCAGACGCCTTAACGCCCACTCACATCCTGGGCCATCTGACCTCAGGAATTCGCATGATAAGGTGGGGCCAGGTTTCACAATGAGCTCACCCGAAACCCTGGCTGATTGGGACCCACACCCATTTTCACACCTTGGCTCAGGCGATTAAAAGATCATCAATCAGGGGGTCCTTTTGTCCCTCTGTGGGGGGTTACTCCCACTAGGTTTAAATCTGGGACTCTCCCCCATTTAACCTTAGAACTGAAGAAGCTTCTCGGATGAGAGGTGAAACGTCTTCAAGCAACTTAAAGAAGTCCAGACGCTTTTCTTTGCAAGCTCCTTTGACAATAAAGAGCTATAATTATATCTGTGTGGCCTGGCTTAACCTCACAGAGACAAAGAAGCAAAGCTGATAAAAAACAATGGGTAGAAAGGAGAAAGACCCTCCTACTCTCCTGGCAGAGGTCTGAAGGATCTTCTAGGAATCACTCAACCATCCATATCTGTTGCTCTCTAAGGCTCTCAGTGTAAGTTACCACACCACCTTACCCCAGTAAGAAGAAAACCTCTTTTATTGTACAGAAAATCCAGGGTTAACCATGAAGTGAAAATTCTGCTCCCTCATTCACCAAACTAATTAATTATCTCGTTTCCATCTTTTAGTAATATGAACTGAGAAAAGTCAAGCGTGCAGCTGCCAAGATGCCACTTGCCACCAGTTTGGCCATATTTCAGAGCTGCAATATCACTGGAGTGCCCAAAAGCACAAGGTGTGCAATACTCAGAGACATGGCCAAGACGACCACCACTGAACAAGACACACAAGCTGAAACGTCAAGACTGGGCCAAGAAATATCTCAAGACTGGTTTTTCTAAGGTTTTATGGACTGATGAAATGAGAGTGAGTCTTGATGGGCCAGATGGATGGGCCCGTGGCTGGATTGGTAAAGGGCAGAGAGCTCCAGTCCGACTCAGACGCCAGCAAGGTGGAGGTGGAGTACTGGTTTGGGCTGGTATCATCAAAGATGAGCTTGTGGGGCCTTTTCGGGTTGAGGATGGAGTCAAGCTCAACTCCCAGTCCTACTGCCAGTTTCTGGAAGACACCTTCTTCAAGCAGTGGTACAGGAAGAAGTCTGCATCCTTCAAGAAAAACATGATTTTCATGCAGGACAATGCTCCATCACACTCGTCCAAGTACTCCACAGCGTGGCTGGCAAGAAAGGGTATAAAAGAAGAAAAACTAATGACATGGCCACCTTGTTCACCTGATCTGAACCCCATTGAGAACCTGTGGTCCATCATCAAATGTGAGTTTTACAAGGAGGGAAAACAGTACACCTCTCTGAACAGTGTCTGGGAGGCTGTGGTTGCTGCTGCACGCAAGGTTGATGGTGAACAGATCAAAACACTGACAGAATCCATGGATGGCAGGCTTTTGAGTGTCCTTGCAAAGAAAGGTGGCTATGTTGGTCGCTGATTTGTTTTTGTTTTGTTTTTGAATGTCAGAAATGTATATTTGTGAATGTGGAGATGTTATATTGGTTTCACTGGTAAAAATAAATAATTGAAATGGGTATATATCTGTTTTTTGTTACGTGGCCTAATAATTATGCACAGTAATAGTCACCTGCACACACAGATATCCCCCTAAAATAGCTAAAACTAAAAACAAACTAAAAACTACTTCCAAAAACATTCAGCTTTGATATTAATGAGTTTTTTGGGTTCATTGAGAACATGGTTGTTGTTCAATAATAAAATTATTCCTCAAAAATACAACTTGCCTAATAATTCTGCACTCCCTGTATACAGGCAGTGTGCTAGGGAGTCTTCTCATTTCTCAGCCTGCTGCCTTTTCATAATTAGCTGATATGAATGCCTTTTGAGAGCTACAGAGTGTAAAAAAAAAACTCATTCAAGTTTGAGTGAGTGTATGAGGAGCTGGGGAATTATCGGAAATGATTTGAGGGAGTGTGTGTGTGTGTACAGTCACTTATAAAAGTCGAGATGCACTCTTCAAGTGTCTGTGAAATGGCATGGCTTTGATGCACACAGTTGTAGCTATCTTACCCCCGCTTGGGAACATGGTGTAATCATTTTGGAGAGTCAAAGGCACTACAGAATCTGGGAACAAGTCATATTTTCAGGATTTGGAAAGATAGTATGGAGTGTATAAATTTGGAGGACTTTATGAAGAAGCATTTCAGGTCAAGAACAGTTCTTAATATACAAGTACTGACAACCTACCCAGTCCTCCACCTATACTTGTTTACTAATATATTTTTCCTTTTCTTGCCATTATACACTTTTTTGTCATCTTTGCTTGCTGTGTGTGATAGGTTAAACCAGGCCACAGACTTACTGAAAGCTCTTTAATATAAAAGGAATACATTACCCCTAAAAGAAAAAAACAATCACATTACTTCCCTAATGTGAAGTAAAATAAAATATATTCCAGTTTTTACCACTAATGACTACCTTCTAAAGCAGTTAATAGGAGAAGTTCACATTAAACTATGAAGTATAATACCAAGGTTCAAAAGAAAACTTTCTAAGATTAAAAAAACAAACAATGGGACTGGACAAAATCATAATGTTGTCTCTCACATGTACACAGAAGAAATACTTATCCTCAAGAGTTTCACTTCTAGGTAAAAAAGGTTAATAATAAATCTTAATAGTGACGCTTATAAATACAACTTACACTTTCCAATACATTACTGTTCAGAAGTATGCCAGATGACATACAAAGCAGAAAAGACACCATTCAAAGGCTGACCATGAACTGCAGTGTCCCAGGTTTTAGGATCATTTTTCAGGGTGCACTGTATATGCAATTTATAGCACAGCAAAGTACTGTGGATATAGAGAAAGGCTGCATACTAATGTATAATGGATAAAAATGTGTTTTGTGTGTGGTATAAAAATGTTGTTGTTGATAATTCTTCATAATGCAATCAGTAATTTTGTTTATAAAGGGCAGTATTTTCCAACTTTTTGGAGCCACAGCACATATTTCACATTAGAAAAACCACACCACCAAACAAAAATGTAACAAAAAACATATTGATAATTTTCTTACGCGCACCAGGTATAGCGGAATTGGCTTGGTTTATCCTCAGTATACCTTTTTACGTTCTTCTGACCACTACTCAAACATTGATATAGGCGTTCTTATATATGCAGCTAGCATGCTGAAAAGGCAAGTGTTTTTAGTTGTCTCTAGGTCTCTGTTCTCCATACCTCATGAACACCTAATATGCATTACATGCATTACACCAAGTCAGCAAAATATTCAGATTCTTCACATTTCCAGGGCATTGAAAGTGGAATGCTGTCAAAGCTGTTTGCCTTTCTGAATAATGCACAATCACCCCTTTGATATCTGGGTTTAGGCTATAGGAACGTGGGCCTGTCACTCCAAACTCTCCAGATGTTTACACCTGAAAAGAACCCCTTGCTGTCACTTTTAAATACAGTAGCCAACTTTAATTTTCTAACTTGTAGGTTTAATCATTTGCAGGGGCAATATTTTTACTTCAACCACATAACAAAGTATTTTTCAGAGCCTAAACCTAACCAGGTGTAGTGTTACTTAGACTATCAACAAAACATGAATGAAAACCAAAGGAAGCAAAGTTTAAATACACAGCTACAAAAAGGATACAAAATAAGATGTACTGCACTAATCCACTAATGCCAGTGCTGCTTCATCTATTATTCATGTGCACGATATTTCAGCAGTCAAGGCGCATATGGAAAGGGTATATCTGGCACCTCTCTAAAGACATTCGTATCAGAATGTCAACAGGCTGGCAGTAACTGATGCTTTGGGAGGGATCACCTAAAATAATATAGGAATATAGTCGCCGATCTCCGACTCACCCCAGAGATCTCCAGAACACCGGAGGCTGCCCACTCTCCCCGGCTGGGCGGAAGTGCACGCAGACGGCGCCGAGATCGTAAACAAAGGCGAGGTAGGCGCGGAGGGCTACGGGCTAAGCTAAAGCTAACACCACACCGGCTGCCTTTACCCAGTATTTTTCTCGCCAATGTCCGTTCTCTGGCAAACAAAATGGATGAGATACGGCTCTCCATCACTAACAACAGACGGATTATGGACTCAAATGTCATGTTTTTCACCGAAACATGGCTGAACAACAGCTGCCCGGACAATGCTATCGAGTTAGCAGGACGCCACACACACCGAGCCGACAGGCTAGCAGATGACTCCGGCAAGACCAGAGGTGGAGGTTTGTGCATTTATATTAACAATGCTTGGTGCATGAACTCCACTACTACTGAGAGTCACTGCTCACCTAATGCGGAGTTTTTAATGGTCAAATGCAGACCTTATTATCTCCCCAGAGAATTCACTTCGATCATACTCACTGCCGTGTATATACCCCCCGACGCTAATGCTAGGTTGGCCATGAAAGAACTTTCTGCAGCCATTAACAAACACCAGAATAAACACCCCGAGGCTGCTTTTATTGTTGCTGGCGACTTCAACCACACCAACTTAAAGACAGTCCTCCCCAGATTCCACCAACATGTCTCCTGCCACACCAGAGGAGACAAGACTTTAGACCATGTGTATTCCAACCTGGCTGGAGCCTACAAAGCCACACCCCTCCCCCACATTGGACAATCGGACCATCTCTCCCTGTTCCTCACACCTCGGTATTCACCACTCATCCAACGTGTGAAACCTGCTGTGAGGACAATTAAAGTGTGGCCAGAGGGGACAGACGCAGTGCTCCAGGACAGATTTAAAAACACAGACTGGAATATGTTCACCCACACAGACCTGGACCAGTACGCCTCATCTGTACTGGATTACATCTCCAAAACCACAGACAGTGTCACCACCCAGAAACGGATCACCATGTACCCCAACCGGGATGTTCGTCTCCTCCTGAAGGCCCGCAACACTGCCTTTAGGTCAGGAGATGCACACGCCTACAGTACAGCCAGGGCTAATCTAAAGAAGGGCATCAAAAAAGCCAAACACCATTACAAAAAGAAGGTAGAAGAACACTTCTCCAACTCCAACCCCCGACGCATGTGGCAAGGACTCCAGACCATCACAGACTACAGGACCACCAAACCCTCTCCCGCATCCTCTGATGTCTCCTTCCTAAACGAGCTCAACAACTTTTATGCTCGTTTTGAGCGAGGGAACCCCACAACCACAACCAAAGCAGACATGACGCCAGACCACCAACCTCTGACTCTCTCCCCCACCGATGTAGGAGCGGTGCTGAGCAGGATCAATGTCCACAAGGCTGCAGGCCCTGATGGCATCCCCGGGCGTGTTCTCAGAGCGTGTTCTGGGGAGCTTGCAGGAGTGATCACAGACATATTCAATCTGTCCTTGGCCCACGCTGTGGTACCGGCCTGCTTCAAATCCACCTCCATCGTCCCGATACCCAAAAACTCCAACCCATCTTGCCTCAATGATTACCGCCCAGTAGCACTCACCCCCATCATCACTAATCTTGCCTCAATGATTACCGCCCAGTAGCACTCACCCCCATCATCACTAAGTGCTTAGAGCGACTGGTCCTAGCACACTTCAAATCCTGTCTCCCCCCCACCCTGGACCCCCACCAATTCGCATACTGCCGGAACAGGAGCACAGAGGATGCAGTCTCCATCGCAATGCACTCTGTCCTCTCACACCTGGACAACAACAACACCTACGCCAGAATGCTGTTTATAGACTTCAGTTCAGCATTCAATACAATCCACCCCTCACAACTCATCAGGAAACTGACAGACCTGGGTATCAGTTCCCTCATCTGCAAATGGTTACTGGACTTCCTGACCAACCGCCCCCAACATGTCCGGCTGGATAACCGCTGCTCATCTACCATCACAATGAACACCGGTGTACCACAAGGCTGTGTGATGAGCCCTTTCCTCTACTCCCTCTTCACCCACGACTGCAGACCTGCTGATGGTTCCAACACCATCATTAAGTTTGCAGATGACACCACGGTGATTGGCCTCATCAGTGACAACGATGAGGCCGCCTACAGGGAGGAGGTGGATCGTCTGGCTGAGTGGTGCGACAGAAACAACCTGCTGCTTAACACCGAGAAGACCAAGGAGCTCATCGTGGACTACAGGAGGAATGCTGACCCACATCCACCCATCCACATTAAGGGGACGGCTGTGGAGCGTGTGAGCAGCTTCAAGTTCCTGGGAGTCCACATCTCCGAGGATCTCACCTGGACGACCAACTGCTCCAAGCTGGTCAAGAAGGTTCACCAGCGCCTCTTCTTCTTGAGGACTCTGAGGAAGAACCACCTGTCCTCAGACATCCTGGTGAACTTCTATTGCTGCACCATCGAGAGCATCCTGACCAACTGTATAACAGTCTGGTACGGGAACTGCTCTGCCTCGGACCGGAAGGCGTTGCAGAGGGTCGTGAAAACTGCCCAGCGCATCGCCGGAGCACCACTTCCTACCATAAAAGACATCTACAGGAAGCGGTGTCTGAAAAGGGCTGGGAAAATCATCAAAGACCCCAGTCACCCATCACATGGACTCTTCACCCTCCTGCCCTCTGGGAGGCGCCACAGGAGCCTCCGGACTAAGACCACCAGGTACCGGAACAGCTTCTTCCCCACAGCTGTCAGACTCCTGAACTCTGCCTCCTGACATCTGACCCACGTTAAACTCATGGACTGAACATACACACACCCACAATGGACAACTGTACCCTCAAACACAATAATAACATGGACTGAACCACCACTCACAACCACCAGCACTTTATATAGCCTCTGTAGAAACTATCTACACCCTCACTTATCTTAACTGCACTAATGTATAGCTCTGTGTAAATAATCATTCTGTACATTCGATAATCTTTAATCCTACAACTGTTTACAACTTGCATAGTTCCCATTTCTGTATAGCTGTATATCCCAGATTCTGTAAAGTTATTTATCTCATATTCTGTATAGTTTTTCATATTTATATCCTGTTCATATCCTGTACATAGCTTGTACTCACTACAGCCTGTACATACTTATAGTTATAGAATATTCACAACATACTTCATACCGTGTACATTATAACATACCATAATAGACCCATTTCTGTAATATACTCACATATCTATATTATTGCTAATATATATTGTAATATATCTATATCACTAAAGCACTTCTGGATGGATGCAAACTGCATTTCGTTGCCCTGTACCTGTGCATGTGCAATGACAATAAAGTTGAATTCTATTCTATTCTATTCTATTCTATTCTAAACAAGTCTCAACTACAAAAAAGAAAGGAATAACCTTTAGACCTTTATTATAACATTGCTAGTTAATATGGTTAAGTGGCATGCATTATTTTTCCATTGAAGGTATGATTGATTATAATAAACTAGTTTGCAAAGAGTAAACTTTGATTTGGCTTTGGCATTTGTCTGGCAGATGCACATTACCCTGCCATGCCAGCTAAATTAAGCATGAAAATCAAGCTTGGATATAGAATTATAGCTTTAAAAAGGCTACATAAGGACTTGCAGGACTGAAAAATTATCCTTTTTTCTAAAAGTCTGTAAATGTGACCGGCAACTTAAAGAACAAAATTGTATTTTGTCATAATAATAATAATAATAATAATAATAATAATAATAATAATAATTATTATTATTATTATTATTATTATTATTATTATTATTATTATTGTTGTTGTTGTTGTTGTTATTGTTATTATTATTATTATTATTATTATAGGGTCTTTATGTTACAATATAAGGCATCCTTGAGGTGACTGTGTTTTTGATTTGGCACCATACGAATAAAACTTAAAATTGGAAAATTGAACAATAATGTTTAGTGTGTGGCTCTCACTCTTAGTGCTATAACATAGACGTGAAAGTGAGAATTTTGGGGGGGTCAAGGAATTCATTTCTGACTCCAGAACAAACTATACAAAAGGAGTGAGTCTTGGAAGTAAGAAATATCAGATTACATTATTTTGATTTTACATAATAAAGTGGTAATAATGAACATTCACACTTCTATTACTTAAGAAGTTCCCTTTTTACCCAAGCCAAAGTGAGGGAAGAATGTCAAGGACTCTGTTCCTATCCGAAAAGTCATTTGATTTAAATTTGTGATAAATGCTTTTCTTTTTTCTTTTTTTTCCTGAGCACTGTCTTATCTATGCGCCCTCATTATTTGATCCTTATTTATTAAGGTCAGTGAGATATTATCTTGCTGAGGTAGAAACTGTATTTGTGAACTAAGGGGAAGGAGAGAGAATCGTTTTTAAAAAATTCAAGGTACCGTACCAGAAATCGAAACTTTTTCAAAATCTACAAGTATGCAATTATACTAAGCAACATTTATATAAGAAATGCACCCAAAACATAATACTTTGCAGGGGTTGTTACATTTGCAAAAACGGTATAAACATCTCAATTCAACGTCTGCATAACAATGATCGCATGGCATTTTGAACATCCACTGACTGACTCTACATTGGAGTGAGTGTTTCTTTACTGTTAATCATTTTTACTTTTGTCTCCCGTTGATTTAACATCTCCTTGATTACTTCGTTTTTTTCCATTTTGTCAGTCATGCATATAAAACTAGGGCTACAATTAAAAGCATACTTATTGATTGACTGTCACAGGCTTCTAACAGATGATCACTGCTACCAGTGAATTTCAGAATAAATCATTCCATTAACTTTCATTATATTGATTATAACTGATTTTGGTGACACTAAAAGGCTTTAATAAGAAGCCAATCATGAAAAAAATCACACTCCATTAAACAATGTCTTATAGCAGCAGCAAGGAGTAAGCATTACTGTCTTTGTCTGTAATCTTACTTGAGTATCTTGAGGGGAATCGAGGTATCTTTGATGGCAACGATGACACCACCGTGGTCCAGATACAGGATATGATGCTCCTCCTCAAACACCTTTCAAAAGCAACATGTTTAGAAATAACAAAAGGCATGACAGTCAAAGGCTAATAAACAATTTGAAATGATAGATATAATATACTTTTTTATCCTCTCAGATTCTCCTCAGTGGAAAGCTGAAATGGTGAGGTCAGAATGGGAAGAGTGAAGCAGTATAAAAGAAGAATTAAGAGAGAGGATGTGTACCTGTCTCCACGTCTTTCCGCAGTCTGAAGAGATATACATTTCTTCCTTATACTCTACTAGCTTGGAGCCCAGGTTACCTGAAGGCACAATGAGGAATGGAGAATTTTATCAGGCATGAAGTGAGCCTTCATGTGGGGCAGGCAACAATAATGGATTCAAACTGTGTTAGGGATGCTAGAAAGGGAATAACTGAAGAGACAAAGTCACAAAGGTTGAGCGCTCCTCGAGAACTTTTTATTGCTGTGTGTGGGGTTTTTTTTGTTTGTTTTTTTTACATTTGGCCAAAAGGAGAGAATATGTTTGAATTCTGAATCTGCCAAAATTAGCTAAGATATAAAAAAGGATTTATCTCTTTCTCTGATCAAAGCTGGAGGCGTATATTTGAATATCGGAATAGATTTTCTAATTTAGTAAAGTTACGCTTTAAACCCGAATATCTTAAGGGTTTAGAGTTTGTACTTCTTTTTTAAATTAAAATGTAGCTACAATGTGTGTGCTTCAGTAACACGTCACTAATTTTAATAACTTTTTTGGTAATGTTGTTGCTATAAAGTTTCCAGACAACCAGTGAAGACCCCAACAGGTTATACAGACGTATGATGTATGTTTTGTGAAAAATTAATTTAGCCAATGAAGATGTCACCCACTGGTTTCTGGACTAATTCGGAAGGTTAAAGGTTATTTTTTGGTTATTTTTTTCAGATATCAGTGGAAGAGTGCTGGAGAAGTGGGCAGCCCTGGTACCTCCTAAATAAGAGTCCACGTATTTAGGAGCCAGGTTAAGGCAGGTACTTAAGGGGCCAGGATGTCTCCTTCTCCAGGCCTCTGTCATCTTCCCCCAACCTATGAGGGTCATACACGATTCCAGTAAGGACTCGAGGTGGTATACCGTAGGCTATGGTTATAGGGCCATACACAGTCCAAAATCAACCAGAATCGGGTTTGCCTCGGGAATTTGGTTGAAGCATGGTGGGTGAGTATTAAGTGTGTGAATGGGAATGTGCAAATGTAGTACCACTTAAATTAAATATAAGTGCAAAACAATGACTACAACTATGCCTTACAGTATGCATCCACTGATTCTAAGTACAGATTGGACAGAATAATAAGTTAGTGGGGCAATATCTGACGGTGTGCTCTGAATGCTGATGTGAGGTCATGTGATACTGTAGAGAGGGACACTTGTGTTGGTGAAGAGAACACCAGTTGCTGGTGGTGAAGAGCTGCTGGGAAATGGCTTTTCAGGCAGCCCATTACAAACCCATACCTGGCCTGTAAACTATGAAAAGAATAGGCCTGATTTTACTGGCATTTGTGCTAGTGCAACACTAGCATTTGTGCTATTGTTGCCTATCCTGTCCTGAATGCCAGCTGGTTAATCCAGTGTCTATGCCAAAATCACCTCGACACCTCCTAACCCTCATGGAAGTCCCAGTCAAGTGTATTATTATGAACTTACACAAGGTAAGAGCTTTATTACAGGGGACCAAGTCAATTCAAATGAACTTATTCTGCTCTACATAAATAGACAAGAGCCTATTTAGGTCACACATATTCCCAAGTGGGGATTGTTTATTATGAAGTTGTGTGAACTGACAGAGGCAGAGCAACTTAGATTTACCATTTCAACTTCCTAAAAGCATGGAAGAAGGCGAAGCTTGTGTCTCTGGTGAGCTAGGTGAACGTGCTTCCCTGTGATAACCATCTCTCACCGGCTGAGAGTGCATATATAGCTAAGTTGCAACTGAGCTATATCTGATGCGTTTTTTCTCTGGGGCCAGGTTGCACTAACCTCATAAAGTATATTTTGGTAACTTTCCCAAGGCTGTCAGTTCAGTTACAACCCTATAGGCTGCAAAAACACCAAAGCAAAATGGTTCTCAAAGAATTGAAGGCAATGCTGGAGATGGGGCATATAAGAGTCACTCAGTTTCTGATATAGTCCCATTGTTCTTGTTGTGGTTGTCTAAGGGTGGGCCTAGCTTGGAGAGCATGGCACACCTTGATGCAGCTCAGTGTCCTGTGGTAACTGTGGGCAGGGATAGCTCAGTAGGTAGAGTGGTGGCCCCATGATCGGAAGGTCGGGGGTTCGATTCCCCTGAACAGCTACCCTGAGGTACCCCTGAGCAAGGTACCATCCTTACACACTGCTCCCTGGGCGGCCAATGGCTGCCCACTGCTTCACTGAATGAATGGGTTAAATGCAGAGAGGAATTTCCCCACGGGGATCAATAAAGTACACTTTCTTTCTTTTCTATATAAATAAAATTCAATTCAAAAACTATACTGTGTGTCTTTGTTTCTGTGAGAGTTTTTTTTTTTTAAGCAGAAATGGGCTTTAGTAGAAAATCAAAAGTGTGACTTAAATGGCTTGTTTTCTCTTTTTCACAAACAGACACAGGCAGCTTACTCAGTGACTTAATTTCATTTTCAAGCCTTTTTTGCTTTCTGTCAGCAATGCCCCCACAAAGACAAATATAGTAAAGTATCCAATAAATAAAATTGCTGGCAGTTTAGTAAACTCCACCTTGTGTAAAAGTCCCCAGGCATGAAGCAGTGTGGCAGCAGTTTTATACTCCACCACTGCACAGACAGAAAGGAACAGCCAAAGCTTTTCCCTTGGTAAATTAACTGTATTTTTTCTCTGGAGGAAAGGGGTTTTCTTGCCTAACCATGCAAACTCTTTACATAAATACTGTGCAAAAATCTTGAGCCACACCTTATTTCTTTATATTTTGATAGGAAAATGGGAAATTGCTGGGAAATACAATATAAAAGAAAAAAACCTCAAATTTGTTCAGTTGTAACAAACTTTATTCACCTTTATTCTTCAGCACAGCCTGAATTCTCTTAGGCAAGCTTTCTTTTTGCCATTCCTTTAAGTTGTCTTCAGGAATAGTTCTCCTTGATTCTTGAAGGACATTCCAAAGATCCTTTTGAGATAGTGGCTGCTTTTTCTCTGTTCTCTGCTAAGATGACCCCACACTGATTCAGTTACATTGAGATCTTAGCACTGGGGAGGCCAATACATGACTGGTAACGTTTCATCGTGGTTTTTTTATAATTAGGTATGTTTTTACTGCATTGGCAGTTTGTTTGGAATACTTGTTACACTGAACAATAAAGCCATCTGTGATGGTTTGGTACTGAATTTCAGTCAGTGGTGTTGGAGATCTTGTCAAACCTGATGAACTTATGAATACAGAAAACACTGTCTGATTTTGATCTGGCTTGCAATATCAAAAGTGCCTGGAAAGCAATTGGCTAATGGCCAATCATTTTTCAGCCCGATAATTATCCCAAACCCACTTCCAATGCTGTAAAAATATACCTGGATAGAAAAACGCACAGTTGAACACTATCACACATGGAACCCAGAACTTAACATTACTGAAGCAGTGTGGGAAAGGAAAAAAAGGCAGCGAACATCCTTGGAGAGTTTAGGCTGTGCGGAAGAATAAAGGTAGTCATCTCGAATCTTGACTTTCAAGCTAGACAAAATTGTACAAACTCTGGGTTTTGCCTTTTAAATTATATTTACATGATATTGTATTTGTACAGGTTTCAATAGATCGCTACATTGGCAAATGAAGACTCAAGACTATTTCATTGGATGGATGGCATGGATAGACTTTTCCATCTCACTTTATATTAGGGGCTTGCTGCTGTACTGCTTCCATGTCACTCTACCCATCCTCCTCATTCACACCAGCCCTTTGCATGTCCTCCATCACAGCATCAGCAAATCTTCTCTTTGATCTTCTTCTCTTCCTCCTGCCTGGCAGAGCCATATTTAATATTCTTTGTCCAGTATATCCACTATCCCTCCTCTGCACATGTCCAAACCATCTCAGCCTTGGCTCTTTGTCAACCTGAGCTGTCCCTCTGATACACCGATCTACTCTGATATACTGTAAGTTTCGGGCTATAAGGCGCTACTTTTTGCACAAGCTTTGAACCCTGCGGCTTTTAGTCAGGTGCGGCTTTTCTATGGATCGTCCATGACTTTTGTGATATCGTAAGACGATTGTTTTGGTTGTTCCGCTGTTGTACGGCACTACGTTGCCTGGCGGAAGGGCATGTGATCAGACACACAAGAGTACAAGGGTAGAAGAGTGGTAACACTGGTCACATGTCCGTCCGCCAGGCAACGTAGTGCCGTATGAAGTAGCGCGAAAAACAAACTTGATTAGCAAGGCTCTCAGCGAGGGAAATAGAGCTGCTGCACGTACCCTTGGTATAAACGAATCAATGGTGAGACGCTGGAGACGCCAGCGTAAAAAACTAGCTCAGTCCAAAAAGACGAAAAAAGCTTTCAGAGGAAATAAGAGCAGATGGTTTAAACTTGAAGACTGGATGAACACACAGAGAGCAAACGGGCGAGGTGTTTCAACTGTGCAGATCTGATTAAAAGCCAAAACAGTCGCCAACGAAATGAAGATAGAAAATTTCAGAGGTGGGCCATCCTGGTGTCACAGATTTATGAAACGAAAAGGACTGTCCATCAGGGCACGGACGACGGTGTGTCAGCAACTCCCTTCCGACTACGCAGAGAAAATAACAAACTTCCGCAAATTCACACTAAGAAATAAAAACAAATGTATTCCATCGGACCGGATGAGATCATAAACATGGATGAAGTGCCGTTGACGTTTGACCTGTTAATAAGCAAGGTGAATCAACCATCACGGTGAGAACCACTGGCCATGAGAGAACAAATTTCATTTGTGTGCTGGTCTGCACAGCATCAGGGTTTAAACTTCTGCCAATGGTGATTTTTAAGCGAATGACTGTGCCAATAGAAAAGATCTCTGCTAAAGTCAACAAGAAAGGGTGGATGGTGGAAAGCGTAATGAAGGAGTGGCTGCAAGAGTGCTATGGGAAGCGACCTGGAGGATTCTTTCCCCCAAAAAAAGCGTTGCTTGTTTTGGACAGCATGAGGGCCCATATCACAGATTCTGTGAAAGCAGCCATTAAGAGCACAAACTCGATTCCAGCTGTGATTCCTGGAGGCACAATGAAGCACCTGCAGCCACTCGACATAAGTGTGAATTGTGCGTTCAAAGTAGCACTACGCGTTCAGTGGGAGGCGTGGATGATGAGCGGCGATAAATCATTCACCAAAACTGGTTGCATGCGAAGAGCAAGTTTTGCCCAAGGCTGTCAGTGGATTCTGACAGCATGGAGAAGTGTGAAAACATCCACGATCACCAACAGATTTTGAAGGGCTGGACTGCTGCGTGATGGAGAGGGGGACACCGCCATGGCCCTTCAGAGGGTGTTCAACTCCGACACTGACAACGAGGATTTCTTTGGTTTTGAAAGCGACAACGAAGGAGAGAAGCGGAGAGTGGATGACGAAGCCATCCTAAGCCTGTTTGTTTCCGACACTGGAGAAGAGGACTTTGGTGGTTTTAGTGCGCAGGAAGAAGAGAAAGATGGTGGTGAATGACTGACTTTTCTTCTTGTTAAAGCTGTGTCACTGCACCTGAGCCTAAAAGGTAGGCCGAATCTATTTTTCTGGTGTGCTGTAGGTCATTGTTATACACTACATTTGTTACTCGTTTATAAAGCACAGTACATGTTTCGTACTTGTAATTACCTGTACTTGTATATATTAATCAAAGGGATGTGTTCCCAAACAGCCATCTCTTTCCTGATAATCCCCTTTGTGCATATTCTCTTACATATGGTAAGTAAACATTAAAACACCTGCGCCTTTCAGTCAGGTGCGGCTAATGTATGTACAAAACAGAATTTTCCCCTGATTTTAGCTTGTGCAGCTAATATTCAGGTGCGCTTTGTAGTCCGGAAAATACGGTACTCATTTCTAATCTTGTTTATCCTGGTTACTCTCAATGAAAACCTGCTCCCTACTCTCACTATAGATCAAAATGTTGTCTGCAAACATCGTAGTCCACAGAGACTCCTGCCAGACCCCAACCTGACTCAGACCTCAATCACCACAGAAAACAAGAAGGGGCACACAGCTGATCCTGGATTTAATACCACAGCCACCTTGAACCCCTCTGTAATTCCTATGACACATTTTGCCATTGTTTTGCTGTCCTCATACATCTCCTGCACCACCCTCACATACTTCTCTGCAAATCCCAACTTCCTCTCAGCACCCTATCATACACTTTCTCTAAATCTACAAAGACACAGCCAACCCCTCTAGAAAATTCAAGAAACAAGTTACATAAAGTGAAAACAAGTGGAGGAAGCTCATAAAAAATTACATAAATAAAAATAGGTTTACTTACCAGCACCCATAATAAGACCGGGAGCAGAGTCTTTGGTGTGGACAGTCCCAGACACATAGGGGTTGTCTGCCCAGCGCAAGTGGAGGTGGAGGTGACAGTCCGGCTGCAGAGGAGACACATGTAGAAAGAACTTAGGAAGCACTCAGATCCACCCACCAAAACAATGTTCAATGTGGCCCAAAGTACTTAGAGTAAAATAGTGGGTCTACTGAATACCGGAGCACTCGCTCAGCAATATTTAATGAGTCTTACGACAGATACCTGATTATCCCACTGCAAACTAATCGCAGTTCAAAAGGGTTTTAGTTCTGTTAATCAAACTGTATTTGTGACAGATATTTAATGAATGATAATTCATTTCAAATATGAGAATCAGAGTGGAGAGTCACCAGTGCAAACGTTAGGCATTTTATGAATTACATTTCCACTTGTTGCTTCAAACCCTAATGCCGAGGATGTTGACTGCAGTTTCAATAGAAATGTATTGTTTTGCACAAAAGATTGTCATGAACTGTTTCTGATAATATATCAAAAACCAGTGTTTGCAAATAGCTGGAAAGCAAGTTTGATCTATAAGAACCTGAAGACTTGTTGGTTGCATCAGATCATTACTCACCAAGATCCATCTCTGTTTTATGAATTACAAACAGTATATTACATCACTTTGGCTCATTCCAAAATAGGGTTTTCAGTATGCTTTCTCATAGATTCCAAAGCAGTGAAGACAAATTGTTGGTTAGGTAGCACAGGACATATTCTTCAGCAGTGTAAGTTAAGTACCATCAGAGGTGTAGTGCTGTTTGTCTAAACACTGTTTTAAAAAATGTTAGTGTGTCTGACTTTACCTGTACCAACTGTACCTACAACTAGCTGTTTTACAACTACTCTTTCAAGAATTTCTGAAATAAAAAGAAGGCTGGCGATTGGCCTATAATTAACTAAAACAGCAAGTGCTGGCTTTTTAAGTAATGGTTTAATTTTTGCCACCTTAAAAGCCTGTGGCATGTAGCATGTTACACTGATCACATTTAAGATCGACGCAATCATTAATGGTAGGAGTTTTATAGGAATGGGGTTTAAGAATGGGAACAAATTAACCTTTTATACCCTATGTAATTTTGCCAGTGTCTGGCTATATGTGCTTTGTGCAGAATTGCTCAGTAAATATATAAAAATCTTTTAGCATCTGCACATTTCTTTGTGGTGCTTCGTGGAGCACGCAAACTACAACACACCGCATTCCGAAACGATAAACCTCTCCTGTGTATAGAGGTCATTTCTCTTAACCAGTCTCTGTCAGGTAATGGCTACAGCTGACAGCACGTGCCTGTTACACTGACATATAGATAGTAGATAGTACATCTGCTATCTGGCTTTGTCTATCTCTGTGAGTTGTGATGTCAGTGAGGCAATACATGTGATGTCAGCTTTTGAAATAAAGCCGCCTCTCTGACTGATAGATGTAATAACTGGAATCCAGGCAAGGTAATTCTGTTGAGGTATGGAAGAGGCTAAAGGGAAGAGAGGTCAATATCAGAGCGACCAACCACGGCTCAGAGATGGTAAATGAGTCTCAAACTGATATCTGTGTCCTACCTCCAGATGTGTCAGCTGACTGAAGCGATGGTTCAAATAAAAGAACAGACTCACACCCCCTCTATCTCCCTGCGAGGTATGATGTATGGATATCAGACTGCGGGTGACTCATTGCTCTTTGCTGACTAGCCTACCCCTACAGCAGCAACTTTGACAAGATGGATGGCAAAGCTAGGAGGGCATCTCAAACACATCCTTCAATGTACAACACTCATCCTTCCTTCGCTTACTTTATGCTTACACTCTGAACAACCTAGTCAACAGGTCTGAACAGTCTGATTGATTGCTGCTTGTGCAAGATTGCATCTGTACTTCAGTTTATAGATACAAAGTCTAAGCCAAGTGTCTACTACTACTATGTACAATATGCATGACTATGTGCAGTACTAACGTACTCTGTAAAAATCTGTATTGAGTACAGACTAGTTTGGTTAGATGGATGCTTACCGCTTTGCAACTGACAGGTTTGCCATTCATGTCAGTGGTAGGTGGGGCCAAGGGTTCCCAGTCACGTCCTTTGTTGTAAGTTATTACAGTTGCCACTCTTCCATCAATTTTCTGGTTTGCCAAGAAGACTCCTTTGATTCCACGTACCTGACAGAATGAGATAGATTTTTCATAGCTTGGGTTAATTTTGCAAAAAGTTATTTCTGTTGCCCTTTTAAAGAAATCTTTGAACATGATGCAAGTCATTTTGAAAAAAAATGTGGTATATATGTAACTACTGCTTAATCTTCTGTCAGCTGCTCCCTCTAGGGCAGGGGTGGGGGAACTCCAGGCCTCAAGGGCCGGTTCATTACTTGGCCTCTGGAGAACTTCAAGACATGTTGAGGAGGTAATTTAACCATTTAAATTAGCTGTGTTGGGTCAAGGACACATCTAAAACCTGCAGGACACTGGCTGTCGAGGCCTGGAGTTCCCCTACACCTGCTATAGGGGTTACCGCAGCAGATCATCTCATCCTATCCCTAGAAGGTCACCCCAAATGACAATCTTAATATATTCTACCATCTCTATCTCTGCCTCCTGTCTTTTTATTAATGTCACCATCTCCAAAACATACATCATACTAGGTCTCAGTACCCTCTTACAAATCTTTCCTTTCATTGTGTTGATGCATGCTCAATCATCCAGGTAAGGAAATCCCCCAAAACTGATTCTGGATGATCATGTTTACTGTAAACCAACACATACCAGTATGTAAGATTTGATCATTATCATCCACTGGAGCACAAACTGGGTGTCATCAGGGCTATACAACACAGAGTGAACACAATCCCCACGGATACAGCAGCCAGGGAAGCAAGAATCACTTGGATGTGCGAGGAAACATTTTTCCCACTGAAAAAATTACGTCCAGATGAACAGAATCAACTTTATGGGCTTTCCTTTTATTCTTGCTACCTCTCACAGAACAAGAATTTATGTTAACTACTAAAACAAAATGTGACACAGATGCTAAAATAAAGACAAAGTTGTAAATTCAATCAGCTGACTGACAGCAGCTTAACATTGGCTAATACTAAGCTAGAGGTCATGTAAAACAAATTAGGCTGTATTAGCCAAACCCTTGTATGTAGTTCAACAAGCAAAGGGAATGTTCTCTTCCAGCTGAGTCACTCAGTAGAACACATGTGGTATGGGATATCTTGCAGGATCTTTTTGGTGTAGTGGAAGTAGATCTTTTTTCTTTGCTCACTGCCCCTACTTCTCCATAACCAACTATTATTGCACCTCTGGGGATGAATGCGATAGCGCATGTTCCTTGACATGTTCCTGTATGCCTTTCCCCCAAAGGAAATGATACCAGTAATTCAAGAAAGAGTGTCTCAGCAGTGCCTCTCTCAGATTCTAGTGGCCCCTTGGTGACCAGCAAAGCTGTGGTATGCAGAGATAATCAGTGTGTTGGCAGTGAGGCCGTCCTCTCTGCAGGACCTCCTCTCTCAGGTGGGAGGGGAGGTGATTCATCCATGCTCAGAACTATGGCAGCTGCATACTTGCCTGTTGAGAGGTCAAACTTGGTAACCAGGTCTTCACCCACATGTGGCGGCAAAAATTTAGAGTGCTGGAGCTTCATATACTAGAGGCTTGTATGCATACAAACAACAGAACTTTGAGCAATGGAGCCAAAACCGACGCATTCTCCCATTCCAGTGCTCTATTGTGGATGTTTTAAAATTCCTGCAGGGACTGCTGGATAAAGGTCTTACCTTTTCTATCATTAAATTTTTTTGACATCTATATGTGCTAATCATAATTGCTTTAATGGGGGTCACAGCAGGTATACAGTGCACCAACTGAATCTTTAAGTCTGTATATATGAAGTTCCTTTCATATAAGACTACGTTGCTTCTTGCTTTGGGTTCTACAAAGCCAGTTGGTGACATTCATGCTTTGCCTTCTTGAACACAGTTTTCTGTTGGCCTCAGAGTTATACTATGTATGAATGTAACATTTACCTAAGGTTATTCCTGTGGCTTGTAGCTCTCTGAAATTTGAGCTTCTGAGTTTCTGCCTCCTTCCTTTGGCTTCTGAGGAGCAGAGGAGGCTGCTTTTTCTGTGTCTGGTGTGAGTACTGAATATATACATTGACTGCACTCAGAATGTGTGTTTATCTGACCAGTTGATTGCCTGCTTTGCTAATCCAGTCAGTAGTAGAGCTCTTTCTAAACAGAAGCTCTCCCAGTGGATTATGAAGGCTTACTGGCATAACGCTCCAAGAGTCTCTCTTTGCCTCTGGGTGTGAGAGCACATTTTATTTATTATTATTGTATTATTTTAGGTATTTATTCTGTTATGTTGCCCGGTCTTATAATAGAATACACCTTGAGGCGACTGATGAATTGGGGCTAAATAAATAACGCTGAATTGAATATGAGGTAATGAATGAGAATTGGGAAATTCAGGGGCTCTTTTTAAAGGGGTCATTGTGGATGATATTTATGCTGCAAACATGTTCAATTCTATCACTTAGAAGTGATCGCTCCTTCATTACCTTATTTTGTCCTTTCTGCTTAGTCTACAATGCACTAGGTCCCACTTAGGTCTGGTGGCTGCTTTCCGGGGCCTGTATATATTTCCCACACTATATGTGTTGTACCAAGTAAAATGACTGAAAAGGAACAAAGTGTGATGTCTGTAACTTCTGTTCCCTCAAGGAGCAGAATGAGGTAGACTTTCAGGATACTCCTCTGTGTAGCATAGCTCAGTGAAGGGCAGCTACAAAACTGAGGGATGACAGCGATGACAGGGTTGTGTAAGTGTGGGAAGAGCTGTGCATATGTCATCACATCATCTGCCTTAAAGGTGTGAATACAGGTGTCTTTGGCCAGGGCATGCAGGGGTGTGATAACCCACAATATACAGTATGTGTTTTACCTCATTGATGTCCTACAAGGAACAGAAGCTATAGACATTAACACTTTGATTTATTGCTTTTTTATGTGTGCTAGTTCAGTTTTTAATATTACCGGTACTGGTTTTATGTTGTAATCTAGATAAAGGAATCTAAAACTGGAATTTAACGTAACTTTGAATTCCAGAGTCTGAGTCATAATATCAAATAGAATATGCCGTTTAACCATCATTAAGGTTTAAACCACTGGACTGTTAAAGTTTAATTCACAGAAATCAATATCTACTGCATAGTTTTTGTGGCTGTGATATTGTTAGCTTTAGGTTCTGAAGATAAAATATAAAAGACTGAAACAATAATGAACAAAAACATTTAGACCAAGCCAGGCAGCATATCAGATATGTCTGCTTCTATAGCCTTCCTCAGCTCTCAGTGGCACTGATGTCCAGACAAGAGAAACAAATCGTTTAAATCAAAGTACATAAGCCTGCCTGTATTCTCTTTGTACGTCTGGCTTCAAACCTCTTCCTGTCTGTATTTTATAGTCCTTCTGCTTCAATCTGTCTTTATTCATCCCACATATATTGTTCACCTCTCTATCTATATCTACAGCCTGTGACGAAAGCGCAGCCCAGAGCAAGGGATGACACATGGGAAGGAGGAGATGATCCACTGCCTATTCTTTCCCCTCTAACGCTCCCTCTCTCTTTCTTCCTCCACCCTTTGTGTCACGTCTTCTGTGCCCATTTATCTGGAGAAATTGGCAAAAGACTCAGGACATACACAAATGAACAAATGCATAGCATAGCTGCCTTGTAATGTGAAAGTTTTCCTGGCATGCTTAATGTGGAGAAGAGTAAGGAATTAACGTTTAACTTGGGTTTATACAGGGAGTGCAGAATTATTAGGCAAATGAGTATTTTGTCCACATCATCCTCTTCATGCATGTTGTCTTACTCCAAGCTGTATAGGCTCGAAAGCCTACTACCAATTAAGCATATTAGGTGATGTGCAACTCTATAATGAGAAGGGGTGTGGTCTAATGACATCAACACCCTATATCAGGTGTGCATAATTATTAGGCAACGTCCTTTCCTTTGGCAAAATGGGTCAAAAGAAGGACTTGACAGGCTCAGAAAAGTCAAAAATAGTGAGATATCTTGCAGAGGGATGCAGCAGTCTCAAAATTGCAAAGCTTCTGAAGCGTGATCATCGAACAATCAAGCGTTTCATTCAAAATAGTCAACAGGGTCGCAAGAAGCGTGTGGAAAAACCAAGGCGCCAAATAACTGCCCTGCCCATGAACTGAGAAAAGTCAAGCGTGCAGCTGCCAAGATGCCACTTGCCACCAGTTTGGCCATATTTCAGAGCTGCAATATCACTGGAGTGCCCAAAAGCACAAGGTGTGCAATATTCAGAGACATGGCCAAGGTAAGAAAGGCTGAAAGATGACCACCACTGAACAAGACACACAAGCTGAAACGTCAAGACTGGGCCAAGAAATATCTCAAGACTGGTTTTTCTAAGGTTTTATGGACTGATGAAATGAGAGTGAGTCTTGATGGGCCAGATGGATGGGCCCGTGGCTGGATTGGTAAAGGGCAGAGAGCTCCAGTCCGACTCAGACGCCAGCAAGGTGGAGGTGGAGTACTGGTTTGGGCTGGTATCATCAAAGATGAGCTTGTGGGGCCTTTTCGGGTTGAGGATGGAGTCAAGCTCAACTCCCAGTCCTACTGCCAGTTTCTGGAAGACACCTTCTTCAAGCAGTGGTACAGGAAGAAGTCTGCATCCTTCAAGAAAAACATGATTTTCATGCAGGACAATGCTCCATCACACGCGTCCAAGTACTCCACAGTGTGGCTGGCAAGAAAGGGTATAAAAGAAGAAAAACTAATGACATGGCCACCTTGTTCACCTGATCTGAACCCCATTGAGAACCTGTGGTCCATCATCAAATGTGAGATTTACAAGGAGGGAAAGCAGTACACCTCTCTGAACAGTGTCTGGGAGGCTGTGGTTGCTGCTGCACGCAATGTTGATGGTGAACAGATCAAAACACTGACAGAATCCATGGATGGCAGGCTTTTGAGTGTCCTTGCAAAGAAAGGTGGCTATATTGGTCGCTGATTTGTTTTTGTTTTGTTTTTGAATGTCAGAAATGTATATTTGTGAACGTGGAGATGTTATATTGGTTTCACTGGTAAAAATAAATAAAGGCGGCACGGTGGTTAGCACTGTTGCCGCACAGCAAGAAGGTCCTGAGTTCAATTCCAACTTCATTTCTGTGTGGAGTTTGCATGTTCTCCCCGTGTTTGCGTGGGTTCCCTCCGGGTACTCCGGCTTCCTCCCACCGTCCAAAGACATGAAGGTTGTGGGGATAGGTTAATTGATAAATCCAAATTGCCACTAGGTGTGAATGTGAGTGCGAATGGTTGTCTGTCCCTGTGTGTTGGCCCTGCGACAGACTGGCTATGACAGCTGGGATAGGCTCCAGCGCCCCCCGCGACCCTGAAAAGGATAAGCGGAAGCGAATGGATGGATGGATGGTAAAAATAAATAATTGAAATGGGTATATATTTGTTTTTGTTAAGTTGCCTAATAATTATGCACACACAAAATATCCCCCTAAAATAGCTAAAACTAAAAACTACTTCCAAAAACATTCAGCTTTGATATTAATGAGTTTTTTGGGTTCATTGAGAACATGGTTGTTGTTCAATAATAAAATCATTCCTCAAAAATACAACTTGCCTAATAATTCTGCACTCCCTGTATGTCCCCTGATCACTCAATATGGGTTAGAAGAGCTGTCCAGAAAAAATGACCCAGCTTCCTAAGCTTTGTAGCTTTGCCTGCCACCACCATGACCTGGGCTGGAAAACAGTTTGATTAAAAGATCCAAACGGGGTGCATTAATGGGTGGGTTATAAGGACACAGTGTACCCCTTCTGCAATCAACAGGAATTTTCTGTCATAAAAATAGTTTTTACATTTTGTCATTTTTTCTCCCTATTTCCCTCTTAAACCCACAGGTCTGCTTACAAAACTCTTTATTTTAATACTGTTTTGTGGAACTATAACAACTTTTTAGCCTGACTTCCTCATAAGGGACACATATAAAAACAGAAGACTTTAAAACATGTATTAAGATTCAGAGTCAAGAAACTGGTGTTTAGTTTAGAAAGAAAACAACATAGAGACGTTTGAAGTAAGAAACTACTTTGAAAATGGCCTGTATTTATATAGCGCTTTACTAGTCCCTTAAGGACCCCAAAGCGCTTTACACATCCAGTCATCCACCCATTCACACACATATTCACACACTGGTGATGGCAAGCTACATTGTAGCCACAGCCACCCTGGGGCGCACTGACAGAGGCAAGGCTGCCGGACACTGGCGCCACCGGGCCCTCTGACCACGACCAGTAGGCAACGGGTGAAGTGTCTTGCCCAAGGACACAACAAGCCGGGGCTCGAACCAGCAACCTTCCGATTACAAGGCGAACTCCCAACTCTTGAGCCACCATCGCCCCACTCGTTTCTCACAACAAAAAGTTAAAGTGCTTCCTAACATTCACATTACTCTTTTCTATTTTAAACTTTGCGCATGTTCAGGTCAATGAACATGCGCAAGGATATGGTTAACAATATTCTCTGTTTTTCTTGTACTGATTGTGTATTATAATACAGTTGCCCAGGCTTTGGATGTTATTTCATTAGAGAAATAATAGCAATTTGACAAGTAAATCACTTTTAAAGTGTTTTGAGTCTTTGTGCTTTAAAATTACAACCCCATCTTACCTCCAGAATGTCAATGAGAACATTCTCTTCTGGCTGCTTGGTGCTGCGAACATTTTCCAGGACGATGGAGTAGTAGATGCCTTCGGGATCTGACTGGTACAGGTTGTATGTGTCTGACTGGTACCACTCCTGGAGGGCGAGGAAGACCTGGTTCTCATCTGTGCTCACTATCTGAACATCCTAGAGAATGAAACAGAAAAATTAGTGCTCTTGGGAGTGAAACAAGAGAAAAGAAGCGTAAAAGAAGGAAACTGAATAAAGAGAATAAAGGGGATGGAATAACAAAGTAAGCTCAGAGAAAGAAAAGAGAAAATAAGGTAATAATGACAGATAATGAATACAAGAGAAATGACTGACAAAGAAAATGAAAGCAAGTAATGACAGATGGAGAGAAGACAGAAAAAAGAAACTGAATAAAGAAAAGAAAGGAGAGTGAGAATAGATAAATCAGTAACAGAAGCAAGTGTAATTCATAGAACTTTGACAGTGATTTGCAGCAAGCCAGGGAACATAATCGGATAAATACAAATGTAGAGAGTGAGGAAAAAACTCAACAGAAAACGGGGGAGATGACGAATAAGGGTTCTACCCACTGAACACTGTTTCCTGGAGTGTAGAATACCGTTAGGTGTATCTGACAAAGCTCTTGAGACTCTGATGAAAATGGTTTCATCACTCATGAAAGACTGTAATGAAGGATCAAAGAGCAATTCAGCACTTTCTCTCTATTAGTGATTACATTAACATAACATTTGGAGACGAAGCCAAGAAGGTGTGTCTATAATCACTGACACGCTTCCATCTTGTTTATGAAAAACACTCAAGCTCAATTACCCTTAGATTTATGGTGGTGGTTCCAAGTAATAGCAATATTGAAAGCCATATGCTGATCTTCATATTCATAAAGGTACTCTTTCTGAGTCACTCAGCAGCTTTCTGCAAATTGCCACAGTGCTGATTATGGACGGATGCTGTCTCAGGACCCATGGTGACACATTTGAAAGGACTGGGTACCTTTTAGCTTAATTTTTTTTACTGTGCAGAATTAACATTGTGACCTGAAAACCACTAATGCTTCCCTGAAAGTAAAAAAAAAAGTTCGATTTTTGAATCCAACAGAACTGTGAGCAATAAAAGACTTAACAACTTAAACACTTGTAAACACAAAGCTTTTAAACAGGACACATGGTATGGTCTTATAAGAGACTCTTGAGTCTTTTGCTATTTATGGCAATGCCAGCACACCTATTGTACCACAGTGTGAGATTGGTGCAAAAAGTGTTAAGCAGCTTATTAAATACAGCCGTATTTGTTACTCTGGGAATGGGAAGAGACAATGTTTGTATATAAAGAATTCTTCTTCTTTTATTTATTAAGGGACAAAGGTTAGCCAAGCCTGCCTGGCCAAGTGTGGAAAATGTAATTGTATTGCATTTGTATCCTTGAGCAACATACTGAATCCGTGTGTAAGTTCAAACAATAATGTAGACAGAACAATAGCAAACAAGGCAAGCAGTGCTTGTCTTGTGAAATCTAAAAATTGACATTAGTTCAAATGCAGCTGTTACGGTTGTTGATATGGCTAGGAGACGCTCCCTGTGGGAGAATGCTGTTGTTTCCCTTTCCCCCTTCCTGTCACGTCTTTCGGGTTCTGGGTGACGCAGCTGAGTAGCGTTACGGCTCGTTAGCCACGGGATCAAAACGGCCGTGTCTCACACGCTAGCCCCCCCTTCCCTGCGACGCGCTACGGCAGCTCGGAAAGGTTGAGCGGACTTCTGGAGGCTCTGAGCGGCGTGTGTGATAGTGTTTCTGTGCCCCTCTGCTGTTTGGGATATTGAGATCGCGGGGGACTGCCGTGGAAGCAGGTAGGGGGTTCTCCGCCATTTTTGTTTGACCAGTTTTCTCCCGTTTCATGGAAAGCCAGGGAGGTCGGGGTATTACTTCCCTGATCAAGAAAAAGAAAATACGACACCTGACCTCCCTGGTGTTTTGTTACTAGAATGGGGGAGGGTTTTTGTTTGTTATTTTGGCCTCGGAGACTCCGAAGCTTTTAGCTTCCCGGCTCAGCTGTGTGCTGCAAGTATTTTGCTTGGCTTGGTGAAATAAACCCCGTGAGCCTTCCAGTGACTGGTTTATGCGCGGTTACACTCTTTTCCCGTGTTCTTCCACTATTCCGAGAAAAGGTTGCACCTCTGGCCAGTGGCTATCCCGGGCTAAAGGGGACGGGGCGTAACAGTAACACAGTCTCTCTCCTTTCATCTCAAACAGCATTCTGTCCCACAGCCCCTCACCTTTTTGCATCTATCCTTCAAATCATTGCCAACTTGGGTTGATCTGATATCCTCGTGTTGGTGTTGTTCCCAGATCATCATACTAAATGTTGTTCCAGGATCAACATTGCAAGTGACCAATCAGAATGTTGTGACGTCATAGTTTTGTGACTTCGGGAAAAACCGGCGTAAAACAAAAAACTGTACTTAAGCTGCGTGAAACCGCCTCTGTCCGCCGATCAACAGACCCTGACCCTAACCCTAACTGTAACCCTTTAATAAACAGGAAGCAGAATTGATATTGTCCTTGCAACATTGGAATTTCATAAATGCACGAATGGCTTGGCGCGCAAAGGAATAACGTCACAACAATGTGATTGGTCACTTGCAATGTTGAACCTGGAACAACATTTTCATGATGGTCTGGGAACAACACCAACACGAGGATATCAGATCATCCGCCAACTTGTGGCTGCAGTTGACTATTGACAGTGCAAGCAGTCTCGACTCTGCTTTTGGCCAGATTCAGGTGCGTGTCCATATCCCGTTAAGAATGGCTTTAACTTTTCAAGTTCAAATGCAAACTGTGGCTGTTTGTGCATGGTGTGTGCATGGTGGACAAATCTCTGATCAGTTCCCCTCTTTGATGGGGAATTAATGGGAAACTGAGATGATGCCTCTGCTTTCACTGTTCTGAGATCAGTTGCCAGAACAGAACTAGGACTAGCAATTAAACAAGCACACACTGATACCTCAGCTTTCTTTGTACTAACCATCTTGGTCAACATGTGTGATGAAGATGAGTTGGGAGTAGTGTGAAAGGCACATCAGCAAGAAAAGCCTTGATGGTGCAGGGAAACCATCAGCTCCTGCTAAATCCTTCTTTATAAAACAGTCAATTTAAACAAATAAGGTGGTTTCCAAATACAACATCTTGTATTTGTTTATAATTCCATATTCACACTTATCAATGTCACACAATGCTTAAACCTATTAATTCAGATGTGATTTTAAAAATGTTAGAAATACATTTATTCTTTTTAAAATTAAGATTTAGGTCTTTTTCTGAGCTAAATAGTCCTACCCTACTGAAGCTTAAAGAGAATATAAAGTATTTAAAATGGGCTCAGTTTCAAACTTCTGCAAATAGACTAATGTGACTAATGGGGAATATTTTTCTGCAGGAGTACTTTTACTTTTTGAACCCGACAACACAAACTTTTGTGTCTTGAGGGGTTGTCATAATGTTTTCCTACTTTTGCTTGATAAATGGCTCTGAAAGAAATTCCTCCAGCAATTTTCATTGTCAGCAAATGGAAAATATTTGGGTGACAAATACAAAAGTAATATTTTACAATTCTTCAGCCGGGAAGGAGTGCAAAGAGGTGAAGATGTACAGAAAGAGTCTATCAGCATTTATTAAAGAATATCAAACAGGCAGCACGAGACAGATTAATCTGGTCTAACGTCCCTTATTAAACAGGCAACTCATTCCAACTCTAAATTAATGAGGCATACAGCAAAGTACAAGCTCTTTTTTGAGACACATAAGATTGGTGTCTGTGTGAAATTGGCTGTATGTTAGTTGGACAGGGACTATCTACGAAGTGCAACATCAAACGGCACAATACCTAAATATTCAACTGTAACTTCACTTTTTCTGTATACAGCCCATCTCTGCTGGTTCCACCTGTCCCCAGTTACTTCCCCGTGTCCTTTTTAGTCCTGGCTTTGCCTCACAGTCCTCGTCTGGATTTCTGTTTCATTTGTCTATTGGACTTTGAGTTCTTCTGGACTGTCTTATATGCTTTTTCAGCTCAGTTAAGTTTGTTTTTGTGGTCATTCTTATTCCTGCCAGTGTCTGCTAACTCAAAACAAATTAGTCTTTATTAACATCTACAGACTTCTGGCACTGCTCATGCATTAACATGCAAGACTGCTGCTCAAATTACACAAGACTGTGACAATGGCAATCAGTAAGTTAAACATTTAACCATAAAACAATGTCAAAATGCCTAATCAGCAAATCAAGTTGCCAACACTCAACCACAAACCATCAAAGAATATAACTATTATATGATGAAAGTAGAACATCGTTTGTTATGCTGCACGTTCCAGGCAGATATATTGTCATTCCTGTATAACACATTACCATGCAACACTGCCTCTAAATGAAAAAATAAATGAGCAGTCTTCATAATGACACCATCATGTTTCAGTTCAAACACAAATATTCCACCTCATTTACTTCTCCTTGCATCTTCAACTCCATATACCTTTTCTTTCTTTCTTCTTTATTCCAGTCCTCCATTAAAGCCCTGCGCTGCAGCCTGTTTTTGGCTGACAGTTCATCTGAGGCAGCAGTATGGAGCTTGGGAGGAGTTGGAACTGAAAAATGTCTAAACTTTAGCTTCAGATGCCTTTTTAACATTCAGAGATGGTCCTCCACCTACCAGAGGGACTAAAAAAACAACACAAAAAGAAGAAAAAAAACAATCGTACACCAACACCAAGGACTGTTGGGGTGACAATGTAAATATATGCAGACAGTATTCATGGAAATGCTTGGGTGGAAGACCTCAATTTAGTGGCCAAACAGAGTAGGAAGGAAAAGAATATCCTGTGACTCAACTCAGGAATCGGATGTGATAAAGATGGAAAAAAGCACTGTTGTCTCAATATAGGTAAGGGTTATTAAAAAGGGAAACACATGAGCATATTTAATGGCCTGAGATACTATGTCCCACATTTTTTTTTTCATCAATAAATCCTTATTGTAACAAGGATACATGCAATCTTAATTGTCTTTTAATTTTTAACACAAAAACAAAAAGCAGAATTGGTGAACAAAAAAAAGCCCAAAAGCGTTTTTGGTCGTTTCAATGTGGACACACAACTCTGTGAAAATGATTGAAAACACTAGTGTGGACGTGTACAGTTTTCAGACGAAAACGCTGTTTTCAAATCTATCTGGGCTAGTGTGGATGTAGCCTTAGTGGGTTACCATGTGGCTGTGAGTGTCCTTTCCACACTCACATGCTTGATTTGCCTGCCTGATTGCGTGAGGCTGATCTGCCAGTCAACGATCAAGAATTCTGGAAATTGGCAGATTCTGGTCCCTTGTGGTGGGTGAAACTCTTGAAGTGGCAACCACTAGTGCTGAAAAATGAAGCAATTACAGAACTGATAGTTTCTCAGGTTCCCACTTGAGGCTTGTACTCATAGACTCCCATGTGTAAAAAAAAAAAAAAAAAAAAAAAAAAAACAGCCCCTCCATTAAAAAAACATTTGCTTAATATATACAGTAAAACCTCTTTACTCTAAGCTAGTAAAATACCTGAAGATTTTCATGAAATTAAATCTGCCATACGCTATAATATTAAAGTTCATTTGATGATCTGAACATTTTAGAGTAATAAATATGAAAGGAAGGAAGAGGGAAAATATTCTTTCACAGCGGTGTATTTCACTGTGTACTTGATCCAAACTCAGCACAGTGCTAATAACACTAGAAAGGCAAAGGCAGAACACTATAATGAGACGGTGCAGAATGTAAAGCTCAATTTACATTTACACATGAAAGGAAACTGTCTGGGTGCACATCCTGAAAAATCTACCAACCCTGTGTGGAGCAAAAACAAACCACAAGAATGAGTGAAAATAAGGATCCCCTGACTTTAAATTGTACACACTAGCAGAAGGAGGCATAAAATAAAATGAGGAAATTGTGAAAGTGAAAGATGTTTTCGTACATCTTGTTTTACATTTAGGTGAAAGAGACAGCAGGTTTTAATAATGTTATCAGACAACATTCACTATTAAAGGCATACGTACAAGACTGACCATCAATCATCTCACCCTTGCATATCCTAACAATCCTTTGTTTTGGATTTTCACAGTGACTTATACATTGTGTGCTCTGACTGCCTTGCTTCAGCCGTGCCTCCTAAAAGTTTTGTTTCCATACGTTGATGTTTACAGTCTATAGTAAAAGTATAGTAAGAGAAAAAGGTTTAACAGTAATCACTTATAATCATGTAGCCATGATTGGTGTACAAGCCTGTGACCACAGTGTCTACATGGATCACTGAGAACAATAACTGAGAAGTCTTACAAAGGCAGGACAACCATGTTGGTCATGTTACCAAATACTTCATTCCTTGATTTATTTATTTTTTCCCTGTCTTACCTTTTCAGGCAGCCATTCAGAAACATACAACAGGAGCTCTAAATGGTTACCATTGTGATGAAGTACACTAAAGGATTCACTCAAATATCCAAATAATTGAATTCAGGTGTTTCAATTACTGCCATGGCCACAGTTGAATAAAACCAAGCAGCTATGGACTGATTCTTATATAGCGCTTTGCTATTCTCCCAGAGTAATCAAAGCGCTCTATACAACGTCCCACATTCACTTTCTTCTAAGCTTTTAGTGCCTCCTAGCTAACATTCATACTCCAATGGATGGATCGGAGAGCAACTTGGGGTTAGTATCTTGCACAAGAATACTTGGCATGGCCTGCTGTACTTCCTGAGCTACAGCCACCCTGCAGCTAGGCATACGCTCAGAAGCGTAGTGGTCACATACAATCACAGAGTGGGGTCAGCGGATGCTGAGACACAATCCCTCCTCTCACCTCATCTAACACCTCAGCTTGTTCCTTTCTCTTTGACCAACAGTACCACAGTTTCCACTGGCACCCTGCTGGCCATCAGGGTGGAAACTGAATTGAAAACACAAGTGTCTTAAATTGAATTTCAGGCCACGTGCTAAAAGCAAATGCTTGGTTGACATGTGAAGGAGATTTATAAACTTCTATTACTTATGCCCGTTCTCAATACTCCTGCCGGTGGCTCATGTACAATTATTTCAGACATCTTTCTGACAGATTATACTCCATCACTGTCCCATTTCCTACAGTAACATCACTGAGCCTTGGTCAGAATGGTGCGAGGAACGTCTTGCTCATTTAATTAATGGGAAAAAAAAAAGAAAAAAAAAAAGGACAACATCTGATGCCAGATTTCCCCCGGCAGTCAGCTGGGACATAATAGCCTCTTCAGTGGGCTCACCCTCTCTCAGCAGCTTTGAGCTCATTTCCTTTCACACTCTAACAGATCACATTAATCACATTAAAATCCCCATCATGCCCCGTGGACATTACTGAATTCAGTAAAGAGGTCTTTGATACAGTCGGCCCACACATTTCAGCTTTCTAAAAGATTTAACTGCTTTAAGATCTCATCCAGCTGTCTTACACATACCTCTTAAAGATAAAATCAATTCTCTTAGTAATTATAAGCACTCACTCAAAATGCTTACAGGTCAAGCTTTTATTTCTAAATACTGAAAAATTAGCTGTCATGGGTCACAGAGTTTTGACTGTTGTCCTGATGTGAAAAAGTCAGATTATTTTTTAAGATATTATTTTTATTTCACATTTATTATGTACTGCTTCTTCACTGCAGCATTCTGCCTCTGCAGCAGAACACACCCTTGCAATCCTGAAATGTGGTATTGACAGCCACAAGTGTTTCTTTGGACTTCTGGCTTCACAATGTCATTGACAGCTCCTGAGATTGTTTGATTTTCATTTTATTCAACTCAGCTTGTACCTGGTAATACAGATGCACATAGGATTCTTATACATCCTATTCTGTCCCCTGCGTGCGTGGTTCTGTTGCACGAAGTGACAGATAGCTAAACATATGCAGCAGGCACTGAAAGCGTTAAATGATGAGTCAGATGTGGAAGTAAAGTTGAGGGCTGTTTACTTGTTTGTCTTCACCAATGTACATCTTACAGTGCTTTCCCAGAGCTTGTGAAACTACAAAAATACAAAACAGAAATATGCTCAATGAAAATAAAGAATTATGCACAAGCCAAGCCACAGAAAAATTCACTTGACGGTAGTCTCCAAGCTAACCACTAGGAGATGCTAAAATGCTTAATGTGCACATAACATTATACATCCCATTTAACAGACTTTAAGTCTCTCATATCTAAAGACATTAGAGTCATAATAAACTATTCATGTATCTTATAATGAGATTCCTTTTAGGATTACTTTCCAGTCGTGTTGTTAGAAATTTACAAGAAGAAAAACTGGAATAATGGAGCAGCAGCACGAGGACGTTTAGCCCACAGCTGACCTTGTGTTTGGAATGGGTGGTTCTGGAAAAACACTCCTTGCACACAAATAATCTCTGACTCAACATGTCACCAATTAAGGCAAATGGAGAGTGTTGTTTGTTGACAAATTCTTCAATTTCAATTTTATTTCTACAGCACCAAATCACAACAACAGTTGTCTCAAGGCGCTTTATGTTGTAAGGTAGACCCTACAAAAATACATACAGAGAAAAACCCAGCAATCACATGACCCCCTATGAGCAAGCACTTTGGCGACAGTGGGAAAGAAAAACTCCCTTTTTACAGGAATAAATCTCCAGCAGAACCAGGCTCAGGGAGGGGCGGCCATCTGCTGTGACCAGTTGGGGAGAGAATTCTCTTGCATATGTATAACTATTACACATGCAAGTCCAGAAAGTTTAAATAAAGTTGTTTTTTTTGTGGTTTTTTTTGTTTTTTTAACATTTATGCATCCATTCCCTTCCACCTATCCAGTTCAGGGTCATGAGGGCTGCAGACTTTCCCAGCTATCATAGGGCAAGAGGCAGAGTACACCCTGGACAGGTCGCCAATCTGTCGCAGGGCTAACACAGAGAGACAGACATTCAGTCATTTTAAGTAACCTTAATACATCTACTTATATCAAAAGCCTGACATGTTCAACAGAAAACATCTGTTTTCTGGTAAAATGAGGCATTTAATAAAACCAAATATTCAGTTCCGTCATCTACAGTATGCCCTACAGCTATTACCTCATTTAGTTGTTTTTATTTTTATTTTGAGATTAAAGTAAAAAAATCTTTGATTTTGCCACTTACATACACCCTACAGCCTGTCTTTCTCCTATGAAATTGGCTGCACATAAAAATAAAGCCTCATTTTACAGCTTTATCACTCTTCAGAAATTCTGCTTTAGAGAAACTTATTGTGCTGTAGCTGCATGCCTCTATTCATTCAGATGGGTATCTGTTGTCTCGTAAGTCTTTACTGGCTTGTGGATTCAAATAACACAGGGTTTTTTTGTGTTTTTGGTTTTGTTTTGTTTTTTTTTTAAATAGAAAGTGTGTCATTGCAACTAATGTGTATATACATACAGTTAGGCCCATAAATATTTGGACAGAGCCAACATTTTTCTAATTTTGGTTCTGTATATTAGCACAATGAATTTTAACCAAACAACTCAAATGCAGCTGAACAAAAATATTAAAAATGTGATGAACTAAAGCATTTTTAACAATATCCCTTCATTTCAGGGGCTCAAAAGTAACTGGACAAATAAATGACAGTTATTTATTTGTCCAGTTTATTTGTCTAGAAAACCCTATGCTGGCAACAACAGCGTGAACTCTTAAACTCATGGACATCACCAGATGCTGGGTTTCCTCCTTTTTTATGTTCTGCCAGGCCTTTACTGCAGCTAGTTTCAGTTGCTCTTTGTTTGTTGGCCTTTGTCAGAATGTCTGTGAAGGTTCTCAGTCATCCAGGTCATCGTAGTCAAAGGAGCTTGCAAAGAAAAGCGTCTGGACTTCTTTAAGTTACTTGAAGACGTTTCACCTCTCATCCGAGAAGCTTCTTCAGTTCTGAGGTCAAATGGTGGAGAGTCCCAGATATAAACCTAGTGGGAGTTTCCCCCCACAGAGGGACAAAAGGACTCCCTGATGATCCTCTAATCGCCTGAGCCAAGGTGTGAAAATGGGGGTGGGTCCCAATCAGCCAGAGTTTCGGGTGAGTTCATTGTGAAACCTGGCCCCACCTTATCATGCGAATTCCTGAGATCAGCTGGCCCAGGATGTGAGTGGGCGTTAAGGCGTCTGGGGAGGGAACTCAAAACTGGATTATAGATGGCAGAGAGTTGGTGTCGTAAACCCCCGCCTCTGTTCAAAGATGGTCACTCACAGTGGACATAGATGGCTTCTTTCACTCCTCTTTCAAACCATCTGTCCTCTCTGTCCAAAATGTGAACATTGGCATCCTCAAAAGAGTGTCCTTTATCCTTAAGATGCAGATGGACTGCTGAGTCTTGTCCTGTGGAGGTGGCTCTTCTGTGTTGTGCCATGCGCTTGTGAAGTGGCTGTTTGGTCTCTCCAATGTAGAGGTCTGAGCATTCCTCGCTGCACTGCACAGCATACACCACATTGTTAAGTCTGTGTTTTCGAGTTTTGTCTTTCGGGTGAACCAGTTTTTGTCTGAGTGTGTTGCTGGGTCTGAAATACACTGGGATGTCATGCTTGGAGAAAACTCTCCTGAGTTTTTCTGATACACCGGCTACATAGGGGATGACAATGTTGTTGCGTCTGTCTTTCTTATCTTCCCTCGCTGGTGTCTGATCTTCTTTTCTGTGCCTCTTTGCTGACTTTAAGAACGCCCATTTAGGATAGCTGCACGTTTTGAGTGCTTCCTTTACATGTGTGTGTTCCTTCTTTTTTCCTTCCGGCTTAGAGGGAACATGTTCTGCACAGTGGTGTAGGGTCCTAATTACTCCAAGTTTGTGTTCCAGAGGGTGATGGGAGTCAAAGAGGAGGTACTGGTCCGTGTGTGTGGGCTTCCGGTAAACTTCGATGTTGAGGTTGCCGTTCTCTTCAATGTGCACGGCGCAGTCCAGGAAAGGCAAACAGTCGTCCTTTGTGTCTTCCCTGGTGAACTTGATGTTTTTATCCACAGCGTTAATGTGCGCAGTGAAGGATTCCACTTCTTGTGTCTTGATTTTGACCCAGGTGTCGTCTACATATCTGTATCAGTGGCTGGGTACTCTTCCTTTGAAAGAGCCAAGAGCCTTCCTTTCCACTTCCTCCATGTAAAGGTTGGCTACAATAGGTGACACGGGGGAGCCCATGGCACAGCCATGTTTTTGTCTGTAAAAGCCTTCGTTGTATTTGAAATATGTAGTGGTGAGTCAGCAAAGAGGCACTGAAAAGAAGATCAGACACCAGCGAGGGAGGATAAGAAAGACAGGCGCAACAACATTGTCATCCCCTATGTAGCCGGTGTATCAGAAAAACTCAGGAGAGTTTTCTCCAAGCATGACATCCCGGTGCATTTCAGACCCAGCAACACGCTCAGACAAAAACTGGTTCACCCGAAAGACAAAACGCCAAAACACAGACTTAACAATGTGGTGTATGCTGTACAGTGCAGCGAGGAATGCTCAGACCTCTACATTGGAGAGACCAAACAGCCACTTCACAAGCGCATGGCACAACACAGAAGAGCCACCTCCACAGGACAAGACTCAGCAGTCCATCTGCATCTTAAGGATAAAGGACACTCTTTTGAGGATGCCAATGTTCACATTTTGGACAGAGAGGACAGATGGTTTGAAAGAGGAGTGAAAGAAGCCATCTATGTCCACTGTGAGTGACCATCTTTGAACAGAGGCGGGGGTTTACGACACCAACTCTCTGCCATCTATAATCCAGTTTTGAGTTCCCTCCCCAGACGCCTTAACGCCCACTCACATCCTGGGCCAGCTGATCTCAGGAATTCGCATGATAAGGTGGGGCCAGGTTTCACAATGAACTCACCCGAAACTCTGGCTGATTGGGACCCACACCCAGTTTCACACCTTGGCTCAGGCGATTAGAGGATCATCAGGGGGTCCTTTTGTCCCTCTGTGGGGGGATACTCCCACTAGGTTTATATCTGGGACTCCCCACCATTTGACCTTAGAACTGAAGAAGCTTCTCGGATGAGAGGTGAAACGTCTTCAAGCAACTTAAAGAAGTCCAGACGCTTTTCTTTGCTTTCTGTCAGAAGTTTAGTCTTCAACAAGTGAAATACATAGTTGGGTTGAGATGGGGTGACTGACCTAGCCAATCAAGACATTTCCACTTCTTTGCTTTAATAAACTCCTGGGATGCTTTGGCCGTATATTTTAGGTCATTGTCCATCTGTATTATAAAACACTGCCCAATCAATTTGACTGCACTTAGCTGGATTTGAGCAGACAGTTTGTCTCTGAACACTTCAGAATCCACTCAGCTCCTTCTGTCCTGTGTTACATCATCAATAAACACTAGTGTCCCAGTGCCACTGGCAGCCATGCACACCCAAGTCAGCAGACTGCTTCCGTAGGACCTACTAGGCACCAACAAGACACTGTCTGGTCAATGATACACTGATAGTTAAACAAAGTGTTAAAAACCCCAGAAACATGATCACATTCCGAGTGGCCAGAGGAGATGGAAGCAGAGCAAAAAGGAACAATTATTACTTGTGATTTCACACCTGTGTGGGTGTGTGTGGGTGGGTGTGTGGTTAATCCATCACTTGGGTCAGGTCTCACAGGACACAGTAAAACTGCTTTCTCTCATGGCCTCTGCATTTTTTATCTGCCAACCTTTCAATTATTAACAGTGGAAAAACATGGAACCCCTTACTCACACACACACTTTCTCCTCATCTTCCCCCTTCAGTCTCTCTCTCACCATCCCTCTCGCCTGTCTCTGTTTCTTTGCCCTGACACCCCACCCCATGTCGCTCGACCTAAAAGCTTCGCAAAGCGTGACCTATCTGCTCACCCAAGTAAGAGGACACATGTAGAGAGACAGAGGGAGCGATGAGCATGAGAGTAACTAGGGCATATTTTATCTAAACACATACTTACACACAAACTAATTTATCCACTGGCTTCCCATTACAGCAGATCCCCAGATGTGTGTTTGTCTGTGTAATTCAATTCCTTTCACCTTAAGGATCACGGAAATTGTGGAGCTCTTGGTGCTGAAGTAGCCAGACAATTCAGGTTATAAGATTTCTGTAAGTGGTGGGGTTAGTATTTTACGTATTCGTGTTGCTAAACACCTTGCATAAGATTATCAGTGACAGACTAACAATCGCAGTGTCTGGCTAAAAGGGCTTAGTTTAAAGCCAAGAAAAATAAATAAATAAAAACAAAAATCTTGAAAGATTTCCTCAGGCTTACCATGCAATCAGATGAGTTCAATAGCACTCTGGCAAGTGTCACACTAAAATGGTTCCCTGTGCAGCTGATGCTGACAGCAAAGGTTCCAATACTGGCCTGTATTGAAGTGGAGCTCATTTATCCTCTCTGGCTATGTGAGTGACATAAGATGCTGCTGGATCAATGCTGAGGTGTGAATATTTTATGGAGGTTATCATGTATCAGGGCAGTTCCAGGATTAATTTGAGTGCAGGTAGTGTACTAACACTTGAGACCAACAAAGAAGTGGAACATATTGGAACAAGGGGTTTGATTTTAAAAGTTTTGAATCCATAGAGTTAGGAACATGAAATTTCACACTAAACCCTTTGTATGGGGAATGGGACACATTTACAGTATATCATTCTAGCATGCCTTCCTGTGTCTGAACAGATAATAACAGAACTTTGAAATAATGGACCTTCCATGATTCTCAGTTACCTGCAACAGTCTGTGGACTGTGGACTTTCTATTTCAAGGATACACAATGGATTTCAGCAAAAAATCCAAAGAATGTGATGGTTCAAATGCATTGCTTGTCTACTCCTGGCATCAGTGAGAATATTATTAGCTTAGAAATTTAGTGCAGCGCAGCATGATACAGACTTGAACATAAATTATACATTAAGATATAAAAAAAATAAAAATACACACATATAGTGTTTTGATAGTGAAAGGATTACCAAGCAGTAGATGAGGTCAATGAGACTGACCTAGTTAGTCACATGGCTGTTTTCAAATCCTCAGTTATAGGATAAAACATAGTAACGTATGTGTAATGTGAAAGGGTACTTCAAGAGTACTTCCACCAGGGCAGGGATAGCTCAGTAGGTAGAGTGGTGGCCCCATGATCGGAAGGTCGGGGGTTCGACTCCACTGAACGGCTACCCTGAGGTACCCCTGAGCAAGGTACCGTCCCTACACACTGCTCCCCGGGCGCTGCATTGGTGGCTGCCCACTGCTTCACTGGGTGAATGGGTTAAATGCAGAGGAACCATTTCCCTATGGGGACTAACACGCACACTTTACTTTACACTTTTTACACACTTTACACTTCACCAGTAAATCAAGTAATCACACAGCAAATATGTATAAGTAATGTGGTGTGTACAAGGAGTGGTAGGCCAGTCTGGTCTAATTTAATGAACTCACATAGGTGAGTATCCCAAACTTTTCTGGTACTGTCTTATTTAAATTCATCATTTCCAAGTAAATGTTGTAACCGTGTGTGCTGATACACGGGTATATATGGTGTACGCTAGTCCCTCAAATATTGTACAAGATACAATAGTGCGGGGCTCTAGCGATGGAGTATCATGAAATACTGTTGTGAACCTGGTCACACATGGAATGTGAGCATAAGTGTGTGCAAATATCAGAATACAAACTGCAGTTCACTTAATGGTGTGGGTTTCATCAGTAATGACTTTACAGAACCTACACATTTAATGTCAAAAGTAAAAATAAATCTGATTCCACTGAATTCTTGTAATTATTCTTAGCTAAACAACTATAAATGAAAGTGTTCAAAACACTGATCCCTGAGGGATGCGTGCATAATTCAGACTGAGAAGTCTTTCAGGGAGCAAACTGTGTCAACCTTAAATCAATATTAGCAAAAGATGCACCAATTTTCTCGTCCATTACCTTTGGTAAGGCATACTTAGGAAACCTCATCTGGACAAATTCATTCCGTCGGTAGGACACATAGTGCTTGGTCCGATTGCCTGTGGTGACCTGGGAAATAAGCAAAAACAACAGCAACAGCATGAATAACAGTCTAACAGTTCTACAGTTATAATATAGTCAAACAGTTTTAAATTTTTTATAGACATACGACCCATAAGTATATTACTTTAAAGGGAAAGCTGCTGAATGCACTGAGATTAAAAACGAGGCAAGAGTGAAACAGAAAACAATTTGAGTGACACAGCATCAAGAGACATATTAAGGCTGAATTCATCCAGTCATTTAAATATTGTCCTGCAGAAAAACAATCAAATGTTCAACATCTGCAAATGTCCAGCTGACTAATTGTGGAGGTGGAGGTGCACAGTTCACCATCTGTTGCCGGTGACTCAGTCTGTGCTGATAGGTAAATGCAAAGAAACTCCTGCGCATTGCACAGACCTTGGCATTCAACTCACAAATGGGTAAAAGGCTGAATCATGCCGTCGTCCTGCTGAGTGCTCAGACGATGAAAAAGCTCACATAGCACGAACCAGAATACTCAAACAGGTGATTCTACAGTTTAGCAGAGGGAGTTGGGAGAAAAGAGACCGCACTGGTGACTGACAGTGGATTGGAACAAGAGCTGAATGTGTCATATCCCAAGTGACAGGCTCAGAAATGAGTTAACCATGTTCTGAAACAGGTGAGCAGCACTGAAACTCCTTTTTTTTTTTTTGTGTTAAAAAAAACCCATTTTTTCTTTTGTCAAAATAAAAAGGAAAGGTTTATAACTTTGCATTCAGTGCTTCTATTTTTGACTTTGCCTTTTTTCCCTTCATGGAGATGTCAGTCTCTGTCATCTGAGTTCAGACTGAGCTGTGATTATTGCCATTGCTTGTGATTGAAAGGAGCAGGTAAGTTCCACTTTTCTTTAATGATAAGCATTGCAGAGGGATCAAACAAAAAAAGCCATTTTTAAAAAATGAGAGCTACTGAAGAAAGTGTCATGGACTGAGGTTTCAAAAGGAATCACTTTCTAAAGGACGGCTGGCAGAGTGGGATGAGAGCTGCATTCTCAGCTCTGACTCTGCATATTTATGTAGTGCCTTAATGTTGGAAAAGTACCCCGAAGATCTGTTTATACCATTAAGATTTTTTTTTTTTTTTTTGGACAAAATTTATACAAAGAGCCAGAGTTTCTTGTGTTTGTGAAACTTGTGTGAATAGCTGAATGTCAGAGGTTCAGTACTTCATTGCAAATCAATAAACTTGTCAGTTTCAGAAAGAAATGTTTTGGGTGAACCCCCAGCAGCTGAAAGGATTAGGACTGCAGGCTGCCAGTTGTTGAAAACGCCTTCACTTAAAATAACAAACAGGAAACCAGCAAACTAAATGAAACCCAAAATCATAATAAAAGAACAGAGCACAGTAAGGAACATGTGAACAAGAAGTTACTAGACAACAACCAACCAACTGAAGGAAGGGTTAAAACAAACAGGTGAACTTAATGAACAATGAAGGGCTTTAAAAAACTGAAAACCTCACGGGAAATGTTCACCACATAACAGCACACTGAAAGGAGAAAAAATAAAAAAAAGACTGACAAAGCACATGAAAAGCTGGCAATGCAAGTGACAAGATGTATTTGGTCTATCATCACCTCCAGTTTTTTTCTTTGTCTATATGTACCTTGTTTTAGTTTCTGTACTCAGTATAGAGACTTGTGTTTAGGTATCATAATCCACAACACACTTTTTACATTAATTCTCAAAGTGTGGAGCTCTGAAAACTAATTTTCCAAAAGGTATTCCATTATTTGCTGTTCTGGACGCTTTCAAATCTACATAGTTATTCAGTTAGGTTTGAGATTATTCTAATTAGGACCTCATAGATTAAAGGTGACCAGTCAGAGCACTTTGTATCGTACTGTATTGTATTGTACTTGATGCATGCTCAATCATCCAGGTAAGTCGATCACAAAAGGTTGATTCTGTTCATCTGGACGTAGCGTTTTCAGTGGAAGAAACGTTTCATCACTCATCCAAGTGACTTCTTCAGTCTCAGTTGACTGCAGGTTTCCCCAGCCGTATAAACACTACATTTGCACAATAACTGAAACCATCTTTTGCCATCTTACAAAGCTGTGATTGCAGCCATTCCCCAACTCTCTCTGTTAATGGTATTCATGGCCTTTGATCAATGGGTTTTGATCAGTTGTTGATCAATGGTTATGATAATTTTCATATTAATGATCAAGGAACAGACCTCACCTTATAAAGTTGGGGATGAAAGTATCAACAATTACTTTAAAGGGAAAGTGACACATGCAGTAAATGTTCGCACACATACATCACTCACAGAACTGCCAGGTGTTGGGTTTCATTATAGGTAAACACGTAAGAACTGCTAGTAAAGATTGTTTGAGGTGTTGTTCTTCAAACCTGATATCTGTATGTAATGCTTGAAATATTAGGAGGATTATCCCTTAAGGATAATGGGCCAGTCTACAGTGACCTGATGAGTTTTCATTCTTCTCACAGATGCAAACACTCATGCACACATAACTTTACACATAGGGGGACAACACCCAGAGAGAGCAACTTTGTCCTACTGTGGAGATTGTCCTCTAGCATACCAGCTCATGTCTATTCTCCATGCAAATAGAATTGAACTATTGGCCACTGCAGAGTGTGCAGTACTGTACTGCATGGCAAATCAATTATAGACAAGATTAATTCCGCACACTATCACGAATAGAAATTCTTTTTCCATTTCAAGTGACAGCACTGTATGTTATCTGGGCAGCAAGAGTTTATCAGTAAAACAGACATAAAGCTGCAAATTCAGCTGTAAGCGCAAACACAGCTGCAACTGAATAGATACACTGACAGATACAACATATACACAAATGCTGAAAGAGAAATAACTGGGGAGATGCAGGTTTAAAAAAAAAAAAAACTTGCTCAGTTTTTCCTTACTAGTATTATGTATATAGAACTATCTCATAGTATAAGACTTTAACTTTGTTGTTTATTGCTTTTTTATTGTAGACTGTAGTAATTTTATTCTTTTATTCTGCTGATTTAATGCAACAGTTTCTCTCGTGGGATCATTAAAGTATCTATCTACAGAGTGCTGGAAAGTAAATGCAACAAAAGCCACAGTATAGGTGCCTCTGCCTCGACCCTTGGAGGCTGCCTAGATTTTGGGTCCACTTTAGAGACGTACAGTACAAAGAATGTATTAGTCAGGAGACAAGTTTTGTTTCTGGCAAAAAAGAGGAAGAAAATAGAAGTTTTCACTATTTCACTAAGCTCGGGAAAAGATCATAATATCAATCATAATTTTTTCCTGAGACCTATGCATAACCTGAAATCTCAATTTGACTGTAATGCAGACTATATGATTATAATTCTGATAACACTCTAGCTTAAAATAATGTTTAAGCTTGGCTAAGCTATGCAATTTATCAGTATCACATCTTGAACACCCTGTGATAAGAAAAATACTAGCTTGAGAAAAATGTATTGTTCAATTTTTAATCCATCTATAAAATGATGGCCTCTACGGTTGAGTGACCAACGGATAATCCTCCTTTTGAAGTTCAGTTACTGTTTTCTAGCTCACCCCTGCATTTCCTGTCTCATGTTTTCCATATCATATAGCTTAGTGGTCAGGTTGCTGTTTGCATGTTCTTCCCATGTCTTTGTGGGTTCTCTCCAGGTACTCTGGCTTCCTTCCACAGTTCAAAGGGTTATTGAGTGATTCTAAATTGCCCATAAGTGTGAATGTGAATCAACATGGTTGTCTGTCTCTCTGTGTTAGCCCTGAAACCTGTTTGCGGTTGCAGGGCTGGAATAGGGTCCAGACTTCCTGAATTGGACAGGCAGAGGAGAACAGATGGACTATATGATCATGCAAATGCATAGGTGTACACATTTCCTCTCCCACAACACAAATAGTATTTATTAAATGTGTACAAAAATGCTGTCTACTGTGTGAAAAGCTGAACGAGTTCAAATGGAACAAAGACAAAACAATAACCTGCAACACGAGACATTAAAATAGAATTTGAAACCATCAGAGGAGCAATTCCTGTCTTCTCATTAATGCAGCAGTCAGATGTAATGTTGAGAATATTAGGTGCTGTGGAATCTAACAAATGCATCAGACAAAATGGAGTGGATACGTGACAGGATTTAAAATTTAGTTTGAATAGAATGGCAGTAGTCTGGAATATGAGAGAAGATAAGTGACATTTATATAGCACAGTGTTTCAAAGTGTAAAATAAAAACATTCATGCACATGTATTCCTCTTTTACCTTGACAAATACGTAGTCATCCTGCACCAGCAGCGAGTTGTGATCAATTTTTCCAAGGAACTGTGCCGTCACCATTTTGTCCGAGCAGTTCTGAATGAGGCAGGTGACATACAAGTAGCCTGGAGTGACATGGACAGCAACAGGACAGGAAACAGTGACACAGTCAGGAAACAGGAAGGGATAATTACTGCTGGAAATTTTAAACAAAACACATTGGCATTCTAGAATATCTTGTTAATAATTGCAATGCATCTTTGTAATTTCTGCCCCCACACCCTTGAACAGGTCCAGGCAGATCATGGATCCTCTCTGTGCCTTGCTCTGCCTGACGTCTCTTCCTGTTAAAAGTTCTTCCTTCCCACTGTCACCAAGGGCTTGCTTACCAGATGGTTGGTTTTCACTTTTGTTGGCCCATAAAGTCCCTCAACTGGACTATTTTGAAAACACATTATAAAACTGAATAAAATATAGTGTAAAATATATTTTTTATTATGTCTCAGCTACTTAATATCTGATGTGTTTAAATGTGTTGTAAAAATAAAGTAACTTAACTTGAGTAGGTTGAATATTCACAGAGATTTATGATTATTCAAACAGCATTCACAGTAATGGTACTTATACTGTACATGGAAGCTAAATACAACTATAGCTTTTAGCTGACATAATAAAAACTGTGTAATCTATGTTAAGTAGAGAAAGTAAAAGAGAAAAGGCTCAAGAATGGGGAAAAAATAGGATAGAATACAATAGAAATAAGCATAAGCTGAAGACTGCAGCTTCTGCTTTTCTGTGGCTGGCTGTTAGAGGGAGTGGAAGAAAATGTATGAGAGGAAAAACTAGGCGAAAAGAAAAATGGAGACATCATTTTCCAGACTCTATAAGATATGACAGCTTCCCCATAGACATACAGTCGTTCTAGGATCCAAATGGCCAGGAGGGATTACCCTCACACAGGCACACAGAGAGGCTAGCGCATGGTGCAAAGCTCAACCACTATTGAATTTCAACCAGCAGCTGCATCAGCAGCATCGACTCCTGAAATGCAGCCGCTATGTTCCCCCCAAAGGTGACAAGCTGGCAATAGAGAAAATACTCACACACACACACACAACTTCACACTCTCAAGCCTGCATCCACACATGTGCGAGGTTAGCAGTTCAGATGCACTGGCTGAATCCACATTTATGGTTTGACCTTCAATTGATTACATCAGACACTTGGAAATAAGTTAAAAGTATCAGCTCAGATATAACTTAGAGCTTAACAGCATCTGAAGTGAATTAGACATTCATCAAACTGACCTTGATCTTTCAAAAATACAGGTTCTTACAGGACTCACTGAAACTTCAAATCACCATATGGCAAACAGAATCTATGCTTACTTCTCACACATGTTTAACATAAAAAAATAGATGATAGAAAATAGACTCAAAGAATTTCACACATAACTTTGGAAGTACTAACAATTACTACGACCAGATAATGAAACAAAGGGCTTCAAGCTACGTCACGGAGGGCAACTTAAACTGTGTGTCACATATATCAGTGCTGCTTCTGCCCTGCATCAGTGCCTTCTGTTTCAATTCATCCACCAACCTCCACCAAAGCTCAAGAAGAATCACTCCCTCGTTTCTGCGAGAGGCCTGGGAGCCTGAAGGTCTTGCACAGTATCTTTCCATTTCCCAAGACTGTGCGGTTCTGCACAGATATCTCAGATGTCATTCCTGGAATCTGCTGATCTGCTGGGTCACTGCTCCAAGTGTTCCAGTTACTATGTGGACCACTGTTGCCTAAACTTTCCAAATTGTCTCTCAGCCCTGGTATTTGAATTGTTTTTCATTCTTCTTGTGTTTCTTGTTCCTGATGTTGCTATCACTTGGTATCGCTACATCGAACACTACGACTGTCTTCCTCTGCTTGTCCACCACTACTATTTCTTGGTTGGTTGCCCATCACCCGTTTGTCTGTCTGTATGTGGAAGTTCCACAGAATATTACCATGGTCATTCTCAGGGCATATCTCATTTTGACTTTGTGTGTGTGTGTGTGTGTGTGTGTGTGTGTGTGTGTGTGTATATATATATATATATATATATATATATACATATATACATATATATATATATACATATTATATATACTGTATATATATATACATACACATACACACACAAAGTCAAAATGAGATATGCCCTGAGAATGACCATGGTCTCTGTATATATATATATGACAGAGAGGATGACTCTTTCTCCATGTCCTTTGCTAAACAGAATGGATATTAATCTACCTGGTTTAAAAATTCATAAAAGACAGTTTTACAGATGTCTGTGTTATAATGCACCATATCAAGTCACCTTCATTCACATGTGGTACATCCTATCTTCTTTATATTGATGTCTTTTACTACTTTTTTTCTAAAGTATTATCTTAGTAGAATAAAATCAACATACAACTACATAAAAGAAAATTCAAATCGGTTCAGCCTCAGGATGACGCAACTTCATATCGCATGACTGAGTCAATTCTTTTCATCAGCACTGTACTTTTCCTCCTCTGCTTTGTCTTTGTTCAGGAGGTGTGTGGAGTGGCTAATTTATTGAAAAGCCCAGACATTTAATCAAAGCAGCATACGGTGGAGAACTCATTAAAAAACTATTAGATTGGACTAAGTGTTCAATTCCAGCTTGTGGCACACTCATTTCTTCATGCCACTTGCTGTCCTCACATACCTGCAACCACACTCACATGGTGAAATTGGGTGGTATGACGAGGAAAACAGCAACAGGGAAACAGGGCATAGCTAAAGGGATATTATTGAGACTGTGACTATTTAAAAAATACAGAAAGCAATACATGTAATACTTGTAGAGACATGTACACATTTACAGTACTCCTAACATTACAGCGTCAATATGTGCATGAACAAGATACTCTCATGCTTTCTTGCCCTTCAATCTCCCTAATGACAAACTAATATACAAAGACACACTACCAGCTAGCATCTCTGTGCACACATGGCTCATCCATCAATCGACCACCCCATCTCCTAGGAGACTTTCCTCCCACCCCTCCAGCCCTTCTCAAACATCAGACAGCAGTCCTGGGAGCTGAGGGCAGGGCCACAGTTCCTCATCTCTCCTGTGTCCTTTTTGGTAGCATGCCACTGTTTAACCTTGGCCATGCTACGCATGACAGGGTTGGAGCAGAGGATTTGGGGGAACAGGGTGAACAGATTGGTTTAGCATGCCTGGTCGCTCCCGCCTTCCTCAACTATCTATCTGGGCACAGAAGCAAGGAGAGGAAGAGGGAGGAGAATGAGAAAGATGAGGCCATGTGCCCCAGGAAGAGCTCCCCTAACTGGGCAGTCAGCCCAGACAGACAGCCTCTCATCTTCACTATCCACAAACACAGGGAGCTTTGTTCAGCCCGACAGATTTCACAATGCAGGCAGCATCTTTCTGTGTGTGGGTTAAAAGATTGCTCGTCTCCTCCTCAAGAGGTTCAGATTTTAATGGCCATTTATAATAGGGAGGTTTATTGAGAATGGAACAGCAAATATAATAAACACATCCTTCATTGTGCCCTTCAGAGTCTGCCACTCCTATCTGACTTTGCCTGCTCAGGTTTATTTAGAGGTTATAGTTTAGAATTTAGGATTATAGTTTGGGAGACTGAGAGAAGATGAAGTCAAGATGTGAATAAAGAGTCTGAACATTTGCCACCTTCATTGACAAATGCACAATCTCAAATACACATTTCTATTACCCTCTTGGCCCTCTGTGTGGAGGTGTTCGTCTGTCACTCAGGAGATATGATAATCCAAATTCACTGGTGTGAGTATTTAGCTTATCCATTAATTCCCTACTGACCCCTCACACATAAACACTACCAACACTCCCACACCAAGGTCATTCGGTAATCTCTTCTTTTACTTGCTTTTACATTGTAGTGCTAGCGCTGCCTGGATAGGTAAAACACATTATCCTCTACCTCAAGAATTCTTAAAGAGAAGTTGATCCTCATGTCATAGTTGTAATTAATCACAATTAATAGCAATTACTTGATCAATAGCCTGGTTTCAATTACTTTTTTTTTTCAACTTAATATTTACGCTTGTAACTGACATTTATGCAATATAATGAAGTAAATGCAGAATAACCACAAAGAATGTATGCTTAAATTCAAAGAGAATTTAAATAGTTTTCTTGCATCTTTTAACACAGGTTATTTTCTGTGAAACTTTTTAAAAAACCTATATACTAATAGGTAAGTATACACCAATATATAATATATATTAGTGCTGTCAAACAATTAAAATGTTTAATCAGATTCATCACAGGGTTACAGTGGATTAATTTTGATTAATCACAATTAAATATCATTCATTTTTATTCTATATTAATCGCATTTCATTTTGCATGAGCAAACAGACTCAAGAAAAAAGGGAGAATGTACGCACTTTCATGTTGCAATCCACTTGGCAATTGTGTCAGTCAACATGTCTGAGGCAGTGTTGCCAACTCCTCAGTAAGGAAAATCGCTATTGGTTGTCCTAAAAGTCGCTAAATGACATCATAACCTAATTTGCATAATTGGTCATGCTAATATAATTGTAACCTACGCTGTTGGAGACAGAAATAACATCGTGGAAGAAACATAAAGTGAGCAAAAAACGTCCTAAATGCATTTAGAATTTATTTAGAACTACAAATTAAATTTCGTTTAACAATTATTGTTTTTTAATGTCACAATTCCAACCCTGCTCCTTTATCCGGGCTTCGACTGGCAAAAGTGACCCGAAATAGGCACTCTGGTGGAGTTACTTTATGTGTGTGTGTGTTTATAAGTAGTTTTAAACCTTGTGATCCACAAAACAGCATGAGAGTAAAAGAAGAACTGACTGCATTACAGTCAGTGCGGGAGCAGCGGCTTCGCTCATGCGCGGTTCATTTGCAGTTTGGACGCATAGGTGTGAACATCTCCTGCAGCTGGGGGAGGACTATCCTCCGCCCGTGAGCGCTTTAGCACGGGTGAGGTGCCCACGGCAGCACTGCTGCTTGTTGAGAGTAAGAGCAATACGCCCTTTCACGTTAAAAAGTCGTCATAAGTAAGTCTCCAATAACACCAGAAAAAGTCGCCAGATTTGTCGCTAGAAGCTTTTTAGAAAAAAAGTCGCTAAGGGGGTCTGAAAACCCGCCAAATATAGCGACAAAGTCGCTAAGTTGGCAACACTGGTCTGAGGTAGACTTACTGAGTCCCCGATTCTCCGTGAGTGGTTTGTCGCAAGCTTGGTGACGCGTTAGCCAAAGTCCTAGCAGCATCCCCGGCTAACGTATGCTTCACGTCAGTGTGATATTTTAAGCTGGAAGTGCTTCGGTAAAAAGAAAATTCCTTCTTGCATAATTTGCATAATACTTTATGTCGGTTGACTGTTCCGTCTTGTTATTTCTTTAATACTCAAATTTCCATTGAGAGGGCCAATGTGCGTTTATCAACATTTTAGGGATTTTGAGTCATTCTGCACTCCAGATGCGTTAATTGTGCTAAAAAAAAAGTATCACATTGACCGTGATGGCAGATGAATTTGCATTAACATGTTAATTTTCACAGCACTAATTATTTCCTTTTGGTTTTGCCTTAAGGCTATTATTAATTCTGTCCTTCCCTGAATTCAGAGTGAGTTCTCTTGTGCCTTTAGTTGGGTTCTTTGTTATTTTAACAGTTTAAAATTAGTTGTCTCTTGTGTCTTCCTTTAAGCTTTTTTTTTTTTTTTTTTTGCCTGTCCCGTTTGGCTCTTTTGCCATCAGAATTGTTGTCTAAAGGCAAAGAAAGATGCCCAACGGATTTACTTTACCGGATTTACTTCCTTTAAGCTTGACTTCATCCCCTGTGATTGTCTTGATTACTGTCACCTATGTCTCATTACCCTCCTGTTTCTAGTTAAAGTGTATATATAGTCCTGTGCTTCTCCTTAGACTTGTCTGTAGTCTTTATCTTCCTCTGTTTGCTCTTAGTTTTGCCTGTTTCCCTGCAAAGACCTTAAAGTTCTGCTTGTATTCGGATTTGGCTGTAGGCATTGCATTCAACCTAATAAAGGTTCACCTTTTTGTTTAAAATCCTGTATTTTGGTCCTCTACCCATCAGCTTGTGATAGTGCCAGTTAATGTATTTTAATAACATGCTTTTAAACCCAAGAAAGAATACACCTGGTAGCATTTCAAATTTCAAGTCTCTTTGCTGATTAGCTGTTTGCTATTAGTAGTATAAAATTGGACCAAAGCTAAACCTTGTGCTTTATTTTACCTCTAGATTTATATCAACTTATAGAAATTCTAATAAACTTTGATCTTCTCTGACCAAGTGCTAACATTATAACAAGATGAGTGGGCTAGTGGAAGATCACTGCACCTCCACTTGTATCTTGCATCTCCATGTGCACCAGATCAGGATCCACATCCACACCAGATACAGACCTGGAACACAGAAGACAATCATGTCAGATGTAGATCAGACTTCAAGCTTAAAACCACATATGACTAGTCCAAGCAACACAACAGTAAAGCACAGTCAATACAATATGTTTTTTTAATAATAACAATTTGTCACTTTAATGTTTTTAGAATTTTACTTCTATATTTCCCTTTTTTACATTTTCTAATTTTAATATTGGAGCAAGACAGAAAATATGGAGAAATAAAACATGGAACAAATGGCATGACCGCACAAATTCGCTGCATTCTGTCAAATGATGTGTGTTTTAGATGTTCACATAACATGGTGAACCCAGGAAAACGTTTTTATTCATGACTCAAACCTGTTAGGGTGGTGGATGGATGTAAATGTAGAAACATTTAAGTTTGAGTGTATCATTTTAATCTTTTAAATTCAAAATCAAAGGTTAAGAAATGCTTTCCACTGTTTTTATGGAATTACCAATGTTATATGTCTAAGTTTGCAGGGGAAGACCATCTAGAACTAAACCATTCAATCATAATTTTAGACAACTTGTACACGTTGATTTCTACGCTAATTTTATTTTAGCCAATCCAGACAAAGCCCCTCCCACTACCCTGAATTCGATAGGCAGAAAATGTATGGCTGGATGGATAATATGTTATAATGTACAGTCACTGTCCACAACCCCTTTTTTCACTGGTCAGCACTTCCTGGAAAATGCACTTATCCTAACTCATGTTAACGTAGTATACTTTAAAACCATCAAAATGTTCATATGCTCCTTTTTAAAAGCACACGGATGTATACAAAAGTGCATTTGCTCTGTCTGCCCTTCAGTGAGTGGTAAACTAAACAGTTCATCTGAGTAGAACTGCATAATGTAGTCTGTAAAATATCCCCCTGGCCAGTAAAGACACAGTGGAGATTTAAAACCTTGTTACTTTTCCTATAAAGAGATTTTACAAGCAATTAGCAGACTGTGAGGGGAAGGGGAAGCAAGGTAGGAAAAGAGTTATGAGGGGTAAGGAATATCAGTCATATTGTAGGTAAAGAGAGAGCTCATAGAGGACGCTTCAGAAAAAACACTACCCACGTGAAACAGTTTACTTAAAAAATCTTATGTATTACTTTAAATAAGTTACACATTAATAAGTAATAAATAAGTCACATTTCTTTCAGCATTAGAATAATTATCACTCACTGCTTGTTTTTCATTGCTGGGATGATACACATACGTCTCATACTCTATACATGGTGCAGGTAAAATATATATTTCTTATTAAAAACATTATTAAAAGTATTCTAAAAATTATTTGGTCGTACTAAATGCAAATGACATTTCAAAATTTTGCCAATGGTACGTTATTGTTTGTGCAATACATAAAACTTAACTTGATTGAATGGAATAAAGTGGTCATTAATAGCCAATTCAAAATCAAGTCTATTATCCAGAAAGTCTTTTCTGTTTAACAAAAACAGCTGCCAACAAATGTGGTTCATCTACAAAACCAAGTTTGCTTCTGGGCTCAGTCCAGTTACTGCTAGTCAGATGTCTATGGAATGGGTTATACACCCATCGTACAAATATAAGAGGTCACCACAATTTAAACAGTGGATGATGAAAAGCGACTGCAGAAACAAGAAGAAGAGAACTCATTATCCATCTGTTAGCCTGATATCAGAAAGAATGTTCAGCTTGTTAAGGGGCATATGAAGGAATGACTGGCAGCAGAGACTATGATGAAATGTCAGTGATGTATAGTGATTTATACCAATGACAGTTAAACTTTTCTAATAGAGCGACTGAAGTGAGCACAGCTTAGAGTAGGGGGTCCATTTCAGCTTATCACAGCGGTAAAGAGAATATAGGAGAACTACTTATGTAAGCCTTAGAATGGGACTAGGGACCAGCTATCAGCTACAAAACAGCACGTCCATATTTACCTTCAGTATGGTATTGTGTCCACTTTAACAGATTTCTTTTTAAAGACTGACTTTTACCCTGGACAGCAGAGTATCCAAGAAAGGAGGGACAGAGCGCAATAACATGGAATAACATGTCCAGAAGCAGAATCAAACCTGGATCTCTGGAGTAGCCTTTCAGCATATAGTTCACCTGTTTAATCCACTCTAATAGATTTCCATTGGCATGTACCTCAATGTAATTTATTTTGCGTTGACACTAATGCACAGCAATGCCGAAATACTCCTTTTGCCAGGTTTTAGGATGTTCCTCTTCTTGTTAGTCGCCAATCAGGCTTTAAGCAAACACTGGGCATTTGAAATGTCCTTATCAATAGCTAAATCTTTGTCTGCCTGACATTTGCAGTTTTCTTTTCTTTTCTTTTTTTTTAACTTTCTGTATTTATTTTTACTGTATATATACTTTAAGGTTCTGGACCTGATCAAGAGTCTTGCTGCTTGTTCCCATCTATTAGAAAACCCATGAGCAAACGTCCCATGTCCTCCTTGACCTATCTTGGAAACTTGCATGTTTCTTTGGATAGAAGTGTCAGCTCCAAGCATGCAATGTGAATTCAGACTGAAGGTGAATTTGCACTTTGAGAAATGTTACCCCTCGGCCATCTAGTGAATGATTTCAATGGACTGAATGGCTTTAATGGAATCTTCTACCACTGCCGTGCAGATGACACCCAGTGACACTTTTCTGTCAAGCCCAAAACCTTGACAGCCTCTTGACATTGTTGTACCCAAACTGTGGAACAGCCTTCCTCAGACTATTAAAACAGCAGATTCTGTTATTTGTTTTAAAACAACTGCTGAAAACTCATTTTTTATAGGTTAGTGTTTCCTTAATCTTTTCACCTTCATTTTTTGGCCATAGTTTGCAACCATGCATGCATGTATGTGTGTATGATGGAACAAAAGAGCATGTCTGTTTTTGTGTCTGTATGTTCAAACATGTACACTTATCTCCTGTACATATATATCTCTGTTTTGAAAAGTGCTATACAAATAAATTCTTCTTCTTCTTCTCGTTATTATTATTATTATACAAGCTGTTTTCTTCACCTATTCTTAAACATTTTACTTTTGTTTTTAGTTGTCAGCCTTGCAATGTCAGTTTAATTTCAATAAACAGCTTTTTCATTTTATTGAGAATGACAAACAAAACGTTTACAACCTAGCATCACAAAAACAAGGTCCACTGGAACACATTTAGCTAGACCAGCCTAAAGGCAGATTGATTTTAATGTGATATTTTTTGTGTGATTTATGTGCACTTGCAGGAAGACTTCTGGTCTCTGCTATTCCTGTTACAGCTGATATGACTGGCTAAATTCAGATCCCAAAACTCTAACAACATGCATTTACAGTGTGTATGTATGTAAAACCTTAGCCACATATATAAACTTTTGAATGGAGGACCACAATCTTTATGATATTAGTGGTATGGAGCTCAGTTTCCTATAATCAATAGTTATATAGAAAACAAAAACAAAACAAAACAAATCAAATAAACTAAAAAAATAAAACCACCAAAACAATTCTTGGTATTTAGTTAAACATAGACAATTCACAGGCAGTCACACAGACAGACAAAATTGCACAGGAACCATTTATTGGAAAAACAATAGTCAGTAAAGTCAGTAATTCATCCATTCCATATAGACAATTAGGACCAAGCTTTGTAAAGATCAAAGTAAAAGTTTTGTAAAGACCAACTGAAGCAATAGGCCACTGGCTATATGATGGCACTTGGCGAGGGGTATTAAGTCAAGCGGTCAGCAATTTTTGCCAGTTTAATCTGCTCTTATATTGTATGGTTAAATGGTCACTCTGTTTTCCAGGTGTTTCTGAGTAAATATTGGATGGGTAGCCAATATTTAAAGGTTAAGATTTTGGAGCCATTTTTCATGGTTTCCAAAATATGAATTTTGAAAACAAGTCCATAACTTTTAATCTTGTGCCACTATTAAGTCAAAACCAAATGTTATTCACAGAAAAACAAAAAAAATGTTTAATCCACAAGTTACAGTAAGAATTACATAATATAGCTCTCATTGCAGGGGTCTAAAACCCAGAGCCAACTCTTACTTGAGTATGTAACTTAAGTCTAAAAAAGGAAGCACTTAGGGTGTTTCTCTTCCTATATGGCACCCTTCCACAATCTCTCAATTTTTACATTGCAGAGAGGATGATTTGTGAGTTAGCACTGGTGGTATAAATCATAGTTGCTTGGGTGTGTGAACCAGCTCATTTAATATTTGCAAAGAGAGGACAGGAACTCCTTCAGAAATGCCTTTCTGACCTTTAAAAGATGGGAAAGAGGGACTCAATAGTATTTGAATGCTGCACATTTGAACTTATAATTTTACAATAATGCCTATTTTACATGAATGAGTAACATGAAGCTTAATTCAAATGGGAGAAAATGGTAAAAGAAAACAGATGAATAGAAGAATGAAAAAGGAGATAAAATATGAAGACTAGAGTTAGGAGGAGACATACTGGAAGATATATGATCGTGAAAGCTGTGAAATATTACATGTGACAATAAGAGCCATTTACTTTCTTCTGCTTTCTGTTTCTCTCTGGGATGAGATGACAGCCTTATTATAAAACACTCTGCAGTAATTTCCCACAATTTTGACCCCTGTGCATTACAACCAACGTGAGCATTGAAAGGATAGGAAACACCTGACCTCGAAAAGATTCCTATCCAAGCAGGTTTTTCAGGTTTGCTTCTGAGCAAAGTTTCTTTTTTTTTTTTAAAGTATATTGCCTCACATCAGCTCTACCAATCTATTGAAGGTTGTTTACCTTGGTTAACTTTAATAGATTAATGATTGTTAAGATAGAAATCCACAGTTTTCATGCAAAATGCAATGCATAGTTGTACTTGGGATGTAAATTACCCCTCTCGTCTAAGTTGTTGCATTTGCTAAAAAGTTTGTTTTATCCCTGGTGGGAGTCATTTTCACATATTTATTAACTCTTAAAAGAAAAATCTGCTGCTCTTAGTAAATGAAACAGGATGCCTCCTTCCTGCCATCTGGAGATTTATGTATAAAAGACAATGGTGCTTTGCAGGAAAACCGAAAAATCTACCATCACAGCAACCTCTCTCTCTCTACCTCTTGGTGTGTTTGCTTGTTGCTCTGTGTATATGTGTCTGCTTACTCCACGTTACCTTAGGGGGGCAGGATCCTCCTGGGATCTCAGCCCTCGCCCTGATGTGCCTCAAGCAATCAAGCACCTGTGAATCAGCTGGCAATCAGCTGACTGCTATTTAAACTGGGACCTGACCTTCAGTCTCTGTCTGAGTGTTGTCCAACTGTCGTAGTGATTGCCTTGCCCATCTGTAAGTCTCTTTCATTATTGTTAGCACAAAGATTTCAAATGTTAGCTGTGGTTACCTGTGGAGAGTGTTTTGCATGGCTGAGAGAAGAGATTCTGTCCTGGGAACACTGGAGATCAGATGCTGGATTTTGTAAATACAAGACTTTTGAACTAAGAACTGCTGAAAGACTTTATAAATAGCACAACTCTCCTGCACTGTAAATAAAGCCACTGCAATGTCATTGATTTCATAATAAATATTAAAGCTGGTCAAATAATACCAGTGAAAGCCATTTAAAACTATTTATATTGTTCTATGAGAGAGAGCGAGAGAGAGAGAAACACACACACACACACACACCTGGTCTTGCCCCCCCCCCCCCCCCCCTCTCTCTCCACCACTTGGCAATGGCCAATTTTTTTTTTTATGTTTGTGTAATGTTAATCCACCAATGTTGTTGGTTGTTCAAGCTCTTTAAATGAAATTATATTATTAATGTTAGAATATAATTTTGTTGTTTTTCATTCATATTTTGTTTCATTTTCATCAAATTTAATGTTTTACAATATAAAACAGAAGAAAATTTTAAAGCATATTAATTTTCTTTGATTAAGTTGGCAAATTACTGAAAATTTTCTGAACAGAACATTTTGTGCTTGAATGCTTGATTAATTTCTGATAAATCCAGTCTGCCAGCTCAAATGTGGGTATAAAATGTGAATTCAGTTTGAAATTCCTCCTCATTTTAAAATGGGAACATGCAGAGAGCTCTTTGAAAAGGGAATAGTCTACATTGAAGCACTTTGTGATGCTGTGATGGTCTTTGAGACAAATAGAGCAAGACTTCAAGTGTTCTCACAGTGTGGTCAAGTGTGCTTTGGAGTCTGGCCCTTACAGAATGCACCAAGGAAGAGGAAGAAATGAAAGCTGACTGAAGCAGATCTCAGGCACCTTAAGACTTTAAGTAGTATAGACAGAAGGAGGACCACTGCTGCTTCAGGCAGCAAAAAAGGTAAATGTTTTTAGATCATATTATAAGAAAGTCTCCAGACTGACCATAAGCAAATGACTGAATGAACAAGGCTGAAGGGAAACTTAACTTCTAAGAAGCCATTATCTGTGCAATGTCACAAATTGCACAGATTGCAAACATCCACAAAAATTTTGATGCTAGCATAATATAATGAACAAAAAATTCTAGCAAATCACCTTGGTTCATCAAGATGTAGACTGAAATGGATTGCTCATGGGTTTATATACCAACAAGAGAATGACCCAAAACATATTTCAAAACTGTGCACAAACTATGTGAAAAAGGAATCTAGAGAACTAGAACTGTTGGACTGGCCAAGTCTAAGTCCAAACTTGAAAAATATTGAGCAGATTTGAGATTTGGTGGATTCGAAGACAGGTTGGACAAAAGTTCCATTGGGAAACTTTGTGGGACAAACCAAAAACTATTTGTTTTTGACAGATTTTTAAAATATGTATTTTCCTGTTTTTATGACAGGTGGTTATCTATCCATCCAGCACATAACAGCAGGGTGCAAGATGCTAGCAAGCAGGGCATACATGGAACGCCATAACCAAGTGATTTGGATAGTATACAGGAACACCTGTGCCAGGTATAGCAAGGATGTTCCAAAGTCAAAACGGGATTTGCATTCTCAACGACCAAGGTAAGTTTCTGTGGAACTTCCAGATACAGACGGAAAAACCGGACATGGTAGTGGTGGACAATCAGAGGAAGACAGTAATAGTGATAGATGTAGCGATACCGAATGACAGCAACATCAAGAAGAAGGAACACGAGAAGTTGGAGAAGTACTAAGGGCTCAGAGAAGAGCTCGAGAAGATGTGGAGGGCAAAGGTAACAGTGGTCCCAGTGGTAAACGGGACCCCAAGCTGGGCAAGTGGCTCCAGCAGATCCAGGAACAACTGAGATCTCTGTCTAGAAGAGCAAAGTCCTACACTGTAAAAAAAATCCTAATATAAAAGTATTTTACTGTGTATTTTACAGTTTTGTTCTGTTCTTCTAGAATATCATTAAATTTACATAAATGGACTGTGATTTCACATTTTAAATGTAAATTAACGTAAAATCACTGTAATGTAATAAAACATAATTTTCTTGTTGTCTAAATGTATCTGTCTGTACATATATGCATATTTAGATTGTTAAAATACATTCACAAATGTATCATGATTTCACAAATATTTGTCCGTTATTTGAAAGATTGAACTGTTAAATTCAAATGTAATGCTATGGAAAAATATATAAAATCATCATTGATCACAATCTTTTTCTACAGAATACAGAGTAAGTATGTATCTGTCAAGGTAAACAGGATAAGGTTCATCACAATCACCATCTTATGTTGGCATATTTAAATTATACATAAACTGATGTGGATGTCATTTCTTCTTCAACTGAAGGGCAAAATATAAAATTAAGGGAACAATTGTAATAATTCATATACTTAACGTTTTCTAATCTAGTATTTGACTTCTGTGGAGCAGCTGTAGCCCATTAGAGTTAGTGAGTTTTAAAAATGTTAGTAAGTGTAATTTTTTACGAAGCCCCATCTTCTCATTTTTATACTAATGTAACCCCCAGTTCTACGCTTAGTGAGTATTACTACTTTCAAAGAGACCTTTCTATTCTGGCGCCATAGGTTCTTATTGGATTGTGTATAATTTAAAACCTGAAATGAATGAAATTCTCATGGACTCAAACAAAGGACATGTCTTTGTGCTTGTCCTGTTAGGTCACTCTGTAGCATTTGATACTGTTGTTCACAATATTTTTCAACATAAATTTAGATTAAACTGTTAATCTCTGTTAAAATTGTTAAAGAAAATACATTCCAATGGTTTAAATTGTATGTACCTGATAGATTTTGTTCATGTAAGCTGATAGTCTTCTCCACAAAGTTTGTCATGGAGTTCCACAGGGTTCTGTGCTGGGATCCATACTTTTTTATATTATACATGCGTCCCTTAGAGAATATTATCAGAAAACACTGCATACATTTTTATTGCTACGTAGATAATACCCAGTATGATTCATTTTCGAAGCCAGATGACACAAGTCATATACTTTGGCTACTGGCATATTTTAAAGACATAAGGATGTCCCATAATTTCCTTCCAATATTCAGACAAAACTGAGGTTATTATATGTTTAATTGCATTCTGAATCTGGTTGGCATTACCATACCAGGATAAATCATATATAATGCACATTAAATTTACATAAATGGACTGTGATTTCACATTTTAAATGTAAATTAACGTAAAATCACTGTAATGTAATAAAACATAATTTTCTTGTTGTCTAAATGTATCTGTCTGTACATATATGCATATTTAGATTGTTAAAATACATTCACAAATGTATCATGATTTCACAAATATTTGTCCGTTATTTGAAAGATTGAACTGTTAAATTCAAATGTAATGCTATGGAAAAATATATAAAATCATCATTGATCACAATCTTTTTCTACAGAATACAGAGTAAGTATGTATGCACATTATGACTAATGTGCATATTAAACAATTATGTAGAACTTGTTTCTTTCTTCTGCACGATATCTCTGTCTTATATCTGCATTCATTATTTTTATGCTGGACTATTGTTTTTTATCGTTATCAGGTCATTCTTAAAGTTCACTAAGCCCCCAGTTAATCCAAAATGCTGTTGCCAGAGTACTGACAGGGATGATAAAGCGAGTTCATTCTTGTCCAATATTAGCTTCTCTTCAGCGGCACCCAGTTAAATCCTTCAAATAGAGCCTTCAACTTTCAGCAGGCCTCCTTCCTGTGGAACCAGCTTCCAGTTTGTTTTCATGAGACATACAGCCTCTCTACTTTTAAGAAAACTTTCCTTTTTGATAAAGCTAACAGTTAAGGCTAGACATATGACCCGTTATGTAGCTATAGGATCAAAGTCCTAAGAGACTTGATGCGATGAACTAAGCAGTTCTTCACCATTCAGCTCTCACTCTCCCCACATATTTATATACCAGTGGAGCCATATAACTACTTTTTAACTTTTTTTGATAGATAACCTGGCATTCCCTGAGCCCTGGCTCTGCCAGAGGTTGTCCTTTCTACAACTGCAAACTTGTCTAGGGGTTGCTTGATTGTTGAGGTTTTCTCCAGAATAATGTAGGCTTCTTACCTTACAATGTGACTGTTATTGTGATTTGGTACTAAATTGAACTTAAGTGAACTGAAATAACCTTAAGCAGTTCAAATTTTCTTTTCGTCTGTGTTTATTATAGCCTTCAACACCCATCTCAAAGTAAATTCAAAATAAAGTCCTTGTACTTGTATTTTCATTCCTCTCTTCCTTAACTTATCGGGATCCTTGCAAAACACTGACATATGTTCAAGAACCAGTATTAATCATCTTTGCATAAAGAAACAGAAAATTTTCTGTTTGGTTGCAACCTTAATTCTCACAGTTTCTAAAACTATATATCAGTGAAGAAGTTATCAGAGGCCTGTAGAGCAAACCTAGAGACTGAGTCAGGCAAGTGTGGTACTGTCAGGTTTATCCTTTGGTTTTCAGGGTAAACACAAAGGTTATCTTCTTAATGGGTACACCGCCATGGTAAGATATGCTGCAGGCCTAATATGCTCTGGTGCATGTTATCCTTTAGAAAAGACACGAACATATACAAAACCACAACATAATTACCAATCAGTTCTTTCCAACAAAATCCCTAGAACTTCAGTATTTAGGTAGTAGAAAGGAGTGTAGTTCTAGAGATAGTATTTGTCTTTATCTGACAAGCATCAATAAGAAATGGAGATTCTTAGGGAACAACGGCATTCCCTTCTTTTTAAATCACACATTCTTATGTACCAACTTGCAGATGTATTATCTGTTTAACATCTTTCAATATTTTTAATATAGTCTCTTCATTTGTAAATTATACTGCTTTGCTGCAAGTAGACTAGTCCGTGTCTATGATTAATCAAATTGCACAGTTTTATGTGACCAGACTCATAAAAAGAAGAATCTGGGTTGACTGATCCACCTTCAGTTACTGATGTTGCTGTTGTTTGAATAAGTGACTCGAAATAAGAAAAAGATATCCTGGGTATCATGAACTTGCTTAGTAATGCTGGCCCCAGCTGTGATACAAACACAGCTGCATTCTTGGCATCTTATCCATCAAATGTTATAAAATTAAGTTAGACTGACCAGAAAACTCTGTCCTTTGTCACTCTCTCCTGCAGTAATGTCCACTTGCGGCCCAGATCTGCTGAAGCAAAGAGCTGGACAAAAAAAACAAAAAACCCCACACAATTAGACAGAAAAAAGCACAATTTCCATGTAGCATAATGTATCTCCAGATTATTGCCAGCTGTTTATTTTACAATGGAGGTCACTATAGAAAATTATTCATCCAATCAATTTACTACATTTCATACATTAAAACTGAGCTCACATATTAATCATAACAGGTTTGGCAGCCGTGTGTGTCAGCGTGACAAGGTGTGTGCATTGAGTGTGTATTAGCTGACACACACACACACAAACAACACTTGCACCTTCTCATTCTGCTCAGCTCCTGCCTATCTCACTCATGGTCATCGGAAAATAAATGTAATCAGTGACAACAAGCTAATCCTAAAGCACATTCTTTTGTCGCTGTGAAAAAGAGAAATGAAGGTTGACCTTGATGTAAATATGTGTCTGCCCTCACAAACCGTAATTTGAAAATGATCCTCACATCATTCTCCAGCTAAATGATTTTTTTTGTTCTGTTTGAATGGATTCCTCATTTCCATCTGCAGCCTGCCCATATGGAACAGATTAAAACCTAATTGAATTTCTTGCTTAATTATGTGTAAATTATTGAAGTGGAGGAGGAGTTGAGCCAATTCAAGCTTATTAACTATTCAAACTTATGTCTCACCTACTTAAATATCTTGAGCTTCATTTCCATTTTGGTTTTCAGGGTCTTTTTATTTAAGCCCAAACACCACTTTTTACATTGGGTTTTAATTACTTAATTAAATGTACAGCACTTTGTGTCAGCTGTGGTTGTTTTAAAGTGCTTTATAAATAAAGTTGATGATGATGATGATGTTAATTCAGTCGGTGCAAAAAATAAGGACTTTGATGAATACAAGTAGTTGTTTGGTGGTTTGTGCAACAAAACAAAATGAAATTACATTTTGTTGATCTTGATAGATTGTTAAAGTGTTAATTTATTAGTTTTTAAAAAGGTATTATCCAAAAAAATGAATTCATAATATACAGATAAGTACAAAGACTGTGGCAGATAAACTAAACTAAACCATACTGATACCATATGAAAACAAACTGCCCTTTAATTCAATATTTTTAGTGTATGATTGGTGAATTACCCAGGTGTGGTGGTAGACAACAACGTGAAATATAGCTGCGCTGTCTCCAAAAGTACCTGGATGATTACCTGGATGAATACCTTACCTGTATGATTGAGTATGCATCAAGACATAGCTGTGCTGTTTCCACATAGGCGACTATAGTCAGCTAACATAATAACATAAAATAAAATACTTTGCTCTCTACGACAAAAATATCGCTATCTGCACTTTGGGCTTCCGACCTTTGTATATCACTGCCAGATCAGATATACTACCTTTGCACTACCTTTGTGTTATCACCATATCAGCTGTTAACATTAGCTTTGCTCAGAATTGGCCATTCCACATGTGTCCCCAAGTGATACATCTTTAAATTCCTTGGCTCTGCTTTGATCCCCTAACTAAAGCTACTGCTATAAAACAGTCAAATGCAGTGAGATGAACATCTCTCATTGCTTATTAATAAATCTGTTGATTGAGTGTTTCTAACCTACATGAGAAAGCAGCATTTTTGACCAACACTATTTTCATCTTGCAGGTTCTCTACACTGCTGCAGGCTTGAATGTCTTATCCACTGAATCATCTCATCTCTCGGCAAAAAGACATAAGTAATTAATTGGACAGCAATACGATGCCCTGGCTTTCGTGTTGGCTCAGACTGGAGTGACATGTTACAACTATGAAAGCAATTAACTTAAGCAGGATTAAAAACAACATAAAAAGCCATGCAGCTGAATTATTATGTGCTCTACAAGTGTGCATTGACGGTCATTAACCAGCACCTCAGGATCCTCCATCATAGTTTAATTGTTTCTGTCTACTGTTAGTGCTTTTAATGATAGTGAAACTAAAAATATATATAATGAAAAGGTTTTACATAAAATCGATATTAATCTATATTAATTGCACATGAAGTGAAATGTTTGTCTTTATATGCCTGTTTTGTTTTAATTTGGGTGATTATGGGTTTTGCTGTTCAAAATTAAAAAGTATGTGAGATAATGGATTATCTCGACTTAATATTTCCTTCTAAATTTGAGTAAATTATGTGTGTATCTCAGTCTAGTCGAGTGCAAGCAACTACATTCGAGGCTGCTGACTTGACAATTGTCCAGATGACCTTCACTGGGCAATCCACAAGGACAGTAAGCCCCATAAGGTCATTGCTGAATGTCTAGTCATTCGCTGAGTGCTGCATAGAATGTATGGAAAATTGGAACGCTTTGAAAGGATGAGTGGGGTAGGGAGAGGTGGACAAGAAACAGGGATAACTGCAGCCATTAGATGTTTGCTGAGAAAAGTCAGTGCAAGATCTGACAGCAACGTAATAAATATACATATTTAAACTTTTACCTTAAAAATAAAATTTAAAGCAAAAGTTTTACATTCAGATTCCTATATACAAATAGATTTGTGGGTTATTTATAATTAAAAACATTGTTTTATGATATACGTTTTTATTTCTTCTTAGAACTTGCCAAAGGGTTTCCAACTAGAAGCCAAGTGTGACTACACTTACTATATCGTCACTGTGTTTGGATATGGTTATTGTTTAATTCATTTCACTTTAATTCAAGAATTACAGAACAGCATTACTGTGGTATGAAAAAACAACATATGACGTTTTTTTTCTGAGTTTAGTCGTAAATCTTGAGATATAATGCGCTGCTGCACGACAAAAGATTTGGTAACGTAACACCAACGATAACTCCTTGTGCATTTATTTCAGCTACAGAATCAAAAGTTTCTTTTATGTTTGTGTCTACAACCCACCCTGCCCTCCTTGCAATAGGCCAGCAGCTTGTCTTCTTCCTTGGGGTGGAAGATGAGCGTGTCAGGTGTGAAGTCGATGGACTGCCGCTGGAAGGAGGAACCTTCATCTGTGCTGATAAACAGCATTTGATCTCGTTCATTTATAGAGGAACCCACCAGAATTACCTGTAAGAGATGATAGAGAGAACAGCGAAGAAGAAAAGAAAGAAAAAGAAGAAAAAAGAAGGTCACAGGTGATACGGTCCAAAGCATCCTGCAACATATTTGGTGCTAAGTCAGCAGTCTGTTGAAAATATCCTCCTCATATCAGTACTTGTCCATGTTAATTCACCTGCATGCACTGAAAACCTGATAAATATGAATGCATTCACTTCCATGCATGCACATTCATTCAAGGCCATCCTCTGGAACAGAAAAACTTTCCATCAACCTTACAGGCGGCTTAAACCATGGCAACACTCTATTGATTATCTATTCAGACTTTTATAGCTCATAAAGTGAAAACATTAAATACAGGGGACACCAGGAACTGCCAACCCACCAATCACAATTATGTCCCAGACACTTGCAATAAGTGTCTCAATAGGGGAAATCGATAGGAACTAATGAACCAGTCATGTTCATTAACAGTGCGTGAGAGGTGGGAAGCTATCCCATGAGGGTTTTTGGTTGTTTACAGCAACTCCTTATAAAAAGTGTCCTCAGTCAGAGAAATGCAATAAAGTAACTAGCTGTATTGTTACTTAACAAATGTTTCAGCAAAGATTAATGGATGCAAACTAGAGATATAATTTTAATGAAAGGGATATTCAACATGTAATGGCTATTTAAAAAAATAAGTATTATGTGTGGGCAGAAACAATTGAGCAAACAAATAAATCAACTCATAGGAAATTGTCAAGGTACTTCCAATGCTTTTAATTCTTATTTTAAGACTGCATGCTTTTGTCCACGTACAAAGAAAGAAAAAAATCCCTTTTTAATGCCTATATTCCTCCTTCACTTCCAAAATAACCTTAATATTCAACCTTGCCGAAAGCAATTTGTATTCAATGGTATATTTAATAGTGTTTTCAAAGGTTACAGTAGCTCCTTCTAGAGGGAGTTCAGTACTTTAGTATTAGAAAAGAAAAGCTTCATATTTGTATGCTTATACTTGGGTAAATTTATTACACAAACCTGTAATAAATGCCTCTTACACAGCATGTTTGGCTCATCAAAGCGGGGAAAGCACAGTTTTAATAATGTTCACTTCAGTGTCCCAGTAGGCCAAGAAACTTATGGGTTATCTGCCTGATCTGGATTTCTTTCAGGGCCTTGTGTTACAGAAGATACTTTTAGTAATTTTTGAATAACCAGTCCATCGATCTCTTTGGTCAAAAATCAGTCACACCTGCTGGAGAGCATCCACACACTTGATGCTTTGACAACTAGACCTAAACTCAGAAATCGAATGGTTCCTTTAAATCGCCAGAAAACAAAAAACAGCAGGAAGGATGGGTTTTTTTCAGCAGGAAGCCAAAAAACCCCCAAAAAGATCAAATAAAATAAAAAAGTATACTGTACAAGTTTAAAGCTCTTTAGGGCAGTGATTACACAAAATCTTGAGAGAGTACTTGAGAGATTTCTGTCTCCCTATCAAAGCAGGTAGGGAATAACCTGGAAATTTCAGGTTACATATTTGCTTCTAGAAGAGCATTGCTCATGTTCACAGAAATCTACTCCAGTAGTATTTCCTCTTTGTCCTTGCTGTCGATCTTTTCTTTTATTATCCTTTAATCCAACCTCTGTTTTGTTTTTATCTAAAGAAACACAAAGCTGGTGTAAAACCAGTGGCTATGTCCATCTTTTATACTGTCCGTTTCTAGAAAAAGAAAAAAATCATTACTACTTTTATAGCTAAACTAACACTGTGCTATTTTATTTTTTGTCCATATTTAATGTGTTCAGTGATTTGTATTATGTATGCCTATTTTCTGAACACATTTCTGGCAAATCTTCACCTGTCATTTCTTTTTATAGTCATCAGAACAGCTTCAATATCACAAAAGCCCTTACCCTAAACCTATAACTTCTTGATGCATGCTCAACTTTTCTCCCACAAAAACGCTAGGTCCGGATGAACAGAATCAACTTTTGGAGACTAAACCTATAACCATAACCTAATTGTAAACCTGACGCTAAAACTTGAGGGGACTGAGATTTTGGTCCCCTTCAGGGCTGTTGGTCCCCAGAAAAATGTCTAAACAGGTACACACGCACACACACACAACCCCTATTAGGATTCTCATCATGACTTCAATTAAGGAGTGTGTGTAGAATAACACATCTTTCTGGGTTGATACTTGAGAACTGTGTGTGAGTTGGGTGTAACTTCCGTTAGCACCACAGTCAATTAAAAGCTTGGTGTTTGTTTTGCAGGCAGAGCATGGTCAACAAGGAAGAGGAGTAGAATGATGATGTTAGAACAGCAGGAAAGAAGACTTTATTTCTTATAATACAGTTAATTTAGAAAATGTCAGCTGGGATTTGTTCAGTGTATTTGTTGTTTACAGCTAAAAAGCTCCACTGAAAAGCTCAAGTTCACCCTGTGGATGTAGGAAGTCAGCAAACAATTACTATCCTTAATTTCTACCAAAATGACCACTCCCAATCTCATATTTACATGTGTTTACAAAGTCTTTTGGCTTCTATGGTATAAAGCCTGATGACAGCTGTTTTGGCACACACTTTTGCCTCATGTCCCTGTGGGGCAGGTCCATCAATCGGTCAGCCCTCCTGTGCCAACATGTCATCATTTAAAGGATATCACTCGGTTTAACCTAGTTAAGCTAAGACAAACACTGAACATCCTCAGGACACACACGTACACAGTCCCACCTCACATATAGACATCATATCAACAAATGGAGACAAATGAGATGACAAATGCTTGAAAAAGAAGCATAAAGGTGCACCGGATCTTATGAATATGATTGTGTCAGTTGGTGAAGTTGCATAATCTCACCCAAAACAACCTGAAACTCGCTACTCAGAGGTACTGAGTACTATAAGCTTAGCAAAAAACAAAAAAAAGTTACAAATAAATAAACAATAAAAATCTGTACTACCACAAAGGTCATGCTCTTGATGTGTTTGCATTTGTAACTAGATTTCTGTAGTTTTAGCAACAGTGAAACACAGATCATCATGCAACGAAGCTAAACACAATTATACTTTTAGATAGTATTTTTAATTATTCGTTTTTTATGAAATGCTTTTCATTCAGTCTTTAAATTTGTTTGCTTGCTTTGTCACAATGTCCACTACTAAGCCTATGGAAGCTTTTGACTAACCTTGATGCCATCAGATTATCTTTTTTTTTGTCATCAGAGATTTAAATGAAAACACACTGTTTAACTGAAAGTATCTGTTTGCACAGGAGGTGTGGGCTGTTAGTAGTCAGGCTGAGGAGGGGAAATGCTGCTCAATTGCATCATGGGACTAGAAACAGAATGAGAGCGTTTTTGAAATCTAGTAGGAGACACACACAGCGCTTTGAGTGCTCAGACAGAGTAGAAAAGCGCTATATAAGAACAAGTCCATTTACCATTACCATTTACACACTGAGGACTCCAAGTTGAGATATTTCTAAGCTTAAAGTGTATTACTAAATCACTTGAGAAATCTTTGCAGTTCCATTTGATTGTACTGGTCTTTTTGAGACCTTAGGTGAAAGGAGTTTAAAATTAAATTCAAAACCTTAGCCAAAAAAATAAACCTTTTCTATTCTATGCACTATTGTGAGTTGTGCATTTTATGTGGTACTTAAACGTCTTGTAACCCCTCCATATTCATGCATTGTTCCCTTATTGGGTTTCAACCTGGGAAACTCAAAATGGGACAAAATTGCTAAAACGAATCTTAAAATTGTTTTATCTTTTATTATTCACCACAGAAACCACAGAAAATAATGTAGGAGTTTGTAAAAGATGAGTGTGCCACTGATGCACTCATCCTCATGGCGCAGTAACCTGACTTACCAACAAGTGGCAGTCTTGTCAAACTGTAGGCTCGGAGGAATGCCTTCAAATCTTTACAGAGTTGAAACTGAGCTTGACTAACCAACTGACAGATAAGAAGGTGAACTTTTCAGTGAGGCTTCAAAAAAATGGGATCGGGGGAGGGCAGACAGACAATTCCTTTCGCACAAGTTATGATCCTCCACAATCAAAGGACTTTGATACATTCTTCCTTCATAACGATTTCCTCCGAGTAATAGCTCAAGCTTAGCAAAGCACAGTGCTCCTATTGTGCATGGCAGATAAAAGCAGACTCTAAACTTCCTGTGTCTGCTGTGGAGACTTCTGGGGTGTGACACATTAAGGGGACTTATAGGAACAAAACTCAGCTCTTTTTAATCTGCAAAACGGCTTACGTAATCTATGCGATGTTTGATAATCTTTCGATCACAGTTGCTCAGATTATAGAGCTGATACTCTCTGATGTGTGTCAACAATGATCAGTTCCTGCTGTCAATTATAAAGCAGCACAATCTTCTTGGCAGCTTAAAACAGCTTATAAAAGAGTGCTGGTGTGCAGTTGGAACATGAACAACATGAAGGTCTATGCCCAGAGAAGAATGAGAATGTGCATTTGTTTTGCATGACACATCTTTGAACAGCTGAAGGGTTTTATGGCTGCAGGCTGATATGGCTGATGAAAACCTCAAGTCTTGAGAATGGAGAAAGCTTTTGCACGATACAAGCACACCGGCACAAATGCACACCTATGCAAATGAATTGTGTACTTACTGTACATGTGCACAGAAAAATGAGAGAAGTCGATGAAGGATACCGTTTGAATTGTTATTTTGCAAATATTATTTGTGAAAGTAATAAATCAATGAAGAACTCCACGCCATGTTCAAGGTAATTATCTCAAAAATAGCTTTCAGTAGTCTTGTTATCCTTATATTCAGCCTGCTATCTATAATTCACAATACATTTTTGTTTCTCGTAACTTTGTTATGAACTCGTAGGAAAGATTCAATGGCCTGCCATGTAGCCATGTTTTGGAAAACTGTAAGTGAACCTTCCCAGATTTCAGCAATGAGTGACAGACAGATATAAAAGAAGATAAACCTAATTAGTTAGGACCTAGTCGTATAAATCAGAATGTTTCTTTGTTATTGACATCTGGGTCAACACACATAAACATACCCATACACAGGCATACTAGTGCAGTTCCTGGTACAGTTCCTTTCCACTCAATTACATATATAAATTGCTTGAGTTCTAGCTTCCACTGGGAGAGAGGGCCCCATGTGACCACAGCTTACTGAGCCATGGTCTGTTAGGAAGACCTGGGAGGGGAACGCAGCATGGGAGGCAAGAGGATATCACCAGACAGCATAACAAGTTTCAGAAGATGCTCAGTTAGTCCCTCCCTTTAGTCTTGTTGTGGTTATTAAACTAAACAAGGATGGATGGAAGTTTTGATCAGACAACCACCTTTTATTTATGACATGAGTCTCCCTCGTGCCCTACCTGAAGTACTGCACATCTCTGTTGTACCATCTTAGTTTAAGATTTGTTTGCAGTGTATTTCAGGATTGTTTCATATCACCAATGAAACAAATCCTCTTCAGGTAGTTCTTGTCATATCAAAATATAGTCATGCTATTTGGACAGAGTGTGAAATCAAGGTCATCTTGCTGAAGTGGTTTGCATAAGGACCAAACAGCCATTTCATTTGAATGAATTAGCAGGGCATATAGTGCCTGAATACCTATAATAATGTTCTTTTTGTGGAGGATTAGGACAAAGAATATGAGAGGCTCATTTTAAAGCCTAGAGTAGTTTGAAAGTTTGAGAGTATTGTATGTCTGTTTGATCATTTCGAACATTTTTAACTTTCTAGAAGACTGAAAAAGCAATGTTACCTTAAAAAACTGTTTTTGACTCCAATCTCAGTAACTCAGCAACAAGCTATGAAATGACCTTGAGTTGAGACTGTTTTGCCCGAGGTCAAGATTGTAGCATCAAACTCCACTTCTGTCTAAACCCAATAACAACTATGACATTTCTTATTGAGTTAGAGGAGCAAAAACGATTTTTATGATACTATTTGGTCTTATATTCACTTTTATAATATCTTCCACTGTGGTAATTCCACTAGTTTAAGTGTGGTTTCAACTTTGTCAATATTTTCAATCAATCCTCAAGCAGGTTAATCCATAATGTTGAATGGATATTGTATCACTTCAATATTCATTCCCAGTACAATCAGTTTCAAATTTAAAGACTTAGCAAAAGCCTCTTGCTCAGAAGCCAGTCTTGACTCTTTCCAGCATTTTTGTCCCTGCACTTCTCTAAGGTGAGGTGAGAAGTGGTTAGAATGGGGAATCAGAAAGCCAAACATGAACAACACATTGTCAGAGGTGTCAGAGATAGAGGTGTGAGAGGTCTGGCAGTGTGTTTTTTGGCCAGCTTTGCGACAGTGTGACAGTCCGACAGTCCATTAGCTTCCTCCCAGGCAGCTCCATTTGTGTTACAATGGAGGTGACCAGTTTCAGCAAAGTCCCACATCTTGGCTTGAGTTTAGATGAAAACACACACACACACACACACACACACACACACACTGAGGGTGTGGAAAATCACCAGTCTGAGAGGACCAGTAGTTGAAGAGCATGAAGTTCAAATGCATATTCTTTATACCAAACTTTACAACCTAATGCACTGAAAAAATAATATTGAGAGGCTGGCAGGGGCTGTAAATGTGACAGGAAACACACCCACGTTTTTTTTTTAATACAGTGACAAATAATGTGATTAAAGTAATGCATTAGTAAGTAATGCATTACTTTAATCACAATACATTTTTTAGTAACGCAGTAATGTAACGTGTTTTTGCTGAACACTAGCCCTATCTTCAGTCCTTTTCAGTTCATGTGCTGGAGGGAGGACAGTGGTGCAACAGTCTACATCTTTTAAGTGGAGTGGAGATGAACATTACTTTTATTTTTATTGTGCAAAAACATCTGTACAGTCTCAAGCTAATGCAAAGCTATCCAAGAACCCAGAATGATGTTAAAGTTAAGTGTATGCTAACACTAGCCAAGCAGCTTGGCCTACTCTTCAGCAGCTAACAAAGATAGTAATGAGTAGTCATGCTGGGAACATTGTAGCCTCCATTTCTCTCTGTACATGATTCAAGAGCAGAATAACTGTGGCGATCACTTTGAAGTCTCCTTGGGCTTTTTCAGCTGTGTTGTGTTGGTGGTTTTGTATGTCTGTCCTCTGTCCAATGCAGGGATGTGCATTGGTGTGTGGAACAAGTAAAGTGTACTATAGTAATTTCTTTCCAGTGATGACCTGAACACTGGTGATAATTAGTAAAAGAGACATCAGATTTATATTAATTGATTTTCTCATCATGCAAATGTACTTAAAGTCTACTGTCTCATGCTACAGTTTGTAATGCTAGTCCTTGTGAGTTCAGCATACAGACACTTGAACCTGTTGCTGCAGGTTCCAGTTAGGGTGCTGACCCACCAACTCACAGTATTGGTGGGTCAGACAAGAACAAGGACTACCGTCTGAAGCTGCTGTCCAACACTGTGGATTCCCAGTCTGTCAGATTCATGATGCAGGTCAATACTGATTTTACTCCTTATGGGGAGTTGATTTATGATTTTGCTTATGGGGTGGCTGTGGCTCAGGTGGTAGAGCAGATCAGCTACCGACTGGAAGGTTGGTGGTTCGATCCTTGGCTTCCCCAGTCTGCATGCCAAGTACTCTTGGGCAAGATACTAACCCCAAGTTGCTCTCCGATGCATCCACTGGAGTGTGAATGTGTGTGAATGCTTAGATTGCACTTAAGTACAGTTCCTTCTGTACATTGTATGAGTGGGTGTGAATGAGGCATGTTGTATACAGCACTTTGAATGCTCCGGGAGAGTAGAAAAGCAGAAGAAGCAGTTCTTTTCCATTTAACCCACATTTGCTCATAATTTATGTATATTTCTCTCTATTCATTCATTGATGCAGACATGCATTAATATATAAAAATATTTTTAAAAAAGAAGTTTTAGAGACAAGCTTACTGTCATATATACCATAATTCATGGATGTTAACACAGTTAAAACTATGTTTCTATTTGATTTGATCAATGTGTACTTTATCAGTGTGCCCACCTAAGAAAACATTTGATCCACTCACTGCTGGCTTAAATAACCACTGTTTATACTTTATAATACTGTCTATTTAATTATGTGCAAACTGTGTGAAATGCACACCAAAAGTTTAAACTGACATGACGTGAGATGTAATTTTCATGCAGAACCAGGTGTAATCCTACCTCTAACCATTTTAAAAAGATTTTTTGAAATGGCTGTCAAAGATACATTTTTTTAATTGCTCAGCTTTGCTTGCTTGTTGTCATGTCATTAAATAATATTTCACAATTAAAACGAAAAAGAAAGTGGCAATTCCAGTAAGTGTGTGGTAACTCTGAGATTGACACGGGTAGATACAGTGCAGAATGATGTGGGTTTGTTTCGTGTGGGGCCTGTCCCAGATTCAGCCCTGTAGCTTCTCCCTCCATTTGAAGCCTCCCAGAGCACAGAGATTGGGACTGACATAGGCCTTGATATACTCTTCTCCCTTTTTGTGTGATTTTTTTTTCTTTTTTCTGTTCTACAGCAGCTTTTGCTAGCAGGGCTGGACTGGGACAAAAAACTTTGACTAGAGACCGGCCCACCAGGTATTATAGGAAAAATCATAAAGCCTTTGAATGAAAACAAACACTGTTGTGACAGTGATGTACACTGTTTTGATGGTATATGTATGATTTCTATACGTTGTACATCAGATAAAAACTTTGGTTGTAAGATTCAGATAATTATTTAATAAAAGCTAGATATTTTAAATGAGAATAAGAAAGAAAAGTATGTCTTTGCTGTTGTTTAGCACGACAAACGCTGGTTTCCTCTTTGTGGCGCAAAGTGGGATAAACAAACACGAGAGAAAAGCCGATCAGCTGATCATTGATCAGTTTCACGATTGACTGAGAGAAGAAGAGACAGCTGACAACGTAAAGACAGAGAAAAACTCCAGCTTTGTGTCTTTTTCCATTCTAGCTGAAGCACGGGACAAACTGCGTTCCTTTTCAGCCTCAATACGAAACGCGTAATATTTTCTCTGAATACGGGACGATTCCGTTTTTTAGGGGTCGGTTGGCAACTCTACTAACTAACCTTATCAATAAAATAAAGTTCACTATCAGTAACATAGCACCCACCCAGCTGTAGAAACTCAAATTCAAATTCAAATTCAAATTTTATTTGTCACGTACACAGTCATACACAGTACGATATGTAGTGAAATGCTTGGACAACTGCTCGTGACTCCGTCATGCTAGCTAGTACGCAGTACGAGTTATTGTAACTGACGGCAAAAAGTCAGCACAACGAAAATAAACTCCACCTAAACTTGGTTTATATCTGACCCAGATAGACTGCAGGCCATAACTTCTTACCTGAAGTTCAGCTCACCTGACACTCGGACTGGCGGCTGCCTCGGGTCTCTCCTCCTGCCTCACCTTTCCCTCATCCACCTGGCCTCTTGTGGCAGCTCCGCCATAGCCACCAAACAACTGAGTTATTTTTACACATCTGCCAGCATCAGGCCAATCCACCACCTTTCATTGTTTATACTGTTATAAAAATAAATAAATAAAAAAAATCATCGGCCCATAAAAACGAAAAATCACCTTGCCCGGTATGCCCGATGGCCAGTCCAGCTATGTTTGCTAGTATGAATATGTCTGAAAATTTACCTACAAATTAGATGCATAATAGGTGTGAATCATTAGTTTGGCAAAACAATAGGCAAAGACTCAGTATTCTGCCTCCTACTCCCTCATAGCCATCATTGTCTCAGAATGCAGGATCTATATTTGCCTTTATCTTTGTACAGCTCTGAAGTGAACACATATTATCTAAAAAACATTTAAATAGGCTGACTCCAGCAACTGAATCTTAAAGCAAGAGAGAAACTTCAGTGTTGGGCATGGAAACAGTAGTTTCACATCCTTCAAATCCCCACTCAAGACCAATATAATATCATTCAAGGTTTTGTAGACAACATACAAGACATTTTCATTTGGTCAAATTATAGGTAGACTGTGTAAAATCTCATCAACAGATGTCAGGAGATTGCAGATTCCAGTCATATGAATTTTGTTTTCTTAGTTCTCCCAATTGAAGACATAATCCTAGCAGCACTGGCTGCTGTACTACAAACAACTCTGGCGTCCTTCATCTGTAATGAGTGTAGGATGTCAGCCTGTTGTTTAACTCAGCTGGTGTCCATGTGTATTTACTCTGGAGTGAGCTGTACAACTTAATGAAAGCAGTCTGATATGAGTTGATGAGTCAGCGAAGCTCACTTCTGTCCGATGGCGGCGATACTGAGGGGAGTTGTTGAGGATATATATTATATAACCTGCATGGATACATTTATTCCTTCAATTTGCAAAAAGTCCCCCTTCATAAAGGATTTCAAACATGACTAATTGCTTTATAATGGTTTACTCATTCTTTATCAATCAGTTATCAAAGAACAAGTTCTGCATTGGCAGATTGAGGTAAATCCCTGACATTTATCATTTTCCTTCAGAAACTCACTTCAGACTACATCAGAGTGAAAAAAGAAGCCTAACTTAAAAAGGCATTCATTGTTAGAAATTTTAACTGATTTGAAAACACCATTGTCTCAGCGCCATTACATTTCTCTTCTTTTTATATTTTCTCTGACTGCATGATGCTCTTTTTACCTCAGCTGTTTCCTGTCTTTCTATGTCATTTTCCTCCTCACTTTTGGATTCGTGTACCTTTAGTGTTCTCCCAGTATCGCCTTCTTCTCCCTGACTCACTGTTGATGATAGACAGCAGGTCTAAGCTCTCCATTAGAAGTTGGAGACAATGATCAAACCTCAGGAAAGCTCTCTCTCCTTTTTTAATTACATTCCTCTGTCAAGTAAAAAGAAGAAAAGAGAGCGAGAGGGAGGAGAGGAACCTCTGAGCAATTATTCTAGACTTAATTACATAAAGTGAAAAAACTCCTTCCTGCCTGAAGCTGTGAGAGAGAGAGAGGTCTTCACTGTATTCCACACCTGAAAGACTTCTGTTACTGATGACTGCCATTCAGATGCCAACCACCTACACACGCATAGAGTCCTGTCAAAAGTATTTTCCTGATTTCTTTATTTTTTGCATTTTTGTTACACTTTAAATATTTCATATCATCAAACAACTTGTAATATTAGAAGCTATTTTACAAGAATTGGCCTAATGTGATTTAGCCCAAAATGTAATAACTACTTGTTCCACATTACTTTTTCACATAGGGCCAGGTAGGTCTGGATATCTTTTTTTTAAATTAATAACAAATGAATAATAAATGATATCATTATTTAAAAACTGCATTTTGTATTGACTAATTTTTGTCTAATGATAACATTTGTTCGATAATCTGAAAGACGTGTGACAACTACTCAAGAAAATACAAAAATATCAGGAGAGGGGCAAAATACTTTTTCATAGCACTAAATGTATTCATCTCCATGACAACTCTAGTCTGACACAGGGAAATAATATTATATTGCCACAGGAATAAATAGAAGACAATGACCTCAAAATGAGAAAAATATTTATAGGCAGGAGATATATGTGATTGTCAGTATATGGAAACATCCAACCTCAAATATGTAAAAAATATAACTGATCATTAAAACTGATTCAAATGGCCAAAGTTAATTGAACTAAGTTTACATTTAATATGATAAAATGCTAAACAAGTCTATGTTTTGTTAGGTTGAAGTATTATTGTATTATTGTACAACAATACAATTGTAGTATTGTATTATTAAAGTCCAATTAAGCACTTTAATTATGACTGAGTGTGTTCTCATAGATGGTCACACAAAATAAGTGAACTGAATGCTGGTTGCTTGTGTAAACTGATACATAGAAGGGCTGCAACATCTGAATCTCACCAAAAGAACTTAGAGTTATGTTTCTTTTTCAAACAGAAGTAACTGAAAAACATTTTCAGTGATAATTATGGACAGGTGCAGTAGTGTGGTTTTCTGCAGCTGCCTTGGTTTCCTCTCACTTCAAAAGGTTATTTGGCGATTCTAAATTGGCCATGAGGGTGGGCGTGAGATGGATAATATAAAGCAGAAGATGAATCAAGTGAATGGTCATTGGTATTTTTGGCCATACAAGCAAAATAAAATAAAGTAAATAAAGGTGAAAGATTAAGGGAAAGCTAACCTATTAAAATAAGTTTTCAGCAGATGTTTAAAACTGTTTAAAATAACAGAATCACCTGATTGATTGAGGAAGGCTGTTCCACAGGGTGCTACAGCCTCACGAGCACGATCACCTCTAGTTTTAAAATCAGAGCGACAGTCAGTTAGGAGACCCTGGTTAGAAAATCAGAAACAGACTGCATGAATAAGGTCTCAGAAGCTCTGCTATATAAGCAGGGAACTGTCCATGTAGAGCCTTATATGTCAATAATAATAGAATTTTATAGAATAAAAAAGTAAAATAATAAAGTGTATTCTGAATTTCAATGGAATGAAACATGTCAGCACACTCTCAACTGTAACGGGGTAAAAAGGTCACCCGCAACCTCTCTTCCAGCTTATTCTTCCTTACAACCATCAAGAATTGGAGGCGGTGCTGAGCCTTTTCCACCACAGATGTTGTATTAGCTAACCAACGACCCTCAGAGATATGACTCCATCATAAGTTGATGTGGAGAGGGGTTGGGCTAACTCTGTGCCTCCATGATGACATTTTGGTTTGTTTGGTATTGAGAGTAAGGTTTTTACACAATGCTGCCAGCCACTGCCCCTCATTCCTATAGATACTCCAGTTAAGAGCCCCAATAAATTGGTGCCATTCACAAATTTTATTTTTGCATTGAATTAATGAATGGCAGCATGGTGGCACGGTGGGTAGCACTGTTGCTGCACAGCATGCTCTGGGTACTCCGGCTTCCTCGTACAGTCTAAAGACTTGCAGTTAGTGGGGATAGGTTAATTAATCAATCCAAATTGCCCATAGGTGTGAATGCGGGACTGAATGTGAGTGCGAATGGTCGTCTGTCTCTGTGTGTTAGCCCTGCGACAGACTGGTGACCTGTCCAGGGTGTACATAAGAAGTGAACTTTGAGTAATTTCTGAGCCACTGCTTTGTTAGAAACTATTACACAGAGCGGCCAAAGCACTTGGCAAAGCAGACCTGGCTAAAACAATCCTTTTCGCATGCGGAATAAATCATTTCCATATGGTTTAATTAAATCCTTGAGTACATCGAATAAAATGTCAGATTTAGCTGTTTCTCTGCTTAAAATACAATATCATATGAATACATACTGCACGCAGAAATACAATATACATGCTTTAAACTTTGAAAACATTCGGAGCAGATTATAACTATTACATTACTGTTTGCTGCTTTTCAACCATCAAGCCATTCAACAGTTTTGATTGTTTCCATATAAGAAAACTGGACTCTTTGGCACCGCTATAGATAGAAAATGATCAACTCAGTCATTTAACCATTTTCTTGCTTCCTATTTCTAGTATTGTGGAATGTTTTCTAGAATTTCTGTTTAAAACCACACTGATAAAAACAGTTTTTCTATGATCAATTAATACAATCTAAAAAAAACTGCTGTAATCTGCTCAAGGTTCAGACTAGAGCCTCTCCCAGGACACTTTCGGCAAAAAGTGGCATGAAAAGCTTCTATGTCTATCACAAAGTAATGCAGCCACAAGAAATAATTCTGCTCTCTATTTTTCATTACTGCAATCATTTGCGAACACAGCAAGACCTGTGACAAGATTGAAAGAGGGCATCTCATTTCCAGTTTCAGTTGGTTCGTCTTGAAAAGTTAGTTTTGAAAACAGTTTTCTGTAGTAATTTTTGTAGGATGTGTTAATGTAAGTCCTGGAGACTCAAGACTTTAGCTGAGAGACAACTTAAAGCCGGACATCTCCACCAGGTTAAACTGTGAAATTGCTCCCTTTATTTACTAATATTAAAATGATAATGTGAAAACATTGCCTTATGAACTTAAAATGCATCTACTTTGCATTTTCTCTAAAGAAAAATTGTCTCATATATATATATATATTTCAACAGCATGTTATTGATGTTTGCTTCCAGGCAGCAGTGTTAAATTTTCCAACTTGCTTTTGAAATAAGCTACTGTCATTGATCACACACTACCTAATTTGAAGTGTGCATCTACTGAAACAAGGTGCCAGCAGCAGCATTAGAGTACAATAGTTGTGACACAGCATTCTATTCAATGACACAACATAAGTCAAATATAAGCACAAAAGTAGACTAACTAGTCTTGATGCATTCTCAATCATCCAGGAAAGTAAATCTCCAAAAAGTTGATTCTGTTCATCTGGACGTAGCGTTTTGTGGGAGAAACGTTTTGTCACTCACTCAGTCAAGTGACTTCTTCAGTCTCAGCTGACTGCAGGTTTCCCCAAATCTTATAAACAGTAAATTTGCACAATGACAGAGTAACATAGTGTACGCTGTTAAGTGCCCGGAGTATTGCCAGGATTTATACATCAGGGAAACCAAACAACCTCTGGCAAAGCGGATGGCACAACACAGAAGAGCCACCTCGTCGGGCCAGGACTCTGCAGTCTATTTACACCTACAGGCCAGTGGACACTCTTTCAATGATGAGGATGTACACATCCTGGACAGGGAGGAACGCTGGTTTGAGCGCGGAGTCAAGGAGGCCATTTACGCGAAAAGGGAAAGACCATCTCTGAATCGAGGAGGGGGCCTAAGAGTACATCTTTCGCCGTCTTACAATGCTGTGATTGCAGCCATTCCCCAACTCTCTGTGAATGGTACTCATGGCCATTGATCAGTCATCTTTGATCAGTGGGTATTGGTCAGTGGTTGTTGATCAATGGTCATGAGAATTTGCATAATTATGAATAAAGAACTGACCTCCCAGCCCAGGGCTGGTTTCAGTCATTATGCAAATTTACTGTTTATAAGATTTGGGGAAACCTGCAGTCAGCTGAGACTGAAGAAGTCACTTGGATGAGTGACAAAACGTTTCTCCCACAAAACGCTACGACCAGATGAACAGAATCAACTTTTGGAGATAGACTAACTAGTGTTTTCCCTGAAGATTTTAAGTAAAAATAGTTATTATTATTATTGTTAAAGGGTTAAGCAGTCATTTTGTAAAGTACAAAAACTAATAAAATAGTCCAAAAAAATGTATTTCAACTTTCTGCTAAAGCAACAGTTCTAAAAAAAATCCTCCACCCTTCATGATTGTCAACTTATAGTAAATAGTTGAAGCAATAGACTGTTGGAGTAGTCACAGCAGAGATGTAATCTGGTCCAGTTCATCTTGTTAAAATGTAAAAGCCCAGACCTCCTTCTCCCCATCCTGCTCCTCCAGCTTGTCCAAGGGAACAGGGCACAGCACAAAAAAGGGACACGGACCCATCTTCCTGCAGGCCCACCACTCGCAGGAGGTGTGCATTGTAAGCCGGACGGCGGCTCTGGCGGACCAATCCCCCGGCTACCAAGACTGTATTTTATTTTACTTTAATTTATTTTGGTTAAGTAATGGTTAGGTAATACTCTCTGCTTGCCTTTTCATAAAACTAACCACTTGCCACTGCACTAAACATGAAACAAAGGAACACGAATAATAAGATAATCATAAATAAATACAAAAAATAAAAATACAATTCCTAAAATATATAAACTATGGAGAAAAAACATTTAAAAATCAAATTTAAATATATTAAATAAGAACATAATGAATCCAAGGGATCATGACAATAACAGTGTGAACTAAGTCATTATTGCAAAGAGGGGTTAAGGATTATATTGCTGCTGAGGGACACATAAAAAACAAGAAATGCCCCAGGTGCATTAAATGCAAACACTGGAGTGATAACAGAGAGCTGTATGAAGGGGGGGGAAAGGTTACCAAGTCAGTTTTGGGTATTGACATTAAAAGTGGCCAGTTTGTCAGCTGCTGCACCACTGAGGTCAACTGGCTAACCATCACTGCCTGGAACTGCCACAAACACTTAGGATTGTGTCCAGAACAGAGGGTTAGAGACACTCACCGAGAAAACAACAGAAAGGGTTGCCTTGACCTTGCAACCTTGTGGTGGCAGCAGTAGAAAATATTACAGAGCAGCACAACTTTGGAAAGTGACTATCAGGTAGTAATATGAAGATTAAGAAAAACTTGTTATAAAGACCATAGAGAAGAGATGTAACTACCTGAGACTTGATTCTCGATTCATTGTATTCTTGAATGCTGACGTCAGTGAGCTGGAATCCACACGTGGTTAAGTTATGCAAGCTCTACAGAATATTTATGCCTTTTTGGTGAGGGTGCAAAGGCCAAGCATGTACACGTTGCAATCAATAAATTTCTTTCAATTTTTTTAAATTCAGCATGTAGATATTCCTGTTCTGTGGTCATTGCTGTAATAAATTATTTGCATCTTTTATAATTTAGGACATTGTCAGTAGATCACCCACAGACATTTTCACTCCAATTGGCGCATGTTTGCAATTGCGACAACACGCTTATTAGCCACACTTGGTAAATCTCTAGCTATAAACCCTAGCAGTGCTCAGGAGAACTAAAGTTTAATGATCACTCTCTGTGGGCAGATCACTTCTTTTTATAATCAAGTGAACTTTGATGCCGACCTCAAGATTAATTTACTAATTAGCTTGATTGATGCTAGAGAAGCAGAAAAGATTCAGTTACAAAGATGAAGGGAGATGAATGGAAGCCGAAAGACCGAGAGACAGCCGATAGGTTACAGCAGACAGACCTCTGCACTGCCCTGACCGACACAATTAAAAACATTATGCTGCCAAGACCCTCTCACGCGACACACACACTAGTCTGCCAGACCTGCCCTGACAGCTTCGCCTGGCAAAATTCAATTACCACTTATCACCAGTGACAGGGGGCATCACTCTGACTGGCATACATATATTCCTGGTGCTGGACACACAAGAGAAGTGTAGCTTGGTGAAAGCAGGGTCAGTAAATCACAACATGGCAATGTACAGCACAGAGTGGAATAACAGTCAACACAGTGGTAAATGAAGTAACACAACAATGACTTCTGAATATTCTGAATATCATTTTAGTACACGTTTGCCAAGGCCTAAATAACTTTCCTCAGAACTGGATGACAGTTATGTTCAGGTTTAGACGTGTGTAAGGTGTGGCCCTTTTGAACACTCTTGAATGCATGGTTAGTTAAAAACCTGGGAGACTGTTACAGAAGCCAAGTTATTACAGCCATTCATAAACACCTACCAACAAGGACTCAAGGTAGTCTATGTGTACGCCAGTGCTTCCTGGCAACATAGACTTTATCTTTGTGGGCTACCCACATATATTTGCAGCCATATAGTATAATTTTCTATTTATTGTTCTTTTTCCCCCTCACCTCAGTAATGGACACTTTACTTTCAGTTGCTGCTAACCGGCTGGATCTGTCCTTTCTTGTGCTTTCCAACATAAAGGCTGATCAGGTCACTGTTGTGCTAATCTCCAATGCCTCCCATCACACAGACTCCAACTGCACCATTGTGGATGGTGACAGAAGTCCACTGAAGATCCAGCTCTCATGGCACATAATATATTGATGCCTACTTATAGGTGTCTTTTAGTGGTGATATCGACTGGTGAGTGGGTTTGATTTTAGAGACTTAAAAAGTCTGGCTTGGGAGGTTGAAAAGGTGATGATGGGTTGCTGTTGTGTTTCATTTGCTGCAGAAGTCAGGTGGTGAAGCTGGGAGTGACATCACTCAGAGATCATCACTGCTACGTTGGGCAGAAAAGACCTTCTGGATCTCAAGGGAATAAAAAAGTAGAGTTTAAAGTATAGTAATAGTATTTCTTAATAATACAACTCAAGACGTTTTCAGTGTGATGTCATTAAATCTGGTTCAATTTGTCCTGTTGAAGACTGAAAGACGCTGCATTTACTTTTGCTTTCTTTCCTATTTTTTTCTTTGTGTGTGTGTGTGTGTGTGTGTGTGTGTGTGTGTGTGTGTGTGTGTGTGTGTGTGTGTGTGTGTGTGTGTGTAGGGGGTAGTTTCTGCTTGTATTTCTGTAAAAGTCACCACACACCAGTGGGCACTCCTCCACAGAAAGAGCCCTTGGTAAACCACTAAATATGCAAATATTCCCTGCTGAGGAGGCTGGTATCGTGAATTATCCATATTTGCATCATATTTCTATCACCATCCATCACTTATTGCTACATTCTAAGATGAAGCATAAGTTCAGTCAACTGTGCTCTCTGCATAAATTTGAAAGCAAAGCAAAAAAAAAAACCCCAAAACAAAACAATAAGCAGGTGTGTGAGTTTTTTGTAATAAATACCTAGTTTTGCTAAAAGGTTAAATTGCAGTGGCTGAAGGTTTTCCAAAGCAGTTAATTTTGTAAGAACCTCAACAATATCTCAGCTACTTAAAGTACAAATTGCTCTTTTCTACCACAAGGTCAATTATCCATGCTATAAGAGCTCTCAGGATGAAATGGCCACAGCTCTCAATAAGTGGAGTACTCTTGTGGTCACCTGACGTGTTTTAACAGGGTGGAAAGTACACAGTAGGTTCTGAGCTTTAAATTCAATCTGATCTCAACCCGTGAGTTAGCGAAATGGACCCGAAATGTGCTTAAACAAGAACACAAGGGCGGATAATGATCTTAATTGCTGGAGAGAGGTTTGATACCATATGCGTGGGAACAAAAACCCATTAGCTCAATTATTTCACAACAGTGTTGCAGGGCACTTGCGTGGTGGAGATAATTGATTTGAACAGATATGGAGTATTTAATTGACAGTGTTTTGGGAAATTTGACAAGAACTGTTTTTTAAAAGAGAAAATAAGTGATTTCACAGCAGAATCAAGACATTTATTTTATGTGATTTACCCCCTTTAGACAGCTGAAACACAAGGGGAAAAGTGCACTAAGAAGTGCAAGGCATCCACTGAACACTTTATTCCAGGAAGAGCCCCAGATATTTTACTATCATTGCTTTCCATGCTTTCACTTTTCTCTCCTCCTTTCAATGCTCCTTTTTCCTTAATAAACACTTAATAACCCAACTAAACCTAACTTAAGCACTTAAAAAGGAAACATCACAATGCCCTTTCCCCTAAATCTGCTTTACATAAGCAGTAGCAGTACAATGCTCACATCAAGCAGCGCTTGTTACCAAGCTTAAATTCTTGGCCCTGATCACTCAGGGCAGCAATCTCCCTGTTCCCCTTCTGATTGCACTGGGCACCGGGCTGAATGTTCATACCTCAACATCCAAGGAAGAGCTTTAGAATTTTTTTGTTGAATTAATTGTAATTGTTAGGTTCTCAAAATAAACCTTAGACTCCAACGTTAGAACAGGCTTCCCCCCGCGGTGTGCCATGTAATAAATACTCACAAACAAACTGGTGGCTGTTGCAACTTATATCTAAAAATCTATAGTTTCAAAACACACGACGCTCAGCTAAAAACACTTCACACGAGTTGAGTTTCCTGAGATTTACAGAATTTACAGAAAATGCACTATTTTGGAATATATATCGTTATCGGGGTGTGAAATATCTTATATCAGGATATGAGATCCTGGTGATATCGCACAGCCCTAGTAGTATAAGCAGTGTGTTGGTCAATGGTAATTATCATCTGTTAAAACATCTTGTGAGGTTCCAACAGTGTGTAAGGACAGGCACCATGAGAACACCAGGGTAGTCCAGGACATGTTGCAAAGACAACCTACTTGACAATAAATAGTGTAAAAGTGTTTTTGGTTTTTTTAATTGAATGTGCTGAAAGGAAAATGAATAATGTAAAGCAGAACAGCTTTCTTCATATTAGTAAATAATAAGATTTATTGGATCACTGGAGCGTTTGCAGCATGCATTTCCATTTCTGTTCAAATCTTCACAATTAATAGGACATTCTGCTATTTTTCTCTTTGCATACATCTATATGCTTTTTCCCCTCAACAGGCTGAAATAAAAAGGATAAAGGCATGCAAAATGCACTATCCTGACAGCTTCTGGAAAATATTCCACATACTCTTCACCTCAGTTTATACCATTATTTCTAATATCCTGAACAGACTGGAACTTAGAATCGATTTTATGAATAAGCAGTTGGAAAAAGTGAGCTTGACATCCTGTAGAGTAAATTTAACAGGCAGCAAAGAAGCAGCTGGTCAGGTCTATCTAACTGTGCAGTTTACTTTCTTTTAAAATTTCCAAAAAGTTTAGACGAGGAGGCATATCTGCACATACCACAGTTATTAAATAAAATAAGACAGAATGTTAGATTTCCAAGGTTTTGCTTTCACTCTCTGGCAGGATACACTGTAAATAAAAAAACAAACAAAAAAAAGGAAAAGAGAAAGAAAATACATAACTTCTTGCAAAAAACAAAAATCATGGATTTGCTACAAAGCCATTTATTATTATGGGTTATGGTCTAAGGTAGCATTTTACAAACCTATAAATGTCAACTGCTCTCCAGAGTACACCTCTGTAAAAGAGGAAAAGTAGCCTCATATTTAATTGCAAACAAGCAGAACTAACATTTTATTATGTACGTATACCTGTTCAAATCTAAAAGCAGGTTGTATGGCCCTTCATATTGTGTTGGATGAAGTTTCATTGCTGAAATAAAAAAGAAAACTAAACAAAAAATAACCAGGACTAAAAACTGAAAGGACTCTCAGACTGTCTGTAGGAAGACATAATGAATAAGAAGATGTGCAGAATCCTAACCACACAATATGACCACATTTGTAGTAAGCATTTTGCCACAGATAAGTCAAGTGTGCATATGTTAGTTTAAGATGAAGATATTGCTGTAAGTTAAGTGTTTGGAGAGTATAAAACATGTGCTATATTAACACAGTCTGGGAGAGTGCAGCGGATTGCTACCACAGTTTCCACAACCTTTCTTACAGCTAACTCAAAACGGTGTGGTAAATACGTAAATCTCTTGTGGTAAAATGATATCTCTTGCAAAATCTAATATGTTTAGACAGCTAAATGCATTTTGTTAGCACTTCAGATCTCAGCTGGATGTTTTCACCTCCAGTGCTGTGGTTTTTAAAGGATTAGGGCAGAGCAGGAGCGCTCTGCCTTCATGGTTGATGACAGAAAAATCTTGGTTGCCGGTAACTCATCTGCACTGGTTTGATGAAACACACGGAGGGTTGATCTGAATCAGTGTGCTTGCATGCTAGCAAAGCATGTGGAATGAAGAGACGAAAATGAAGATGAAAAATATGCTTCTTGTTGCAGTCACGCCACAAGCTGTTACTGAGCTATACTGTAGACTGAGGTATTGATTCAGACTTCATTAAGCTGTAAAGGAGACAGATCTGGTAAAAACACATCTGAAATCTGTCAACTGTAGGCTTTGATGCAGTTAATAAATGTGGGGTTTTTTTTTTTTGCATGTTGAAAAACTGTTAACCCAGGGTACAGAAACAAAATAAAAGACAAGAGATCTTTTTTTAGCAGTTGACATACCACTGAAGAGAAACCAGATCTATATGAATATGAACCAAAGTGCATTGGAGAAGGCTATGACAGTGAGAAGATGGAGATTCATTCCCAGCCACAAATGGCCTGTATTAAGAGGTGTATCAGTAAGGAAAGGGTGGCTTGGTTGGGACATTAATGTCTGCAGGAGTGCAAAAATAAACACAGACAGGAAGAGAACTGACCAAGCATTTAGGAAACCATCCCTTCATAGAAAAACCACAAAACATCTTCCACTGAGAATCTGGTACATGTGTATAGATGTGCTGCAATCTGTGGGCATTAAGACATTATAAGAAGATATTTCACCCCTCTGTCCAATAGAAGAACTTCAGTTTTAAGACAGAAGTATCTTAAAACTGCTAACTACTGCGGCTCTCTTCTCTTGTTAACTCAACTCCAGCAATTTAGCTCTGCCACACAAAAAAAAATATCCCAAAACCACTGCTGAAGTGAGTAGTGACCAAATACCAGCTACATTGGGCTCAAATACCACTGTTTACATAAATACAAGCATTCTTGCTGAAAGCAATTGCAGACTTTCCCCATTAAAAATAATTTCTTTTCAGTAAGCAGAGACTCTGATGTGCTCAGTGAGTGTTTGGTGACTAATCTTCACTTGGGAAGAGAAATTATTTCCAAAATTTCCATTGAAAGACTGGAATTTTAGCCAAAGTAAGATTAGTCATCATCGGTTTGTCTGTCAAAGTTAAACATGTCCCTTGAGGACTATGTACTGTAAATGAACTGGTTCTTATATAGGACTTTTCTACTGTGCTGGAACACTGAAAACATATCATGAAACCATTCATGAAAATTCACACTCTGATGACTGCATCAGAGAGCACACATGGACAGAATATAGAAATATATGGAAATAAACTTTTACTTTAAACAGTGTACAGTACATAGTTTTCTAGAGTAAATATAGTTGGACAGTAACGTGTAAACACTGAATTTTGTAAATTCCACTTCTCTTTGATTTGCCACAATCAAACAAAACACACACATACACACATTCTCATTTTGATATCTTAGTGAGGACATCTAATTTGCATTATGCTTTCCCTAGCCCAGGGGTCCCCAACTCCCGGGCCTCGGACCGGTACCGGTCAGTGAGTCGTTTGGTACTGGGCCGCGAGAGCTGAGGCTCAGGTGTGCAATGTATAGTTTTCAGGGTTTTTATCGGTTTTCAGCGTAATTTTTTTTTATCGTTTTTATCGTTTACTCGATTTTCCTGGGTCTTTTCACGTGTGTTATGAAAATGTTTTTCTTTTTTTCGGTACCAGTACTAGTTTTATTTTGTTGTATTTATCCGCGACACCTTAAAGGCCAGTCCATGAAAATATTGTCGGGCATAAACCGGTCCGGGCATAAATGTTTGGGGACCGCTGCCCCAGCCGATTACCCTAACCCTAGGCAATACAAATGAATGCTTAACCCTTACCCTGAACCTAACGGTTGATCTGATATCCTCGTGTTGGTGTTGTTCCCAGATCATCATACTAAATGTTGTTCCAGGATCAACATGGCAAGTGACCAATCAGAATGTTGTGACGTCATACTTTTGCGACTTCGGGAAAAACCAGCGTAAAACAAAAAACTGTACTAAAGCTGCGTGAAACCGCCTCTGTCCGCCGATCAACGGACCCTGACCCTAACCCTAACCGTAACCCTTTAATAAACGGTAAGCAGAATGGATATTGTCCTTGCAACATTGGAATTTCACAAATGCACGAATGGCTTGGCGCACAAAAGAATAACGTCACAACAATGTGATTGGTCACTTGTAATGTTGAACCTGGAACAACATTTTCATGATGGTCTGGGAACAACACCAACACGAGGATATCAGATCATCCTGAACCTAACTATAACCCAATTGTAACTCTGACACTAAAACCACATTTTGAGTGTCAAAAATGCCTTCGAACTCGTGAGGACAGGCACTTTTATCCTCATAAGTGACTGTTGGTCCCCAACAAAGATGTCTAAACATTTTTTCACTTTGAGTGACTATAAAAATGCTACATAATCATCTGGTCTGGTCCATTTATCTCCCTCTTTTCACCAACTGTCATTTAAATGCCTCTGAGTGACTTTTTGCCAGGTGAGAGTGAGCACAGCCTACAACATTTTTTAGCTCATCTTTGTTTACCAAACTTTGTTTTAACCAACCACCTTTTTGCAGTTCTTATTTGTTATGTGTCATCGGCAACTCTGACATGAGTCACTGACCACACTGCTGAAATCCAAAGTTTGGATGGCATGCTGTCTTCACTCCTTCCTTTTCTTAGTACCACTTTTTGGCTGTGGTTTATTTGGTAATTAATAATTCGCTACACTGATGGACTACTAATAGGATCAAAGAGAAAGAAATTGGTGCATAGTTAATGGTTAACAGATTGGCAGTCATTTTCGACAAATGACAGAGAGGCAAAGAGCAAGGTTAAGATACAAGTTTTTCCATCATGCTCCACTGGCATCAAGATTTTAATTTATAAATTCAAGAGGAAAATGTATACTGTATTAGATTTTAGTTCACAAGATAGAGCTATGACGTAAACATACAGTGGAACATTTGGTAATTTGGAGGGGTGCTGCTACCTTCTGAGCCTCAGGGCATTTCCCCAGCACTGTCAGGGGATGTCATACATTTCATTTATGAACAGTTATTATTAAATTAATTACAGTTATAAGGAGCAGATTCATGTAAATTTGTTTATGACAGACATTGAGGAGTTCATATCCTCAAACAGTGTAAGCCAGGCTAATATTTGTCTGGTCTTGACTGCAGCCACAAAGGTGAAATTCTGCAGTATTGCTGTTGCGACTACTCCTGCTCCTGACCATATTTAACCTATCATTGTTGTTTTCCTTGTCCTGCTCTTCTCACTCAATGACTTTGAGCTGCATTTCTCCTTCTGCAACTGGCCTGTGAGCCACCCATGCCATGTTACCAGTTCAAACCTCTGGACAACGAGACAAAAAACTGTTTTTTCTGGGCCAGTTAAAGCAAAAGTAGCCTGGCTGAGAATAAATTGAAGCTATGAGCAGATGTGAGAGATAAAAGAACAATGCACCTTTGCCTTAAAGTTTAAATTTAGATGCTGAAGTGACTGCATGCAACAGTAAGTCAAGACTTAAAAGATCAGAATTATTAGAAATATCTGCAGAAACTGGGCTTTCCAGTAAAGACCCTGTTGAGACCGAACAATAAAATTCAAATTTTTCTTTCCTCCACACGTAGAACTTTACAAGAACAGGCTTGCTGCAAGACCATCAGTGTATGAAACGCTCCTCCACAGACCTCCACATGTGCTTGCACTCTAATCTGGCACACTCTGATAAAACACTCCATTTTGCCAGGTTTTATCCAGCAGCAGACAAAAACTCCTGGCATCACTATGAGGCAGCCAGACAAAGAGGAGAGCGAGTGGGAGTCAATGAAGTGATATTTAGTCTGGGTGTTTGTTTTGTGTTGGCTCTGACCGGAGCTCGGATGACTTACTGGAACCCAACCACACAGTGAGTTTATTACAAAGGTGAAGGGACAGTATGAGGGAAAGAGAGGTAAAGTGAGAGGGCGAAGGAGACAGAGACAGACTGGTAACACTTTATAATAAGAATGTCAGACCTAATCAGAATTCATACACTGACCTATGCTAAATTAACACAGCTCTCGATCGCTGTTACTGCATGCAAAAGTAGATAAGTGTCTATTTATATAACGACGTGTATAGCACAAAGAATATATACTGTGAAAAATGCCTTTCTGCTTTATTGATGGTGTGGCACAAATTAACAATCATGTATCATCCATCAAAAAGTATCAGTTGACTTAAATGGATTTTTCCTGTGCAGGGCAGATCATTAAAAATATGAAAAAAGAGATTTCTTACAATTTCTTGTGATTGGTAAATGGTCCGAACTCTAAACAAAGCAATATCAACGTTTTCACCTTATTGCAGATTCAGGCAAAATAAGATAAAAAACAACAACAACAAGCCCTACAACCTATTAGGTTGTTTATAGGAAACTGTAGGTTATGATTTCTAAGACTGCGAACAAGAATTGGTATGCACAAGTATGCATGAACAGCCTATGGTCCATTCTGTTGCTAGCCAACAGCAGCTCCTCGGAAACTCTTGCCACACAACTTTAGGCTGTCATCATGCCTTATGCTGAAGACTTTTTCTTTCCCTTCAATATACACACAACAAAACTGCATCAGGATGTTGACCAGTGCTTAATATTCCAGGTAAAACTAAAACACAGGGAATGGTTGCAGAATTAGAAATCGAGGGATTATGGGAAATGTTAATTCATAGCCATATGTATGTATATTTATATAAAACCTTTATTTCTAAATATTATTCTGGTACCATTTTCTTGCCAATTTAAGTTGTTGAAACCCATGAAATGAATATGATTGATTTCTGTTATTAATTGATTAAAAACTGATGTGCCAAAGTAAATAAAACACAAAATGTGTAGAGAAAACTTGTGGCTACAACCTCATGCTGCCAGAAAGAATTATTCTCTTTCATTTAGTGTGATACAGGATCTTAATGCTACTGCACTGTCACCCAGTTGTGCAATAAAGTTTGGATGTTACATTTATGGTATGGTTTGTTGCCATCACATTTCTGTTTCATTAGTATGAGTTGTTCTAAGTCTGTAGGATGCAGTATCAGTATCTGATCTACCCTGTGTGTGGGCTCCTGGCATGTGGGTGCTGTGGCTTTGAAAAGTGCTGTTCCTTGCAAGACTACTGTGTTAATATTCATGCTTCTTAGAGCATGTATGAGACCTTTGAAAGTTAGTGTGCTGAATTGATAACCTCTAAAACACAGGAGAAATGAAAATCTTGAAAATCCAAGCTAAAAAACACCATTCATTTAATCTAACTGTCATCCAACTGTACGTATACAGTACGTACAATTTACATACACTCTTTATTGGTATAAATCTCATCATAATTTTGGGCTTTTGATTATTTTTTTAACTATTATTTTTCCAGGGTGCGACAACCTCAGGCAAAATAATACATTTTAAAAACAAAACGTAGGTGCACACATTTGAATTCATTTTAGGTTTTCTCTAATCCAGAAAAGATCTAAATTATACATCCATCCATCCATCCATTCGCTACCGCTTATCCTTTTCAGGGTCGCGGGGGGCGCTAGAGCCAATCCCAGCCGTCATGGGGCGAGAGGCGGGGTACACCCTGGAGAGGTCGCCAGTCTGTCGCAGGGCTAACACACAAGGACAGACAACCATTCGCACTCACATTCACTCGCACATTCACACCTAATGGCAATTCGGATTATCCAATTAACCTATCCCCACAAACTGCATGTCTTTGGACGGTGGGCGGAAGCCGGAGTACCCAGAGGGAACCCACGCAGACACGGGGAGAACATGCAAACTCCACACAGAAAGACCCCGGCCTGGTGGTAGAATTGAACTCAGGACCTTCTTGCTGTACGGCAACAGTGCTAAGCACGGTGCCACCCTCCTAAATTATACATACATGCTCAAATGTTTCAACAGATTCACTTTACAAGACATGCTGACATTTCAAAAATATACTTTAATGTGACTATGTCCAATACCTATAAACTTTTCAGTAATGATCAGAATTGACTACAACTGGTAGTTTCTCGTTGCCAAAATAAAGAGAGCTGTCACTCTCAGTCAAGAAAATTGGTTTGGATATACACAAACAACCCATGAACCACCAGGGCTCAAGCCTACGAAGAACTGGAAACTGCTGGAACACCAGCGTCACTGACTCTTCTACATTCAGATTTAAATATATCAACCAAGAAAAAAACCTCTTGTTCCACAACTGACAGCTTAAAGCCTGAGATTTGCAGATACCCAAATGGGAAAGCCACAATGTTTTATGATCAGATGTAACAACGGCCCAACTGTTTGGCCACAAAGACAAGAGGACAGTTTTGAACAAAGGCAAAAATATTGCTGAGTCAAGGAGTTGATAGAAATAAAACAAATAAATATCTCATTGATGTGAATAGTTAACACATGCACATTTTAACAGGACCCCAAAGAACAGACACAAAGGCAGATGAAACTGTCAACTTGTTGTACTGTGACTCTCACATCTGAATTAACACAAACAAATGAAATAAATGAAAATGCTGAGGATATTTTTTAATAACAACACACAATATCTCAGAGGCTCACTGCTCCTTATTCTGTTATATGTTTTGCTGTAAGCAGGTGCCTTGTTGTTGTGTTGTGTTGTGTTGCTTCTACTTTCTAAAGGTTTGTGAGACAAGAATGGAAAACTGGAAGGCGATGGGAGGTAAAACTGACATCTCTGCTTTCCTTTCAAAGGGCACCAGTGCAGGCTTTCCAAAGTGGTTTTTCAGGACCATCTGTTTTTATTGACCCTTCATCCTTGACTTTGATAATGCTCCTCTGTCTCTCCTCTATATCTCCTGCTGCTGTTTCTCTATTTGTCCGCTTGTCCGGAATAATGAGGTAACAGTGACAATATTAAGACAGCAGACAAGCAAAGCTGCCAATGTGACCAAATTGCCTTTGCACTGCTAATTTTATTCACTCACAAGTTGCCCCATGGGAAAGGAGAATATCTGTAGCTTACTTCAACTTTTCCATTAGTAATCAGTTTGTGTCTCAGGCTCAGTGGCATCAAAGCTCAAAGCTATAGGTAGTGGCTGAGCAGGGGCTAATTTATGTATCCACTTCAAAGTCCAGGGTGTAATTAGGTTTAATGAACGTGGTTTCTAAACAAAAGGAGGAGAACGCAGAGCAGAGCAGTGTTGTCGGAGGGTGCCGTCAAAAAAGTTTGTGAACAATGAATGGATTTAAACCAAAAGGCTCGACACACTACAGCCTCACCGTTTAAGTCAAGCAATTCAGGATTACACTGCGAAAAATTATCTTTTTAATGATATCTTTAATCAATTCATTATACTTTAAAGGGACGGCATATTCAAAGAACAAAAAATTCTTGAATTCTTTCATTTCATTTATCACAGTTTGCTATAGACACTTCGGTCTACGTATTCTTGGTCTCCTTGAATGTGGAAAATATCATATAAATGCAAAGTTTACGATAGCAGTGCTTTTTTCATATATAACTAAAGTGGAAGTTTGTCTGAGCTCACCTAAATGTACATTTTGTAGACAAGGAGCAGGACTTGTGACATCACAGTTACATGAGAATGAAACCTGGTGGCAAATGCTAAATTACACAAGTGTTACATACAACACTGAGTTTGGTATATGTGACCAGAATAAGGCACGGCGGGACCACAGATCTTGAATTTGAGCCATCTTTATTCAGCACTTCTCACCACAACACACACCAACCCCTGAGTCCCCGTCTTTTAACATGGCGGGCGTGATTGCGGATGCCATCCGCACGGCACCGCAGACCACACCCCACCAAGTTTGGGTAGATTAACATTGTTTTAATAGAAAATAGATTGAACATCAAGTTTTCAATACATGTTATGTGTGGATTGCATTGTGTAATGACTTGTCCGTTTGTTTGGAAGCTCTTGTTTGCAGAGCTCTTATCTGGATTTTACAGAAATGTTTTTCTCTTGGCTGGGGAATAGATCTAAACGAAATCATTAGAACAAAGGACAGTTGTGCATTTTTATTTTAACAAAATGTAAAATATGCAAAACACTGTGCAAAATAAGAATGCACTGACATTTTTTTTCACATGTACATGCACTATAAAGTGAAAGCAACAAGTTTATGATGCCTTTCCGAGTTCTGTGAAAAGGTACCAGTGGAACAATATAAGGGAAGGTGAGCGTTTGAAAATCAATTTTCGGCAAAAACATTTCAGGAAACTGAAATGACATCAATGCGTTACTAATATTTCGAAGACTTACTAGATGTTTCTCTCCACCTACTACAGTGGTTCCCAAATGTTATGTTGAGATACACGGGTGTGACAACCATCACAATATGCAACTGTGAAGAATGAATTGTACTGGATTAGTACTTTTTACTGCATTTCAAAAGGTGGTACCATAAGCTACCAGTCTTATGATCTTTAGCTGAATAATCCTAACACAGCACCAAGGAAGCTAGATACAGTGGGGCAAAAAAGTATTTAGTCAGCCACCGATTGTGCAAGTTCCCCCACTTAAAATGATGACAGTAATTTGCACCAGAGGTACACTTCAACTGTGAGAGACAGAATGTGAAAAAAAAATCCATGAATTCACATGGTAGGATTTGTAAAGAATTTATTCGTAAATCAGGGTGGAAAATAAGTATTTGGTCACCTCGAACAAGGAAAATCTCTGGCTCTCACAGACCTGTAACGTCCTCTGTAAGAAGCTTTTCTGTCCCCCACTCGTTACCTGTATGAATGGCACCTGTTTGAACTCATCATCTGTATAAAAGACACCTGTCCACAGCCTCAAACAGTCAGACTCCAAACTCCGCCATGGCCAAGACCAAAGAGCTTTCAAAGGACACCAGGAAAAGTATTGTAGACCTGCACCAGACTGGGAAGAGTGAATCTACAATAGGCAAGCAGCTTGGTGTGAAAAAATCAACTGTGGGAGCAATCATCAGAAAATGGAAGACATACAAGACCACTGATAATCTCCCACGATCTGGGGCTCCACGCAAGATCTCATCCCGTGGGGTCAAAATGATCATGAGAACGGTGAGCAAAGATCCCAGAACCACACGGGGGGACCTGGTGAATGACCTGCAGAGAGCTGGGACCAAAGTAACAAAGGTCACCATCAGTAACACACTACAACGGCAGGGAATCAAATCCCGCAGTGCCAGATGTGTTCCGCTGCTGAAGCCAGTGCATGTCCAGGCCCGTCTGAAGTTTGCCAGAGAGCACATGGATGATACAGCAGAGGATTGGGAGAATGTCATGTGGTCAGATGAAACCAAAGTAGAACTTTTTGGTATAAACTCAACTCGTCGTGTTTGGAGGAAGAAGAATACTGAGTTGCATCCCAAGAACACCATACCTACTGTGAAGCATGGGGGTGGAAACATCATGCTATGGGGCTGTTTTTCTGCCAAGGGGACAGGAGGACTGATCTGTGTTAAGGACAGAATGAATGGGGCCATGTATCGTGAGATTTTGAGCCAAAACCTCCTTCCATCAGTGAGAACTTTGAAGATGAAACGAGGCTGGGTCTTCCAACATGACAATGATCCAAAACACACCGCCCGGGCAACAAAGGAGTGGCTCCGTAAGAAGCATTTGAAAGTCCTGGAGTGGCCTAGCCAGTCTCCAGACCTCAACCCCATAGAAAATCTGTGGCGGGAGTTGAAAGTCCGTGTTGCTCAGCGACAGCCCCAAAACATCACTGCTCTCAAGAAGATCTGCATGGAGGAATGGGCCAAAATACCAGCTACTGTGTGTGCAAACCTGGTAAAGACCTATAGTAAACGTTTGACCTCTGTTATTGCCAACAAAGGTTATGTTACAAAATATTGAGTTGTATTTTTGTTATTGACCAAATACTTATTTTCCACCCTGATTTACGAATAAATTCTTTACAAATCCTACCATGTGGATTCATGGATTTTTTTTTTCACATTCTGTCTCTCACAGTTGAAGTGTACCTCTGGTGCAAATTACTGACCTCTGTCATCATTTTAAGTGGGAGAACTTGCACAATCGGTGGCTGACTAAATACTTTTTTGCCCCACTGTATGCACTTGGTAAATCAGCATCACTTCTGACAGAATTTAGCACTGGATCTGAACCAGAGGCTGCAAGACTGTTGGATTGTGTGAAATTACCCAATAAGGCATGTGGAATGGCAACACTTGAGGTGTCATGTTTGTTCAGATGCTGCAGAAGGTTTTTTCTGACCTAATACATGTAAGTTATCCCCCAGGATCATGTCTAAATTGAACTCAAGATAATGAAAGTTCTGAACTCAGTTTTTATTGATAAAGGATATAGAGGAGTTGGTATCTGTCTCAGTATTTCTAGTTCGTTGTTCTGTGACTTCTAGTTCTTAGGTTTTGTTCCTGTGTCTCTATGTTCAGTGTCAAGTCTGTGCTTCTGTGCCTGTTGTGTGCTTCCTGTTTTATTTCCATAGTCCCTGTCCAGTGTGCAGTGTGTCTGGTTTTGCTTCCCCTTGTCTGGTTAGCTCTGATTTCTCCCAGCTGTTTCCCTCCTGTCCCCCATTCCCTGATTGAGCAAGTGTAATTTAACCCCTGTGTTTTCCTTGCTCTTTGCTGTGTTGTACCCTCACTTTGCTGTGTGTTCTCTTATCGTGGTCCTGGTTGGTTTTCCTATCTCAGTTTCCTTAGTTTTTAGTTTCTTGAGTCCACTGTAGTTTCTATTTCATGTTTAAGGTTTATGATTTGTTTTGTAAAGTTAACTTCTTGAAAAGTGTTTCCAACGAATAAAGTTTTGAGTTTAAGTCCCGTGTCTGAGAGTCCTGCGTTTGGGTCCTGCCTCCTTCCTGCTACACAGCACTCGACACGACACATCTGTCACACACACTTTGTAAATAAGTTAACTCTAGCTTCCTCACACAGTCCAAAGGCAAGCACATGGAGTTAGGTTAACTGGAGATCTTAAACTGCACATAGGTGTGGCCCTGCAACAGGCTGGCGACCTGTGTGCGGCTCGATAGATGTATGGAACTAAGATTGTTCGTCAAATATGTTCACTGATTCTTTGCATATTTTACATTTTAGCTCAAACATATATAGCTGTAGTTTAGTGTGTTTCCAGTGCAAATCTAACAGGGTGCAGTCTCAGAAAAATTACATATTAGTAGAAGCTCATGGAGGAGGTGTTTTGAAATAGGAGTCTGGAGGTAAAATGGCCGGTTTCATAGAGAACCTGAACTAATGGGCTGCATACGGGGCTAGTAGATAGGAGGAAGCTGGGATAACAATAAGTTATCTAACACTATGCCAGAAGAGAAGAAAGAAATGAAACATTTTTTTCCCATTTCAGTCCTTTTGCTGTGCTTCCCAGGGCTATCACTACTGCTTTTTAAAATTTTCTACCATTTTATTTGTGGTTTAAGTCGGCTACACAGTTATATTTAGATCTGTTTTATGAAACTATTGCCACTGCATCACATTTTGTTGTCATCTCTATTGGCACTCAAAGAATCAAGGGAGCTGTACTATTTAACTCAGTGTACCAGAGGCAACAGGCAATGTGAACAAGTTCCCATACACCATATAAACAGTCTCAAAGCCCATTTAATCATCCCCGGGACTGCATGCCTCAGAATATGACTATAATAGACTGTGTACAATATTTTTCTGGTTTAGCTTTTCAATACCCTATAAGCAAAAAATAAATAGTATAAAAATAATAAATAAAACAGTGATTCTGACTGACTTGTGTATAACACTGTGTGCAGTGCGGCACATCCAAGCGTGGGCTAACACAATTAAAGCCTCTAGCACTCTGCCACAGTAAACAGTTGTTAGTGGATTACTGGGAATCAATAGCAAGTAGTCGTAAAAAAAAAACAAAAAAAAAACCAGCATGCGTGTGAGAGGAAAACCTACAGGACTGCATCTAACTGCACTAGCATTATAAATAGCAACATACAGAAACAAAAATGGAAAAAGCCCTAGGTATTTTAAACAACAGGGCGTTTATTTGTTGTTGCTCCTCATCCCACCTCAGATGAGGAGCCTGGAGGAAAGCCACTTCTCTTTTGCCTCAAAAACAGCCAACTATGGTGGTTCTCAGATTAGAATTCCTTTTAGTGGTATTCTTTGGAGAACTTCCACGCACATCCAGCTAGTGGGAGACTCCAAAGTATGCCATGCCCAGCTCTTGCTATAGGGATAAGGGATAAGCGTCGGAAGGAACTGGAAAATCCTTCCTCAGAGAGGGATGCTCTGAATATCCTTCCTAACCTGCTGCGACCACAAACGGTCCTCATATGTATGAAAGAACGAAAATAAATGAGCATGCTTTTTGATGTGTTAAAAAAAAGCATGGATAGAGATAATTAAATTCTCTGCTGCAGTGGGTAGGTGGCCCCAAATTGGAAAAGTAACACAATCAGTCTTAGAGCCCCAACTCCTATTGTGTGATTTCATGTGGACTTTTTCTGAAGATTTCGTGTGCACTGGTTTTGGACCTTCTACCATTATAACAAGGCCTGCATGTGCTTTTTGTTTTGCACAAGCATTGTAGTTCATTCGAAAGATGTTTAGTGAATGGTTTGTATGGCTCACAGCCGCTATTTAGAACTATATAGAACTCTATAGATAATGACTTTGTGTCCTTATTTGAACGTAGCTGTGAAAGGAACTCGAGTCTCATCTCTAATTCAGGAATCACCAGCAGATTATTAAAAGTATGCTTTGTACAAACCCAAGCACTGTTGCATTTACGTGCTGTACTAGTAAGGCCTTATAAGTGCAGTGTGAATTGTGCATAGCGTGCTAGTAAAGCATTACTGTAATAGAGAGGGACGGCGGCTGTTTGTCGCAGGAAATGTTTGCGACAGGCTGCCAACTCTTGGCCTTAAGGCAATATCTTCTTTTTGTCTTTTACTTGCACCTTGCATGTACCTTGGAGGGCTTGTTTTGTTGATACTGTTCCAGTTACCTTAAGTCACAAAAAGCAATCCCATTTTCTTGAATTTATTTCAAAGTCAGGGTGAAGCTCCCGGCATCCAGACAGTTCATAAGACTTGAGTGCTTGGATGTGTTTTCACAGTGTTGGTTCTGCCGCTTTTTATGTCCAATCCAATAAAGGCACTTCAAGCTGCTCATGGCTACAGCCAATACTAGTCCAAAATGTTTTTCATCTGGACTTTGACAGTTTAGTCACTGTATAAAAGTATGAGGAACTGCCTTCTGCAAGGAGATAAAGGACCTACTACGATGCTCTCTCTCCTCGGTCTATTAGGAAAGAAAACTAAAATAAAAAACCGTCATTAAGACCTCTTAGCTGTAGGCCATATCAGGTTGCAGACGTGAGATTAAGTGGGTGCTCTTCATGTGCGACAAAACGCTCACTCTGTGTGTGTGTGTGTTTGTGTGCGTGCTGCTTGGAGTCTTTTGTTACCCTCTCAGGCATGTTAGTAAGCTAAGCAGAGTGTAGTAAATTAGGTGAATGATGAGCGTGAACAGTTGCACTGTGCCACTTCTTTAATCAGTCTAATTATTATAATCACACTCAGACACTCTGCCAGTTTTGTTTGGCATTTTTTGTGGTCTATTGTTCTTTCTGTTATCGATTTTATTTTTGTACATTTTCTATTTGCTTCTTTTTCTTTTAAACTGACTTTGTATACCTTCTTCCAGATCTCATCTTTTCTTTGTATGCTTTTCTGTCTTTTTTTGTTCTGTCTCCTCTTCTGAGTCGTGTGCTTTTCTGTTCTTTTCTGTCCTTTTTTCTCACCGTGTGTCTTTTGCTAGCCTATGTTCTCTCCTCATGTCTTTGATTCCTCACCTCTCCTCTCTCATTATCTCCATCCCCATCTGTTTTCTTTCTCTCTTCTCACCTTCTTCTTCTTAAAACTTCTACTCTTCCGAACAATCTCCTGTCTTTTATCTTCTCTTCTCATTTCCTCCTCTCATCTTTTGCACTATCCCATCTTCTTTCCTCCTCTTTCCTTTCTTTCATCTTTTGTCTTTCTCACCCTTTTTCCTTTCATTTCTCCTTTGTTCTTCTTTGTCTTCCCATTGCCCCTTGTCCACCCCCGCCCCTTTCTAACTCCTCTCATAAGTTCCTCTCGAAACCTGTCTGATTACCTCCGTGGGATCCATAAAGGGAATGGGGATGTGTGCTCAAGCTAATGATAATTAAATAGACTCATCATCAAACAGTCATTATGGCAGCTTGCCCCACCTGCCCTTGCTCAAAATGGCAGCTGACTGCCTGACACCAACCGTCTGTTGCAAATTTTAACAAAGAAGCACTCTTTCATCCTGCAAGTCTACTTTATTTGCACATGAAACTAGTGCACCGGGTCAGTTGCGTGTGGTAACTTTTACAGAAGGAGAGAAAATATAGCTTTATCAAAGAATGCTGTTTGAGATAAAAGAAAAGAGATTTCCTTACTTTGCTACATTTACATGTACAGTAAGCCATCTCATTTACAAATGTCACTGAACCCATTTGTTCTTTGGGCAGTAAATTACTGTGTCTCCTGTGTTATAAAGGGGTTTTGGAATTATGGTGAGAAAACGACTGATACTGATGGCAAATTTTGTAAATTCTGCTCTTTAAGTCAAAGTCTTGGCGTTAGAAAGCGGTGCTAAAACTAAATTTCTACTATGTTTATTAATGACATTTAAGCCCATTAATTCACCTAAACCATCTATTTGATACTTCTTTACCAAGAGAAAGTTTGAACCCAGCGGTGTGTTTCTCCCTTAAGTTGTTCAGCTAAGTCGAATAAACCTGCATGCTGTAAAAAAAAAAAAATCAAACCAATTACGCCAAATAAGTCTGCGCAATCAAGTCCATTCAATTAACTAGAAAAATACAGGTTGGAAGCCGTTGAGGAAGTTAAATTAAGCAATGGTTTTACTTTCATTAAACTGTAGGCAAAGCAGTGACAGTGTGTTAATTAATTTGCTTTCATGAATTATGGAATTATGTGCACGACTGAATGAAAACAAAAGTGGAAAGAATAGAAATAAGAGAAAATAAGAAAATGTCTTGCATGGGTTTAATTGCATTTGCATACACTATCATCATAAGTTTTATAGAAAGCTAAGCAGAAACTATACCCCTCCAATCAATCAATCAATCAATCAATCTGCAGCCATTCTTTACTGTAGAATTGTAAAATTTGGTCACTACTAAAGTTATCTTACTATTTACTATTAGCTGACTATCACAAGAAGCTGAAGAAGTTTTGGGAACCACTGATTTAACAAAAGTAGCAATAAATACTATGAAAATACCTCATTACACATGAATCTCCATCACTGCCAATTTCTACAGCAAGTATCAAAAATGAAAAGATTCATTCTACAGAAAAAATGTTTCTATGGATCAGTATTACTGCTGCAGACAACTGTTTAAAGTTGAGCTTGTTTGAAACACTATATATTCTGTTTAATCTACAGTAAAGCATTATATTCATAATTCATAGTTTTGTAGTGTCTGTTAATTCCACAGCAGATATTAATCAGCTTAGAAGTATTAAATATATATATATGTATATATATATATATATTTTTTTTTTTAAATCACAGCTGAATTAAAAGCCTTGATCACTGTGTGATGTGTTTAGTATCAGCAAAAGAACTGGTTAATATTTGGTACACCAAATGATTTTTAGGGCGATCGTGGCTCAAGAGTTGGGAGTTCGCCTTGTAATCGGAAGGTTGCCGGTTCGAGCCCCGGCTTGGACAGTCTCGGTCGTTGTGTCGTTGGGCAAGACACTTCACCCGTTGCCTACTGGTGGTGCTCAGAGGGCCCGGTGGCGCCAGTGTCCGAATTTGCTGAATCTCTCATTGGTCTCCATGTCAAAAGCCAGAGATTTTTCCACCGTCTACATAGGCAAACAACCAGCTCCAAGCTGCTTGCCTCTTAGCTTAAAAAGCCATTGTTAATGGGACACAGACACAACCATCAGAATCAAATACATATGTTATTGGCTTGATAATCAAGCAGCATTAATTCTGCTTCCAGAGACAACTAAAGCCGCAAAATGGCAGTGATGTAAAGGATGGATGCAAACAAGCACGACAGAGGCCGCTTACGGCCATACCACCCCAAGGACTTAACAGCTTAGAAAGAGTGCTTGTCTGAATGGGTGTAAATGAATTAGTTGTATAAAGCGCTTTGAGTGCTCAGAGTAGAAAAGCACTATATAAGAACCACTCATTTATGACAGAACATTGTTATAGTTAAAAGCAAAAATCTGCTTTACGTTGGTATTTTAATTTTTGTCTATTTTTAGATTCCACAACATACTCACTGCTAGCCCTCCTTGCCCTTGCTTGATGGAAAACTGTTCCCATAACCTTTTGTTCCCCTAGTCTTGATTTTTCAGGGTTTTTAAAAATCATTTTTCTCTTAACCATTATTCCTTTTATTTCTCAGACCTCATCACTTCCTTGTATTCCACCTCAGCGTCTCCTTGCCCTTTTCTTTCTTTATTATATTCCTCTACTCCTGCGCTTTCATTGTGATTTGGACTACAGATTAATAGACACCCGTGTTTTAATAAAGTCAGCCATGACCTCCTATCGGCCTCCTCCTATCTGCTGGACCTCAAGGCTTATTGGAGAAGCGATAATAGGAAGATGAGAGAATGTGAGACAAGGTTTGAAAAGAGACGGGTGGTGATGGTGTGGGGGTGTCATTGTCATCTTGGAGGATCGTGACGGCTGCATAATGGAAGGGGAGGGAGGGCAAACAGACCAGACAAGGAGAGCAGGATGTGGTGTGCAATATGCAGGTTGGACACTGTATCTGTGTCAGGGTCAGCTCTCATTACAGCGCTGACCATAAGATGGCAAGCTCTGACCGTGTGTCCGTGTCAGTGAGGATGTCATTCAGGGAGTATCTGACACCTGCAACAATGAAGTTAGATTGTTATTACAGAAGTGGGGGTGGGAATTATGAGGAGAACAGTGTGTTGTGGATTATAAAAACAACCCTATGGTATACACAAGCAGCTCACATGAGCCCACAATATCAAACCTTAACAGGCTCCATTCTTTACTGTTATTAGTGAACAAATGATTTCTAATAAGGGAACTACATCACATTTTCTCATCTCATTTCCTCCTCATGTGCTGCTCGCATGGCTTTCTACAAAAACAACACAAGGAAAAAGACAATAAATGTAGACCCAGAGATAATGGTGGCACCAGGAGAAAGCACAAAGATCATAACAAGATATGTAAAAAAAATCTAAAATATGTAAAGACTGTCCAACATTCACAAAGAGGTTTAGAATTCACCAAGAATATTGGTTCTGAATTTGCTGAGATTTCCATCGCAACAGTGTAGTTTATTCATAAAAGTGTCAGTGATAAAGGTCAGTGGTTCTTTACAGAGCAGGATATCATCTGACCCATTCCCACCTTGATGGGTTACAAAGTGGGGACGGTGTCAGCAAAACAAAAGAACTGACAAATAAAAAAATACATGGAGTGATAAATTCCCATTTCTATTGAAGCTCTGAGTCTGATGTTAACAGTACGAATCCACTGAGCCAATATCTCTTTAGTAATCAACCTAATAATCAGTCTTTGATGGCGGTAGAGGTGCAATTTCTTGAGAATATTTTCTTGGTGCAAATTTTGTTCTTAATATCAAACACTTCAAACAATCATAACGCGCAACCTCCTACATTGTTGTTATTCGTGGACGTCTCTCAATGGCTACAAATTAAAATTATATTTGTCACATACACAGTACAGCATGTTGTGAAATGCTTTTGTCCAAGCTGTGGACAGGCTGCAGACGTAGCCACACCATTCCAGTGCTTGGTTTTAGCATAAAATTCTTTTTAATCATATAAATACACCACACAGATCTATAACCAACCCTTTACCACAGAAGAGACACCAAAAAGGTTTAGAATCACTATCTACACAGCATCAAGCAATGCTTATACTGAAAACGCTAATGCTAGGTTGGCCATGAAAGAACTTTCTGCAGCCATTAACAAACACCAGAATAAACACCCCGAGGCTGCTTTTATTGTTGCTGGCGACTTCAACCACACCAACTTAAAGACAGTCCTCCCCAGATTCCACCAACATGTCTCCTGCCACACCAGAGGAGACAAGACTTTAGACCATGTGTATTCCAACCTGGCTGGAGCCTACAAAGCCACACCCCTCCCCCACATTGGACAATCGGACCATCTCTCCCTGTTCCTCACACCTAGGTATTCACCACTCATCCAACGTGTGAAACCTGCTGTGAGGACAATTAAAGTGTGGCCAGAGGGGACAGACGCAGTGCTCCAGGACAGATTTAAAAACACAGACTGGAATATGTTCACCCACACAGACCTGGACCAGTACGCCTCATCTGTACTGGATTACATCTCCGAAACCACAGACAGTGTCACCACCCAGAAACGGATCACCATGTACCCCAACCAGAAGCCTTGGATGAACCGGGATGTTCGTCTCCTCCCGAAGGCCCGCAACACCGCCTTTAGGTCAGGGGATGCACACGCCTACAGTACAGCCAGGGCTAATCTAAAGAAGGGCATCAAAAAAGCCAAACACCATTACAAAAAGAAGGTAGAAGAACACTTCCCCAACTCCAACCCCCGACGCATGTGGCAAGGACTCCAGACCATCACAGACTACAGGACCACCAAACCCTCCCCCGCATCCTCTGATGTCTCCTTCCTCAACGAGCTCAACAACTTTTATGCTCGTTTTGAGCGAGGGAACCCCACAACCACAACCAAAGCAGATGTGACGCCAGACCACCAACCTCTGACTCTCTCCCCCACCGATGTAGGAGCGGTGCTGAGCAGGATCAATGTCCACAAGGCTGCAGGTCCTGATGGCATCCCCAGGCGTGTTCTCAGAGCGTGTTCTGGGGAGCTTGCAGGAGTGCTCACAGACATATTCAACCTGTCCTTGGCCCACGCTGTGGTACTGGCCTGCTTTAAATCCACCTCCATCGTCCCGATACCCAAAAACTCCAACCCATCTTGCCTCAATGATTACCGCCCAGTAGCACTCACCCCCATCATCACTAAGTGCTTAGAGCAGCTGGTCCTAGCACACTTCAAATCCTGTCTCCCCCCCACCCTGGACCCCCACCAATTCGCATACCGCCAGAACAGGAGCACAGAGGATGCAGTCTCCATCGCACTGCACTCTGTCCTCTCACACCTGGACAACAACAACACCTACGCCAGAATGCTGTTTATAGACTTCAGTTCAGCGTTCAATACAATCCACCCCTCACAACTCATCAGGAAACTGACAGACCTGGGCATCAGTTCCCTCATCTGCAAATGGTTACTGGACTTCCTGACCAACCGCCCCCAACATGTCCGGCTGGATAACCACTGCTCATCTACAATCACAATGAACACCGGTGTACCACAAGGCTGTGTGATGAGCCCTTTCCTCTACTCCCTCTTCACCCACGACTGCAGACCTGCTGATGGTTCCAACACCATCATTAAGTTTGCCGATGACACCACGGTGATTGGCCTCATCAGTGATAACGATGAGGCCGCCTACAGGGAGGAGGTGGATCGTCTGGCTGAGTGGTGCGACACAAACAACCTGCTGCTTAACACCGAGAAGACCAAGGAGCTCATCGACTACAGGAGGAATGCTGACCCACATCCACCCATCCACATTAAGGGGACGGCTGTGGAGCGTGTGAGCAGCTTCAAGTTCCTGGGAGTCCACATCTCCGAGGATCTCACCTGGACGACCAACTGCTCCAAGCTGGTCAAGAAGGCTCACCAGCGCCTCTTCTTCTTGAGGACTCTGAGGAAGAACCACCTGTCCTCAGACATCCTGGTGAACTTCTATTGTTGCACCATCGAGAGCATCCTGACTAGGGATGGGTACCGGTGTCCGGTGCCATGATGGCACCGGTTCTGACATAAACGGTAGTAACCAGACCAAAAAGCAGCGCACATTTCGGTGCTTTATTTCGGTGCTTTTTTTTCCTGAGCTGTGATACACTTCTAGCCAATCATTTTACGTTTCCGAGGATAGTAGGCGGGTCCAGGTACGTACGTTCTTTTAGAGCAGAGCTACAGATTAAAATGCCCAAGGCGAAGCGGTCAAAAGTCTGGCTGTACTTCACAGCAAAATATGCCAACTCAGCAGCCTGCAACAAGTGCTTTAAGCTGATACTGTGATACTGTCAAAGGAGGTAACACCTCAAATCCGATGAAACACCTGGCGATGCATAGCGTTTTTTTAAAAAGCCAAAAATGCGCCGTATTTGATAGCTTGCTGCGAGACCTCACACCGAGCACATCTACTGCGGGTGGGTTGCCTGTTATCGGACCCGGAGTTAGCAACATCCCCCAAAAACACGAAGAGGAGAGTCCTGGCCCCTAGCCCTGCCAGTGTAGTGATGTAGTGATGACGGATGATGATGGCAGCAGCAGCCGTTCTTCTCTGCGTGAGTAGCTTAATGTTGTTTGGGTGCAATTTACGTTGAGTAGGCTAACCACGTTATTACATTAATGCATGTAAGGTGAACTAGCAAACATCATCATAGCTACATGCGGCTGTCTTCTTGTTTGATGGCAGATGCTCCCTTCACCCTGGCCAAAAAGGCTAAAATGACCAAAGAAAAAGAGGGAAACAGCTAAACATGAGAGGTTTTTGGACAAAGTTTGTGTTTTTTCCATTGTTTAAGCACTGCTTCCAGTCAAGAGTGATACCATATATGCCCCACAGCTGCAGAAAAGGCTAACATTGTTATCTTTTTACAAAAAAACAGCTGAACATGAGAGGTTTTTGGACCAATTTTGTGTTCTCCATTCTTTAAGCACCGGTTTGAGCACCGTTTAAGCACCGGCACCGTTTCAAAAGTACCGATTTGGCACCGGTATCGGATAAAACCTAAACGATACCCATCCCTAATCCTGACCAACTGTATAACAGTCTGGTACGGGAACTGCTCTGCCTCGGACCGGAAGGCGTTGCAGAGGGTCGTGAAAACTGCCCAGCGCATCGCCGGAGCACCACTTCCTGCCATAAAAGACATCTACAGGAAGCGGTGTCTGAAAAGGGCTGGGAAAATCATCAAAGACCCCAGTCACCCATCACATGGACTCTTCACCCTCCTGCCCTCTGGGAGGCACTACAGGAGCCTCCGGACTAAGACCACCAGGTACCGGAACAGCTTCTTCCCCACAGCTGTCAGACTCCTGAACTCTGCCTCCTGACATCTGACCCATGTTAAACTCATGGACTGAACATACACACACCCACAATGGACAACTGTACCCTCAAACACACAATAATAACATGGACTGAACCACCACAACCACTAGCACTTTATATAGCCTCTGTAGAATTATCCACATATCTCACTTATCTTAACTGCACTACTGTATAGCTCTGTGTAAATAATACATTCAATAATTTTTAATCCTACAACTGTTTACAACTTGCATAGTTCCCATTTCTGTATAGCTGTATATCTCAGATTTCTGTAAAGTTATTTATCTCATATTCTGTATAGTTTTTCATATTTATATCCTGTTCATATCCTGTACATAGCTTGTACTCACTACAGCCTGTACATACTTATAGTTATAGAATATTCACAACATACAGTACTTCATACCGTGTACATTATAACATACCATAATAGACCCATTTCTGTAATATACTTACATATCTATATTATTGCTATTATATATTGTAATATATCTATATCACTAAAGCACTTCTGGATGGATGCAAACTGCATTTCGTTGCCCTGTACCTGTGCATGTGCAATGACAATAAAGTTGAATTCTATTTTCTATTCTATTCTATAAGGAAAAGGTTTGACATAGCTAACAGGATCATTAAGGTAATGTTAAAACCTAGTACAATTTGTACTAATACACCGTAAAATTAATAGTATTTTTTAATGTAGAATCTCCACAGCCTAAACTATTACATTATTTAAGTTAGTTGTTAGTAGCTGGTGTGTCACCTTTAAACAGAAGTTCACATTTACTACTAGGATGGCAATTTAATGGCAAAATGACATAGATGCTCCTCATCCTTGCTTTTATAGGAAACAACCAGCATACAAGCAGTCGACAATCTGCTTAGCCAGAGTTTCCTATTTCAAAGAGACACATCGTAGACAAGTTGCACTCACTGGTGCAGATGGGCTCAGATTAACTCCAACATGTTGCCAATCTGTCTGCATTTATAGCTTGGATGGAAATTATTGGCAAACCTTTCCAGATTTGACTGAGAGTGATTACAATGAGTCCATGTTGGACCACAGTTGTTTGGAGACAGGTTGCCTCCTGTCATCCCAGCATCTGTATGTGAGAGGCTGGAGGTAGAAATGAGTTTAGAATGAAGCAGCTTGGTAATAAAACATTCCTCAAATTAATAACAGATTTCTCATGGCATTTTTCCCACCTTGATTTCAGACTTGAACAGACTGTATCACTTATTTATTTCCTGTCAAAAAGAAAAACAAACCACCAACTTGCCGAATCAACTCCATGTTTCTTTTCATCTCCTTTTATCCACTCCCTCTTCTCGTGTCATTCATTCTCCTTCAACCAACATTTAGTCTATAAATACGAATTCCACTACATCTGTGTTGATCCCACAGTGAAGGCAATGTCAAGTTATCATTAAGTCACCCCTATATCCCAACACGCACACACACACACACACACACAAAACAACAACAACAACCACTCTACCATCACAGCCTGCTGTTACTGATACTGCTTGTTTTCAACTAAACGGAACAGTAGGGGGTAGGTGGTGAGGCATCCATGTGGGTTCAGACAAACACTCACCTATGTCTGGGAGTAGATACACAAGCCGACACCTTGACACATACTTGAAAACAGAGGACACAAGTACATTTGCATAAACAGACACATGGACTAACCACTAGCTGCCAGAACAGAGCAAAACTACACATACAAGCTCATAGAATGCACACGAACACTGTGGGGAAATCACAGTGATCAAAGGAAGCATCCCATGGAGATTTCTTCAAAATGTGCATCAAGATGGCAGTCGGCTCCGCCTTCCTCTGATTGCAGTGAGCTCCTTAATGGCAGACCCGTTCTGCCATCCCCTTCAATGTTTTAAACCCCAGTCTACTTCACTCTATCATCCTCACCCTATTACTATGCTGTTAAAGATTTAAACTTGTGTTCAAAACCAGAGTGTGTGAGGGTAATGGTGAGGGATTTTAGGGGTCGGCATATGCAAGCAAATCTTCCAGGGTTATATTTGGAGACAGATGATTTGAATAATGCCAAGATGTGTCGGTGAGAAAGACATCCACACATTTTCAGCTAATGAAAAATCTAGAGGTATGTGACAGCGGGGAACATGCAAGAACTTATATGAGCATGGGCGGGACAGTGACTGGCGGCAACGCAAAGGGCTGTGTGTGACAGAACTATCTCACTGTTTGCTTGGGGGGCTTTTGATAATCAAATGATTTTTAAAAATGCATGAAGCGTGTAAATAAACATGTTTTCAGTTGCTTAAACTGCAGAGATTCTGTTAGAATTGCCATGACTACATCAGACCAGTGTTTCCCAAGATTATCTGGCTCCACCTGATTAGTACTCTTAGCGATCAGCGTGAGTAACGGGCAGAACAATTACATTCTCTTCCACTAGAGGGCAGTACAACTACCTGCTCTAATTTAATAGGTTGCCAACTGCCAGTAAAACGGAAGAAGATGAAGAAGGAATTACATAATAGTCATGCTGTTAGTGAGACAACGCAGTGCGTAATAGCAATAAATAAATATCTGAAAAGAAAAAGTAGTCAGTCTGACCTGGTTCCTGGAGAAAATTCCAACCCAGATAAAGGCCCAGCTTGAGTAGTGGTCAAAAGAATGCAAAAAAGGTATACTGGGGACAAACCGAGCCAAGTCCGCTATGCTTGGTGCGTGGAAAATCATCAGTCTGCTTTTTGTAACATTTTTGTTTGTTGGTGTGCCATGTGATTTTTCTAATGTCAAGTGTGTGCCGTGGAAAACACTGGATACGACTACCATGAATTTCAAAGTTCCACTATTCAGTATATCTATATAAACACTGACTACGCACAAAAGATTGATTTGTCCACATCTACTTAAGGAAAAAATGTCATGAAAATGCCCAAAAAAAATGTATGTCTTCTTAATTTACCATTTTGAGGTCTGCAGAAACATACTGGAATTTGGTAAATAGATTGGCAACAAAATTAGCAGGCTAATAAGGCCACAACAGCAAATTAATGCCACTATCTTATCTCAAACTTGATATACTAATCAAAAATGACTTTACTGATGGTAATCATTCCTTTCAAACATCCATAGGTACGAGTTAAAATACAAAAGTCAACAAACATTTGGTGCCTTGAATACATAGCTTGTAGTTGTTCTTAACAGATATTTTTTTATTTGTTTAAACACTGTGCAATCCAACAAAAACAAAAGTGTTAAACTCATAAAACATTAAACTGTGAACTTGAATTTGTCTTCCTGCAACAATAATTTACATTGAAATCCTTTCCCCTCAGGCATCAAGCAAAGACACCTACACTAGGCAACAACCTTTAATAAAATCAAAACTGATGTCAAGTTTTATATTTACTTCACAGCTATTTGGCTGTCACTTTCATATCAAGAGCAGTGAGTGTAGCAGTAGGTGACAGCTCTGTTACAGCGCTCCTGTAACAGATTGAGAATGTATTATATAACGGTGAAGGATAAATAAAGATCAAGTAGAAATAGAGAAAAAAAATCCTCATATTTCCATAAGCATTAAAGATTAGCTGTTAGCTTCTTCTGGTTGAAAAGATGCCCATGTGTATCGACAGGAGAAAAAAACAAACACACTATCTAAATGGATTTTTTAGAACTAAAATGAAACTCAATCTGAGAAGATTTTTTAAGCTTGCTGCTGTATATCTCTTTAGCCTGTTCACTAGTGGCTGGATCAACGTGATATACGATCATAAATATTTCTGTAAGAGATACAGATGATAAAAGAATGAAAATCTTTCAGTGTTTACTGCTTAGTTCAACTGACCCGCCAATCATTTATATGGGGATGTTTGCCTTCGGACACTGCTTACTCCATGTCTCCTAACCAAAGAGAAGATAAAATAACACTGTTCCATCAAGCTTAGCTAAAGCTATAAGGTGAGGAACTGAATCAGTTTGTAATTGCTCTTCCAAGTGGCAGGTACAATATACGTGATTGCTTCACCTAAAAAAAAAATGCATTAAAAACCACATTGTAACTCTGGTCTACTTCTTGTCCACACATATTGCAAACAAATTACAAAGGTGACAATCTCAAGTCATTTGTACTGACTCCTTTATTAGGCAGTTTTGTCGACTTTCACCATGACTCATGAGGCCAATATGCACATGGGAAATAAATCAAAGCACACTTATTCAAGTACCTGACTGTACCACTCTACAGCAGCATAATGCTCTTTAAAATATTGATTTTCATAGTTGAGATCATGTAATGAAATGAGTGCCTGCCAGCTGGAATTTCCTATTGAAGTCCCACTTTGTAAAAGGACTACAGACACGTCAGCAAACTCTTGGCAGAATGGCTACAAATCCATCACTGCTGACTGTTTACGTCAAGTTAAAATTCTTGTGAAAAGTCCATACTGTATCAGTGTTCCAGTTTCTGATGACACGATTAACTCAGTGTTAACTTAATTGGAAGAATGCATGAATTCTAACAGGTATAATGTGTTTTCCTGTTTAATGAGAAGTGTCATATTTGGCATAAGTATGTGACTGGTCTAGTTAATTACAGGAAAACAAAAATATAAAATATAGGTAAGGGGTAATGTCAGATAATGATAGAAGGCAAATATTTACCTATCATTAGTCATCTAGTCATCCTCAAACTTGTCAGGTGAAACAGATTGCAGTACTTCAGCATCATTGATTTACCCGTACAAGTTTATTCATCTTTCTTTGTAAACTTGCCCTGTGTGAACAATATTATTATAATTTTGAATACTTCTCCAGCCGCCTTCTTTTGGGAAGAAGAATACTTACTTTAATTACTTACTTTAATTAAGTATGTAACTTTTTCATTAGCTTAGAGATCAGACTGCACAAAACCCTTGGTGTTTCTCAGCAGTTCACGCACACAGTGCTCTGTAAGATCACAAATTAACTTTAACTTTTTTGGATATATGAGTTAGAATACTGAAATATCTTTCAAAATAATGCCAATAATCTAATTTACAGAGTGTTGAAGTAGGTCAGATAACCGTCCAAATTATTGTTACCCATCCCTTTGTTTTACATGCCTCATATGTCGAACAGAAAAAATATGTGTATGATATATGAATTATGCTTGTGGCACAATAATAGTAACCTCTCAGGGTCATATGCTAAAAAACATTTTTCTACTTAAACCTGCCACCCTATGAAACTAGGACTGGATCAACCATCAGAGCAATGCAGTTCTCCATTGTCCTTTTTAAAATATCATAAATTTGGCAGACTATATTTACTTAGTGAGCTGGCACAAGCTGTCATGACAGAAATACTTTAATAAAACATCATAATAAACTAGGCTTTCCCCAGATCAACACTACACCATAAATAAATGGTATTTACTGTTAATGACATTTTCAAATTCAGGCTCATCAACATATATACTAAAAGTTCCTGGTTGATGGATGTTGCTGAAAGTAAGCAGAGTACGTGTATCACATCCTGCATGCTTGAAACATCATGGATCACTTCATTTAAAGGGATTTGCAGAGATTAAGGCAACATCAGCGGAGAATAAGACGTTTATATATTTTACAGGCAGATGTGAACAAAATGACATGGTTTGTGTGCCGATATGCTAATTCAAATTATCCTCTGCTTGCCTGCTGTGAGGAGTACAATCATATTCGACACGCGTGTGAGTGAATCACAGGTTTGCAAACACACGCACACAAACACACCTCACCAGCTGCACTGATACACACAGAAACATGAACACAAATGCACAAACACGATTAAATTCATGTCATTTTTGCTGCACCTGTGTTGTTGTATCACAACAATAATTGAAATAACAAACAAAACCAGCACATTTTGACTTTTTGTTCTACAAAAGACGGCCACACAGCGGCAGATTGTAGCTCTATTTGCCTTGAGGAACTGGATATGTTCTAACACATTCTGAATGCTGCTCAAAGGGTGGTGATGTCATAAAATCTAGGTTTATCTGCAAGATAACAATTGATTGCAAGACATATGGACATTATCTGCTTTTTCCTTCATGTTCAGTCCAGTCCTTGTACCTGTACATTTTCAGAGGAATGACTGATTTTGCGTTTTAAGTCACTTAACACTGATCTATGAATCATTCAAGCTTAAAAAGCAACCAAACTCAAACTAGGACAAATAACTATTCATCACATGGCAGATACCTTAATTTAAACTGCGTCTTTTGGCACTTCATAACTAGCAAATATATAATTTTTACCAATTTCTTTAGTGACAAATGTTCACAATAACATAGAGAAGCATATCATAGTATTTTTGCACCAACAAGTTGATTCACAAAGGTCTATATGGTGTATCTGGACATCGTATGCAGTCTCTCTTTATATTCCAAACATTTTTGGTTTGAATCATTATCAATATATAGAGAGGAGGTCAGGAAAGAGCGAGTGTCTCCAGTCATCTGTAAAACATAATGTGAGGTCTGTCAAGGTTTGGGGCTACATTTTGGCCAGTGCTAAATTGCTGCACTAACTAAGTTTTTAACTTAAACCAAGACATTAGTGGAGTTTTTTATATATGTCTTTATGCACGTTAATCCATAATAATATGGTGCTGCTAAATTACCAGAACTAAGACAGGTCAGCCGTTCTGTAAGGCACTTTTATAACATACATTACTGCATAGCTACAGAATATACTCACTGCTTTATTGTTTTGTTTGTGTGATGCACATGAAAGGATCTAACATGGCATTCACTTTTGAATCTATAGAATTATGGGGGGGCCGGGCGGCGCTGCTGCACTGGGCCCGGTCTGGATGGGCCTGGGCCCCCTTTCCCTGGCGGGTCGCGGTGTATGGGGGTGCCTACTGGGGTCAGCGGGGGAGCTGGCCCCAGGGAGAGGTCACTTGCCCCTCCCTTCCTTCCCTCCCCATCTCCAGCTGCCTCCCTCTTCCCGCTCCACCACAACCACCCACACATGCAGGGCCTTGGAGTAGGGGTATGTCACCAGGGTGCAGAGGAGGCTACCCCCCCCTCTGTCCCCTTCTGGCTGCCTCTGCCTCAATTTTATCCCACAACTTAGAGATTCACATTACTCACACTTTCATTACACATATATATAGGATCTTGGGGGTGGGCACGATACACGGAGTCCAAATTACCATCAGGGTGTACACCTCACCCCCGGCGTCGTTGCCCACCTCTCAATTTTGAATACACGTAGACATTGAGGGCTAGCAGGAGGGACTATGCGCTTACCTGCTGCTCTCTGGCAGGTAGCTCCATGCCCTCCTGGGTTTTAAATGCACCTTAGAACACACATGCATCAACACTACAATGAGCGGGTGGAGGGAGGTTTGGAGTCTTCTCTCACCCCCGTTCTCTGCGGCCTGCTGGAGCGGGGGGGCTAGGAGGAGTTGGCCGTCCGACTGCGGTCTGGAGTGTGGGGCCTCCCTGCTGCTGCGGAGTCGGGGCGGTCTGCCTCTCCCCACCGCAGGGAAAAGGGTAACACCACCTGGGTCTGGGTGCAGTTCCCCCCTCCAGGGGCAAGGGTACCTAGACCCGGTTCGTAGAGTACGCTTGGGGAGTGTGATCGTGTGTACAACGTCTCTTTATGTCTGTCTCCACGTTGGTTGAGTGTGGAGTAAGTGCATATGAGAGCATGAGGGTGGGAATGGATGTTTGTATCTGTGTGTGCCTGTATGTCTGTGTCTATATGTCAGGTTGGGTGTCAGGCGCCACCTCTCTGGGGACATCTCAGGCCCTCCAAGGTTTGGAGGCCTATCTCCCCCTACCACCACTTCCCCTGCCAGTGGCGGACCCCCTCAGACATCGGTGCGTTGGTGGTTCTTTGTGTCCGGGGATGGGCGTCCAGGTACACACCGGCTCACTCCTTGGCGGCCGCTTATCGGGGCCTGGAGCCTGGGGCTCGCTCGGGCCACTTCGGAGGTGGGGTGCCCCCGGCCTCTCGGCCTGGGGCTCGGTCACTCAGGCGCAGCTGGCTGCCGGCGGAGCTCACGGGCGCGTCACTGCAACTCCCCCTGGCTTCTGCTCCGCGGCTGCTGAGTGAGCCCTCATCTGGGACTCTCCTCAGCTCTTTCCGGGACAGTGGCGCAGCTGCCCCTCTGTTGGTCTTCCTTGGTCTCTTGTGTTCTGGGGGCCTCTGGATGTCTGGAGTTTTGATCTCCTCCACACCTGCTTCAAGCCCTGGAGGACGGGGCTGTGGCCCCCCCACACCCTCTAGCAGATTATTACATGAAGGAACCTTTTAAAAAAACAAAAAACAAGCGCATCCATGCTCACAGGTGTACACACGGGTGATCACACCCACAAACTACACCCTTTTTGGCTCCTACCTCAAAGCACACTGTGTTCTGTTGATCTTATGTGCTGCACAATAATGTTTAACATTTAGTATTTACTGTCATATTCCCATATATCATTGTGATGTTGTTTATTCTATTACTCTTGTTCTCTTCTGCTTGCTTTCTTTTTTCTTTCTCAGCAGGTGATCCAGGTGATTGATATATGCATTTTTTTTTCTCTGCAAAAAAAAAAAAAAAAAAACATGAGGTGCCAGGAAAACTAGATAGTAATAATAATAATAATAAAAAACAGGGATAAACAATCAAAATAAAATTCTGTGACTGAAAAAAAAAAAAAAAAAAAAAAAAAAAGAATCTATAGAATTAATTGGTGTAATTATTAATTCACTAAGTCTCTAATAAACTAACAGCTGCAGTGCCTTTACATTCCTTATATTTTTCCAGGGTGGTATTTTTTCCACATTCTTCTTTGCTCTGTGCCTCTTTTCTCCTCCAATATAATTGCCCTAATTCGCTGGTGCATCTTCAGTCCTGGTGTAAAATGTCAGCAATTGATTACTGTGGTAACAGGTCACAGCCATGGTGAGTGGCTGAGATTGGATGAAAGAAACAGACATCGATCGGGAGCTAAACAGCAGCACTGTCGAGAGCAAAAAGCTATTACAGTTAATCTGGTTTTACACACATGATGGTCTAGAAAAAAAACTTAAAAAGGAGGAGAAGTTATATTAGAGTTCATAACTATTAATTCTTTAAAAATGAGCCTGTTTTTAAGTAGGATTGATAAACAGTATTTGTAGCTCAACAGCTAAATTGGTTATTTGTCAACAAAAAATATTTTGTTAAACTTTATGGAAGTTAAAACAGTTGAACTGTACTCAAAATAAGTTGATAAGCTATTTGTAAGCCCGACCTACCAACAGGGCCTCCAGGGTTAAGCTCTGATAGCCAGTTTAACTTTGTAGTCATTTCAATCAGACTTATGACTATTTGTCAGCCTGTAAAATTTAATGAGGCAAGCTCCAAAGAATGTTCTAACAGACTGGTGTGAAAAATAAAAATATCAGAAGGAAATAAAAAGCTTAAATCTAAAAAAAATGTAAATAAAATAAGAGAATTCTAAATATTCTGATAGCAGGCGTCTCAATTTTAATTAGCAAACCCAGAGATAATTTTGTTGATTGCAGATGTTGAAAGAATTTTGTTTGTTAAGTAACAAATAAAATGCTCCAGGCAGCAGCTTATTACAAATCTGGCTAATTAAAATTAATTATGTCATTTAGCTAATGGCAATGATGCCTAAAATACTCTTATGCCTGTGCTGAGTGGAGATCAAATGAAACACCACTTTAAAACTTGCCATTTCTACATCTTTAATATATGAGAGACATATTGTTGACAAGTGACTTTTAAATGATTTAGCTGATTATTTTATATTGGTTTTATTGGTTACTATTTATTGGCATTACATTTTTCAAAATCTCAAATTTTAGATTTAACTGCTTATTTTCAGTTAAATAACAAAAGACTTCAAGCTTTAAAGTATCTTTTATGTCATTATTTTTATCAGATGTTAGAGGGTATTGACAGAACGTCTAGTTCTCTAACAATGCTGTTTTTTGTTGCAATTTTAGTAGTACCATAAATCACACTGACCTACTGTGCTCCATGTTTCAGAGATTAGTCACCTGCCAATGCTAGGTCTGTTAGTCTCCTGCCCATTTTTAACACATTTAAATTTGTCTGTGACAAAGTGTCAAGGTTTTTAAACACACAATCTTTAGAATAATTCATCTTTGGGTCAAAAAAGAGAAAGAAAAGACTTGCATTTAGCTAGGAGAAGGTAGCAATTTAGAAGTGGAGCTGAGAGAATGATTTATCCTCCTTTAGTGGGAAAACTGTAACAAAACGCTACTTGCTGGTAGAAACAAACTGCCCCCTGGGTTAGTAAGGGAATAGCAAAAACCCCTTGGCTCAACAAGGCTTTAATATAACAACTCTCCCTTTCTGTTGTCTCTTTTGGAGTGCAGCAGAGTGTTCAAGGGCAATGATGGTTGATTCACCCTCCTGTTCTGCTCTAGTTGGGATGTGGTCAGAACAGATAGGCAACAGATAAAGGACGAAGCTTGAAGAGAAGGGAAACAGTGGTGGAGATTGTGGCTTTCTCCTTGACTGACCTGATCTATCTGTGTTAAAGCAAAGGACGCCAAACGGGCCCTCCCAGAATGTGGGCCAAACACTGTTCTGTATGAATACTGCTGAGGTTTTCTGTCATAACCTCCAGCAGACCAACAGAGCAAAAGGGAAAGGACACTGAGGATTTAGTGGATGTGCTTGTGAAGAAAGAAAAGTGAATGAAAATGGGCAGAATTGATATCTGTTAATAAACTACTGTCTTACTGTCAGCAACAGCTTGCTAACTTTGATATAACCTACCACCAACCATTAACACCACAGCTTCTCTATAATGATCAAGCATGGGTGCACATATCACATTACAATTTATTTTGGATTTTCTCTAATCGATATAGGGTCAAACTATACATACATCCCCACTAATATTTGGTTAAATGACCCTGAGCGAGTTGCACATTGAGCAGAAACTTTTGGTAGCTATCAACATGATTCTGGCATAATTCTGGCTATGGATTCTGGCTATGATGATGCTTGGAGAGGACCATTCCAGAAGTTTCATGTTAGCCTGCCTTATACATTCCAAAATCAGTTTTGATGGATCACTGTACTTTTGGAACACCCAATTGTGGCTAAGTTTCACATGTCTAGCTGCTGATTTTTAAGGTGAAGTTGAAGAATTTGGAGGTAGTCCTCCTTCCAAATCATTCCACTCAATTTGTGCAGTGTACTACTACCGCTGGCAGCAAAACATCCCCGCTTTAATCTCCATTGTCTGTGGTTCAGGAAAATGTGTGCGGTAGACAGGAGATGGGGGTTGGTGACTTTAGAGTGCCCTTTTGGTCTTACAGCAGGGAGCAAAATTTAAAAAAAAGCAAGACAGCAGTGGAGGATGGATGAGCAGTTGGACAGATAGATGGGGGGAGGGATGGAATGAAGGGCCGAACGAATGAAGGATTACCAGCTAAGCGTTCAAACACCTGCTGAGTATGTAATTGGTGGGGAGGAAAAAGCACAGCCTTTTGCCTCGTTCAAGTCTGCCTAGATCCACTCTGTTTCCACTGCTGTGTACTCTCATCAAACCTGTCCTCTGGGGGGTTTATAGGTTTCTCAGTTGGGGCCAGACACATGGACCTTAAACTGCTCTAAAATAACAGGTACTCCTTTAAACTTACCTTTACAGACTTTGAGTCTTTGTCTCCTGTATTTTTGTTGTTGTCGTTGTTGTTTTTTAGCCTTCAGTGAATACCAGAGTACATGATGAAATATCTGGTGTTGTTTGCAAGGTTTTCTTCCACAGAAAAATTGAATTAATGTTCATATACCATTTCCTTCCACAGAAATGGGCTGTCGTGACCGGCTGTGTCTTGCACTGTGGAAATAACATAACCTAAGCTGGAAGCATTCCCTTATTTCTGACATGAGTTTGAATTATCGTTTTACATTTTAGTGTTATTATTATCATTAATGGTAGTAATAGTAGTAGTAGAAGTAGTAGTCCCCATAGTACTGCTAAAGAGATTTCTTGCAATCTGTAATACAATCTCAGTAAATAGTATTTTGGTCCTGTGATTTATGAAACATGGATGTCATTAGCACTCTGTTTTGAGGCCTCTTTAGCTTTTTTATTCTCTCTCTTTTTTAAAACATGATAGTTTTGCTTTATGTTTGTGAAAGAGACATATTTGAGACAGCATGTTTTGTTGCTTGATCAACAGGAAGAAAGAAAGGAGAAAAAGTGGTACACAGTCTTTGGAGAGATCTTTAACTCTGACTCGTAACAGCTACTTTAAAAGGCTGTAATAGACCATTTCTAGGCCCACCAAGAAAGACTCGTCCATGACAGCTCTAAAAGGATAAATAGTGAAATAGAATGGATGAAAGAGATATCCTTTATCTTCTTACTTTCCAAACAAATGTTAATTATGCTTCTGCGTCAGATCTATAACGTAACTTATGCCATAACTGGAACCCCATTTTAAACATAGGGGCCACCTTCTATGAAATGCAACTACATGTCGGGCTGGGCAGGCCTTGAATGATGGTACTTAGGCAGTTTGTAGGGTCAGTGGAAGCAAGATGGAATACATGTGTATGAATGACAGAGAGACAGATGGAAAGGGGGAGGAGTAGAGGAAGGGTGTGGGCAGATTTTACATAGGTAGAGTTTGAATACTTGGGGTCAACCATCCAAAGCGATGGACAGTGCACAAGCAAACGAAGAAGACAGTGCAAGGAGGGTGGGTTGGATGGAGTTGAGAATGAGGGGTGATTTATGCCAGAAGGATAGCAGCAAAAGTAAAAGGGAAGGTTTACAAGATGGCAGTGAGACCTGAGACAGAAGGATGTGGTAGAAGAGAAGATATTCAGATTTTCATTGGAAGTGACCAGGAGAGGCAAGATTAGAAATGGTTTATCAAGAGGGGCAGATCAGCTTTGGAGACAAAGTTAAAAAAGCAAGGTTGAGGTGATGTGGACATGTGCAGAAGAGTGGATAAAGGATGTTGAAGATAGAGCTGACAGGCAGGAGGAAAAGAGAAAGACCACAGAGAAGATTCATAGATATAGTTCAGGACGATAGGCAGAGGTTTGTCTTGATGATTCTAGAGACAGGGTGACATGGAAGCAGATAATCTGCTATGGCAATACCAAATCGAAAAGAAGAAGAAGGAGAAGAAGCAGAAAGCTTTGTCAACTGTTGGAGCAGGTATTATGGATATGTCTGAAAAACCAGTATGTCTCTACACCTGGGATCAAATTCATAGATGTCCACTTATCATACAGGGCAACAAAGCCTAAAAGTAAAATAAAATTATGCACATGCACACTATCACACAGGTTTATTCCAACTAAACAAACAGCATTATTTGTTGTCCTGTGGTGAGCATTAGTATTCTCTGCAGCGCACACCGAGCAGGACACATCATCTGACAAATCCCCCTACACATTTCCGTCCCAGGAGGAGCTGGTGTCTAAATAAACATTACAACAGTCTCCATGGGGATTAGCCTAATGTGCAGCGATGTAGCACCAGTGATATGTCGCTTTAATTGTCCCCTAAATTAAACACGCAGCGGTTTATCTTCAAATCTCATAAATCTTATAATCCTTCCTCACTCTCCATTGCATTTTATCAATCGATGATGAAAAGCCCCCCTTAAATAATACTTCCTTCTTGTGAATTTTCAAAGAGCTCTCTTCTCCTGCTTGCACCTATGCTCTCAACTTGAGCTAGTTTGTAAGACAAAGTGTATCTGATCACAAGTTTGCACACATGCCATTTTTCATCAGTGGAGGTAATTTATTAGCCAATTAGGAATGATGAAAGCACACAGTTCTGGAGTCAGTGATTACTGCCTCAGTGTAATAATGAAATTTATCATTCTTACTGAAAAGCCGAGAGGAAATGTTTCCTCTCATAAGCTACAAAGAAAATGCTAGAGGCTGGTAGGGGGGAATTGAAGCGACAATTATAACCATTAATTCCTTTCCTCCTACCCTGTAGACAGTATAATATTCAGTCTACATCACCTCAAAGGCGTTTCCCTTGCTGGGGACATGTGGCCAGACACAGGACCAGGAAAACAAATGACTCACGATCAGGAAAACAAATGAGAATCCATTTGTGGGATTACTGATTAAAGGGCTCACCCTCATAGCTGGCAAAGATGTGAGGCCTCAGGGCCAGACTTTAGCCACTTCTTTACACTTTGTAACCAAGAAGATGTCCGGAAATTGGCAACAAAGGGCACCATAACCAGTGAACGATTGGGACAAGTTTCTGAAATATCAAGACAGGATGACACGATGAACACTGAAAAATTGCCTGTGTCATGGCCTTTTCCAGATAACTAAAATTGAGAGTCTGCCTGGTGTTACTATGACCAGAATGGAATGGTTATGATCCAACACGCTCTCATCCCAAAATGTTACATACTGACGCTATGTGACAAATCTGTGCTATGTTACGCTTCCGGGCACCCAAACCATCTGTATATTACACGTTCCGAGGCATGAGAGTGGGTTGGAATGAATCTATAAATGTAAGGTTATGGTTAAGGTTAGGCGTGGATAAGCTTAGGGTTTAGGTTCGGGTTAGGGCTGCAATAGAAAGCCACGAAGCAAATAACAAGGGAAGCGCATAGAAAGCCACGCTTAAATTAAGAATCCGGAGCACTCCATAAGGACGTGGAGGGGTACCTTTCACGTTAATGTGCACCTCAGGCCGTTACATGTTGTGAACTACAATACTCAGATCAGAACAACAGTTTCTTCAATGTGTTTTCTTTTATAAGATAAAGATTCTACAATAATACATAGAATATCCCAACAATCAGATGTCCCGCTATGAGGAAGCATTTGGCGACAGTGGGAAAATAAAAAGCAAAAATGAACTTCCTTTGAACAGGAAGAAATCTCGGACAGAACAAAGCTCCAAGGGCCATCTGCCATGGCCAGCTGAAGGAAGGGAGTCAGGACAAAAGATAGACGATAAATAGAAGAGAGCTTAAAAGTTAATTTATTCTTACACCTTTGCCGCTATTACAAATTGGGGATATGGGGGTACCTCCGTTGAGAATAGGGATGGGTATCGTTTAGGTTTTATCCGATACCGGTGCAAAACCGGTACTTTGGAAACGGTGCCGGTGCTTAAACGGTGCTCAAACCGGTGCTTAAAGAATGGAGAACACAAAATTGGTCCAAAAACCTCTCATGTTCAGCTGTTTTTTTGTAAAAAGATAACAATGTTAGCCTTTTCTGCAGCTGTGGGGCATATATGGTATCACTCTTGGCTGGAAGCAGTGCTTAAACAATGGAAAAAACACAAACTTTGTCCAAAAACCTCTCATGTTTAACTGTTTTCCACTTTTTCTTTGGTCATTTTTTTGGCCAAGGTGAAGGGACTATCTGCCATCAAACAAGAAGACAGCTGCATGTAACTACGACGGTGTTTGCTAGTTCACCTTACATGCATTAATTTAATAACATGGTTAGCCTACTCAATGTAAATTACACACGAACAACATTAAGCTACTCACGCAGAGAAGAACGGCTGCTGCTGCATCATCATCCTCATCATTTCTGCTACACTGGCAGGGCTAGGGGCCAGGACTCTCCTCTTCGTGTTTTTGGGGATGTTGCTAAATCCGGGTCCGATAACAGGCACCACACCCGCAGTAGATGTGCTCGGTGTGAGGTCTCGCAGCAAGCTATCAAATACGGCGCATTTTTCGGCTTTTAAAAAAAACGCTATGCGTCGCCAGGTGTTTCATCGGATTTGAGGTGTTACCTCCTTTGCACAGTATCACAGTATCACCTTAAAGCACTTGTTGCAGGCTGCTGAGTTTGCATCTTTTGCTGTGAAGTACAGCCAGACTTTTGACCGCTTCGGCTTGGGCATTTTTAATCTGTAGCTCTGCTCTAAAAGAACGTACGTACCTGGACCCGCCTACTATCCTCGGAAACGTAAAATGATTGGCTAGAATTCAAAGTGTATCACAGCTCAGGAAAAAAAAGCACCGAAATAAAGCACCGAAATGTGCGCTGCTTTTCGGTCTGGTTACTACCGTTTTGTCAGAATCGGTGCCATCATGGCACCGGACACCAGTACCCATCCCTAGTTGAGAATTCTGAAAAATGAAGTACGATAAAGGTAGCAACATAGTATTTTTATACTGTACATCATTAATTGCATTTGCCACACAAATATCCACATTATTAGTTACGCAATATAATGTCATTGACATAACTGCGGTATCTGTAACTCTGTAACAGGCCCCAGGGCAGAGATTTTTTGGAGCCCTTGTACAGCATCTCTCTCTCTCTGTCACACACACACACACACACACACACACACGCTTGCAAAAATAATAGCATATAGTAATAATTGACAGTATCAATAGCACCATGGACAATAACCACAGTCAGATGTAAGAGAAATGGATACATTTATCCAAGCGTGCGATATAGACTCACATTGTATTCTCCAATGAGGTTACAAAAAGCTATTATGTTAAAGTAACATAAGACAAATGAAATGTCTATGTATGAAACCAAATACAGAAGCATTAACAACAGGTCCTCACAAACTGCCTGTGGTCACTATACCAAAAAGACACACTCGTTTATAAAATTCAACATTCAAGCAGCTTCTAGGTCAATTACACACGAAGATATTGCAGTATAGATACATATTTTCAACATATAATTGCCAACAATCTTTCAGTCCTTTGCATAAATACATCTTTATTTTTAGGTCTTCTGCTCAGCAAAGTCATTCACAAGACTGCTCAGATACTCACTCAGCTCTCTTCTCTCCTTCCTCATTTGAGCACCACTTTGCTGCTTTGGATTACTGAAAATAATTTAACATGCGGTGCAACAACTAAATACACTAAGAGAGATTTTCAGAAAAAAAAAGTTGCATGGTTTATGAACAAAAGGTTTGCAGCATTTTGCACAAATGACAAATGAGAGCAAGGTCAGGAAGTACAAGCAAAATATTTCCCAGCCTTGATCTTGATCTGCCATCAAGTCTTTTTTAAACAGTGGAGTATAAAATGATTGAGTGAATGTTTCCATAAAGAAAGTGTATAATGCATTAAAACAGTTAGGCTTTGGTTCACAAGATACGTAGAACCATGAATTAAAAATGTAGTGCAGGTCTTATTATCTGAAGTCAAACTTCTGGTGTATAAAAACTGTATATTCAGTATAAAGCTTTTTATGCATGCATTTCATATGCTTATTTTAGATACTCCAAATTTTCCATTTCTGCGTTTCAGATGCCATCTAGCTTACTTTGTTGTAATCATATTAATTTAAACATGTCAAAAGGAAAAAGCTCAGTTCAGTAGTACTACTGACCCACAACTGCAGGCCCAAACCCTGCCAGAACCTTTATCAAACTCTGGCATCTGCCATATTTATTTTTGACATCCAGGAATTTCCTATTTTTTCATGTTGCAGCATGAAATCAAACGCATATCAGCAGCTAAAAACATAAAGCAAAAAGATTTCCTTGAAACTCTTACCTGAGGAGAGTTGCAGAAGGTCAGGGACAGGGCAGACATGCAAGAAAGCAGAGAGAAGGGAAAGAAAATCATTAGTCAAAGGTCAAACTGTGTATGAAATCACCACAGGAGATGAAATCTTCCATTTAGAAGCCTCCCTGTGACTTTAACACAGCACCTGTCACCCCGGTAGGAATGAATAGTATTTAGTAGGCAGACACGCAGATGCTGAAGGGCCTCACTTGAGCCCAATGAGCCTTGCATCACGAGTCAGCCCGCCTCAGTCATTAGCCACTACTCCCATTTGTGAAAGGTCAATGAAGCAGCAATCCGTCCATCACGCATGATATTTTGCCACACGTCCTTCACAGGCAGCCAACTTGATAGAACCCAAGATTTCACTGTGTATTTAAGCTAATGTCTTAAGTGGTGAGAGTGTAGAAGCATTGAGACTTGAACAAGCATTTCCTCTGCATTTTTTCTGAACTCTCATATTCATACGGCCCCTGGGTAGAAGCAGCTATAAGCCAAAGAGAGGAGCATAACGCTATTCATCAGTGTAAGTGCTGAACACTCATTAGATGAAATGAGATGAGATACAAAGTGTATGAATGACTGGTGTGTATGCGTGTCTCGCTGTGAATCACTCTTCTTTTTTCTCTGCAGTCAAGCTGTTTCTATTTAGATTCCTCTGTTTTTTTCCTGACAGCTTCTTTGCCACAGAGGGATGATATGACAAGGCAGGATTGAGAGGATAGACTCCTAAAGAGGTATGTGTCAAACAAAGAGATATGGGAAAGGAAGATTTGCCAACAGAGGGATATTATTTAATAAAAAAGAAAGAAAGAAAGAAAGAAAGAAATGGGTTGGATATCTAGGCAAAAAGAGAATTGCCAGTGCTCACTCAGACTGACAAGTCTTCCACATGGAAAATGAAGTGGAAATGTCGTGACTCATACTCAGAATAACTCTGAGTCAAATCTCTATCTGTTCAGTTTGGTAACAAAACCTATCAGGAACATTGTTGGAAAACAGATCTTTTTAGTTCCACCAAATTTGAATGTAGAATACTTTGAAATATTATTTAAGGACTTAGAGGTTCAATAATACAATTACAATCTAAACAAAGCTAAATTCCAGCACTCTAGAGAAGACATTTGTATTCATATTTATTTCCATTATATTTGAGAAAGGGATAGAATATGGGGAAAATACTCACATATGGCATAACCTTTTGAGTCACAACCCTGGATTTGTACATACTTTCTCATTGCCACAATACATGTTCACCCCTCCTTTGAACTGGAAGGTTTTTTTCCCTATTATTTAATCAGACATGCCTAATACAGTTAGTATGAGGTTTACATTTACTCAGTTTTGTGTTCAAGCACTGTATAGAGAAATATAAAGCACATTGTAAAACCAGTTCATTAAATACAATATTGTTTACATGTGGTTCCTGTATAGATGAATACATTTGTTTTCTACTACCACACTTTTAAAAAGTTACATATTGAGTACTGGACTTAAATGTACAGCCGAGTGTGAAGTTGATGGGATGAGACTTAGTACCTCAAACTCAGGGGCCGTGGGTGTTGGTTAGAAATGGGTTAGGAATGAGTTACTTTTTCAAAATGCAAAGTTTAAATATTTCTCGATCTTGCTCATGAGTAGAGGAAACATGGAATGGGAGACTAACACATGGACTGGTGAAGCAGCTTCATCTATTATTCAAAAATGGCTCCGGTAGGCATTTTTGTTATCATTCTTTTGGTGTATTTGTTGACATAACAGCGGCATGGCAACAAACCCAAAAATGTGTATATAAAAAGAAGGAGGAAGCACTAAAAGTCCAATTGTTACTGGAACATTTTGATCCTACACAAGGTCAAAGAATACATTTGTAAACAAGTTTTGATCCACATATTTGCTTTCTGCCACTGCATCACTGCTTCTAAATGCCAAAACATGCTGAAACATGATCTATCAGTAGTGCTCAGACTACCAGAGGATTCTAATGGCTAAAGCTTGATATTTAAACGAAGGACTTTGTTAGAGATTAAGCAACTTCATGGATATTTATTTTTAGCAATGTGTTTTGACTCCCAAACCCTTTCTCATCATTAAAGGAGTAATCCCCTTTGGTGTGTTTTGTTGATGTTAGGAAGTAGGCGGGGGGTCAAATGTAACAATCAAATGGCCTCCTAAATAAAAGAACTTCCAGCTCTTCTTTGAAACAACGTTTGTCTTAATATGTTTAATATTAAATAATAATATATTTTATTATTTGTTGTTTTTGGAAATTCTGTTACTGGTTGGTTTGAATACCAAACAAGTATTCCTAATATTCCTGACCAAGCATTAGTATGTCATGATGTGGGAGTAATACGAAAAACAAAGATACTGATAGAAGGGACATTAGTGAGTAGTAACAGTTTCATTTTACTGTAAGTTGTCATCCACACAATATTTAAAAGACTCAGTCAGATGTCATATGACAGTTATATAAATGGACATTTTTATGAAGCTAAAAAAATCGCTGGTGAAGGCAATAAGCCCCTGTTATTCACCCAGACTAAGTTCACTAGAAGTTCACCATCAGTAGTCGTCACCTCCCTCCATCATACTGCTCCATTTCCCCTGGTCACATAACCTCTCACTAACAGCCTCATCCGTTCTGAAATATTTAACAAAACACAGCCACCACTTGCCCTCAAAAAGCCAAATGAAAAAAATATGGTCGTCTTTAGACGCATTTTATATCACAGTCACACGACAAAGTTTATATTCAAAGGCTTAAAATGACAATAAAAATATAGCATGTCCTTCTAAGGTTATGCATTGTTAAATAGCTCTCTCAGTTTAAATAACTGAATCAACACGCCAAGTGCTTCCTCATAGGGATCATTTAATTTTTTTATTATTTGTATTACTCTGTATTATTGTAGGGTCTTTACATTACAATATAAAGCACCATGAGGCAACTGCTGTTGTGATTTGGCGCTATATACACTCAATTCAATTGAATTGACTCAACAACCAAAGCTAAAGCTTCTCAGACCTTGATATTGTCTGGTTTATGCTAAATGTGGACTGGGAAGATTAATTCAACGTGCAACATAAACATATTCTCTTCAAGATGAAGCAGCAGAAAACTGAGAACATGAATATTTCACCTGATCACTTCTCCCACATTCTGTCTTTGTGCTAAGTGAGAAAACCCAATAACACTGCTTGGAAACATGTGCTTGGGGAGTACACAGGCGTGGAGAATGTGTGTACCCAACAAACAGCTCATTAATCTCTGGCCTGCCAGCCACGAGGGCAAATAAATTTCCCTCATATGAGGTATCCTCAAGCGTTGCCTGTCAACACAAAAACACAACACGTATGAGGCATCTGTCCCTGCATCTTCATTGAATATACATCTGAGTCCCAAAGCTTCTGCTGATTCAAATAGAAACCACATTGATAGAAAATGACTCAAACCAGGCTTAGCTACCTACACCTCAGAAAAAAGAAACAGACAATGTAAAAAGTGATGCCGAACATACACATATTTATTTCATGACGCAATCATAATTTACTTAACATTTGCAGAATACTGAAAGGTAAGCAGGACCAGAGTCTGAGTTTGTAGGAGGGCTTAAGAGAGAAAGAGACGCACTGAAAATTCTTCATTCAGTTCAATCAATATTATAAATTTTTTGCAAGGTATAGATGCTCCTCCTTTTAGATGAGGTCAAAATAATGAGCTAAAGACTAACTACCTGAATTAAGAATGGATTACAATATGAAATAAGTATTTATAAATCCTCTATTAACACACTAACTTACAACTAGCTCATTTCATAATGTATGTGTATAAATGTAGTTCTAAAAACATTATTAAAAATACCACAAACCATTAACAGCTCCTAAATATCTTGTTTGTACTTGATGTAATTCTTTATTTCGAAATAGTTTTGTTTTTTTTGTTTTTTTCCGAAATAGTTAATCCAGCATTTATAAAGAAGAAAAATGCTGCCATTAAACATGTTATATATGAGCTTATTAAGGAAGACTAAACTCTAAGGAGTTAGTAGCTTAGCTGATCCAGCGTGTGATGCAGAACAGCCCGGTGGCTTCTAGGCAGTTCTACTTTAATAAAAGCTTCATCTACCCAAATCCATCTTAAAGTATGTGACTCTGTCCAGCAGAGCAAAAGATTCAAATGGTTTGAGAATGAAAATTTAGTTTGTTCTTTGTGCTTTATTTCACCAGAAAGAAAAAAAAAGCTTTCTCAGGCCAGCATTAAAAGTCAATACAGAAGATCACTCTACCCTGGAGTAAGACAATGGCTATAAATTGGTTAGAAACCACCTCTAATGTTTCCAGTGGGCCCTGTGAAACCACAGCTAATGAATTCATGTTGATTTAATGAGCTATGGCCCAAGAGCTGAGCTGACTTTGCTAGATTAATGGGCACCTCAGCTAGCGCTAATGGCTAATAATTCTGCACACGGTAGTTGGCTTCTTTCTCTCAACAACTACCTGCTTCTTAGCCCATTCATCACAGCAGGGATCTCCATATGTGGAAACATATATGTAGCAGTTCATATAAACTAAATTATTAAATTAAATTTTTAATTTTCTTATCCAAAAAACAAAATAAAAAATAATTTCTTTGTGTTTTCCTCAAACTGCCTCATTGTCTATCTGACTTTAATGGCTAAGACTGGATTCCAAAGCAGGCAACTCTGTGGGAGGCCTAAAAGGCCTCAGAATTGCAGAGTTGGTTGTACATAGTTTTTGTAAATTAAAATGTGTTAGATACTTTCCACTACTTAAGTAAATTATTAACTCAGACTTTATTATTACTTAATGCTGTGGCTCATCTTTGCAGAAGAGCACTTAAGACCTTAAAGCTAAAGTGTCTTTTATTTCAACAGATTTCTCACTGTCAACAAATTCCATTAAAAGACAAGACACTGTAACATCTTAGCTGGTCTCTGCATAGTTTCCTTTTTATCCTACCATTTGTGGCACTTAAGGTACCAGTATACTTCATCATAAACGCAGTCTAACAGATACAATCCAATTTTTCTAAATCATTACATCGCAACCAAGGGACAATCTGCTTTGTCACTTCATAGTTATTGGCCAGGCCTGTGGAGGTCAGCACACAAGGAACAGGTAAAGTACAGGCAATAATACGAATAGCTTATGCCGAGACTCTGTGAAAATGTGTGCTTTCATCAGCTCAATCAGCTCAGAGGGAGTTGTTTGGTATAGGCAGAGCAAGCATCATTTTCTCAAACTTATCCAACTGAGGCTCACGGAGGAGGGCTGGAGTCTATCCCAGATGTCAAAGGGTGAGAGGTAAGGTGCACTCTGAATAGGTCATCAGCTAACACAGAGAGACAGACAACCATTCACACGCACATTCACACCTACTGCCAATTTAGAATCCTTAATTAACCTCGTGTGGATGTCTTCGGACTGTGTGAGGAAGCCAGAATACCTGGAATGAGCCCATGCAGGCACAGGGAGAACGTGCAAACTTCACACAGAAGGGCCTTAACAAGCTGGTGGATTAACACTCAGAACTCCTTGCTATGAGGTAACAGTGCTAACCACCACACTGCCATTCCTGAAATTCCTTTTTTTTCACATAAAACAGCAAATGAGCTATCTCAGGCTTTAGATACATAATGCTAGACAGTAGGATTAATAAATAGTTGGCTTGTATTTATTGGATATTCCTGCAAGAAGTAACATAGGTTTTTTTTTTAGATAATCTGCATTACCTTATAGATAAAGTTAATCAGCAAAAATGTTATAACAGTAACACTTTGCTTAAGCTTAGGGTTAGGATTGTAAATGATTAATGCGTCATTCTCAAATGGTGGTGGGCTCCCTCTAGTGGTACGTGGGAAGTCTCCCAAAAACATTTTATGTTTAAATAACATACCATATTCTGATTGAGGGATTGAAACGTACAGCCCTGTTATCACTTCCGACATAAAAGAAGACAGAAAACTAAACAGCAGTGAAGTTTGTAGGGTTACTGAAGTTGGGCTAGCTGGTATATAATGATGTGCTACATGGTGGCTAGCTACACAGCTATGGTTAGCATAACATAAACACAGGGTAGAGGGAGGGTGAACGCTAACTTGTTTCCATTTGATAAAAGCTAACGTGAGGGTTCCCGATGGTTAGGGACAAATGCAATCGCATGGCAGGATGCTGTAAACGGACCAAACTTCGGTCAGGAGAACAACTGCAATATAAGGTTAGTCATTAATACACTGCTGCATGGGCTGGGCTGTAGTTACATTGTAAGGTTTTAAAAACTGAGCTTTGAAATGAATAGTGGTAATAGAAAGTGAGAGAGGCCGACAGTGATCACTGACTGTTTTATGAGGTGGTACTCCTTGTGAAAAGTTTGAGAACCACTGGACATGCTACAGTGCCCATTCATTAACCTGCCTCCTTGTCTCTTCTGACTTGGAACTGTATGCGTCACATTGGATTTTGCATCAACACTGAACACTGAACTAATTTCTGTGTGTGGGATCACCCACTCAAGATATAGCTTCAAGAAATCCTATGTTGGAGTTTTAGTGCATATGTACTGTGTGAACTGGTCAACTGGTATGTGCACAGTGTTGTGAAGATGGGGCTTATGGAAGCCTCTTAACAAGTTGGTCTCAAAACCCACAGATGGAGCTGAAATATCATTACAGCAAGCTGCAGGTATAATTCAGCTGGAGCTCTGCGATCAAAAAACAAAGGAAAAAAAGTGTGCTCTGTGTTAGCACAGGTTGCATTGACAGAAATGTATCCCTCTCTTTGGTGAAATACAGCAACAAACAACAACAGTGAGCACAGAGGGAGAGAAATGTGAAATTGATAAAACAAACACTATTATCGCCTGCTTAGACGCAGCTATTCATTTTTCTTTCTATCGTCTGGCACCCACATTGAAACAAGGTTATTTGCAGCTTTAAAAAAGAACTAACAAAGGCAAAGCCTGCCATCAGCTAAAGGCAGGTGTGTTTCCTCTGATGATATGGCAACATCAAACCGATAGAGTCGGTAGCCTTTGTTTTAAAAGTAACTGGCAGAAACAGTGGCATGCACAATGGAAATTATGCCCACTATCTCCCTATTTCAAAAGAACGTTACATAAATGGGTAAAAAACAAGGTCAAAAAGAGGAGGAAGGCAGTAACCTGCCACTTCTACATCCTGCTAGAGTCCTACTTTGCGACGTTCACAAATAAAAACTTCAAAGCGATATCCCTTCACCTGTCTTTAAACATATCATCAAGTCCAGGTTGGCTTCAAACAATATGCAAAAAGAGGGCTCATATAATGAAGATACTGCTCTTAAACCAAATCCAATTCACCTTGCGCAAAGTTTATCTGAAGGAAAGGCAGATAATAAATTAGCTACAGAAGTGACATGACAGCTTCATCAGTTTGTGATGAGATCACATTTTTAATCATGTCCACTAATAAAACACCTTGAAAAGTGTGTTTCATTGCAAGAGTCAGAATGTGCAAACGAGGTGGAGGGTGTTATGATGAGTGTAATCAGCATTACAGAGCAATAAAGACTGTTGTATCAGATACTGGGTAATACAAAACAGCATCTATATTCATTCGCTAAATGCAGCATGAATTGAGGATAGAGCAGTAAAAACCTATTTGTGCTGCTTGTTTATAGCTTAGTATTAGTTTGACCTGTTTCACATGAAGGACATCAAAGCATTTACTATCATCTCTGTGTTCATTAAGACACTGATGCTGGGTTGGAAAACATTGCCAGTGCTGTTGATGACTTACTCGCCAAGCTGGGAGTTGTAGTGAGCTCATGCTAATGAAGACTTTGGAGGGTTTGATTAGTGCTGAATAATATTTAAAACCATTTTGTGCTGGTCTCTAATATGGGTTTGAAATGTTCGCACACCACAGCAGGTAATTTTGTTTTTATTCATTAAAACATGTACTGTGACGTCGCAGGTTGGAATGTGGCTAAATGTGTAACAAGTTTCAGAGAGGTCAGAGCAGCTTTACTCAAACCGTTTAGTAATTATCTTGTAAGATGAAAATGGATGACTAAATAATGTGTTGGTAATTGTGGTCACAATTTGACAGGATTGTGCTGTCTGGAATCGGACAGAGAAAGTGTTCACAAATAACTACTGTGGAATTTCACTGTTAGCTAGTGTATATATATATGCACTATATATATATATATATATATATATATATACATGTATGTATGTATGTATGTGTGTGTGTGTGTAAATTCCCCTCTTGCCCCTGCGGGCAGCCTACACTTCAAGTTAGTCCACTCTTCAAGTCCTACCAGAGTCTTACCAGAGGCCTGGGAGCTTAAGGGTCCTGCACACACTTGAAACATGACAGAGTTAATAAACCCATCAGAAAGTGTTTACAGAGGTCATTTTCCTAGAGACTTAAAACGGAAAGTCTTTTTGCAAACACAAGGGTTGGCCAGAATGAAAGTTTAAGGTACTTGTGCACTGGCTTTACATTTCAAAGCCAAAGCTAGTACCGTCTGTGATAATGTCTACAGTTCCACACGCAGTGTTTTGAAGATTGTGACTCGGCTACATCATCCTGTCATTTGTAGCATGTAGTCAAAACTGAAAATAGCTTGAAATAAAATAAATGAATTAAATATTTGTGGAATTGTTTGATTCCTATTATGTTTATAATAAAATATTTGAGACAAAGCTAATGTGCAATGAGAAATTAGCTAGTAATTAGCTTTGCAAAGGTTTTTAGCCTTTAGCTTTTTAGTTACTTGTTTTTTAGCAACTCAGGTACTATTAAAATCATCATCATCATCATCATTATCACTATTAACATTTTTTTTACATAGGTTGAGACCAAAAAGAGCTAGGACAAGAGTGACTATTCATACTTATGAAGAAGTTCAAATGACTGGTTATGGTGTTCTCATACAGCCAACCAGCTTTCATATGTTTTCTACTACCTGTAACAAAATAAAATAGTTGAATAGTAGGTTTAGTAAAATAAACCTGTCTGACGTGGATCAGGTTCATCTACAAAATATACAGATCCAAAGTAAATCTGAAGTCACATGTCTTTGAGTGGCATGATATGCTTTTTAATTCCAACTGAACCCGCACAATTTTGAAAAGCCTGTTGCCATTAGCAGCCCCTCTGCCAATCATCTTTAAGCATACCGTCAAATCCAATTAGCTTAAGAGTGTCCACCTGTCAATCAGTACTGGCATGAAGGCTAACTGATGCGCTCCCAGCAGGGCAATGTTGTTAAATAGCTTCATCACACAGCACTGGATTATGAACTAAAGCTAAGGCTCAAAGGTTATTTCAATATTGAGGAGGTGCTCTTTCAAAATAGAGCCAAATAATATACAATGAAAAAGAGGATGACTGATGTTATAATCCTTCATGTTTGGAGAGTGATACACAGGGTGTTGATCTGACTGGAAAATTCAAACACAGGCAACCTGTTCAGCTTCACCCTTCACTTTCAGAGTGGCTTTTATAGATGTGTGTGCATCTGCCCATATGATCTCCCACACTGATATTCAGGCACCTTTAAACATATTTCAAATCATCTATGGATCTGTCATTTATTCTGAAATGGTGATAAGATACTGAGCTCTATGATAATCCCAGTAAATACATGCTGCAGTCTGTCCACCAGACAGACGCTTGACCACAGTCTGCACACATACACTCATCAAACATAATGGTTTCCCTGTCCCCTCTCTGTCTCCCTGTGTGGGACAGCGAAAGACAGCTTATCACACCCCCTTGCACTGTTGCATTTCTAAATACACATCCCGACAGTTTGACTTACATCTGCAAAGGGAGTTTCAGTTTTATGTGTGTGCGTCTGTGTGTCACATTACTCTCTCTCAGACACAAACGCACTGACGTGCCACACTTGCGCACACTGTAGGATCATGCGCTCTCCTTTCAAGTAGCTTTGCCTCATCGCTTGCATGTTGAACAGAAGCTGCCACTGTTCTGTCATCTGTCAGGAGAAATCTACAGTCTTTTGATATATGAGAGAAGCATCAATCTGCATACGGAGAAGCTTTGCAATGTAATATGCACAAGCAATGCTCTGGTTTAACTTGCTATTGAACCACACATGGAAAATATTACATGGTGCATTGCAGCTGATAAACATTTCCACATTACCAGTCATCACGAAGAAGCTTTATTAATACTATACCACCCTAAAGATATTATTTCATTATGAGGAATCACATGTGATGCAGTCAGCTATGGTCATCATTATAGCGATGATCTTTAAACTGCCTTTTAACTCCTTTTAGTGTACATATATTGATTTACTGTACATGGCCATGCTCTGTCACCGCTGGTTTTCCCTCTTAGGATTTGGCAGTATTTGTTAGGAGTTTATTATATTCCTTTCCTATGAAATTCACTTTGCATAGCTGTGTGGTACGTTTATGTCCAGTGTGTAGCAGATGGTTCACAGGTGGGATAAAAAGTGCATGCATGTGGGAGGTTCATGCAAATGAGGCAGCACAAAGTGAGAAGTTGTTTGGTGCAAACTAGGTCATGTTGAGCCAAGACAATCTGCTGCCACTTTGTTGATTTTATCACTAAGAGAAAACTAAATGTTCCAAGCCACTGTGCAGCACTAACTGAATAATGTTTTATGTATGCAAATGGATTTAAATTGGCATAAAATTATGACTCAGGTAATTGAGTACATTGATCTGACTTTAGAAGTGCCACATTAAAGTTTGATGTTCTGTGCCGTTACCTTCATTACATGCTTCAAGATAACCACCCACCTCTACTCTGGTCACAGTGGTCTTAAACTTGGCATTCTATCATTTACTAGGATGGTAATTTCAGCCAAGTGGCGGAGGGCTTTCGCTTTGGTGGCCTCAGAATCTCATCTCTGATTTTTGCGGATGATGTGGTTCTGTTGGCTTCATTGGGTGAGGGCCTCCAGCTCGCACTGGAATGGTTCGCAGCCGAGTGTGAAGCAGCGGGAATGAGGATCAGCACCTCCAAATCTGAGGCCATGGTTCTCAGCCGGAAAAGGGTGGAGTGCCCACTCCGGGTCGGGGATGAGTTCCTGCCCCAAGTGGAGGAGTTCAAGTATCTCGGGGTCTTGTTCGCGAGTGATGGGAGAAGGGAGCCGGAGATCGACAGACGGATTGGGGCTGCAGCTGCAGTAATGCGGACGCTGCACCGGTCCGTCGTGGTGAAGAGGGAGCTGAGTGTAAAAGCGAAGCTCTCAATTTACCGATCGATCTACGTCCCTACCCTCACCTATGGCCACGAGCTGTGGGTAGTGACCGAAAGAACGAGATCGCGGATACAAGCAGCAGAAATGAGCTTCCTCCGAAGGGTGGCTGGCCTCTCCCTTAGAGATAGGGTGAGAAGTTCGGCCATCCGGGAGGGGCTCAGAGTAGAGCAGCTGCTGCTCCACATCGAAAGGAGCCAGCTGAGGTGGTTCGGGCATCTGACAAGGATGCCCCCTGGGCGCCTCCTGGGTGAGGTGTTCCAGGCATGTCCCACCGGGAGGAGGCCCCGGGACAGACCCAGGACACGCTGGAGAGATTATATCTCTCGGCTGGCCTGGGAACGCCTTGGTGTTCCCCCGGATAAGCTGGAGGAGGTGGCTGGGGAGAGGGAGGCCTGGGCCTCTTTGCTTAGGCTGCTGCCCCCACGACCCGGTCTCGGATAAGGCGGATGAAGATGGATGGATGGATGGATGGTAATTTCTTGATAATACATTTATTAATTGTGCATCACTGAAAATCCAGTCTGTCACATTTTGATGACAAAGGACATTTTAAACTTATGCTTCAGCAGGAAAACCCATCAGCTGATCAGAAACATTCAGTAATTAATGATCAATGATTGAAGTATATGATTAAACTAATATGACCTGGATGACTGAGAACCTTCACAGATATATGATTGGACATTGCTTTAGTCCAGAGGCAGAACAAAAAAGAAGAGAGTTTGGAGAACAGTAAGCACAATCAGAGTATATGATTATTTCCCTCTTCTCAGCCAGAGATCTGCCACCAGTTCCTTTTAAACGTGGTAATGGTAGGCAGTGTCTGCTCCTTGGGTTCAATTTGTGATTAAAAATGCCACTTTTAGATTAGGCCACTATGGCAACATGATGCTATACATTTACAAAGTTGTCAAAACTTTGGAAAATGTTCTACTTGATGCCACTTCACCAGTCCTTTAGAAAGGTTAATGGCTAAGTGCTGCACATGGGAGCAAAGAGACAGTTGCTTAAAGAGCTGTAAGAGCATTGCATAGTTTATTTATACATTTTTGCAGAAGAGCTTTCCTCATTTTATATTAAATTGTACAGCAACTGTTTTAACTCAAATTCAAGCATATTTTCACTTTTCTATCCCTTCAGTTTCTCAGAAACTGTGAGACTGTACCCCTGTACCTCCGGGTGGCTTAGAAAACAAGAGCATAGGGAGGTGGGACTGTGTGAAGCAATTGGAGGGTCACACTGAGTTTTTCAGGACAGTGACATGTTTAGCTCTGAATCTGAACTCTCCTGGACAAAAACACGCACAACAATCAATAATTTAGAAGTGGCTTTTATGTCAGGCCTTCACTCTTCACTTCAGAGGATGTTGGGGATGGAGTAAGACTGATTTTAGAGGACAAAGCAAAGGATGAAAAAGACATTGTTGTGTCCAAACCGAAAAGACCTATAATAATATCAAAATATGCCATCCTCCATTGCTAATGTGGTTATAGTTAAATGCAATCAAAATACCAATACGCATGCAGGTGTGGTAGACCGCTGCCTCTGTGAATCTTGTACCTGTGCTGCCATAATTAGTGCCTCTGTGCTGTCTTTCAGTACATCCTGGTAGGATTTCTGGATGTCAGCCACTTCCTCTATCTGCTGGTGAAATATATCATGCAGGCAGCTGTCTGTCCATGATGGTTCTTCTCCTCGCTCCTCTTCTTTCTCAGGTTTCTGCTGCCTGAGGTACTCACTGAGCACACGGTCAGTTGTGGCCATCTTCCTGTTGTACTCATGTATGTTTGTTGTCTTGTCTTGAACAGTGGAGCTGACACTCACCAGCCCTCAGCCCCCTTCTTTCTTTTTAGCGTACAGTCTCAGGGTGCTGGATTTAGAGTGAAACCCTCCCCATGCAAATCTCCTGCTTTGGCCAGATTATTATCCCATCTGAATACCCACACCAGCAGGGTATGGGTATTCAAAGCCTGCAATATATTTATGTATCTTGATAGGGTCAAAATATAGTGTGCAATCATGCGAATATGGCAACAGACGTTTTCTTCCAAGAAATTAGATTTTTTTAGTTGCCAATCAACCTTCCTACCCAAAATATCACGTACTGACTGGCGACAAAGAAAGCTTAAAAAAAATAGCAAATTGAGTTATGTTGTTAGGGAAATGGACTGGAGACATGATGGATATTGCAGGCTTATGGGCTATCTATCCAGAGGGTCATGCTGGGAGCTGTGATCAGTGATCAGAACATCATATAAACAAAACTAGTGCATAGCTCTACACAAGTACTGAACTAAAACAAGAAATGAGACAATTGATCACTCTGGAAGAAACTCGGGAACTGTAGCAGCAAGTAAGAATACAGAAAAGTGATAGTGGTGAGCATACAATTTTACAATCTGATCTCTGTAGCGGAGTCTAAACAGCAGCAGGAACAAAGGGCCTTCCCCAGTACTTCCTAATACATAGATATAGCAGCCTGCGGCTGAAGGTGCTGCACAGAACACACAAGTTGTCTTGCAGAGGTGGGAGGTGTTGCCCTTAATGGCCAGCAGTTTGGCAATCATCCCCCTCTCTCTCACCACCTCCACTGGTTACTGAAAACACCTCCTCCAGATAGAGCTGTCTCTTCCTGTCTGCTGCTGTGATAACACTGCCCCAGCAGACCACTTCAAAGTCGCTGACTGATGCCACCAGAGACTCACGAAACACTCCCCTCAGAAAATACCAGAGTGTGCTCTCTGTACTCTGTGCTTTTGAGGTGGGCACCACATCTCAGCCCACTCTGTTCTCTCCCTGAATAATTAGTGGTCCGGTTAGGGAATACCTTTCCATAATAATTGGACTTGAACTTTAGTTGGTTATGAAACGGAGGATGTCAATATGATACTGATACAATACAGATTATATAATATTATATAATTACCTCTATGGAGGTTATGCTTTTGGTACTTTTTACATTCATGTCATTCTGTCTGTAAACACAACAACTTCAAGAGTTTTGATTGAATTCTGACGAATGGGCCATGTAAACACTCAAATCTGCCTTTCATCCACCAAGGTCTGCAAGGTAAACTCAATGGTTTATTGGTCGAAACTATGATTCTTAAAAGTGTGGTGTGTACATATAGAAAGTGCTTGTTACATTTGACCTCTGACCTCTAAATTGACCAAACTCAAATAAGGTCAACTTTCATAAAATGCTTTTTTACTTTAAAACTATGCTTAAAATCCATTTCCTTTGTTTGTATTGGCAGCATTTAGGAAATTATACAGGCATGCAGTGACTCTAAATATCACCTTATAGTTTGCATCCAAATATCAGGCCACACTTAACCTCTGATCCCAGTTTTACATTTGGCAAATCTGCAACAAATCTGCAAACTTTTTAAAGTGCATTTAAAAAGAACAAGGAATACAAAAATGAATTTATACAAAATACAGTCAAATGTAATTAGTGCCAAGAGCTGCCTTGGTGGAGGCTTGGGTTGCTGTAGCTCAGAAAGTTGGTGGTTCAGTCCCTGGCTGCTCCAGTATCCTGGGGCAAGAACGCGAACCCCAAATTGTTATCCATCAGAGTGGGGTGGCTGTAGCTCAGGAGGTAGAGCAGGTCACTTACTGATCAGAAGGTTGGTGGTTTGATCCTTGGCTCCTCTAGTCTGCATGTCAAGTATCCTTGGGCAAGATACTAACCCCAAGTTGCTCTCTGATGCATCCATCGGAGTGTGAATGTAGTTAGAAAGCACTAAGTACAGAGAGAGTGCTTGTGAGAATGGGTGTGATTGGGTGAACGTGGCATGTTGTATGGAGCGCTTTGAGTACTCCGGGAGAGTAGAAAAGCGCTATATAAGAATCAGTCCATTTACCATGAATATTAGATAAAAAGCACTTAAACATAGGGGGAAATGAGGCAAGTTGTATAAAGTGCTTTATGATATGTCTTGTTTACCAGACGTATCATAAGTGTACGTAATTATTAGGTCGGGTAAAAATATTAATTTACCTTAGCTTTGAATTACAGTTTGAATATAGTTATTAATGAGTAAAGGAGTGATCTCATTGTTATTATTAAACGAAATGATATGAGCACCTGCCAATTCTACAGTTCTCATTCACATCACTGAAATGATTTCTCACCTTGTGTTTTTGTTGGCACAAGCTTCCGTTAGATTATTATAGACTGACAGGAATTCCCAAGAACAAAAAGGAACAGTGACGCCACCTCAGTTCCAGAGTACTCAGAAGCGGTTACGTGCCTTAAGGCGTACGGCTGTGCGTCTGTAGATTGGGTTTAATTGGGAAGCAGTGACCTTTTCTACTAGAGAAAACACACACAAACACGTTCGCACAAGCTGTATAAATTCACATTATTAGTTGGAGCAAGGCCCTATTGAGCTGGGAAAGGCACTGAGTCACAGCCTCATGATTCAACGACAAAATTAATTAAGAGGACAGATACTGCTGTGTGGCTAATTCATGATTCATGTTAATAAGCATATAGGGCAAATCCCCCCAATATGTCTCTTTTACTGACACGTTATAAGATGCAAGATCTCTACGAAATTATATTTAAATAAAAGTAAAATATTTGAATAAATAATTTAGGGTAGTTGTCATGGCTGCTTGTTATATCACCACATTATGATTACTTTCAATTTGAGACTAGATGAAAGAAGACCTTTCTGGGACAGTTAGTGACTGATGGTGGATTACTTCTTTGTCTGACAAATGCTGTGTTACATTTTTTCTAAAATCATGGCTCTAAAGCTGTTCTAAAGTTAAATAGCAACATTCAATTATAAACACTCTTATGAATGCAAATTAAAACTTTTACTCACTGTGAGTCACATGCTTCTACTACAGTGATTTATTTCCATTGCACTTTGATAGACTTTGTTATCGATATTATTACAAAAACTTTTCTACCTCAGCGAAGTGTGTTAACGTTTTTTTAAAGACATTTAAATGTTAATGGAAATTCACATAAAAACAGAAGGCAGGAAACAAACAGCACTGGAATGTTAACACAGCAAAATTACAGGGTAGGCACTAATGATCCCTCCATATGGTTAAGGGACCGAATAGATTCCTATAAGGAAACTATAATGCTACTTATGTAAATAATATCAACATAAATTGATCAATTTCATTTAAATGTACCATGTTTGATATTTTTTAATGTATCTAAAATAATAACTAGCAAAGTATAATATGAAGAGCAGTCTCTTCAAGCCAGATATACAGTCACATAAAAAACAAACAAACATTAGAATATTCTGAATTGAACTCCGGACTTTCTTGCTGTGAGGCCACAGTGCTAAACACCGTGCCACTGTGCTGCTTTTCTTCTTCTTCTTTTTTTCTTTTTAACTGTAATTGCTCATATCACAAAAGGTTTGAGTAGCGTTTTAAAAACATGAGGTTTAAGCAAGCAGAATACTGCTTCAGTTTTATGACAAGTCCCTTTTGTTTATTTGAATAGCTCTTTGTATTTGAAGTTAGAGTCATGTAAATGTTAAAATATTTTTGATTTATATTACTTTTTTTTTTTAAAATGCAAAGAATTTTTCTCAGATAAACTCAATGACTGCAAGACCAACTCATAATGAGTTAAGAGTTGACATAGAATGAATTGTTCTTGAGTTTTGAATTTTTAATGGGATATTAAAGATGGGCAGAAAATCCCATCCAGCATCTTTATGATATAGAAAGAAGAAATGACACCCGCCTGGAACACAGTTGTGATTGTTTATAATGAGGATACAAAGTTATCCTAATTAACTTGATAGTTATATGTGCATTATATATGCTATACAGCCATTACAGTGAACATAGCCTCTCCCCCATTTGTCTTCCACTTTTTGTCATAGTCATTACCGACAGTAAGTACTGGAAATTCATTTACACACACACACGCACGCACGCACGCACGCACGCACGCACACACACACACACACACAAACAGCCACATTCATAACATTTACATATTCATAATATGAAAGCAAAGCTTTGTAATCATGCATTGCTTGCCAATGATGTTTACAACAGTGCAGACAGTCAGACATCATTACAGTCTAAATACTGTGAATTAAATTAAGCAAATGTGGTCGCCCAGCAAAATGGATTTTCAAATGAATGGTGGCTAACGAGCTGCAGTTCTGTTTAGTTAGTGGAGCGCTGAGCTGCTGTACCAACAGCAAATGTCTGCTTATGCACAAGCTGCTGATTCACTTGTTTATTCAGCAAGAAGGGTCATTTTATTTGATTTTTTAAGAAACACAGTGAAAAGTTAAGTTGTAAGAGCTACACAGCTAAAATAATTAACAGCAATATCTAACATCAACACTTGATTACCGGCCATACAGACCAAATGAGCCTCAAACAGCAAGACGATACTGAATTGATTTAGGGTCTGTTGTGTCATGATTTAAGAGAATGAATATGCTACTTCATATTTCAAACATACAAAGTACTGCTTTGATTTCAGGGCTCTAGACTAACTTTCTGCCACGGTTGCACCCTGAATTTACGCTTAACACCGCAGTTTTATATGTGCACCTTTTTTTTTCTTTTTGGGGGGGGGGGGGGGGGGGGGGATTGCTGTCTATACAGACAATATTGATTTGTAAATGATTAACTAACAGTCTTGTCAACAGAAAGTTCTTTATTTGGAGCACATTTTTACAAGAAAGATAAGTTACTGAAAAAGTGCTTGTGCTTAAAGTGCGTTGGCACTCTTTGGCAACATTGTAGACAATGTTAAACTTCATCATCACATTGGCCTCCTCTGACGACCTGTTTGCTGCTGCCTGCTGCTGAAAGGCAGTGGGGAGAGGGGACACTTGGGCAGTGCAATTATTGCAGCATATAATGTGTTTTCTGGATACACTGTGCTTTTTCAGCGTTCAGAGATTGATGGCTCCATGTCAGACCACTGGCTATGAATTTGAGACGGATCAGGCCTTAACTTAACAAAATATTTATCAATAGTTCATCTTTTCTAATTACCCAGAGCTACATCCTCTTCTGTCAGGCCTAGGCTACTCACCAGCATTGTCCGAGCACATTTAAGTTAAAAAAAAAAAAAAGACAGCGGCCGACAGCGCTGTAAACAACGGTAGACTGGTGGGTAATAAGCGAATGAATAATGCCGAAAACAGATTTGAGATGGGAAACTGTTCTTGAAGTAGACACAGAGAGAGAGAGAGAGCTGTGCATGAAGTGTGATTTTATCGTGGTGGAAGCAAAACAGCTAAAGTAAGACGGAATAAATGACGACATTGATCAAATATGAAGCGTAGTTTGGATCTTCTTTTGCTGCTGGTTCAGTGAATTTTGGTTGGAGAGACAAAACCTGAAAATCAGATTCTAGCGCAAAAAAGACGTAAACACAAAGTGCGGACCAGCCGACGCATCAGAATCTGCGAGCTCTCGGCTTTCAGCCCCAAGGGCGTGTCTGTGTATGTGCCGTCGGGAGAAAGCTTATTCTGATGCGTCGGCGGGACCGCACTCTGTGTTTACGTCTTTGTGGAATCCGTTTACCTGCTCTCATTTACTGTTTGGTGGTTGTTGAAATAGTTTTGTGAGCTTTAACCTGAGATTCTGGTGTTTCTGACAAAATACATTTATATTTAAAAGTCGATTCAGGAGTTAATGAATCGATATAGCTTTATTCAAGCTACTCACGTCTCTCTTCCACCTGCACTTTCAAACGTATATACAAAGGACTAAGGGACAACTACAGGACCACAGGCAATCATAGAGGTCCCGCCCATGACTATCTCTGATTGGGACACACCATAGGGGCATGATGTGTGTCAGTTGTTGACCATACAGAGACTTTCAGAGTTGCCGAGACTTTTTTTTTCTTCTAGTGGAACAGTTGGTCGCACCGGTGCAACCAAGGAATTTTTTTAGTCGCACCATCAAAAAATTTGGTTGCACTCTAGAGCCCTGGACTTTATATACACTACCGGTCAAAAGTTTTAGAACACCCCAATTTTTCAAGTTCTTTATTGAAAATGATGCAGTTTATTGTCTCATTGCACTCTGAAATGAAAGCATAGTACAAATAAGCAATTGGAGTTAAAAAAGAAATCATGGCATCAATCAATGCCTTTGTACCATTTCAAGCTATTCACTGGACTTGAATGACTTGAATTGCAATAAATAACTGGAAAAATTGGGGTGTTCTAAAACTTTTGACCGATAGTGTATATGTATACCAACAGAGGGTCAATGAAAACCAATTTCTGAATGCAAAAGTAGAGGATTCAAAAATTTTCTTGAAGGAAAGTAATGTTTCTTAAGATTTACATAGGTTATTCAACATTTTGTTTGCTACAGCACAGAGAACAAGAAGATAAGTTAATTTCACGTTGGATGTTTCTGTGGCTCAGCAACTCATTTATCAATCCCCCAAACAATCTACCAAACCATTCAGCTCTGCTTATTTGTCCTCCAGCCTGAATAACAGACACCCCAAATTGAAGCCAGAATCTTCAGTTGCTTTTGATAAAGAGTTTGCCACACATGGGAGCACAAAGGCCGGCTGTCATTATGATGTAAACCCAAAACCTCGCAACATTCTCCACTCTCCCCCTCTTTCTGCCTTCTTTCACCTGCTTCTCTTTCCTTCTCATTTCCTTTCTCTCTAGCTCACCTCTGATCACCTTTCCCTAAATTTTGACACTGACTCAGAGGAATTAAGCTGGTTTAACGTGTGTCTGTCAAACTGACAGGGAATAAATAGGGTTTTTTTTAAGTGTCAGTGAAGAAGGCAAGGTCAAGATGTACGTCAGAGGACAGAACATCTGCTTTGCCCTGATTCCCATGAGTCTTCCTGCTGGCAAAGAGAAGCATCATGACAGCCGCAGCCAGAGGTTAAAGCACCAATTAGCTACAGTTAATGAAGCCTCATTAGCCTCTGATAAGTTACTCCCCCTCTTTTTCTCTCTCTCTTTCGCACCTCTCCATTAGTGCTCAGATATAAACTCTGACTGACCTCGCACAAGAAAAAGAAAGTGATATACAGGCATATAGAGAGACTGATCGACATTATTATTCCACAGGTTCACAATGCTGGGTGCACAGCTCATTTAAAACTTTAATCCGGAAAGATGTAATCTAAAAAATTGCAGTGAAACACTTATTTTCAACCTGGTAATAAGTTGCTCTTTCTGAAGGTGAAGCTCCTTGATTAGCAAAGACTTGTGAAGCCTTAAGCTTAATCTTAAGCATTGTCGCTGCCAGTATTTGGTTGTTTTGAACTCAAACGTTATGCCTACGACAGTGGACCATGTGTCATGGACACTGCCCCTCAAAAGTTGACAACTTGTCAGCAGAGTTTATGTTTAATTCCCCTTCTGGACAAAAAGTGGTGATTAATTTACAACATAAACTCAAATGAGCTAATTCCTATCAAGAAATATCATAAAAAGGTAAAACATCAAGTGAGTCAAGTGCTGTTTTACAATGGACTTACATACAACTGTATTTCTATTTGCATCTAGATGAGTTACCCCTCAGAGGTCATTAGAAAGAATGTAGGCATAAGCAAACTGCACACTGGCTTCAGTCTTCAGACTCAACGTCCATCTTTTATATATAGTCTATGCCAGGGCTGCCCAATCCCAGTCCTCAAGAGCTACTATCCTGCAGCTTTTAGATGCATCCCTACTCCAACACAGCTGAATCAAATGGTTTGATTACCTCTTCAGAATGCCATCATGTTTGGCAAAGGACTGATAACAAGCCATTCATTTGATTCGGGTGTGTGGGAACAAGGATGCATCTAAAAGCTGCAGGATGGTAGTTCTCGAGGACCAGGATTGGGCACCCCTGGTCTATGCTCTATCCCATTAAACCTGAATAGAGGACTAACTAGACAGACTGAAAACAGCTGTATCAGAGGTCAGGTGCTTTCAGTGTGTCTTACATAAATATGTTCTTTATGGTTAAATTCTTATATTGAGACAGATCTTATGTCAACAGCAGTCGCATATATTACAGCCATTAACAATGTGTTTATGTGAAAGGACACCAACTTTAAGAAATAGGATACTCTGACCGTATTCTAATAGCCATGATGTTTTTCCTATTGCATTCTTCCTTTGGGAGTGTATGAAATTACAGCGATGAGTTATTGAAGCACCCACAAATTTTAGGTAAAAAGAAAATGCAGCCTTGATAGAAAACAGGTAACGTTGGTCAGCAGAATATTGTATCATAAAGTGCTAACATTATACTGCAGGGACTTTGTGGGTTACACTGATTGGAAAGTCAAGTACATTATCTATAATATGAGCTTGTTCATGACAACATGTGCTTAACTCAGGTTGTAGAAACAACCCCACCCCACTGCCTAGTGGATACAGAGCAGAGGGCAAGCAGAGACTAAGGGAGAGGTGGGAGCAGAAAAATAAAGCTTGTGTCTAAGCTTGTCCTTCTGCAAAGTACAGACACCACACACACACGTGCACACAGCCATGCATACACATAAGTCAGCATCATTAAATCGACCCCCTGCTAGTTTTTCCCAAACAGGGGAAAGCCCAGAGCAGTGAGAGGTAAAGAAGCTCACATCAATTAACATGGAGGCAGGCATGTAGGATGAACTGAGGGACAGAAACGTATTACTCGCATCAAAGGGCGAAAGAGTCATGACCGGTTACGTGTGCGATTCAAAGCACCCCTGCTGGAAGACATATTTTATGTGTGTACGGTACATCACTGCAGAATCTCTAATGATAAATGTTCTACATGCTTTAAAGTGCACTATATATTATTGCTTGTTATGAGTCAATACAGCAAACAGGCAGGAAATGTAGTGGTTTACAGTGTGGCAAGCTTCTTTATTTGTGCAGTTTAGGTGAAGGAATTCCTGGGTGTAGGAGGGAGATAATAAGACAAATAACACAACACACATATATATATATATATATATATATATATATAAAACCATATAAAGATGCAGTCTTTATATGGTTTAGATTTTTCCATGGTTCTTCTATGACTGTCAGCCGTTGTCTTGTGTGCAAAGGAAGCAGACAGTATGTTAGCTATTTTTACTTTAGATATTTGTTAATTAGTATTTTGGCTACAGCTATCAGTGTTGGGCAAGTTACTTAGTTAGTAACTGAGTTACAAGACTCTAAAAGTAATTAATTACTTGAAAAGTAACTATTCCGTTACTTAAAAAAAATGTTTAACCATGGGGTCCAGGGTATAATTAGCCATTTTTAACTACTTTTGATTTGACTTCTACATTTCACCTTTAAAAACTATTTACTTTGCCTTGTTTGGTATCATTCTTTTCAGCACAACCTCACGTGTCTGAATTTACAGTTATGTTTTCATTTTGACATATTGTATTAACACAATTGATCTAAAATCAGTCAAAAAAATATAAACTGCGAGTAGAAAAAGTTATATTTTTTACTGCAACAACCACAAACATGTTTATTGAATCATATTTCATAACTTTAAATGCAAATATAAATTGTCAATTTTAAAAATCATGTGCACAAGTTTTGCAAACAACAAAGTTATTTGCACCCATTTACCTTTTACCCTTCTTTTATAACCATTTCAAACTATTTACATAACAATCAGGTGTTCTACATTCAGTACGATGCCACAAAAATGATTTGTGCCACTCCAAAGAAATAATTTCTGTCCACTATATATGACGAAATTATTCAGGGAAAAACACGCGTATATATTGTTTATCATGACTCTGGTTTTTACGTGGCCTATCAACACAATTTAAAAACTGGTGTATATCACCTTGTTGCTTTGCCATCTTGAAGTGGTCATGTGATTGGCTTACCACAACTACTTTAGTGTTCCTCAGTCAAACAGCAGCAGTCATGCGATTGTTTTGCCCCATAGCTCCAGGTGTTATGCCAAAAAGTGATCATCGGGGAGAAAGTGATTGTCGTCCGCGGGAGCGCGCGCAGCTGCTAAACGCTGTAGTGCCCAGATTACTTACGTAGTCAGCTACTTCCATGCAACTGATATAAGATGCAAGTAAGCTGAACACAGCTTCAGCCGTCTGTTTGTTGAAAAATAGTGACGTGACCGTACCGCATTTTCTTGTTAGTAATGGTAATGGTGTTGTAACGATGGAAATAGTAATTAGTTAGATTACTCGTTACTGAAAAAAGTAACGCCGTTAGTAACACACACATTCACGTGTGTGGATGACTGAACGTGTAAAGCGCTTTGGGGTCCTTAGGGACTAAATAAAGCGCTATACAAATACAGGCCATTTACCATTTACCACTTGTAACGCTGTTATTCCCGTCACTGACTGCTATGTTGTGTTTTCTGGCCAAAACTTCAATATTTACACAAAATAAGGAGTGCTTATTTCTCAGCTAGTGCTGGCAACTTGGTTAGCAAGATACATGCACTAACCAGCAAGGGTTAATGGATGTTAATGGATATCTATTGAAAAGTACTAAGTACGAGATTTCATTCACCAAAACTGAAACACAAACTTCTTTGCCAGCCTGTAACCACCATATTATTGATCCATTCTACTAAAATGCTAGCTACTGGCTACAAGCCGGTAAATCAGACAACTGTTTGCACCAGATTGTAGACAAATGTTTTAATGTTGTTTAGCCTTTTAACATGGTAGGGTAGATGGAGGCCTCAAGTGACCTCTGGAGGAACTACTGTTATTAACACGTCCAAATAGGTATGATTGGGTCTGGTGAAATAATATTTGTGTTGATGTGATACCTTGCATTTCTAAACCAAACTTCAATATGCTAGTGATCACACGTTCCTGCATTTAGGATGCCCCAGGGACCCAATGTGACCTTTGAATCTCTTGCAACCTCATGCAAATTGCTTTTGCCGAATCACTTTTGTTTTGCATTTTATGTTTATGATCTTGGATTTTTACCAGGCGCTTGCCTGAATTGCTTGGCTGTATAGAACTCATTATTAAAACTACAATTGTCGTACAGTGTTTTATGTGTAAACCAGTATGAAGGCATAAAAACGTATGTGTGGACACTGAATCAGAGGTCTGTAATAAAAGTGGTCTATTAGGGAGACAGCTCACTGGTGTCTTAATTGAAGGGGCATCGGGGATCTCTTGTAGTTGTTCATGTGTCGTTAAACTCAGATTACACGCTGCACCGTTGGGTTTTCTCACTTTACTGCCTTTGGTGATCAGACAACAAAAGCAGTTACTAAATGAACAAACATTAACACTATGTGTTGTTTGCAAAGCCTCGCCGACCACGAGATGAGCCCTAGAGAAGCTATCAGTGCTTCAGGCATTTAAAAAATGCCCTTAGAGGCATTTGGTGTTTCTGATAAAAAAAGCTGATTGATTTGATAGAGCCAGAATTGAGAATGAGTCTTTGGGGTGTACCAGTGATATTATGTAGAAAGGGAATGATGTGCCACACACATAAATACTCTGTTGCTTACCTAAGTAAGATTTATATGGTGCTATGCACAGTGGAATAAACAAAGCAAAAACATGCACAGTGCACCGGTGGGTATCTCTGCCTGAGAGAACTTGTTTTCCAGCAAAGAAAATAAAGTCCTGGAAGAATATCAAAGTGGAACTTTGTGCTGCTGAGCTGTGTGCTGGTGGAAGTTGTTTCAATGCTGCAAACCAGCAGGGACTGAAGTCTGGACAAAGACAGCAGCACATTGTTTATTTGCAGCAAGGCAGGTTGATAGCCCTAATCAACGGTCTCCTCTTTTTACGTGACACTTGTTGTTTTTCAGACATTGTAAAGTTACATGAACCTCAAGTGACCCAACACTTCCACTAGAGACAGCCAAAGAACAATAAGAAAGCCAGAAAGAAACCACAGAGAGCGCTTGTTATCAGTGTAAGCCAACCATCTGAGTTTACTTTAAACACAATTTTTTTTAAAATTCTGTAGAAATTTACATCAAAATAGAACAAAGCAGGAGCGCTATATTTGGTAGAGAAGTCTGTATAAAGATACACACCTTTAGTAATCAGGCATTCTGTTTAAATCAAGACGTTTATTTAATCCAACAGACTTTCTGAAGAGAAATAGCTGGATTAAAGCTTCTCTGTGCAAGGGCCATTACATGCCAAGCGAACCCACGAATCTGAACTTGTCGTGTGTAAGTGTTGCATTTTTTTGCCCTCAAAAAACATTGAAAAGAATGAAGCAGACAAGTTGACAAGCAATGACGAGTGGGTCCTGATGTTTTTTGGCAAGAAAAGGGAGAAATGGTAAAGCAGAAATATGTTACTATTTGGATATTTAATACCAGTGCACATTTTGAGCTATGAGCATGATTGTTGCCAGTCATCTGATTGGCTAAATCTATTTAATCCAAAAAATGATCTGACAAATTTGAAAAAAATCTAGCTTGATGTGAAAAATAAATGCAGCAAATCGGTGTGAACTGCAGCATAGGTAAGTCCAAAAGATATTTTAACAAGAGTGGCTGCACATGTTAAAAAGTTTCAAATAATTTCCAGAATCCTTTTTACAAGGGTTTTCCTTCTCTCTGTGATAATAGTTAGAGACAGACAATATTTTCAATATGGTTATCTGAGGTACATACAGTATATCTGGCACTGAGTGCACAGCAACACCAACTCTTGTTCAAACTTACAGTAAAAAGCATTTAGCATGTAGAAACTGATTCATATTCCTGATCACAGTGCCTTTAAGTTAATACATGTTCTGGAGGCCAATGCACTGTGCAGCCTGTACTGCAGAGTGTAAGTCAGCAAAATGTTCAGTTGCTGAATTTACTTGTTAAGTCAACAAATGCGTTCACCAATGCAAAACAGGCAGTCTCTCTGAAGACAGCCAAGCATTACTCTGACATGACCACATCTACACTGAAAGTAAGCTAATCAATCATCAAGTCACTTGCCTCATGTTGCTACTGAGCAGACCAGCTCCCAAAGCCTTAAAATACGTGATTCCATAATCAAGGGAGCATTCTGATTAAACACATGAAACATTTTCTACTGGTACCCCTGTGTATCTTGTGGGGGTTTAAAATTTTCATAATTTTAGTTAATTCCCCAGAAACTGTCTTCAGTTATGAAAACTATTATATATATATTACAACTATTATAAAGCTATTTTTCAATTTGCCAAGCTGCGACATGTTCACTGAACAGAATTCCCAGTAATACCATGATTAAAATGGGTGTAGCATTTGTTGTGCTTCATTTAATGAGAATTTTCAGAACAGGTTCAATAGCATAACATCAGTGTCACTGACTCATTGTTACAGTGCAAAGCTATCATTTACTCTTTATTTTACAGCTGAGTAAAAATATCCAGTTTCCCTAAAGGTTATCAAATAGATTGGTGATGAGGATAATTATATTCTGTTTCAGTATTTCTTATCATTTCCAGGACTGTTCCTTTTAGCCTCACAGTTTTTCAGCTGTTATTGACTAAATTTTCAAATAATAGCCTAGGGGCTTTAGAGGTTAAGCCACTGCACTTTTTGTAGTCAGGCAGATAACTTCTCCTGAACAACAGATAAACCAGATCATAAAAAACTGTTATAGCTAAAGTAATGAACATTTAATGATACTTTTTTTAAAACAGTTTTAATAGGTATTCCATCCCTCTTCTCAGATATTATCAGAAGCTTACGCCTGTTATTTAACTGATGGAATCACTCATCTATTTAAGCTTCTTCATTATATCACTATAAAGTTGGGGTGCTCCTGGTGACAAATTTCCTACATGATTAAAGGCAGGTGGAAAAAGCAGACTAGTTAGCTAATCTGTGTCATGATTGGCTGTTTTGTGTTTGTTCTCCCTCCGTCCAAAGCCCCCGTCTCTGCCTCTTCTTGTGTGTGTGTGTGTGTGTGTGTGTGTGCATGGACATGTATTCTCATCTTTATGCCTATGCTGGGATCCCAGGAGAGTTCCCACACACACTTGCAGTTAATCACCTGCGGCTGAGCTTCAGTTGACCCTGGATTGTTGAGTGACTTGAGTTAGTGACAACCCCGCCTATCTGTGGGGACTTGACTTTACAGGCAAACAATGGACCCTGTTCAGCACGTGGTGTCACTTCAAGGAGAGCAACTGGATCGGAATGCGAAAATGCTTCAGCACATGTCAAAGGAACAGGCGTCAGTGGTACAACATGTTGACAAAATCAAAGATATGCTTATTTTTCATAATCCTTATGTCACCCATGCTGTCTGCCCACTTCCTCTTTCGCCGTCGCTAGGACCCAGTATGAGAGTGTAAAAGCGGAGGTTTTTTCACTCAATGTGCTCTCAATGTGCTCTTGTTTTCCACCGACAAAGTCCGAGCTATTCAACTAACTGTGCTAAAAACTCCTTTATGACTGGGTTATTGAGAGAGGGATCTCTAGTGGGGCTAAGCGGTTGGACCCTGAGCTATCTTATGAGGAGTTTTTGGCAAAGTTCCACTGTGTGTTTGATAAAGGATCAAACCCCCCAAGCCTAAAGGAGAGGCTGTGGAGGAGTGCATTACGGATTCCCCTAGTCACCTCTACCAATGCTAATTTGTCCCTCCACGTTGCCTTTTGGAGCTGGATTTTCTTTGTTTAAAAGAAAAAGAAAGTCACTTCATCCCTAAATCAATTCTCAACAATATTACCATAAAAATATACTCTTCCCCTTCTACTCTCTGAATTTGAGCTATTACAGCTCCAAACCTTCCTGGGGTTCGGAGACTTCTACGAACAGCTTATTCGGGATTTCAGCTGAGTGGCTTTACCTTTGACCCAACTGACCTCTCCCAAGGTTCCTTTTCAGTGGTGTCCCTCAGCTCAACAAGCTTTTGAGGCGCTGAATCAACGCTTTGCCTTGATATTGCAAAGATGTCCAGGAGTACGTGTCTGCTTGTTCTACCTGCACAAAACAAGGCTTCCAGTTAACCACCAACCAGCTTACTAAGACTTCTCCCCACACCCAGTCAAGTGTCGTTGGTCTGGGTTCCCTAAACAGACCAACAGCCAAGCGGAGAGGGCCAATCAGGAGCTACAGGCCACTCTCTGCTGTGTTCCTTCTTCTAATCAGTCTTTGTGGAGTTCACAGCTTGCCTGGTTGGATTATGCTCATAATTTACTGACCAGTGCGGCAACTGAAGCTTTAAGTGGGATTAATAATCTTGCGAATATGTTTTTCTGTGTACACTTTTTGGTCGGACAGAGGGGGAGGAGGTGTTTTCACCCATGTGAGATGCACTGCTGTGCAAGTCCTCTAAGATCCTGACTGCACGTTACTGGAAGCAGATGATGTATATGACTGCCTAATGTTGATTGGTTGATAAGTGGGTTGGAAAAGAGCAGGAAGTGACAGTGGAATTCACCAAACAGGCGAACAGCAAAAAAAACTTAAAAGACAAAAAAAATACAGCATTAAAAGGACAGACAGTGAATGCATTCACACTTTTCATTGTTTGTAACACTTGTTTCACTTCAGCGCTTTGTATGTTCTAACTTCACCCTCCTTCTTCCTCCTGGCTCACAGACCAACAACAACACAAGCAAGAGCAGCCCGTAGACCAACCCAACACATTGTACACTGCCTCCATCTGGCAACAGAGCTCACTGCAGGCAGAGTGACAGTCCTTAGAGCAAACGCACTCGCTCTGCTCGATCATAAATGTACATTAATAAAATTTGAATAATTATTTTATCCCACTCATATTTCTAATCACAAGTAACAAGTGCAACTTCTACTAATCTAAACTTGAGTTGATAGACTTTAAAAGTGTGTTTTCATAATAGATGATACCATATAATATAAGTATTCTATGTATCTATCCTATGCACAGGACATGAGTTACACTGAAGACAGCATTAAATTGCCAAATCTTAAACACTTTACAATACAATACAATAAGCAGTACATGACTAAGCCAATTCTGATATTGTTCTGACTAAATATCAGTAAAGAGTTCCCAAATAACTTTATCCACAGATTGGGAAATATTTGAATTTCTTCAATGAACCTTTTTTGGTCTATTTAAAATCAACAATAGGAGGCAATTAAAAGGAATATGAAATGTGTGGGAGCTGATTGCTTTGAATTATTGATTTGTGTGGCTGTCAGGGAGCAGCTTGTGTTTGAGCTATGAGGTGCAGAGGATCAGAGAGCTGTCTCGCTTTGCTCTGTTGTTAGCACTGCCAGTCATCCTCATAGCATACATTCATCTCCATTCAATATGCTGTCATCGTTCTATTCTTGTTCACACAGCATATCCCATTACCCCTCCAACATACACGTTCACACAAGAAGCACGAGGCCTCAGTGCACCGATGCATTAAAAAAAAAGAAGCATACTTTTGTTTCATTATTAATTTGCTTATTTATTCCTATCATCAATAAAACATGGCGATGGGGCTAGAGACCGACGGAGCGATACAGAATTAAATGAGCGTAAACAAACAGGGTTTGAAGGAGATCACATCTCACACAAATTGCCTGCTGCTTTGTTCATGCCAGCTGCACTCACATAGCAGGTGATCATGTTGGGCAAAGTGAATCAGAGTATTTTTCAAATTATGATTTTTTTTTTCTTATTTGCAGCAGAAACTCCTGCAAAATGGTAAGGCCATGGAAAGTGATAATTCAGCCTTTCACAACAAAATCTGGACATGTGTGAGGATAACTAAATTCAACTTAATTTAGCTAGAAAAGTGTTCAAAAGTGAAAGTGTAGCAGGCTGAATCAGATCTACAGGGTGGGCCATTTACATGGATACACCGTAATAACATGGGAATGGTTGGTGATATTAAAGTCTTGTTTGTGGCACATTAGTATATGTGAGGGGGCAAACTCCTCAAGGTGGGTGGTGACCATGGTGGCCATTTAGAAGTCGGCCATCTTGGATACAACTTTTGTTTTTTCAATAGGAAGACGGCCATGTGACACATCAAACTTATTGGTAATGTCACAAGAAAAACAATGGTGTGCTTGGTTTCAACGTAACTTTATTCTTTCATGAGTTATTTACAAGTTTCTGACCACTTTCTGACTAAAATGTGTTCAATGTGCTAGATTGTGTTAGATTGTCAATGCAACCCTCTTCTCCCACTCTTCACAGTCTTTATTCTTTCATGAGTTATGTACAAGTTTCTCTTTATTCACAGTCATTGACATGTCGAAGAGGTTAACACGTGAGGAGCAGATCGAAATTGTGTTGATATCTGGTGGACGCAGTAACCGGGTCATTGCAGCAGATTTCAATGCAAGACACCCTACGAGACCACCCGTCTCCCATGCTACAGTTAGCAAACTGCTGATTTTTGCCAAAATGTGGACGCAAGCAAACTGTCACTAATGAAGAAACATCCGTGGCTGTCCTAGCTTCATTCAGCAAGAGCCCACAGCGTAGCACTCGCTGCATGTCACTGGAGAGTGGCATTAGTCGAACATCCCTTCGGCGGATATTAGCTACTCACAAATGGCACCCTTACAAACTCCAGCTACTTCAGCATCTTAACGAGGATGACCCAGATCGGCGCACAGAATTTGCAGAATGGGCAAAACAAAAATTGGAACAGGACCCTCAGTTCACGCAGAAGATTTTGTTCAGAGATGAGGCAAACTTTTATGTGAATGGTGAAGTTAACAAACAAAACCACTCCTATTGGTCTGACACTAACACACATTGCATGGATCCCTCCAAGACTGTTGGAACAACAAAAGTGATGGTTTGGTGTGGTATATGGGGTACAATGATAGTGGGTCCATTCTTCATCAATGGAAACCTCAAGGCCACTGGATATTTGAAATTGCTTCATGATGATGTGTTTCCCTCTTTGTGCACTGAAGCTGGCACGTTCCCTGAGTTTTTCCAGCAAGATGGTGCACCACCACATTATGGGTGCCAGGTCTGAGCATTCCTAGATGAACAGTTTCCTGGAAAGTAGATTGGTCGTCGTGGGCCAGTTGAATGGCCCCCAAGGTCTCCCGATCTGACCCCCTTAGACTTTTCTTTTTCTTTCCCTCCCCATCTCCAGCTGCCTCCCCCTTCCCGCTCCACCACAACCACCCACACATGCAGGGCCTTGGAGTAGGTGTATGTCACCAGCGTGCAGAGGAGGCTACCCCCCCCCCCCTCTGTCCCCTTCTGGCTGCCTCTGCCTCAATTTTATCCCACAACTTAGAGATTCACATTACTCACACTTTCATTACAGTGCAGGGAAAAGGGTAACACCACCTGGGTCTGGGTGCAGTTCCCCCCTCCAGGGGCAAGGGTACCTAGACCCGGTTCGTAGAGTACGCTTGGGGAGTGTGATCGTGTGTACAGCGTCAGCGTCTCTTTATGTCTGTCTCCACGTTGGTTGAGTGTGGAGTAAGTGCATATGAGAGCATGAGGGAGGAAATGGATGTTTGCGTCTGTGTGTGCCTGTATGTCTGTGTCTATATGTCAGGTTGGGTATCAGACGCCACCTCTCTGGGGACATCTCAGGCCCTCCAAGGTTTGGAGGCCTATCTCCACCCACCACCACTTCCCCTGCCAGTGGCGGACTCCCTCAGGTATCGGTGCGTTGGTGGTTCTTTGTGTGTGGGGGTGGGCGTCCGGGTACACACCGGCTCACTCCTTGACGGCCGCTTATCGGGGCCTGGAGCCTGGGGCTCGCTCGGGCCACTTCGGAGGTGGGGTGCCCCCGGCCTCTTGGCCTGGGGCTCGGTCACTCAGGCACAGCTGGCTGCCGGCGGAGCTCACGGGCGCGTCACTGCAACTCCCCCTGGCTTCTGCTCCGCGGCTGCTGAGTGAGCCCTCATCTGGGACTCTCCTCAGCTCTTACTGGGACAGTGGTGCGGCTGCCCCTCTGTTGGTCTTCCTTGGTCTCTTGTGTTCTGGGGGCCCCTGGATGTCTGGAGTTTTGATCTCCTCCATACCTGCTTCATACCCTGGAGGACGGGGCTGTGGCTCCCCACACTCCCTAGCAGATCGTTACATGGAGAAACCTTTGGAATGCAAGCATGCTGATCCACACAGGTATGCACACAGGTGTACACACGGGTATTCACAGACGCGGACTACAGCTTTCTTGGCTGCTGCCTCAAAGCACATTGTGCGCTGTCTATCTTGCGTGCCGCACAATATCGTTTATTATTTAGTATCTACTGATATCTACTGCTAGCTAGTTTATTGTGATGGTGCCGTTTTTTTTTTACTATGTTGCTCCTTGTTGTTTGCTTTCTGTTCTGTTTCTTTTCTCCAAACAGGTGACCCAGGTTTGTTTTTTTTTTCTTTCTTCCCCCCCTTCTCACCGTCTCTTCTCCCCTTTGGTTTTCTTTCTCTCCCTCTCTTTCTTTCATTCTTTCTCCCTGTCCTGTCCCCTTTGTAGCAACTGAAAATAAAATAAATTCATAATTATAATAAAGGTCAATCAAATGGACCAATATGGCAAGGCCATGATGATCCACTTGGTAAAATAAATCCGCTTGGCATCTTTCTTGGCCTTAAGACAACAATTCTGATGGCTAAAGATCCAAACGGGACAACAAAAAAAAAAAAAAAGACTTTTCTTTGGGGTCATCTGAAGGCAATTGTCTATGGTGTGAAGATACGAGATGTGCAGCACCTAAAACTACGGATACTGGATGCCTGTGCTGGCATTTCTCCTGCGGTGTTGCTATCAGTGTGTGAAGGGTGGGAGAAGAGGGTTGCATTGACAGTCTAACACAATGGCAAGCACATTGAACACATTTTAGTCAGAAAGTGGTCAGAAACTTGTAAATAACTCATGAAAGAATAAAGTTACGTTGAAACCAAGCACACCATTGTTTTTCTTGTGACATTACCAATAAGTTTGATGTGTCACATGGCCGTCTTCCTATTGAAAAAACAAAAGTTGTATCCAAGATGGCCGACTTCTAAATGGCCACCATGGTCACCACCCACCTTGAGGAGTTTGCCCCCTCACATATACTAATGTGCCACAAACAAGACTTTAATATCACCAACCATTCCCATTTTATTACGGTGTATCCATATAAATGGCCCACCCTGTATATTTACCTACAGCCCTTCTCTATTGCAGGACATAACACAAGAGAACAAGGGGTCAAACTGACCCTTTAATCTGTTACAATAAAGGGACAAGGATTATCTAACTTACTACAATTAAACATTTGTTTTATAAAAGTAGGTATTCAGTTTTACACCTGGGGCGCTTGAAACTTCAAGGCACAGTAAAATTTGCAAAAGACATCTTCTTGACAAGTGTCTCCAGCGGTGTGATGTGCATGTCAGAATGACATTTCTCCTCCTCGCCAGAAGGCATATGTGACACAACCCTGAGCGGTTGGCAGTGTTCCTGATTTGCAATGTGTTTGCTATTTCTACTGACACTTAATAGTATTACAAATGTGATTTACACACTCCGTTTTGAATAACTGATTTATAGCAAAGAGGGTTTAGTTATGCTTTGTCATCGTTTCCATCCCGCTGTACTTAGTGGCATCCACATAAAATCCTACTAAACTAAACTAAACTCCTAAACTAGATACATTTCAAAATACTTCTGTTAGTAAAAAGAACAACACATTCATGTTTGAGGCAGAAACTGACAAATAACTGTTTGCAAGTTATCCAGTTACAGTCACTGTGATATTATTCTTTCGTTTTAAATTCCACTTTTTAAAGCTTCAGTGTTTGGTTTTCTTCCAGGGTAGTTTCTTGTGGCCAGAGGTTCCCAAAAATCCAATTTACTCACAAGGACACCAGTTTAAAACATGTCACACATAATATTTATTGATATTGAAGAATTAATAATAATGTAGCAGTAAATGGAGACCAAAAATGAAAGCTAGGCAAGAGATGAGTATAGCAGGTAGGCTATGGACATGAGTCAATATGTGTGTGTGTCTTGAGAAAAGAATGAGACAACATCCTTCTACCAAAATTCCAGCAACTGGTCTTAAAGGTTAAACTGTGATGGTTAAACTGAGAAGCAAGATGCTTGGTGGTGCATTAATGTCCTCACAAAGCCAAAGATGACTGCATTTCTCCTCCTGCATGGAGAGCTGAACAAGCAGCAACCTAGAAACACTGGTAACATGAACCTTTAGCCAAAATATTAAAAACCAGTCATCCAAACAACTGTCAAACTTGGGACTCGGCACCCAGCAATACACCGGCTGAGATGATAATGGATCAAGAGAGACGGAGAACAAATGGACAGACAAACAGATAAGGATTAACCAAATTAGTAGTAAGATGAACAAGTTTTCTTAAGGTTCATAAGTGAGTAAATAAACCATCAAAAGAAAATAATGGGTGGAATGTTCTCACACTCTAATAAATTACATGCAAATGTTAATGCAACAGTTACATTTACTGGTTATCACTTGTTTTTCTTCTTTTTTCCATTTGCATATTAAATAAACCAATTTGTGACTGAGCTGCAGACTTTCAGCTATAGTTCAGGGCTTTAACAAAAGCTTTTCATTAACTGTTTTGGAATTACAGCCTTTTTATACATAGTTAGTTTAAAGTAATTGGACTAACTAATTGGATGGAATGGACATTACCAAATGCTATATTTCCTCCCTTCAGGTTATATGTTTGGCCTTAATGCAGCCACCTTCAGTTACTGCTTATCTGAGGGTCTCTCAGTTTTGTCTCCAGTACAAAAAGATGCCAGTGGCAGCCATACACATCCATGCCATTACATAGCCTCCACCATGTCTGATAGATGATACTGCCATGCTACAACTCATGAGCGGTTCTGTCCTTCTCCATGTGGACTGGTTCGCACAGAGCACTTTTCTACTTTTCTAGAGCTGGGCGATAGAACGATAACGATATGTATCGCGATATAACTTTTTCTCGATAGAAAAATTAAACTATTGCGATAGACCTCGCCGCTCTTGTCCTCTTAAAAAGAAAAAAAGAAAAAAAAAGAACAGCCAATCCAAATTAAGTAGCGCAGAGCCGAACCAATCACAGCTGCAGCGTCACGTCACGTGGCTTGTTACGTACAGCACAAGCGCCAAGCCGCACATGTGTATTTGTTTGGGAAGCAGCCAGCCACCGTACCACCCGGGTAATGGAGGAAATGAGCGTGACCGAAGGTTACCGAAGAGAAAACAGATGATGGTTCCAATGCCGGAGAGATTGTCGAACGGAAGAGCCATAGAAGTTCCGTAGTGTGAAGGTATTTCGGCTATTTCAACTCTGACAAAAAACAGAGCAGCGCGCACTGTAAATTGTGCCGAAAGCAAGTCTGGAAATACAATAAACTGGTGCATGCTCAGGCTACGTCCACACGTACCCGGGTATTTTTGAAAACGCAGATTTTTCTATGCGTTTGCACCTTTCGTCCACACGTAAACGGCGTTTTTGGTCACTGAAAACTCAGTTTTTGCATTTACGTGTGGACTAGAAAAACGGAGAAAACGCAGCGTCAAAGGTGTGCGCATTTTTTGACGTCACACTGTGCGCCACGTTATTGTTTCGGTGAAATGAATTTCTACAATACTGTTACTGTTAATTCTACTCTCTGCAGTGTTTAAATGCTTACATATACACACAGTTACTGTCCCTCCACACATACGACTCAGTTCTGCTTCTATGCCCCAGCTTTGTTTACTTTTTCCCACCGAGGCTTCTAGACTTCTGATTGGCCAACATTTCTGCACGGTTAGGAATCTAGCGCCACCTGCTGCTTTGGCATGTTCATAGCAGCGTTTTCCTTCATTTCTGCCTTTATGTGTGGACGGGATTATTTTTTAAAACGAAAACGGAAAATCTCCGTTTTCAAAAACACCCGTGTACGTGTGGACGTAGCCTCAGTCTCTGACTGGAAGCGCTAATTCGTCATTCAGCTTTTGTCAGACTAAAGTAACTGTTAAAACTGTTTGAAAAGCTAAGCTATACAACAAGGAGAGATTGAGAATTTCCTTTTAGTTCTCAGTTTATTTGATATTGACAAAAGTTAGTCAATTTTGTCTGTTCTTCTGTAAAACAAACTAAGATTTATTTTTCTGAAAAAGTCTCATGTTCCTTAAGTACATCTACCCTGTTGAACTTATTATGGGAAATAAATATTTAAATAAAAACAAGCTGCTGATTATTTCACATTTTACTTGTGAGCAACGGCACATTTAAATCTTTTCCACTTTTCCCAGAATACGCGCTTCTTTAGCGGTTTGGACTCCTTCTGACATTTCTTTGGAGGTGGAGGAACACCAAAGTAACTGCTTAAAGGAACTGAAGAAGCTTCTCGGATGAGAGGTGAAACGTCTTCAAGCAACTTAAAGAAGTCCAGACGCTTTTCTTTGCAAGCTCCTTTGACTACGATGACCTGGATGACTGAGAACCTTCACAGACTTAAAGGAGCTTGCTTTTTCAACATCTTTAAGAGCTCTAAACAAATGTCTGTCCTCCTCCAGAAAATCTTATGTACGCAAACAAGCATTGCAGCTTCTTATCTGGTGCGCATTTTTTATTTTGACAGCGCATGCGCATCTGCGGATCACTTATGTGCACCCCTGCTTATAGACCTCACTGCATTGGCACACTGTATCACCAGCCAGTGAGACTGGCAGTGGGGTGTATTAAGACACACGCTTTGCACCCAAACACAAAAGAGACACGAGCACACTTACAGACAGATTCAGTACATCATCTTTATCTTTCCCTGCCAACAACCCCCACACACACTCACACTTGCAAATTAACACTCTTCTGCTGTTTATCATCTGATTCAATTAAAGCAGCAGAGGCGAAGGGATCAGAGCCCCTGGGACAGCATTTTAAATGGGCACAAAACAAATGAGCTGAGGTTCAGCCACTGACATTTAAATGAGAGTAATGAGGCTGCTTGTCATCAACACTCCTCTGCCAGCCAGAGTATCAGCTGCTGCTCTGTTGTCTTTTCTGTCTGATGCTCAACTTCATCTCTACAACTTTATATTTTATCTTTATTTCATCCTCCAATAACATATTCAGAGCAGTGTCATGATGATCTGGGTAACTGATAAAACGCTCACCTTCACTCCCCTGCTATGATATTTGTTCTTCTTTCACAGCACTGTTTATTATCTCTGAATCCTGGCCCTGTAAATGCAACACATTCAGTCTGGTTTGCAGTTATCATCTGAAGCCTTTGAGCCCAGAGTTTAGCATCGCTCCCTAAAAACATGAATCACTGGCTCTTATTTATTCCACAGTTGGAAAGCAAAGACTGTAGTGATGGTTCATTTTTAGAATATAGCACAGATGGGGCCAGATGATGCACTTAAAAGTCAGTTATACATTTTTGTGAGATTCGATCATAAAGCTCTTGACTGATAAGAGTTTGCTAAGGTATTATAAACAAGTTCACCCCCCTGAAACCAAACATAAAACTTAAGCTGACAGAATTTTTCTCACCCGTTCTGTTAAATAAAACATTCCAATGATTCCTAATTTCTTCCCAGGGACAGAAATGAGGGTATCAGTATACAGTAATAGTCTCTTTCCCTAATGATCACTGTTTTGTCTTGATTTGATTCACATTACTTTGCAGACTGCAGCAAGCCACCAAGAAGGGTGGAGAAGGTCAAGCGTATGTTTTTTTCAGCAGCCAATCAGTTCTCGCCTAAGCCTGAATTTAAAGAGAAAAAAAAACTGTATGGCAAAATATCATGGGAGCTCATTACCAGTGTTGGGGGCGGTCACAGCAGTCGCTTGAGAGGTGACATGTTGTAAAATCATTTTAATGAAATGCTGAATCCAGGGGCGAACAAGACGTACATTCAGTTACTAGCTGGTGAAAGTCACTCAGACGTACACACAGGCCCAAAAAACTGTGATGAAGAGGAGATGCAGTTAAGCAAATGGTGACTCTCGAAGATGCACAAGGAAAGCTTGATTCTGACTAATTGGAGTGTCTGGCTCTAACCTCATTTCACTTCAGCAGCTTGTTTATCTTGCAAAAAGGTTGGAAATTCCATGTTGTGGACCTTCAGTATTTAAATCATTGATAGTCTGTGTTGGTGGAGCAAAATTAACCAACTAGTTACTGCATTTAGTTTATTACTTGTTTTACCTAATAGTTTAACCTCGATTTTTCAAAAGTATAGAAACGAAGACATTATACTGCTACTGTTCTATCGAAATTTTAAACAAATATCCTCATATGTGGCTCTAATTTTTCTAAGAAACAAAAATTAGGTTAAAAAAAAAAATAACTCTGGTAATTCTTTGTTTTTACATTCATCAGGTCCCAATCAGCCCAAATATCAAAGAGAAATTAAAAATGCATGCCGTGGAAGAGTTCAGGTCTTAGGAGGATAAAGTTAGCACACTACTGGAGAGCTAGAAGGATCGGATTGGCTGGAAGCCAAATCTTCTTTACATTTTAGATCTATTCTCTGTGATTTTTGTGCCTGGGTTATTTTTTATATCACCTTGCCGCATGTGACTTTCATCAGGGTGATCCTTGCTACAGCCTTTTTTTCCTTGGAAGTTGAAAGTCTAGTTAACAGGCTTAATGTCTAGAAGCCTGTTGCTGAGCCTGTTGATGGAAAAAATACAAAAGAATGATCGAAGAAATTAAATATTACAATGTACCAAAATGATTGGATATGATGTTTCAGCATCCGCTTTGCATCTGCTGTCATGAACAATAAAATAATAATTCAGAGGTAACATTTTTAATCCCTGAGAGTAATATTTTCAAGAAGAAATGATGGAACAAATTTTCAGCTGAGACTGAAGGTGGGAATGATTCAGAAGCATCCAGCAGATTCCAGATTTCCTGCAGCTGACAAGTACAGCATATACAGGTTACCATGGGCACCATGGCTTACTTCCACAGTACAAAGACATGCAGGTTGATTGGTGATTTGAGACTGGCTGTAGGTGTTTACGTGAAATCATGTGGTTATGTGTCTCTCTGTTTTAGCCACGTATAGGTCAAACAATAGATTAGGCATACAGACAAAAAGCAAGACCCAGCACATAAAATGGAGCTGGGATGATGTTGGGTTGCAAAGTGGCAACTGTGGTTGAATAGTTGGAACACATCATCTACAGTGCTTCATTAATGGCAATCCACCACTCATTGCTTTGGATTCCTGCTGTTTTGTGTATTCAGGTCGAATGCAAAAAGATTAATTTCTTAGCTTCTCAGTTATCTTGTCGAAAATCTGTACATTGTAAGAAGAAGGCCTTGTTTTGATTTTATAAAACTGACATCAAAGGGTGTTGTTTCTAGCTTAAAAGATCTGTTGTATAACAGTGCTGTAAATATGCCTGTTTTATGAGCACATTCATGAATAGGAATGATTCCTAATACATTCTCCCTTTTCAGATATGGTTTACTTGATATCAGACATCATATTATAAATCCTATAACAACAATAATGTGATAAAACAGGTGAATGTAAAAACTTTTTTTTTTTTTTAAAAAAAAGGAAGGTTAAATCAAACAGAAAAAGGCCAGTGTACAGAATTTTTAGCAGGAAAGGCTATTTAGCAGAGATCCTGCAAAAACACACTGAGAATGACAGGGATGTATAGAGCTAAAGAGTAGACAAAAGGCAGCAACTATGGGAGAAGAGCTGTTGCAGCAGCAGAGCACAGTACCTCAGCTTCTCCCATTGATTTCAGCTCTACAACAAATTGGACCATTTTTCACATCATCCTGCAGCGGCACCACTTGCCTTTTTATTTATTCCCCCATTCAGCAGAGCCCCCAGCTCTACATGAAACCAGCAGCGCACATACACACACACTGTCTGGGGAATGCATGTGTACTGTAAAACATGACACAAATACATTTCTGTCACCGTTAACAGGATGTTAGTCTAATAACAAATAAGGGTGGAGTGTAGAAGAATTATGTTATAGATAAAGTATGTTGCATATGTTATGAACTAATCCCCTGTAGGAGTTTAAATGTGCATTTTCAAACTTACTGTTTTCCTTGTGACTGCAAATCATAAATTAGCAACCAAAGTTTTAGAAAACCTGTTGGTGTTAAACTGGTCCCTCATTCAATAATGAACCTGTAAGTTGTCCTTGGCATTTAATAGGATTTAATTGGATATTGCCCTCCTTCAAAGCTCCACAGTTTGTTTGAAAATGCAAGAGAGAAATGTTCTGCTAACAAAAACTTCAGCCTTCATATTGCTAAAGGGAATATGTGCTCTTAGGCCATTTAGAGAAGAGAATTCTCTCCCTTTTATTTAAATGTTTAGTACAGTACAATGCAGTAGAGGGGTGAAAGCTTGGAATGAGATTTCTTGATAAAAGCACATCTGGAGCTTCGAGTGCAGCTTTAAGATCCAGCCAATATATCCCTAGATTTTTATTTCACACATTTAATTTAATTATCCCAAGTCATAGCTGCACTACTCAGTGTTTTCTTATTACCTATGGATTTATTACTGCTCTTCAGCTTTTTCATAATCTTTCAGCTCATCATTTTGGTTTAATGGTCTAAACTTTGTGTTGCTAAATTTGTTTCTTGTCACAGGATGCAGCTGTATGCTCTGCTAAACCCACTAAACCTGTTCCACAATAAACGAGCAAATGAAATTTACTGACTAGCTTCTGAGCAGCACTGTAAGCTACTCCCATTTACCTGCCACTTTGGCTGCTTCATCCCACAGTCACTTCTATTTATGCTTGCTGTTATGCCTGCTTAGACGTAGAGAAGAAGTCAAAACTGGAAGCAAAGACATTGCAGAGGAGTTTTTTCCACAAAAATCTCATCTTTTGATACTGTTGCAATATCGCCAGCTGTATAAGTTTCTGTACAGATATATTATTAAAATGCAGGTAAGAACCGACACAATCATACACTTGTGTCTTCGACACGAATGCAAAATTAAGAGGTGGGCAGCTAACAAAAGTGGATGTAATGTTAATTTGATCAAATTTGGTGCCCAGTGCCGTTCACAAGGAAGAGCAAGTTCCTTGTGAAAAACTTAAATCTTTCCTTTTGGAGTTTTTCATGATCAAAAAAAGTTTAGTGTAATGCTACTTTGCCCACTCATCAGGACTTGGTTGTTTCCATTGTCATTAAAAGATTCATAATTTATAATAAGCAATCTATCTGCTGTCCTTCTTCTGATTCATTACAGGCTGTATTTGTAGCAATGAAATTCTAGACTGCAGTCAGTTGATTTCAGTAGACACAACCAATGATACGTGCTGGTTCGCCACAAGCAATCACTATATCAGCAAGGTTCAGGTAGAGTAAGCTAATACTCACTTTATTTTTTTTATGCTTGTGCTTTCACATGTGGCAAAACTGCTGCTCCATATGTGGAGTCTATGTGTTTAGTTCAGAACTCCCATTCATACAAATCTAAGCATTTTTAGGGCTTTAGGTTACTGAACTGAAACATAGCAAGTGGCAGATAAGTTCCAACTTTATCTTCCACTTCTGCACATCTTGATTCTGTTGAACACAACAATCCAAAAAAGAACTTCTCCAGTCTCTTTTCCACCTTTCTCCTCAATTCAAAGTCACCGTTGCTCCCGTTCTCTCTTTCTGCCTACTTCTACCTGCCATCTGTATCAATCTCTCTCTGCACTCAGACTGACAGGTCGCCTCCTCAATGCTTTGTACCCCTGGCTCTGCCTGGGGAGGTGTCTTCACCACATCACCTTGGCATCACTCTACTTCCCAACTCCCACTCTTCATCTCTCTGCCTCCTCCTCCTCCTCCTCCTCCTCCTCACAACATCCTATTGTTCTGACTTTAAAAGCCAAAGAGTGATAGAAGACTTAATAGGAGCTAAAGCTGAAGTGACAGTTTGGTGTCATCGCTGGGCGTTTAGTCCGTTTGAGAAATGTCAAACTGTTGTATGTGAAGGTGGTTACTGAGTGTGAACATAATGGATGACCGGCTTCAGGCGCAGTCTGCGAGCTGTCGAGCTGTCCGGCTCAAGCGCTGCCCTGTGCATTGGCCTGCACTACATTGAAAAGTTGAGGCATCTCTGGATGTCTAAGAACTGTTATTTCAAGTTTCTGTTCTCATTTGATTGACCTGCACCTCTGAACTTAGCGTGAACCAGTATAAAGTACTGGCATAAAGATAAGGATGAAGACGATGATGGAAAGACACCTCTGCTCAGACATCTGGCAGAATAAGAAATTTAAATCTTAGAACAGATTTAGTAGAAGAATGGTCTTTTGTGAAAGTTGCAACTTTAAACAATAATGTACAACTTTCAAGTTGCCTTAACACCAAGACAGAACACACTAGAATAGGGATACAACAATACCAGAAATAAAGCAGCCATTATTAAGAATACTTGTAGGATCACACAGTTCTTGATACCAAGTTTGATACCAACTCCGACTCTGCTCCTCTTATCAATTAGCTGGAGCAGAGCAATTTCAGTATCTGCACTCGTCACCATCTTCCACATGCAGTTTTTCCAGTGGCTGTGGGCTTCTTTCTTTTTCTTCACCATGTAAAAACAGACTAGCACACCTCAGCTATAGAAGAATTGCTGCCTCTGTACATATGCTGTCTACGGTAACAAAGAAAAGCAAGTACTATTATTGAGACTTTTGTTATTAAATGGTACTATTGTTTCCACTCATCCCGATCAGCTATCAGGCTATCGCTTCTATCATATATCCCCTCCCAGCTAGAAGGTCCTGGGCTTGATTCCATGGCCTGCTGATGCCTTTAATACTTTAAAAAACTGCATTAGCAAGAATTCATGCCAAAAAGAAGAAGCTATTGATTAGCTCTGGTCAGGGAGGAATAAACCAGTGAGTAGGTGGTTTATTTTTAATAAAAGGCAAATATTGGCTTCATCTGTTGCAAGGCAATATATTGAATTGGCCTCCGCCTACGTCAGCGCAGGACAAATATTTGCCTTCACAACTCTAAAGATGCTGAAAAGACTGATATATGAGCAGAGGTGTCTTTACTTTTTTTGTGCCATCACCATGGTGACCACATCACTCTATCGCAGGTGTATGCTCACAGTGATTAAACTCTAAGTTGGTTTAACATTCACAGTCAACATCAGCTTACAGGTAACACTGTGTATATCATTAGACACAGACCCCATGGAGATGAACAGGGCCCTTTGGATGTTGGCCACTGAGCTGAGATAAGTTGTATTGTATTATATGGAGACAGTTTTATTCATTTCTGAGATCAAATTCTCTCCATACTGTACAAATCAATTTCTCTAAAACCACTCCTCCTGTTTTTGCATGTCTGATCATAATTATACCAAATTATATCTAATATTTGTGTGCCTTCTAAACAGATTTTTCCAACCACAAACACACAGACACACACATATAGTCACCCATAATGTGATAATAAGTGTTTCTTTCCCCACATGGTAGACAGATAACTGGAAGCTAACAAGGGGCATGTGGGGAGCTGACAAACACACATGGACACACACACACATAGACAGGAAAACGGGGGAATAAAGAAGCATATGATAGAAAGAAGTAACAGGGAGTGAAACGAAGGAGAAAGTGGTAAATTTGGAGCTTAAAAATTAAGAATGAGTGAGAAAAAGAAGGAAAGAGAGGGCAGTAGAGGGAGCAAAGAAAGAAAGTGAAGGAAGTTAGGAGCGAGAAGAGATGGAGAGGAATTCAGCCTGGAGCATTAATGCAAACGTCCCCGCATTTATCCTTAATGAACCACACTGCAGCTCTTTCAGTTGAACCCTATCGCTGTGGTTGTATGGCACTCTCCAAGTTGAAAATGTATTGTGCATTCGTAAGGGCCCCACTGAAACTTAATCTCCTATTGGATTCTCATCCACTACAAACCTACTGCTGGTGCTAAAACACAAGCATGCCTCCCACCAAGAGCTGGAATATTCAAAGGGGGAAAAATAAGATAATAAATAAGAAGTTTTAAAGTTCCAGGTGTGGATTTTTCTAAGGTGAACACACCAAAAGTTTGTAGATATAGACTGTTGTTTGCTCCAGGCTCTGGGAAGAGAAACCCCTGTCTGGTACACACACACAAACACACACACTCATATGTAGTAGCAGGAGTCTTAGCAAAACAAAACAAAAAAGTATTGATGTTAGACATGTGCATTACTGATGGGCATGCCTTTCTATTACTACCAAACTTTTATCTGTCGTAGAAAAGATGTGAAATGTGTGCTTCAATAAAAAGTGTCAGTCCCACTTGAGTTTAAGATGTATGAAATTTAAACAAATTAAAATCCAGAAGTGAAATATTTAAAGAACCTTATTTTGCTCAGAATCACTGTAGCAAATGATCAAATAACTAAAGATCAAAGCTGATGACCCAGCAATTTTTAGTGTTCACAACTTTCAACAACTACCTCAAAAACTTTTCAACAGATGATCGAAACTTTGAAGTAAAAATTTATCATTCATAAAGTAGTGGACTTATATACAGTGGGGCAAAAAAGTATTTAGTCAGCCACCGATTGTGCAAGTTCCCCCACTTAAAATGATGACAGAGGTCAGTAATTTGCACCAGAGGTACACTTCAACTGTGAGAGACAGAATGTAAAAAAAAAAAAAATCCATGAATTCACATGGTAGGATTTGTAAAGAATTTATTCGTAAATTAGGGTGGAAAATAAGTATTTGGTCACCTCAAACAAGGAAAATCTCTGGCTCTCACAGACCTGTAACGTCTTCTGTAAGAAGCTTTTCTGTCCCCCACTCGTTACCTGTATGAATGGCACCTGTTTGAACCCATCATCTGTATAAAAGACACCTGTCCACAGCCTCAAACAGTCAGACTCCAAACTCCGCCATGGCCAAGACCAAAGAGCTTTCGAAGGACACCAGGAAAAGTATTGTAGACCTGCACCAGACTGGGAAGAGTGAATCTACAATAGGCAAGCAGCTTGGTGTGAAAAAATCAACTGTGGGAGCAATCATCAGAAAATGGAAGACATACAAGACCACTGATAATCTCCCTCGATCTGGGGCTCCACGCAAGATCTCATCCCGTGGGGTCAAAATGATCATGAGAACGGTGAGCAAAGATCCCAGAACCACACGGGGGGACCTGGTGAATGACCTGCAGAGAGCTGGGACCAAAGTAACAAAGGTCACCATCAGTAACACACTACAACGGCAGGGAACCAAATCCCGCAGTGCCAGACGTGTTCCGCTGCTGAAGCCAGTGCATGTCCAGGCCCGTCTGAAGTTTGCCAGAGAGCACATGGATGATACAGCAGAGGATTGGGAGAATGTCATGTGGTCAGATGAAACCAAAGTAGAACTTTTTGGTATAAACTCAACTCGTCGTGTTTGGAGGAAGAAGAATACTGAGTTGCATCCCAAGAACACCATACCTACTGTGAAGCATGGGGGTGGAAACATCATGCTATGGGGCTGTTTTTCTGCCAAGGGGACAGGACGACTGATCCGTGTTAAGGACAGAATGAATGGGGCCACGTATCGTGAGATTTTGAGCCAAAACCTCCTTCCATCAGTGAGAACTTTGAAGATGAAACGAGGCTGGGTCTTCCAACATGACAATGATCCAAAACACACCGCCCGGGCAACAAAGGAGTGGCTCCGTAAGAAGCATTTGAAAGTCCTGGAGTGGCCTAGCCAGTCTCCAGACCTCAACCCCATAGAAAATCTGTGGCGGGAGTTGAAAGCCCCAAAACATCACTGCTCTCGAGAAGATCTGCATGGAGGAATGGGCCAAAATACCAGCTACTGTGTGTGCAAACCTGGTAAAGACCTATAGTAAACGTTTGACCTCTGTTATTGCCAACAAAGGTTATGTTACAAAGTATTGAGTTGTATTTTTGTTATTGACCAAATACTTATTTTCCACCCTAATTTCCGAATAAATTCTTTACAAATCCTACCATGTGGATTCATGGATTTTTTTTTTTTTCACATTCTGTCTCTCACAGTTGAAGTGTACCTCTGGTGCAAATTACTGACCTCTGTCATCATTTTAAGTGGGGGAACTTGCACAATCGGTGGCTGACTAAATACTTTTTTGCCCCACTGTATTTTAACCAGTTTCTACACTGAACACATAAATGCTGGTTTGCCTTGTATACAGTGTAGCCAGCAGTTTAGCATCTCTCAGATACAACAGTAGTCATTGCTATCTCTTCATCAGCACAGATTTCTTTTTCTGAATGGAAAACCCTTCCTGCTCAGCACCTTGCTGTTCTTTCTCCCATTATTTCCAAAAACAGGCAGCAATCTTTACTGGAATATAAACCAAACACTCCAACAATTTTTATATGGATCCAAATAAAACCAAAGATGTACATAACAAAAAAGCAAAGCAAGTTCAGTGCATTAAATATCCTATATATTTCTTAACGATTGGCGGCAGCCAGTAGTATTCGTATATTAAAATCCTGAAATAAACAATTCCTCTCATTCCTAAACACATCTTGCATGTTATGGCCCCTGCTAAGTGAAACTGAAAAGAACATACACATACAAGTCCTCTATATCAGGTACTGTATTTGAACCAAAACACCCTTTGTCACGCCCCATACCCTTACCCTCACCTTTATGAGAGCATCTGAGCTGGAACCACACAAGGACAAAATGACAAAGCTGAGGAGAATATGAAGTACCACTATGTGTGAAAATTGTCCATTTTCAAAGCTCCAATTCTGAAGACAAAGTGATGCATGTGGGTAGGGAATGCATTTTTTTCTAATACTGATCAAGACAGACAGGAGGAAATAAGCTGGGAAATCCTTTCCAATAGATGGAGAGTTCAGCAGAGCAGGTCTCAGTAATGTCTTTTGTTATCTAAGCCTGATACGAAAGACTTTTTACTTCCACGAGGCTGCCACATTCACATGTTATCAAAGTAAAATAATCTGTTTTGTATTCCTGTTCATCTTTTTTCACTATTATTTATTTTGTTTTTCAATAGCCACCACCAGTTTACCTGAAAACAGCTTGACAGCTTGCTTGTCAGATGACAGAATGATCATGTTTTTTTGCTGTCAGTGTAGCATTTTCATCTAATGTGTTACTGATATTTGGAGGTAAACCAACTGGGACTGATGTTTGTTCCCCTCAGAGAAAGAAAAATAGGCTGCAAAAGTACAGGGAGGACTGGGAAAAGGAAAACACCTGGCTGGAAAAGTGCACGATAACATCTATAAAGCGCACTGCACTGTGTGCCGGCGCACTTTTTCCATAGGCATGCTTCTAGTGGTGGGCACATGAAGAACATGAGGGGCGTGAAAGCTCGGGCAACCCTTAACCAATTTTTTGTCCACCAGGCCACGGGAAAAGCAGATATGGTATGTAAACACTGGTTTGTTTGTTTTTAACCCTCTGGTTAAGGTTAATATGGGCATGTGCAGTGAATATCAGCGCTATGTGGCCAGAAGTGTGATAATATAATTTATTTTGTGTAATAAACAACTGCAAGGATAGATGATTACAACAAATAGATGACTAATACATAAAAGTAATACATAGATGAATAATGATGATGAGTTAAGATGCGTAATCATGGGAACAAGTGGGTTTACAAACAGGAGCAGCTGATTAGCATTAGAAAAGCTGAAATAATACCTCAACTGAAGCCAATTGTACTAAATGCACTATATGTGCACTGTTACAAGAATGATTTTGTTCTATTGTTTTCTATTAATTTATATAATTTTAAGTTAAGCAGGACAGAGTTCTTTTAAAGAAAGATTTACTTATATTCTCAAAGGTTAAGCATGACAGGCTTCTGTTTAAGAAAGAGACCTGTTTTACTGTGTTAATGTTGTCATTTTGAGCTAAAAATAAATGGCTAAATGATCATTTGTTTCCCATATGGTCATATCACAAAGAATATGCATCTGCTTAAATCAAATTCAAGTCAAATGGTTAAAAAATAATTTCACACACAAAAAAAAGAGCTACCACACTGGGAAGGGTGAAGACAACTGGGTTGCCCGGCCCTGGCCACAAGGTGTTCCTTATTTATTTTTCAGGGAGTTGGCAACCCTAGTGAGAATGGATGAATGAAGTTTAATGAAGATGCGGAGTGTGTATCTATCTATCATATATATATATATATATATATATATATATATATATATATATATATATATATATATCTTAAGTGGGAAATACTAAAGGCTTTAGGAAATCCATATTCAAGGGCTGAATGCATTCCAAACTGATTCGTTGATGCTTTCAAAAAGTTATGTTTTTTGACAAAGTAAACATAAACACATTTTGTATTTTAATTATATATATATATATATATATATATATATATATATATATATATATATATATATATATATATATATATATATATATATATATCTTAAGTGGGAAATACTAAAGGCTTTAGGAAATCCATATTCAAGGGCTGAATGCATTCCACATTGATTCGTTGATGCTTTCAAAAAGTTATGTTTTTTGACAAAGTAAACATAAACACATTTTGTATTTTAATTATTTTAATTTAAGTTTGATTTTTATGACAAGCCCAAAGACTCCCCAGCCCTCTTTATAAATCCCGTATGAAAATAGATCTGATCCCAAGTGTTCAGCGCTGACATTGAGCTCTCCTAGATCTTTGACATGGAGCCATATCTTACTCCTCACTTGCTGAGGGTGTCATGGCAAGTAAAGCCTGGCAAATTTATCAATTTATATTCAGTGCCACTTCAAATCCGAAGAAGAGTAGTCCCAGAGAAAAAGATCCGTTTTCCAGTTCTAGACCTTGGCTTTCATCACGTCTCTCCACCCCTCTCTGTCTCGCTCCCTTTCTCTTTCACTGTGGGTTGCTTTTCTATCCCTCTTTGCACAGACCTGAGAGAAGGTATGCGGAAAAAAAAACTGTGAAAGAGAAGCTGGAAGATAGCAAAAGTGTGCAGAGATGAGAGGTTGTGAATGAAGCGATGAGAGAATGTAAACATGGATATGTCTGAGAGAGGGTAAAACCAGAGGCATAATAAGATATTTTGGATGTATATAAATAGAAATCACTGTAAAAGCACAGCAAGAGATCTACCAAGAGAAGACGGTAGATGCAGTATACAGTTCCTGATTTTACACTCAAAGCCAAAACAAAACTCATGGATTATTTACATGGTAGATGCTACTAGTTGGTATTGCTTATATAAAATATTCCTTGCAAATCAAGTTTTACTCTGGATACTGTTGCACATGTCCTGTGCGGAGTAGTTATTAATTTAGTTATTTTAGGTTGCTATTATTTTAGTTTTCATTCACTGTACATAATAAAATGCTAAATTGCTTCAATATGCTGTGACTAATCCTGTCCTGGTCTCCTGTAGAGTCAGGGCCCACTAGTCTAGTCAGACTTCTCCATGCTTTGAAAAATGATGCTAAATAAGTAGCTAGCACAGCATTTTAGGTCACATACACTCCATTTTGAGCGCAAGAGAACGAAATTACTAAATTCTTAAACTTGAAAAGAAAGAAAGAAAAAACATTTTTAAATAAGGGGAAAATATATTCTCTAAACATTTAATGAACTGATCTGATTTGCACCAATCATTAGTCTTAGCTATTTGATTAAGGTTAAGGAACTGCTATTGCCATGCTTACAAAAAGAAGGAAGACGTGCTAGCTAATCACAAAATTGTGTCATCCATACACACTCTGTTTCTGCCTTAGAACCTGTCATTATTCCTCCAGCCTGTCAAAGGTTCTGTCACTTGAACATAAACAGATGTCACTGTGGGGCATTTGATAAAATGATTGATGCTATTGTTCTCCTTCCAAGGGTAAAGCTTATGCAAGGTTGAGGTGTGAGGGCTCGGGTGATGGATGGATGTGTACTGTCTATGTATTGTGCTTTTGTGTCTTAGCGTTTGCAGGAGCAAGTAATGGACTTTCTTGTTTTTATATTTGTCTCGCATGTGTGCCTTAGACAAATGAACACAAATCGATAAAAGGTCAGTTTCAGGGATGTAGGGATGTTGCGTTAAATGCAAATAAAAACAAAATGCAAATATACAAAGAATCAGTGTATCAAAAACTAAAGGAGAAATTGCATCAATTTCCTCTTTTTTAAAAAAAATGTGCGCTCAACTTGAAATTGACAACAGTAACATGGTGCTGTTGCAGAATCAATACATGCCTGTGGTGTAAATTGCTGTAGTGCAATGGCCCATTAACTCAGCAGGATAGGATGTGGTGCTGGTAATGTTAGAGGTGTGAGTAAGTTCACTGTTTCTCTTATGCTTTTCCTTTCTAGTCTGCATTGAAAAAATCTCCAGGTGATGACTAACTTATGTTCCTGATATGTGTTAACAGACCTTTCTGCATTTAATCATACTTGTTATTAATCTCTGGCTCTCTTCCACAGCATGTCTTTTGTCCTGTCTCCTTCTCTTTCCCCAACCGGTCGTAGCAGATAACCGCCCCTTCCTGAGCCTGGTTTTGCTGGAGGTTTCTTCCTGTTAAAAGGGAGTTTTTCATTCCCACTGTCGCTAAAGGGCTCGCTCATAGGGGGTCATATGATTGTTGGGTTTTTCTCTCTATGTACTATTGTAGGGTCTAGAGGCAACTATTGTTGTCATTTGGTGCTATACAAATAAAACTGAATTGAATTGAATACTGGCACAACGTTTACTTTGAAACGGCTTTATTTGAACCATGACAGAATGTCTCAATGGGACATTAAACCAACAGCCATTCAAAATCTTAATGCCTGATGGGAGAAATCCCAGTTTTTTCAGACGAGGACTTTTAAGAGCACTATCTAAAAGAATGCATTGCTTTTCAATATGAGACAGATCTGGATTACATTTTGGACAGTTTAGCAAATTGGCTTTTTTTTTTTTTTTAATCCAGAGCTTTGCCACTGTAATACCTGGAGAAGGTGGTTAGATAAGACATGGTGACGTGATAATAGAATGACGTCCCTCTTTATGTCATTTAGGATTAATGGTAGCTTTACAAATACAAAGTCATCAATTCCATATTCAATAATGCCTCTATTATTGAACATGGAAGCTAGAGTTTGAATTGTGGCTAGGCTGTTTTTCACTTCACACTAGCCCATCTTAAATCAGCAACGATGCTGCTGAATCTTGTTTATGGGGGATTTTTTTCTTTTTTGTTTGTATTTTAGATTTTTAACTTATACTGTATTTACTCATAACAAAGTTTACTTTTTTCCACCAGCATCCAAAACAGTAATATTGTCTAAAACCAATATTCTGGGTGGTAACAGATTTACTGGGTTTTGAAAACTGGTCCTGAAAACCACCAAACCTGAATATCTTCCATGCATAAAAGCTTATTTGCATGTTTCAGTTAAAGTCATACTTTAGTTTTAACACAAGTCCTTCTAAATGAATCCACTGTGACATGCATTGGTGTGCAAAATGGGAAAGCAAGGATGCAAAGTCAAAATACATGTCAGCTTCTTGACACAAAAAATGTGAAAAACATGCCAGTCCCAGTCTGAAATATAAAAATCCCACCAAAAATGTGACGGATATAGTTAATGAATAATGTACACGCCAGAGGACAAGGGATTAAAATTAGCTGCAGCTGAGTTTCTGCACGTTACTTCAACACTTGCATTTCCCTTTGAAGTTCATGGATTTATTCTACATGTTCTGTAAGAAGTGTGGTTTGAACTGAAGTGCCGAGAATAATCTTCAAAAAGACTATGAGACACAACAAACACTTGCACGCAAACACACAATTTTACAGCAGAGACAAGATATTTGTTGATGCGGGTAAGTTTTCCTTTTATTGTGTACGTATCACCCTGTGCCACTGTCTTATTATTCCACAGTAAATCTCAGCATTACATCATAAGCATGTACATCCACACGCATGCAAGAAAGGGACAATGGGATGTAACACCTGCCCCTCCTCCACCTCCTGCATAAATCAACCATTTCTGCCTCCTCTTGCTTATCATTCTTCACACATGCACATACGAGTGCATTCATTGCTCGTGGTCAATCAATCTGGAGCTTCTACTTCATGCTGTCATCTGCAGTTAGCGAGGAAGAGTAGGAAAGGAGGGGGAGGAAAGTCAGGAATGGATATCAAAGGAAATATAGTGGAAGAAGAAAATAGGAAGACGGCAACTCTGATATATTGTATCATTGTGGTGTTAATATTCGGGATAGTGCTGGTGTATGTCTATCCATCCATCCATCCATCCATCCATCCATCCATCCATCCAGACAGACAGACAGACAGACAGACAGACAGACAGACAGACAGACAGACAGACAGACAGACAGACAGACAGACAGATAGATAGATAGATAGATAGATAGATAGATAGATAGATAGATAGATAGATAGATAGATAGATAGATAGAGGAAGAATAACATCATATAGCAGTGGTGAAAAGGTGAAAAGTGATAAAGTATTTAAAAGTAATTGATATAATTAAATTAAAGATAGAAATAGCTATTACATTTGAGAATTGCTAAATGTAGGAAACTATTCTCTGATGGAGAATACATGAATTTTAATTCTTGGTGTAAATGAGGTCTTAAAGCCCCTTTGGCACATTTTGCTTTTCACTGCCTTGAAAAACTTGAAAAAAAAATCTGCTAAAGGTTTTCAAAGCTGCTCAGTTTGTAAGTTAATTACTATTTATTACTGAAAAGTTCCAAAAATGCGAGAAAGTCAAGTTAGTTCATTTGAACAGCAAATATGTTGGCCAAAGTCATACAGAGGAAGTATCTGAAACATATTTAAAAATAATAGTAATACATTTTATTTAAAAAAAAAAACCCAATGCAAATATAAGTTAAAACCAATGCATGCACTTTCTTAATTACTTATCCAACTCAGGTAATGGAAGTTGGAGCCTATCCCTGGCCAAATTCCCAGTTCATTGCACAGACAAAGAGACAGGATGCAAACACTTAATCTGACTGTGATTTAGAATCTCAGTCATTTAGAATGACCAGCTAAATGCATGTCTTTGGATTGTGAAAGTGAGTAGCTACAGGAAACAAACTCCACACAGACCCCAGCAGGCCAGTGGATTTCTTTTGTGAGGTGACAGAGCTGCAGTCATTCTTAAATTATTTATAAAAGCTAAAAACAAGAATATTAAAAGCAAATAAAAAATAAAAGAAACAGTTAAAATAACACAGATGGTTATAAAACTAGCAATAAATTGGATAAGTGGAAGAAAAATGTATGTATGTATAGATGGATAGTAGTTATAAATTGACGGATGGCAGAGTTTGTCTCAAGATTCAGACAGGCATGATGCCAAAAAACAGCCAAATTATTTTCTCTTCTAGTTTAACTAGAAACAGCAGACTTACAGGGTGATGCAACGAAGATAAAAAGGAGAGGAAAAATTTACTTCCAAGTACAAACAATCAAAAAAGAGAAAAATAAAAAAATAAGTAAAAAAAAAAAAAGACTGTGGAAAAGGTCAAAAATGTAATTCGGGAGGGGACATTATAAAAGGATTGGTGGCAAGCACATTTATTTTTAGATACCTCGTTGAAACAACTAGGCCAGTTGAAATACTATGTCAGAGCTGATAAGCTTTCTTTTTGGCAGCAATTGTCATAGTGCTGATTCATAAAATACTTCTCAAATGAAAAATGGCTGTATCAATAATACAGCGACTAACAAACGGCAAAAAAAATGCTGATTTTTGAATGTCTTCCTCTTGTTTTGTCTTCCCTTCAGTGCGCTTATATTCTGTGTTCTCTGCTCTTACGGTCTCTTCAGTCTACTTCAGCTGCATTGAAATATTAAGCGAGCCCCATTAAACTCCAGAGTACAGCAGAAACACACCACTCTAAAATTCAGAGACAAGCAGAGCATACAAGCCTGCAAAAGCAGCATAACAGAAAGCTCAGAGCCCAGACTCCCTCCAGGGTGAGCCAGCAGATAGCAGTATGAGTCAATGGATCTGGCTCACTGCCTATTGATCCAAATTGGTGGATCGAGGTCAGGTCAATCCATTTAGGCCCAGCAACTGAGGGGCTGACAGCAGCAGTGCTGATCCTCTTGGGCCTCTGCTGCACAGGAGAGCAAACACAAGAGACCAGCTGGACAGAGCATGCGGGTCAATAGCTACGATCAATGCTAGGTTAAAGATGATCACAGCTAATGTTATGCTATAATCTGAATAGACTGTGGAAATGTGATTCATCATGCTCTGCAGGGACCTGTAGCAGTAACACTTTGGATGAAATGTGAGACTGAACAACCAGACTGAATAGCAGCGCAAAACCAAAGAGGGGCTCATCAATCAAGGTCAGTGTAGAGACAGCGGCTGGATTAAGTTGCTGTGTGTTTAACAGATGCTGAATTTTAAATATATTTCAGAAAAAAGGGAGGAAGCAATAGAATGTAATCTTCATGGTCTTTTATTAGTTTATCTTCTACTTACTTCATGTTTCTTCATATTTAATTCCACTCAGAAAGAAAGTCTTACTTTGTATCCTGAGATATATGCAGGCTGAAAATAAAACAGAACACAGCACCTGGTGGGTTATAAGAGTCCGCTTAGCCTCAAATGCTGCCTGTTTCTCACACGTGTTTGATACTGGGTTTTACTTCAAAACGCCTACATGAACTGTGGCATTCTTCCATGTGCATACTTTCAAGTATAATCCAATACTCTATCTTTCTCTGTGGCACCAGATGATGTAAAGTATTCTTTCTCATTCAAAGTGACGTGCTACTCGCCTCTTTGACTGAGTTTCAGACCCTAGCCTTTTCTAAGGACTGAAAGGAATCGTGTAGAATATGAAATTGAACACTGCTGCGATACGATGGTGTGGGTGGACCAAAGGTCTGTAGTGGAATTTAGAGTCGATAACCCTCCAACAAGCATTAGCATTAGCTTCTGCGCATTGGCTAACCTTGCCTCCGACTGTCCTCGGTTCACATCATGCACTTCAGGCTGCTTATCAGCTTGTGCGCAGGTCTCAGATCTGCGTCTGGGCAGAGGATAAAGGAAAAACTGCTCTATGTTACACCTAACATGGCTGTTGGGAAAGAGGGGAGACGTGGGAAGAGGAAATAACAAGGTAAGGTCTGGTTATCACGGAGCTATGCTGTGGTTTGGCCAGGATAGCGTTCTGCAGAGTAACACACACATTTTTGGTTAAATAGTGTCAGCGGTTCACTTTGCACATCTTATTTTTGTGTTAAGAAACAGCAGAACCTTCAGTTTTTGCCACTTTGTCACAGCTCCGCTCTGCTGACAGCAACATTAGTATGGGAGCCATTTGCACAAGAGACTAGCTTAACTTTCTATTTCCAAGTCTTTTCACGTTGCCACTTTCTCAGAGAGAGGATGGACAAACAGTTGGTTAAAACCCCAGAGGCTGAGAGCAAAGTGCACCATCAAAGTATGTCTGTAAACCTACTGCATTATTGATGATTAATTACACAGAACGCAGACAGGGTGGGCACGTCATGGCTGTCATAACTGAAGTGTCAGCAGTTCTTAACCCTCTCGAGGCAGGCGTTGCCTATTTGCAACAGTTAAAAACTAACAACCTGATTACCCCACATGCATATTTTATGAGTTTTTTTTACCACTCCAGGACTTGGTTGTGCATTAGCAACAAAAAGTTTAATTTGAGCCTGAGAGGGTTAAATTGTGCTGAAATAGGGAAAGTAACATGAATGACAAAAGGCTTTTAAAATAGAAGAGGGCTTTAAAAAAAAATCTGTGGATAAACATTCTGGTCACTGGACTTGGATTTATTGTAGGGGTTGTCTGACTGTCAAACTATTGCTTATATGAACTTACTTGTCAGTTTTTGCTCTGTCATTTGTTATAATCTACATGGCAGTGAGACCAAAAACTCAATAAGAAATTGTTTACTGAGTAACTTTTGCACAGTCGGCACAATCCAACTTGTTTTTGCACTGAGAGGGAACAGACATTACCCTTTTCTAATCCCGCTGAACATTCAATGGCATAAACATTGGACTAATGTATCTAATATCTAAGCTATTAATATGCATTGGGCTGAGTTGAATCCCCTTACAAGGTTTTTGTCCAGATATAATCAACCTTTTAACTTCTCAAATAGATTTGAGGCACACAAAAACTCCTCTCACGCTTCCACATCCACAGCTTTAGGGCATTTTACATTACATTGCTGTTCAACAGCTTTTACCAGCATTTTGTTCATAATTTCTATGAAGTCCACTCCTCTTTAATAACACTCTACAAAGAAGCCAGTGATCCAGTTACTAAGATTTCTTTTTTTCTTATGAAAAGCAGAGTTGACACCCAGCAATATACTGTAGACAGACAACCAGACAGCTATTTCATGTTCAGTAAGAGCAAAGGAAGGCATGGTCTATCTGAAATTACAAATTGTTCCTCATCACAGATGTATCATCTGAACATAATGCGTCCACATCTGAATATCTTGATATTCTCTTTGAAGCTCTTTGAACTGCCAATCAGTGAAGTGCTCGCCGTAGTTCTGCAATATCATTTTCTTTTTTCCCTTTTTTTAAACTTATATCTGTGTTTACTCATCTTGATGTCTTTTTCTTCCTTACTTTGTTCTTTCTTAGTCTTTGTTCTTTTCTAGTCTTCTGCTTTCCTCAGTAGGTGACTAAAAGTATTTTCCAAGACTATTGTCAATTTGTTCTTTGTGTCAGACTAAGAAATTGTCTTGGTTTCTTTTTTTTCTTTTTTTTGGGGGGGGGGGGGGGGTGTCTATCCAATACTCCGTGTTGCATTTAAAACAACAAATGCAGTTTATCAATGAATGACTGCTTTGGGTTAGCTATTCCAGTAGAAAACATCCCACTGTGGCAATATCTGTACCACAGTGTGTTTAAACTATAAAGTTCAGGCCTTTGGTGACAGACCAGGAATTATTTCTTTCAACAGGGTCAATTTTGGTCAGATTTTCAAATAGTCGTGGTGGGAAATTGCTCTAGGGTGAACACTCCATATCAACTACTGTGGGTTAGAAAACGGCCCAAGAAACATCACTCACACATAAAAGGGGTGATGGAACCAAACAGGGTTTCTGACAAGACTACAGGATGAATCCTCTCTTTGCTGTGGATGGCCTAATGAAGCAATTAAAAGCACAACTCTATAAGTGCATGAAAAAAGTCTACATCAATCATTATATCATATCCCGAACCCCCATGCTGATCTTATAACTTCCTAAAACTTCAAAGACTGATAAAGATTTGCAGCGCTTGCATAAGGGCACCAAAAGGGCCAGTTAAAGCAAAGGAAGATGCCTTAAGCTGGTTTGCTAAGTCCTTATCTCTTCTTTTGACTTATCTCCTCTCTATATAAAGAAATGTTTAAACTCTTTGACCTCCAGACAGATTCTATCACCTGAAGCAATAGTTTTTGCTTCCAGCAGAAGTTCTGTCACTTATTAAGTGAATAATGGTTTATTTCACTTATTTAAATTTGCGAAAGTTTTTGTCTGGGGAGTGAACTCCACTGGAACCTTGCTTATTTCCAACTCACGCTCTGTATTCATCCATTAGGGTCAAATCAAGGTTCAGTATCTTGCCCAAGGATATGTTGGAGGAGGGCACAGAGCTCAAACCTCCAACCTTCAGATTAGTAGACACCCCACACTTCCTCCTGAGCATCATCGTTTAGTGGATGATTTTAACGTGGAATGGTATGATGCAAAGGGGGAAATTTTAATATTATTGTTTCAACGTCACTTTGGACTACTGACTTAATGTTGCTCACATTTTATTATTTACTTAAATGCATCCTCAATTTTAGCAGAACAAATAGTTCAGCAAATAATCAGCTGCAGGCATGACCAGTCCAGCCACTAGAGTACCTTTCTCACTCTTTCAAATACTGTCAAAATAAAACAGCCCACTCTTATGGAGTAGAATACACTTTGCTGTTCATCATCATTGATGCTTGAGGTCAGAACAGAAAATTCTGAGGAGATTCCACACAGACTTTTGGATAACGACATTATTGAGGACACTGGCTCAGGAGGTCGTTTGTCTTAAATACCCTCTGAGCTTGAAGGGATTCCTCCAGGTGATGCCTTGCTTCTCTGAGATTTATTGAGGTGGCAGTTTTATAATCCGCAAACGAATGGTGTTGCAATGATGGTGTGTTTGAAAGCTGCTGTTTTCTGAGTGTAGGTTTTTAAAAAATATTCTTTGTCATCAGGAGGCACGCCATCTCAGCAGGGATCAGATTTAGCTAAGCCATTAATGGACCAGCAAATCACCTTCAGAATACACTGCGGTCTACAGGATTGTATTAATTTGTTCTCCCACCTTGCATGTCGTGTACCTCTCCTGCTCATTATTTGCTAGTTCCTTCATTCTGATTTTCTATATACAAATATGAACTACTTTAGTAGCCCAATTAATTTTTATGTATTTCTATAATTATGGACAAGAAGTTTGACAATTTGAGTCTATTCAGTTATAAAATGCATAGTCAGTGAAGCAAGAGGGATGGTGACTTTTTAAATCTTTATTGGTTGTATTTCCTTTTTTCTTTATTTTTTCCCAAAATATAAATAAAATTTCTACATAATACTTCAGACTATTGCAGGATTAAATTGGCACCTGTGATTTTACTGGTCCCTACTAAACTATTCATATGCACTTAAACAGATAGGGCACCTAAACAAAACATAAATAAATTGTTCTGTGTGTTCTGTGCCTTTAAATGTCTTCCTTCCTGATTAGGGAGCTGGCAGCTGCTGATTGGTTCCCATGGTCAAGTGGCTGTTTTAAAAACCCTTTCCAGTAGTTGTCCCTCTGCAGCGACTGACAGCAGCAGCAGACCAGCAGCAGCAGACCTGTCCTTGGCCTCCAAACCCTCTGTGACATTCGCCCTTTGTGTTTCCCACGAATTGCTACATTTTGTCTATACATTTTGTTTCACTTGTAGAATAGCATCTCCCTTTTTGGAATAAGCTGGTTTTGTTTGTTATGTTGGCCTGTGTTCACCCCGGAGTTAAACCTTTCAGTTTGGTAACAATAAAATCACCCTTAACTTGTAAATTGGGTTCTGGGTATGGCTTTGGGGACCAGGGCGGGCTCACCTTCCTTTTAACCCTTATGTTGCGCTCCTATACCCCAAGACCGGGACGTAACACTTAGTGTGACTTGTCCTGACAATCAGAGATAACTACAAATATTACTATATTTGTCTCTCTATGCACCTCTTTTCTGTCTTCTCTTTCCTCTCACCTTTAACTGCTCACAGCTGTTAGCTACCTGCCCCTGAGCCTTGTTCTGGCAAGGCCCATTCCTGCTAGAAGGGGATTTTTCCTCCCCACTATCAGTAAATCGCTGCTTGTAGAAGATTATCTAACTGTTGAGGGTTTTTCAACTCTAATCGAGCACTCTACAAGCCTCACTTGCCCAACCACACACACATTCATACACATGTTTTTTTTTTGTAATCTGCACAGTGCAGGGGTGTGTGACTAATTTTTCAAAGGGGCCACTTGAGAAACTGGAACTTTTGTGTAGGGCCACACCAGTAAGCTAAATTCAGTTCTGCTCAATATTTTATCCCCCTATAAACTGCTACTGGTAAGAGCAGATTAGTAGTTATAATTAAGCAATGGAAATGTGAGATAGACTTGCTAAAAGCACCAACATTTTATCGCCATTTAATCAGTATTCCTAAAAACACAAGTGAACAAAATGTTAATGTGAACCTGACTTTAACGCACTTGTTCAAGCTCAAAACAGACTAAGTTCTGTCACTGTGCAAGTTAAAACAGAAAAAACTACAGATGAAATACTTACACTACAAGCCAAATAGCAATAGCAGTTTGCATAAAGTTAAAAGACAGAAATTCTGCAAAAACAATATCTTATGTTGTAATGCTAAGGGCACCAGAGAGGTGATCGAGACTGAAGATATGCGTCTGGATTTGTTGAACTTTATCACTGCGAATTTTTGTCCTTTGTGAGAGAAAAATAAAAATCCAGCAGTGATATTAACTTTAAACTCTGATTTCCTTCAGTGTCCTCGATCTGTCTTATTAAGATTTGCCTGGAGAGAGAATAAGTCTATCAAACACATCATCGAACTGCTGACCATTTTTTTAAATTTTGTGGGAAAACTCAAAGCTGATCATAACTGTTCCATTCCTGGATGTGTAAAGCTTGGTAAAAAGTTCTTGTTGCTTTTGCAGCTTTGCTATCAAAGTCTGTTTCAGCAACATTTTCATGTATGTTTAGTCTCACAATGGTAATAAAAACTGTAATCCTTAAACACCACAACCTGCTTTCCAGAAAGCAATGACACAGCTTAACCTCTGACCTCAGTAAACAGTCCATGTCGTATTCTGCACTACCAGCATTCTCTTGCACACATGTATGCATGTAAATTTGAAAAGGAAAGAGCAATCACCTTCAAAATAAAAGCAACAAAGCGATTTGTCTGATTCCCTTCATCATCGCATAAAACAGTAAGTGGTCTTAAGGTTATGATTAGCAGCTGAAATGGGACATACATGGTGTATACTTATTTACATCTGAAACCTAATTTTCCGATTTTCTAATTGGCCAGATGTGGCCTGCAGGCCATGCAATGCTCGAGTTGCCCCAGCAGATGCACAGGGGACAACTTCAGGTTTTAAGATCTTGCCCAAGGATACTTCAATATGTACAGTAGTGGAATCATTGATTGAACAACTTACCTTATGACTTGTGGATGGCTCTCTTTACCTCACGAAGCACAGCTGTGATAATCAACAGCTACAGTTGCTGGGCCAATACAACATAAATGTAAAAAAAAGAACGAGAGTTTCCCTCCTGGAGAATTATGACCTGACTGATGTTCATTTTTTTCTATTAAGCGTGTTTCAAGTAGGTCCTTGTTGGGATGTCTGTGAGTGCAGATTGAAAGGTATAGCAATGTGCCTACATTGCTGTGTATACAGGGCAAGAGTCAGAAAACTAATGCTCCTGAAAGCAGACTGGATGAATTATGAAGACAAATCATTCCACTGGTTTAACTACATAAAAAGTGCAAGTGTTATAGTTTTTGACCGAAGACTCTTTGAATAAAACTACACTAAACAGCGAGTGAGTTTGTTTTTAGATAAGGGGGGAAATGCAAAACTATAAATAACAGTATACCCAAGAGTTTTTATGGCAAACATTAAATAAAAAAAACAATAATTTTATCCCGTTTTGTTGTTTGTCGAAAGTGAAAATCGTAACTTACATTACAATTTTTACATATTAACTGGGCAGTCTTTTTTTTTTTTTTATTTAACCTCTATTTATACAGGTCTCTCTTGTAATTGAGACCCAATGTCTCATTCACAAGATAGACCTGTTTCAGACAAACATATTAAAATTACAATAATAATAATTACAAAAATAATAAAAAAAAATACATAAAACAATAAAATAGCAAAATATGTCTAATGTACACAGTCATATTAAAAACAAGTTGCCAGAGATGATTTTGAAGTCTGCAAGTAACATCCTTCTGCAATGTAAAGATGTGCTGGCAGGAATCCAGTTGATAAGTACCTCTAGAAAGAAGCTTTTGGGTTTAAATTTAGTGTTAGCTTATACTTGTAAGTGTAAGCTAATAGTCAACAACAAGGAAATGAACTTCTGCAAACACTTGAGTAGCTGACAGCCCCCTGGAGACGGCAGAAAATTGCTAAGGGATAGTGAGTTGAGCTTCTAGTCTCAAAGTTTATTTACAACTCTAGTGGTGTTGAAACGTGTCAGGGGTCTTTGGGAGCCCTCTTGTACAAAGGGCCTTGAGCGGATATTTAATGGAGCTCTCAATGAAGAGAGGGAAAGAGAGAAAGACAGGATGACATTGTCTCCGTCTGAAGACTCACCTCTTTCTAATTGCCTCAAGTCGTATTGATTACCCAAGACCCCTCACACACCTCTTCTATGTGATCCCTTCACTCTGTGAGAAGGGATCACAGAGCTTACAGACCAGGTTGTTTGCTGTTTTCTGATGTGATTAGCAGTATTGATCAAAGTGTGTGTGTGTGTGTTTATTTGTGTTTGGGGGCACCTTGCGTGTTTGATCACTCAGTAATTGGATGCTAAAAAGATGGAAGGAAAGAAATCTGCTTAATAATATTCATCTGATGATCATGCATCAAACATCAAACTTTCTCTTGCAACAACACCACATATATACCCACACACACCGTTTCCAGAAACCAGCACTTAAGCTGGGCTTCTATCACCCCCTCGTCAGGCCTGGAGGTGTGTTTAAGCGGCAGTTTGAGCCCCTGCACATTACCAGACATCTTACTGTGACACCACACACTCTTACTGCCAGTCATTCTTATTCCCTCGTCTGTCTTTCTGTCCCTAAGGGAAATGAAGATGACTTCATCCCTGTGCAATTAAATGCTCTCATTCTGTCTGGCCCTCTTCTATTTTGTGTATGTGTGTATGTCTGTGTGTGTGTGTTAGTGAAATGGATGAGATGTCAGATCCTGTGCAGACAGTTGGAGTAAGGACTAGACCAGAAAGTGAGCTAATCTCCTTCCATCCCTTCACTGATTGGAAGAACCCTGGACCCCAGCAATAACGCCCACCAATTAGACAGGCCTCCACAGTTGGCAGTTGTATCTGAGTGTAAGTCACCTACTGGACCTTTTGGCTCTCACTTGAGCTTATTGGAGGTTTGGAAATTCACTTTCTAAGTTCTAAGCTGCCCGTGGACTGAAAAACTGTGTATTGAATACCAAAACAAGATTGGTCTCCATGCAATTTAAACTCATGTACTACATACATAACAGTATGTAGTAAATAAAGTTAGTCATGATTATAATGTGTGTATCATTATATCTCTCAAGTTTTTTGTCTGCTGGGTTTTATTTTATCTATTGAACACAATAATTCTCAGCATCCTAGGTGGATTTCTTCTGTATTTTGAATCATTTTTAAATTTTCTTAATGTATCTGCACTGTACAATGTATCCCAAAGTCTGATGCTAAACAGTGCATCACATATTGTATAACCAATTCTAAAAATAGACCACCTCGGTCTGAATGGTATATTGGTGTGAAGCAGGTACAGCTTCCATGCAATAAAATGAAATCATAATCACAATCCCTAAAGAATCGCACCACTTTCAGACACAAGGCTCAGTTTACTTCACATGAGAATCACTATGTAGTCTTCTGACGGTCTGAAGGAACAATAAAAATAACTCTAATGATGTCATCAGGGATTCAGCCTGAAAGTACAAACTTACGATTGGAAAGCTTCTGTTTTTGAACTGGGAATATGGAGCTTTATAAGAAAAGAAAGAAGAAAGATCAAATAATAAACAAGGGTTCAACATGGGCTCAAAATGCCATCCATACCACAAGTTGAGTGCTTGGCTTCAGATGGATACCTAGCTCCGGATAGTTTGAGAACATCAGGAAAATGTTTCCCAGTTTCAATGTGTATTTGTGACAATATGATGCGCATCCAATTTAACTAATTATGTAGCCTCCAGATGAAAACAATCAATCCAATGCACACGTATCAAACACACTGATTGAGAGTTATGCTGACAAAGGCAAAATCAATCAAAGTTTCCAGGCTAACCTCACTGATTCAAGGCACATAACTGGACACCACCATGTTTGCTATGCTTGTGCTGTTAGTGCTTCTTGGAGCATTATAACAGACTTATCTGACAAATATCAAAGCCCGCTGTATGATATACACTGTACAAGAAGTTTGTGTTTAAGTCTTGGTGAGAAAAATTAATTTTATGAGTCTGACACAGACCACTAATAAGCAGATATTTATGTTTTTGCTTTGTGTTGTAAGCTAATAATTTATCACCCCATCCTTTCATCCAAATATGATCCCCTCTGTAAAGGCTCTTTGCTTACATTCAGACAACTGAAGAATTGAGGTTCTAAGGGCATGACTCATACAATATAGGACAAATGTCATAGGCCAACTATGCATAACACCTACATGGGCTGCTCAGCCACAGAAACCCGAGCCATGAAGCTCCCAGTGCACAATTTGTGTGCTGATTATAATACAAGAGGAGGTTTGAAACTATTGTTATGGAGGCATTGTTATTGAGGGCGTTGACTACTTACAGGTGATTATAAAATAAGAGGAAAGAAATTTTACAAAGTGATTGTTGCATAAAATTAGATCCACAGTAGAAAATAGTGAGCTCTTTAAAATGACCCACTGGTTTCCTAGTTATGTGTCTTCATGCTGATGTGCTGAATCTCATTCCAAACATTAGATCACTAGTCAAACTCTGCACAGTGACCTACACCGTGTGTACACACCAAACTAAACCGAAATGAGCACTTCAACTCTACCTGCAAGCTCACAAGCTAGCTAACACAGAATGGCACAAAACAGGTAATTTTATGGTGAAAGTAGACAACTTCAAGAATGCTTTTACAGTCAGTGCTTCTTAACTTAGTGCAAAGAGAGGCCAGTGAATTCATCCACCACTTATATACCTTGCATTTTGAAACCACACAACATAAGAAATATGGAGCCATAAACAGGGAATTTAGTCTTTCAACAAGGTGTAAGCTGATAAGAAGCATGCAGCTTCAACAGGAACAGCAAAAAGTTGTTTCTGTGAGCAAACTCTCAAAGTGATGGAAATGTAAAAAGTTTCATTATAGACTAATTTGTGTGATTTTGTGTCCAGCACATTTAATATCTTTGGGATTAAAATAAACCCATGTCAACAAATTACACTATACTGCTAAAAATATTTGCTTGTCTACCGTCACATGGAACGAGGTCTTCTGGGAAGGCTTTCCACAAGGTTTAGGTGTGTGTTTATGGGGATTTTTGACCATTCTCCCAGAAGTCTATTGTGAGGTTGTGAGGTCAGACACTGATGTTGGACAAGAAGACCTAGCTCGGAGTCTCTCGGAGTCTAATTCATCCCAAAGGTGTTCTGTTAGTCAGGACTGTGCGCAGGCCATTCAAGTTCTTGACTCCAAATTCAGTCATACACGTCCCTATGGGCCTTGCTAGACCTAGCAGTCTGCAAGCCTAGGTGCTTGATTTTATACACCTGTGACATTTATTCAATAATTTGGATGGCTGAGTGATTGCTGAGTGACTGCACAAACATACATATACTATATTTATATATATACGTTATCGTGATCCTAAGTGATTCTTAATCTGACAGCTCTGGATCTTAAATGAATAATTGTTTCAAATGACACATTTTTCACTAGATTTCTCCAATTTCTTACAATCTGGCTGTGCAGGTGTTCATTTAGACCTCCAACTCGTACTATTAACAATGGACAACATAACCGGGGAAAAAAATGCATGCAACTACCGACCTTTTTCTTGTTGGTTGGGCAAATGTAGAAACTTGTCACCACAATGGTTGTTCCTGGCATCAGGTTGAGTTTGGTGTAGGTGGTGCCATAGTCAGAAGACCTAACAAAATTGCAGGCGAAAAACAAGAACAGGTACAAGTTAGTCTGGAAACATTTAAGAGCATTTTTTTCATAGTTTTCCTTTTGCAGTAATCCCATGAGAGGTAGGCAAAGATGCCTGGGAAAGCAGCTGCTTATTCTCTCAAACTGTCCTAAAGGTATTGTATCAGTTCTGTTCACCATATCGCTACTTTGCAGTCTGTGGTCTGAGCCAAGTGACAAATCAGAAACGGCTGGGAAACCTGTCATTGCCACAGTGGTGTAAAAACACCCTTGGGCTAGCGATGAAGTCCTGACCAATCCTTAAATCTGGCAGCTTTAGCAGGAGGTAGGGAGTGCTATGTGCGGTCAAGAGTGATAGTTACAGTAGCTGGATCATTTCTCCAGCCCCGCTCAGACATACCCACAAAGCACAGTGAAAGTGATTGTTTGTGACAGGTTTTGACAAATGATGCAGGTTTCAACTTGACAAAGCTTAAGGGGGCTTAACTCTTTTATGGATAATTAATGTCTTAAATTTCTGTCAGGAAGGAAAAGATAAACAAAACTAATACAGGAGATTTTCCCCTCTACTTTATTATGTAGACAAGGTAAATTAAGGTTTAAGACACTGGTTTGAGTAAACAGAACACAAAACAAGTGTACATCAGACAACTTTCTAGGCTTCAAAAACAATGCAAAGCATACAGGAAGAAAGATGCTACAGCATTTAGCTGGAGGTTGAGGGTTCAACAGGAGGGAGCCTTGAAGAAGAGGACTTGATGAAAGAGAATGATGAGCTAGCACGTCAGCCTGGTTAAGGATGAGAGGATTTACTCCTTTGCGCAGTGGGACATCAACCACTGACAGACACTCACACACACAGTAAGACACATACACCCGAAGCTCTGCCAAGCCATTCAGCAATCAGCTCTCCCAGAGTGCTCTGATACAGCTGGAGAAAATGGAGTGGCATAGCAGGGGTGAGCTATTTCTCTGTGGTGAGCTGGCAAGTGTTTTCATCTTCCTCGTTGGCCCGTGTGCCATATTTAACCCTGGATCACTTGGAGGACATGAACAGATCTCGTGCTGATGGCTGTGCTAGCAGCAGAGCTCTGTGCTTATCACAAAAACCCAGTTGTAGATGGAGTAAAGGCCTGCTAGGCCTGGTGAGCAGAGGTCCTCTCAGAGGGTGGATAATTTGGGTGTAAGTGCAAAAACCACATTAACTAGTCACATTAAGTCCTAATTAGCAAGAAGGATGATGATCAGCACTTTATAAACAGTGCTCGGAGAATCTGTTTAAACCATTTGTTCACGCACATTCATTGCCCTCCTTTAAGGAAGACTCTAGATTCCATTTGTGCCTGTCAACATATGAAAATCTACTTACAAAGAATCAAAAGATGCTGCAGATCCAACTGCTAGGAAGGCATTCAGTAACATTTCCAAGTGCTTTGTATGTGACAGGTAAGAGATAGGTTGTTACCCAGCCTTTAGAGCTGGGTGAAAATATATCTGGTCACTCTTGATATTGAAGCTGAAATGAATGCTAGTGCATAAGAATTGGAATGTTATTCTTGTATTTCTGCAGGAGTGAAAACTCGGTCCCACAAGATTTCCTATGCTCTGTTGATAAACACATTAGCAAAATGTGTTGTGTTGTGTCTTTCTATAAAGACACAACACATTTTGCAACTCATTTAGACTGATGCTTCTTCTGTAAGAGATCTGTAAGAGATCTGTACTTCTGTTAGAGATCTGCAGAAATCCCCTTAGCTGCTGAACATTTGATAAGGATAACTTTAAAAACCTAAAATTGTCTCCTTAAAATGACATTACAATGCATCTACACTTTTTGCCAAGAGCACTTTGATTCAGTTCAATTCAGGTATATTTATATAGCACCAATGAGGGAAGCTTATCTGTTTACATACCACAAATCATAGCAAAAAATAATGTAAATCATAAAAAAAAATCAGCTTCATTTGGATAATCACCTTCTCCACAATAAGAGGAGAATACATCAACTCTATTACTGTACTGGGTATTACTTCTCCATTTAACACAGAGGCCTCCAAAACCTCCTTATTACACATTTATAGTGCTTCATTAGCCAGGGTGTAATGAAAGGCCAGAGCTGGGGTGGGCATTCTGCCCAGAAATACAACTCAACATATGGACCTTGACTGTCCCTTGTCCCCTAGCTTTTTTGTCCTCAATACCCTGTTTTGCCCAGCATCTGTTACAATGAACTTTTTTCTTTCCATATATCTTCCATCTGATGTTAAAGATTAAAGGTATGGACTAATTTTTGTCAAATGCTCAAATTACATGTGTTTATTAATTTAACATAAACACACGTCAAATGATCCAAGGAGTACAGCTCTCTCTAGCTGGAGTGCACTGACAAATCCTCCAATCACAATGAAACATTAAGACATTCTTATGAATTATGAAGTATAAACAGGTATATTTCACCTAGGTTTACATTCACAGATACCCTGAGCCAGTTAGGTTAGGGTACTGCATTTGAACTGGCTGCACCTCTAAGCAGTTATTTAAGAAGTTATTGAAATTCTGAAAGTCTAACAACAGGCCATAGAAACTATACATATAGAATCATAAGTAAAATATCACAAAAGTGCTTCAAAGTTTGGCTATTTTTAGTGCCAAAACAAAAAAGTAAGAAAAGGCAACTTAAAAACAAAAAAACTAATCTGAGGAGTCATGAGGCAAAGATATGTCACTTAGGCTACATTCACACTGCAGGCGAAAGCGCATCAAATCCGATTTTTTTGACCCTATGCGACCCATATCCGATCATGGTATGACAGTGTGAACGGCACAAATCTGATATTTTCAAATCCAATCTGGGTCACTTTCGTATTTGGTACTGAATCCGATACATATCCGATGTTTCAGAAAGCGACTGCTGTGTGAATGGTCATGTTGCATTAAATCCATCTTTTACGTCACTGACACAAGACAGACGCCAATTATCAGCGCCGGAGAAGCACCCGATAGGACATCGCGAACGCTTCCTGGCCATCCGGTGAAAGTGCTGGGAAGACAACGTTGGAGAAATGTTAACATTTTATTTGTACTGTATAACCTGCAGATTCTGACAGAAATCTGCAGCTATACTTTGAAGCACCGCTCCTCTCTAAAACAGCAATAAGGATAATTATTAGGTTATTTACATTATTATGTAATAACTTAAAGCAAAAATTGGGAAACGTGAAGTCCGAAGTCTTTATATTAAGGGCCATCAGTCAAACAATATTGTTTGCTCTGGGTCTAAACAGAGCGTGTTGTGTGTGACATCTTCTTTTGTGCATGCGGGCCGCTTTGAGCGTTCACACTGGAGCGCGTTTGCGGTCGCATTTTATTTGTAGTGTGAACGAGCAGACAAAAAGATCGGATTTGATCAAAATATCGGAATTGAGCATTAAGACCTGCAGTGTGAACGTAGCCTTATAAAGCTAATATAGAGGTTGGGTAGGGGTTAGAGTGTAAAGTCAGCTGTCTCAGCACCTTACATGCTGAGAATAATGATGTTGAGTTAATAGGAGAGCTCATTTTATACTGTCTACCACCAAGACCTCTGGATTAATAGACTAGTAGAGAGCTATTGTAGATTAATGAGGAATAATTACTTTTAAACAGAGTAGGAAGCTGATGAGAAGAGATATGGATGAGGACAGGGAGCAGGAGAGGGGAGAAGAGTTGAATGAGAAAATGAAAAAAGTTTAATCTGTGGTACTCAGTGTAGCCCTCAGTCCTGGCAATTTAATATTAACAGAAAAGTAGGATATCAAGGCACACGCTGACACAAAATAGTCATTAATATTACCCTTATGTTATTTCATGTCCAAGTCTTCATGTCAAACAGCATAACTGTGAGAAAACATTCATTTTTGATATGCAGTACAAAGGCTTAAACAAGTTGCCGCAGACACAAGACAATTGGTAGAAGGCAAATAGCTGAAATAATAACAGCAGAAAAACGGAAACTACTATAAAACAAGAGTGGAATATTAAAAAAAAAGCCAAGAGGGGAGAGAAGGGAAATGTCTGCGAGAATGAATGTGACAGTGACAGACACTACGGGTGAAATTGTATTTTCCTTGATCTGCTTGAGAAAACAGAGAAATGTGGAAGCACTTTAGGGTGGCGACAGGTGCTGATTCAGATTTAATGTCCTAATATGTCAAGGTTGCTCCCAGCGCTTGACATCTCAGGAAAGAAAAATTGAGTGTGTCAAGAAAATGTCTGATGCAATGGAATACCAAAATATAGAGAGCACAGGAGAATGGATATAAGGAAATGGATTCATGATAAATCCATCTAAAGATCTTCAAAGTGTTAGCTGGTGAGGCGTTATGATGAATATGCGACAGAAGGAAATGCATCCTTCAAGGCTTTTCTCTTCTGAATTCACATGCATTTGGCGAAACATCTGCTGTCTAAGAAGAACTAAGCTAATAAATAGCTTCAAACAAAGCTAACGAAGAACAGAGCAGTGGGTTGGTGTATTAAAGGTTAGCTATAGACATATACAGTAGTTGGCTGAGTCTCATCATGCTGTTCAGTGTCTGATTTCTGCTAAGACAGACAGATACCGTCAGTCTGAATCAGGTCTGGAAAGCCTGATGGCCAGACTGTTAGGGCTGATGACACTCATCACTGATTGGCTGACATACAGATTTCCCAGAGAGGCTAACTGAGGGCAACGTCCTCTGACAAGAGGATAGGATTGAGCTGGATCTTAGTTTAGTATAGAATATGTCACAGTTTCAAGTCTTACACCACAGAAACACAAGAAAAACTCTGCAGTGCATTATGCAGTTGCTCTGTTGACAAATCTGATGAAGTATGAGGATAAATTTGCTTCCTTACCAGAGTATCACTAACTGACGCTATCAACTGCATCCTACTGTATGAGAATTTGTGCCAAATTTAATCTAGAGCAGGTTAAAGTTTGGGTCATGAGCGATCATTGTGATCGTAAGCGTTGCTATTTTTCTTTTTGAAAGAGTAGAGAATTCATGCGAGATGGGAGCTTTTGATTTATCGCACTAAAGGTAATTGCCATGAGTGGTGTCAAAGAATACAGCAGAGAGCGAGTCACCATTAGTGTTAAAACTGATTTACTGGTTTAAAGTAAGCCATCAAATACCAATGGGCAGATTGAGCTTTCAACAAGTGCAATCACATTTTATGCTTTCAGATGATAAATGGAAAAATTACTGTTTCATGACACAGCTTTATGGACGATAAAAGTAAGATGTATGAACAAGAAACGTAGTGGTGGAAGTCGGGGTTGGGGTTGTCAGCGTCACACATGGACAGGTCAGTAGTGTTATCGCCCATTCTACTTTAAAAAGGAACCGTCTACTCGACTGTCATTTGTCTGTTTATTTTCGCTTCTTTTTGCAGCAGTAGAATGGCTGAGGATGATAAAGCTCAGGGAGTCTCAGGTGTACCCTGGACAAAGGTTTTATGGCCATCTGCTATGGCCTGATTGTGTCAAAGCCTTGGTTTATTGACTGCAGAATAGACTGTAGAATGAAATAGCACGTCTTTCAGAGATCTACTCCGCTCAGATATACAGAAAATAGAGAAATTGAGTAGAGAAGTTGTGCTGTGGCAAAACTTTACATGTATAAAAGAATGGATTTTTAAAAAATATTTGTCTTTGAGTGTTTTTGGTGAGCTGCAAAGTCAGACAAATGCAATTTAACACTCAGTCTTTTGGTGTTACAGCTACCAGAAAGCCGGGGAAAGTGTGAACCTGTTTTGACAGGGAAAGCAAAAAGACAACTGGTCTTGTTATGACAGTGGCAGACGTGTCAACCAGACTGGCCACAAATCATAAAATCATAAAATGACAAGTTGAACTGTCTACAGAAAGGTGTTAACAGACACATAAAAACCCTAAAAGATCAATCAATCTTTAAACCGCAGGCTTTTAAGATGGTGGTATTATGCTAAAAGCATCTGCTTGACGTTGCTGTATTTGCTACTTATACACTAATTTTTAACCTTCTTCTAATTTCCTACTTCTAAAAAGTGAGATTATTGTACTCATTGTAAAAAATCTTAGAAAAATGGTGATCAACCAAATATTTATTTGCTGAAATGCTAGTCTATGCATGTATTACTTATAGTTTAGACTGCTGTAATTCATTGTTATTATGTTTTTCTAAAAATTTCTTTAAAAAGCCCTTAGCTGGTCCAGAAGGATGTAGCAAGAGTACAGGGACTAGAAAGATATTTACTTTTCTCCAGTGGCTACCTATTAAATCCAAAATTAGATTTAAAACCCTTCACCTCTCATAAAATGTCTTGAATAATCAGGTCCCATTTTATCTTAAAGGCTGATAGTACCATATTGAGAGCACTAGAATGGGAGCCATTCAGATTTCAGCTGCCTCTTCTATGGAGCTAGCTTTCAGTTTAAGAAACACTCCCCTCTCTCCTTTTAGGTCTAGTCTTAAAGCATTCGTTTTTGCTAAAGCTTGTAGTCAGGGCTCGACAGGATGCCTTGAACCCATCCCTTAGTTACACTGCAATAGGCTAAGGCTGCTTCACTCCCTTCTTTAGCTCTCTCAATATTTATACACCACTATTACATTTAATCACTGGTAATTAATTTTAAAATCGTATGTGTGTCTGTTGTAATGTCTCCCACCGGTGTGCTTTCCCCTGAATCTAGTCTTCTCTTACATACATGAAGTTACACAAACACTGGGGTTGGAGAACTGGAAATGCAGGTGGTTGGGTCTGTGTTTCCACAAGCCCCGCTAGTTTAGAAACTTATTCTCATTAACAACAAAAACAAGACGGACATCTTTTACTTGCTAGCAAGGGAGGCCCCGGCCGGTGTCTCAGAAAGCACTCTGAATCCTACCGCAGACTGACCCCAACAACAGCCTCCGCTGCCTTTTATTGGGAAAACAGTTCACACAATACACATCACAGCAAAAGCACCTCCCACCGTAAACCCCCAAATGGTTCTAAGACAAGAAACAGAATCTTCACAAGGGATGTGTCTACAATAATCCTAAGTGGCTGGAGAGGTGGTCAGAGACAAAGGAACGTCTTGATCCTATAGATTGATCTAAGACCTTACAAATTTAAGAAACACAATGACAACATTCAACAATTAGACTTAACACAGGTTGCCTGGCACTAAATACCCCTTTGTGCAACCCAGTATCATAGCAAAACTTATAATAGATAAGCTAATCAACTGTCTTTATTTTATGCACCTGGGGAAAGAGATATTGTATTTCAAACCAACATGACAACAATCACAATAGTAACAATACACCTATATTCAATAATTGTACTACATTAAATGTACAACCTCAATTCCAATGAAGTTGGGACGTTGTATAAAATGTAAATAAAAACAGAATACAATGATTTGAAAATCCTTTTTAACCTATATTCAATCGAATACACTACAAAGACAAGCTAATGTTCAAACTGATAAACTGTATTGTTTTGCAAATTTTCACTCATTTTGAATTTGATGCCTGCAACACATTCCAAAGAAGCTGGGACAGGGGCATGTTTACCACTGTGTTATGTCACCTTTCCTTTTAACAATACTCAATAAGCGTTTGGGAACTGGAACTGGGGTTGTACTATCGACATGGCTAGATACCACAGGTTCATGACAGAGATTTTCCTTCTCTCATCCTTTACTTCCCAAAAACACCATGAAGAACATTTTGGATTTTAAGTTACACCTGTCTACATGCCGTCAAAGTGCCATTTGATGTCCCAGACGGTCATGTGGATTGCAGCAAAGAGAACATGGATGATAATGCACTGCTTTGTCCTGTTTTGGATAGAATATGAGTAGGCACTTGTAGATACATATCTGATCTGACAGTTGCGCACACTGCAAGATGAAGGCTCCATCTCGCAAGTTATTGTTTATGCTTTATGATGAGAGTAATTTAGCTCATTTGCATTAGAATCAAAACACATAGTAGCAGAAGTTTGTAAGATGTGGGTTACATTTGTGTTCAGGTTAGTTACTAATGCCTGAGCAGCAATTAGCAATTTCATTTGGAAGAGCCTCCTACACTGCAAGTAGTCTGAGCAGGCAGTTAGCCAGGATACAGTGATTCATGCTTAGTAAGGGCACTTCACAGTGGCGGATAGTCTCTTGAAGTGCACAAAATCACTGGAGCATAGATATCAGCAGCAGAGTACTGCTGCCACTTGAAAAGCTGCTTATGGAAGTCTCCTGACAGGCCACTCTGCATCTACTTTTCTTGTTTATATAGCGAAAATGACATAATATTATAACAAATACATCACCAACAGATTGCACTTAATTAGGCAGTTTTCTTAAGAGGCTACTTTTATATTACACCACTGAACCTGTTCTTTCCCAGGCTCTGTGGTGACTGAATCACTGGCCTTTCTCTGTCAGTTGTAATGAGTTTCTTTGCAGCCTTTTGAGTAAAACCCCTTGAATAAAATAATAATCAATCTGCTACTATCAACAAAGGCTGTGATAGCACATGATGAAAAAAATAAATCACAAAAAAAGAATCCTTCATAAATTACTTTCAGGACACCCATATGGAAAAGATATATATAAATCTTATAAAGTTTGCATCTGTCTTGTGTGAAAAGCATGAAAGAGTGAAAACAGATATAAGATCCCTTGAAAAAGTATAAATAAATAAAACTTGTATGTTTTGGATACTTACTAAAACAATATATGAAAGTGGCCACTTTCATGAGTAAAACATGAAAGCCTTATATGATTATATGAAGTAGGCCAAATCTGATGCAAGTTTTTTCTATTTCTTTTCCATATGGGCAGGCTTGAAATTTCTCTAGCAAGATATCTACAAGGATGCACATATTATATGCCCATATTTAGATCATTTCCCTTAAGAAAGGAGCTGAAATGGTTATAACACCCATAAAAAAGAAATATGTGTGTGTGTATATATAAAACACTGTACTATCAAGAGAAATAACCACACTCCCTGGATCCCATCGGCAAAACTCCTCTCCCAATGAGCATAATTAGCAAAAATGGAAACACACAAATCCTTAAAGAGCGTTCAATTCTCCAGCACACATTTGGGATTTCTGATGATGGATATGGACTATTATGCTTATCATAACAGTCCATATCAGGTTGCTATGGAGGTGCCTGTTATGGAAGACGACCAGTTAACTCCCTCAGTACGGCAGAAATAACATAGAAATTCAACCAAGATAAACAGCATTGTATTTGGATGGTGGTAATAACTTTTCATCTACACGCAATAAGTCCTCCAACATGAACATTAATATAGGTTTAAGCAGCAGAATATCGGCCAGTGGTTAAAGATGTCTAGAGTTTGTGGCTTTATAACTCTGTTGCAGAGCTGCAGGTGGAATACATCTGTACTATACTCATTTTTATTTATTTTATTTATTTTTGGGGTTGGTACTTAAGATTAGACATACATTACCTGCACCTTTAAAAAAAAGTCAAGTGTAACGTTTATATATGTATTCCCTGTAAAAGGGCGTTTCTCATTTTTTTAGGATTTAATGTTGCACCTTGGGCTGAGTTTGTTTTTTTCCTATGCAGATTTAGTTTGGATTGTGAAACCCTTAAATGCATTTTTATAATACCGTTAGCAGTTGTTAGAATACTGAATATTTTTACAGCCACGCTAGCAGTGTGCTTGTAGCATATTGGTCCATCATTTTGATCCAGGTATTTCATAATACTTTTTTACACAAAAAAGAGAGATATGTGAGCTTTTAGTAAACCTTATTACATGTGTATTGTGACTTTCCAATTTTCAAAATTTGAAAGTTGGTTATTGACTGCAGAACAGATTGTAGAGTTAAATAATTTAATGCCAGAAAAACATGCTTTTGTTCATTTGAAACTGTTTACACTTGGCATTGCTTTGACTTATTTTTTTTTAGGATGTATAAGGTGTTGTCAGGACAAGCAAGCGGATAACTCAAAGCTGTGAGAACAGTGCCAGCTGATGGATTATCTATATCTGAGTCTCACAGTAAAATCCTTGAAATAATTTGCCATTTTTCATAAACAGTGCCACAACTTTGAATGTAAATCTTTCAATCTTGCAATTTGTTCCTAGCAGTTTCTCTGTGTCAGAATACTTCCTTTAAAACCTACTGAATGAGATGTGAGGAGTGCTGCTAGTAGCATGATCATTGCTCCCCCATCTCTCCTTCTCCTGGCTGAGATTAAACATTTCCTACAGGCCTCTCCTAAGCACATAACAGTGGAGGCACTGGAGATACCAAGCAACATTCCCAAGCTCCATCAATTCACTTTTTCTCTGAAGCATCCACCGCGTGCCCTTCTTTGCACTCAAGTCCCAGCTGAACTGAAGAAAGAAGAGTGATAAATGAAAACATTTATCTAGATGACATTCCCATCAGCACGCTTTGGGACAAGCACCCTGAACACCGCAGCACACTCTCCCAGAATTCACAAGCAGCACTGCTGTGTTGGCTTACTTTGGACCTGAGGTTTAATTTTTAAGATTTTTTTTGTTTTGTTTTGCTTTTATCAGCTTGTCTCCTGAAGTCAAAATAAGCAGCTAGGATCAACTCCTTTGAGTGAACTTGGCTGTGAATACTTAAACAGATGAGCTTGTTTACAGACATTCTCATCATTTTGCCATTTCAATCACTATTGTACAAATGATTAGATCAGCTTCTCTGCACTTTATTTTCTTGCTCCATACCCATCCAGAGCCACAGAGAAAGTGCAAAGGCAAATAACACTTTCTAGCTTAATTGCTTTTACTGAAAATGCTAAAATGTGCTCTTCCTCCGGCTTTTGGAAAATACTGATCGCTCCCACTCCCCAAAAGCCAGTTGCTAATCTCATCTATGTGATAAACATATGAGCATTTTGTTTCTCTTTACGGGGAAGATTCAGCTGTTAGATTGTTTTAGAGAACAATTAGGGTTTTACTAATTTCATTTGATAGATTTTCTTTTCTGTCTTCAAGCTTAAAGTTATTGAAGGAGTTATTGAGGATTTGATTACTCCTCGCATTGATTAAAAGTGTAAAAACTGATTTCTGTTTACAAAAATGACAAAGTTTATGATGTTCAGGCTTTTGCCTTCTTTTCAGAGGCATTTTAGACCTGAAGAATATATATTAATTAATCCATGCTTTACACCTTTCACCACTTGCCTGCAACCTATTTTGCTTCTCTCTCTCTGTCCTACTCAAAACTTTTCTTGTTACATTGGATGAAGCACAGTACTGGTCCACAGTCCAGACTGCGTTTTGTTGTTTGGACTCTACATCCTTCTAACTAAAGATGAGAGGGACCATCCAGCTTGTTATTAGCCCTCAGTTCAGTCTCTGGAAATGTACCATCAGTGCTGAAATGCGTGTACAGGTTTTACTGCATCTGCTACCATCCAGGTGACATCTTTTTCAGGGAAGACCTTGCATACTTTAGTAAGACAGTACTAAACCACATATTGCATCTATAACAACAGTAAAAGAGTCCAGGTCATGGACTGGGCTGCCTGTAGTCCAGACCTTACATGAACTGAAGATCTGGTACATTATGAAACAGAAAAAGTAGAACAAAGAAGACCCAGGATTGTTCAGCAAGTAAAATCCGCTGTCAGGCAAAGCAGTCCTCTACCAAAAGTCCAGCAACTGATCTGCTCAGTTTCCAGATGTTTCCAGATGTTTATTGCCACACAATGGTAAACATGGCCCTGTTACAGGTTTTTCGAGATGTGCCATCAAATTCAAAATGCCTTTTTTTTCTTAAAATAATACATTTTCACAATTTACACATATGATATGTTGTCTGCATTCTATCATAGGTTTATGCGATTTGCAAGTCATTGCAACCTGTTTTTATTTACATTCTACACAACATCTAAGCTTTTGGGGGATTGGAGTTGGTGCTTTGTTTTTTATTTTTTCCGTGTGCATATATAGTGTATTATTTTTAATCAGTGCATTTATTTAAGTCTTACTTACCACCAGAATTTCCCAGAGGAACCCACCCGAGGGATTAATAAAGTTCTATCTTATCTTATCTTACCTCTCTAACTGGAGGGCCAGTCTGTCACATACACATTTAGTGAGACTGAAGAATGAATACAGCTTCTAGAAAACACTACATCAAAGTCAGAAATATGAAGCTCAAACTGGGTTGAATGGTTATAATTACCATTGTACGCAATGCCCTATGTTTGAGATACGCACCTTCTGGATGCAATAAAAATGTGACTAATCTAAAACTGGAAGCAGTGCTGACATCAATAACACCCACAAGGAATTGATTCATTTCACCCATTTTTCCATTATGTGTTTTTCTAAGAATAAAAGCAGTCTTTGCCAACAGCAAGTCATTCATTTTATTACTGTACTGATGTTGTACTGACAGTGGTGGATTTGCCTGGAAAACCACTTTACAAATCCTGGTTTTGGTGGGATTGTGCACAAAGCTTCTGAAATTATATTTATTTTTGTTTAGTTTTTGCAACCCATAAATGGTTTATAGCAATTATGGCTCTTTATTTAATCTGAACCCCAAAGGATCTCTGTACTCATGCTGCAGAGTTCAGCTCACGCCACTGGAGAGTGACTATTTAAGAAGGACTTTTGCAAAAAAAACAAACAAAAAACACATTTAACAAGGGCAAATAAAACTTTTCTTTCAGCTTTATTGTTTTCTTTTAGTCTTTGGTGCTATAACTGAAACTATACAGTAGATTAAGTAAGAGCAGAAATGAGATTCAGGCTGTGTTCAAAATAAACAAATTAATGAATAAATAAATGTATAATTAAGGGATAATTAACTTTGCTATTGCACATGAGCAGGCTGGGTGATGCCATAATTATCTATTGGTATTTCTTTTTAGAAATAAGTTTGAGCTTGTGCTACTTTATTTTTATTAATCAGTTGTTAAACTTGAAGACAAAATTGTGACTTGTGATTCAATTGTTATTGCCAGAGTCTTTCCATTTGTAGTTAACGTGTGTGTAACATCAGTTCATTAGGAAGTGAGCAACCTTAGCATACTAGCTGTAATAGTAGCATGTGGGTGCATCTGCTGTGAAAAAAAATGCTGAAGGGGGTTAGGTTTAGGTACTGCAGTCAGTTAGATATGCCTAAATTTCAGTGTAAATTATTGAAATCTAATGAACTGCATTGGCTAATCTAAGAAAGGAAATGATGTTCAGCTTTTTTAACTTCTGACGCGTTTTTTCTTTTCATTTCTTTTTTACACTTAAGCCACTTCAATGGAAGAACAAACATACAGCTGTATAAAAATGAATATGTTTACTGAAAACAGTTAGGAAGAAGTAAGAAATAAGAAATCAGTGACTTGATTAGATGCCTTGTTTTTTTTATGTGTTTCATTCCATATTCTGTAAAGTGAAACTTTAAAGTTGAAAACTTCCATCTGGAACAAATGTCTGAATACAATATGACAAATACAGTTCTAACTTATGTATCCTAATGGTATTATTCTTTTACCGAGGACATCACTAGGTTGATATTAGCATTTAATTCAAAGCACTTCAGTGTCTTTACCATAACAAAGCTGCTAGCATGTAGTAAGTCTACACTAAGATCACTAATTTACGTAACTCTAGTACTGTTCTGGGGATGAAAGTAGATAGTTCAGTGGACAATTTTATGCTTCATATTTTTGGGGTTATCTGAAGATATAACGTGCTGAAGCAGTCAGACAAGCAGACAAAAGTAGGAAACAGTAGGAAAATTTTCAAAAAGAGGCGATGGTAATAAAAAAAGCACACACCTGTGTAAAAAAAAAAACAACCACAATCACACACACTCTCATTCAGTCCTTTAATCTATGCTTAAGTGCTTTAGCGAACATTCACACACTCACGCGGATGCATTAGATCCAACTTAGAGTTCGGTATCTTGCTAAAGGATACTTTGACAAATGGAGTGGAGGAGCCAGGAATCAATATACCAACCTTCCAGTTGGTTGATGACTTCCTCTATCACCTGAGCAGCCCATATTGTTAAGTGACAAAATTCAGTTTAATTGTATTTATCCCATGCCAAATTGCAGCAACAAGGCAATTTATTTTAAGGTAAAGACCCTACAACAATACTGAGAGAACCTCAATAATTACACGACTTCCGATGAGCAAGCACTTGGTGACAGTGGGAAGGAAAAATTCAGGAAGAGCCAGGAATTAATAAAGTATTTCTGATTCTGAAGAAACTTCCGACAGAACCAGGCTCAGGGAGCTGAGAAAGGAGACTGTGTAAGAGAGCCAGAGATTAATACTAATTATTACACTAAATGCAGAGTGCTGTATGAGTGTGGTCATTTGATTCATCCTTGATAATAACCTTTAGTTAAAAAAAAACGGTTTTAAGGCTAAGCTAAGGCTTGGCATCTGATAGCAAAGTGCTCTATAATCTTTAAGATAAGATGGGGCCTGATTAAATTTGATTCTTGATTTAACAGGGAGCCAATGAAAAGAAGCTAATATAGGAGAAATAGTCAGAGTGCAATCTTCAGGTGTTGATGAGACGATGGATATTTCAAGAGAAAAAAAGGCTGAACATAATTAAAAGTAACTGTTTTGATCCACCATTCATCACCTGATATAGCTCAAAGATTCCTGACTTCAAAGACCAGCTGTTGCCTCCCTATTGATAACGGTGGCTTCACACTGGGAGCATGATTCTTGACTGCCTTTGGCCATCTCAGAGAAGTCCACATAAAGGCCAACACTACTGCCTTGCTGGCAGTGATCAAAGGCAAATAGACAGACAATAATAGACAAAAGATGCAGAAAAGGCGCCTTGATGAGGTGATGAATAGTGCCGTGTGTATAACTTATGACCACAAGACCCTTCACTGACTGTTTTGATATGAAGCCTTCCTTGGCAGGAAAATCATAAATGGAGAATCAGCAGGATTATCTGTGGCTCATCTTTATTTGTCTTTCCTTTCTTTTAAATATTTAAGCACTGTGACCTTTGAACTCTATAAGAGAAGCCTGACAAGATTGCCAGACGCCCACACATGCATGGGGGGTCGAGTTAAGGCCCCATGGGAGAGGGTCAAATACCAAAGGCAGGCAGGCCAGACACAAACCAATTTATCTCAGTAACTGACTCTGACGGGACTCTGAAACTAATCAGCCACTACTGATTACTGTTATATTGAATGTCGATAAGTGTTTAATGAAACAGTGACATTTTTGGAAATTTACTTTTTTCAGACAGTTAAATAAGAAAATAAATACTATGGAAGCGAAAAATAAAAATGTTGTACTCAGGACATGGCTTGTGCAGCTTGCCATACACACTATACCAACATATAGCAGTTATACTTGTTGTTTGGTAATCTAAATCAGTATAAAAATGCACATTATAGTTTTGGGTGACTCAGATAATATTGTGTATGTACGAAGAACATAGCTCTTTTAAGTTGTACAGTATAATTGTATGCAAAAATACATGGAATAGCTCATGACAGCACTGAGTAATTAGTGCAAATATTTAAAAGAAAACAAAAACACAAGATTGACACAAATCACATGAAGATATTTTTTACTTTTGGTTTGCCAAAAAAAGATCTGAATATTTTAATATTCTAATTTATTCTAATCTGCAGTAGAGAGCGCAGAGACAGTCTCGCGGAGACGCTCCTCGCACACTGGAAGTATTTCAGTCTGCATCTTTTACCGGACTGAAAAGAAAGAGTGGGCCAGGCAGACTGTGCAGTAAGTGGGCTGATAACACAGAAAGCAAGTGGTTTCCCAGGGGGCCGTCTGAGCACACTGCAGTGCATTCACATCTAATCTTCTGTCACCCTCTAAGACACCCACCTACAGATCCCCCTCCCAACCCCCACATCCGCCCCCGCCCCCACACACACACACACACACACAGATAGTATAGAGTACACTGGCTCAGCTATACAGTATTCTTAACCCAGACGTCATCTACATCTATTATAATGCATCATGTCTCAACACGGAGCTATTTCAAGTTAAACGATTTGATTGGGTTCATCTCAAGGTTTCATGAACAGTCACCCCCGCGTGACATCTGTAATTGTAGTTCACAAAAACACTCCCATCTTGAGCAATAAAAACTAGCATGCATCACCGTGAAGGACATTCACCTCTTAATAAATAAAAGGCAACTGAGACGGCTCTTAAATGTCGTGAATGAGTTTACAGGTCTATAAAGCAATGCTAACTCGCAGGGTAATCTTTATTGCAGTCGCCTGCCTTCAGTGAGGTTCTGAGCGAGCAATCCACTAACCCCTACTATTAATATCTCTTCTGAGCACAAAGGAAGAAGAGACACCATTAAAACGCTGCTGGAAGGATTTGACCCAAAGCAAGCAGGGGCGGTGGTGGTGGCAGGAGCCTTACAGAAAAATATAAGAATAAAAAGCACACTTTTATATACGTGTGGAAAATAGAGGGAAAAGTCACTGCAGCAGAATAAAACTGGAGCGGTCACGCTTATCTATTTTCAAACCAAGAAACTGGGAGAATGGTTTTCTGGTGAGAATAGGTTATCATCAAAAATTTTCATCTTTGGTGCATCCTCGGGTCACCACATTTCTTTCTCTTTTTGACCTTTTTACAGAAACTGTCGGTGGAATCACTTAGCAAATCGAGGACTTTATCAGACAGGCTCAGCAGACTGAGCTGGACCACAGTGCAGTTCCCCCCACAACTGTCAGTTCGTGCCCTCCTCTGTCCTTCATGTTCTTGCATGTACAGTCCATGTAATAAGTAAATGTAGTTCTCAGTCTCTGTCTGGTCTACTTTAGGCATTTCCCACTCCCAGTAGTATCTGATGACATATTGCTTTACATTTTATCTCTGGTTCACCTCCATCACAAGGAAACACTATCGTCTTGACTCTCTAATGCAGTATATTTGTTTCTCTGTTTAAACTCCACATGACCTCTGAAACAGATGACATGAGGACCTCTGTCTTAGACATTTCTCAGGTCTGGAGGGCATTTTGTGAGAATTTAGGAGCTAAGGTTGGTTTAGGGTTTGGATTTCATTCCCAGTTTAATAATGTTCATAGTCAAAATGGTCCAGGCAGTTGTCTTCTTTTTCACTCTGTTTGTCTTATGTGTCATAATAATACCAAAAACGCCACTTAATGTGTATATTAAAGTCAAAATAAAGCAATATAGAAACACAACAGATAAAATAAAGCCCATAAAAACTCAATTTAAAGTTTATACGAATAAAGAAAGAATTCTAAGAATGTGATGGTGCGTCACAGTGAATGTTTTTATGCTTTTTATGAAGCATTTCTTTGATGTTTTAGTTCCTGCAATTAGGGTGTACACCACATTTGATGCATTTTTTAGCAGCATATTCATTATTGTCTAATTTTAGTAACTCTTCAGAGAACAATGTGTGTTAAATTGCTTCCACATCAGAAGTACTATTGTAAATATCGTCTAGTTGAATGAGAGATGCGTTGTTCCTTTCTTTTTGAGGAGCTGTCCATGGTGCTGAGATTTTCCACCACTGCCTCTCTTTTGACAACATCTTGGCTCCATTTACATAGTATGCTATCCTGGGTGGGCAAGCCAGTGCTGTTTTATCACCTTGCTTACTCATTGTAGTGGGAGAAGCAAATTTGAATTCAAATACAGCCATGTTTGGATGTCCCTGCCTAAATGTTTTGTCGCTGTTCACTGGATGCAAAATGTCAGGCCACTTCATTTGTGTAATTGCATCTAAAAGCATACTCGCCTCCTTATTGGATGAGTAGAAATAAAATTTTCAAATTTGCAGACAGCAAGCTTTTTTTCCCCTGTGTGAAGTAATAAGATAAGAGAGTTGCTGGCTCAAAATCAAAAGTGACATCACTTGATAGTAGAAGAATCTGTATTAGTCCTGGGAGCCGTAAAGGAAAATCAGACAGCAACACAAAGAGGCTAAATAGTGCTGTTGCATGTCAAACTATCAGCAGAAATCAAAAACTTCAAGACACAGAGATAAAACCAGAGCCAAGGTGAGGGCATTATCACAGGGCAGAGCGGTATGCAGGGGCAGACAGAAAACCTAAGTCAAAGTGAATGTGAGACTGTGAGAGTAATATAGAGAGGTAGCGGAGGTAAGGCTGGGCAGGGAGGTTAAGTGAATTTCATCAGAGTGTTCTGTCTGAGGCAGAATCACAGACAAAGTGCAGTGGAGTATGACTGCACCGCCGTGCACCCGCACTAGACAGTACACCACAATTTGCTGTCCAACAGCCAGTTACAATCTATCAGTGGGTCCACACGGAAAACGGAAAAGGGAGATGCTCCAAAGACAGCGTTACTGAAGGATCTGCAAAAGGACAAAAATGTTTAAAAAAAAGTTGAAGGGGACTTTAGCGTCATCATTTTTGAGGACTTACAGCAAACACAGTTTTGTGTGTTTGCGATCGTGGCTCAAGAGTTGGGAGTTCGCCTCGTAATCGGAAGGTTGCCAGTTCGAGCCCCGGCTCGGACAGTCTCGGTCGTTGTGTCCTTGGGCAAGACACTTCACCTACCGCCTGCTGGTGTTGGCCAGAAGGGCCGATGGCGCGATATGGCAGCCTCGCTTCTGTCAGTCTGCCCCAGGGCAGCTGTGGCTACAACTGTAGCTTGCCTCCACCAGTGTGTGAATGGGTGGATGACTGGGTGTGTAAAGCGCTTTGGGGTCCCTAGGGGGGACTAGTAAAAGCGCTATACAAATACAGGTCATTTACCATTTGTTTGATTTTAGTGAGAGACGCTCAAAAAACAGCAACAGCCTTTATCAGACATTCCTGACATTCCTACATTTCAAACTTCACTAAATCTTTTGTGTTAACGATTTCAACTACTGATCATATCGCATGTTAGGATTAAGATCATTTTTAACTGCAAAACCAAACTGATGTTCATGTGTAAATTCAGAGGCTTTTGTTGAGTGGCCAAGTACACACCTGTAAAAAACTGAAAGACCCGCATACAACTGAAAAAAATAAATAATTGTTCAAAAAAGACAATAATATTAAAGAAAACTTGAAGAAATGATGTGGGATAATAAAACCTAGAACCCAAACATTGTCTCACTGAGGAGAGAACCACCATCGTAGCTCCAGAAAGTTGTTTTATATTAGCACTGGCACACTGAGCCCAGGTGCTGTCTGAGTTGCTGATTGCCATCAATCAGGCCTCCTCTCAAGCGCTAACACATTCTCATTTTTGAGTTCTCACATAATGCAGTTTTGTCAGATGCCTTCTGTGACTCTTCATACGGTGTCCCCTGACGTCAGCGCCCTGATATCACAGTCTTTGGAGGGTGAAAGAAGTACTTTCAAAAAACACCAAGAAAATCTGGACAGTAAAGATTCAAAGATCATTTAGACCATTCAAAAACGTAGCAGACATAAGAGGGTAAAAGCAAAAAACTGAAAAACAGTTACATCACACACATTCAGCATGACTGCAATAGAAAAGCTGCAGTTATTTGACATGCGAACATGTGCCATCCTCTGCTGCCCAATTACATCCATACAGTACATCCATTGCCCAGCTTTCTTTATTAAACATGACATGTTGGGTCTGTTGTTTAATCACCTCTCCTCACTCTGTGGCTGACTGCATGAGACAACAATCATCTTGTGGACGATCATCCTGGAGCCAATAAGGCGCAGTTAACCCAGTCAGTCTAACTCACACCTGACTGCTCCCCGTGCAGCTGACTGTAAGGAAACCAATTAATGCTGCTCTGCGTTTCTCCAGGGAAACAGGCAGTCAGGACCACCTGTGAAGCTGTGTGTGTGTGTCTGTGAAACAACAGGTGTACTTGTCTGTGAAGTAAAGGACTTTTTGAAAAGTAAGAAGAGATGATCTGCTCTGGCTAGAGCGGACTAATTGCCATGACTCATCAGCGGGAATCAGCTGACATTTCATTTAAGTGAAATTGTTGCATTTGCATTGGCTTCAGTCAGCTTGAGCTCTACATTTACTGCATTAAATCAAGTCACAGGAGACTTGTGTTGGAAAGCTATTTGCATAAATGTATGTGTCTGTGTGTTTACATTACAAATCACAAAAGTGACTGTGAACATTAACATCAAGTTTACAGTTTTTTCTTATTAGGAATTAATGACTCCATAAACCAGAAATTCAAGTTTGAAGCTCTACAACAATTCTAGTTTACTACAGTTAGATGTTCATTTAAGAATTCGCTGTTGCAATGTTATTGTCTTCAACAAGAACAACAACAACAACAACAATAACAATAATAACAAACTGATTCTCTTACCATTAAAAAAGTAATTCAGTTGTTGAGTGCTGAGTTGTTGCAATAGCACATTGGGTAAAAACCCCCAACCCCCAAGGAAACAAAAGGAGCGAATAAAACCAAATACTATGGGATGGATAAGAGTTAAGGGGACATGGTTGTTGAAACATTATCTACCTTAAAGCCACCCTGCCTGCCCAGACAAGATTCCCAATCAAAGCCGTCACATAAGCCTGTGAGACTAAAAGTAGCAGCTAATCAAATCGATCCTTCATTTCCCTGCTGGGCTGCTGCTTCCAGAGCATGATGGATGCACACCTCGGTTTCATTAAAAAGCTGGTTCCTCCTTTTTCTCAACACAAAGGCAGAATAAATAGGAGCCAGAGCTGACTACAATACCTCAATCAGAACCCCTGTGTCATCAATAGTCATTCAAAATTAGGAAGAGCAGATGACAGCATGTGATACTGTTGTAAGACCTCAAGTACAGCTGTAGTGGGGCTTCAGAAATAGCCCCAGATTACTTTTTTTTTTTTAAATTATGGTATATACTTCCTTCTGACATTTAAATACTCAAAGGTGAGAGTTTGAAAAAGAAATTTGAATCAATTTAAGAGATAAAACCAAACATAGCCATAAAACAGAACACATGAAACAGGAAAATAGTGCTGAAGTTATGCTCAAATATTGTCACCTTCCAATGCAAATCTTTGTTTTTAAAGATAGTACTGTTTCAGGTCAACATTGTGCATCTTTGCAACACATCTCTTTAAAATTGTTGTTTTGAAAGGCTAGTCTAAATCTGTTCTAAACAAAAACAATCAAAAACACATACAGAAAACAAACTCATGTAGCACTAATGTCTTAATGTCTAATCTCTGTTGATCATACAAACAGCAGTAACAACACTTTAATAAAGTCAGTTAAATGCGATCCAGGATCTGATGGCTTGGAGGTTCTTTTAGATCAATCTGCCGAATACATCGATTTATACCCAACATTGCTAATTATTTCAACTGTCACACACAAGGCTGAAACCAAAGGATCAAAATGGGTTACGTAGACTTCCTATCATCAAGTTATCATTGACTTATTTAGTAGAGACCTTCATTGGGTCTGCCTTTGATCCAGTTTGGACTTTGGGGAAGTCACTTTTAAATGTGATGCAGACTGATCAGAGCAGGTGCTTATTTAATCACTAAAAAGAATTGAGTCTTTAAAGTCTTTCCTTTGATTGGTTGCTACAGCTTTAGAGAACTTTTTCATTTTAGGCCCTTTTCTTAACATGCCTTTATGTTTTTGAAATGCCTTTAAAAATAGCTCATATTAGAAACTGTTTCACTTATGTTTTTATTATCATGAACAATTACAATTATCTGAATTTTACATTTACATCTAATGCCAGAGCTGGGAGTACTCAATTCTGATCATTTTTAATATCAGCTGTGCATTTTTAAACTGGTTTCCTGCACATGAACATTCTTTGAACAAAAGCTTTTGAACAAAGGTTTTATCTATGTTTTCTATGCCTTGTTGTGGTAAAGTATTTTTATATTTATATTTGAATAAAATTTTCTAATTTTTGCTCTCTTTGCTGTGACAGTTGTCCCTGTGCTATCAAACATGGAACTAATTCTGACCATTTTTAAAGCACTGTATCAAAATTTAGAAATTTGCCACAATGGTTTCACTATCAAAAGTATTTTAGTATGTAATGCTAACACTACAGCACTGTAACTATATTTATCAGCCATACCTATAGTGTACACTTTACCTATACTAAAGATATAAAAAGTCTACGTGTAAAAATATAAGATTTCAAACACACTACTGAATAGAAACATTGTAGTTAAATATGTTTTCGCTCTTTATTCTGGTGATCGAGTTCCTAGATACAAGAAGTAAGCAAAGTGCTGCATAATCACAAATGTGTCAATACAGATGGACGGCTGTGGCCCAGGAGTTAGAAGTAGGGGTGTCTACCAGTCACAAAGTATTTGGTTTGATCCACAGTTACTCTGATCTGCATACTAAGGAAATTCTGTCATCAGGAAATACTAATCCTTGAATTCCCCCTGATGTATTCATCAGCGTGTGACTGTATCCATGAAAGTTAGACAAGGTGCTTAGATAGAAAAAAGAAAAACACTTTTATGAACATGTATGTGATTGAGTGAATGAGGCTTGTAGTAAAAAGCACTCTGAGTGCTCATTTTCTAGTAGAAAAGTGCTATATAAGTACCAGTCCATTTACAGGTGTTCAGCATGGTGACACTTTTAAGCACTGACATATGGCCACTAAGGGCAGTAGTATATCCTTGCACCATATCAAGATACAATCAGTACCTGGCTTCAAAAACAGCATAAGCCCAAGTTTCCATATACACAACAAGCAGAACCTTAGACCAGATGGGCTACAGCATCAGAAGACCACTTTTGTCAGCTAAGAACAATAAACTAGAGATACAATTTGTATGGGTTAAGCAAAATGGACAATAAAAAATATTGCCTAGTCGGATGAGTCCTGAATTTTGCTACGACATTGAGATGGTAGAGGTGGAATTTGGTGGAAACAATATGAAATCATGAATCTGCCTTGCCTTGTATCAACAATTCGGACTGGGAGAGGTGGTCCACATTATATGTCCATCCATTTATGGCCACAGTGTACTTATCTTCTGATAGTTGCTTCCTGTAGGGTAATGACCCATGTTTCAAATGGCGTATTTAAGGTTAGAAAACATCATATTTAATTAGATGTTTTGGTTGGTTTTTACTTAATTTCTGTCTACATGATTGCTTCTTCACCACTAACTGAAGCTTTTCCCATCGCTCCTGCTGCAGTCCTGTACATCGGAATGTTCATACCGATGTCTTCCTTATCTGTCTCTGATGGCAGCGTTTTGATTTCAGTATCAAAGCCGAGGGCTGTACGGAGTCTGACTCTGTCCCTGAACTCTGCTTCGTCTGCCTCTCTTAGCTCCCTGTGGATTGTCCGCTCCATTTCAAACACATCATGACCTGAGCTCACCCGCAACCACTCAGGTATACACACTTCTCTCCAGACACACACATTAAACAAATGAACTGATAAACGCAGACCATCGTGTCACCTTTTTGAGTATGCATATTTGTATAAGATCAACTTGTTATTGTTTGTCGACACTGTCCTCGAGTCAGCATTTCATGTTATGGAAACACACTCACACACACCTAGGCAGCCTCTCTCACCTTCTGAGTGCTCTGCCTCTCTTAGTTAGGGCTGAAGAGGCTTTTTGTAGCCTTGAAATAAGAAGCTTTTCACAGTGTGCCTGACAGAGAGCACCCATGAGGGAGGTTGGATAGGTCTGGGCTGAGTACAAGGTGAGAGGGCTTCGGGCTGACATGCCCACAGTGTCCAATTGGATTAGACTCTGGATAAAAGTGTGGTGGAGGGGGTCACCAAGAGGTGAGCACACTGGCTCTGGGGACCACAGACTGATGCAAAATAAGCAAGATGTCACAACAAGGCCAACCATGGCATGTAGCCAAACATGAAGAGGCATGGATGGATTAAATGTACATTTTGAATTGATGAAAAGTGCTTTTTGCTCCACTAGGAGTGGTGAGTTTGAAGAAATTGGCTTATTTTGTCTTTCCCACCAACATTTTGCTCCCAAGAAAGAGCCCTCTGTAGCAGTTTGCCAATTTTTCATAGTATTTGCTATGAATATTTATTGTATCTAAAGGGTTCATTGTCACACATGTTAAAGAGAGCTTGATAATGGAGATAATGGAGATAATCGATATCTCCATTATCAAGCTCTCTTTTTCACAAAACAGTCCAGTCTTCATGTCCTGTGGTGATTGGTGATTTCCTAGCGCTGAAGCCACCATACTGGATCAATCAGTGTCTATCTAATAACTTTTTTAGCTACATGCTAGAATCCCGATATCTTAAATCCAGAAAGGTAAGTGTTATGTCAAATAAAAATATCATATTTTTAGCTTTTAGGGAGGGTAAATGGACTGGTTCTTTTAAAGTGCTTTTCTACTTGACCACTCAAAATGCTTTATATAACATGTCTCATTCACACAATCACTTATTTCTATGTCTAAGTGCTTTTTAGCTACCATTCACACTCCAGTGAATGCATCAGGAGCAACTCAGGGTTTAGTGTCTTGCCCAAGGATACTCTGGCATTCAGACAGGAGCAGTCAGGGATTAAACCACCAACCTTCCAATTAGTAGATGACCTGCTCTTTCACCTGAATCAGTCATGTTTAATATTTAAGGAGGTAAAGTAGTGCTTCTTAACCCTCTCAAGGCAGGCGTTGCAGATTTGCAACAGTTAAAAGCTAACAACCTGATTACCCCACATACATATTTTATGAGATTTTTTTACTCAGAATTACCACTGCAGGTATTCTTTTGTGCATTAGCAACAAAAACTTAATTTGAGCCCGAGAGGGTTAAAGGAAGAACAAGGGTGTTCAATGTTTTTTTCCACAAGCCTTCTCTAACACCTTTAGGTAAAACTGCCACAGTTTAAAAAAAAAGGCTGGGAGCTTGTTAACAGTGCTTACTGCGTTTGCTATTGTCTACTAAACAAACTTGTAAGAATGTTAGCTTATCTTCTTCCTCTTCTTCTCAGAGCACAAAACTCACCTGCGGCAGGTGGGATAGGAGATGGATTTGGAGATGCAAAGATTTTACTGTACCAGAACATGGATTTGAGTGGATGCATTTCACATCTATAACAGGTGAAACACTGTTCCTTTTGCAGCAGAATATATAATAAATGAATTTTGCCAAATTAGAAAGGGACAATTTATATAATATCAGATCATTAATGAGGATTAATCTGTCACTGTTTGCATTTTCACATTTGATCTACCCACATGGGTTGCTGTTTCAGCTCTACTGTCATCCATATGTTGACTTCACTGGATATTATATTCTTTTATCCTCCTTTTGTTTACCAACCAACCTCTAACCCACCCACCACCATCATCTCTACATTTAGTCATTGCATAGTTTAGTCTGGCTGTCAATGGTAAGAACTATGCTATAGGTAAAGGCCAGACGATTTAAAAAATATTAAAAAAGCATAGATTTATAGACCAAGGTGTAGAACTGAAGGTTTAATAGATTGCAGATGTAGTGAGGCAGAAGATGATGGTTTGACTCAGCGCACTTAAACAGACTTGAACTTTTGACTTGGGAAACATAATAACTGAAAATAAAGGTGGATAGTCAAGCGTTAATGCCCTCTAATACTGAGATTATGCCATTTTACATCCTGGTTATAAAACTGTTTTGCACTGCAGCTTTATTACTATACTACTTATTTCCTGGTGGTGATGCAGTTGTAGACAAATATCACTGTCCCCCACCCCCAACCAGGTGTCCATTGACTGTGCCCATTTTAAAATAAAAGACAAAAAAAGTGTGCAATTTTATTTTGTTCTGCTAGATCACACAGACCCAGGTTTAAAAGAACTTTAGCATATTACACAGAGGACAACAAGCTGCCAGAGCGTGGAGAGCTTCATTAATGCAGAGTAAAGAGCCAAGGGCTACAATAGCAAACACACAGAGAGACAGCATTTGTCATAATTATCTCCTTTTTTGTGCCATTTGAGCCAGCGTGCGGTAATTCATTATGGCTCTAGCTCTTCATACAGGGAAATGTTTGAAGAATAACGTCCGACATGAGGAGCTGTGATGGTCTGATGGGGGCAGAAAAAAGCTCATTACCATTATTATGTGTGCATACAAAGGTTAGACTGGTTATTGAGGTCCAGCAGCGGCCTTTTAAAAAAATCAAATAACAGAAAACGCATGTTTGTTCTGTCAGTTAACATATTATTCTGTAGTACATCATTTTTACTCCATTTGTGTAGCATAACTTGTTTTCACTAAACATTGTGTCAGAGCTGCTTTTGACCAACAACATTAAGGTAATGGTTGTCACATCTTAGTTTATTAGCGTGTTTGATCAGCTCTGATTGGTGTTGTCTTTGAAAGAATGATAGACAAATGTCATATTGAGTAGGAATATGTCCGACTGACTGAGTTTGATTAAGTTTATTTACGAGTTTTATTTACTTTGTCTTAAACAAACTGCTGTTGTTTTGAAGTCCAACTTTCTGTCTCCTCTTTATTTTTTATGCCTTCACCTCTTTCCATGATTGTATGACAACTATAGGCTCTGCAACTACAGGATGTCCAGGCTGTATAAAATGATGAAAAGACAACATTTTTCTGATAACTACAAAATGAATTAGCTGACACAGGCAGATGGGGTAAGCTAGGGTAGAAAGGGCTTGAAATGAGCAAAAAACAGAATAAAAAAGAGTAAAAGTCACAGAGATAATGTAAAACCAAAATAGAAAAGTAGGATATTAGAAAATTTGTCACAGCAAGAATGCTTCAAGGACTGGAAGACAGCAGGGAATGACTGGGCAGTTTGTAGTGACACTGTCTCTCAATAGTTGTCTTGGCTCAGACCTCGGGCAGGATCTCTAACCCGGCACGCCAATGGGAAAAGCAACTTCAGCCAACAAGTCACCAGGAAGCCACCGCTATCCATTTCACAATTAAAATATGCTGAGGGGGAGCTGGGCTTTCCTCAGCCGGTGGGTCCGAATGCCTGCGCTCACATTTGTCTTCCAGTCGGCAGGGGGAGAGAAAGCATCAGGCTAAGAGGATTACCCCAAATCCTTGCTGATTTTTCTTTTTCTGTGGGTTAAAGAGGAGCCAAATGTCCAAACCGGCCGCCAAATGAGCATTATGCAATCTCTCTCTGATTGTCTGCGGTTTTGGGGCTTTTTGTTTCCCTGAAAGGCTTCTTGTTCTAAGATGAAATCCTAATGATACGGGGTAGGCAATAATGTGCTTCAGATCACCTCAGCCATGCAAATGAGTGCTTTCAGTGAAAATCTGGAGTTTCTTTAAAGTGAGTCCTCCGTGACGTACAACAATCAATTCATTCATGTGGACATGCACTGTGTGGCCGCTTCTGGTGAAGCAGCAGAGCCCAGCCTCTTTCAGAGCAATCCCTGTCATCCACTTAGAAGTGAACAAGCTGTCCTCCCTCTTTATTTTGCCTTTCCTCTACTCTCTGAAGCATTAAGGATGCTGAGAGGGGAGAAGCATTAACCTTGATGTCTCTGAGTGCCTCTTTTTTTCTATGCAGGGCAAAAGGCAACCAGACAAGGAGAAATGTTCAAACCCAAACAAAAGCAGCATACAGTAAAACAACAATACTCTAAAATGACTGTTTTAGCACAGATAGTGTAACTGTTGCTTTTGCCTTGTGAGTCTGCACATCATAGAAAAAGGTATCTTTTTAAGGAGTCTTTACGAAAGTTGTGCATGTAGATCAAAGTGGAGATCTAAGCCTGCTGCATAGATAAAACAATTAAATGCCAGTACGGTCATGTAATGGCTGTGTGGTTTGCAGGAAAAAACAACCCCAAAACTAGGAAACGTGGTGCCAAACAGTACCATGAGGGACTCCACGGCGACGAACAGAGGGAGACTCAGACAATAAATACACACCAGGTAATGAAGGGAGAGGAGACAGGTGGGAACACAGCGGGAACAAATGATGAGACAAAAAAGTTAAAATGAATATAAAGCACACAAGACATGATACTATCAAAATAAAACAGGAACTAATTAACACAGAGACACAGACTCGAGTATCCGAACTGACAGATGGGACTAGGAGAGAACGGTTATCAAAGGAGCTTGCAAAGAAAAGCGTCTGGACTTCTTTAAGTTGCTTGAAGACGTTTCACCTCTCATCCGAGAAGCTTCTTCAGTTCTAAGGTCAAATGGTGGAGAGTCCCAGATATAAACCTAGTGGGAGTGACCCCCCACAGAGGGACAAAAGGACCCCCTGATGATCCTCTAATCGCCTGAGCCAAGGTGGGAAACTGGGTGTGGGTCCCAATCAGCCAGAGTTTCGGGTGAGTTCATTGTGAAACCTGGCCCCACCTTATCATGCGAATTCCTGAGATCAGCTGGCCCAGGATGTGAGTGGGCGTTAAGGCGTCTGGGAAGGGATCTCAAAACTGGATTATAGATGGCAGAGAGTTGGTGTCGTAAACCCCCGCCTCTGTTCAAAGATGGTCGCTCACAGTGGACATAGATGGCTTCTTTCACTCCTCTTTCAAACCATCTGTCCTCTCTGTCCAAAATGTGAACATTGGCATCCTCGAAAGAGTGTCCTTTATCCTTAAGATGCAGATGGACTGCTGAGTCTTGTCCTGTGGAGGTGGCTCTTCTGTGTTGTGCCATGCGCTTGTGAAGTGGCTGTTTGGTCGATGTAGAGACAAAACGCCAAAACACAAACTTAACAATGTGGTGTATGCTGTACAGTGCAGCGAGGAATGCTCAGACCTCTACATTGGAGAGACCAAACAGCCACTTCACAAGCGCATGGCACAACACAGAAGAGCCACCTCCACAGGACAAGACTCAGCAGTCCATCTGCATCTTAAGGATAAAGGACACTCTTTCGAGGATGCCAATGTTCACATTTTGGACAGAGAGGACAGATGGTTTGAAAGAGGAGTGAAAGAAGCCATCTATGTCCACTGTGAGCGACCATCTTTGAACAGAGGCGGGGGTTTACGACACCAACTCTCTGCCATCTATAATCCAGTTTTGAGATCCCTTCCCAGACGCCTTAACGCCCACTCACATCCTGGGCCATCTGACCTCAGGAATTCGCATGATAAGGTGGGGCCAGGTTTCACAATGAACTCACCCGAAACTCTGGCTGATTGGGACCCACGCCCAGTTTCACACCTTGGCTCAGGCGATTAGAGGGGGTCCTTTTGTCCCTCTGTGGGGGGTCACTCCCACTAGGTTTATATCTGGGACTCTCCACCATTTGACCTTAGAACTGAAGAAGCTTCTCGGATGAGAGGTGAAACGTCTTCAAGTAACTTAATGAAGTCCAGACGCTTTTCTTTGCAAGCTCCTTTGACTACGATGACCTGGATGACTGAGAACCTTCACAGACATATTGCCGAGAGAACGGTTAGATGTTATATAATTTCAGAGACTTTGCAAAAGAAGCACACTAAATTAGAAAGACTCATTGACACATTTTATTTCAATCTGTTGTGTGCTCTTGCAGCTTTTAATCTGCTTGTTTCTGCTTTCCAAGCTAGCAGCAGCGCTCTCTTCTTTCTTGGCGCTAGCTTGATGGCAGCTTTTCTGTTAAATGGCGTAGCTATTCTTTGCACCTTGTCTCACATGTCTAGAGTTTGTAGCTTGCCTACTAAGTCACATCATTTTGGTGCTGTGTTTTAGCTGTCTAAACAAAACACTGCATATAATCAGTGCTTCATGCTCGTTTCATGTTCGTTTAGCCAAATATTTTTTTAGCATCTGCCTTATTCATCACAGAGATGCAGTCTTCCTGCAGTCTATTTTTTTCTTAATTTGCTTTGTTATAGTTTAATAATGGTTTACATTCCTCCTGTGTCAAGCATCTTGAGCCGCAAAAGCATCTTGCGCAAACAAAACTAATCAGGATTTTGATAGACAGACTTTTCTATCAATATTGCTTTTTAAAATGATTAATGTGAATTATTTTAGCCTTGATAATAATGCTAGAAAAATAGAGATGGCAGATAGAGATTGCATATATTGATGATATATATTTAATGGAGCAAGAGTCTTCAGTAGGGACAAAGAAGTAAAGATTTGCTGTAGTTGCATATTTAACAGAAGCGTTAATAGCATATTTAAGCTTCTTACACTGTATAGTAATCACTTTTTTGTAATGTTACCATCAAAAACTGTTTTATTCAGACTTAGAAGGAAATAAATGAGTAGTGCCTGAACTGTAACGCTCTCATATCAGAGTTATCCTGCTCCTGAATATGTAAATATAGTTGTTGTTTTGTTTTTTTCATTTTAAAACAAGTACAAGGTAAGATAATTTCACTTGATCCCAATGCAAACAACTATGTTTCTAGTTCAAATATTCTTCCTTTCACCAGTTTCTTAACCAGCTGGCTTGGTGCTAATTGAGTAATATGCATATTCAAGATGTTCCTTTAGCACAAATCCTTTGATATTAAATGAAGTGTAAGATACACAGAGAAAAAGATTTGAGATTTATTTTAAAAAACATGCATTCATAATGGAACATTTTCTCTGCAGAAAAATATAAAAAGTCAGTGTAATTTTACAAATGCAGTTTGACCCGTAGTGCGGTAGGTCCACTGGATATTAAATTGTCTAAATGGCTCCCGATCAACACAAGTGTCTCTGATGTGGAGATTTCTGTCGTTGAAAAGCCTCTCTATCGGTTTAGTCAGTTCATTTTTAATGTTTTTTGGGGGAGAGCTGCTGATGGACAAAGAAAATAGCCTAATGCACCAGATATGCTGACATCAAGCAGTTACACAGACAGGCTGAGCATTACCCTGCAATACGGATGTAACAGAAATGATGATAATGACCTTTGTACAATAGTTGTCATTCATAATCACAACAATCCTGGTGAAACTCAATAACAGATAAACTTAATGAAGTGATCCGCTGTTATCATGGAAGCAATTTTAATAATAATATAGTAGATGAAAAGCATGATCATTGGCTAAAAGACAAAGATCAGGAGCGCTATATGTATAATATTAATCCTGTGTTAATTTCAGAAAAATGAATGAAAAAGAAAAAATGATAGAAGATAGTATTATTGCTAAAACTTTCTCACTATCTGCTACCACACACACACACAACAGACCAGCCATGAAGCATACAAAATGCATATATATATACACATATATACATAATTTCACAAATACAGAAAAAATCCACCATGCTTAAAGCAGCCTACACATACTGTGCATACACTTGCCTCTACATGTGTAGGCAAAGATATTTATACCGGCAAGCTACTTGTGCATTATGTGTCCATTATGTGCATTTTCACACTCCACATAATGTACATGTTATGTAGATTAGGATAATGAGATAAACACGCCCACACAGTTTATCACTGCATACAGAACACTATAGCACACGTACTTCTAAATATGCAGAATACAGACACGTACAGCTAGATACTGCTCCCACAGAATCTGATTTGAGGAGGTTCTTATTTCACTGTGTGTTATACTTGTATAACTATGCATGTGACAAATAAAGAACCTTCTGAATCAGGTGTGACTTTTTCTCTGCTCTTTTTGCAGCTTTCAAAGGTAGCGCATCAAAGTGGACTTCAGTTAAAGTAATTGTTTCTTCTGTCAGAATTATGAGCATGTCTCTACAGTTGGGGTGAAAAGAAAGCAAAGCCATATGGAACAGGTCCAACTTTACTGACCCATAATGACCTCAAATTTACAAGCCCCCTCTGTAGAATACTAACAGTGTCTTAAGAGTATAACTCTGACATTTTCCATTTTGTTACTGTCAACAAAATCCAAGAAATAATTTTGCAGACTCTGTCACCTGCAGTTTGAAACCTTTTCGTTTCTACTTAAGAAAAAATAGAATCTCATGGGAAAAAAGGTCAATAAGTGTTCCAGGTATAAATAATATTATAAATAATTCCCCAAGAGTTTGTTGGTTTTTTTTGAAAAATAACAAAAGAGTGCATTTGAGCTGATTTTCACTTTATTTTCCTTTGCTTGACGTGTGTTTTTTTGTTTGTTTGTTTGTCTGATTTTAATAGCGTGTACTTGATGCTTAGTTCAAGTTGAGGCTCCAAAAAGTGCTTGGTCTGGAAAAAAATGATATTATATATTGATTGAGTTAAACTATTCCATGCCCCTGCTGCCCTCTGTATAAATGGTATGCCATGGGACCATCGCAAGCATCCATTTCTGACTAGTAGTGAGGGAGCTCAGTCTCTTTTGCCATATCAGGTGTCACAGCACTGACACCAAAGGACGTCTTGCAAGTATCTCTGAAGACGAGCAGTTTTGACAGAATGGTACTATTTGACCCTCCGAGAATGAGATATCTTCATTCCAGAACATGATTCCTCTTGAAGCACTAAGCAGAAAGGACACAAATTCAATAATGCCTTAATATAATGTATGGGGATCAATGGACCCTTGTCCTTGAACATAGACCCATCTAAGACATGGAAACATTTTGTGAGGAGGTCTTATATAACATCACATAAATCTGTCTTTAGTGCCATCCTATCTGACTGCTAGCTATTCTTTAAAGTTAAAACTTACTGATGGTGCCAGTGGTAAAACACAGGCCTTAATCCAGCTAATAAACATATATATTGGGATTTATACAGCAGGTAAAACCTGTATCGTTAGCAGGCATCATAATTGGCTTATCATTTGTCAGAGGCTAATCAATGCACTCTGATAATTTAGTCACATAAGCCTTTATCTTCTGTTTGGTATTCAGCCATCTAATGCAGTGTTATTCCCCTTGAAAGCCCACTTCATCTATCTCATCTCCCACAAACTGTCATTTGCTTATAAATGCAGGTTGAGATATGCAAAAAATGCGGAGGTGAGTCATACTTTGAGACACACTTTCAGTGAAAGCAATAAATATCAGTTCTTTAGGTTATGCAACATATTCTTAAAAAAATATGTGAAACACATGCATACTAGTGTGGATTCTTCTGTACTTTCAGATCATTGCAACCTCATTTCATCAATGTTAGATTATTCACTACACAAACTGACTCATTCCTTCATAAAGGCCTGAGCACAATAGGTAGAATCTATCTTTTGATGAGACAGAGTAGCAAAGTCCAAACACTAATACCTGATAAAAAGGCAGGTGTCCATTTTTGTTCATTTGTGAGTATAAGTCATGCACATTTAATTACCATGTTAGTTCAGCTCACACCTCAGAAGACTGCCGCACAATGCACTAATGAGACCAAATATTATAACTAGCCATAATAATGTGGCTCACACATTTATCCATTTTTCTCACATCTAGTTTGTTATTAAAAGAAGTCATTGTTCACTTGCTGTGCCTGCTGATTTTTTTCTTTTACAGACATTTAAACTAAATTGCAGAGAAGCTTTCTTTTGTGAGCCAGGATCTTTTTTGATACTTTTCTTGATCACACATTAAAGACACCAGCATGAATTTTGTGTCTGACTGGTAACTACAGTACTAGCATGTGTTTTACAAATGGAAGGCATTGTCAGAGTAGAGTACTAGGGAAATGCAGAGATTAACATGACTAAAACAGACAATTCAAAGGTAATTGGTTAATTTGTCAAGCCATCTCTCAAACCCCAGACCACTCTGCGGTACAACTTTTAAAATGCTTGACATGAATGCTTGATATGACATGAATTCCAGGAACATGATTCCTGGAATTCATGTCATCTCAAGTCTCGGTTTTCTCATGTTTATGTTTAACGTTTGTATGTAGAGTTTTCCAAGTCTAGCTTGGCTAGCCATCCAGTTTAGGTTATAATTTAGTTTTCGCCACTGCCATTTTGTTTCTCCGTTTTTCTAACAGCCAGAATAAAAGGCTCGCTTTTTGTTTAACTTCAGTTCTGTCCCTTATGATTTCTGCTTTTGGATCTGCTCCTCATAAACATCGGCCATCCTGGTCGTGACAAAATTTAACTCAAAGAGTCATGCTGACTGATTTCATCTATTAACTACAGCAGCATCTCTTTATTATGCAGAAAAACTGTGTTGTTAAAAAAGGACTTCTTTTTCTTTATGCTTATTCCATGTGTAGTTAAACCTTTTCTTACACTAACAGAAAGAGGGGTTTTGCTGGTCCAGTTAAGGTCAGAGTTGGCTGTATGTGGCCCACAGTATAAAATGAACTTGACATTCTTGATCTAGATCCTCATCAAGTAGATGAAGATTGGGCATGTATTGTTGTTTTCAAATTAGTTAGGCTTTGTACTTGGCTTTTCTACTCATTACGGTAATATTTAAAACATTTTAATATCATTGTCATTATTGTCACAGTTTTACTTACTTACTAATTAGTATTAAGTGCAACCCACCAAAAATGTCTGATCATAGGATAACTTTACAAAGTGAGAAACAGTTTTTCAGTATAACGTACCACTTCTGTGTAATCACAACAGAAGGAGATGAAATAAACTAGTGAAATATAGTAAAATGTTAATGATTAGTTCAAAATATGTGTTTATTTTCTTTTCTATATCTAATGTAAAAACTTTAAAAAAAATGGAAGCATATGGAATTACTCTAGAATGACCAAATGTGGAAAATCTAACATACATGTATATCATTGAAACTGTAACAGTAACTGTAACAGTGGCTAACAGTGGTATGCCCATTCATATGAACACATGCTATATTGCTAAAAGACACTTAGGTGCATAAAAGCATAACTCTGCAAACTAGTATGTCACAAAACTAGTATGTCTGTTTTGTGACAATTGGAAAAATTTGCTATTAAGAGGAGTATTTTCTGCAAAGTGTCGTGGTCGGCATAAGAACAGAAGGGAAAATCACAGTGGGAGGATGAGGAGACCATCTCACGCCGTAAGCTGGGCCAAATGCAGCTTTAATTAAAACACCATTTAACCATTCAAAACTCTTCCCCCGCTTGGGTGCCAATGAGAAAAGCTGCTAAGAAGCTCCAGCTAGATTAAAAGCTCACTCCCTTCAGTGCAAAATCTTGTTAAGTTATCTTAGTCATTTTATGTAAGGTAGTGTGCTTTTTTTCCTCCCTGGTGAGCTTTTCACATTCTCAGGGTATGAGTCAAAGTCATGTGGTTTAATTTGCCCAGGAAAAACGGCAGGTGAGGTGAATGAACGTAAGCAGCAATCATAAGTCGCTTAGATTGTCTGGCCAAAAGAAGAATAAAAAACATGGCCCAGCAGTCAAATATAATTAAATCTCTTGTCAGATGCAATTTTGATTTCGCACTCTGTATTTACACAGCTGACGGCATTTAAATGAAAGTATTAAACATGGTATGCCGGAGCACTGCTGATGTTGTTGTTATTGTTTTTCAGAGTTACTGTAGTAGTCATGGTGACAGCAATGACCAGGCACTTTGTCTACTACAAAGACAGCGGAGAGTGTTTGTAAAGGGGGTGGCAGCTATCAACTCAGGCTCCTGGGAAACAAAGTCTGTGTAGTCAGCGTTTGGCTAATTTCAGCCTCTGGTCCAGTCAGCCACCCTCTCCAGGCGCTATGCCCAGACCTCACAGCCTGTAGTGTGTATCTGAGTAGAGTGGGAGGATGCTGGCAACTTGAGCAGCCATCTTGAATACAGGCCATATACTGTATGTGTTCGTGTTTTATTGAGTCTTGCTTAGCTTTTCACCCTGCTTTCAAATCCAGCTATATGGTAGCATGTGTGAGCATGGCAGAGTGTGTGTGTCAAGGAGACTGACAAGTGGGCCCCAAGGGGTCAGTAGGAGGAGAAGGAAAGCATCTCTGACCACACTGCCCTCCTCCTGCCACTATCAAAGCCCTCATGCACCAGACCGGTCTCTTCGCCGCCCTCACACCTCTCTGAGCATTTTTTTTTAAACTTTTTCACTCAATAATTCTTTCTCTCTATGCCAAAGCCTTGGGTTTTGAGCTTCTCACTTTATAATTCAATATCGAAGAACACTTCCTGCAGAATCCCAAGTTGCACAAGGTACGTTAAGTAAAACTCCATCTCCAAGCTGCAGATATTCTAAAAAAGCATTTTGCTACTCAGATGTATTCAGCTACTGTTATGTAGAATTAATTAAAGGTTTTATCAGTGCCACGGCTCTCTTAGTTTTAAAGTTCACTGCACAAGGATTAAATTTTTTCTTATTTTACAATTAATGTCACAGAATCGACTGCATAATATACCATATATTAAATGTAGAAGGCAGTGAATATACATTAAAATAATAACACAAACTGCAAAACCTTAAAAGGTCAATATACAGACCATTATGTATTCACTAGAATCAAATACCGCTAAAAGAGGTTACCTGTCGTAAGGTTTTGAAACAAAAGGTTTTTGAGGTCTAAGTCATAGGTGCCAATCCCAGCTCTATATTTTGCAGACATATGAAAAATGTGAGTACTTTTTAATGTGTGTTGTCAGAATGACTATTTCCTTTATTCAACTGCCACGACTTGTGAGAAAATTTGAATAAAAACCAAAAATCACATATTCTGCTTGCCTAGGATTAGAGTTAGGGTTAGGGTGAGAGCTAAGGCTGAGGCTGGGGTTCCCACCAATGATGACTTACTCCTTAGAGAGTTAAAGCAGGATGTGAGTTTGTGAGAATATATACTGTCTTTCTTTAAAATATGATTTTTGAATATCCATGGAGTGCAGTGAGCTGCCTTTAATTCAGTACATTCACAGCTGTCAATACTACATGCTTATAAGTAGGCATGGGAATTGATAAGAATTTAGCTATTGATTTGATTCTTTATCGATTCTCCTTTGGTTCCCATTGGCTTTGCTTTGAGAGTCACCACCGTTTGCATAAATCCAAAGACTTTGCATTTGTGCAAATTAACTGCATGCTGTGTGGTCACATGTTTGTGCATGTTGGCGGTATTTCCGTTCCCTTCTCTTGTGATCAGTGCTGGGGTCATTACTGAACAAAAGTAATTATTAGACATATTACTTTTCTTTAAAATAATGCAGTACGCTACTTAATTACTCCCAGGAGAACACATTTTTACACTACTGGTTACATTACATTTATGTGTTTCTCTGCAAAATGGCCTCATAATTACAATTTCACAATACAAACCTGAGGTTACGGTCTCACACACCAACACGAATCTCTATTCTCTATTCTTATATTTTACACCACCGTTGCTTGTGAAGCTTGCACACAAGAATTTCACTCACAGGTGTTGTACCAGTGAACCAGCAATGTGATGTGACAATAAAAGTGATTTGATTTCTACGTTAGAAACATGAACAGGTAGAAACGGAGGCTGCAACCTGACTGCTCATCGATTTGCTACCACTTGCCTAGCTTAGCATGATGCTGTCTGTGCAGCTGCTTGCACAGACAGCATTATGCTGCTTGTTTTAGCAGCATAATACAGTTGTTTCTGCTCTGGATAAGCTAATCACGCTATGATCCTTCCCTATGATCCTTCCTACTTCGCACTCTAGTCCTTTTTGTGCAATAAAAATAAAACCAATGTCCATACCCACTGGGAACCGGTTCTTCTTTCCCATCAGTACTTATAATGTTATTTAACTATATTACATTTTCTTTAATTTATTTATAACCTTTGTATAACATTTCTGTGTTTTTACTTCCTTCAATTTGTCCCTTATATTAAGTTCATTTTAGCTTGTAATACCCATTCTGGGTTAGGATTGTGTTTATTTAGTCTGTGTTAGGGCTGCTCAATTAATCGAATTTTAATCACGATTACGATCTGGGCTTTCAACGATCATTAAAAATGACTGAGCCGATTATTAGCCCCTCCCTCATGCTTTACTCTCGCGCTGCTCCATGTGGCAAATCAAGCGCACTGCTCTGCATTTCGAACACGCGTCACAACAATTAAGAGGACCCGAGGGAAGCTCGGAAAGCTAAGCAGAAGTTATTTGGAGAGGAGTGGACTGCCGTTGGTTGAAAAGAGAGGTAAAAAAAAAAAACTTAAGTGGTGTGGAAACATTATGGGTTCGCGGAGTCAGACGTGGATCAAGTAGACACAGTGTGTAAACTTTGCTATGGTGTCGTAGCTGCACCACAGAGCAACACTGCAAAGTTCACATTTTTCATTTATTTCTTATATTGCAAACATTTGCACTGTTATCAGTATTTGCACACTATTTTATATTATTTTTTAAAGTCATTATTCAATACATTGTTATTGTTAAACCTTTAAAGCCGGTCAGAGCAGCATGCTCGTTTTGTGTAACTATTTTTAAATCCCTGTAGAACCTGAACGCTAAGCTAGCACAATAAAATTTTTTCCATATGAAACCAGAGGAGTTGTACTTACTTCTTATGCCATCAGCTTGTCCTCGGTCACGGTTTCCTTCCACATATAGCTTTGCAAAAATTGCACAAAAAGAGCTTGCAGGAAAAAAAAACATAATATTCCAGAAACACGCTTTGCCGATCCGATCAGCTGTTCTTAACACTTCCCACATTGAAAAAGACGTCAACGTGAACTATCGCAAGTGACGTCATTTTTGCGGAAAATTTAGTTTTTTACTTGTAGGCCTTAGAACTCGAATTGCACTGCTGGAAATAGTTTATTTTGATGCACATGCACATTCTTTGCAAATTTGCATCATAGGATTGTTTTTTGTTTTTCCTGCAGTATATAAAAATTGCTGTATCTCCAAAATAAAACTATGAAAACACTCAAAATAAATTTCCTGTTGTTGTAAACTATTTTTTGCAACTTTTTTGTATTTAAAGTTTTGAGGGATAAGCCTCTTAAATTTCTCCAAGTAGAAATATATGTAAAAACAAAAACGATTTTCAATTTTTTTGTAGTTTATTGCACTTTTTTGCAATTAATGTAGTTACTATGGACTTAATGCATACATATTATTAAAATATGGGCTATAACAGTTGTATTGATGTATAGCAACTTGAAATGCTTCCACAAATGGCACTACAGCATGTAAAAAAATAATATAAGCTCTGGCGGACGAAATAAATATCGTCAAATAATCGTGATCTCAATTTCAGTGAAAATAATCGTGATTATCATTTTTGCCATAATCGAGCAGCCCTAGTCTGTGTTGTCCCTATTTTTTATGTTTTTCATCACAACTCACTCAGCTTCCCGAGCTGTCTTCTCCTGTTTGCTTTAGACTCACCAGCCTTTACTAGCCTTTAAGACACTTTACTACTGGTGTTGGCCAGAGGGGCCAATGGCGCGTTATGGCAGCCTCGCTTCTGTCAGTCTGCCCCAGGGCAGCTGCTTGGCAAGTCTTGGCAGGGCAGCTGTGGCTACAACTGTAGCTTGCTTCCACCAGCGTGTGAATGAATAGTGGCCTTGAAAAGCGCTATATAAATCCAATCTATTATTATTTAATTTCGATCTGTATGTGTGTGTTTTTTTAATTACATTTTTCCGAATAAAACGGTGGGAAAAGGGAACAGAAAAAGGATCCAAGAGATCCAAGCCTTTTAAAATTAACAAAAAGGGATAATTTTACACTTTTTATTTCAAATGTACCTAAACACCTTAATTACATCCAAAGAGACACATAGAGAAAATCAGAATAAAAAAACAAGTATAAGACTGATGAAGCATGATGAGATTCATCACATCGTAAAGTATCCTGCTGGTCATTTCAGCACCCTAACAGCCCTTACAAAGTTCTGTAACAATAGTAACACCCCACATTTGTTTCCACTGATTGCTCTCTCTTCCACTCTGTTCCTGGCCAAATGTAAAATTGGCTGCCAATCTGTTAATCTCTGAAGCCAGCTATGGATCTCACATAGAAGGCCCACTGCCTCAAAGTGTTCATGGGTAAATGAAACTTTTGTCCCTCTGTCCTCCACCTTCAACCGGCCCTCATCAGCAGGTCTTTACCTAAAAAGAACACGTGACTGTTATGGCCCTTGCCAGATTACTTAGTGGATCAGCCCCCTTTGCTTGGACACATTCCTGTATCCTTTCGCCTGCTCAGAAGCTCTGGATCAGAACTATCCACAGAGTTTAGGGAAGGTTTTACAGCTGCACTGTCTAACCAAATGCCACCTCTTTGGCACAGACAAATGTTGGCTCAGATTACGTAATAATGCTTTTCCCCTGAAGCACTTTCACAGAGAGATGCCCAGCATGCTAACTGTCTTCGGGAACAGAAGCTACATTTACTGCTCCAAGAACCTCAGAGCATGTTCCAAGGGCCCGAGCTGACTTGCTGTAAAACTTTACAGACATTTTAAAAACCTTCTGTACAGTTCGAATCCAATGGCAAGTTGTAACTTTGAATAGCAAAACATTTTTCACAAAAAAACCCTGAATTAAACTACAGAACAAATAAACTTTATTTTGCTACCTCCAATTAGCCAAAAAACCCAAAACAAAACTGTTATTGCAGATTTTAAGTTTTTAATTATGAAGTTGAAAAGGAAAACGAGCCGACATCTAGCTAGGGATTAGAATTGATTATAATTTTGTAATTCTTAGTCCATTTTCAACATCACATGAATTCTTATCGGGTTCTCATTGGATCCACTTTGAGACTCACCACCATTAATTGCATGCTGGTATTTTAATCTGATATTTTGCCTCTTAGTTGTAATCAATGTTGGGGACATTATTACAAAACAATTAATACATTACACACATTACACACAGAACACTGTCCGTAAAACCAATTCAGTATGTTACTTAATTACACCCAGAAGAAGAGCAAAGCTGTTTGTTTTACTCCTCGTTATATTACTTTTGCATTTCTGTGGAAGATGGGCTGAAAAGCATTGTCTCATAATTACCATCTCGCAATATAACCCTATATGCTACAGTCCCACACACCAACACAAATCCATATCGCACACATACACGCACTTTCTTAGCATTTAAGTAGGAGCACAAAGCCCACACAGAGAGACTTCAGGGTGAAGAAAAGGTAGAAGTTAATTTGTTACCTGTTGAAGTTCAGGGTCTGAATGCTGGGCTGGGATCAGGATTCACTCAGCTGTAGCATCATTCTGGGTCCTTGGCTAGCTTAGCGTTAGCATGCTGTTTGTGCAGATGTGTGCAATGAGCCACACAGGGTTGCGCTAGAACAGAGGTTCGCAAAGTGTGGAAAAAAGAAAAAAGAGTGCTTGGACACTGCTAGCATAATGGACAGGTTTTTGACAGGGCTCCCCCACGAAAGCCAAATATGATTCCAAACCAACTCCCTTCCAAGCCAAAGACTAGAAAATATGATGAAGCATATCTTCCCTTTGGCTCCACCTGCACAGGTGCCACGGCAGGTATCTGCGCAACAGAATTAGTTTCCCCTGCATAGGGAGCACGCGCTGGGCTCTCCAAATCACGGACAAACAGCATCCCACATTCTTGATTTTTAGTTCACAAACACTTGTTGTAATGACTAACTACTCCTGACATTTTGGAGATGTTAGCTCTTTATACAGTAAAGTTACCGTGGGATACAAATAACATCAGGCTGATCCTGCCACAATTTGTTCCCCCTCCGTATTCCTCATCCACACGTACACGCAAAAACTGAGTTTTAAAAAACCCTCCGTGTGTGAAAGAAATCGCAATGGAGTTTGAAAACAAAATATGGGTGTTCGGTTGGAGGATGTATTTGTGCGGGGGGGGGGGGGGGGGGGGGGGGGGGCATTTTTCTTGTAAAACAAACGGGGGCCCAGCAAAAAAAGTTGGGAACCACTGTGCTGGAAGCTTAATATCGTTGTTTCTGCCTGGATGTCGTTTTCACTTTACTTTCACACTCTAGTCCTTTTTGTGCCATAGAAATAAAAGTAATGTCCATATCCAGCTGAAGTATGTCACACTATTTTCCTCCTGAAATCAGCTGATTGTAGCAAGTGCAAGAACCATGAGTGGATGATAGGCCGGCAGACTAACAATTATGAACTGAAGTCTCGACACTAGTGAGTAAGTTGCTGGTTGTTCTCATCTGCAGTTAATACCAAATTGATAGTTTTTGTAGAACTTTTATACAAGCTATGGCAATCAGTCAATCAATCAAGGCTTTATTCCCCACATGCAGGTTGCCCTGCAGTGATGCAAGCAGTGCTGTGGTGACTAAATCAAAACAATGAACTAAAAAACAACACAAGCTTTATTTTTCTTTATTTGTACTAAAGCTTGTACGAAAAGGATACAAGAATAAAGCAAAAATACCCGAGATTCTAGCACCAGCTTTGCTGATTTAGTCTCCATATGTAAAAAGGAGTCACACTTATTTAATTCCACCCCTGGTCCATAAGTCATCATGTATTACTTATCCAGCTTACTTATAAATATAAACATGGACAACAATAACAATATTATCATATTCTTACAACTCCATGTTTTTACCTCAAAACATGAATAAATAAATACATTTTTAAACATTGTTTCCATGTGAATTTAATTTGCTATTTTCATATAACATTCGTTTTGTTCAATTTTAATGATAATTTGTTTTTATTAAGCCAAATTTTCAATTTCAATTCAACTATTCATTTGTGTAGTCATCTCTTCCAGTATATGTCTCAGCAGAGCAGAAAATATTACACAGTGTCAGTTTTAATACTGTTAACACGTATGTCGAGTTGATGTTATTTTCATTTTTTTTTAATTAATACATAATGATCTATTGGATCAAACAGTCTACCACATTTTCTTTTTGTTGTTGTTGTTTGTTTTTATCTATTGAGTTTGTGATGTAATCTATTGAGTCTAATAATGATAATAGTGATTTAGAGTCAATCCTTTACTTACTGGCATACTTTTGCAAAACAGGTTTTCAAGGGTTTTTGAAAACTGAAGTATTAAAGAAACATGCTTGTAGTTTGTAAAGTGGTGTCTGTTGCCAGATTTGAGCTGTGGTATAATTTTTACTGTTTTCATTTTGTCAGGAAATACATAGGCTTGAAATAATAGATTAAAAATGTTTGTAAAGGTTTTTTTTAATGCCCTAAGTGACCTTTTTTAAGCATAGACATACAAATATCATTACAATTTTAAGATTTCTTATTATCAGATTTGAAAATTTCCTTTTCATTCATAGCCACACGGAACACAGAGAAAACATTTCTACCTATCAAAGTATCCAGATTTCCCTCTGTTAGCCCAGGATCAGTGATTTTTCTTGCTAAATTTGGTCAACAACAAGAAAGAATTATTTTAAGCTGTTGGCCACAACATCCATTTTATATTCCTCTTTGTCACTGTCAAGCAATTTGAAGGAAGTCAAGCGACTTTTTAATTTCCTTAACTTCCTCAGCCATCATTGGTTTTCACAGGTGAGTACCTTAGTCAGCTGATAACCGGCCAGCTATAAGTTCCAGCAGCTGTTAGTTTAGCAACTTGTTCGCTAGTTAGCAAATAGCTCTGAAATGGACAAGCAGAAGCGCGTGGATGGTTGGAACAGAAAAAGCTTTGATCAGTGGTTGTTGATCAATGGTCATGAGAATTTGCATATTGATGATCAAGGAACTGACCTCCCAGCTCATTGTTCCTTCAGTGAGCTGGTTTCAGTCATTATGCAAATGTACTGTTTATAAGATTGGCGAAACCTGCAGTCAGCTGAGACTGAAGAAGTCACTTGGATGAGTGATGAAATGTTTCTCTCACTGAAAACGCTACGTCCAGATGAACAGAATCAAACACTTGAAACACTTCCTTTATTTGAATAAATCAGGTGCCCTCTGAAGATGTTATGTAATTTCTTGACTCAGCACTCTTCTCATACTTCACAGAACCACCATTCAACATTTCACTTCATCATGCATGCTTAGAAAAAGTGCCTAACCCTCCTGCCTGCATCCTCGGTCAGGCCCGCAACTTCACATCAGAAGCTCATACAATGGTTGCAGTGCGCATATCTTAACAACATCATTAAGGCAGTAATGTCCATTGTTTTATGGTAATTATCCGTGCCTTGTTATTGAAAGGCTCATTGTTCTGATGATGGCCAGGTCATAAATAAACTTTATGAAGAGCTCTGTGTGACCACTAAACTGCTACTGATGATGGAGAGATGGGGAATGCCAAGGCTATTCAGATAAAAGAGTTCGCCCACTCTGGTGTGACAGTGTGTGTGTGTGTGTGTGTGTGTGTGTGTGCCTGGTGAAAGAATTCCACCTCCTGTGGAATGTCAGGCTTTGTGAGGACACAGTCTTCAACTTCTCTTCTTTGTTCTCAGCTTCAGCTTTAGAGATTTGTTACAGGTGCCCAGGGTCCACTGCCTTCTGTACATAAATTGATGCTCTTATGATTCCAGAGAAAATAATTAGGACAAAAGGATATTAATACTGATTATTTATTACTTTATTTATTACTTAGAGTATGTTGTGGTTATAGTGAAAATTTACAACTTCTCTTAAAACAAACCCCAAACCTGAAGTCAGTATTAAGATAAGGCTTAGGAGGGTGCTAGCTTAAGTTTCTCGGCCAGGTTGGAAGCTTTTGTTTTGTACTGTGTTTTGTTTTGCTGACTTTAATTTCATTTTTATTTTTTGTCTTTGGTTTAGAAACCTAAAACAGCTAAGTTAAACTTATTGATTCAAATTAGGAAAAGATCGGGGTATGGGTTACAATATGTCTCTGTACAGTTATAACCCTGCATGTTGAAAACTGACTTTTTTAGCTAGCTAGTGTATTTAAATGTCCTCAATAACCATCTCTATATTTAAGAGGTTCTGAGGTAGAGCCTGCTGTTGCCATAACCTGGTGTATCACAACAATAATAAAAGCCATCTTGTGTGTCTCTCTGAGATGCTGACAGCACTGTTGCACCAGCAGTATTGGATGCTCTGGTACTGAGAATAGGCTGTTGTTTTACCGAGCATTCCTGTTGGTATTAAAACAATTTGATTAACTCCTAATTGCTAAGCTAAAAGGACAGGCTTGAAGCAGGTATTAAATGAACACTCTGAGAGGTGGAGATATGCACTGGAGAAGAGAAATGAAGTCAGTAAGTTTGTCAATGAGAGGGAAGCATGTGGAAAGGTGAACATGGAGTGAGTAGAGCTAGTGAAGGTAGATGAGTTTAAATACTTGGGTTAAAACATCCAAAACTATGGAGAGTGCACAAGAGAGGAGTGCAGGCAGGGTGGAGTGGATTGAGGTGAACATCAGGGGTGAATTGTGAGAGAAGGATACCAGCAGGAGTGAAAAGGACGTTTACAAGATGGTACTGAGACCTGCCATGATGTATGGTTTGCTGACAAAAAGACAGAGGTGGAGTAACTCACTGACGTTTGTCAGTGAGAACCTTAAAGATATTAAGATTTTCACAGGGACTGACCAGAACGGACAATGAGTATATCAGAGGGACAGCTCATGGTGAGCGGTTTGGAAACAAAGTTAGAGAGATAAGGTTGAAGAGGGAGCTGACAGGCAGGAGGATAACAGGAAGACCTCAGAAGAGGTCCATGTAGTGAAGCAGGACAAGTAGAGAGTTTGTGTGACAGAAGAGGACTGGTGATAGGGTGAGGAAAAGGCAGACCACTTGCTGTGGTGACCCCTAAATGGAGCAGCTGGAATAAGAAGAAGACTTTTTGAGTACCAAGTCTCTCTTACAATGCCTTTAGTATCGTCTAATTTGGCTACAAATGGACTACTTGATGTATTAGGGCAGGGGTGTCCAACTCCAGTCCTGGAGAGTGACTGTCCTGCAGCTTTTAGATGAATCCTTGTTCTGACACAAATCTTCTAAAAAAAGGTACTAAAACATGAAAACCTTTATGATGACAGTCTTATTTCACAGCTTGCAGCAATCCTAGCGAATACCCCTGTCAGTCACGTGTTTCATAACTGAGTAAACAGTTAAAGTGCATAGAATGACACACACTTGTTTAAAGTAGCTTGTAAGCAAAAACATGTTCCTTGAATCATTTTTTGAGCTTCAATAGGAAATATTATTTTGGACCTTATGTTGTCTTTTTATGCCAATAAAAGTAGAACAGTGCTGTTTCAACAGGAAATCTGGATTGTCCATAATAAATGAAACATTCAAGACCACAGTCCTTCCTCTAAAGTCCCAACTTTCTTCACCTTCATTCCCACTTAACCAAATCATTCACGCACCCTTGTATTGTACAGTAATTATGGTACAAGGTGTTGGTTTACAACACTCAAAGCTACTTAGCACTGACTACCATTGGCCAAATGGGCAGTTTCAGCTTTATAGTTACACAATCAAAACCCATCCAAGTACATCAACTGCTTTTATTAGATTAGAGCAAACCGCCAGCCATTATCACACACATTCACACACACACCTGTCATTTCATTCCAGAAGCAGTTTTGGTGGGGAAAAATACCAAACTTGTAGGCTGTGTGATTGTTTTTCATTGCGGTGTCACTGTGTCTGTCGTCAGCTGAGAGAGCAAACCTGCTCCAGGTACAAACTAAAGGCTCAGTTTCTGTTTTCTGCTGTATACATCTTAGACTTTGTTTGTGTGTGTACATGTTTAAACAAGAGTGTGTACTTCCAGATAATTTCCAGCTAACTTCTCCACACCCTGCTGATCATGCAAAATAAAATATTTTTCAACTGAAACTTTGGCTTTACCCCGACACGCCTTGCTTGTGAGGATAAAGCCTTGCGTGCATGACACCCTGCTTGCATGTACTTTTCTTTAACAGCAGCCCCTGGATTTGCGTTTTAAGTGACTGAATACTTTTTTTCCCTCTAATGTCCGAACCAAGACGGGTACATTAAAAAGATAGGACAGTTACTTCATAAAGAGAATAAAAAGTAGACAAAGCTATCTATATTTTGAGCACCAAATGCAAAAGGTTAAACAGGTTTGATGTGCATTATTCTACCGTATGTGGTCCAGAATTCAGAGTGTCCTTTTAGCAGAAAGATAACAAATGGAAGGCAGATAGCGGTGACAAAGAAAGAATGATTGTATGACAGCCTTGAACTCTCTGGCTATGAACTCTCACATTTTCCCTCTCTCCTGCTCTCTTCCAGCTGTGTGCAGTTGTGGACATGTATTCATTGCAGGAAGAATGTTTGAGGAAATGGGAAACGTTTTCCAGATGGTTGGGCTCATGGCCCTGCTCAGCTGCAGCAGTGTGAAAATGATCTGACTGCTACCCATACATATGCCAAAAACATGTGGAAACGTGCATAACATACATGTAATAGAGGCGTGGGCAGTTAATTTTCCCAAAGGGCCACATGAGAAACTGAAAGTGTTGGCACTGCACCAATAAATTAAAATCAGTTCTGCTCAGTAGTATTTTTATTTCTTCATTAAGTGCTACTTATTAGAGTAGATGTTACAATCAGACAATGAAAAACAAAACAGACATAGTTAAAAAAAACTAATTAATCAAAATTCCAAAAACCATTTGTGAACAAAAAATTGCATGTTTCTGCAAAACGTCATAGACTTTCAACTTTATACAAAGTGCTATTGCTAATGTTATTGTTGTTTAATTACTCCATTTGTAGTGTTTTTTGTATTCAGTGAAAAGAATCCTCTTTTTTTTTTTTACTTGAAAAAGTGAATTAACACTTTGAGAAAAGTTTACTTGTTATTGTGATTTTTGGGGAAATCACAAAGCTGGGATGACTGCTCCATCCCTGGATGTGTAATGCTTGCTAAGAAATCCTTGTTGCTTACGCAGCTTTGCTAGCAATAGTTCACATGTGCACATTTACTTTGGCTCAGTTAAGTTTTTGTTTTACTCTGCATGTTTAGTCACATAATGGTGGTTAAAATTAAAGTTTATAAACAGAACAATGTGCTCTCCCCAACTAATCACATTTACCTCTGATATCAGTAAAAAAAAACAACAACAACAAAACCAACTTTGAAATCCATGTCTTGTTAAAAGTTTTACATTCTGCAATTATATTTCATTTTTTAATGTCAGGTGACATCTTGCAGGGCTAGGAAACTCAGATCTTACATAAACATAATAAAACTGATAAAACTGTATCATGATGTAGACCTCTCTGCTTTGAATCATACTTGTTATTAATCTCTGTCTCTCTTCCACAGCATGTCTTTAATTCTATCTTCCTTCTCTCACCTCAACTGGTCGAAGCAGATGGCCCCGCCCCTCCCTGAGCCTGGTTCTGCTGGAGGTTTCTTCCTGTTAAAAGGAAGTTTTTCCTTCCCACTATCGCCAAAGTGCTTGCTTATAGGGGGTCATATGATTGGTGGGTTTTTCTCTCTATGCATTATTGTTTTTTCTCAAAGTGTTAATCCACTTATAATATAAAGCACCTTAAAGGTGACTGTTGTTGTTATTTGGCGCTGTATAAATAAAATTGAATTGAATTGAATGATTTCCCACAAAAAAAAGAGTCAGTCATTAAGCCCTTCTTTGATGGGGAGTTTGGTGGGTGAAAGGTGGAAAAACTGCATGATGTATATTTATTTATTTCCCATTAACAAAGACTGTATGGTATAATGTGCTATACATGGCCACGTTGCAGGACCAATCAGATAGTGAGGTTTCCTCCACCATCCTTTACATCCATCTCCATCTACTAAGCCCCGCATCCATATTCTGCTTGTTTTGTAAGCATCGCACCCCAAACTTTAAATGTTATTTTACAGTGTATTTGTTGCTTATTACCAACAAATTTCAATAAATGGTAGAAAGAGTATGACCTTTTGTTTAAAGTGCTTAATATTACTTACTCTTACAATTATAATTTGTCTGATGATGTTTCATAAGCAAAACAAATGCTTATATGTTCACTTTTTAGGGGAAAATCACTGCTAACTTTGGAGAAGAAAGTTAGCAGTGATTGGTGCCTTTTGGTAATGGCTTGTGTTTTGGTTTCATATCAGAAGAGCATAAAAAAAATTACAGGTCGAATGAATGAGGGGGTCACACATGAGTATGTGTAAAACAAGAATGAGTTCCTAGAATATACTGTCTATCCATTCTCAGACTATTTCAGTGAGATTCATTTGTAAGTGTTGCACTTGTGAAATGTTGCAGAAATGATTATGTGCTGAATAAAAACAGAAAACAGTGCAATCATTGCTCACTTTCTCATTGCTTTCCTATCCCACATTGCTAGCTGCTGTCATGAGTGTATTTTGTGTTTGGGTTTCAAAAATCTTCCAAATAATTGCTTTAATTGGTTCAGCCTGTTTCAGTGGTGCAAATTCCAACAGTACAGCAAGAGTCGCATTTAATATTTTTATTAAGACTATCCCCACGCTATCATGTGATCTACTAAGGTCAAATGACCCAAGAACTGAGTTAAAGCGTCTGGGAAGGGATCTCAAAACTTGATTTTAGATGGCAGACAGTTGGTGTCGTAAGCCACCACTTCTGTTCAAAGATGATTGTTCACAGTGGACATAGATGCCTTCTTTCACTCCTCTTTCAAACCATCTGTCTTCTCTGTCCAAAATGTGGACATTGGCATCCTCGAAAAAGTGACCTTTGTCCTTTAGATGCAGATGGGAGTCGAGTCTCGTCCTATAGAGATGGCTTTTCTATGTCATGCCATACCTTCTTTACACTCTTTCATCAAGTAATTTAATCAGAATGTTTCTAAATCTTTAGTATGGTTTAAGATTTCTTTGTTTATCTTAATGTTTCAATAAGTTTTATACAGATCTAGATCCTCTCAGGACATTGGTAAGACCCCAGAGAGCTGTTTTCTGGTCCGAACCACTTGTGTTTAGAGAACAGACTGCCTGCTTACCATCTTAAGTAACCAGCAGACCTCTGTCTTTTTCCTTCTCTCCCTCTCTTTGTCTTTCTCTCCAGGCTGTGAAATATTCATGAAAGAGGGAGGTGATGAGGTGGTGGAGGTGAAGTGTGTAGGGATGAAGGGAAGACGATGCTCTAGCCTCGATTAAGTATTTACACCACCCCTGACCATCTGGACGGAGGCAGAAACACAGAGAGAACAAAGAGACAGAAGGGAAAGAAATAAAATGTTCTGAATTAATCTAAAATAAATAAAGTTGAAGTGAGGGGAGGATGAGTTAAAGAAGGAAAGAGAAGGACAAGGGAAATGAAACACGCTGTCTTGATTAAGCCCAAAAGCGTGTGTTTCTACTTTGTGGCTCTCTCATGGTTTAGTTTGGGGAAATGTGATCTGGACCCCAGGGAGAGCTAATCATCAACACATTTGTAATGGTGGAATGACTGTGTGTGTGTGTAAGGTTGCACACACACACACACACACACACACACACACACACACACACACACACACACACACACACACACACACACACACACACACACACACACACACACACACACACACTCCGCTTCTGAAACAAACTGATTAAGGAGGCATCAAAGTGGGAAGTGAGCTAGAGCTGTGATGCTACCCCTGGACTAAAAAAGCCTCAAAGCAACAACTTCAAAACACTGAGTCAAATTAAAGCAGATACACAATTAGCTGTATGGATTTATCGCTGGTTTCACTGCCTCTGTACTCTCTACTTGCCTCTCTATGTTACTGTTCACTGCTTTGATCAGCCACAACTTTAAAACCACCTGCTTGCATATCCAACAATACGAGCAGATGCTTCAGCACCTGTAGGATTTCCAATTCTTGCAAGACTTTCCCTGCTTATTCCAGGGCATTGACAGAGTGTATAAAAAAGATGGCTTCAGCCCATCTTGACATTACTGTTAGTCACAAGGTAGCTGTTTAAATTTATAGAAGTCCATAATTTGCTTCACTAACTTTGTCTCTAAACTGGTCACCCTGAGCTGTCCTTCTGATATACTCTTTTATAATCCTCTCCATCATGTTCACTCCTAGTGGAAATCTTAATATCTTCAGCGCTGCCACCTCGCTACAATTCACAATGTCATCTATGAACCTCATAGACCACAGAGACTTCAGCCTGACCTCATCTGTTTATCTGCCAATCACCACTGCAAGCAGGAAGCAGCTCAGAGGTGTAATTGCACTCCCACCTTGAATCATTGCTACCGCACACCTCAAGACAGTGTTGCTGTCCTCTAGGTGTCTCCATCAACAGTCTTAAACCAAAAACATTGCATCTGTATTGTTCTGTAGTGCATGAAGCTATAATGCTGCTCACTGACTGTCACTACTCTTCTTAACCTTGCTTTCTCATAGCTTCATCATATGGCTCATCATTGTTATCCCTCTTTTACTTACAACACCACTGCACATCACTCTTGTTCTTAAGAACTGGCAGCAATACACTCCGTCTGCATTCCTCATGCATTCTTCTATTTCCTTTTCACTCCCCGATATTGTGTTAAAATGTGGTCAAAGAATCCATCGCCCTCTGTCCTAGACATCCCCATTCTTTCCAGCTCTGTAGCCAAGCTGACAAAGAGTCAGGGTTGTGTTTAACCATACCTTGTAATGACATCATGAATTTCATTACAAATAAAATTTGTTAATGTTTTAATCTTATCTTTTATCTTACCTTCATGATGAATCTATCACCATTATCTATCACAGGCCTTCAAGGTGTCAGTAATTAAACTATTACTTAAAAAGCCATCACTGTAGCTGTGAAGCTAATTATAGGCTAATCTCCATTTGTCTTTTATCTTAAAAATTTTTGTAACACTAACTGTAAAACAGCTAACTGATCATTTGCAAAGGTTAGTAAGGTAGTTTACTATAAGGTTGTTTATTAGCTCCTCTTACTTTTCTTTAAAGAGTACTGGAAACCACATACATTATAATATACTCTTAGAAGTGAAAATGAATAAAAAGAGAAACAAAGAAATCCATACACATCTATAATATTACACAAAAAAAATTAATTTTGGCTGAACTGATGTTTTCCATATTTATTTATTAATTTTAAAATTGAACATCATCTATTAAAACTGGCTCTGTGGTTATAGTTGATAAGACAGTTGTGCATATCTGACAACTGAGCAGTACATGATGCACATGCTGTCAGCAGTTGTGTTTGTGAAACCATGGTGTGCTTGATGTACTGTACATAGAAGTGCCAGGCTGTCAGACGATCTATTCATCCATAATGAAACAGTGAAGCCCCCCAGCACGATGGCTACCAGCCCTCTTCGCCTCTTCAAAAGATGTGTGAAGATGGCATGAATTATAAATACCCCCTCCACTCTAACACCAAAACCGTGTTTATGGGAGTGTGTGATGAGCATAGGAGGACATGGATTACATATTGGTATCCTGGGTTAGATCATTTTAGAGTAATGGATGAGAAAGTGAAAATGTGATCAACATGGGTTTTTAAAGTGCAATTAAATATTTATTTTAGGAAATAAAGTAGTAAAAGTTTAGTTGGGGCTAAATATATTTTAAAGCAAAACTGAGGGTAAAATGCTTGCATTTGACTAGTGTGAGCTGCAGTCCCATAAGCAGTAGCTCTAAGAGGTGAAGCTTTAAACAGCCAGTGTTTGAACCAGTGTGCAACAAGAGCAATTGTAGTATGTATCCTCCTTTTATTTGTTTTTGTATAAACATGAATTCACTCATAATCTGACCAAAATATCACATTGTAACACATACTCGCCACCAGATCGCAAACAGAGGACAGACTCTGCCCAACATGTGAAGTTCTACGTATCATCTAAAAATAAGAAACACTTGCACGGAGTATTCAAAGCCAAAAAAGTGAAGTGCACATCTGCTCCTTCAGTGTGAGGATCAAAAAGGTTTACTGAGTTTTTCATGGCTCCACTCAGAGCAACACAGAGTCTAAAGATGAGTTCTGTCAGCCTGCAGTCGTCACGTTGTTTGGTAATGCACTGGCAAAATCCTCACATCTTTGCCTAATCTCCAAGCGCCTTTCTTTCTGTTTGCTCTGAAGCTCTACCTGATGTAAAAAATAAATAAATGAATAAATAAATAAATAATACATGGTAGAAGACCTTACATATCCTGTTTTGGTGTCCTTGAGCAAGACTGAGTGGGAATATATCGTGGGTTTATGTATTGCCTTGCATTCTCTACACTGTCCGCCATTGTCAAACGCTTTAGAGACCAGGACTGAAAAATATTAAAAGCTGAGTGATGGAGTAGAATTTTTTTTACATTATATAGGGTCATCGGTGCTTCCAGTAGCTAGCTATTTAATTCATGTTCATATCTTGAAATTAACGCACTAAACGTTTTGATTTGCGCCTGACTCCAAAGTGTTGTGGTTTCCACATTTGCCTTATAAGCAACAATCCATGGGTGAGTCCTGGGAAGAAACACAAATTCTTTTAGGGTTACAACAGGAAGGACATCCAGTGTAAAAAACAACATATAAATATAAAGATAAATATAAGGAATAAGACAAAGAAAAATAAGGATTTTTGTTAAACTACAAGATTACCACTTGTTTATCTGTTTGATTAAAAGAAAACAGTCTTGACTGTTAGAGAAAAACTGCAAGGCAGCTCAATGTGTGCAGTTAGCCAATGGCTTAGAGGCCTTTCCCATGTTTTCTCCAAGGTAACCACATCACGACATGTTTATGCCTTTGTTTTGGTAAGTCACGGTTACTCACGGATGATCTTTAGCATTCAGTGTACCAGGCTAGTCTCACAGAAACATTTGAACATATGTTTTCAATTCAAGATTCAAGGCTCTTTACTGTCATTATGTAAGCACATATTAAGGCAATATAGCAATTCAGGCATCTTATACATCACTTTGTTTACCTGGAGAACAAGTCCCAGGTCTGTCACACAATGCCTTGTCACTCTGATATACACCTAACCAAGTAGTTTTGGTGACTAAAATTAACCGATCAGTAACAAAAACAGTAGCAAGTTGAATACAATGGGCACAAATCTAGCTTTGTGTCCACTGTCAAACCACTTTCGTGGATCAAAGACTTGACTTCAAGTTCCATCACACCAGACATCTCCATAATTAAAATGTCTGCCTTTCTGTGCAACAGGATTGAATGTGGATGTCATTCTTGATTTTTGTCAGCTGTCCCCCAAATCCAATTAAAAGCGTCTCAAAAAGTCAGTAAGCAGCGCTTGAGTTTAGGTCATTTTGTTAAACTGCTTTTTCTGACAGTCAAACAGTTATTCCTATATGAAAACGGTAAGTGTGTGAAGTGTCGGGGTCAAGCATTCAAGGCCATCATAGTACAATTAATCACTGTTACTAGTAAATACAGCAGAATCTTAATGCTAACTTTGGTCCTTTTTTTAAGAGTATACATGAATCATACTGACTAATTTGTATCCAAGATTGTTGGGTCAGTCATAAATATTAAGTGAAAGTGTTCCACTAGGTACCAGTATATTTTGCTTATAGTCACAAGAAAAGCCTACTCAGGCGATAATACGACCTCAGTTCATTAACTCATCTGTCCTGGAAATTCTTTTCTCCTCTCACTGTTGTTAACTTTACCCCCGTGTGAAACCTGGCTTCTAGATGAACACCACCTGACAGGGTAAGACGGCAAACCCATTCATCCTCCCCCATATTTCTCATTTGATCCTACAGCCTTGGGACTTCAAAGCCTATAGGCCGTAGAAATGTGGTTGTCTATGCACCATCCCAAACTAACAGCTACAAAGGATTTGAGTTACACCCCACAGATAATGCCTAACAAGACACGGTCAGATAGCTGTATGGATACTGCTAATTTCATGGAAATTCCTGTTTTTGGACAGTGATGGCAGCAGGCAGGAGGCCAGCTTCTCCTCTCTCTAAATTCAGTGTGAACTGGATCTAAACTGGCAGTGATTTGGAGGATTTTTTCTTTCTTGAATGAGCTGTCCAGTAGAGAGTCCCCAGCATTATTCATACAGTGCAACAATTAAATCATCAACAGGGGAAGGGGAAAAATATGTACATTATTCATATCAGTCCTCCAGGGGGACAAACAGTCAGAGCTAATGAGAGGCTGAAGCTTTGAAGTCATGGAGTCCTCGGTGAGGTGAATGGCATGAATTAAGTACAATCATCAGACACATTTTGCTCTATATGAATATCTTCTAGATGTCTAATTTTAGCTAATATTTTGTCTGTGTTCTAAGTTTTTATTAGGAAATTTGAATATAATTAAGTCCCTCTACCCCATTATCTACAAGGTCAGGCTCAGTTCCATTTCAGCACTCAGAAAGCTGTGGGAGAGGAAGTAAATTTAGTTGAAGGTTAATATTCTATGGGAATATATGTTTGCAAACAAGATGTACTTGTTGTCAAGTGGTGTGGAATGGATACATTGTATTTTCCACTGTTCAAATGTGAGAGAAGTGAGAAGGGTTTTTGGTGAGCAAGTGCTTTGCTAAATAGAGGAAGCAGTGCCAGCCAGACTTGACCCCTTTCCCTGGCACTGCTGTTGCCAGCCATCCTGCCCTGTGCCATGCTGATATGCTATCTGCCCAAACAGATGCCTGCTCTGGCCTCACAGCGCCACTCTCCGGTCCACCACTTTAGTTGTAGCTGCCTGCTGATGTTTTGTCCGCCCTAGCGCTCTGTTTCACCCTTGTCTCACCCATGTCTCCTTGAAGAGGCACAGCGGAGAGATAACTAGACCAGTGCTGACCTTCCTGTTCAAGGGAAGCGATTTGCTGATGAAAGGTCTGCACGACAGTGGGGCCAGACATGACATAAAGACATCCAGCAAGAGCACACATGGTGTCTAAACGATCAGCTTACCGCCACAGTGAGCTTTCCAGGACCTTGGTGGAGTCAGCGTGGTAGTACTTGGTTAGGATAAGGATGACCTGCAAAAACACATGGTGGAGAGAGAGACATTTAGACAGTTATTTAGAGAACTTTTTAGTTAGTGAAATTAGAGCTAAGTTTTAGGTAGCTGCGATTAGACTTACAAGCAGCTGCCCAAAACCTCAACATGATGACAAGGCGAGGCTTTATCTGCACTACTTCAAGTCACTAAGGTGGACTTAGTGATTCTAGTTTTTTGTACTAGTAATGTTCGTCGTGACTAATAAACTAGCTGTTTAAAGGGGAAAAAATCTGATCTGAGCATAATCAAACAGATTAGGTTAAAGCTATTTGAAACTATTAATTACACTCATCTATAATCAATATAGATCACTTTCCACAAGCTATAACACTGCAAACAGCAACCACACCCCGTATCACATTAGTTAGCATTAGCTAGCAGTGTGGCCGACCTTAGCAGTGCTTTCACCTGCAGTCTTTGTTTCCTGAATGATAATGTCCATACCTTCATGCAGACTGTGGTTACACATGGTTTTGATTGCATGGTTATACGTGGGATTATTCTGACACCAGTGACATACATCATTTTTTTTACATCAAAGCAATGCAGAACCAGGCCTCTAATCGCATCAGTTTACTTTTCTTCACACTCATTTATAACTTGTCAGAGAGAGAGGGAGAGAGAGGCACAGTTGTATTTCAGGCTGCAGGTGGCAGGTTTGTGGCAAGTGGCATCACAATATCTTTGACCCAACGGGTAACTTCTACATGAACAAAATAAGAATAATGCATTTAATACACTAACAGGGTAACTAGGAATTTTAGCCTTTAGATTTGTGTGGTTAAATGGCAGTTATGAGACAATGATCATGTTATGGAGAAACGCAAAAGTAAAGCAATGAGTAAAGTGTAAAACAAATTGCTTTCTCCTGAGAGCAATTGAGGAATGTATTGCATTATTATTAAGAAACGTTTTCTGTGTAATTTGTGCAATACATTACCTACATTTTGAGTAATGATCCCAATACTGACCACAGCAAAGAGCAGAAATAATAGTAATGGATTGCATTTATATAGCACTTTTCGAGACCCTCAAAGTGCTTTACGATTCCACTATTCATTCACTCTCACACTGGTGGAGGCAGCTACAGTTGCAGCCACAGCTGCCCTGGGGCAGACTGACAGAAGCGAGGCTGCCATATCGCACCATCAGCCCATCTCCAGTAGGTGGTAGGTGAAGTGTCTTGCCCAAGGACACGATGACCAAGAGAGACAGAGCCGGGGATTGAACCGGCAACCTTCCGGTTACAAGATGAACTAACCAACCCTCTGAACCACCCTCGTCTGACCTTCAACATACAAATATTTAACCACACAGCATGCAATTCATTTGCATAAATGTAATTCAATTCAATTCTATTTATACAGCACCAAACCACAACAACAGTCACCTCAAGGCGACCTCACAATAATACACCCCAACAATCACATTACTCCATATGAGCAAGCACTTTGGCGACAGTGGGAAGGAACTTCCTTTTAACAGGAAGAAACTTTTAGCAGAACCAGGCTCATGGAGGGGCAGCCATCTGCCACGACTGGTTGGGGTGAGAGAAGGAAGACGGGACAAAAGACATGCTGTGGAAGGGAGCGAGAGATTAATAACAAGTGTGATTCAATGCAGAGAGGTCTATTAACACAGAGTGAGTGAGAAAGGTAACTGGAAAAAAATACTCATGCGAATGCTCCAGCAGCCTACACCTATTGTACCTCAGGGTCACCTGAATCTAATGCCTTTGATATGCTGCTTAGTGGTGGTGACTTAGAGTAACTGAGAACCCGATGAGAATTGATAAGGAATCAAATCCATAAAAGACATCAGTATTGGAACTGCTAAATTCGTAATAATTCCCATCCCAAATTATATCGTGTGTAATTTTCTCCCTTGTTTTTTGTCACTTTTGTATTGAGGCTCAAACACTCTTTGAGGGAATGTTTTTAATCCATACTTATATTTGAAAGCACCGCTGGTCAGTCAATACAACTGCATAAATGTGACGAATGAGTGGCCACTATTGAAACTAATCTCTCATATTCCTTATTTCAAGCATATGCAACCGCAGGGGAACTCCATCTGCACTGCTGCTGATTTTTATGCTGAGTTCTGCTTGAAGCTGCTTGGAGAAACTATTACCCTGAACAAATAATAGCATTGCTTGCCACTTTGCTTCCAAAGAGAGCAAATACAAAGCTTTTCTCCTCCCCTCCTTCGTGCACGTATGAATTAGCTTAAGCAGATTTTTGGGAGGGATGATTTGAAGATGAAATGTTTATTTTAAGTTAAATATAGATTTATTTTGGGCTTAGGGGACAGTTATACTATGGTTCTGATATTTCTCATAAAATAAAAAAAAAAGATTAATATATATATAATATATATAATATAAATTAATATATTACTCATATGGCCAAGACATTTTGATCCAGGGCATAATCTGTGTGTGTCTGCACTGGATCAGAGATGCTTGTCTTTCATATTTTTTAGAACTCCTGTTCTTGACATCAAAGTCTACTGGGATTTGTGTTGCCATGGCAAGAGTACCAGTGGGTCAGGGATCACAGGAGGGCCTGGAGTTGTGATTGACAGGCTGGCTTACATTTCGAGGAGCAAGTGAAAATCCCAAGCGTGTCCTTAGGCAGAGGGGACTTGATTGGCCAAGGGGTCCAACCCACAGTCAGCTGCCAACAGCAATTCGTGAATGTGGCTGCTCTCAGAGAATCAAGCTGCAAACTGTACGACAGACTTTCCTGATACATCTTAATGTAGAAAGAAAGCACAGTCTGTATCACCATATTTTCTGTGGTGACCATACATAATTTTGGGTTTTATTTTCAGGTTGAAGGTCCTTGAATTTTTAAAAAACAATGACTGAAAAGACTGGGTGGCCTCTAAAAAATGAAGCAAGTACAGGAGGCAAGCATCTGGTTGATTTCTTAGTCAGATAGGATGAAAGCAGTACTGTCTTGCTTGGCTGACTTAATAAGATGCTTGGCTGCAGGCCAACCATTTTATCAAATATATTTTCATCCCTGTCAGAACATTTAGCCTCATAAAATACCCTCTAGCATAAAGTAATGCCCAGAGCTTTCATAATGCCCTCTTGTGTCAGGAACCTCTAGCATTTAGGCTATGGTTAATAAAAAAGAAACACTGAAAATTTTAAAAGTCCTTCCTCTGAGGCATGGCAGGTGTTTAACTGTGTCTTGAAAGACTTTTCGTTGGTTGGTTTAGCTGTGGAGCTCCACAGCTGGGGAGAAACAGAAGCTTTGACTGTTCTACACCAATTTCCACAATGCAGACTGCCATCAAAGCCTCTCAGTGGAATCTTGAGGTGCTTGGCTCAAAGCAACCCAAACTCACGAGTCTCAACCCCAGTGGGGCTTGGCTTCCAAAGATGTTGATGGATTCCAGAAAACTGGAACAGAGGACATCTCCTTGAGCTGCAGGCTGCTTCCTGGGACTGATAACAACCCTGGTAGCAGCTTCGGTGTCAACGCCCAAGCTGCTTTCTGACTTTCACAAAAACTTTCTTTCCTGATGAGGGATCAGCATCCATATCTGACTGAGCATTCGTGTGGCCCTCTGAGTCACACAGCATGTAGCAAGTGTTCTCCAATTGCTCGTTGGCCTACTGTGACTCAAGCGGTGTCTCTGGAAACAGGCTGTCCGCCTCTGCACAGCTGTCCTTGTCCTAATGAGACACTGGTGCAAAGCTTCACACTCTTACTATGCAGGCAGATAGTCCCTTGACACAAGGATTAGATCTATCGTGCAGTACACTTAGTACTTTTGCTCCCCAAGCCATTCTTGCGTTTTTTTTAATCATTCACGTTCAAGCCTCCGGCTCAAGCCTTTGTTTTTATTGTAATATTGATTAACTTTTTTATATTGTTCATTAGATTGCTGAGAATCAAGCTGAAAGCTCGGCCCAGAATCTAAGTTGTCATGGATACACATCCTAAGATGCAGCAGGCACGTTTGTGGGCACCATACAAAAAGGTACTTTTACCTCTGCTTTATTTTATATCGTCTCTTATCATGTCACTATCACTATATTGATTTGCAATACTGGAGATACAGCAGAACAGCTTAACAATACATAAAAGCACAGCGAATTGGTTTCGTGGTTCAGCCAAGCGTTGCAGCGTATTCTGTCAATACATGCAGAACAGACATCATCTCCCAGAGCTAAGTTGGAAAAGCAGATCCTCATGAAAATGCATACCTCTACAGCCTTTTGGATTCTTGCTCACACACAAAATACATTTTGCCTGCGGCTTCTGAGTAAGCCCTGTCTACATTATACATCTATAATTATAGCTTACTAAGAGTGGTACACATCAATTCCATCCACTGTCATGTGCATGAAAAGGAGAAGTGAAAAGAAAAACATCTTAACATCAGACCTGTTAGTCTTAGGTTTTCATCATTCATCCACATGGCCGTGCCAACAAAATATTCCGTTTCTTGATCCCCCTGTAGTGTCAGTCCTCAAGGCCCACATTCTGTTCAATTGGAAAATGATTTTTCTTTGGGGATGAAGTGGACAGGGCAAGGATGTATTTGGCTATAAATCACTACTGGCAGGAGGCAGGGAGAGCGTTTATTTGGCAGTAGCGTAGCTAGCCACATTGACAAAACTGCAGAACAACACAGGAGCCAGATGCTTGTATTGCCTCTAGTGTATGGAGCAGTATGATGACTATGACTACACTTGGCAGATACAGCGCATTGGACTAAAGGGCAAAATTGGCAAGGGCTAAGAATCCAACCAGAGCAGTATGAAAAAAAATCCTCGTCTTTTTAGAAAATACAGCACAATGCCTGCCAGTTGTAATTCTATTCAAATAAATCACAGAATCATTGTAAGAATCAACAAGTACTATAAAACACGTCAAGCTAAAATGAGCTGGGAGCCTATTTTCTTCATGAGTAATGACAGAAACGTGCCTCTGCATCCTCGACTTAATTCCATAATTAATTCCAAGGAAGTTTGGGGTGACCTCTGCAACCTACTGAAAGAAGCATTCCACTCTCGTAACCATTTTGTAATACCAGAACTACAGTGATCCACTACAGACAGTTTGTGTGGTTTTTTGTTTGTAAGCTAGCAGACAATGAGATAATAGCCTTTATTGGGAAAAAGTCAACAGGGTGGTCAAGACCCCGGGATGACTCCATGCAAAACAAGAGCTACAAGAGCCCCCATTGAGAGTCAAGCTCATAGCCGAGCTGACCGTGAACTCCAGCTTGACAGCTGCTGTTTGTCCATGCGACATTCCCATCACTATGTGACAGTAGAGTGTTATCAATCAGCTATTGAGGACAAAGTGGGAGAAAATGTTTAAGGCAAAAAAGGACTGAGGGGAAATAAAGAAAGACAGACTCTGGAGCTCAGGAGAAAGAATGCACTCATTCATTTTTAAAGTGAAAACAGTGAAATACAAGTGCTCCCTCTAAGTGTGCGACACCCCCCTCCCCACCTCATCCCTTCGGGGCGCTTCACATTTTCCAGAAACGGACCACACGCATAAACAATTCATCACAGTCTGGAATAAAAGGGAGGAACTCATATTTTAAAACACCCCCCCCCCCCCCACACACACACAGATGCATAATATGTTAACTTCACTTAAATTTCATTGAGGTTATTAGTAAAGTGGAGAATCAAACAGGATGACCTAATCATTATGACAGAGTTACAGGGACGTCTGAAGCAGGAAATTATAGTTGCACACTTTAGATTTTCCTAATTTTTGGATGATTCTGAATAACATTCAAGGCGAATGTTAGAGAGATGAAATGATTCCCCACTAGTCTTCCAAAGCATCTGGACCCAATGTTCAAGCACAGGTCAATCAGGACTGGACTAGCTCATTATAATACCCTGTCAAAGAAAACCCTAATCTTAGCCCAAATCCTAATCCCTAATTTATCCAATACAGGACATATGCCAGCTAGACTGTGACTTAATAAGCTTAGACTTGTATATTAACAAGAGATTAATTCTACTGTGGCAGTTGACACATAACATTGTCGTTCTGTGCTTCATCAGCACTAGCAAATAACATTGTAGCTTAACAACAATATCCTGGCATTTCCCAAACAAATTTGGGAAATAAATTCACAGACTCAGGCCTTTGTAGTCGACTGTCATCTAGCTAATCACTCAGATGTTCTGAGATGCACTTCTATATACTGGCAAAGTGTTGCCAGCCTCTCTGCCATAATAACAGAGACAAAGAATGTGAGTGTCCTTATAACTCTGGATAGTTCTATTACTCTGTTGGTAATTTCGGGGAAAATACCCTATAAGTGAAAGTCAGTTTGACAACCTACTTTTACACTCGGGTCAAAATTTAAGTAGGACATTTCATTGGCTTTACCATATCCTCTCCAACATGCTCTTCTATAGGATAAAGTGCTTCATTCATCCAAATACTTGCCCATTAGCCCCTTCCTTGATATTCAGCAGAACTAATAGGAGTGAGTGGGTACATCAGGCAGAAACTGTTTTTGACTTAGACCTCAGACACTTTTTATCTGAGGCCAGCCAGTGCCCCCCTCACTCGTTACCATTTTAAAAGTAGTCTGAGATTGCCTCCATCCATTAATCGGCTCAGGTGGAGGAGAAGAGGGGAGGGCAATTACATGGACCTTTGCTTCTGCTTTCCTTGTGCTCTGTCCACACAAAAGACTTTTGCTGATTTTACTCTAACAACTTGGCCCACTCAGGTGGAGTGGGAGCGCATCTGGAGGCCAGATGAACCGTGGGAGACAGTCGTGCAACTAATTTGATGTTGTTATTCTCGTCTCCTCTAGATACGCTATGTGAAATGTTTTGAATGGTTAAAGAGGTTTGTGAAATTGTCTCTTATTCTTCAACTCCTTTATAATTATTGGTCATGTTTCAGAAATCACAATAATGGACCACCTCTACTATTAAAATGTGAAAAAGGCATTTTAAGAAAAGCATCTACTGAAGCAGAGAAGAAAACTTTACAGAGAGCTCCAGTTTAACAGAAATATTCTGGACACTGCAAAATGAAAAGGGCATGGCATTTACTTTGTCACTTGATTTTAGTTGTGGACTTATACAGATGCATTTGCTAATACAGGAAGCAGCTGCAGTACTTTTGTTTTTTTTTTAATTCACCATCTATAGAGTTTCAAAATGCACTCAAAGTGACACTTCTAAAAAAACCTACTAGTTTCTCTCAGTTTTCTTTTCTTTCAGAGACCACGTTTCCTGAATCTTACTACCAACGATTAGGGTTTTGTCTCTGTAAAATAATAGCAAATTCAGTCAAACTTGTCCTTGATTTGCTTCATGTTGGATCTGAGAGTCATTTGTATATATCTTTTGGAATCAAAATCTTTTCATCACTTTACTTTCTCTTTCTACCTGTTCACCCATCATTTGGCATTTTCTTCTCTTTGATGTCTATTTTTTGTGGTTTCCATCTTCCCTTTTTGATCTCTAGTCTTGCTTAAGTCTCTGCAGTTTTCTTCTTCTTTTTAAGCCTCCTCCTCTTCCATATTTGAACAATTGCTATAATTGGGCGCTGATCAAATTGGCAGCCTGTTATCCAAGGAAGAGACTGGAACAGTTTAGGGTTGGCGATGTTCACACAAATGCACGTGCGCATCCTGCCCCAATTCTCTTAAATTATGGGGTGTACGCACAATAGTGGCTATCTTTGGTAACACATATTACTGTAATTCCACTGCAATCTCAAGAGGGTATCATCAAGACACATTTTAAAAATATATTCCCAAACAACAATTATTTGTCCATTCAAATAAATATTTCTGCACATGGAATTGTGAAAATAATGTTGCCAGTTAAGAACCTAAAAGACTGACTGACTGTGCTATCCCACAACTAATTGGAGCTAACAGCACAGAGTGAGCCCAGTTCCTTAGATGTGTGATAATCCACTGTTGGGAGCCCAAGGCCTTTGGGACTGAGACAGAAAGTAGCGGGGGTGGGAGAAGAAACGATAAGAGAAGTATAGGATATAGTGGGTGAAGGGAAGATAAAAGAAAATGGCACAAAACCAAAAGACAAAGAAAAGAGCTGAAAAGGGAAAACTGTTGAGAATGGGTAAGTAGGAAAAAGGGCATCACATGAAGCAAGAAAAGACAAGGTTTAGAGTCAGAGAACAACAAGATGGAGAGAAAGGGAACAGACTCACAATGGGTAGCACAGGGAAAAAAGGCTAAAGGGGCATTAGAAATAAAATAGGACACTGTCATTGGTTGTCTGAGGGCTCTAATGGTGACAGTAAGTGATGAAGCTGAGGGACTGAGATGAGCTTTCTGGCCCTAAAATCTGTTCAACAATTTGAGCAAGTTACTGGGGACGATGTGATTGGGACCAAGAACCTAGCTTAACTTGTCTCTAGGTAGTCAGCCCCTGTCCTGAAAGGTAAAACCAACTGGCCTCATCTAGCTGTGTACTGTCAATCTCTAAGGCAAGCAAAGAAACAAGAAGCTGGACATGTTCTCAGGCTTTTACTAACTACTAAGGATGGGAATAGTAGAAAATTCCTAAATTCCCAGTAGTTCAACTCCTTGGAACCGTTAGTCTGCTCGCCCATTGCTTCCACCACAGCTGATTTCAGTTTGGGTGCAGGAAAATGAAAATAGTGGCACAGTCGGTAGCATAGATATGGATTACTTTCATTTTTTTTTACTGTACAAAAGGATGAGATGAAGTGCAGCACAGACTCATGGACAGAAACAACTGCTTTATGCTGCTAATACTATTTAGGTATTAGTTTTTTTTTTTTTTTTATCAATTCCCATCCTTACTAACTACCAAATAAGTATTAACACCTTTTATGTCTTCTGTTTTCTCTAATCTGATCCAGCATGGAAAAGGTCCTTTCTTTATTTCTGTATTTAGATTCAGACTGCAGCGTCACAAGTAGGTGTTTGTGTACAATAGCATCATGCTCTTTCGGTATCCTTTGAGTAAATGTCCAGCAGCTGCGCAGTGCAAGAGAGTTTGAAAGTTGTGCTGCTAAAATATCCCATCTGATTCCAGTGCCTGCAATATTACACAACGGTCAAACATAGCCTTTAAAATATGGTTTCTGAAACATGATTACAGCTTTTCTATGCCAGGCAGTTTGTCAAACTCATATGGCAAAGACTTTAATATTATTCACCTATTTAGCTCTATCAACTGAAAATAGTATCACTCTGGTCACATGGTGTTTGCCCATTGTTCTGATTGGTACTGTAAATAAGTACATTAGAGTGTGTTTGAATGTATATGATAGGAACATAGATGCAATCTAACATAAATAAATAACTGATTTATAGCAGGACTAGATTGGGATTTTATTTCTTGGATTTGTTATTGCAAGCAAATTCTTCCAAATATTTTTCAATTTTTCTTTATATTTTGTAAACGAACAACATTAATTATAGAACATTTAGAAATCAATACAGAAGAAGACAGAGTTTTGCAAAATCTGCTCAAACTGCTAAAATACAAAAGCACTTAACAGCTACAAGTAGGAGAAATTAATTGTGTTTTTTTTCCCTGTTTGTTCTCCAGACTTCACTTTGTTCCCTTCTGCAGCTGTTACATGCCCACAATTGCAGCTTCTTCTTGCCAAACTGCATTTTATTAGGGTTTGAATCAGACTTTTCAGAACCAAAAGAGCAAATGATGTAGCAAACACAGTTTTATCCCACAATATTGGTGTGAAGCGAGCATTGTTCAGATAGATAGCCAGATAGGGCACAAAATGAGAAATCCATTTTCTATTAGCAGCTTCTACATTATAATAAGTGTTCTGCTGCAAACACTGGAAGCCTCAGAAATCCATATAAAATAAATGAATAACAATGTGTCTGACTAACACGAAGTGGACCAAATAATCACAAACTTGGGGTAAAGTTTTCCTTTAATATTGACAGTACATTACCATCATATTCATGGTACATGCAAGTACCTTTGAATATAGAAATAGCGATGATCTGTGATTTTTCTCTTTCGTGGAGAGTATTGCAGAAAGAGAAACTGGTGGTGTTCCATCTGAAAGAAGGACCAGTATGTTTGTGATGTTTCCTTATGAAGCCTTGAGTTGAGAGTTTTCTTGGTATGAGTGGGAATAATCTAGTGGTTAATGACTTCCCATTGGTATTAATGTCCATGGGTGTTGTTTAAACATTAATACAACCAGTTCCTGTCCTGTAACTATACAGTTTAAGGAAAGTCACATCTCCAAAACCAGAACTTAATAATTAATAAAGTCACTGGGTAAAATGCTCAAAATCTTGTTTAATCATAGCAACATTTTCTGAGTTTATTTAATGTAAACTAAGGTTGTATTTAATTTAAATTAAACTAGCGCTCTTTTAATAAAAAACAGCGAACAATAAAACACATAATACATAAAAATAAAAAATTAAAACAGCCCTAAATTAAAAAACAAGATAAAACAGCATAGAATCGACTAAAACAACTAAAATAAGACTAAAACTAAAACCAACATCTCACAAGGTGTCAAAGGCCACAGTGAAACAGTCAGAGAAGAGATCGTTCCACAGTTTCTCCTCTATGTTTACGCTCAGTCCTGGGTACATTCAGGAACAGCTGATTAGCAGACCTGAGAGAGCAGGTAGGCGGCTCAGAGAGATAAGATGGGGCTAGGCCATGGAGGGCTTTAAAAGCAAATAAAAGAATTTTAAAATGAATCTTAAAAGGAATGGGCAGCCAGTGAAGTGAAGCTAAAATAGGGGAAATGTGCACAAACTTTCGAGTGCCAGTTAAAAGACGAGCTGCAGCATTTTGTACTCTCTGTAGATGAGCAATGTATGAAGCACTGACCCCTGCATAAAGTTACTTTATGGCAATCCAGCCGAGTGCTAACCTTAAGCTAACCTTACTTTCTGAGAGAATGACATTGCTAATGTTATCTTATCAAATGTTACTGCGCACAAAAATAAATACTCTTTAAAAACATTGAGAAACACTTAACATATCAAGATCTTTTATACTAAAATGTTTTTACTGATGTACATAATGTAATTTGGTCAACAAAATGTAACAAAAAAATTATCATTTTTTGAGGGATGGATTCAAAAGCACAGCTTTTGGGGCCGTATATTTTAATACTTAACCTTTCAGCCTATATTTGTGTGCGGCTGTGTGTTCTTTGTGTCTACCCTGGCTACCTTTGCTGTCATGGTGGGATCAACAGAGGCTCCCGTCCTGGCTCGGGCTTCTTCCCTTTCAGCTGATACAGCTGCTTGGCACAGCTGAACAGATGTCACTTCAGTATTATCATAATCCCCATCCCTCTCTCTCGTCCCATTCTGCCACGTTCTTCGTGTTGCTTTTTGGCAGTTGTTTTTGCTGTGTCATACACACCCATTACCAGCTCTTTTGTTCCACTCCTTTGCTTCGCTTTATACAAGTAAGCACATCTTGTATCCAACACTGAAGTCATCACCCTAAAACCCCCGATCATTAACAAATTAAGCTATTAACGATTGACTGTTGCCTGAGATTGTTTTTTTAATGACAGTTAAAGTTGATCTGGGTTAGCGGTGCATTGTGGAACTCGTATTGAATGCAACATTAAACACAGTGGAAATACTTTCAGGGCCTAATTCGAGCAAATGTATTCTTGGAGCTACTCTAATTACATGAAGGAGATACATTATTAATCCATGTACATTATTATACGTAGTGTTTTCCCTGTTCCCAGCTACTGGGGTTCAAGCACAGTTTATCCTGAATAATTTGCGTAAACCTTCATGTGAAAATGAGCTTACAGAAATGGCAGCAATTTGTAACTTGGATGTTATTAAGCATGTTTACAGTTCTGCTGATTCTTGAGGAGGCTGCAGGCCTTTACTGCAACATTTTTCCACCTTGTCATTAGGTACCGTTAATGTTATTTCATAGGCCAGTGTTTACTCCCCTGGAAATGAACAGGGTTATTACCGTACCACCAGTCAAACCCAGAGGGATATATTATGGAAATTACAAAACTGAATAGAAATAGCTTATCAACATAAACAGTTGGCTGAGAAAAAGCACAGTTTAAAAAGAAGCAAATCTTGCCTGAACTGAAAAATAATCAGAGTTAACTGTAAACGTCTAAACCCAGACTTTCTCCAGACTGGTCACAAGGCTTTTGCCAAGCATTTGATGCAAGTCACCCAAATCAATATGGGAGTATGCTATTTACATTTAGCATGCATTACTAGAGATAGAACAGAAGCAAAGATATCAGTGAAGCTATAGATGTAACACAGGGGTTATATTTCACTATTATTACAATATTGATACAAGTAGCAACCATATCCGATCGTTCAGTCTGACATCACTAGCCGTGTCTGGGCCTAAACTCCGCTGCAGGTCCATATATCAAATGATCACTGTGGCATTACTGAGAGTTAAAACACTGTCTTAAGTCTTTCATCTTTAATAAAATGATCAGCGTTCTGCTCTACCAGGTGTAACAACTGAGTTTAACATCCAGGCATCCATGAAAAGGGAATTTATGACATTTAACGGAGTTAGAAGTTAGCAGGGAGTTAGCTCGCTAGCTTCCATCTAAATACAATATAGCACGTCCTGACTGCGGGGTTTTGGAAACAAATTAAAACGTACAGCTTTCTTATTACTTCCAACATAAATGAAGACAGAAAACTAAACAGCAGTGACGTTTGTAGGGTTACTGAAGTTTGGCTAGCTGGTATATAATGATGTGCTACGTGACCGCTAGCGACACAGCTATGTTAGCATAATATAAACAAGCTAACTTTTTTTCCACTCGATAAAAGTTAACGTGAGTGTTCTCGGTGGTCAGGAACAAATGTAATCGCATGTCAGGATGCTGTAAAAGGACCAAACTTCAGCCAGGAGAACAACTGAGATAATCCATCCACAATACGAGGTTAGTCATTCATATACTGCTGCATGGGTTGGGCTGTAGTTACATCCTAAGGTTTTAAAAACTGAGCTTAAATAAATGATTAGATTAAACATGTTAACAACACAAAAGCCATATTAAATGCAGACTACTTTAGACCCGGAAGTAGGATTCGTCACGTCATCACTTAATAATCGGATTGTCACATTTAAAATGCAATTTTTTTCACTACATTCCATACGTGTGTAGTCTTAACTATCTGACAGGAAATGATTCCACACAGACTGGACTACATGCGACATCTATGGAATATAATTCAACTGTAACTTGGCTCTTGACAACAATTTTAGTGAAAAATTCTAATAATGTTCAGATTAACAGACATTCAGGTGTGATGGTATTTACTTATTGATTCAAATAAGTTTACAAGTCTACAGCTTGTTTGCTTGTTAAAATCAGCAAGCAAGATTAGAAATGTTCACACCAGTGACTGTATAATCCCGCTGTATAGAAATGAAGCCAAATTTTCCCACTTGTGGGGGCTGCAGTCTTGCATTTTTGGAGCCAGAGTGTGTGCAGAAGTGACTTGGGGTGGAGTTGCTGCTTTGAGCTCCCGCCTACAAGCCTCCCTGCACTTTTTATGTAGTCCAACTGCTCCAGTTTTAATAATCTCTGCTGATGGTTTTAATCGTTAAATTAAGCTAAACACAACCGCACTGCTATATTTAAAAAAGAAAGGCAGCATTGTCTACAGTTATTGGTCCACGCATTTTACTCTCATGGTTGTATCAACAATATTTTCTGCTGAGGAGATGTCAGCCACTAAGAAGCCATACTTCACATTGTGAAGGAGCAGCTGCAAACCAAGTACAGCTCCACAACACTGGTAGCAAATCCCTATGAGAAGAGTGATGCTGGTGCAACAACTCACTTTTAGTTCAGCTAAAGCTGCCACTCCAAGGCAAAGCTTGCTGTTTGCTGTGTGGTGGAAAATGTGCTACCAGTATAAACGCACTATACAATAAGGTAACGCCAATATTCGAAGAGGTAAATGTGCAGTAGGTACCAGATCATCTAAAAATATATATATCTGTTATTTCTAGACTGATTATTCAAATTTTCTCCCTGAAAAGATTTCAGTTGATCCAAAATCCCAAAGGGAAGACAGGAACTAGGAAGAGAGATCATATTTCTCCCATATTAGCTTCTCTTCCTTATCCCCGTTAAGCGCCAAATGTTAAGGTCCCATCTTGAAGGCCTATTTTACCATACTACCTCAGAACTATGATCCTTTCAAAAGCAGAATGAGTGCTTCTCTTGTGTAATCAGTTCCCATTTGGTTTCAGGAGATAGACACCCCCTCTACTTGTAAGATTAAGCTTTGAAGTTTGCCTAGCTGTATAGTTAGGAATGGATCAGTTTAGTCTGTTACTAGATATAGGATAGTAGGAGATTTCTCATTATGCACACCTTCAAACACCCTTGTGTGCAAATGCCGCGATACTATACTGAGTTTCAAGTCTCTATGCTCCTTTTCCTGTCATCTCTTTCCCCCTGAACCCCCAACAAATAACTGCCCATCAGTGAGCCCTGTTTCACCTGAGATCTCTCATTAGAGAGATCCATGATTCTGAACTGGATAAACCATTAAGAAAATGAATGTCATGGATGTATCACAAGGCCATTTCTGCTCATAAGAAGTGCTTTCTTCTAGAATTTCTAATTGGATTTATTAATGTTAAGCAGTGGATTATACTATTGGCACCAAGGATGAATTTCAGTAATGGAGGATTTTGTCCAGATTTGACTGAATTATGAGATGAAGACAGTAAACATGGATCCCTGCCACATCTGGTACTAGCTGTACCAGCATGTGAGTGTAGTAACAGCAGTAACACTGGAAGTTTAAATAGTGTTTATGGCAGTGCAAATACAGCTATTCGTACTTGCTGCTTTTACACAATTTGAAATCCTTTTAATTTATGTGAATTTTTTTTTTGCATAGAATTGAAGTAATTGATTATTGGCATAAATAATGGATGCCAGATTCCCAAAACATTTGCCTTTACCTTAAAAAAGACCTGTTTTATTTTGGCACCAGAACAGGAAGCAAGCAGTAATATTTAAACAAGGAAACAGAACTAAACTAAACATAGCGGCATGACAGAAGGAGAAAACAGGAACGCTGAGCAAATGTATTATATGAGACTGAAAACACTGAGCAAACATAAAGTGGACATATTAACAATAACCACACTAAGAATCAAATAGAAGATATTTAATAATAAACAGAACTTGAAAAGGTAAAGACATAAACGCTGGGTCAAAGGCCCGGGGCCATGACAAGGGCTATGTAAATATAGTAGGACTAACACGCTTTGTGCAACCAAACAGCACATTAACATGGCTAATTGAGTTTGGTGCTTTTGGCCACAGAGCTTCATTACTCTTCAGCTGAAGCAAGACATGACGTCTCAACACTGATCTCAGTGAGATCATCCAGTCTTTCTCTCTCTCTGTCTCCCTCTCTGTAGCTCCATCATCACCGATGGCAGGGACATTAATTAGGTTTAGCTGGGGTTAAAACAGTACAATAATGAATTATTTCTTCCATTCAGCTGACCTGTATATCTACCTTACAGATGCTTCTTAACTTGATTTCATTTAAAAGGCTGCCGTCTTTTTTTAAATTTCACTTTTTATTATGTAAAGATTTGAGGGTAGGTTTGACACAACCATGAAAGTGCTTGCTTTGGAAAAAATGCTGTGGCTTGGTTTTTAGTAAGAGACAGAACAGAGGAACAGAGGTCTTTTAAAATCAGGAAAAAGTTTGTGGATTTGTGAGCCCTCTAGTCACATGGAAGAGCAGTCTGGGACTTTCACAGGGCATTACATACAGTTTACAACAACAACAGTAAAGTAAAATTGAGGGAATAGGTAATGTGGTGACAGCTACTGCCATTAGCTATTATGGAAACAAACACACTCATTATCAGCAAAAAAAATCAGTAGTGGCTACATATTGTGTACCAAGACAAAAATGAAAGGTATGTCTGAATATGTCACCAGCTTTATTTTCCACACGCATTATGAATTACACTCACAATCTGAAATAGCAGAAGGCACCCTGTATTCTTACAGTCTTCTTGGAATAAGAAAAACACCCACAAAAAACACTTGCGAGGTTTTCTCTCTGTAGCCTCACTCACTCTTTTGCATTTAGGATGCTTCTCCATCCTTAAAAGAGTCTTAAAAGAGGTCATGTTTAGTCACAACCGCGCACCCTGGCTGCTGTCACATGCCATCACATGGCCATGTCACACACACATTCCATTCATCCTTTCCAGTCCCCTTCATCTCCATCTCCCCAAGGGGAAGACCCAGAGTTCTGGTCCTACTTCAATGTCCTGTCACACTTCATTTAGCCTCAAAGGAGAAGGAGGACTGGAGTGTGATGTGGGTGCAGCTTCTAATATATACATTACAGCAGCACACAAGTGTAGTAGTACACGTACTTTGTGCACCAGTATACGCAAACAAAGTCCGAAGCGCTTTCTGCTACTGTAAGCGCTTTACTAAACCGTTCAGACAGCTGAAATTCACTCACATGCTTCAGGTTTTCCGTGCTCTTCTGTTACTTACTGCCCTTTCTCATTGTTCAATCTTTTTCTTTTTCCAATTCAGGCCATGGCCACCCAGCTATAGAATGAGGTCAGAGCAAGTGTTAAAGTCTAAACAAGTAGAAACACCCTTGCTGCTTCACCCATTGAGGGGTGCAAATGTACTCTGACACATGGCTGAGCCATGCTGTCTGTCAAACCTCTGAAAGAGTTTTGAGGCCTTGCAAACCTTTGTTCACAGGCCAAGTCTGTGAAGTAAGCAAGAAAATCATTAGGAAAACCATATGAGATGTGTTGTAAACCAAGTCTTGGCCAAGGGCTGATACAAGCCACTGAAGCCACTGAATACTTTCCAGGTTATACTGTACACTATACAGTTGCCCACTGTTCAGCACACCCAAGGTGGCACTGCATCCCTGCCAACAAAAACCTGGACTCTCCTCTGGATGCCAAGTTTAAATGAAAACATTTTAGAAGGAATCTTTGTTGTGCTTAAAGCATGGAAATGTGGCTATGGAATCACCAGCATCACTGCTCATTCTGCAGCTTTTGTTTCTTAGGTTGTTTAGTGTGTTCTTGTTAATGAGAACAGATGTGATGAAGCAGATGTGGGAGCCCATTTTCATCCCCAGGGTATCAAAAACTGCTGTTTTGTCAGCGCTGCTGGCATCTAGCATTGCTTTGATATTGCTGTGTCAATATTGGAAATAACTAATTCACCCCTGAGTTTTCACACATAGAAGTTGCGTAAAGACCCATTACGGCAATGATTTGAAAACCTCATAAACACATATTTTATTCACAGTACAATACAGAAAACATATTAGATTATTAAACTGAGAAAATTACCACTTTCAGAAAAATATTAGTTCATTTTGAATTTGATGACAGCAACACAGACAGATGGATGTTTACCATTGTGTAGAATCTCTTTTTCTTTTAAGAGAAGAAATTTAAAGGCCAGTCACTTTCTTTCCAAGCTCCGTAGATTACTGGATGACTAAGAACCTGCACAGACATAAAGGGTATTTTGTTCATATTCGTGCATGAGTCATCCAAAGAATGAGAATGGATGTCCAAATAATGTATTGGGTGGATACACACAAAAGGTGATTTCACCCAGAAAAACACTGCTTTCACGACTTGAACTAGTTGAAGAGAGTGCACAGGCCAAAGAAGTTGCGAGAACTGTCCAATTTTATATAAGCATTTCACAGAGGCTGCTCTAGCTCTGGATCCTATGGAAGAGAATTAGTAAAAAAAAAGTGGACACGTCTTTATTTTCTTTTCCAAAATTCTGACTTTAATGTCATAATTCTGAGAAAAAAGTCAGAATTCTGAGATTAAAGTCACAATTCTGAGATTAAAGTCACAATTCTGAGATTAAAGTCAGAATTCTGAGAAAAACAAAGTTTGAAAAAAAAAGTCAGAATTCTGAGATTAAAGTCACAATTCTGAGATTAAAGTCAGAATTCTGAGAAAAACAAAGTTTGAAAAAAAAAAGTCAGTGGAATTTTTTTTTTCGGCGGCCCTAATCCTCTTCCGTAAGGTCAATGATGAGAATGCAACATCTATCCCAAATTTTCACATTTAAAAGACAAATCCAGTTTGGTGATTCCAAAATAAAGTCTTTCTATCCTGGCTGGGAAGCTGGAAAAAATAAGTATACAGTATGCAAACTGTGTGCAAATTGTGTCCAAACACAATCTCCAACAAACAGCAAGCCACAAGTGAAATGGCTCAGCTGCCTTAGTTTTCAGATAAGAGGAAAATCTCCCTGAAGAACTGAATGATTACCTGAAGCAAGCCAGTGAAAAGCAGGTAAAAGAAATTGGCAAAACAAACAGTATTTCCAAAGATTTTGAGTGCGCCCCCAAAATAAGTGTTAAAGAACACTCAACAGTTTGCTAAAGCCTTCATCCATGTTTCTATCCAAACACAAGTACAAAGAAGATAAAATGTCTCTTTAAGACAAATAATTTATTTGAATCTAACAGGCTTGCGTAGTCAGATAATTTAATTCATACCAAAAACACTCAATCGCTCAATTGTAATGCTGTTACCGTAAAATTTTTGCAGAGCAGAGTACACTTAACTCCTTGCCAATCATCTGTGAATGCTTAGTCTAGCCAGAGCTAAGATAGCAATATCAAGGCCACTGAAAAATAAAATGGAATGCAGCACAGGCAAGCACTCACACTCTCACACATACCAACAACTCAGTCCAACTGCATTCTACACATGTCATGTTGCTCTCACTGGTTCCTGCACACAAACCACATGGCTGCATGACATTACGACAACTTCAAACCCCACACGAGCCGAGAGGTGAACACCAGATGCTCGTGCTCTTTCACTGGTGTGGGAAATGTCAGCTGTGCAGATGGTGGAAGGTTTTTTATTTCTTGGGGTCCGGTTGTGACCTGTCCCCGTGGTGCGGTGCACAACATCTCATCCATAAACATAGCGGTAGGCGGTGGGTGTTGTGTTCAGCCTGCCAGACTGCAGATGAGATGCCAAGCTACTGTACAGTGCTTTTTATTATTCATCTCAGGAAGCACTCTTTGTTTTGAAGCCACACAGATGAAGAAAATAATAAAAAGTGGAAAATGAATCCATCCCTACAAAAAAAAAATGCCCTTCATTTAACAGCACATCATGTAAATGCATTCTTTATTGCACAAAATCGTTTTCCCCCATTCTTGATTAGTTTCACTTTTGTCTGTTCTTGGGAAAAAAAACACCTGGAGTGGAAATATTCAAGGACGTCTCCCAGCACACATTTTCTCTCCTGTTTTTAGCTGCTCTTTGTTCTCACACAGGCTAGGAGATGTCACTGTGTGCATGCATTCAGTTGTCAGGACCAGCATGATGATTTAAACAAATTTAATGTAATAGAAGTTGTTGTGGTTAATAAAAAGGTGACTAAATTAAAAGGTCTGGGAGTATTATTTAGTCAACTAAACAAAGGAACACATAGAAAAAGCCTCCAACATTAATCACTGTGTGACTGTATCTATATTTCTTATGCTGCATTATACCTGCATGATAAGAATGACTGCCTGTCTTTGTGATAAATGACTGAATAATCACCCCGACTGAATCACAATCTACCCGAACACTGAAATTCCTTCTGCTATTGTCTTCTATTTAAACTCTAATTTTCTAATTTGACATTAGGCCTAAACGGTCTGAGCAGCACTACTTGCTGATATTGACGAAGGAACGTAATGAACAAACTAACAGCATAATAAAATAACAAAGCTGAGCTAAATAAAAACACTGAAAAGTAATGCAAGCAGATCAGAGAATAATGATGTAGTGGTGTTTTTAAAAAATAGAGTTCTTCCGTTAAGCATCACAAAACGGATAAGTGGAAAAACTATTATATAAAAGATTTTTAAAAAAGTTACTGTAATTCCAGAGTATTTTTTTTTAATAATAAAGCATGTGAAAAGGTTTCTCATTAAAGGGCTATGAAGGAATGTATTTATATAGTATTATAGAGTAATATCTATATTAAGCTCTGACTCTCTCTCCCATAGTTTGCCTTTTGTTCTCTCTGTCTCTCCTCTCTTCCCTTTCCCCTCACCCCTAACTGGGCTTGGCAGATGGATGCCCATTCCAGAGCCTGGTTATGCAGGAAGATGTCTGATAGTTGGGAATTATAGAATAGAAAAGAATAGAATAGCTCTTTATTGTCATTGTTACAAAAACAATGAAAGGCAGTTTGGCATCTCTCCACGTGTGTCAAGTACACGATAGCGTAAGTATTTACACAATAACACAGACAAATTCACATTTACACAAGAAAGAGATGTACAAGTTATACATACACCTGCATACATACAGATACACCCATGCATACATACACGCACATACATACATATATGCACGCGTACATACGTACACACACATATTTTCACATGCACGCTTACATATATATACACACACATACATGCCACTGACGAGCAGGTGCATTGTGAGGTGCAGTGTGATCAGTGGTATTGCACATTGAGGGTGCGGTGCTGTTGCAACTATAATAAATAGTGGTATAATAAATACAGTTTAAAGAGGTAGGAATGTTGGTTGCATTAAAATATACGTAGAAATACAGTTTATAAATAAGGTGTAATGTCCATGGGTGTTGGCAGTGCAGTTATCCTCCAATCAGGGTGGAGCTAGGGCATGTTTGACAGCCTGTGGGTAAAAACTTCTATGGAGTCTGTTTGTCTTTGTCCTGGTGGACCTGTAGCGTTTACCTGAGGGAAGGGGGGGAAAAGTGAGTGTCCAGGGTGTGAGGGGTCTTTGATGATGATGTTGGTCTTCTGCTAAGGTCTGCCAGTATAAATGTCTCTGAGGGGGGTTAGTGAGGTGCCAATTGCCTGCTCTGCTGCAGTTTCCTCTTGTCCTCCGCGGTGCAGCAGTTGAACCTGAGTGTGCAGCAGTAAGTCAGAAGGCTTTCGATGGTGGAGCGGTAGAAGTTCACTAGCAGTCTCTGGGGTAACTGGACCTGACGCAGTTTCCTGAGAAAGTACAGCCTTTGTTATGCTTTCCCTACCTGTTGTGGACCAGGTAAGGTCGGCCGAGATGTGGATTCCGAGAAACTTAAAGCTTTCTACCCTTTCTACCTCCTCCCCACCAATGTAGAGGGTAGAGTGTTCAGATCGCTTTGTTCTTCTGAAGTCGATTAGCATCTCCTTGGTCTTCGCAGTTCAGATGCAGGTTGTTGTTTTCACACCATTGCTTCAGATGCTGAACCTCCTCTCTGTAGGCTGATTCATTATTGTTCTCGATCAGTCCTATGACGGTGGTGTCATCAGCAAATTTTATAATGGTGTTATTGGTGTGGATTGGACAACAGTCATGGGTGAAAAGTGAGTATAAGAGGGGACTGAGGACACACCCCTGTGGGACACCTACATTCAGAATGAGGATAGAGGTGTGCACTCCCATTCTGACGTTCTGGGGTCTGTTGCTCAGGAAGTCCAACATCCAGCTGCACAGTGAGCTGCTGAGTCCTAAGTTGCTTAGTTTATTAATCAGTTTGTGGGGTTGAACTGTATTGAAAGATCTGTATTTCTAATATTGTAGGGTATAAAACACTTAGAGCACTTTGTTGTGAACTGGTGCTATATAAATTAAAAAGAAATCAAGTGAATTGAATTTAGTTTAATTAAACTGATTGGATGATGAAGTGAAGTGATATGTTGCAAGAAAATATCCTTACAAGCTGCATTCACCCAATCCAACACACATTCATACAGTAATTTATTCTGTAGCTTTAAATGCATTTTGCCTATCACTCTCACAAGAATGAATGCGCTGGGGCAATATTGAGTACTTTGTCTTGACCAAAGACAGTTTGATGTGCGGACTAGAAGCTGGTGGATTGAATGGCTGCAGCATTTCACTTTGTCAATGTAAATGAAGCGAAACTGAATCCCAGCTCTGTGCGCTGGAATGACAATAAAACAAACCGGACCAGGCCGAATCACACTGTCCCCTGGGCAACAACATGTGGCGTGTCAAGAGAGGGCTAGTTTACTTCAGTGGGGTTTAGTTAAGGTATGTGTTCCAAACCTGTGGAGTGGCAGTGAGCTTATTTTGTTGCCTTTTTCATAGCATAGAAGACCAAAAGACATGGTGGTGGTTTATTTAAGGACTGTATTTGAATACAACTACAATGTGAGGAGTGAAGGAGCTACAGCATAATATTTATTAGTGACTTTGGAAAAGATGACTTTATAAAAAGCTGTGGTGGGATAAATTCATGACAGGCTCAAAAGGCTGTTATTAATGATGTTGCTGCTTCAGTAAAAAATGTTTTATTAGACGGCAATTTGTATTAGACTGACAACTATTGATTATCATCACACATTACAAGGTCAAACTTCTTGGGATTTACATAAGCTCTGAATTTACATTGATATCTGGAGTATATTCATGAGTTATTGTGGAAAAGTTTGAAGGAAACTAAAGAAGGAAGTCAAGCAAATCTTTTGATTTGGGATGGAATTGTTATGTGGGTTGCTATTTCATTAACACTGACCTAGACCTAGAATGCAAATCTTTTTAGCAAAACTGCCTCTGCCTTAATAATAGTCACATTTCAAAGGTATTGCAGAGCCTTTTTTTTGACCGGATAGTTGAGAAGATGGGAAAGCTGGGAGAGAATATAATGACACACAGGAAATGGCCCAGGCTTCTTCGGTAGCATTATAGAAAATTGGAGGCCTGCTCAACCAAGTGAGCTATCCGAGCGAACATACCCATGCAAGACCACAGTGGGTAGCGGTGGAAGAAGATAAAATGAACTGAACTGTGTTACACTGTGGAGCACAGCTGGGACCTGAGTAGGGCAGCCCACACATAGAGTGTGGACATGCTGTGGGCATACTGCAGCCCACAAATGGGCCCTACGTTCTAGGGGTTAGTGTTCGGATGCCACTCTGTGACTTTGGCGAGGAAGGAACGACTAGCAGGTCCAGCGGGCCTGTGGTGTAGAGGTTAGCCCGACAACTCGGAGGCCAGTCAGTTAAATAGAACAACATTTGGCGTTAACAGAACAAGCCAGGTCTCCACGGCTCTACCCTATTCCTACATACATGTGCCGGGGACAGGTAGTCACCAGCGCCAGCCTGTTACAATGGTAAGGCTGTAATGGCTGCCGCTGCACGCACACTTGGAGACTCTCCAACTACTACAATAATAGGATGACACCCCTTACACCCCTTAGCGGGGTTGTTACAAGCCGTGCAGCCGATCTGTGCTTAGCATGGACAGCCCACAGTCAGCTCACTCTATGGGTTACAACATTTCAGTACCAGGGCCCACATGCCTAAGAATTATATTTGATACTGGTACTCCCTCTTCTAATTTTTAATTCAATAAAATAAGAAAATCCAAATGTAAGGCATTGAAAAAACATGTTTTAGTGTCAGTGTTAAAAGTATTGTCGTATCAATAACCCAACCAAGAGTGCAGTGCAATACCACAAAAAGCAGTTTTAAAAAGCTGTTGAAAAAAAAAACCTCAAGAAAAAAGCTTATCAATTATGTCTGCTTCCCCTATTAAGAATTTCCAGTTGCAAGAACACATGGCCTTCATTACCACCATTCTAAAGAGGTTAGCTGTCAGCCCTCAAAGTAATTCAACAGAAGGTAGAAAGGTTTTGTGACAACCTATTTGTGTATACTGTAGACATCTTCATATTCATGAGATCAAATCAAGGACAGTGGGGATTACATATTGAATGCAAACATCAAGCTTTCTATGGACACCATGTCCCTGCAGTGCAACATGAAAAGGAATACATTTACATTTACAGCAACAAAGACTTCTGTCTGCATATAGTCTTATATTAACACCGAGACAAAGAAGGGTGAAAGAACAGAAGAGAAACCAAGGCAGAAATAACAGGATTTATTAAAAGATGTGGTGTGGGAGGTCCATGACAAAGAGAAAACAATAATACGTAGAAGGAATAAGGAGTTATTGCTCGTTGTAATGTGAACACATAAACATTTTTGTATGCTGAAAAGCAATTTTACTTTTAAATGTTCATCTTTTATTGTTCTTTACCTCAACGCTGATGGAGCGTGGCTGACCGAGTTGAAATTGAATTGACAGAAGCAAAAAACTGTTGAGGATGAAAAAAGTAAACTGGCAAGCAGCTACAGAGGCAAATGAAAAGTGACTGTGAAATTCAGGGAGACAGAAGGATGCGCTAACAAGACATGACACAAATGACAGTGGCCAAATGCACAAGCGCAGAGTTTGATATAAACCCTTGTTTTCGCTGTAGCTTCTCAAACCTGTCACTTTAACTTCTCAGCAGCAAATTCTGTGTAATATGGGCACCAAAAGCAACAGCCACACTGGACTGTGTTTTCTGATATATCCACTCTCTGAGCAGAATAACAAAGAGGTAAACTCTGACTCTGCCTAGTTTGTAACCCAGTGCCCCATCGCCAGTCAGACACAAGCCTCCCACAACATGCTCTGGTCCTGGTCCAGGTTCAGGTGATGCCCTCTGCCTGCAGAGTGCTGCTTGAGCTTCTTAACACTTCACCTCAACCGACTGGCTCCACACACAGCTTGTGATATTTAAGCTCACTGGTAGAGGTGAGGTTTGCTACAGGTGGTGGTGGAAGCAAAGAACACAATGCAGGTGCTTTGAGGTGCAGTTCGCATGATACTACTAGAGATGGCACGATACCACTTTTTTATGTCCGATACCGATACCGATATCATAAATTTGGATATCTGCCGATACCGATATGAATCCGATATAGTGTTTTTTAATCAACAAAACTGTTTTTTAAAATATCTTGCTGCATTTTGCAAGTCTGCAAGTTCATACTCAAGTTTAAAACAACAACTACACTAAAGCTATTCTGTTATACCTGTATACAAAAAAAATATTTCATAGTTCAGCAATACTGATCAATCTAATAAACTTAGACCTACACCATCCTCCCTATTCTGGTATTTTAAAGAGTACTTAGCGTAAATATTAAGCAACCTAACTAATAGGGTTCCAACTCCCAGCAACAACAAAAATAAATAAATAAAAAATAGGGAACCACCCCTCACGCTCCACCTCATGATGCTTAATCGACGTAATCAACCTTAATTTGATGCAGTGTGAAAAAAAATGCACAGAAATCAATTATTTTTCAAGAAATATTAAATAGATTCAACATCTTTCTTCAACAAAATTGCAGACTGCACAGATGGTACCTTCCCAAAGGAAAAAGTACTATAGCTTACTAGGGTATATATATTAGACTTAATAGTCACTATATACAGTAATTGACTTCTATTCATTTTACATCAAATTAAAACTTTGTGTGTCAGATAATTATTTATTAAAAGCTCGACATTTTAAATGAGAATAAGAAAGAAAAGTCTGTCTTTGTGCCCCCTTTTCCCTGTTCATGCCCTATCGGCCCCCCTGGCTAAACTTTGCTAGATCCGCCCCTGCACAGTTACCAGCGTCAGCTACGTAGAAAAAGATCCTGGTGTAGAAAGTAATATTAAATAAATTCTAACAACAGCTTATCAAGCTTAAACGTGCTGCTGTTGTTCAGCCGCTGGTTTCCTCTTTCTGGTGCAAAGTGGGCCAAAAACAAAGACAGACTCGCGACAGAAAAGCCGATCAGCTGATCATTTAAGCAGTTTCACGATTGAAGTAGCAGCCGGAGAGCGAGAGGCAGTCGCTCGTTAAGCTTAACGCAGGAATGCTTTACAAACATTCAGAGATGGACTTACACACTTGCTTTACTTCTCTCGGGGATAACTTTGTCGGAGATGAAATGCCAGGTTGCTAGCGAAGCTCCAAATGCTATCCAGACCACAGGTCCCGCATGCCACAGCCGCTCTATCACGTGATGCATACTGCTCCGACTGCTAACGTTCTGAGGTGAGTTACGGCGTGTTGCAAGTTTTGTGAGGTGCTTTCGTGATATTTAATGGATCGGATTACATTTTTTATTTTTCTCCGATATCCGATCCAGTCATTTAGGTCAGTATCGGACCGATACCGATACGTAATATCGGATCGGTCCATCTCTAGATACTACACAGCGATTTGCTGCTCTACGAATCGTTTATAACAAGACCGCTGCACAGCATGATGTGCAACGGTCTCGCTGCTATGAAAGAGTATGTTGTGCCGGTACTAATGTCTATCAGGAGGAAGCCTACTGCTCTGACTGTACCACAGCTGCTGCCTGAGCTAACAGCACAGAACCTCTTTTATTTACCTTAAAATGGAAAGTACATCACTTCCTGTGTGCCAGTCACAGAAAAGACATCTGGTGTAAAAGCTTCATGAACTGGGACACCACTTTCATGTTATGTCATTGTAGCATAGAGAATGACGTAAAGGACTTCATTCAAATGAAAATGTCACAGATGATTACTTTAAAAAGCAGCTTTACAGGAGGAGACATTTGAAAAAAGATGACAGATTTGGTGCTGAAGTAATTAAATCAAATGAAAAAAAAAAAGATTTTTCGATAGGGGGGAAAAAGGACAGTAATAAAATTTAAAACCATGGGAATAACAAATATGTAGAAAAGTAATGCCTAAAATATATAGTTATCGCAAGTTTTTAGGGTACATAATAATCCTACACACTTTTAACATGAAGTCCAAATACTGTTTTGTATCACTTCCAATATGTGCACACACTGATTTGCATCTTCAAGAGTTTCTTGGCAGCACAGTGCACACTCTAGTTATAATAGATATGTGAAGACTTGTCTGAGCAGACTGTTGGCTGAATAACATGTGTAAATGACTACTGGTGATCAGACGATATTACTTTTAATACCACCTATTTGGATAGTATTGGGACTAAGAGCTTAACATTCAAGCCAAAGAGTTTCTCTCCTAAATGATAAAATGATATGCTGTTGTCAAACTGCCTGCTTGACAACAGTGTTGCATGGGAGCATGCAAAACTGTTTCAAGACTCCTGCCTCTGAGACCTTGTTTCAGTTTAGCTGAAATGAGCTTGCAATTACAAATTATTGACCTGAGGTCAGGAGTGAGAGATGGTTTCATGGGCCGTCCAAAAGCAGCGACTCTCTGGCGTCAGCACAGCGGCACCAGTCCAAACCTCAGATGATTATTTCATCTCTCCTCGTGTTTTTTGGTTCTGCAAACATCCTGCCGTCCTGGCTTTGGGTGTCTTTCTTGTCAGAAAAGGGGAGTAGGAGGTTTTGAGATGGAAGGGGGGGAAGGGTAGCAACACACAGCAGGCGATGTGTGGGAGTAGGTGGAGGGCAATATCATGGTATACAAAGAAGTGATCATTGAGAAAACAGATCATAGATAAACAAGAGACAAAAAAATTAAACAGTGTCTTTGTGAAGCTTTAGGCTTCAGGATAAGATGGGAAAGTTTGATGGGGAGAGTTAAAATGGAATGGGGAGGAGGGGTATACTGGGAAAGTACCAGTGCATTTGCATGTCCCTTGGTGGAGGCCCTCTCCCCTCTAATCTGCTAATCTGACACTTCCAGAGGCCAGGCACGCACACGTTAGACACTCATATTGGTCTGTGCGCCTGAGTGTCAGCTCACACACACTCCAGACATACACACACTAGAGACTGAATGCCAACATTAGTCAAATAGATTGAAGGCACACACATAATTATACAGATAAACAAACACACACAAAGAAATGCTAAATTAACATCTACACCCCCACACAAACACAAAATGTAGATCGCTGTTTCAACACAAGCAGTCAAATGTGTGTGTTTGTGTGCGCATGCATAGCTGTGGCTATGCATTGTGGGTTAAATAAGACAAGCTGATCTGGAGTGTGTAATTTGCAACAAATGGCTCATTCTCAAATTACAGGTGACTGCAGTATTGAATGTAAGTCTAAGTGGGCCCATTAAGGCCAAATTGGACTAATTCAATCCACAGATCTAATTCAGTAATGCCATTGTAGGGTTGTTGGTCACAGTTGTGGAATTCAGTGGAGTTCATTTGGGGGCAAATTGAGCTTAAATTCATGAGTTCTTTTGTTTGTTTGTTTTTTAACTGCTTAGGGCTCTATGGGCCACCATAGTATACTTCAAACTTTCAAAAGTTGTCTCCAGTTGGATCCACGACAAAAAAGAAAATGCCTAATGTTCGTGGCCGTTATCATAGCAACACGTCATCCTGTGACATAATTAATATGAGACACGAACGCTACAACAAAGATGGATATCGAGGCGATGATATACCTGCTCCTCGATCTGTGACTTTTTGTCTCGGGATCACGCCGTTATTTTTTTTTTTGCCATTTTCCTCGTTGCCGGTTTTGATTTTTGTGAACGAGATGCTCTTATGACTTATAGAGTGATGCTACTGATCAGTGAATCGGTGGCATGCAGTCTGACCACGTCACATTCTTGTACATGCTCTGATCGCTTGGAACATCAGCCGTGCAGGTACAGGTCATAGTACCCATGGAAAACCCTGAAAACCGTGCTGAGTTGATTCGAGTATGTACTAATGGAAAAGGCGCATAAGTGTTCTTTGATCTAAGAATATTGCAGTTATTGCAATAAAAAACCTAAAAGGAGTTCACAAAAGGAATTCTGCAAAGGAAATGGTGACAGATTCAATCTCATTGATTTGACTGCGATCTGAAGGGTAAATTCACTCTTCTAAAATTACCAGTAATTTGAGACAGAGGTTTAAAACTGTGTGAGATTTCACATATGTCTCCATGGAGACATGACATAGAGAGGAAATCCCACAATATGTGCTCCATCTGCAGAATTGAACTTCTGGATCTATGACCCTTAATGGCCACATATGATGGCCATAAAAACATGATGGAGGATTCTCTACGTTTGGTACTTAAAGTAGTGTCGAAACATGAAAGAGTAGCAGCACGCAAAAACGGGTAATGTGTCTCATCCGCATCGGTGCGTGAAGATTGTAGTTCTTTATATGAGCTCAGTGTGTTTATGTGTGAGTGAATGTCTCATCTGCATCCATGCATGTCTGAAAAGGTCATCTTTAATCAGGTGATGCCCAGACAGGACCTGAGAGTAGCTCGCTACACTTCCTCCCTGTATTAGTGAAACAACAAAGGAACCCACACACTGATCTGCTGCGCTTACTACAGTAATCACTTATTTACCTCCCTCCTCTGGGCTGTTTGATGACCTTGAACACAGCTGTATACCCGTGTGTTTATGTGTCTTTGAATTAAAATCATGCACAAGTGTGTTTCTTTTTCCCTAGTGTTTCTGCACTACTCCAAGGTAACCAAACATTCAACCCTGCACCACACAAGCTGCCATCACAGCATAGCAACTCTTCACCTAACCCACGTACACACATACACACACACACAGACATAGACGCCGCATACATTTGGGAAAACAAGTGAAAGAAAAAAAGAACATGCTAGAAATGAGGGAGCCGGCACGTCTGGCCTGTTCCGACTGGCTGAGCAGCAGTTGAAAGTTATCCCATCTAACAAACATATCACACCAGCCATGGAAAACACACAAACATACACAAAGGTATACACACCCATACAACCTTTTGTGGCTGGACAATAGAGTGTAACCTTCAATCTATGGCAGTGAAACACATGGTGCAGCAAATAAAGTGAGTTCCTTACATCGACTGTGTCACCGAGGCAGCCAAGGAAGTCAAAGTGGTGTAACACACGGAACAAAAGGAAATGTTGAATAGCTTAAAATGTAACACGAGCAGGAGAGTTTTGCTTAGGCATCCATTTTTATAAGTCTGTTGGTTTGGATTTGTTATATCTTCCTTAAATAAGCCATTACAGCAGTGGCTTTTATTTTCTTATCAAGCTGCAATTTGCAGTTTTTTGTATTAAAAGCAATCTTGGGTATAATTTCGACAGGGGAGGGAGGAAATGATGCTCCACAGCCCACACCTTTGAAACATCTGAAATTTGAAAGCTTTCATGAGACAAACCTAATTAATTTGCAAATTGGCAATCCAACATTTTCACATAGTTTGGCCAGGTGTGTGCAGGGAGAAACAATTTAATTTGTATTCTTCTCAGAACTGTTTCAATCAGTTTCTTGTGCAAGAAAAAAAGCCTTACATTGTTCATATGAGCTAGTCTTAATACTCTGATGCTTTAAACTCATTTATATGTGTGGTCAACATGCAAATGCTGTTGTTGGTATTATAGGCTTTGACAAGTAAAAACGACACATGGACATAAAAAATTACATCATTGTAAATCCAACAACTGTCCATAAACGGAGTAGGCTTCAAACTTCTTAACATACACCACCTTTTTAGCAGTCCATCCTTCTGTAGTTAGGGTATTGTTTAAATGCCAAAGAAATTAGAGGCTGTTACATGTCAGATGAAGCTATCATTTGCAGGTTTCCTGTCATAATGTTTTCCATTTGTTTATCCAAACAGGAAAATAAAACAAAAGGAATAAAAGGAAAATTGAAACCCAGGTTCTTATTCTTGTGTGAAGAGCAACAAGTCAACTATGATATATGCGTTACAAAATAAGTAACACCTTGACAGCTGATGGAAGGCAGCTTACTATTCACAAGTATGCTGACAGTAGAGCTTTTATTCATGTCAGTTATACATCTTTTGTATTTCTCTCCTTCCAGGTAGCCTGAATAGTCAGCATCCCTGCCACAAGAGAACAACACGAAATCTGATTGGATGCTGTAGGAATTATGGAAAACTATCAGTAAAACTTAAGCTTGTTGCATAAAGGGGATTTCTTCAATTTACATGCTATTGTTCTTTGTTTGCCAGAGAGACAGACAATAGGGCAGGATCATTAGACATTTATGAATGCCTCCCTCTTGCTCTCTCTTCCTCTCTCTCTCTTGCTCTCTCTCGCTTTCTGATCACATGTCAAGTTCAAGCATTTCATCTCACACTTGACTGAAGCCAGCAGTCACAATGAATTAGGGAAAGACGGGCAGATTTTGGTGTTAGCTGAGGGCAGCATTGGGATAATGTCTACCTATCGTGACCTAACTTGATCTACCATCCTGGCAACAATGCTGCTATGAATGATTTAAACTGTGTATGAAAGAGCGCAAAGCTTTTGTTTGGCTCTCCCACAGGACCCATCCTCCATTTCACCCTTCCAAAAACAAAATGCTGAGTGTAACTGACTGTAAAAAGGGTGTGGCTCAGTAAATGCATCAACCCGTTTTTGTTTCACCCAAGCATCTTCCAAGAAAATCTGGAGCTAATATATTAACCAAGACCAATACAAGAAAATGCCCAAGGTGCACAAAACAAGGACAGCCATGGGGTGATTAATTGGAATACCTTTGGCCATGATTTGAGATCAATATGAGCTTTTTTCCTCAATAGAACTCAGGAAAGATGTCAGTGCTTAAGGGCGGGAATAGATTGCACACAATAACATTTCACTCCTGTGTGCTAGGCAAAATGAAATATCTAAGCAATTAGTCAATTAAAGTCCAGAGCAAACAAGGTGATTTCACGCCAGCTTGAGGCCAGTCATTGGATTTTAATCATTACAAGGCATTCTGGGAAAGTCTCCAGATTTGGTGGTTTGTTGTTTAAAAAAAGTCTGTCTTTCCTTTTTTTTTTTTTTTAACACGTCTCATTTAAAATACACTGAATTGACATGTTAACTAAAGCAGTCACTTACTAACACAAAGTATATGAAGGCAGTGGCAGACTGTTCTCATATTCTGCAAGGTAAAATTTATGTATTTGAAAAGGTGTCTGGTGGAATTGAGCAGAGCAATAGAACAGCCTCACATTACGCTTCCCACTAGAAAGGTCAACAAGGTAAAAAGGTGCTATTCTAAAGAGAGAGAATACAGGCATAAAACTGTATTTTACCACTAACCCTGTCATCAGAGGTACATCATTTAAGTTCCATCCTTGATCCTCTTTCTCCTCCTACAAACCATGGCTTTCCACCATTTGCTGTAGTTAATACACTTAAAATTACGGTGTGTCAAATTTTCACTGCTATATGTCAGTAGATTCCAGTCAACTGAGTTCTGCTTTTTTTTTTCCTGCTCAAGTGTAAAATCCTAGCCAGCTGGTGTAAGACAAATATGTTTTAGTCCACCAAAAAAGATCAAAAACATTCAATTTAGACTGCACCCCATTATGGCCATGGCCAGGCAACCTGTTTTCGCCACTGTTTTCGCCACTGTTTACCTCAGCTTTCAATGCCAGGGGAGAAGTATCCACTCTATTTACTGGATACTGAGGTGGGTTGTTTTTGATATAGTCAACTTTTCTATGGATAAGACTGCTGTTTTTGCCAATAATAGCCTCTGTTCACTATCCAGTGTTAGTGAAACAGTCTTTGAACTTGATGTAACTTTGTTGGACTCTACTACTCTGGCAGAGTGAATAAAATGCCATACAATGTGACATTGTAATCAAAGGACACTCAAGCCTAACATTAGCTGGCTAACAATGATATGAACCTTCATATCTAGAGTCTGAAAGTTCAGACACAAACTGAGATGTCCCTGCACAGAAGGCAAAAGCCTACAATTTCATTTCTGCTATGCAGAGGATAAGTCAGAAGGGAAATGTTCTTCTCATCCACTGTATTTAAATGTTGCGGTGGGTAGACACAAACCACAAACCCATTCATATGTGTTTTTTAACAGATTAATTATAGGTTTATGAGAACAATTTGTTGGAAGTCATATTTACACACTCATCTCTGAATATTTATGAGTACAATGTTCTTTTTTTCTATTACATAAGCTCAAAAAACTGCTGACTGCACACTGAAAAAACAAAATTTAAAAGACTGTTGTGATCAGAAGTCAACAGCATTTGTAGAGATCTGATAATAGTTTACTTTCAACTGAACCAGTTATAGATCAGAATAACAAGCATTTTTTTAGCTTGGGTAAAAAACATTACAATCTATGTGGACAGATACTACAGAGATGAAAGCAGTGGTTCAATTACAATTTTCACACTTTCACATTTTCACAAAACAGTAATCAGAAAACATTTCCTAATGTTTCAAATGTGGGATTAAATTATTGCAAGTGTGTCAAATCTTAATGTTATTGTGGAACTAGCAACTTTAGGCGAACAGTATACTAGCCAGTGATGACTGATGGTTAGAGCTGCTAAGTTATGGAACAAATACTGAATTTATTTGTGTTCAATAACACACTAACTACACTGAGAGGTATCACTCATTTCCTACCTTTAACACTAATCCTTACTATTAACTTACACCTAGGTGGCCAATAAAGAATCTTATATTACAGGCAGAGTCTGCTCCACATGCAACTGAGATTTTTGATCCACCAGCATTTTGATTTCATTTCAATTTTTTGTTCCATTGGCTCCTAGCTTCATCGAGGACTCTGCTCTATGATGTTGCTTTTGATTGGAGTATGATGAGCATGAAATCATTGTTATTTGCTGATGTAACAAAAAATTAAGCATTGGTTAGAGAATGTTTTAATCTGTCTCCTGTTAATGCAGCAGCTTCATGAATTACTTGAGCTGAATACTTTGATTATACTAACCTAAGCTTTTAATTAATAAAAATAAGAATAGGTTGATTATTTTTTTCTATAAGTGCAGAACCCCTGCTAATTTTCTCTTTTGCCATAATGTCCTTTTACGATTCTTTAATTTCCTCTACACCACTCTCACTCTGTCTGCCTTCCCCTGCCTTTATTTTCGCTCAACTTGCCTCTCCATCATTCACCTGCCTCCCTCAGTCTGTCTCCCAGTGAGCAGATGAAGAAATCAATCACTGATTTATTGATTCTCTCTGCAACAGCTCACACCCAGTCAAGACAGTTTTTAACATCGACCGGTGCTTCCATGCCTGCATACGAAGGTTTGTAGGAAGACTGTGCAGAATGAGTGTGTGTCTGTGCTTGTGCAAATATGTGAATGCAATTTCAAATAAGAGTTCAAACAAGGAGGAGACACAAATATCTTCCATCCTCTTTTCCTGTGGTTCGACTTGTGCTTATTCTTTCAGCCTCTCTTTGTTTCCTCTCTATCTCTCAATCACACGTACTGCTTCTGCTGCCCATGTCATTATTTAGTGAGTCATTGTGACTATAGAGATTTCTAATGATAGGGCAGTTGGTTGCAATGCTGTTATTAAGATTTTACAGTATGCAAAAACACATGCGCACACACATGCAAACACACACACACAAGCCCATCATTGTCCTGTCACAGCCACAAGCTATTTTGGGAAGCTTTGCCCACAGCTTTCTCTGCAAATGCCTGCCCTCCCTCTCCTCCCACAGCACCCGTCAGGCCTCTGTCACCCTCTGTCACCATACCAGCCAATCAGAGCTTTCTGTGAACGGCTTCAACAGGAAGCAAAGCTGACAGCCCACCAATCAACTAATAACCACTCTCTGCAGCAAGACGTTGACAAGGCTCTTTGTGGATATGGATGCAGTACTTATGGCTATTTATGGTATAATTACAGTTTGATTACATGAAAACACTTTGCTTTGATAAGAGACCAGGCTAGTTGGCAAGGTACACACAGCAGGGATGGGGGAAGAATCAGACATTTATGCATTCCGATTGTCTTTTGAAAGATAGCACTGATGCACAAAACTACTTAATTGGAATTTTAATAATGGCCTCGTGAATAGATTTTTTTTTCTGTGAATAGAGTGCACAGCACAATTATTGTGAGGCAAATAATTTAATACAGCCGAGGTGTGTAAACCAGCTGGACTGTAAAATGTAAAGAAAACAGGACAATTACACCTGCTGTATGAGAAGAATTACTGAAGACTAAGACAAACTAAGCAATACAACTACTGCAGAAACTTACCCTTTGTTGAGGTGTTGTTATCTTTAACAGCAACAGTAAAATCTTTTAAATTACTGGTTGTGCTCCAAATTTTAATGATCTTTGGGCATCACCAGTCATTACGCAGTTTGGATGCATACAGCATGACTGACATATTCCTCACTCTGTCTCTCCATGCTATCTTTCTGTCAGTGGCCCAAAACCTCATGCATGCATGATTCAAACAACACTGACTGTCTTATGACAGTGGTGCATGTGAGAGGTCTGAGGATTGAAATTAGCAGCAAGTTGCTCTAGTTTACATGTTGTATGCAAGAGGAATTCCAGATGCAAAGATTTAAATACACAAAGGGCAAGGGTTAGGAGTTTGCCAACAGCATCCCCAGAGCATTAAATGATTTAATACAGTATTGCTTTGAAGTCAAGCTCAGCCCCCATCCCTGAAGATCAACTAACCTCAGTGACAGCCCACAATACATGATGCCTCAGCTGATACCCTTCTACACATCCAAGTTGCAAGTCTATTGCATGGCATATTATTAAAGCTTATTTTGCTTGCCCACAGTTATTCCACATCTGCAAACTGCTTTGCAAACCACCTTCATTCCTGGGTGAAAGGGACACGGTCTGGTTGCCTTTATTTTCTATCTTGTATTGCTATGGTGATGTTCAATACAGAGAGTAAACCCTGCGCTTATTTTGAAAGGGTAAGAAAGTTTGTATGAGAAGGAAATCTATGCTCCTACATGAGCTTAAAGACCTGAGTGAGTCAGGGCTATTTGGGCAGTATATGGATGACCTCATATTAGGCAGCAAATGTCAGAATGATTTTGCTGATTATTATTATATGTAAGTCCATTACAAAAGCTGTAACAAAGACCACAAAGTCCCTGATGAGGCCATCAGTCGAGTTCTTAATGACTATTAAATAATTTAGTTAGTGCAAGTTGTGTGGGGAAAACGTCTATAGATAAAAAACAAGCAATCCTGTCACGTACCCTGATAGTCCAATTGCCCTAGTAAAGTTTCAAAGTTCACTTCACATACCCAGACTCTACTCCAAAACGTACTTGAGAATTCGTATGGTTAACTGCTGCTGAAAAACACTGACACTTAATTCTTAGGACTCATTGGTGAACACGGCCACTTCCTGCAGCTCTGTAATTGCCTCTGCTCCTGCAGAAAGGACACCTGTAATCATTATGGCAGCCTCACCAGTACAAGCCACAACAAAAACAATTCATAAACAGATTAAATGAAAGAGGCAGTGCAGAGGAATGAGGTGGAATTGAGGTTAGGTTAGGCGAGAAGACAGAAGACTGAGCAGAATGAAAATGTGAAAACTCAGTTAGGGAACACAATTCTGAAGCCAACTGTTGATAAATGAACTAACACCTTTTATAAATCTGCTCTGCTTTAGAGACGTCTGCTTATTCCAGGCCGCCTCAAAGCACCCTCCTGCTTCCTCTTCCAAACACAAATAACATCCACTTGTATGAGGCCTCTTCTTCTGATGTTGTCTCCCAAATACTCGGCAGACAAAGCCGTCTGGAGGAACTGTTTGTCCCTGATGTTGTTATTTCCGTGTAAATCATTAACCAGCTTTTTGAATCAAAGAAGCTCGGAGGACAGCGTCTGCTGAGGCTGGCTGTCAAGCAAGCTGCTTCACGCTACTATTGCAAGCTTCATTTCTGCCATCGTCATCTGGCTGTGGAGTGTGTACCTGACAACATTGCAAAATAGGACACAGTGGAGCTGCTTTGATGGTATTTGCTGCCGTTTCCCACTTGATGTTCTGATTGAAAAAGGAAAATTGGTGGTGCAAAGGAACTGGGGCTTCAAATAAAATGGCTCAGTCAATGGGGAAAGGTTATTGTCATTGTCATTTTAAATATTTAGGAAGCATTTCTGATCACCGTATTTCAGTTATTCTTTTGTCTTTTTGATTTTTCTTTTGTGCAAAAGCTTCTGAACTACTTGTAAACATATTTCTACTACATGGACTTCTGAGCTACACCTGGGCTCACGCACACAGCGTAAAGAACGGTCATTCTAGCTGCTGCCTCTTGTGATATCACTCTTCTGTCTGTGGAATCCTAGTTTTAGTGGTTGCTGTGCTGGTTTGCTGGATCTAGAAGCGACCATATTCAGACTAGAGAGTGACGTGCCATATCAAAAACGAAGGCTTTTGAGCTTTTTTGTCCACCTGCATTGACAAACTCTAGCGCTCAGTCACAGAATAATAAAATATTCAAATTTCACACACGTACACCAGTAAGATAACCTTCTTGGATGGGCTGGATCACACAGTAAGCTATAATAATTGGCAAGTAATTTCCTTAAAATGTTCCAAAAAGGCACAAATAGGCTGAAGAGGTCCAGTTCAGTGAGTTCCTAACTTTAACCTTAAAAAATTCCAAATGGATGAGTTTAAAAAAATCACCTACATCTGTAGAAATTAAAACTTTCATATATTATAGTTCAGTTAGATCTCAAAGGCTGCTGGTATTGAACAGATTTCATCTAATGGCTACACAGCCCATCAGTAGATTGGTGTTGCTCATTCAAATTCTGTAATGAGGTTTTTTTTTCCATATATATATATCGAGCTTATCACCAAATTTAAAAAGAAGGCCAGCGGATAACAACAAAGGCGAGAGCAAAGACCATCCTGATTTCTCCCATAGTGATGTCATATGCAGCAATCTATATACAGGCTGCAACTGATCAAGATCAATTAGATAAAAAAGACGAGAAATGGGAGAAAGATGAAAACATGGGGGGAGGTGCACAGAACTACAGAAATAGGTAAAGAAATGGAGGCAAAGAAGGAAGAAGAGGGAATTGAAAATATCTATGGAAAGCAGCATGTAATTACTGTGCTGTTCCATTATTAATAGTCCCCAGTCCAGATAGGACTTGCATGATAGTTGTATACATAATTAATAATGGGGAGTGGAGCATCCATTGCTTTCTATTTGGTGGCGGATGGGTGAATGACAGAGAACGATCGAGGGTGGTAGAAAAATTACAAACCCAAATTAACCACGAAACATTTCACTTAGATTTGTGTTGGTTTTGAAAGATATTTTCTTTCATTAAGTGCTCAAAAGTCGAAAATAAAGAATACATTAAGTGTGAAAATTAAGAGGAATAAAATTCTATTGCTGGATGTAGTTTCATGCAATATTGTTGACCATATAGCTCCCTGTAACTTCATGAATAATTCAGTGAGATCTGATGAATTGAACTCATCAAGCAAATCTTTTTTTCAGTAGTTTATGATTCCAATCCCTTTTGTTTTCGTGGTTTTGTACTAAGATAAGATTATAATTGCCTTTATTATTATTTTATATTCTTACTGTTCTACTTGGTGTATTGAACCAGGGAGGTGCATTCTCAGGTCAAAAGTGAATGCATTAATAACAAGTGATGTAGCTTTTTAGAATTTCATGATCTCAAAAGAAAGGTATTCATTCAGGGTTTTTTTCTCATTTGTTTCTGTTTTGCAGCTTGAGACAGGCACCGGCAAGGACATCCAAACAGAAGCTCATGCTGCTCTTCTTTATCTGTTTAAATCATAACAAGATAGAGAAAGCATTACCATGGTGTCCCCTGACCTCGTCTTGTCCAAGTTATTGAGTTAGAAGCGCAGAGAGGATTAGAGGAGAGCAAAAAGCCTGGGGTGGGTGGCATAGCTTAGATCTACACCAGCACAACTCTGCTGCCTTTTACATACAGTTTGTAATCTTTTGCACTAATGCCTATTACGCCTCCTGTTGTTATCATCAGGTAACAGCCTGTAACTGATGTAGGGAGAAATAATCTTGTAATACTATCTGTGTGCTGTTTTCTAGGTTCTACCAGGCCATTTGTTTTTGCTAAGTCAAAATGGCCTTGGTGGTACAATAGCATCCTTTAGAGATTACTGTAAAAAAGGGTTTGTAAGGATGTTGAAAGACCTCCTAGTTCTTTCTAAGGCTTTCCAGAAGACCGTTAAGCATCATGGCTAACGACTCCATGTCAATAACCATTGTCAAACTACAGCTCATAAATACAAGAATAAACTTATCTAAAGTAACCAAAGCCTAACGTTTGAATCTGGAAACTTTCTAGGACGCCATCAAGCCATTACTTAACATCAGTCCATATTGAAATCTCCAGTGTCTCCATGATAATCAGTGATAAGTAACAGACGAATAAAATGATAGAATTTCAAGCACCAAAGCTGAAGCACAAATTTCTTTGACAGGCTTTAACAAACAGTCGCCAAAGTAGCTGACAGATAATTCTATTTATAAAATGCTCCAAAAGACACCAACAGCACGAGCACAGTGGAGCGAAGTCTAATTTAGTGAGGGAAATTAGCAGAGATGAGGCCTGGCAGACAGCTATTGGCTATTTTTAACTGTTTTGGCAACCATGCTCCAAACTTTAAGCATTACCAGTATAACTCCAGAAACAATTAGCATACAGCTGCTGGCCTGAGAGTATAAAATCACTGCAGATGGGGTGGACCAGTGCTGGCAGCAGTTCAAGCAGTGAGAATTTCTCAACAACCACAAAAACATTTCTAACCTTTAGGCTACCACATAATCACTTAAAACTGCATTTGGTCTCCAGTTATGTGCACCAAAGTTGGATGAATAAGTTCAATAAGAGCATTAGAAGAATTAAGGGAGAGGTGAAGAGCGGGTCTTTGAAGCTGCATTGTTGCAGGGCTGAATATGTATACACCAGGCAGTAATGCTGAGTTGTGGGATTTCATCGAGAGGGTTACGTGACCCTCAGGGAGTAAGACTTTGTATCTAGGTTGATAAGACTCTGCTTTAGCCTGAAGCCAACAAAGTGAAAGCTTCTTCAGTAAGTGGTTGAGGAAAGCAAGATAACTGGGCAGTGGGTGAGGGTGCAGCCATCTATAAATGCAAATGCATGAAAATATATGCATATTCCCACATACAGTGCACTTCAAACTGCATATGCAAAATGAAGACAGCAAAATGAAGTAATGGCTTTGAGAAAGAGGTCATAAGCTAGTGCAGATACCCTCAGAATGGTTGTGTAATGGGCTGCGACAATTTCAGGGTTAGGATGTTTGTTGATATAATGTCATCACTTAACAAGCTAGTGAGAATATGCTAGTGCATTATCTTGCGTTTGCCACATTAGCAGCCTTTATTGCATATTTACGCGTTCGGAGAATATTTAGCCGCAGTCTGAAGGACTTATTATACCCGCAGACACTACATCAAGTCAGTTAGATGCACATGCTCTCATAATCAGTTCCCATTTCCCCATAATCATACACATGTTGTACACCTCATCCTCCACCACCAACCTTCTCCTTTCATGTGGCGCTAATTAAGTAACAGTGTTGCTAATAATTAATTCCTAGCCCACGCTAAAGCCCCCCACTCATTTGGGCAAATTAACAATATCCTCATTATTGTTGCTGTCTAAGTAGCACCCAGGATTTAGGAAATGTGTGTGTGTGTGTGTGTGTCACATCTGTTTGTCTGTTTATGTTGCAGGTACTAAGTATAGGACCAACGGGGTAAAAGATGGAATTGATGCGGTAAAGGTAGAATGTAAGTCTGGAAAGGAGAAACGGCAGGAAGGCTGATGAAGCCTTAGATATTTTCTGTCTGAAACTGTATCAGCACAGAAGCTGTAAAATTGTTCAACGTCCACGCCCTGCCCATGTGTTCTGAAGTTGTGTCCAACCATTTACAATCCCTTCCCCCAACCCCACCATCCCCCATTTCTCACACCCACCCTTCTATCACTTCATCCAACTAGCCATCCGTGTCCAAAAATAAAGATCTAAGACAAAGCACAAAGAGACCTCCTGTGCGCTCAGCCTGGTGGGTGTATTTTGGTGAAAGCTTTTTTTTTTTTTTTCATGTGCCCAAACAGTGAAGTCTGGCAGTGCCAAATGGGGCTAATTGAAGCTGTATACAATAAACCCACCCACCACACCATCCAGACAGTCTGAGCACCAGCCCTTTCTAACCTTTCTATCACTTGCACAATCTGGAATTTCTCCTGACTTACGGAACAAGGCACAGACGTAGTATTTGGGTCTAGTCTATACACTGAATTTCAAGATTATTTTACTGGTGTGTACTTTACCAGTGTATAGCTTATAGTTCACTTCCCCACTTAAAATGTAGAGTAAACATTTTATTGATGTGTGGCAGTAGTTCCTAACTTATGACCATGTAATGGGCTATAATTTAATGAGCTCCAAAGCTGAAGGGTTTAGCCTGGAGCTCTGCTGACACATCTCTAAACCCATTGTCAGACTTCACAATATGACTAAACTGTGAGCCTGTGATTCCTCTTAGACATCACATGTGAGTAACCCTATGAGCCTCTATGTGTAATCCTTGAAATCTCTTGCACAGTGTCCTTAGCTGTTCTCGTGTGCATAGAGATGTGGTCTCATCACTACAAACACACTTATATTGTCTGTGCTATGGAAAAATCCGCAGCAGACACATTTTGCAGCCATCGATTCACTACTCTGTGCTGAACACATTATCTAACATGTTATTCAGATAGATGGAGCAATCAGGCTCTATTGAAGAATAAATGAATAGACCCCACCACATAAAATTATCCATAATTGATTTAATTTTAATCAGCCCTTTAAGATTGTTTCATTGTGCGAATTTGGACTGCTAGCAATGTTTTTGATTCAAGGTTTACAAACACCTTTAATTTAATCTGATGAGAGCTGGAAGAGTCCATAGTGCTCAAGTCTAAAGGTGGCGCATCATGTCAGGAGTGCATTCAGAAGTATCCATGCAGGAGCGGATCTAGAAGGGTGGCATGGGTGCCACCCTAAGAAAATTTCTCTAGATCCGCCCCTGCATGCATGTCATTTTTATGGGATCGATGGTTTGTGCACAGTGAATTATTTTAAGGTGTTTTTTACACCTATAGTTCGTTACTTTGGTCCAGATCAGTTAGTGAGTTTGTAAACTTGTAGCTTGTCGCTTGAACTTCAATGCTGACTATTGCACTTTGATCTTGAATGTTTGTGTAAACAGCAAGGTTCTCAAGGTTCTGGTATGCTTTAGGCAATGCAGCACACATTTGGGAGCTTTTATTCTGGATTCCCTCTTTTTAAAAGATCTCTGCACTGCAACAAAATACTCTTAACAGGTACAACAACCTGTCTGTTATGTCACTGGTCCGACCATTCAGCACTGCGGCACAAGTGTACTATGATATTCTGTTTCTCTGCATGGGAACAAGCTGATACTCTGAATGCATGCATGTCGGCAAACAAGTTAGATTTGATTTGCTGTTTTTTTTTTCTATGAGAATAAGTAACTAGATTAGTACAGACATGACTAATTGTTCACCAGACATTCAGCCCTCTTATATAGTCACATTTGATGTCCTAACGACTTTGGTGTCCTTGTCACCGTGCTATCTTAGTCATTTGTTTCTCATGAGCGTGATGGTTAAATCGCAAAATATTTCCATATGATATGTATCAGCATGGTTGGCAGGTTTTGTTTCATCTTAGGAGTCTGTGACAACACTGTGCTTTCATGTGTTAATGTGATGCCAAATGTCCAACACTGATGCAAGTCATTCCTCGAGGTTTGGCACTAGCACACACCTGGCTGAGAAGAAGGAGTGTTGCCATGTTATGCTTAAGCTAATGTGATCTCTTCTCCTCACTACTTTCAAAAGCCTAGGGAAGTGCTTTGCAAATAAAACATGACATAACTCACCTGCTGTTTTTTCTGTCTTGCTGAGGCTTGATGTGTGATTCTTGGCCATTGTGTGCTGGGAAAATATTTTCTCAGGGTGAATGCTTTTAAGCACCACCCATGCTCCTAAAATCCCTGATTCATTATAGCAGAAATCATAATTGCCTGTGACGCGCCAGCGTTGAGAAGATCAATATAATCATTGTGCTTTTGCATGAATTGAATTAGTAACCCTTATAGGCTCACACAAAGATGGAGACAGTGCACACTGCACTGGTTTATTCATGGTGACAGTGAAATTCAATCACAGAACAGCAAAAGTGCGTGTTAACAGTTTGACTTGAATAAGACTTTAACAGCGATATGGCAAAATGCTGCGCTACTTCATGCATATAAATATTGCCAGCGGGTGAACTGAACCAAGAAAGCGGAGGTGATGTTTGGAAACAGCCACACTCTCCACCTGTGACTTTACAGACTCCATTATTCTTTTTCTTTTGACTGATGAGTCTCATTCGGGCTCACGAGTGGGTCAATTTATCCCTCATTCATGTTTGAATGATTGCATTATGTACGAGCAGTTGAGGATATGACAGACAGAAGAGTGGAATAAAATACAAGGGGAAATATTGGACATAGCCAAAAACCCTAATAAATGTCATGTGGCTGTCAGTGGTAGAGCTACACAAGGTTTTATATCTACCCCAGGGCACTGTGGCATGGCAGAAAAGTGGTTAACTGAATAATAACAAAGGAAATAGTTTTTTACAGGGAAAACTGTTTTTCTATACACAGAATTATACTGTTTTTTTGTTACTGTTTTTATTGGTCATAACATTTTTATGTAACTTGCTGAACTTATATTTTGATTTTGCTACAATGCACACTGTTCCACTTAAATGGGTATATGCCTTTCACTAGGTTAGACAGAGCGCACTTGTGTATATGGGTGTTTATATGTGTGTATACAGTATTATACGACAGTGATAAATTCTGCTGCTTAGCTTGCCTGCGGGGAAATGCAGTTTTAGACTGTGAAGAGGTCATTCAGTGATTACATTCTGTATCAAGGGGTCCTCAGATGCTTACTACACAGGAATCGACGCCCTTGCCGGTGGAACTGGGGGTCGGGGGAAGGGCTGGCGAGGGGCCACTGGGAGCATGACAACGGGCCTCAGAATAAGGAGCAAGGTACTTGTCGCAGCTGATAGCAAGAACTCATTACCCCGACCCAAATTAACTGCATCAACAACAGAGAGGAAAGATGGAGGGGGGTATTAATGGAGAAAGAGTGAGTAAAAGCTCCATTAGAGGTCCGCTGAGTGTCGTTTTCATCCGAGCTGTAAATAAACATGGCGGGGTAAAGACTTCACTCCCCAGTTGCACCCTATAATTATGCCCCCATCGTTTGTTTGCGCCCCTGCGCTGTGTTACTAAATTAAAACATAAAGTCTAGGGGAGAGGGGTTAAAGTAGGAAGCTCAAGCAGTTTATCTATTAAGATACATGTGAGCTTATATGATTTATTGAGCGTTTTAACTGCTCACTTCCTCAGTAATATCCTGTTGAGTGCTGCGTTAGTGGCTGTTCAAAGGAAACTCTAAAATAAGGATCCAAGTCATCCCTGCAGGTAGTACCCATTGTTCAGGTAAAAAGGCTGAGCATGTATACAGAGTTTGCGGTGGTGGTGGTGGTGGTGGTGGTGGTGGTGGTGGGTGTGTGTGTGTGTGTGTGTGTGTGTGTGTGTGTGTGTGTGTGTGTGTGTGTGTGTGTGCTCCTATTGGCAAACAAGGCCCTGGATGTTTCAGTGCGCTCATACTCTATGCTTAGGGGCAACATTATACTCCAACCCAGAAGGCTCAAGGTGTCATCATTTCTCTAACTACTCATGATGTTTATCACAACTCACTGAAAATATGCACGTTATGTATCGTCCGTTTGTTACAAGCACTGAAAACACAGTAGTAAAAAACATCCATGACACTCAGTCTTGAGTAAACATAACCTTTTCATGCTCAATCCTTCTGTCAGTGCCTGAGGGAAACTTTTCTCTTTCTAACGGTGCCGTAGCTCAAATCTTGATGACAGTCCAGTATCAGTACCAGAGCCCAGTGTGAATTTTCCAAACAGTCCCCTGCTTGCGCACAAACAGCGGTGTGTCTGTCAGGTCTAACACATCCACATGCATCATTTAACATATTGCACTCTTTTAATAACCCATTTAACACACACAGTAACCAGAAATTCAATTAAGTGTCACTTCCTGTTACTTCGCATCGTGCGATGTCAAACACATCTGCTGTTCAGTCAGCTGAACACAATGCAGCCCAGGCTCTCTATCACCACACCTTGATGCACACTGTCTGTGTACATTAGCATGTCAAACATGGCTGTATGCTTCCTGAAAACCACAATAAAGACTGTGAGAGCTAGCCGTGCAGTCTGTTCACAGGAATACATAATGTTGATAACAAGGTGTGTTAATGGTGTCATGGACTTTGCAGTGATTTACCTTTTCTGGAATAAATCTCTGAATTTTTTGATGTTTTTCCTATTTTCCAACCATGTATTTCCTCTGTCTCACTGTTTGTCTCCCTTTCAGCTGACTTCCTGTTTAATTTTGAAGGTTAATGCTTTCCATGGTCGGTTTCTGTGTTTCCCTGCCCTTCTTTTTGTCTGTCTAAGAGAGAGGATCCTATAATCTCACTGGTCTTTGTTCTCTGTTTGCTGTTTTCTGGTTTATCCTAGAGTAGTTACCCTGTTTGCTTATTTGTCCTTGAATTGAATTGAACCAACTTCATTTTATATAGCGACAAATTGCAATAACAGCCACCTCGAGGCGCTTTATATTGTAAGGTAAAGGTCCTACAATAATAAGTGTTCCCGAGCATCCTTGAGCATCCTCCCTCAGCAGCAGCCTTTGTTTCCTAATATAATTTTAAAAATTACACTTCTTTGTTGCCTTGGCGTGTCTGCTCTGTTGTCTGCAACATGGTCCTTTTTAAGTACTTTGCCACCAAATATGAAAAGTTGACTGCTCAGAAGCTCTTGGAAAATGGAACCCTGATAGGAAGAAGCTTTAGTTTTTCCTCGTATCTATCAGGAACTTCCCCAGATGCTTCAGCAGTGAAAGCTGAAACATCTGGAGTAACTGTGGAAATTGTAACAGGAAAAAAAGGAACGATGAAAGGAAAGATCAAATTAAAGATCAAAATATTTTTGTTAAAGGAGCCGTCAGTTTTTTCTTTTGTTTATATTGTCTGTCAGTTTCCTTAACTAGATATCCAGTTCAGGGTTACTTGGTGGCTGGAGCCTAAACATAGGGCAAGAGGTGGGAATAAGTCACCAGTCTATCACAGAGAGACAGACACATGCATCATTCACAGTAATTTAAATTAATCTTCAGCTAACCTCAGCTAACTGAGAGAACAGGTGAACTCCACCAGCCTGGATTCAAAGCCAGGAGCTTTTGCTGTGAATTGAATATACTAACCACCACACCACTGCACTGCCTGTTCACACATGCATGATGCATGTCATGTTCTTTATTCACACTGAACAAGTGCTCTTAAAACTTACTGCCACTAGACATTTGTATATTTTACATTTTTTAGAACTTCAGAAGTCCTAAGAAGATATTTTCATTTATGCAGGCTAGGTCTTCTTTCTGTTTTCTGTCTTGGATTTCAATTACACTGCATACTGCAAGAACTGTGGGCATACATGATTCCTTGCTAATCCTTTAGCAAAACCACATCCACTGAATGTAGATGAGAATGCATGTGCTCAGCTGCTGAAGCTTGAATGCTCTGCATCTTTTATCAATATTGTTTTTGAAGAGTGACGAACAAGATATCATAATCCGTTGTCTGGCAGAGCATATATCATACTGGATACCACATATCACGCTGATCCATTTACTTATTAGATGATATACACAGGGGCTTAGACACTACAGCATCACATGCTAACATTACTACAGATCCCACAGGCTTGCTTTCTAAATAATAATAAGTCTTTTAGCTGTGATAAAGAAAAATGTGTGTCGTTTGTATGTGTAAGCTATGTTTTGGTGAATGAACATCCAGCTGTGTCCAGCTGAAACTCCCTTGTGGGATTGTTCCAGGTGACGAATGGTGGAAAGGAAGACTGTGTGTTTAGTGCCACATACCCAGCATGCCTTTTGGTTTAGGACTCCCCCTAGAAGCGGCCACCACTGAACCGCCTGTTGGTATGTGTGGTTTGGAATCACAACAGTGATCCAGGGAATCAGTATAACCACAGAAAGTGGGAGGAGGTAATAAAGAGGACAGCTAGAACTTGGAAACATTCATTTTGATGCTTTTCCTGATCTAAGCTTTTCCTGTAACCACTAGCCTGCTGTTTGCTGCTGAGTTTCACAAACAGCATCTTTCAACATTCTGATCCTTATTTAAGGGATTTAATCATCTTGAAACATTAAAAGGATGTTAAACAGGAAATTATTAGACATACACTAGCCTTATCGCCTAAGATGCTCTACTATCAACTTCCTTTTGTCTTGCACACACAATAGACAGCGTAATGCCTTCCCGCACAGAGTCCAGACGTAGCAGGCAAACATGCCAAAGATGCGGCAGAAGACAGATTGAAGATCACATATAGTTTTGCTCTGGGCAGGCTGTGCAGAGAAAAGACAACTGGGAGGAAAGACAGTCATCAAAGCCAAGTAGCCCTGAGCAGGAAGTGAGCTAGTTGGCACTCGTCAAGTCTTCTCTGTGTTTTTGGAAGATAAATGACTTGGTATTAAAAGTAGTTCTGCTTGCTCTGTGGTTCCAAAGTGACAGTTCATGAGTGCTATGTATCGTTTGTCTGCCATTTGGCACCAGGCAGGCATACTTCACCAATAATGTATTATAATAACAAATAACAGGGTAAGGATCTGACAAAACATTTTGCTGAATAAGAACATTTTCAGATTATAGGAGATATTACATTTCTAACAAATTGCTATAAATACTACAGTGTTTCTAGTAAAAGATTTTGCAGTTAGAATTTCAAAAGTGATAAAAATTCTATAAAAAGGGTGAATGTGTGATGTAACACTATCCCTACCTGATGTTAACAGATTAATAGGAAACATTTTTAGGTTTTCGAATAATGGCTTTGAATTAGTAAATTGCTAAGCTAACTGAGGTCAGACTGTGGAGTGATTAAAATGAAAATAAGACTGAAACAATTAACTAATTTTATTCTCAAGAGAGAATAAAGAATAAACAAAACAGAATTTTTGTGGTTTAAACTGTTGGTCACATGAAACGTGAAAACTATACTTTCCTCAAGTCTGTTAAGCTAAAGGAACAAAAAACTGAATGCAGTCCAATTGCATTAAGCATTGATTGAATACTTTAAAATATGTGCATACTGTTTCAGACACCTGAACTCTAGCCACTCACTCTATAATAATCGAGTAATCACAGTTACCTATGCAAAGCTTTGAGAGTTGATACAGACAGACACAGTGAGCTGGCAGCTACCCACGCCCAGGATGTGCTGTTCCTCCAGGCTCTGTAGGATTGGACCACTGCCACCTGCCAAGGCTTCCTCTGGAGAATGGATGTTTTTCAGCTACGAGGATGATTTTGGCAGCTCACACTTTGATGAACACCCAAGTATTATGCTTTTGTACGGCCGGTAGCGTTGTATTGTTCAAGAAACATGCCAAGCAGACAAAGACAATCAGAGCACTTAATTACCCACAATGCCCACAAAGGTTAAGCTGTATTATTCTACACAATTGTAAGCACAGAATAAATAGAAATAAGTAAAATTGTGTTCTGGCTTGCTGCCCTAATGCAGCAAAATGAAAAGACAAGAAAATCTCCTGCCGGACGAGTCCACTGCTTAGCAAAGTAGGTTTGGCAATTCCTACATTGTGAGTGGGTGGCAGCTAATGAATAAAGCCGTAAAACCGATGCGATATTTGTCGTAGCTTAACAACGTGGTTTAGTACAGTTGTAGATGCTGCTCCAAAACACCAACCTACACTGAGCGACCTCTGTGCCACTGTGAGCCTGAAAACAGAGATGTGCATCGATCCACAGCTGAGTGAGCCGTGGCTGGGAGAGACAATCACAACAACAAGGTGGTGAGATACACAGGTGAAATTCTTACATGCTGATGTGTCTGGGGGAAGCAGGAGGTAATATGTGGAGAACATGGCGAGAGCAGAAAATTGGGTGTGGAGCTGTTCAACAGAAGGTGACCTTGAGATGACTCATGGCAGCAGCCGAAGTGCTGACCAAAACCCAGAATATCTCAATCAGCTCTGCTGCTCATGTGCCGAGCTGCGAAATATACGATATGTGTCCTGGTTGTTATCAAATAAGAGATAAATGGAAAAAAATGTGGGGTGGGAAAATTGAAAACAAAACTTGTGTTATTTAGTAAATTCTTCTTCCTTAGCAAAGGTAACAATGTTGTGCTTTTATAGCAGCTGAAAACATCTGGTTTCAACCAGAGGTGAGACACGTGCTTCAGGAGTGAACTTCTTAATAAATTCTGATTCCAGATTCTTCTCGTTTTTAAACCCCTACACACTGCAGCTCCTTTTGACTTTGGCATTAAACACTTTTGTACTTTTCAACACAAATGGCAGATCATGGCCCAAATTCTTAACCAGGTTAAATGTGCTTAAAGCTGATTTATTGAAGTCGGGATGATTCGTGTGAAGGTAACGCTGAAATAAGAAAGCAATAATGTCTTAATTAGCATGCTTTCAAGAATTCAAGATTTTTTTATTCCTTATGTCACATTGAACACCAACATTTATGAGAAATTTGATTCCAGTTGCACTCAGTTCAGGTCTTGTTATGAGTCATGCTTCATTTGACCATTTATGATTACTTCTCTTCAAACACACCTCAAGGTCCAAATAAAATTATGAAGACTGAATGGTTCTTTTTCTTAATGTCAATGCATTCTTTACGTTAGTCCTATAAATTAAAACAACTAATACACAGTGTTCTCAAACTAGCTTAGCTAAAAAAAACAGATTATAAGCTGCACTGGCATTGTTTACAGTAAACTGCCTCTCAGTGAATAGAACTCTTCACGTGATTGGTATCAAAGGAAATAGTCTAACATGAATTGTTACACAATAACCACTTCTTCGTCCCCTTGATAGGACTGAATGCTGAAAAATAAAACTGTGCTTTTAAAGGATTTGTTTGTTTTGTTTTGTATTTTTTTTACTGAAGATTTGTGAATATGAATGCTTTGTGGCTTCCCCTGAGTGTAGCATTGAACATTTCTATCATAGGCCACCTGTGTCAACCAATAAACGCTGCACAGATAGGGACATTATTCTTTATTTGGCTATCTGTCAGTCTCCACTCTGTGTTGGCTGTGCCCAGTGATACAGTCAACACCAGTGGGATCACAATAATGCCTTATCTACAATATTATGATGGTGTCTGCTGTCAACATATGGGTACCAGCAAAGGCGTACATAAACTATGTTAGCTCTGTATTCTCTTTCATATTGGCCTGCTTAAGACAACACATCCCTAATCTTCACATGACCCTTATCTACGTGTGGCAGACTGTCTTTGGGTTTTTGGGTTACATGTATTTTTGTGGATGACTTTGGATGTGTGTGTGTGTGATCAACGTGTATCAGTCCCGTGGAGAAAGAAAAGCAGAGATCATAGTGAGGCCATGGGGAGGATAAGAAAAGAGAGGAAAACAGTACAAGAGGCAAACAGGAGAGGACTTGCGAGGCAGAGGGAAAAGAACTGGATAATAAGAAAAGTACAATGAAGAAATACAGAGAAAAGGAAAAAATGAAAAGAAAAGAAAAGAAAAGAAAAAAAGAAAAGGAAAGGAAAGGAAAGGAAAGGAAAGGAAAGATATCTAAGGGAAGGGGAGGATGGTTTAGCTGAAATAGAAAGAGGAAGAAAGCAAGAGGATGAGCATGAGAGAGATTTACGGTAGACTGAACAGGGACAATCGGTCTATATGATTGGAGGAAGCCATTGTAGAGAGCTCAGATTTTAATGGTACTCTGTGGATTGAGTTTGCAAGTGAATTCAGTATAATAGCTCACAGTATAGTTTCTCTTCATTTGAAATGCTCACTCCATTTTCTGCCTATTTCCCTTACTGCCAAAAAGACATCAATATAACCATCAGAAAAGCCAGAAATCAGTGGGATCATTTCTTTCACTGCCCAGGAATGAACAGAGTTTTCTTTGAATATGCTAAAGCTAGTTTGACTGAGGTAAACTAAATTGGAGATTTAGCCTTTGCCCCTTGGCTCGTTTCTCGTGCTGACGTTGTCATCCTGATCTGAACATAAGCAGCTCCTGAGCATCTAGCTGCTCTTCCTGGTGTCTGTGAGCAAGAAAGCAGGTATCGTTGCTGCAAATAATGTCAAGTCATTTAGACTTGAATTGAGTCTTTAAAAGAGCTGCTTGTTTCGCACAAAACTTGCCAGTGGGGGCAAGATAATTTCACGCTTCATGTGAATGAAATGAGGCATAATTCTCTAAGAGCATCATGATGTCACCTGATTTAACAAAATGTTTGAAACCAGTCGCACTGCATTGAAGACATGCTGCCTGTTGGGGACGGAAAGACACAGACTCCACCCCTGGTTCTGATGTTAACCATGGCTGAAGAATCTTCCAGAAGAGAGCCAAAAATAATTCTAGACTTCCACAGTGCAAACTATGTCAAAGTATGAAAGAATTCATCAGGCTGGAATCTGAAGGCATTCCTTTTTGTCAGACTTGCTGTGTAGGACTGTGACATAGCTCATTCCATCTCTTCTAACAAGGGCTTTTTTTATCCTCTGGGGCATCCTTATCCTCCTCCAGCTCCTCTGTAAATTAATTATCATGTGTTAATTATAGCGAGTACACCTGAGCCCCTGGGCTGCTAGGGCAGAGGCTTAATCAAACACTAGTGACAGTCATTAGCTGTATTATTAAGCCTTGAAGAGCCAAAAGCCACTGGAGAGTCTGTGGAAACCATCAGAATGTGGAGAACCCAAAGCCTTGTAACACCCCTATGTACATCCCTCATGCAGTGTTTTAAAGGGGGAGAACAGCCCCGCATATTGCTTAACTCTGCCCTCATTGCCTTGGATATCACATAGAAAGAGCTCATCTAAAAGGCTTTTAGTAAAAGACTTTTTCTCCTTTTTCCTCATTAATAAGTCATTCCTCTATACTTCCATGTTTGGCAGCTCTTATATCTCTTTAGCTAACTGATGTGACAGTGCTCTTACATGGTTTTATATGTTGTTGTTTCACACAGAATAGCATATTTAACATCCACGCAGTACCTGCAAATGCATTGGCCTAATTCCTATTAGCATATTCATCCAGTTCAAGTGTCAGCAGGGCTGTCTAGGCAGGCTGAGGTGCCTCTTTTGAAATAGAGGAGTTTTATTCATGTCAGATATTCCCCCTCTTCCCACAATCTCCATTTGTTTTGCTCTTCCTCTCATCTTTCTCAATTTTTTCAATTGTCACAGTTGGCTGCTGCTATATACCAGTTTCTTTTTCCTTCCAGCAAGTATGCTGAACAACTAAACAATTTCTCCATTTACATGCATGGGGGGATGGAGTATCAGTCATGTGCATTTAGACACAAATGCACACTGAGGGCACGGCGCTACACAAATGACCTGCGGTTCGATCCACACTCGTGCCGAAGCTCTGTCTGCGACAACGTGTTATCACTATCAGGATCTGGAAGGAGGGATTCAAACACTTCCACACTCCCGTGGGTACATTTGCTTTTTTGTTCTTCTGCTGCTGCATGACAGGAGAGACCGTACCCACAGAAAGAAGAAATTCCATGTATAATGTCTGGAATTGCACTGTAATTCCAATGATAATGCCCTCCATAAAAAGTAAAGGCATTCCTTTTCTTTAAGGTACTATAAGTGAACATAACTCTACATGGGTGTGAACGGGTCCTTTTTCTGCTCAAGTGTGAAATTAGAAGAGAAGTGTGATGACACTCCTGAGAGTTGCAGGTTGGTGTGTGAGGAGGAAGAAGTACCCAGAAGACTAAAGGAGATGCAAGAAAAGCTTCCACCCACACAGACAGGCTGCACTGAGGATACAACAAAGTAGTGTTGCTAAGTTGTGCTGTTTTCACAGCTTACAGTTTTTGTCCTTCGGGTGTTTTCTCATGTAATAGGCAGAGAGAAATTTATGTCCCCAATGCATGACTAAAACAGTCCTTTCACAGAAGTTCCCTTTACACAACTGGTAAGTGAGAAGTTTTTAGCATCAAGGAATTCCTCACAAAGTTCTGCAAAGAAGTGTTCCCCCTCAGGTGCTATCATCACAGCTCAGCTTAGTTATAATTACCAGTGGCCCCTAAGGTCACCCATACTAATTACAGGTGCTACTGGACAGGTAGGCTTTTAAAGGCAGTCTTGCTTAAGCTTCTACAAAGCGCCATTGTCCAATGTGCAGCCCGTCACAGAGGATTGAAGGTGACTTGTTTTAGGAGATGACAGCTGCTGCCACCTCCTCTTTCTTCAACTAAACCCACTGTCACTCCAATCAACACTACATTGACCTCTGCTTGAACCAGGTTGCCTCCTTTGAAATATAGAGAAGCAGATTATAAACTTGATGGTACATCCCGTGTGAGCCAAATCCTATGTAGGACACATAGGGTGACTGTCAGCCAACCAAACAGACGAGGATGACCCAAAAGTACTAACAAAGCTGCTCTGTTGGACGGTTCCTTAAACAACTAGGGTAGCTAATTGTGTTGTGATCAACTAGATGCTGTAAAACAACTCTAATCCAAACTATCTTCATTTTTCTCTGCTAAGAAGTATTTGAAAGAAAAGGATTTAGTTGCCAGAGAAACCTAACATTTAGCAAACGTTAATCCAGTACAACTATTCTACGCTTTGATGCCGCTCTTCCTGTATTCCTGTTTTTCAGTTTTTTCTTTTTTTAAGTTTTTTTTTACTTGCCAAAGGCACAACTAAATTACATTTGTAGGAAGAACTTCATTTGTACGAGTATGCACGAGGGATCAATGTTATGATGAAACCAAAGTCCTGTCTTGTTTCTGGGTTACTTAAAGATTAGACATGAGAGAAGAGGCTGATGGATGGTGGAACAATATTAACAGATGTGTTGTTAGGACTCTGCAGACACTGCTGGTCCTGAGTGTTTGTTACTTTAATATGATTCATTCCTGTCACAATATTAGCAATATATTTTTAGCATCCTAGAGGACTAGCTATGAGAGCAGAGCATATGAGGATGACTCTTGAATGTGGCCCTGTTAGTGACCCAGAACTACTATAAAGTATAAGTAAAGTCTACGTGAATTAAAGTCAGTGTGTGTTCATATTCTTGAACTTAAATGCAGGGAAAAGGCAAGCCCAGACATTTGACAGGCTTTTGATGGTCAGTGACTAAGATCCAGCTGTGTCTGTTTATGCCGCTGATAAACCTGATGACCATCCGCATAGCTGCTCTGTCAGGCACATATGCAAATGTATGCATTTTTAGTAACTAAATGATAGTATAGATAGTAGTCATAATAATGCAAAGAGAGTGCTTTAGTTGCACAAAAAGACTGCTCTGTCATATATAATATTGGGCACTGCTCAACTGGCTTTCCATATACTGCTTGTTGCAACAATTTTAACAGTTGTCTTTAACTGACTTTTTAATAGACAAATAGACTGTTTATATGCAAAAAAACAAAACCTTTAGACTTTACATTGTATTTAATATAGCAACCTGCTCCTCTAGTTTTTTTCTATTCATTATGATTTTCATTCATTGGAATGCACTAGCTACACTGGCTACACACACAGACAGTAAATGTCACAGACAGTGTTAAGTTTCCAAGCCATTGTGAAAGAGCTAGTCCAATCGCCACCAAAGGTCAAGACTGATCCTTTTACTTCCTCTCTTCTGTTCACCAACGACAGCTGCTTTTCAGCCCGACCTAGGCCATGACTCACTGAAGGACTAAGGCCTGTGTCTGCCTTTGATCTTATCGTGTCACCAAGCAAAAGGTTCACAACAGTGGTGAAAGCAACAATGTCTTGACTCTGAAGAAGGGAGTGGTGAAAATATCTGAAGAGTTTAAAGGACAAGGAAAAGTGTGCAAATGTGCTGTCAGACTGAAGGATAGTTTCCATTCAAAGCCAGTATGGAAACTTTTGCAAGCACATTTGTCAGGTGAGGTAATTCAAGCAACACACCTGGATGAGGTGAGGACAGTCAGCAGATGTCCATGCACAGTTTCCTCTTCTCTCTCCACTCTGACTCACAAAGGCTTGACACCACATCGCATAAACCTCCACAGCTGCTCAGCTACTCGGGAGAGCAACTATTCTGTCTGCTTGCAAATATCTTTTTCAATTCAGAACAAAGCAAGCGGAGGACAAATTGCTTACTGAGCCTGCAAGAAATTCCTGAAAAAGAAATGCAAAAAAAGTAGTATTTATGCTGTTTTTAATACACTGCTGTTTTATTTGACACAACGATACATTCAGTCTCATCGCTTGCAACTTTCTGAGGACTTGTTTTGAATGATGTGACTATTATTACTTTCTCAAATCAAACCAGTCCATCACATCTTCACTTCCAAGAAGTGAATGGTTCAGAAACAGAACAACAGCCTGTTTTTTCTGGTTTTGCAGCCTGTTGGTCTGAATCTGACATCTGTGGACAAGTTCACGAAGTAAAGTCTTCTCCAGGATGTGCGTCCATTTAGGGCTCAAAACAAACCACTCGGCACAGCAGGTCATGATGTGAAAAAGTCTAGAGCTGGAAAGTCGACAAACACGGGCCGAGTCACAATCTGAACAACATTTGGTAAATGGTGATGGCAAGCTACAGTGTAGCCACAGCCGCCCTGGGGCGCACTTACAGAGGCGAGGCTGCCAGACACTGGCGCCAACGGTCCCTCTGACCACCACCAGTAGGCTATGGGTAAAGTGTCCTACCCATGGACACAACGACCGAGACTGTCGGAGCCGGGGCTCGAACCGGCAACCTTCCGATTACAAGACGATCGCCCCATTTGAAGAAAAGGGTTGGAGCAAAGAGTACAATTTGATCAGAGGACGTTTTCCCTGTCTGACCTGGACTCCACAATGGTTTGGAAGGGCATCACCGTCCATGATAGCTTGTGATATATTGCACAGAGTATAAAATACATGGGCAAATTTTACACAGTATGGAACCCATCTTATTTTCCTAGACAAACCAGCTCTGGAGGCCTTTATATGATACACCTTACCATATGAGATGGGGTAGGACAGCGGTACCAATGAGTGCTATCGTATTCAGCACTCCCCCATCTGGTCTATATATGTAATCGATGCAGTCAACTGAATGGGGCTTTTATTGTTCATCTCCGTTTGACTGAGTAAAAGGTGAAGATGATCTGAAATTTGCGTTGTTCAGTTGTGTCTTTGACCGAATGTGGTAGGACTTGACCTTAGCTGCTAAAGAAGTGCAGGTGACAGATGCTGTCCAGTGTAGCAAGTGATTTATTCACCATTTTGTGACCAACCAATATTTACAAAAATAAATAAAAAACTCAACTCCATAATTAACTCAGTTCAAATAAACATAACTGAACTTAAATCAACAGAAACTAAGGTCAAACTGCACACAGCTACACTGACCTGGTCCTTTTTTTTTCATCTGCTTAAATCAGGGGTGCCCAATCCCGGTCCTCGAGAGCTACTATCCTGCAGCTTTTAGATGCATCCCTACTCCAACACAGCTGAATCAAATGGTTTGATCTCTTCAGCATGCCATCATGTTTTGCAAAGGCCTGATAACAAGCCATTCATTTGATTCAGGTGTGTGGGAACAAGGATGCATCTAAAAGCTGCAGGACGGTAGCTCTCGAGGACTGGGATTGGGCACCCCTGGCTTAAATACTCCACTCACCCCTGGACTATTCCATTAGGTAGGTGAGACAAACATTTCAATACTCAAACCTATACTGCTACTCCTTCCTAGCAATAAAACTCTACGGTGTACTCAATACATATTGCACCAATAAATCCATATCTGTATAAACACAGTCTAAAATCAACTTTATTAAATTACAAAAATTCTCCCCCTTCTTCACCTGGTCTCTTCCTGTGACCTCAGATTAACCAGGAAGCTATAAATACAGGAAGTAAAACTATATTTCCTCCTTTTGCTCCTGGAACACAGGTAGATAAGGTGAGTTCTAATTAAACCAATTAACAATTGAAATAAATAACATGTTAACTTAACAAACTTGTCAGAATTGATTTAAATCAAGATGTTATGTTACATAATCCGTGAAAGTGCAAAACATAAACAAACCCAGGATAGTAGATGTTTGCCTATTGCAGATTACATATGAAATATGGTTAAATCAAAACAAGAATGTTAACTAAGAATATGGACAAGTGGTGCTCTCACCCACTTTGTCACACTGGAGTTGAACAAACCCACAGGGCCTTATAGAGAGAAGCAGTAACTCATAAAGGTAGAACAGAGAATGAAGTACTGCGAACTGAATGTGATACTAAGAAAGCTTAATAAACTGAGCATGGGTAACATTATCTGAGCTGGTTCAGTGGAACCAGCTTCAGTGCATCTACAAGCTACTTTGCAACCCACCTTCACTCCAGCATCTCCCTTGATGCTTTATTTGACTTCATCGCTTTACTATCTTCTGGGTATAACCTGGAGTCCTAGAGTCTTTGCCTATCTGTATATACTCACAGAAATATGGGTCTAGCCAAACTACTTCAGGAAGTAGAAAGAAGTAAAAAGCAACAAATTCTGGAAAATGAAAGGAGGAGCTCATTGTATATTTACAATGAAACAATCACAGATTGTGTAAGCACATCAGAGAACAAATTTGCACAGGTAAAATCTAAGGAACTGCCTGTGTCTAGACTGCTGCAGACAAAGTCAAATAGAATGAATGTATACATCACAACACAAAATGGCAAAAAGCCCTCTGAAATACTGTCCTGTTTTATCTCAGAGTGAACACAACAGGCTGGATAACAACAGTACCAACTTCACTGTACAAACCTGTACCAAACTGTCTCTCCCGCTCATATCTGGGTGCCGTCAAAGAAAATGACCCTCTTTTGAGTCTCTTTTCAGTTATCAAACGCCTCAGTAAACTGACCTGTCCTGTACGCTCTGAGGCCCAGACTGTATCTATATGAAGAATATTTACAAGATTCATTCTGCTCAGGGGCCATTGTGAGATTACCATCAGATTAAGAATCTTCTTCTGGGTTTGGGTGTCATTGCAGTCTTTTTTTTTTTTTTTTTTTTTTGCTGGCTTATTGTTTCTTTCTCTATATGTCTCTCTGTCTGCCTGTTTTTTTTTTTTCCCCTCTGGTCTCCCAAACGTGCCAAGTTGCATGTTCCTGTCTAACTACGTGCAAGATACGCTGCACACTATAGAAAAAAAAGATGTAGCTTGAAGGACAGAACTGAAGAAGGGATGCCATCTGAAAGCCATATGTGCTAGATAATTTCTGCAAAATCTCAAACATCCTGCTTGTATTTTGTGCTACTAATATTTTAAAATGCTTCTGGAATGATAATGACAGGATATTATGTGGGTTTGTGAAGTTTATTTTCGATGTAATGCTTGCTTTTGGCAACTACTTACAAACCCAGAGTTCAGAGGCTCTGGATAGTTTCCTTTGACTGTCCACTCAGCCAATTAAATCTAATTACTCCTGAACAGTAAGAACACTAATACAATGACACAAAGTTTTTCAAAATTCTTTATAACCTCCTTCTGGTAATATACTGGGGTTCACCCTGGCAGAGGCTCACCTCACATTATGGAAATGGAGGGGGGAACCCCTGCAACTAATTGTCAGGACTGTGAGGTTTTCTTTAGCAAAAGTGGCCTGAAAATTAACATCAGTGCCCAGATTTAAAGACAGCAAGGGAGCACAAGGGCAGGGGTGTCAAGCTCCAGGCCTCAAGGGCTGGTGTCCTGCAGGTTTTAGATCTCACCCTGGTCCAACACACCTGGTTCAAATGATTGGTTCATTACCAGGACTCTGGAGAACTTAAAACAACTTGAGGAGGTCATTTAGCCATTTAAATCAGCTCTGTTGGATCAAGGACACATCTACACCTACAGGACACCGGCCCTCGAGGCCTGGAGTTCAACACCCCTGCACAAGGGGGAAAGGGGGGTAACAAAGAATATGCAGAAGTCTCTAATTTCTAGGAAAATTAATATGGAAAAACAGCAAAATCTGTAAATTCCATTTTTAAATACACCTGATAATTTATATCAGTATTCATACATTTCTATATTTCTTGCTGCATGTCAACCATGATGAAAGGTCTTTAAATCTTAAGATGCACATGATGTAGCAGAGAGAGGTGCAATAATGTGGAGGACTGCTTTCTTCACACATATTAAGTCTGCTTTAATCTCCAAAGAAGACCAATCAAAAGCACTGCTTATACAGAAGAGATCGACCAAGAGATCACAAACGCTATCATTAATGATTGGGAGAAATGTTACAGTTTTTATATCATTTTTTCTGCCCAGTGACACGAATGTATGATGAAGAGTACAGTTCTACTAATATGAGTTTGCTGAATTACATCTGGTTTAATTTCATAACTATGTCCTGCTCTGGATAAATCGCACAACACATTCTCATACCTTAATGACAGAACAGGTCACCAGTGACTTCCAGAACGTATAGGGGTGTTTTTGTATTTGCCTCTTCAATTTAATAAAGTTCAATTTCAATTAGTGTAGACCCTACAATAATACAAAGAAAACAGATTTGAGACATAAGAGTTCTTGATCATTTAACAATTTCAGGGTCTTCCAGGGTGAAGTCTCTCTATCCCAGACACTAGACAAGAGGTTTGGTGTACCATGCGCTAAGGCCCCACTTGCCTAAAGATTAGTTGGTGATGTCTGGTAACCTCTGTTCCCTCCAGAAAATGTCTAGTTTGATTGGCTGGGTGAAATCTGCCACAATGACGATGTTGCACCAAAGACTTCCTAGTGGAAGAAGTGTTAAAAAAAGATGGTTTTATATTACATTTGCTGCCCAGTAAGTTCTGACTTGGCACCAAAGCCAGCATCTTTCAGCAGCTGCCGCTTTGACTTTGAACTGAGAGCAAACAAAGCAATCGCAAAGATGTTTTCAGTGTCACCAAGCAACTTCACCCAATCACTCACCAACTGGTTGCGAAATATATATTGTTCCTTAGTGACCAGTGGTTACAATTGGTGAATTCAACAATCTTGGGTGTCTGCGTGACTAACATCTGATAGCTTCACACAGGACTGCCAACAACCTCCAGCAAACTCTGACAATCAGTCAGGAAATACTTATTTTTCCTCAGCAGTCTAGGCCAGCTGGAATGGAATCAAACAAGACTAGTACGCTTGCTTAGCAAGCTGCATGTATAACCTGTATGGATCCAACACAACAGACAGATACCTGCTAACTAGTAACAAACCTGTAAAATCCAAGAATTGAATCTTTTAGCCCTGAATACTGATATCAGAAGCACTTAAAGACTGACAAAATCCAGATTCAGAGCTAGAGGATGTGGTACAGGATGTGAAGAAAGCAAACTACTTTCAATCAGAAGATCAAAGGGTGTATTTCATGTAGGAAAGCTATTTTTAGACACAGTTCACTACAGATATTATCTCCGCAGGCTGCCACACTGCTATTTTTAGACACAGTTCACTACAGATATTATCTCCGCAGGCTGCCACACTGCTTAGATAGGTCTAGGAGAAGATAACAGTTTGGCATAAAATACACACCTTGACAACATGTTCTTTACCTCTACCATTCACTAGAAAAAAGAGTGGATTCAGATCTACCTTTTGTCAGCTCCATTACCTCACATTAATCTCGAATCTTGTGCAGATTTCCTAATGCATGTTGATAGGATTCTACAATAAAAAGCATTATAACTGATACATTTTCAGCCACCTTTCAAGTGGTTTGGTGTTTTTTTCCTGACAGATTTTTTCTGGTTTTCCATTGGCTGTCCAACTGGTTCTTGTGCCTCACTGTGCCACCCCCATTTAAAAACATCCTGAAAATGTCCCTGTCAGGCAAACATATTTCACCTGCATAGCTCACCTCAAGGCAACAGTGGAAAAATTACATATTTGTGAGTGAACTGCAGTGAAATGAAGGCTGTGGATGACATCTCTTCTTTCTCTTCATCAGGGTGGCTATGGCTCATGAGATAGACCATGTCAGCTACTAATCACAAGATTGGTGGTTCAATCCCTGGCTTCTCCAGCCTGCATGCTAAAGTGTCCTTAGGCAAGCTATTGAACTCCAATGCATTCATCAAACTGAATGTGTATCAATGTTAGATGGAATACACTCTCCTCATATCCTTTTTTACTATATCCATAAATCTTCTCTGAGGGCTTCCTCTTTTCCTTCTGCCTGGCAGCTCCATATTCAAAATCTTTTGCTCAGTATAGCCATGATCCCTCCTCTACACACTGAATTTAAATACTTTATTTATATAATGTCAAATCACACAACACTCACCTCAAGGTGAGCCTTGCATCTTAAGCTCTCCAAAACCGAGCTCAGTCCGAGCTGTTCCTCATTTTAAATATCATTTTAATGCACTCACTTTGAATCCTGTCCATTCTGGTCACTCCCGATGAAAATCCTAACTCTGCCACCTCCTTTTGTATTTCTTGCTAATTACACTGTTTCTATAAATCATACATCATAACAGGTCCCACTACCATCTTCATCACAAATGATGTAAACGGTAGTGTCAAGGGTTACCATAAATTACCCCTGACACCTCCACTCACTCCACCCTGTCTGCACTGTCTTTTTCACATCTCTTGTGCAGTGTTGCTTTGGATGGTTGACCTAGGCATTTAAACTGATCTACTGACACTAACTCTACTACTTGCATATTCACCTTTCCAATTGTCTTTCTCTCATTCATATGTATTCAGTCTTCAGTCTTTTGCTGACTTTCATTCCCTGTCAGTGCATACCTCCACCTCTTCAGACTAGTATAATTACTGATGACAGTGTTTGTGCAAACATTGTAGTCCACACAGACTCCTGCCTGACCTCATCTGTCAGCATGTCCATCACCCTCCCAAACAAGAAGGCACCCAGAGCCATTCCCGATGTAATCTGTTACTTGTATCACACACCTCACTACTATCTCTCTGTCCTTATGTATGTCCTGCAACACCCTCTTCTGATTTCCTTATGCAGATCCATAGTTCCTCTCTATTAAAGCCTTTCTAAAGATCTCAAAAAACACATTGCAACTCATTCTGACCTCCTCTATATTTCTCCATCAGCACTCTGAAAGCAAATATCGCATCTGTTGTGCTGTCTGGGCATGAAGCCATACTGCTGCTCACTGATCATCGCCTGTACTCTAACTTCAACAATTCCTTCCCATGTCTTCATGTGACGGCTCATCAGCTTTACCCTTCTGTAGTTCCTACTGCTCTGCACACCACCCTTGTTCTTGAAATCTTCTCAGCACACTCTCTTCATTCGTTAGTAGATTTCCATCTCTATACTTAAACAATCTAACTGCTTCCTTCTCCTCCAACCTCCTTTCCAGCTCAATCTTCCTGTCTACCCAATCGACACAAGTACTTTTCTTCTTCCTTATTGTCCAACAACACATGCAACTCACTATAACCCTTTTCTTTTGGCTTTGCCAGCTTTATCTGCTATGTGCCTAGCCTCTCAATAGGCCAGTCTACATTCTTCATCTCCCTGATTTTGAATAATTACTGTATTTTCATTCCATCACCAAGTCTCCTTGTCTAATTTCCTATGTCCAGAAGATACACCAAACACCTTCTTAAGAGTTTCTCTCACTTCTGCAAAGTTGTTCTGCAAAGTTGTTCCTTCTTCACCTTCTGTACAAGATGTAGCATACCTCTGTATACCTTCCTCCATTCCTATACCCTATGTTAGTCCTTCTTGAATGTATTCATCATGGCCATTTAAAAATTTTTCACAAAATCCACTGTAGCTCAGGTGGCAGAGCAGGTCAGCCACTAATCTGAAGGTCGGTGATTCGATCCCAGGCTGCCTCCTGGCGGCATGCCAAATATCCTTGGGCAAGATACTAACCCCATGTTTGCCTACTGGTGGTGGTCAGAGGGCCCGGTGGCGCCAGTGTCCGGCAGCCTTACCTCTGTCAGTGCGCCCCAGGGCAGCTGTGACTACAATGTAGCTTGCCATCGCCAGTGTGTGAATGTGTGGGTGAATGACTGAATGTAGTGTGAAGCGCTTTGGGGTCCTTAGGGACTAGAAAAGCGCTATACAAATGCAGGCCATTTACCAATTCAATTTTATTTATATAGCGCCAAATCACAACATAAGTCGCCTCAAGGCGCTTCATAGATACAGAGAAAAACCCAACAATCATATGACCCCCTATGAGCAAGCACTTTGGCAACAGTGGGAAGGAAAAACTCCCTTTTAACAGGAAGAAACCTCCGGCACAACCAGGCTCAGGGAGGGGCGGCCATCTGCTGCGACCGGTTGGGGTGAGCATCTGTCTTTCTCAATTTCTCTCATCATTACCCCTTTTGGCTTCACCTACACGTCCACTGAAGTCTGCTCCAATCACCACCCTCTACCCCCAGGGGATGCTATCTTCTCGTTACCGCTTTATCCAATATCCTCCGGAATTTTCTTTCTCTTCTAAATGACATCAAACAACTTTGTCTGTTACACTCTTCACCTTCAACATTGGATAGATCATGTCTATTTTGGGTCAGTTGTTCCATGTCCAATTCTGAACATCTAAACAATGTCCGAACTTGGTCCACAATTTGGATGTCTGACCATCACCCAACCTGGACGTAAATATGACGTTCAACATTTGAACTTTGGATTGGATGTCTTTGACGGGTGCATGAAATCTACATGATTAACAAATATTTTCTTATTTACAAATATCAACATTGTTTTTAACAACATGATATGTATGAATATGGATTATTTATAAACAAACACAATTAATTATGTGTTAGTCTATTGATTTATTCAGCACATGTGTCACTCTGCTTTCCCTCACACATAACAGTTTGGTTTTTTTTACAGAAAACATGGCCTCCACCCCCTGGAAACATGGGACTACGACCACATTTGGACTATAAATCCAAATTTACTGAACTAGAAGTTCAGTAGAGGTAAAACAACAACAACAAAAAAAGACGTGTTGCCTGGCGATACAAAGCAAACCCTTCAGTGGAAAAAAATTTAGGTCCAAATATGACCAATAAAGGACATCATCCTGACGTCACTTTGGGCAGTGGGATGCTCTTTCTTCATCTCCTGCTCAATCCACCTATCTTCCACCTGGTCTCCTGCACACTATATCTGTCCCTTTACTAGTCATAGTCCATCTATTTAAAGTCCACACTCTCCTCCAGACTCCTGCCTTTCCTTCTCTCTCGCTGCCTCCTTACATGACTTCCCCCTTTTCTTTTCCTGTTTTTTTTCTCCCTGGCCAACAGAAGCACAGGTTCCAACAGCACTCTGTTTGCTAACAGCACCAGAGACGATAGTTTTTAACCCGAGCCCTAAGCCCTGAATGGCCCAGTAAAATCTCGTTTTGATTTTATGGTGGATGCCCTTCCGGATACCACTCTCCCCATTCATGCAGGCTTGGATCCAGCACTAGGAGTAAAGTAGCTTGTGCCCCTCCCACATGGCTGGGTTCACTTATGCAGACATAATAATAATAATAATAATAATAAATGTAGACAAATATACTTGGAACCTGCCAGAACCTTTAGAACTATGCTGATACAAATTCTTGGTCATACTACCCAGCCCTAATACAGCTACCATAAAGCTGTCACTAAAACTAGCAATGCGTGAAGATGTCTAAATGTCTGAATTGATCACAAACCAACTTGACAGCTTCTTGAGTGAAAGGAGATCCTTGGAGCACGACTGTGCAGGTGCTATTCTAAAGTGAAAACCTAGTGCGCGTGTGTGTGATTTTATTGTTAAAAGTAAAGTCGGTGTGTAACTGTATGCACAATCATCTGCACTTGTGTGTGAATGACTCATCCACAAGCCATTGTCTGACATGGGAGACGAGCCCATAGACATTAGCTCGCCTGGATATACACTCATTACTGTTTCCTGAAATACATGGGAAAATTATATCAGCTTGCCACATGGAGCTTGGGCGACAAAGGAAATGATGGCGTCCTTTGTGTGAAAGACAGAAGGGGCTGAATTCAAGAGGCTCTTAGCATGAGGGCTGATGACAGGTGTGATACGAGAATTTTGTGATGGCACACTACAGGAGCCCACGAGTGGTCTGTAAATGTGGCGTGGAGAGGGGGCAGACCAGACTGGAACACTCATAAACACAGCACACACATATCTCCACACACGCGCAGCAGGTTGGAATCACTGCAGCATGTGTGCACAGCATGGTCTGCAGACACACACAAATACGCAGCTGCTGGCAGCCCACAGCGAGTGTGTGATTGTAACTCTCTGGGGTTCCGTATCTCATATGCGCGTTGTCAACTAGGTGTGTCTCTGTGTGTGTGTGTGCGCAAGTGATGGTATGTGTGCATACTCGCCCGCGCAGCTGTCGTGACCCCATGCCACTGTTTTGGGCTCACCCACCACCACCACTATGGGAGGATTAGCCACCCCACATGCTGGGGAGCACATCACGGCCAATCACATATTCATGGGAAATTAAATTTATCCGACACACTGGGATGATTTGTGGCATGACATTGAGGCAGTACCGCACCCACTGGATTGTGTCACAAATTGAAAAAGCAAGCGGAGGACGTCTGTTACAATAGGCCAAAATACTGGAGTGTGAGGTGGGTTTATGATGGAGAAAAATAGTTAATGTGTGAGTGTTTCCAGTCCACAGCAGCGGAGCACAGCCAGAATTTGTTATATCCTTTCTTTTGGCCTGAGGGAAATTCATCTGCATATCAACAGCATTGTACGTCTCTGCCAGCGGACAACAAGGAGGCAATCAGCTTGCTTATTCACACCCTCTGTCTGCATGCCCTATTCCACTTTCCATTCCGGTGCAGATGTTTTCACAGCCCCCACTATTACACAGTAACATGGATTTGTACCAGGTGTTCCCTACCACCCCGACACCACCCCTTTAGCATCATTAAAATCATGCATCCCATCTATCTAAAGATAAGCTCATCTGCCAGACAGATAAGGAATCTTCTCAGCAGTAATGGTGATGGTACCATGGGGACCCACATGTTGTGCATGCGCTAACTGAAGCCAATCAGCATTTCACACAGTTAGCATCACCTGTATAATAAGGTCACAAACTCCTAAATTCCCCACAGTGCAATGCTCATTTCACTTTCTTTCATTTTCACACTTTCCAGCAGCATTTGCCTGAAACGGTGTTGCTGTGTTTAACAGTACAAATGTATGGCACAGATCAGGAGGAAGTGGGGGAATGGTGAGAGTTCATTTTGTCTTCACTTTCTATCAGGGTGGATCTCAGTGTGCGGTAAAGCTTCTTTTGTGCGGCACAAAATTAGAAGAGACCAATACAAAAAGTAGCAACACAAAGAAAAAAACGACAGAAAGACAGAAAATTAGGAGCTTTTTAAAGATGAAGATATTTCCTGTGAGATAATCCTCTCTCTGGGTAGAGATTTTGAGAAGGGGAACCTTATTATTGTCTTTTATTTTGTTACTTTATCGTCTCTCTACCCAGCAGCATGTCTTCTGGGTAGAGAGAATGCCTCCTTAGGTTAGAAAGACAGTGATGTAAGAAGATTTTAGCTACTAATGCAGCGATTAAGCATAAAAGAAATACTGTAAATAACAGGGATAGTCGAAATATTGTGGACATCATCATGATGGCAGATTGCCCTGCCTCTGAAAGGTCTAATTTATTTATTTTTATTTCTAACTATATATCAGTCTTATCTAAGAGTGTTTTCCAAATGAATAAAAGGTCTGAAAGGAAGAATAACATGCGACACATTTATCTACCTATTAAATTGGCTGCAAACTTTGACTAAATATCCCTGCTGTCAGCCTCTAGCAACAACTTATTAATTAGAATGGCAAATTGCCGTTAAAAACATTCCACACGGCTGCTTTTCTCCGAGGTCTACCACTTCTCAAATTTGGTGCGAGAGTCCACTGCTCGACTTAATTAATTTGCGAGACCTTTGAGGACTCCTGCAGCTCACGCTAAGATGACAGACCTGCTTGCATAATTATCCACCATGTTTACACACCAGCAGACTTTGTGCGTACTTTCTGTGGTGACGAGCAAATATCAAACCCTTTTTAGAAATGCAGCAGGAGTCATCATTCAGGGCCAGTGCACCTCACCCAGGAGCTTCAACCTGGCTCTATGTATTGGAGGCAGTGCTAATGAGAATGAGGTCATGGGGAATTTGGCAGCCATTGTGACGGATGTGGAGAGAGACACAAGCCAGAGCTTTTCTCCCCTTTCTCCCCACCCAGTGTGTCAAAACATGCTGAGTGTTGGGCCAGTGGCAGCAGCTGATGGGGAAATAAGGGCAGCTTCTTGGCAACTGGCAGCCATGTTGGAGGCCAGCTCCAGTAAAAGGATTTATGAGGGAAGTGGGAAGAAAGGGAAAAAAAGGTTCGCTTTATCTTTTCCATTTGACTAACAACCAAACTGATGCAGCGATAAAGGATGCAAACAGAATCAATTAAAATAGCCCCAGTACTTTTCATTTACACCAATCAGACACTGTGTTCTTTTGCCAGTGAATAGCCAGTGACTGACCGCCTTTCACTGGCAGGAGAATTGGAGGAGGAGGAGTAGATTGAGAAAAGAGGCTGTGAGAAAGATGAGGTTTAACGGGGGGAAATGGGTTTAACAAGACTGTAGCAGTGCAGAAAAGAATGTCCACCTTCCATGGGCCACTGGAATGGAACAGATACAGAGACAGCAACCCACATGCATGCATGCATAAAAGTTGAAAAGCAATCCAGTGTCGTGTTTCATCAAGGACACAGTTTTTCATCGTAAAGAACTTCCTGTTCTGATGTTACTCAGACTAAGCTATTCTTCACAGTGCTGTGTGGGTAGAGAAACAAGGCCAGGTCCAACAGTGACCACATATCTGCAAATGACGTCATTCAGAAAGCAGCTTTGCAGACTTTCCTTAGAGAAAGATTTACTTCAAAAGAATCTAGGCTTAGTTTCAATTAATGACTTTCATTAGAAACCACTGGAGTGATGTGAGCAACTTGCAGAAGCCTCAAAAAGCTAGTTCCAAAATGATGCTTTACTTAGTGCAGCTTGCTCTAATCATTTTTTTACATCACGATACACCAGTTCTCCTTTCATTTGATAAATGAAAATCTAGCTGAGGTAAATGTACCTGATTTGGTCAAAATACATCTGGATATATGAGAAGAGATAAACTTGATTTAGTTCAGATCATTCAAGAATGTTTCAACTTAATAAAAAGCTGGTGACACTGGAAGAACAATGGCTACTTTTAACATGGAAGTCAGTTTTAATTTTTTTTTTCAATATTCAATATTAGTCAAAATGAAAAAACTAATCCCAACTAAAGGTTTTTAATTTAATATCTGGTCTTTAAGCCGTCCAAACTCTACTTCAGGTCCCAAAGTCAAAGGAACACTGCAGCATCACTGAGAGTTAAAAACTTTCTAAATTCTTTCATCTTTAATAAAATGATCAGTGTGTCTGCTCTACCAGGTGTAACAATGAAGTTTAACATCCAGGCATCCATGAAAACGGAATTTATAAAGTTCGAATAGGGATTTCTGAAAAAATTAAAACATACAGGTCTGCTATTACTTTCGACATAAATGAAGACAGAAAATTAAACAGCAGTGACTTTTGTAGGGTTACTGAACTTGGGCTAGATGGTATATAATGATGTGCTATGTGGTGGCTAGCTACACAGCTATGGTTAGCATATTATAAACAGTGAAGCTGATGAACACTAACATTTTCCACTCGATAAAAGTAAACGTGATTGTCTGATGGTTAGGGACAAATGCAATTGCATGGCAGTTGTAGTAAACGGTCCAAACTTCAGTCAGGAGAACAACTGAGATAATCCATCCACAATACGAGGTTAGTCATTAATATACTGCTGCATGGGCTGGGCTGTAGTTACGTCGTAGGGTTTTAAAAACTGAGCTTTAAAATCAACAGTGGTGATAAAAACTGAGAGAGGCCGACGGTGATCACTGCCTTTTTTAGGGGCTTGTTCAAATTAAACAGAACACGATACAAAGCATTAAAACATGTTAAAAACACAACAGCCTTAATAAACGCGGAGCAGTTTGGACCCGGATGCAGGGTTCATACTTCATCACATAAAGACTGGATTCATTCATTCATCATTTACAGGCTTTATAAAATGACCTATCCCCTTCAAATTACATCCATACTGATTGTCCACAAGAAACAGCCCAGATTCATTTGAATTTATTGAACCACTTCTGAAACTTCTGGGCAGCACCAAATCTGATGCAACAAAGCACCTTGACTGAATGTTGCACAACGGTTGACATTCAAAATTGAAATGCACAGCATTGGTTCAGGTAGGCTGTCAAGTCAAGCTCAGCTGCCATCCCATCAGATCAATTGATCTCAGTGCCAGCTTATATCATCTGATGGCTCAGCTAATACCCTTCAAATCTTATCCCACAGCTGCTCCACACTGCAAGCCGCTTTGCAGGCTGCTTTCACCCGTGCTCCCCCCGTGACGCTGTATCTGACTCAAACAGTGTTATATGTTTTGCTGCTAATGCCTGCTCTGTTCTATGTTGATTCATGCTGCTGCTGTCCTTGCCTCTGGCTTTCCACGTGTGCACATGGAAGGGCGGGAAGTTGTGCTCTCTCCCACTTATGGAAGACAGGGAGGTCCCTGAACAGAGCCCTGCTGCCAAATATAAATTACTGCAGATGGAAATAATCTTCCTTTTACTATAGTCACTGTAGTGCTCCAGACTAAATGGTGGCAGGTTGACCTTTTATAACAGATGCAACCTGGTCCCAGTAAAAGGCAAAAAACTGTGCTGTACCAGCAGCTGTAGAAAATTCACCTTATATTAGGTTTTTCAAGATAAAGATTTTTTTTTCCTTGGTCTACATTACTACCCAGATGCCCATGTGTCCTATGAACTTGCAAATGGCCAAAACTACATTTTCAAGTAGTTGTCAAAGTTTTGAGACTGTAATAATGGAAACTGTTGAGGAAAGTGACTTCACATTGGCATTTACAAGCTGGCACCCGATTTCTACAGGCTAGGTGTATCATTAGAAACCCTTTTTTGACTTTGATGAGTAATTCTGTAAAAACCACACAGTCCAGAAGCATACACGCATCTGGCAATGACCTACACAATGATCCCACAAATCAACACGGACTTCTCTACAAAAGCAGCTTCACAGTTCTCTCCCAGAGAAAGAAAAAGGCACCACACGCCAGATATCGCCTGGTGGTTTGAGCTGCATTTGGCCCTAAGCTGTTTTTCAGAGGCAAATGGAAAGAAAAAGATGACAATGAAAGAGGGGATTAACCACAGCAAGAGAGGAGATAACTAGTTGGGCCTGTTGCTGAATACACACAATAATTTCTTTTTCTAAAGTGGGGGCCGGGGGAAAGCAAGATTTCTTTTGCCAGCCACTGCTGCCCTGCTGGAGTGTTGTTCACCTCAGCACGCCAGCGTGTGTGCGTTTGTGTGTGTGTGTGGGCAGGGGGTCATCCAAACAATATATTTGCATACAAACAGCCTGTCCAGATTCACAAGTGGGGAGAAGTAGACGAGGAAGGAAAGGGGCAGGAGAAGAGGCAAATGTGGCATTTTGCATTTTTCTGAAAGAGAAGGTTGGAAAGGGGGATTGTTTGTTCTCCTTGGGTGCTGGGGGGCTTTCAAATTTAAGCAGAGAGGAGAATCTCATTACCTGAGTGATGCACCGCCTGTGTTTACACACATAATTCCAAAGAGGCTTCAACATTCCTTCATTCACTCACCTCGCTTTTTCTTTCTTGGTCAGAAGAAAACAAGTTCCAATTGTAATAATAAACAGACCTTCTCAAGCACAGAGAGAGCGTTCAAATGTCTCTTTTTCCCAGAGCAGGGCTGTCACAGAGAGGGTGCTTCAGTAGAATTACTTCTCTGAAGTTTGTCCCCAACGAGAGCACTTGAGAAGGTAAGAACAATAAGGTAAGCCACGAGGAAGAAAACTGTCTCTCTATATTGTGGAGTAGCATGGGCCAGTAAATAATTGTGTGTGTATGTGTGTGTGTGTTGTTACTGCTTTTGATTTGTTTTATTGTTGTTGTTTTTTGTTTGGGGGTGGGGTGAGGTGGGGTGGGGGGGCATGTATGTAGAAAAGTCATCTACATGCTGCAGCTGTTTACTGTCACCAGGGGGCAGTGTCACAAACCCTGTGAACTCTTCTTGGTTATGCTGTTGTTGGTCGTTCCCAGCCAGGAAAAGATCAGACTTATACCAAATTAAGAGCTGAAAAGTTAGCAGCCGTTCTTTTAATATCTTTAAATATTTCCGCGCTTTTCCCACTCATGCTGAACTCTACAATCACCTCCTTTCTGGTTGCAGCTCATTTTTCAACCAGTCAGCATTCAACTTATGCACAGTATCATCTACATCAGGCTACAAGCTGTGGGGATTTTGGAGGACTACACACAAGCATGTTTGCAAAGGCTGCATGAAGGCAAATACCAATGAAAATTGGCAAAATTGCTATGACATAAATTTGCCAAAAGGTCATAAAGTATTGTTAAAGTTTTGTACACAATGATATTTATTTATTCATTAAATAAATCAAGCAATGTGTGCACCACAGATGTTGAGGAGCAGCGGCTCTACTCTGAGCCCCTCCCAAATGGCAGAGCTATTCACCCTATCTCTAAGGGAAAGGCCAGCCACCCTTTGGAGGAAGCCCATTTCTGCCGCTTGTATTCGCGATCTCGTTCTTTTGGTCACTACCCACAGCGGCGTAGATCGACCGGTAAATTGAGCGCTTCGCTTTTACACTCAGCTCTCTCTTTACCACAACACACCGGTACGGCGTCCGCATCACTGCAGCCACTGCACCAATCCGTCTGTCGATCTCCCGCTCCCTTCTCCCATTATTCGTGAACAAGACCCCGAGGTACTTAAACTCCTCCACTTGGGGCAGGGTCTCGTTCCTGACCCGGAGTGGGCACTCCACCCTTTTCAGGCTGAGGACCATGGCCTCAGATTTGGAGGTGCTGATTCTCATTCCCACCGTTCCAAAGCGAGCTGGAGGCCATCACCTGATGAAGCCAACATGACCACATCATCTGCAAAAAGCAGAGATGAGATCCTGAGACCACCGAAGTGAAAGCCTTCCGCCACTTGGCTACACCTATAAATTCTGTCCATAAAAATTATGACCAAAATCGGTGACAAAGGGCAGCCCTGGCGGAGCCCATCACCCACCGGGAACAAGTCCGACTTATTGTCGGACCAAGGTCTTGTAACGGTCGTATAAGGACTGAATGGCCTGTAGCAATGGGCCAGACACCCCATACTCCCGGAGCACCCCGACAGGACCGCCGTGGGACACGGTCGAATGCCTTCTCCAAGTCCACAAAACACATGTAGACTGGTTGGGGCAAACTCCCATGTGCCCTCGAGTATCCTCAAGAGGATAAAGAGCTGGTCCAGTGTTCCACGACCAGCACGAAAACCGCATTGTTCCTCCTGTATCCGAGGTTCGACTAACGGACAGACTCTCCTCTCCAGCACCCTGACATAGACTTTCCCAGGGAGGCTGAGGAATGTGATTCCCCTGTAGTTGGAACACACGCTCCGGTCCCCTTTCTTAAAGATGGGGACCACCACCCCGGTCTGCCACCACCTCGGTCTTTTTTGCAGTTAGTGGGAAAAAAAATGAGTCAACAAGAAAACATCAATGCATCATCATCATGCGAGAATTAGAGGTCATCCAGGCCTTTGTCTTTAAGACATCCTTGTAATTTAAGTAGTTGATTTATATTATGTAACTTCATGGAAAAATAAAGCTTGGTATCATCTGCATAATGATGAAAATGCATGGTTTTCTAATAATACTGCCAAAGTTAAGGATGTATAATGTAAAAAGTATTGGTCCCAGCATGTAAGCCTTTGAAGCTCCATGACTAACTGTAGAGAATGAGCAAGACTCCCCATTTGCCTGCACAAATTGGAATTTATGCAGCGCAGTTCCTTTACCAATGGTCTGTTGTAATCTCTGTAGTAAAATATTGAATTGAATGCTGTGCTGAGATGTAACAGGACAAGCAAAAAAAAAAATGTCAGAGGCCATAACAAGATTGTTTCTGTGCTACGATTTACTCTAAATCCTGACTGAAACTCTTCATATAAACCAGTCATCAGAAAGGATCAGGTGATGGTTTAATAACTACTCTTAAAAATTTGTCTAAAATTAGCCAAGACAGCTGAATCAAGCAATTACGTAATAGTTTCATCACCTGTTAGCATAGAAAAAGAGTAAATTTGTGTTTGGTCAATTATTTCTTTGTTGTAACAATGCTTCTTGGCAATAAATCTGTTTGGCATTGGCAGAGAAGATTTGGCAAGTTTGTCATTGGCACAACTCACATACTCAACTCTGCTGCTCAACCTGCAAATGCATTTTCTGTACAAATGTGGCAGACGTGTAGGAATGGGTTCTAAAATGCAAAGAAATCTGAGTGATCAATAAAACTCCCTGCCAACTAATTTTGGGAGGGAGTGACAAGATAAAATATCACTCGTGTACATATTCTGCACTTATAATAATTTATTCCATATGACTCACATGTAGCCTGTGGCGTTATTGTCAGCTTTTATGCTGATAGAGAAGAGGATTATCATGCAGTAATAAGTGCCTGAAGGTGGATACAGCGCTGCACCTCTGCTCTTTTTTAGTTTTAGGATTTTGGAACTTTTTGCAGACACCATGATATCAAGGTTGCATTTTGGTGTTTCTTCGTAGGATTTCTTGTAATAGTTTAGCTTTTTTTCTGCATTTCAGGCCTTTTAACAGTTCCTTTTTTGTTTGCTTTATTTGGAATATATGTGCTATCTTCTGCTTCCTAACCAGAACTGCAGAACTGTGTTAGAAAGAAGGAAAAAGAAGAAATACTTGTGCTTATTGGTGCATCCATAGATGGATACCTCACACTAAAACATCTCACCTCCATTTTAAAAGCCACATAATCACCCCTGGTTTGCATTTAAGACTATTTTTAGAATCTTGCCAACTTCTTCTTTTACAATGCAGACTGGAATCACCTGATGCCACTGTAGTGACAAGCTGCACTCCAAACATTAAGTGAATTTGTCGCTGCTTTGCATCTTTGCTTTGACTCACTGTCACACATCTCCTTTCAATCAACCAAAAGTAAACCACACAGAGAGGACGAGAGCCACAGGGAGAGCGCAAGCTGCAAGTAGCAGCCTGGGAGCCCGTTATATAGTTGCCAGCGTCAGATCGCAGCGCATGGCCTTGTCTTTTTCATGTAAAACAACCACTGTTTTTGACAGCACATTTGTTAAAAACCAACCGAGGAGTATGCAGAGTTTAGATAAAAGAAGCCTCAGTGCACAGTTACTGGTTGCCTGTTCTCCTTTTTTCCCTTCTTTCATTTCCTTTCCTCCCACACATGCTCGCCACCAACACCACACCTCCCATGATACACCGGTGTGCTAATTGCTATCAACATGAGTCACAAACATTCAGCCCACTTTTTTTTTTTTCAGGGAAAGAGAATTATTACTGGCAAGTTTCATGTCCATCAACACATGGATAATTCCTGTTTTCACTGCTTCAAATCGACTTGTGTGTAGGTGTGTGTCAGTGTGCGAGCACAGCTAGAGAGAACATCACTCCTGAACATGGGAGGCAAAGTTGCTTTGAATTGCACTGAGTTCAAACCTGGACATTAGCATTAAGGTAAATTTTCACCCAATCAGGAAAGCAGCAAAACTATGAAACTACATCAACTATAAAATAATTTCTCTAAAAACGCAAAATTGGGTTCCTTGGATGTAAACCTGAAGAAGCTCCCTTGCAATTTTCTGAAATCCATTTACACAGATTCTCACAATGATAAAAAGAGCATTTCAGAGAATCCTCAGAATTCCCAGTTTGAAAAGTATGTCGTTCATCCACAAGGAATTACCAGAGAACCTTTAATTAATGCTGTTTTAAGTAAAAAGAAAGGATGTGAAAAATCGAATTAACTGCTAATTAACTTGATTCGCTTCAAGGAAAGTCTGAGTGAATATTAGCCAGAAGGAGTGCATGACTGGGCCTCATAGAGCCTTTAAAAATGAAGGAGAAAACTTTCATGATGCGAGGTGCTCCTAAACAATTAAATATAAGTAGATGAATCCACATTACCCAGGCAAGACTAGTGTATTTAAAAAAAACTAAATATTGTCAAGAAGTTATAATTTATTTGAATTAAGTACATTTTCATATATTCTATATTCATTACACATAAATTCAAATATTTTAGAGTGTTTTTGTGTAAATTTAATTACATTTATAATTCAAATTTTAATTTAATTTGTAATTTTGATGATTATGGCTCATGAAAATCAGAAAGCCTAAGATCATTCGTTAAAAACCCCAATTCATTTAAAAATAATTGTTTTTATTTCTTTTGATAAGCACATTAAGTTTACATGGAATGAAATGTGCAATACACATAAACTTTATATTGACATCAGTGCAGCATGACGGGTATGGAATGCCAGGACTGACATAATGAATTAATTAAATACACCATTAAATAATTAATTATGTGGCAATAATTAAATAAAATTGGAAATAATTAATAAAAATGGGAAATAAACAATTAAATAAATATTTTTGACACATTTAATTAATTAATTATTTATTTCACATTTTAATTAATTATTGACACATTTAAATTATTTAATGTTGTATTTAATTAATTCATTTTGGCACACTTGACTCCTTCAGGTCTCACCATGAAATAATTTTATCTGTCAACCTCACCCATCAAACTCAGGGGGCGGGGCTAACGCTGATCGAGTCAAAACCATTGCTTTGGCCTGGTGGCCATTGTTTTTAGAAGGTGTTTCTGCACACCAACAACCGGCATGTGGAAACTGACAGAACTGTACTTTAAAAAGCCCTATTTGTGTGTCAACAAATACACTTTTAATATTTTTTAGCCGAGAATGTAGTGGTTTAATCTTCAGATATCTGGTTGGTTTGTCAAGATAGAGCCTCTTTGCAAAAGTGAAAACATCTGAACAAAAGTGCTCAGATGTTTTCAGAGACGTATTTAATTAATTCATTACATCAGCCCTGGTGTTCCATAGATGTGGAGGCAATCAGCTTGTGGCACAACTAAGGCGTCACTGAAGCCCAAGTTGAGTGTTTCTCTGCTTCCACTTCATTTGTCAGCATATGGAAGTATGACACACCCTAAATTCTTCTTGTAGATGGCTGCATCGCCTGTGTTTGATGGGGGTTTGTCCACTGTGGTTGTCCACTGTGTTTCATGTGGTTTGTCCACATGAACCACAGTGGACAAACCCCCATCAACACTAGCAAATGACATGGCATCCAAGTCTCAGACTGGGGAATTCATGTTTTCTTTTTTTTTTTTTTAAGATTTCTAGTGGTAAGGTGCAAAAAAAAAATTTGAACTTAAAAAAATTAATAAATAAAAATCAAACATAATGGTGAAGTTTTAAACTTTGAGCATTTACTATGTATTTTTGTACTTGCCTTCAGCAATTGCCACCCAAAACAAGGACAATTCTTCTTGATGCCTGGCTTGTGTGAAAAGCTTCATGCTGTTGTTGTACAAATGGCTTACAAAAGAAAATGAAAATAAACCCGGTCCACAGGGAGAGGTGGGATTCAGATTCTGAGGGGGGCTGATAGAAAGGCAAAGGCTTAGCACAAAGGAGAGAAGATCCAATCTCTAAGTGTGTTACTGTGAACGCGAAATACTGGAGAAACCCTGCTGGACTGCATTTCACAATTCTCAGAGGGGCGCTATAGGGAGAGCTTTCCCACTAGTCCTCCAGTGGCTGGAGGCAGGCAGACATTTCCCACCACCCCTCACGCACACAACATACAACAAACCTACAGAAATACAGCAAGCGTTATATATCTATGCATTGTAATTTCCATAAAACTGTGTGAAAAGTTAACTGGTCTTTTTAAGACTTCATTTTCAATAATCTGTTGACAGTTTTTTTTTTAAATTTACACCCAAAAGGATAACACTCATGAAGAGGCCAATGAATATAATATAATATAATATAATATAATATAATATAATACAGTATATGTAAGTGGCTGTCCTTGGGACACAAATAAAATTCATATTTGTGAACTTTATCTGCTTTAGATCACAAGACACCGGTTATAACACTGCGTGTAACACTTATATTTTTGCCTAAGTAACCAGTAACCAAGTGACAGTAAAAGTGTGCAAAGTGCTCAATGAAGCATCCAGTGGGGAACGTGCTTGTGCTCTAATCTACTCGAAATGCTTTCATGATAAATCTAATTTATCATGAAAGCATTTATCCTCTGGACACTGTGAATACAAAGGTTTAGTCCCATAAAGTCTTTGGTAATGAATCTTGATCTAATATGGTGTTTGTCCTAATTGTGAGAGAGGTCAGCAGACCACTAAACTTATAATGAAATCACGCAAAGAGAACCATAAATCCAAAAATGGGAAATTTCATGCTGGTCGTCCAGATATCTGACTTGGCTGAGACAAAGACTAACAAATATTGTCAGAATCCAATACGATGGTTGCCACAAAGCCAAAGGTCACATTCCTTTGTTACTGAAAAGTTCACGTTTGGAGGTACAAGGGTTTCACCTGACAATCTCAATATGACTGGCATATATTTATGCCAGAGCTCTACATAAAATATGCAGGACCTCAGAGACGTGCATGGTGAGGGGCCATTCTAAATTCATATCAGGAACCAAACCACTGGAAGACCCTGACAGGATTCCAATGTGGGTTACCAGGGCAACACGAACAGGAACGTTCGACCATGACAGCTGAGCTGCAGAAGATGTTGAGAGGAGCACAAAACAACAGGGGAACGAAGCAGAAAAGAAAGCCCTCTGTTTACAGGGACAAATCTGGAAAAACAATGAGCACATGCTGAGAATATTTTTGCACCGTAACAAAGGGCTGAAAATTTGAATGTTCAAGCAGACGAGGGGCTTTCTTGTGTCCTGCAGTTTGCCAACTAGCTGTTTTGGCAGCCGCTCTGGTAACCAGTATCCCTCTGATCCATTGCATGTACAAATATACAAGTAAACACACATCTTTAATAACTTTAAAGTCTTTGAAGGTTTCCAGCCAGAAAACAAGTTAAAGAGCATACAGGAAAAGAGAATAATTGTATAACAATGCACCTCACATACAGAGCAAGCAGTCTGTGAGCACTGACGCCAGCAGCCTCAGAATAGCCTCCAACTCAAAGGTGATTCGATGCTTTTATTTAGCTCCTGGGCAACCAGCATCTGCCTGGTGTCACTGAACACTTAATTAGACAGTAACACTACAGTAGCATGCTGCCTCATGTACTTTTCCAAGGTCTTGTTAGCAAGTCAACCATAGCATTGAACTGGCAAACACTACCTACCGCCAAGTGGCAAAGAGCAGCCATGTGCCAACACTGATGAAGGCTTCGGATAAATATCTTATTGAACAATGAGCTTGATGGTCTGCTGTGCTTTTATTTTTCAGATAATTAACTTGCACTTGTAGTCTGTGTTAATTGTGCCAATAGATATATGCACATCGTGCTTCAAACTCAGGACTATTACCATCTCTGCAGTGTTAGATAGCCAGATTAGATTTAAGTGATGTGGTCGTGAGTAGCTAAACCTGACACTGGTTTAAGTTACATATTTATGCTGGTATGTTTTTGACTTCAACCACTTAAATGGTTATAATATTCAGAAAGTAACAAAAAGGCAAGTTTACTTAGAATGTTTGCCTTATCATGTATTTTCACTTAGTATAAAGATCTTTATTTCACCAATATAAAGATCTCCACTGGCACCAAGAGTAATGAAGCACCTCAGTCAACTTCTGAAGGGAATTCTGAAAAATTATAATCTTACTCCTTCACTGTGATTAATGGATTTGGTCACAATAGCAATCTATTTTCATGATAAAGAACATAAATCATCAAAATGTCAACTGTCATGTTGTAGATGGAATTAGTATGAAACAATAATAGTGTAGTCACAGACAATTCCCGTGTTTTGCATGCTGGAATATAGCTGGATATCCCAAAGAAATTCTGGTCATAATCCACTGAGAAAATATTGAACTAACATTATTATTCTGCAAAAGTGGCTTAGACTTTTTGTAATTCAAAATATAGCTTTTGGAACATTTAATATTTTAAAGCAGTCCTGGGATGACATAAGATGACAGAGATATATCGTCCAAACCCTTACAGTAGCATTATGCACAGCAAGCATGACAATGAAGCCCGGAGCCATTCAATACTGTGGAGTGACACTGTGACATGCTTAGATGTGTCCTGAAGGCCTTGCTGGTTGGCAAGCGTGTTGTGGTGATAGTGCACTTTATAATTTGGAGACAGTGTGCGATTCATTTTAAACAGAGATAGAGGAGAAGTGAGCAAACAGCTCTGATGATTTACAGTCTGGGGTTTGGAGTATCTTTTTATCATTGTTTTTATTGCAGATTTTCCTTTAACACGACAGTGTCTCGACAGTAGACACAGAACAACAAAACAGTACAAACACAAAACGTACACAACAGCTCTTAAATAAGGCATAATACAAGATACAAAATACAAAATATAACATACAAGAGGTGGTGAGTCAGTCTTACAGTGCCCGGGTGGTGATCACGTGTGTAGTAGTCCTTTGAATAAGATAGCGGAAAGGTCCGGTCCAATATAGTCCAAAAAGGGGTGCCACATCCCATAGAACTGACCCACACTGTGGTGTATAACGTGTGTGAGGTATTCCAGAGGAATCAGTTCAAAAACTATTTTGCGCCAGCCACAGACAGTGGGAGTCCTATCGTTGATCCATTGTAAGAGGATATTTTTCCTGGCTGCAAATGTTAGAGTGTTATACAATCTTTTGTTGGCCGCCGCTTTTAGGCGGTCACTTGGAAGACCTAGAATCAGGGACAAAGGGTCCATCTCTATATCAACGTGGAAGATTTTCCCCAGTTCACCTGTAATGTCAGCCCAGTATTCTTGAAGCTTATAACAGGACCAAAAACAGTGAGTTAAAGTCCCTACATCAGTTTTGCACTTAAGACACACAGGGGAAAGAGAGCGGCTGAAGAGGTGTCTGCGGTGAGGGGATACGTGTAATCTGTGTAAAATCTTAAATTGGATTGCTCTTGTCCGAGTACAAATTGAAATCCTTTTTGCGAGAGACCAAACGGTATCCCACTTATCTTCATCTATGGTTACCGACAGTTCCCTCTCCCACACACCTCTAATCCCCTGCGCATCAGTGGTAGTCAAAGCATTAAGCACATGGTAAAATGAACTCAGAGACACCGTCAGCTGTTGCCCAAACAAAACCCTCTCAACATCAGATACTTCAGGGTGCTCAGCAAGGGTTGTATTGTGAGTGATATAGTGTCGTATTTGCAAAAAACGAAAGAAATCCTGTCTAGGCAAGCCGTAACTGTTGGTAAGCTGTTCAAACGACATGAGTTCACCACCCGAGAAAAGGTCACCAAGAGACTTAATATTCTTATCAGACCATCGTTGAAAGCCGGGGTCCAAAGAACCCGGAGGGAAAGCAGGGTTATTCATTATAGGGGTAAAGGTTGATGTTATTCTCGATCTTCCCTCAAGACGGCGGACAATTCGCCACGCTTTTAGGGTGTTGATTGTTACAGGATTTGTACAAAGGGCCTTAATTCCGTTAAAATCATTACAAAATAATAGATCGCTCAGTTTGCATTGTGACAGAGCTGTCTCAATATCCGACCAGATTGAGGTTTTACCCCTAACCCAGTCGCTCACAAATCTTAAATGGGCAGAAAGCTGATACAATCTAATATTAGGTAGATCCAAGCCGCCCCTGGAGCTTGGCAGATGCAACACTGCCATCTTGAGTCTGGGTCTGCGCTTGTTCCAGATGAAAGAGGTGAGCCAACCATTTATGTCCTTCAGTACTCTCTTAGAGAACAAGACGGGGATCATTTGGATAGGATACAATAGCCTGGGCAGCACATTCATTTTGATCAGGGCAATGCGTCCTAGCCAGGAGACAGGAAGTGACGCCCACCGCTCTAGGTCCTGTTTGAGTTTGCCAAATAAGGGTGTGAAGTTGGCTTTGTACAATTGGTCGAGAGACGGGGTAATAAAGATCCCCAAATACACAAATCCATTAGGAGACCATTTAAAAGGAAAGGAAGGAACAGTAGCCAGCATTGTGAAAAGAGTACCGAGAGGCATGGCCTCTGACTTAGCCAAATTGATTCTATAGCCAGAGAAATGGCTAAACCTGTCAATCACCTCAATGAGACTGGGTACGGATGTTACAGGGTTAGTCAAAAGAATCAAGATGTCGTCCGCGTATAAGGTTATTTTATGACACAGCTGTCCAATCTCTAAACTACGTATTGTGGGCGTCGCCCTTATGGCCTCAGCAAGAGGCTCTATGGCCAGAGCGAATAGAAGGGGCGATAAGGGGCAGCCCTGCATAACTCCCCTATGAGTGTTGAAGTAATCAGACCTAAGTCCATTAGTCAGGACTGCTGCCTGTGGATTATTGTAGATAACTTTGACCCATTTTATAAAATTCTCCCCTAAGCCGAATTTGCCCAGAGTATACAACAAATAAGACCACTCAATTCTGTCAAATGCTTTCTCCGCATCGAGAGAAAGCACCAGGCCGTCAATAGATTCTTGCTTGAAAGCTACAATAGCGTTCAGTAAGCGTCTAACATTGGTGGCTGAGTTTCGACCCTTTATAAAGCCTGTCTGGTCCTCCCTTATCAGCACAGGTAAAAAATTTTCTAAGCGGGTGGCCAGAATTTTAGAAAGCAGTTTCCTATCTACATTCAAGAGGGCTATAGGTCTATAGGATCCGCACAAATCAGGACACTTCCCTTTCTTTAGAATTAGGGAAATGTTGGCTTCCTTCAGTGTTTGCGGGAATTCACCCGTAATGAAGGAGTGGTTGAACATATCAAGAAGCGGTTCCACAATAATATCCCGAAACTGTTTATAAAATTCACAACAGAAGCCATCAGGCCCTGGCGACTTTCCACTTCGCAGTGATTTAATAGCCTTAAACACTTCGGTCTTAGTTATAGGGCTGTTAAGGGCAGTCTTCTGTTCCTCTGACAAATTTGGTAAGTCGAATTGGGTGAAGAAATTATGCATCAGCTGCACCCCCTCCGGGACTTGTTGAGAAGAGTACAAGGCTTCGTAGAACTTCTTAACACAGTCATTTATCAGTTTGTTTTCATATATCTTGTGGCCACCTTCATCAGATATCGCTGCAATGGTATTCGATTCTGCGCGCTTCTTAACATAGTACGCCAGACATTTACCGGCCTTATCTCCATGCTCGTAGAACCTCTGTCTGGTGTATTTAAGTTTCTTCTCTGCATCTCTGGTAAGAAGGCAATTCAGCGCTGACCTGAGTGCGGTTATTTCTTGCCATAATGGTGGTGATGGGGAGGCAATATATGTTTTCTCCTTATCCATCAATTCGCTCTCTAAAGATTTTTGTTCCTCCATCCGTTGTCGCTTCTTTGTCGCAGAATACGAAATAATTAGGCCCCTCGCATAAGCTTTGCATGTTTCCCACAAAACAGAGGCAGTAGTAGCTGAGGGGGTGTTGATATCCAAAAACGCTTTAAATTCTGCAGAGAAGTGAGAGGTAAATTCCTCATCCTTAAGAATAATGGTATTAAGCCTCCAGTGGCGGGACCTATGAAGCGCAGCTTTAAGATCGAGATCCATGATTACCCTAGCGTGATCTGAGATGATTATACTTGTTATGTCGCACGATACTACTGAACCTAAGTCAGTTTTCGGGAGAAAAAAGTAATCAATTCTAGTTTGGGACCTATGCGGAGCCGAAAAAAATGTGTATTGCTTATCGGAGGGGTGAGTATATCTCCAAGCATCCACAAGTCCAAACTCGTCGCATAGAGCATGAAGCGCTTTGGCCTGAGGAGAAGGAGTTGCAATGCTGTGTGGAAATCTGTCCATAAGCGGATTTAACATTAAGTTGAAATCACCACCAATAATAACGGTAGAGTTAGGAAGAAATGGGGCTAATTCCAGAAACATTTTGGTAAGAAAGGTAGTTGGGTGGGCAGGTGGAAAATAAACATTCAGTAATAAGATATTTTGGCCTTGCAAAACCCCTTTGACTATCACGTAGCGGCCCTTCAGATCCTTAACGCAATCAGTTACTACAAAAGGTACATTTTTCCTAATCAACACTGCCACTCCTCTACTTCTTGTAGTGAAGGATGAAAAAAACACTTGTCCATATAATCCTTGTTGCAACTTCAAGTGTTCATTATTATCAAGATGTGTCTCTTGTAACATAGCAACATCTACACCGTCCTTTCTTAGACAAGTAAATATCTTCCTCCTCTTAATAGGGCTGTGAACCCCTCGTACATTCCAGGTGCATATTCGCAGCCTACTCATTATTAGACTTATTCATGTATCACACAAAGCATATTGAGCCAAAGGGTTCACCACACCCTGGTTGAAAAAATAAATAAATAAAATAAAAATAAAAAAGGCATGAAAGAGCTGTGTGACGGAACATTCAAAGAACAGTGATTTGGCAACAGCCCTACTAAACATGTAGGGAAAAACCAATCTCCTCCTGCCCGTCGGGAAAGCCGAAGGGCATTGCACGCGCGTAACTCACGCCTACCCATAGACGAAAACACAGTCCGTCCGGTGCCCGATGGGGTGGAAGATTTCACCTGGTCGCTTATAAGCAGCGAGGACGAAAAAAAAAGAGTCATATACGCCTAGATTCGGCAAGTACTCACACCGGTTAATTAAGGCATAGTGTGAAGAAAAGGAGTACTCCGGTGGTTACGGGGATTCAGGGCAGCGAGTCCGCGTAGGACGCAGCTGCCTCCGGTGTGTTAAATCTCTTCTCCTTGCCGTTGGCAAACAGCCTCAGTGTGGCGGGGTAGAGAAGCGCATAATCCACATTCTTCTTCCTCAGGCAGCTTTTCACCTCGTCGAAAGCCTTGCGTTTCTTGGCTACCGCCGCTGAATAATCATTAAAGAAGGAGACTTTGATACGACTTGTTGGTTGGTTCGGCTGCGTAGCCAGGCGCCGAGCTGCGGCCATCACACGTTGTTTATCAGCAAAGTTGTGAAGCTTCATAATGATGGGTCTGGCGCGCTGGCTGGGGCCCGGCCTCGGTGCTAGAGAGCGGTGAGCGCGGTCTAGTTTGATCTTCCCATTTTTAGTTGTGAGCTCGAGATAGGAGGGGAGCCATGACTCCATGAAGGCGACAACATCATTTCCCTCCGTGCTGGAGTATCTTTTTAAGCAGGACCAATGAGGACAGACAAGATAAATGACGAGAAAGGCTCTCCTCACATGTGCAAACAATTTTCCACCGCAGAACGACCAGGGGCCAAAAAACCTGTCTGTTCAGTATGTGAAGCGTGAACAAATGCCTTTCACATTAAGTCAGGACCCAAGAGACCCAAATGTGTGTGTGCACGTGCATGTTAAGAATATGGCCACGTATTGTTACAGCTTGGACGTGTGTGTGTCCATGTGTACACACCTGCATGAGCCATGATTTTGCATGCAAATAAAGGAAAGCAACCTTATTATGAAACCGGCTCCCTCTAAATACTCTATTTAAATTCAACCAATATGATGTTTAGATAAGACGTATGCAGCAGACAGATAATCCCCAGACCCAACTGACTGAAATGATGCATGCAATCTGAAGATGGTGTAAGCAAGGTATCCAATGGGGATGGTGTATTAAAGGTGGTATTACCTACAATTCTGTAATATGCAACGCAAAGACAACAGTTAATGTGGACGATAACATTGACATTAATACTATCAATTGAGGAATAGACTGAAAATGGTGAAAAGAAGGATGAGTATACTTAGGTAGTTATTCTATGTGCAATGACAAGGAGCATAACAGAGGTAAGTGGAAACAGCTATTCACTGCTATGAGCTTCTCACTTTGGGGAGCTGTGCATCACTTAGACTTAACTTTGACTCCTGATCTAGAGCCATCTTTAGGTTGACATTAGGACTTTTGGTTGTGCTACTACATATTCGCTACAGTTGCCGGTTCAATTCCAGCCAGAGGTACAAATCCCCCTTTGGGTTTGCTTTGGGAAGGGCATCTGGTGTAGAACTGTGCCAATTCAAACATGCAGCGCCAACTGCTGTGGGACCCTTGTGACAAGGAAGCAGCTGAAAATAGCTTTTAGTCATGCTACTGAAAGTGGTACATCAGCTTTGGGCAGAGGAATGTAAAATGTAATTAAATAGATTGTGACAGATTTCCACTCAGTCACTTTGAGTCAATATCTGACCGATATTCTATATAAGAAATTATTTGGTTGCACCCCTAGTTAGTAATGTGGTTTGCATCCAAATTCAGTGTTGGGACGGTTACTTTTAAAATGCATTCCACTACAGATGCCCCAACTACATTCATGTAGTTGGGGCATTCCACTACAGATGCCCCAACTACATTCATGTAGTTGGGGCATCTGTAGTGGAATGCATTTTAAAAGTAACCTGCTCTGTGCTTTATTACTATTACTGAAGGTTACTCGCCATACCAATACCAACTAGATTTTTAAATCTTAATATAAAACGAGTAACAGGAGGAGGGTGGACATTAAGTAAGGCTGCACTTTTTGCAGCGATCTCGTATAGCAAACTATTCTGCGCGTATATAAAACAGATCCGCGGCTCCGAACCGTAGTAAAGGGATCTCTGGCTAATAAGTTGGGTTCCGTGTCATGCTTGTAGCCGAAAACTGCCTATTGCCTTCATATTAAATCATTTGTAAAAATATTTTTTCATGTCATTATGCGTTAGAGCCTCGGCGTGGAATTACCAAAAATAGAAAGAGCATAGCCTAACATACGAAACAGGAAAAGACCGCCGTGTAATCAATTTATTTCAACAAAGTAACTGTATTCTGAATACCAACTTTTTAAATAGTGGAATTAAATGGAATACAGTTACTCATATTTTGTATCTTAAATACATAAAGCTGGTACATGTATTCCATTACTCCCCAACACTGTCCAAATTGTTCCATACGTACATTGTGGACAGCTTTCCAGTCAGTCACAGATTAGCATAGAGAAACCGACAACCATTTAAACTTAAGAGCAACTTCGAATCACCAGTTTACCTAACCCTACTAACTGCAAGCTGTGGGAGGAAGCTGGGGTACCAATGTATACAGGGGAGTGCAGGCAAAGCCCACATAGTCCACCCAGGACAAATGGCGGAATTGAACCTACAAGTTTATTGCTACAAATCAACAGTGCTAATCACTGCATGACCATGCTGCCCAACATTCAGCATACAACAAAAAATATATAAATTCTGCTTTACTCCAAAATGTGGCCTTAGGATTAGGGTTAGGTTTAAAGACAGAGTGAGCAGGAGTTTTCAGACCACAGTGGTCTTCAAAGTGGTCTTCTCTCCTGAGCCTGGTTCTGCTGGAGGTTTCTTCCTGGTAAAAGGGAGTTTTTCCTTCCCACTGTTGCCAAAGTGCTGTCTCATAGGGGGTCACATGATTGTTGGAGTTTTTTTCTTTATGTATTATTGTAGGGTCTACCTTACAATATAAAATGCCTTGAGGCGACTGTTGTTGTGATTTGTATAAATTAAAAAAAAATCAACAACAGCACACATAGGCTTGCAAATTTAAAAGCAGTGTGACTGACATGCCAATGTTATTGCCACAAAACAATCAATCCACAAAAAATGTATAGAGAAACTCCACTAAATATTGAGGGCTGTTTCCCAGCCAGTACAGATCCGCACATCAGGGACACACATGTAGACATTAATGCTTCACATCACCACAGAGAGGACCTAGAAATAAAGGGAGAGAAATAAACACAGAATTCCCCCAGGCTAGTCGACAAGTCAAGGAGAGAGATCCGAGGGAGAGAATCACAAGGAGAGTGCTTTCAATAACGGAGGTTTCCATCATTCAGAAGTCTGGTATAACCACTCCATCCAAAGTGACTCCAGTTCAGAGCTTCCCTAAACCTGCATTCTTTTAATAATCCGCAGGGAGCAGATCCTCTGGCTTCTAGAAGAACTTCAGTTGTATAAAATTCAGATACCTTAACCTATGACTCAGGCAAACACTTTCCTGATGTATCTGTGATCTTTATTGTTAGTCTGAAGTCTTATTGGTTAAAACATAATATTAATTTAGTACATTTTTCAACTTGATCAACATCATGAGTTAAATGCTGTCTCATTTTCAGTTTATGGAAGAACTAAAGCAATTTAATGGACTATACATCATTAGTAGTGTCATATAGCAATCACTCCATATCCAATATAATAGTAATATAATAGTGAGATATGTGAATATACTTTTCTTTGAACATTTCTCTGAATATGAGCAGTATTTGGGAAAAACACAATCAGTCACTGGGTAAATAAATGTATGTGGTGCCATTGCAAATAATTTGGTGAGTTCTCTTGTATACTTGAAAGGGGAGAATTTTCTTATCATTAATAACAACTTGATTTCCATGAAAAGCAATTAAGAATTTCATCACAATGGTTACTTTAGCAGCAGGAGCAGGTTTAAATAGTGAATTTTAACATTGAGAAATAACTCAATGTTAGTGCAGATAAAAGAATTCAATCAACCTGAAAGAGTGCGATATAACAAGCCTGCTGCTTTGTTTTCTCTTTCATACAGTTGGGTCCATAAATAGTTGGACAGTGAACTTTTTGAACTTTTTTTTAATCTTGGTTCTGTACATTAGCACTATGAATTTTAAATGAAACAACTCAGATGCAGATGAAGTGAAGACTTTAAGCTTTAATTTAGTAGGCTGAACTAAAAAAAAAAAGAGGAACTCCTAAACCCTTCCTCCAATTTGAATGTGGGCGATCGTGGCTCAAGAGTTGGCAGTTTGTCTTGTAATCGGAAGGTTGCCAGTTCGAGCTCGGGATCGGACAGTCTCAGGTGTTGTGTCCTTGGGCAAGATACTTCACCCGTTACCTACTGGTGGTGGTCAGAGGGCCCGGTGGCGCCAGTGTCCGGCAGCCTCGCCTCTGTCAGTGCGCCCCAGGGTGGCTGTGGCTACAATGTAGCTTGCAATCACCAGTGTGTGAATGGGTGAATGACTGAATGTAGTGTGAAGCGCTTTGGAGTCCTTAGGGACTAAGTAAAGCGCTATACAAGTACAGGCCGTTTACCATATCCTCAAATGAAAGCTCGCATTTTACACATTATATCCAAGTCCGTTATATAACTATAATTGGAATACGTGTATGTGTCAGTAAACAGGTAAAAAACTACACTTGTACACTGTATTTACTTAATGAGAGATGCAGACATATAATACACTGGATAATCAGCTAAGTAGTACTGGTTAATTTATTTCTTTATTTTGGTATTATTTTATCTTCTCAGTCTTTTGTGGTTCATGAATATTTTCAAGGAGCTGTGACCTTTAACATGTTCTGTTTTGGATTATTAAATACCAATTAGGTAGAACTTGGACTGAAAATAATTTTTACTGCTTCACTGATTCTGTCTGGATCTAAATTCCACCTCTTCTCACTGCTCTGTTGTTCTAAAGCAGCCTCTCTCACACACATATAACTGTGTTCTCTGTTCTTCAAAGACACCTCTGGAGGTAGCCTGAGGGAAGGCTCTTTTATGCTTTAAGCCATCAATTGACCAATCAAGGATTGCCCAAGAAAAGTGACAGTTGCCACGGGGACAGAAGAGAGTACACAGAGCAAACTATTTTTAATGACAGCACTTTTACTATAAAGGTACCTGAATAAGTCTAAAAAACACTTTGTAGTCTGGCCAGAAGTTGACGGGGCCCAGAACAGCATATACACATTACATGCAATAATTAGCCTGAATAACTAAAGGAAGGCGTGCATGTTATCCTTTTTTTAACTGCTAGGTGGTCTCTATTACATCTCTGACAAGCCATCATCAAGACCGATGCGACATCTGAAGTCTTCTGCACTCCTGACCCTTTCATCAAGGAATTACATTTGGAACATCAAAGATGCAAAAATGACATCATGAAACATGAAGAGAGGCAGAAATTCCTTTTTCCCTTCCATCAATCTGCTTGCTGTTCATAAATGTCAGCCTTAGGGAAATTGAATGGCACCATTTTTCTGTGTTTATTAGGCTGGGATGAACTCAGTCTCATCGACCTTTCAGAGTACATATCTTCAATTAACTTGGTGTGGGTAAGTCAAACTTGGAGTTCCAATGGCTGGCAGAGTCTGAGCGCTAAGATCCCCGAGGATACATTGCCTCGATTAAAAGAAAAGAAGAAGAAGAAGAGATGAAGACAGGAAGTTCATTGCAAGATAGGCTTGAGTCCACTGGGAGAATGTCAATTTTTTATTACTTAAATGCCCCGTCTTAAATGCCAAAGTAGTATAATCCCACAAGTCATTACTGATTTGTGGCGAGTTGCTCTCAATAGTGATTTTGGGCTGTTTGTTTGAGCACATTCATTATTTCAAACCAGACTCTGATCTCAAACGGAAATTAAGAACTATATTTACTAAAGAATCAGTAAAATGTAATGTTGTCTGAATAAATAAATTAATTTTTGCTTTGATTTGTTGTGTTATTGATTTTAGGAAAAAAAGATTAAAAAAAGATATATTAATTATCTTATATATATTATTTATCAGGGCTTTGATAATCTTGTCAAAAGAGTGACATCTAGCTGCTTTAATGCCACCATTAAGTTAAGCTAATTAGTGCTAAAATTCCCAATGAAATCAAGCCTAGCGTGTTAGTTCATCCTTTCCAATTAGAATAAAACCATCAAAAGCAGATCTCACAAGCACGTACCATTAGAATTTTTAAAGAAACCATTTAAAACCAACCATTTTCAACCTGCTAAAAAAAAAGAACAGAAAAACATCATTGCAGGCTGAATTTAGCCAACCACTGCAACTGGAAAAACTCATATGGAAGCTTAAGGTTTAGACTTGGTTTCCACAAGTAATCCTTTAGAAAAGTTAAAAAACAACAACAACAACAACACAGCTGGAGACAAAGTATAGATTAAACTACTTAAAAATTTAGAACACTTGCATTCAAATCATGATTCCATCTCTCTCCCGCAGCAAACACCAGTATACTGTGCTTTCAAGAGCTCTAGCTACTGGCACTGACCTTAAATTCTACTTGCATTTCTACCCACCAACAAGCAGAGCTGCCTGCATCACCTTTAAATTCTCCTTAGCCTCCATAATCCTACATTTGTTACATTATGTTATTTAGCAATCAATTTGTTATGAAAGTTCAGGAAATTCCTCCTTCACATTATTTTTCCACCCCCAGGAGTGGTTACAGCTACTTCTAGGGACACATTTAATGTGATAGTCTGACAAAAAGGCTCTCATTCCAAGTGATGTCCCCACCAGACACCATTTTCCACCTCCCCACCCAGCCTCTGTCAATATACATCACAAAGACTACTCTTGTTTAGTGTAGCTGCTGTGATTAAAGTGAAGGCTAAGAAAAAACACAGTATGTTCTTAGAATAGCTGTATCATACTTCGGGCTGTTTCACCCACAACACAGATAATCTAAAAAATATGTCTATGTAGGCTATGGGTTTTGCTATTTTGACCCCTCTGACAGCATTTAATAATGCTGTCAGAGGGATCTATATCATATATATGCCACAAATGTCTGAAATCTGTCCTACATGTGCTTTATTTAAACGGCAGTGGCTGTGAAGGTGTAAAAAAGTTGCCTAGACCAAGACATCCATTTTCGTTTAAGCCAAACTGGGTTCCAAACCACAAATAAACAAGGCACTGCAAAATTCATGAATAAAAGGCTCCATCAATATTTCAGTCATGGCTTCATGTAACTAAATTAAGTACCCAGCTGTCTGTTTAGCGCGCACCCCTTGTCTCCACACTGGCTCCGTGCTCTCGGTGCGTCCTTGGACTTCCTAATGTCATGGTACACAATGGCACAGGAGGTTGTAATTCAAATTGGGGTCAGGGGACCCGGGGCACTAAGTGAACATTAAACCGCCTCCCATCCGGTTGGCCTCTGCCCCAAATTAAAATGAGCCATTTCTTCTTTTTACTTCAATTACGTTGCGTACGAAAAAAGGGGGTTCATAGTAAGGAATCCGGTAATAATACGTTCCATTATGAATGTTTGACTTTCTCTGAGCAGAATAAACAGACAATAACAAGATGTTCGTGACCCTGAGCCACCCCCACCCCCTGCACGAAGCCATTAAAAAGTCCCGATGCTTCAACAAAGCCCGGAGCCTTTAAACATCCACGGCGCCTCCAGGTGGACCACCTGGGTGCATAAAAACCACACCGTGCCTCTTCTCCCTGAGAGGCGCGCAGTGTGCGTCTGCAGCAGCCGCAGCAGCAGCCTACTGCGAGAACAATAACTTGTTTTTAGTGATGTGCGCTGACGCTGGAGTGACGGATGGTGGAAGGTGACAAAGAAGGGGCTATAGGGATGGTGCATGAACCAGTGGCTCGAGACGGGACAGGATGAGGAGAGAGGCTACTTACGCTGCTGTTCTCTCCTGTCCAGTGGACCATCGCCTGGTTGTGGGTCGCATCCCCTTTGAGCACGAACGAGCTGCTGAGCAGGGACATTTGTTTATCCCAGGACAGGGCTCTTCTGAAGCGGGGTGTGCTCCCCGCCCCGACTGCTTTCTGGCCCGGCAGGAAGCCTCTTTCTCCGCCGTTCAAGTCAAACGTGCGATCCTCCCAGCCTCGCCGGTTTAAAGCCACGCTGCCACAGCGCACGGGTCCCGGTAGTGCCATCCAGGCCGAGACGGTCAACAGAAAGACGCAGAGGTACGCAGCAGCTGAACCCGGTTCTTCGGGACGGAGAGGTGCCATGCTTTACGCCGTACTAGCGCCCGTAACGCGGAGACTGATGAAGAGACTGCTGATGCTTGTGGGAGATAGATAGGTGTATACTGTAAACCGAGGAAGAGAGAGTGAGGGAGGGATAGAGGGAGGGGAACTGGAGCGAAGTCAGACAGTGAGAACAACGTGGACGAGTCTCGGTGCCAAGTACGAACCACAGGACGATGCAGCGGTGCCATCTGCTGTCCTGCAGCTGTACTGAGCTCGCATCACTCCATCCATCTAAATAAAGAGTTCCAACATGACGGCAGCACTGCCTAAAATCACTGCCGTTATTTTTAACAACATTGTGTGTTTCTTGTTGGTTTCAAACTGAATTCGACCGTGATCAGTGTCACAGTGATCCACAACTGACGTAGTGGTGCAGTGGTTTAGTCTTCGCGACCTTCGTATGCTTATCTGCTGATGTCAGGGCATAGACTGATAATCAGCAACACCTGATGGTCACTTAGTAACATGCTTAACCACTGTTGAGTCTATAGCTTTTTTGTTCGGGTGGGAAATATGCTGAAAATACATTTATGTATTAAACTTACATACACACTGACATTTTCTGAGTTAGATTTAGTTGCTTATTGCTTATCTGTTTTATTCTATTTGTTATATTTATGAGTACCATGGACATGTTTAGTAACTTTGTGTCAGATAAAGTGAGGGTTGAATGAGTTGGTCATACGTTCTAATTTATATTTATTTCTTTAACTTATCTTTTTCTTTAATTTAACTGATAGAAACAATAAAATGACCTTAAAAAAAGCATGCGTGACATCCGTCCCTCTGTGTATTGGTTGCCAGCTGGCCAAAGGGTCAGAGTTCACATTTGATCTCACAAAGTAATAGCTCCACTCCCTGCATCTGTTCTCGTATCCAATTACACTTGGAGGCAGAATTAAACTATGACTCGGTGGTTTTGTAGTATTTGGGGTTATATGTAAACAAGAGTTCACCTTTACTTTCAGATTACATGTTTTTCTAATATAGCAGGTATTATTTTTGCTCATATTAGAGATAAATCCATAAAAACACTGTACAAAATCAAAAAGCTTAACATGTTTTTATTAGTCTCAGGGTTTGCTTATAAAACTGAAGGGTTTAACTATGGTAACCTTAGTAACTGCCATTTCAGTGCGGATTGATGTAATGCGGAAAACATGGAACATTTTGAGAGTGATTATAGTTCCATGAGAATTACCGTCCCAATTTCTTTACAAAACTGTGGGCCTATAAAACCCTGGGTCTACTGGTTTGCGGCTCTAGGTATATAAAAATGAAACTCCATTGAATATCAGTTTTGCCTGTGGATTTCTTCCTTCAAATCAGGCTTTCCATGATCAAAAGGGGCGTTCACCTGTAATTGTAAAGCATCCAATATGAATCCTTGCTATTTAAAAATATCTGTCATTTGTCAAAGTCTCTTTCATATGATAGATGCCACAAGGAGGGAAAGTCCAGTTTGCGCCCAGAATTACAAAGTGGGAACAAGAACTCAATTTTAACAGTAAAAGGCCTAATCAGAAAGATGCTAAAGGAGGGGAAGTCATCTTCTGTGACTGGTTGTGGGGTGCGTGGAAAGACAAGAAAGAAAAGGAGAGCATAGAGACAGCAGGAACAATAAATATGATTATATTACAAAAACAAAAAAAAAAGTTCAATAAGTAGCGATAATTAGAGGGAATTTAATGTGATTTATTGATGTACAGAATTCAGTTTGAAGTTTTTGGCAATTAGACTCTGATGGCCCATCACAGCAGAACAGAATCCCAGCGGTGATTGGAATTAGAACAAGACTCCCTGGAGTCTAGACGCTGGTGATAGAGATGACGATGGAAGTTTGAATGGAGCCTGAGTGACCAGTGAGAGATGGTAATGGGGAAGAGGTGGATTGCACGAAGGCAACTGCAAGGGAGAGTGACAAATGTGCAGTGAGATTTAAAGGTCTAGATTGGACTAGACCCGTGATGTCACTATCAGCTTGACAGCATGGGAAAGTACAAGTGATGTAAAGCTTAGATTAGCCACCAACATTAGCCACCTTATTGCTCGTCTATCCCAGTTTGTATGTTTCTGTGTGTGCATGTGTATCTGAGTATGTTGGTTATTGTGTAGCAGCGGGACTCAGTTAAGATTTCCCAACTTTTGGTTCTGGATACTTGCTGGCAATCATGTACCTGTGTTGATCTTGTTAAGAGCCGCAACTTAGGGGAGTGGCTGAGCTTCAGTCAGTGCTGGATTGTTGAAGGACTACTGTCAGTGTAAATATGGTTGTGGTATTAATTTATGGTACTGCATGTGTACAGGAACATGTAGCGAGAGTGGAGAGAAAATTGTAAATACTGAGTAAGCTGAAGTGGAAAGCAGCCTTGTGAGAGGAATCACTTGCACCTGGGATTGGGATCTTGTGGACCTTTTCACGGTACTGAAGGATTCCTGCGCTTGGGTCCCTGCTTTGCCTCACAGCAATTCTGACACTTTACTTTCTTTAAGAACAGACCTTTAACATTTTTAGGTTTTATTGTTGCACACAGAATTGATTTGCTTTATATAAGCTTTCCTACACAATTTAACAAATATTCACTTTATACATAATCATTACACATTTCATGTCCTTTCCATTGCTTTGTTAATAAGCAATAATCTTATATTTACAGTCGTATGAAAGAAAGTTTTCCCAGAACTCTGTGCAGTCCTGTGAAAAACTAGCTACAGGCTGCTTCCACACTGGAAGTTGTTGCTGCTTCCATAGGAATTGAGATGGTGAATAGCAGCCAAGTGCTGTTAATGAAATGCGCTTGATTAACTGATCATCAGCAAGTGTGATAATCTCTATAAAGGAGCAGGTTTTTTTGGCAGGTTGCTGGCCTGGTGCATTTGGGTGCATGTTAATGCCACAGTGTTCCCAATCAGAGAATTTGCAAAAATCCCAAATTGTAAGAGACTGGTAGAGTCACACAGCTCTACTTCCTGGCTGCGGCTCAGAAGGTAGAGCAGGTCACCTACTAATTGGAAGGCTGGCGGTTTGATCCCCATCTGCTGTGGTCCGCATTGGACAAGCATAGAAAAAAATGCTTGTGTGAATGAGGCAAGTTGTAAAAGTGCACTTTTAAGAGTAGAAAAGCATTATATAAGAACCAGTCTGTTTACCCTTTACAAAAATAATTACTTTGAGTTAATACTGCTGGTGGGTCAACAAGCTAATGAATTTTGGGCTTTAGTTACAACTATAAATATAGTTATAGTTGGTGTCATGTATCATGTATGGTTTGCATACATGATATAAATCTGTATAAGCATTCTTGCTTATTCAGATGTTTTATCTGTAATTGTGTTTTCATGTTTGTAAGATGTCTAGCAATATATTGTTCTTACCAGAGACTCAGGGATGTTTAGATTTAGGAGGAAACAGACAAGATTATGTTTACCGGGGACAACTGTGGTTGCATAAAGGATTTCTGCATGTGCAGAATTCAGGAGGGAAACTGGCTTCGTGTTCTTCTGGTGGATCACCGGCATCAAGTTTTATATACGGTCTTTCTCTCTGGAATTTGAATTTTCTTAGATATTTCTCGGATGTGCTGGTGTACTCTCACAGTCCAGTGACATGAATGTTAAAATATTTTAGTGGTTCTCTACAGATTTTTAGGCACATTCCAGTTAAGAAGCCAAAAACAGTTCATGCTACACCCCATAACTTTTGTCAAATCAATTCAACTTTGTTAATATAAGCTCGAAATCTCAACAACAGTCATCTCAATTTTATTTGACCTCATCACTTCATTTTTCACCACGTTCTCTGCACTGTAGTGGACATGTGGACGCTGCACTGAGGCTCACTGGGTTAATCTGTGGTTCTGAACAGTTCTTAAACTGGTTGTTTTGCTACGACTCGCAGCTTGTCATGGTTCAACCTGACTCTCACCCAGTGTCAGCTTGGTTAGACATCAGCATCACCAAAAAGATACTGAAAAACAAACAAGGTATTTCAAAGATCTAACACCAGTCAATCACAAGGCTTAATTTTTGTAAACCATACCTTGTTGTTCTTTTTGTAAGGTATAAAAGATCCAATGAGCAAATCACTTTTTCTATAGTTTTGAAGATTTACATATACAGGAGACCCCAAAAAGAATGTGATGTGATACCTTAAGAGTCTGATCATAAATAAGATAGTCACATCAGTGTAAACATACTTGATATGAGCTCTGTCTTTTAAACATCTGCAAAATCACATAGAAATTTCAAACAGCATCTCTGTGACCTCTTAGCAAACTCAGTTTGGTAAATATTTCACGGCCTTCGTTGATAGTTGTCTGTGGCATCTCTGTGTGTATGTGATCACAGATGAGGAGTATGGATTAGTGAGGCAGGTCTTGCATCATTTGAGCACAGAGACAGCTCAAGGGGAGGAGAACCTTGGACTGCAGAAGCCCAGCTTGTTAGCATGCTCCTGAGCTGCTCCTGAATGTAGCTTTGTTCATCATGAAATTTTCATGGATAATTGGATGTTATGAAGATTAATGTGCTTTAGTTTCACAGGGCTGCAGGAGAACTTTGAAAGACTTTGACACTCAACACCTTCCAGGGGATGTCTCTGGCCTTTTTAGGAGATACGTGATATGGTCTTACCTTGATAACTCAGCTTGATGCACTAGGTCCTTTCACTCACATCATGGCAATTTGAGCCAGCGGTTCGACAGCGTCTGCATTGTGCTGTGCTCTCCACATGCCCCGGAGGATCTGCAGTCTAACTTCATTGTAATTTATTGCAATTAAGGAAGGCACAGAAGCAAAACTAATTGTACATTTCACTCTCATTACTAACATTTCCTTCTGTTCACTGTAGACTGTAATATATTTAATCATAAATCAACCAGAAAAACATTCCACATATGAGGCTCCTTGGAGTAAAATCTCATGTGTTTCAAATTATGTTTGGGAGTTAAAGAGGTTAGGAGGAAATGCGGGAGAAAATATTAGATGTAAGGATGAAAAATGCTTTCTCTTGAATTTAGTTTTTCTTTACTGATTGTGCATTCTCTGGCACATCACAACTGTTTAAATTCTGTCTACGTGTATTTTAAATTGAAGGAGTTTTTATTTGAACACATTTCAAGGTCTCTTTTGAAATTTTGTGGGTGAAAAAAGATTTATATTTTATGAAAATATTGGCAGTGCTGCAAACTTTTTGGTATTCTTGGGAAAATTTTGCTTCTATTCAAAAAGTTTAACAGAGTTTTTTTCTCCATTTATAATTGCAAAAAGTTTTGTATTGTTTTACAAAAAAATCAAAATGTTGCTCCTTTTATTTATCACAATTTCAATCATTGTGTTGCATGATTATATACAACCAGAATGTTCCTCCCATAAAGGTGTTTGTTTGAAAAACAAAATGAAATGAAAAAAGTTTCACTGTCCATCAACTACTTGAAAATAAATCACTTTAAACTTCTATTTAATCTTCTTGGTATTTTCCACATTCTGTTATATTGTTTTAATAGTGGATATGGATCAAAGGCTACTTGGGTTTAAGTATGTCACTGCCCACGTGTTTTCATCACATATAAACAGTGTTGGGACTAACTAGGTTATTATTGTAGTAACGAGCACGGTAACTAGTTATTATGCCAAAATCAGGAACGTGTTAATAGTTACTGGGATTTAGATAGGGTCGTTATTTGTTACTTTGTGTGGTGGCTATCACGGAGCTTCCACAGATTCATTACATTAGCAAGTGGTGGAAGCCAGCAGGTGGATGAGGGAAAGGGGAGGCAGGAGGAGCAGAGACCCGAGGCGGCCGCCGGTCCAAGTGTCAGGTGAACTGAACTTCAGGTAAGAAGTTATGACCTGCAGTCTATCTGGGTCAGATATGAATCAAGTTTAGGGGTAGTTTATTTTCGTTATACTATAGCTATAGCTAGCATGACGGAGTTTTTATACAGCTGGGTGGGTGCTATGATGTTACTGATGTTGAACTTTATTTTGTTCATAAGGTTAATTATTAGAGTTGCCAACCGTCCCCTAAAAAACGGAATCGTCTCGTATTTAGAGAAAATATTACGCGTTTCGTATTGAGGTGAAAAGAAACACATTTTGTCCCGGACTTCAGCTACAATGAAAAAGGCACAAAGCTGGAGTTATTCTGTGTCTTTGCAGCACAGCTGCCTCTTCTTCTTTCATTCTCCCCTCTCCCTCTCCTGTTTCTACTTCAATCATGAAACTGATCAATGATCAGCTGATCGGCTTTTCTCTCTTGTTTGTTTATCGCTCACTTTGCGCCAGAAAGAGGAAATCAGTGGATGTCGCGCTAAATGACAGCAGCACGTTTAAGCTTGATCAGCTGTTGTTAGAATTTATTTAATATTACTTTCTAGTATCAGCTAATGTTTGCTGGAACCACAGCTGTAAACTTGCTGGTCATGATATGGTTTGGTTATCTGGTGAGAGGGAAACATGAAGATGAAACCAGGAGATGTCCTTACTGAACCATCAGAGCTGAACAGGTGATGGAGAAACAGGTTTACCTTTTAGGTGACATGAATGAGTTGAAGGGAAGTTATGAACTGTTTCTGAGAGACAAATAACACCAGGATCCTTTTTTACATAGCTGACAGCTGGTAACTGTGCAGGAGCGGATCTAGCAAAGTTTTGCCAGGGGGCCAGGTAGGGCATTAATGGGGAAAGGGGGGCACAAGGAAATACTTTTCTTTCTTATTCTCATTTAAAATGTCTAGCTTTTTAAAAAAATAATTATCTGAATCTTAAAACAAACAATTGATACATTGATACATTGATACCACGAAAACTGTGTACATCACTGTCACAACAGCTTTTGTTTTCATTCAAAGGCTTTATGATTTTTCCTATAATGGTGCAAAAATGGTGCCGATTTTCTGTCCCAGTCCAGCCCTGTAAGCAGCTCATCTGCAGTCTGGTGTTACCTACATCTTCCTATTCAGAAGGCAGAATTTCTGAGTTCTGAGTACAATCGAAAGCACCACGACTGCAGTTTTTGTGTTGGATGTAAAAAGCGCACGTGACGCTGTGACGTAGGCTAGAATCATGTGGCGATCAACGACGATCCAGGCGTGGGATTTCTCTCGTGGAAATATGCACATTATCTTTTCCTTTCTATTGGTAGGTGGCACAGTGCACTTGTGGCAAGTAAGCAAGCTCTTGCTTGCTTACTTGCCACAAGTTGCACAGTTGCTTACTTGCCACTGTGGCAGACTGGCAAAGTTATGGAAGCAACACATTAACAAGAGAATTCTGAGTAAAACCAAAGTTACTTTCCCTAGTAACTAGTTGCTTTGAAAGTAACGAGTAACTTGAAGTAACTGAGTTACTTTTGATAGAACTAGTAATGTAACTAAGTTACTAATTTAAAGTAACTTACCCAACACTGCATATAAAAACAGCCAAGCTTCACAAAAACATGGATACGCAAAAGGCAGTTTTGAATTTGAGAATGAATTCTTGAAAAATAATGAAACCTAGCCAATTATCATATTCAGCACACTGCTCCTTCAGTGCTAATCACAATAGCCTGTGTGTTGACTATTTATTTGTTGGTAAGAGAACAGAAGGTCAACATTTTGTAAGCTATGAATAGGGTATTAATAGCATGATCATAAGTTTCACAGATCGCTGAGCAACCTGGAGAAAGAGTGAGCTACATGAGGATGCTCTTTGTGGACTAGAGCTCAGTTCAACACCTTAATCACAATGACAATTTGGTGGTAATCCTCACCAGCAAACTGGCCACCTTCAGATCCTCCCTGCCACCTGCTCCTGGATCAAAGGCTTCCTCGCTAAGCGGTCTCAACCAGTCTGACTTGCTAACTGAACATCCTTAAAACAAAAGAACTCATAATGGTTTTCAGGAGACACAGACAGGTCCACTCTCTTCTCATTACTGGGTGAAATCTGTCTCCATCTTCAGGTTTCTGGGCACCCACATCTCCACGTGTGGACCCACAACACCAACACCCAGGTAAAGAAGGCCCAACAGCTGCACTTCCTCCATGCCCTGAGGAAGAATAACGTGAACCAGAAGCTGCTGCTCACCTTCTACTGCTCCTCAGTGGAGAGCGTGCTCCCCTACTGCCTGGGTATTTGGTACACAGGGGCCACGACTGAGAACAGGAAGGCTGTGCCCAAAAAAATAATTGGCTGCCCTCTGCCACCCCTGGAGGCCACCGTCAGCTCCTCCTGTCTCAGGGAAACCAAGGCCATCACAGGTGACCTTGCACCCTGCCCACCTGTTTGACCCGCTGCTCTCTGGTCAGTGTATCAGGTCATTCAGGTCTCACACCTCCAGACTCACAAACAGCTTCTTCCCCTGGTCCATTCAAACTGTCAACAAACACTATCAACCCACACCCCACCCCTGCCCACCCACCTCACCAATCTGAGCCATGGTCTGAGTAACCCGCATCACTCAGGCCACTCACACTCTATTCAGAACAAGTCTTTTCTTTGCACTACTTTCAAGAACTTTGCATCTATTTTGTTCTCTAATGTGCACCTTTCTCTTATTTCTCTAGATTCCTCTTGTTTTGTATATTTCTCTCTTGATTGTATATATTTATCCTGTTTGTTATTTATTCTATTCGGTCTACTATTTATATCTACTATTTATATTTTACCCACAGGAAAGTACCAAAATTGTGTCATCGTACATTGACTATAAAGAGCGATTCTATTCTATTCAGGGTAACTCCTGAAAACATAGCCTGCTTTTTGGAGTATCAGCAGTAGGTCAGGCCAGTTTTAATGCTGTGCCATTACAGACCTATAGACAGCACAAATTACCACTAGCCTGTTATTAGTTGTTGGTTGATGATCTGAAGACTTTGCCCTCATTTGAAACTTTGATCATCAAGATATTTTTTAAATTTAGTTTTTATAACAGTCAGTACTAATTTAGCTTTAGTTATAAGGGTGCTGGTCCTGAGCGGTCTGAGGGACAATCAGGAAATGAACCACCTCATTCTTGTAAGCGCACCAGATTTGCCTCGTTGCAGTTTTGGTCAAGAAAATGAAATATAAATACAGGAAATAAAGGTTTGACACACTGGAGCAGGCAAATGGCCATAACAGAAGCACAAGTACAAGGGGGCAAAACTGAACTTAAACTGAAAGAAAAAAAACAGTCATTAAGTGCATCAGTCTGAATTTAAATCAGTGCATGTTTTTTATTTTTCTCTTTGTATTCACTATGTGATCTGAACTGAGAGAATAACAATGAGGATCCTAAAAAGGGCCACCATGCCTCAAGCCAGTGATCAAATAAAATATTAGGGACCCAACAGTGGTCACTTGGTTTAAAGTAGATTGTATGAACTGTTAGTATGTGAAGCAAACAACTGCAAAAAGATATTCCTTTATTTATTAGTTTTCCCCGTGTCTATAATATTTTTTTTACAAAAATTTCCTGCTGGGGTTCCATAGGAAGTTTCTAATATATGGTGGTAAAGGAAGTTCTGAGTGGAGTAACTCACTAGGACTCAAAAACAAAACTTTTTGTGTAGTTTCTCCAGGTGAGTTCAAATTTGCAATTCACATATTTTATTTCCACATTCACTGGCTTTCATATTGGGCCTGTCATATGGAGTCAGGTCATCTGCAGGCTGTGATCTGTATTCTTGCTGCCTTACCTACTCTCCCTCTCTCTCTCACACCCACACACACACACACACACATTTCCACAGTACTATGAAATATTTAAGCTTACACTCCAGTTTAGGGGGTGCAGTTGCAGGCAGTATACTGACATTAGAGGTCTTGGAGGGGGCACACTGTGTTACCCACTCCTATCCATGTGTGTGTGTGTGCGCGCGTGTGTGCACGTGTGAATAAAGTAAGGCTGCCTACAAGTTTGTTTCTTAGATCACAAGTAAATTTTTAATTCAAAGTCCTGCCACATCAACTCGACAACTTGACTTTTGTTATGATCAGTGAATTCGTAACACATCACACTGAGGTAAGGTTTTCATGCTGAAATATATTATTAATGCTAAGTAAATTATTCATCATTATCCAGGCATGTATTATTTACAATGTTGTCTTCTGAATTATTTTGTTAAAATGACTAAATAAGTAAAAATAGTTGCTAATAAATACATTGGAAGATACTGGAAAATCCTTGATTCTGAGCCCCTCCCATAGCTGTCCTGCAATACTTGCTCAGAGGCAGTTATTCAACTTTGCCCACTAGGGCTTTGACTTGTGAAAAAGCTTGTGGATTTTCAAGGCGGGTGTAGAAAAAGTGAAACTAGAAAAGTCAGAGAAGGGAGTGTCGTGTACCCAGAATCTGTTTGGTACTGTGATAATGTAAAAAATGTGTTTGATGTAATGCTGATGCACCTCCTGCCCTCAAAACCATCAAATATTCAAACTGTGTGCTCCCGTTCTGCCACTCAGGCAGCCGATCTCAGATCTCATTTTTGGTGTTGTCCTCATTTAGAATAACAGCACTCTCTCCATTTATTCCCAGACATCAGTAACACCAGAAAGATGCTGATATGTAAATAATCAACTAAGATCACCTTTTCAACAGTGATGCTGCTCACGGGTCACTAAAGCCTGCATCTTTCTGTTAAGATGCAGGTTTCTGTCCCCTAAAAGAAACATATTCAAGTCTTTATCAAGTAACTACATTCTGTTTGCAGCAGAGCTCTTTAGTTTTGAATATCATAGTAATATCACTAATTTGACTTAAGTTGATGAGCCATAATTAAATACTCATCAGCATTTTGCTCATTTTTGAGTTGTTTCAGTTATCATTATCATCAGTTTTTATTTATGTGGTGTTAAATCAACAACTACAGTTGCCTCAAGGTGTTTTATGTCGTAAAGACTCAATAATAAAAAGAAAACAGAGTGGCCAACAATCTTATGACCTCCTCTGAGAAAGCGTTTGGGCAACACTGGGAAGGAAAAACTACCTTTTAACAGGTAGAACATGTCTCTGGGAGGGGCAACCATCTGCTGCCACCTGTTTGGGCAAGAGCAGTAAGACAGGACGAGGACAAGCTGTGAAAGAGAGCCAGAGAAATAATGAATGAACGATTAAATACAGAGTGGTAAATATACAATAGACAGTGGAAAAGAAACACTCAGTGCATCATGGGAAGCCCCTAGCAGCCGCGAGAGCGAGGATAAAGGGAGGATTCATGCCATTTGATCCGATCCTAACTATATGCTTTATCAAAAAGGAAAGTTTTGAGCCTAACCTTAAAAGTAGAGAGGATGTCTGTATACAGAATCCAGGCTAGGAGCTGCTTCCATGGAAAAGATGCCTAGAAGCTGAAGGCTGTGCCTCCCATTCTAATTTTAAAAACTCTAGGGACCACAAAAAGCCTGCAGTCTGAGAGCAAAGTGCTCTAATGGGGTGATATAGTACTATATGATGGGGCCTGGTAATTTAAGACCTTGTTTGGGATGAGAAGGATTCTGGATTTAACAGGGAGCCAATGAAGAGAAGCCAATAGGTGCTCCAGCACTTTGGATTAGCTGAAGGCTCTTCAAGGAGTTTTCAGGACATCCTGATAATAACAAATTACAGTAGTCCAGCCCTTAGCAATCTGATGCAGACCTTACCATAGAGTCCTGTTCTTCTTTGATTTGGCTGCGGTTCTGTAATGATTTTGCCTTCTGTCATCTTAAATGGATTTCATTTAATAAGATGACATGAAAGGAGAAAAAAGACAGGAATCAGAACCTCCTTACTATTTTTCTTAAACCTTAAAAATTTGCTGTTTGTGCCATGAAAGCAAAGCAAACTGCAGAGTTTAGGGAACTCTTTAACAATCGGTCACTAGATGTAACACTTTTCATGCTATAGCCAGTTTTCTGACTTGAATGTAACTTTTACAAAAAGTGATTAGTGCAGCCTTAATGTTAAATTCATTCAGCTGAAATCAAAAACAGATAAAGTGGACGCTTTAAAAAGTAGACAATTACCAAAATGTCTACATTAACATTTAAACATTGCTAGTCCCTATAGCACAAACACACATTTTGATGCGGTGAATGTCAAACTTCCATTTTAAAGGGATCTCATTTTAATGAAGCACAGGGCAATTGATCTTACTGAACTCCTGAGAAGTAATTATCTCAGTTCAGGGAACATAAAGCACATATAAATGCAAATATACTCACACACACACCTTTTTCCACACACTCACACAGCAGCAGTCACCCACTAAGTATTTCATATCTCATCTTGCATGGTCTAAAAGGCGTGACCATCTATTAAGGACCACACAGGACTGTGTCCCCCCCTCCACCTCGTGCAGTCACACTCTGTCATCGTAGATTAAAAGCAGCGAGGTTGATAACTCAGCCTACCTTGTGGATCGAATGCCTCCATGGTCGTTGGCGCCACTAGTGCATGAACAGGAACATTTGTACTAGATGAATATACATGAGTGTTTTCATGTTAATGCAGCCATGCATAGTCGCGTTTACATCTTGGGCTGTACTTTTTATACTCACACTGAATACACCAAGTCGTACATTATTGCAGAAACCTCAGCAGCAAACAAACAGCAAAAGCACGATTTTAGGGTGAAACGTTAACAGATAATAAGTATAACAGGTGGAAAATCTACTTGCAAGATTGACTGATTAGAACTCTGTGAAAATGTGTGTGCAGGGTGTTTCTCATGTCGGATAATGAAGTTTTCAGGCACTATTTAACATACAGTTTTTCCTTTTTCCCCTGTGCTGACCCATTTGAGAAATGCTGTGTTATGCTGTTATGCTGAAGCTGAGTTCTGATGAATGATGTGCAAAGCTCCATCACAGGATGGTGTAATTCTCCGAGCAATCACACTGACCTACATTAAACCTTCAAGGATGATGGACTAATCAGAGTGGCGCTATCTATGAGGACAGTATATGTTCCTCTTATTAACAGAACTGTATGACTAATGGAATCTGACTGGTTTGAAGACTTATACCAATATTAAAACTTGAAAATTATTTAGAGCAAGGTACATATAACCTTGCTCTAAATAATACAGAGCAAGTTATCAAATTTCTGAGTCACGCAGAAATTTGATAACTTTGCTTGTCACTTTTTATCTAGGCCTTAAACCCCATGTATGAGGGGCCTGGGGCATATTGTATAAAGTGCCTTGAGTGCTCTGTGCAGACAAATAAGCCTTTTATAAAAGCACTGAATTAGAAAAAAATGGTGCCCAACATACAAACCATTCATATTTGCTAAATTAGCCTAAAATAGAAGGCTGCAAGGGAGCTGAGCCAAAAGAGACAAATGTTTGAAAAGGGTCGGACTTCCCTTCACTTCAGACAAATGGCTTGGAAGTTTAATTAAAATCTCACTTAATAACAGTGTTCTTGGAGTAGCTGGGTGAATGCTCGAGGGTACTTGTTGACCACATGCTGCTGGGAGACTTCAGCACTTAAGTGGGGAACAACGGTGTAACCCAAAGTGATGTGATGGCAAAGAACAGTCTGCCTCATCTGGACCCAAGTGGTGTTTGCTTTTGGACATCTGTGGAAACCACACTTTATCCATAACAAACACCATGTTAAAACATAAGGCTGTCCATAAGTGCACGTGGCACCAGGACACTGTAGGCCACAAGCTGAATATTAATTTCATAATCATTACAATTGATCTGTGGTTGTATGTTCTAGCATTCAAGTAGAGTGAGGAGCTGAGTTGTGAGCGAGCTGGTGGTGAGTTGGATCAGGTGAAGCAAAAAATCAGCTGTGGCAGGAGTTTGGTGAGGCCATGAAAAAAGATTGCGACTTCAATGGTAGATATCGTTGGATGGTGGAGGGAATACTTTAAGGAACTCCCATCACTGGGGGCAAGGTAACTGAGGTTGTTAGGGCTGTCTTCGCTGACACACCTATTTAACATCACATGAAGATCTGGGGTGGTGCCTTTGGATTGGCAGACTAGGGTGGTAGTTCCTATTTTTAAGAAAGTCGATACCAGGATACCAGAAAGGAGATTTCATCCTTTAACTGAACCTCAGAGTTGAGGGCTGTACTCTGCGCCTCGGCTGCAGAGGAGGGGTGGTGCAGTGGGTTTGGTGCAGTGCGAGGCAGGCTGGCAAGACAGCTGGGACCAATTCCCTAATCATGCTCTCCCTATTTCTTAACGCCAGGACCTGGAGGAAGTAGAGGAACTGAGCTGGAGACATAACAGCTGGAAAGCTGTCTCATGACAAGAGCAAGAGCACAAGCATGAGTTTTTGTAGTGCAATCACACTGAAAAATAAACTATCACTACTCTGCAAACACAGGCTATGTGTGAGTGTATGTTGTACTGGGTCCATAACACCCTGATATTATAGTGTTGAAACCCAGGAAGACGCTTGAAAGCCACAGGCTGCAAATTATGGCAGAGGTGACAGGTCCTAGATCAGCTGGTAGGTCACTCTGAGACATCTGTCGGTAACGCTGCACTGCATGGAGACGGAAGACTTTTTCAACATGTCCAGGACACAGCAGAAGTGTGCCAACTGGCCTACAGTGGAATGGTTTCTACAGTTGTTACTGCTGTTGTTGGGTGAGGCCCAAACGGCTGCTTGCTGCCAACTTTGAGGGGAAGTTTCCATCATGTGTCCAGAGCCATTGTGTACCGGCTCCTCTGAGGATCACTAGCGACAGTTCCATGGCAGCAAAGTGACAGCAGAGGATCAGCCCTTCACATTTGAACAAAGTCTCCAGCATGTGCAGCAAGGTGGTTTCAGCCCAAGTCATGGAGGGAAAAGGCGCAGCTGACCACCGAGGATCACCAAGTGGCACAGTCGGAAGAGGCCTGGGCTCCTGGTCAGCTGATCAAGCTGGCCGGTCCTAGCTCCAGGGAGGAGTCCTAAGCTCCACCCCGGCACTGGGGCCCAGTAACTCCTTTTTTCTTTGATCTTCCTGCCCAGGGTCTGGCGAACACAGGCGCTGCTCCTGAGTCAAAGGAGGCCACACAAACACTGCAACAAGAGTGCAGGAAGGAGGGACATACAGTAAGGTCCAAGCAGGTATACGCTAGGTCAGGGATGGGAAAATCCAGGCCTCAAGGGCGGGTGTCCTGCAGGTTTTAGATGTGTCCTTGATCCAGCACAGCTGATTTTTAATGGTTTAATTACCTCCTCAACATGTCTTGAAGTTCCAGAGGCCTAGTAATGAACTAATCATTTGATTCAGGTGTGTTGACCTAGGGTATCTAAAACCTGCAGGACACCGGCCCTTGATACCTTTAGTTCAACACCCCTGCGCTAGGCTATAGTGGACTGGGCTGTTTGCATCCTGCCCACACCCCAGCCCAGCAGCTTGTGCAAATAATGCCAGAGCTCACAGGTCCCGGATAGGCTGGAAAGGTATAGTGAACCTGATTTTTGTGGTACAATCAGACTGAAAAATAAACCTTCACTTCAATGCAAACACAGGCTTTGCATGTGTGTGTGTGTGTGTGTGTGTGTATGTTGTACTGGGTCCATAACACCCTCATGTTAGACTCAAATTCAGGAGGAACAATGTGGGTTTCATTCTGATAACAAAACGCTGGACCAACTTAGGATGAGTTTGGACATTCAGTGAACAGTTTAGTGGATTTAGAGAAGGCTGCGTCTCTTTAGGGTTTTATGTTGCAGGATGGGGGGAATCTAAATAAATTTAAGACATGTATTTGCAGCATTAAACTAGAATTTCACATTTAAAACAAATAAACACTGCCTATTTGTGTAATTATGTTACATTTGTGACTATAATTTTACAGTCTTTTTATGTGGAAAAATTAAATACATTTTCCATTAAAAAATAATGTTATTCATATCTACAGGGCCTAGCCAGTCCTTAAATGCCACATGTTGAGTCGACATTGTGGCAATCCTTCACAGACTACATCTAAGGAAAAGGTGAGTTTTCCCTTTCCACTATCACCAAAGTGCTTGCTCATATGGGGTTATATGATTGTTGGGTTTCTCTCATAGAGTAATTGGGCATAAAGGGGCATTTTCCCCCAAAAGCTTCAATCCAGCCTGATGTCTTTTTACAACCAGAGAAGCCATTGGAAAGAAGTTTAAGGCACTTCTGCATTGGCGTCACGTGGGTGGGATTAGACTTTGATTTTTAGCCCTTATTAAAAATAAATACACATGAAACACAGAAGAAAAGGCCTAACCCATTTATTAGTCTCATGGTATCCCTTTAACACCGATAGCTTACAAATGATTTTAATGGATATTGAAGGGATAGTAGGTGATTTATCAACAATTAATTAGGGCTAAGCTTCCACTAATAAACCTTTTCAACTGGTACCTTGTTAGAAAAACGATACAGTCGTAGGGGAATACAACCCTTCTTTCAGACTATTCTGTATTGTTATTGCCAAATCATTTGTAATGATAAAAGGCCTGTAACACAGTGTTTAGGTCACAACAGCACCATATAATTCTACAATAAGAATAAGTTCTATTGCCATATAACGATAAATGTCCTCCAGCTCCATCAGTGTAAAACATTGTTAAAAACTCTTCACTGCAGCAATAAACACATTGGAGCAGCTTTATTCTGCCAGTGCTTGATGTCAATTTTTGCTTTGGGAATTCTCACATTTCCATTTGTCAGATTTCCCCACAGAGCTTGGCCACTTTCCACCGGCCTTCCTACCCACAACTCCCACTCAGTCAAACTCACCCTTCCCCTGGGCTTTTATTTTCAGGAGAGCTACACAGACACAAAAGCATCCCTGTAACCCCCCCCCCCCCCTCCCCCACACACGCATACACACACCATCCTGCTGCACCCTGCTGTAACAACGCTAATTGTGTGTGATTTGTTTACTGTGCAAAGCAAATGTCTTAATTGTTGTCAGAGGAAAGGTGGGACAAAGAAAAGGGATGAAAAGCATTTACGTGTGCGTGTTAGTGTGGATAGTGTGCACAGGCTGGTACGCTTGTGTGTGGAGATAAGAGGTAATAATGCACTGTCATATCAAGAAATCAAGCAGCACATATATAATATTAAATACATAAGGTTTTCAGCCAGATCTGTCTATCCAGATGTATGCATACAACAACATATTGCATCATGAAATTACATAAGTGGGAAGGACTGCCTGGGACAGATTGGTGAGCTGTCCATGGCACATTAGAATAGAATAGAATTCAACTCAGTGCTTAGCAATAATATAGATATATTACAAAATGGGTCTATTATAGGTATGAGGGTACAAAATATGGGTCTATTATGGGTATGTTACAATGTACACGGTATGAAGGTGTGTTATGAATATCCTATAATTATAAGTATGTACAGGCTGTAGTGAGTGTAAAAGCTATGTACAGGATATAAATATGAAAACTATACAGAAATACAAATATGAACTGTACAAGTTATAAACAGTTGTCAACAGATCAGCCATCTTGAAAATTCATGATTTCTACTATTTTCAAAATCCCGCAAGAAGATATAATTTTCTGAGATAAAGATTAGGTTTGCAATTGTGTAACTCATTTAACTTCAGTTTTAAACTTATTAATTTGCACAATGTAAAAATACACAAAAAATGTCAAAGATAATAAATAACAGTTGTCTAGTGAACTTATCTTGAAGCCTCCTCCTAATTAATCATACAAAAGTAAGACAAAAATAATATCAAATTTAGTTTCAAATCACACATGTATGACAATGTTTTTGGAACATAATATACAAACTTTTTTTGTTAGACATACTTTTCAAACAGACGCATGGCGCTGTAGTTTGAATGGATGAATTTGGTAGCCTAAAAATTGCCCTAAGTAAAGGTAGAAAAGTGCATTATAAATTCCACAGTATGTTAGATCTTACGACTCTCACTCCTATTACAAGTGGTACGTATGATTCTCTTTAAGCAAACCTAATGAGAACAACAAAGTCGTTCAGGTGAAAGTGAAGAGGAGTTATGTTTGTGAAAGTTGACAGAGGAGAAAAGACACAAGAGTGTAGTGAGTGGAGCAGATAATAACTATTAAATATAGGGAGTGCAGAATTATTAGGCAAATGAGTATTTTGTCCACATCATCATCTTCATGCATGTTGTCTTACTCCAAGCTGTATAGGCTCTAAAGCCTACTACCAATTAAGCATATTAGGTGATGTGCATCGCTGTAATGAGAAGGGGTGTGGTCTAATGACATCAACACCCTATATCAGGTGTGCATAATTATTAGGCAACGTCCTTTCCTTTGGCAAAATGGGTCAAAAGAAGGACTTGACAGGCTCAGAAAAGTCAAAGATAGTGAGATATCTTGCAGAGGGATGCAGCAGTCTCAAAATTGCAAAGCTTCTGAAGCGTGATCATCGAACAATCAAGCGTTTCATTCAAAATAGTCAACAGGGTCGCAAGAAGCGTGTGGAAAAACCAAGGCGCAAAATAACTGCCCATGAACTGAGAAAAGTCAAGCGTGCAGCTGCCAAGATGCCACTTGCCACCAGTTTGGCCATATTTCAGAGCTGCAACATCACCGGAGTGCCCAAAAGCACAAGGTGTGCAATACTCAGAGACATGGCCAAGGTAAGAAAGGCTGAAAGACGACCACCACTGAACAAGACACACAAGCTGAAACGTCAAGACTGGGCCAAGAAATATCTTGAGACTGATTTTTCTAAGGTTTTATGGACTGATGAAATGAGAGTGAGTCTTGATGGGCCAGATGGATGGGCCCGTGGCTGGATTGGTAAAGGGCAGAGAGCTCCAGTCCGACTCAGACGCCAGCAAGGTGGAGGTGGAGTACTGGTTTGGGCTGGTATCATCAAAGATGAGCTTGTGGGGCCTTTTCGGGTTGAGGATGGAGTCAAGCTCAACTCCCAGTCCTACTGCCAGTTTCTGGAAGACACCTTCTTCAAGCAGTGGTACAGGAAGAAGTCTGCATCCTTCAAGAAAAACATGATTTTCATGCAGGACAATGCTCCATCACACGCGTCCAAGTACTCCACAGCGTGGCTGGCAAGAAAGGGTATAAAAGAAGAAAAACTAATGACATGGCCACCTTGTTCACCTGGGCCCTGTTTCAGGAAGCCGGTTTAGTGGAAAAACTGAGTAAGTATACCCTGAGTTAACGAAAACTCTGGTTTTTCGGTTTCACAAAGCGAGTTCAGCTGAAGCCTGAGTGAGTCACTATGACGACACACGCCGTGAAGCTAACCTGCTCCCTAGCAGGTTTACTACAACTAACCCTGACTGTCTCCGCCCCTTTGTCGGAAACCTGACAGTAGGAAGTGTCAGACATGGCGTGCCCCGTCCTTGAAGAGCCAGTAGATCGTGAAGCCCAAATTCTCTGCAGAGCTCTCCGCCGGGAGAGAGTGATTAGAGCGCGTTTGGACATTTTATCATTTCCTGATGAGTTTCTGTGCGAACGTTACCGTTTTTCAGCACAATCTATAATTTATTTGAATAACATCCTCAGGCCATATATTACGCATGTGACACATCGCGGACATTCTCTCAGTTCTGTACATATTATTTGTATTGCACTTCGGTTTTTTGCAAACGGGAGCTTTCTGTATAATATTGGTGACGCTGAGCACGTTTCCAAGGCTACCGTCTGTCGGGCAGTCAGGAATGTTACAGTTGCACTGAAACGTCTCCTGTACTCGTCTGTGGTGTTCCCCGGTCATAGACCCACAAGATTCATCAAAGAGGGATGCCACAAAATTGCAGGTATCAAGGTGACCAAAACGTAATGTATGATGTGATGATACTTGGACTACTACTTAAATTCTACATTTATTTTCAGGGTTCCCAGGCGTGATTGGCTGTACAGATGGCACTCACATTCCAATCATTGCTCCTTCAGTAAATGAAGGAGACTATGTGAACAGGAAGTCTTTCCACAGCATTAATGTACAGGTACATAGTTCCCTGTAGCATTTCAAACTAACAAATTATTTCATTATAGTAATGGATGCTAATTTGTGTTCTCTGCACTGTGAAGATCATATGTGATGCTGCCAACATTATGACAAATGTGGAAGCCAAGCGGCCAGGCTCTGTCCATGACTCACAAATATTCCGTGAATGTACACTGAGCACAAAATTTGGACATGGTGAGTTGAGAATACTTTAAAATATATAAAGACCAATTGCTTCAGGGACATTTGAACTGAAGTGTATCCTTCTGTCTTAGGAGAGTTCACTGGCTACTTGCTTGGTGATAGGGGGTATCCATGTTTACCCTATTTGCTCACCCCTTACCCTGACCCTGAACCGGGCCCACAGCAGCGATATAACCTGGCTCATTGCAGGACAAGAGCCAGAATTGAAATGACTATCGGAATGCTTAAGGCCCGGTTCCAGTGCCTGCAAAGACTCAGGGTCACCCCAGAAAGGGCATGTGACATTATTGTGGCATGTGTGATTCTTCACAACATTGCCACAATTAGAGGAGAACACTGTCCTTCTGAACCAAACATCAGCAGTGATCCAAACCATGAACATCCTGACCCTCCCACGGACATACAAGATGGAAGCGCAGTCAGAGACACCATATGTCACAATCATTTCTTTTGACCCATCACCTCAACATGTTGAAAGAAGAATAAACAGGTTTTTTGTTCAACTGGCTTTATTGGTCACCTGTGTTTCCTGTACACAAAGTATTAAAAGATGTAAACCTCATAAAGTGTCTCTGTTGCTTCCTCCTCTGTAACAGCTGTCAATGTTTCTTCATTATTTTCCTGTAGTAAAGAAGTTAACAACATTGCTGTTCTACTGTAAACTCATATAATCTGTGGAGTATTACTCACAACTGCATGTTGGTCTGGCTCAACAGGAGGCTGCACCAGATGCAGTACACCACCACCATCAACTGATAGAATATGAGGTTTATACAGGTCACTTATAACTTACAAGGGACCAAATGGCAATTAACAAACATATAGCACTCAGCTTACACTTCATTGTCATTATGCTCTCAAAGACAACCAAGACTGAGGGAAGGCAAAATCAGTAGGAAAATAACTTCACTACAAAATAATCCATTATGGTAAAGAGTTTATCAAATGAATGAGTCGCACTGCAAAGGTGACTGTGAAGAAAGGATGTATGCACATCATGTATTATTTTGAATTTACCCCCTATGTAGGCACTTGTGTCTTGCGGGGTTATTGACTCAGAGGATGTCCCCGCAGAGATGCCTTCGGCCACAGGGCGCCCACTGTTTTGGCTGAGGGCCAACTGCTCAGCCTCTGTGAGTGGTGGTGGTGGAGGACCCCCACCTGTTTTTCGGGCCTCCGCTTTTTTTCTGTTGGCTATAACGGGCCACATTTGAGCATACAGAGTAAGCAAATATGTACTTGTAATGTGCTCAGATAATTTCAATAAGTGCTTACAGAAAGAAAATTAATGTAGCCTCTAACTGCAATTGATTTACATGGGACAAACAGACCAAGCACTATGGCTCATAATACAATTACACCTTACCTGTTTGGACTATATTTTTATATTTCATTTTTACTTGCTGCCAGGCACGTTTGGGGCCTGTTGGGTTGCACCTGCGCTCACATCACGTCACAAAATAAAATGTATAAAATAACAAATAAAATATAATAAAATAACGTGTTAAATGGGTGGAAATCCCTAGATCAATGTTTAAATTAACACTCACGCATTGACTCTGTCGGCTATGTTTTGCCATGCATGCTTCCTTTCTTTCGCAGCTGTCGCTGTGTTACTTTTTTCCGCGGAATTTGCATGTTATCGGCATATGCTGCCATCAGAATTTCGGCCTCAAGCGCTGTAAAATACATTGACCGCGCCTTCTTTCCCTCCGTCTCCATGGTGACTCGCTTAATCTGTGCTCCGCTTATCAGGGCTTTATGTATCCTCGTGCGCGTGCTTAACTTGGGGTTAAAGCAACTCCGCGTTGATTGAACTAATTGTTATCAGCCTTTCTGAAACCGAATATTCTGAGTTGGACAGTTCGGGGTTACTCAACCCTGAGTATCGTTTTTCACTCTGAGTTTTCTAAACCGGCTTCCTGAAACAGGGCCCTGATCTGAACCCCATTGAGAACCTGTGGTCCATCATCAAATGTGAGATTTACAAGGAGGGAAAACAGTACACCTCTCTGAACAGTGTCTGGGAGGCTGCTGCACGCAATGTTGATGGTGAACAGATCAAAACACTGACAGAATCCATGGATGGCAGGCTTTTGAGTGTCCTTGCAAAGAAAGGTGGCTATATTGGTCGCTGATTTGTTTTTGTTTTGTTTTTGAATGTCAGAAATGTATATTTGTGAATGTGGAGATGTTATATTGGTTTCACTGGTAAAAATAAATAATTGAAATGGGTATATATTTGTTTTTTGTTAAGTTGCCTAATAACTATGCACAGTAATAGTCACCTGCACACACAGATATCCCCCTAAAATAGCTAAAACTAAAAACAAACTAAAAACTACTTCCAAAGACATTCAACTTTGATATTAATGAGTTTTTTGGGTTCATTGAGAACATGGTTGTTGTTCAATAATAAAATTATTCCTCAAAAATACAACTTGCCTAATAATTCTGCACTCCCTATAAAGCCACATAACTGCCACTATTCTAGGCTTTACTGTGGGAAGAGGCTAATGGATAATGTAACCACTAAGAATGGTTTCTTTTGTTTAACTTGACTTTCAACATTTCAACAAGGTAGCTAGCAGAGCAGCTTACTGTGTCGAGCTCTGCAACCATGACATGACTGAGTCAAGTGTTACTGGCTGTAAGTCAGAGCTGGAACACCAACAGTCAATTTGTTAGCGAAGCTAGCAGGCTGAAAGAACACAGAGTCTAGTTTTTGTTACAGTATAAATATTTCATGACCAGTCTATGATATATACTTATTCAAGTATACTAATCAGAATAATATCAAAAATAAAATGTTAGCTTAATATGTTTGGCTTGCTGTTTGTCAAAGTCAAGAGCCAAACATGAAATTCTGTGATGAAACAGTTGTTTTCTTGGCTGAACTGGAATCTTGGAAAAGTGGGGTCATTTTGAAAGTTCAAGTGGCTAATAGGTGTTTTCAAATTAATGCCTCAAGTGGGACAAACAATGAAATGTTTGTGCTTCAGTGCTACAGTTTTCTGCTGCAGTACTTATGTTGCTGTTGTGACACTGAAGTGCTTGTCTGATGGTCACATAGCTTCGATTTGGAAAGTGTCCACCCTCCACTGCTGTGTTCATCCTCTTCACACATGAAAAATGAAGCCAACACTTCAACAAGAACAGAGCAAGAAGTTGAACAGACACAACTTAGCAGACTAACAGTCCACAGGTGAGAAATTATTTTAAGGTAGTCAATATTTTAAATGTGATATATCACATTTACTACCAATAATATTCAATGATCATCGTTTAAGCCAAATAAATGTCAAGGGGTAATTTCTAAACCAAACTACACTGGACATTCAGGCAGCTCCATGTAACTAACTGATATATTAATGAGTCCAGACAAACACGGATGTAATTTGCAACTTGGTTCATTGGTGAAGGCACTAAATAACATAGTATTTCTACTTTAACTGATGTTTTCTGTACATTTTAAACCTAATTTTACCTTATTTGTGTTTTTATTGTTTTATTTGAGACAAAAGATCAGCAAAGACAATACAAAAGACGTAAATCACCAGAAATTATAAAACAGATGGGCATTTCTTTCAGTGATTCCAGAAAGAGGAATCTCTTATTTCACTTGGAGCAGACTTGGTTAATGTTACCATTCAGTGTTTTGTTGAATGAGTAAGTGAAACCCAGCATACACAGAACAATACAGCGAATGTGACAAAGAGGTGACAGGACTATTTATACACAGGAAACTGATTGAAGATGAGACACAGGAGGGGAAGGAGATGTAGGTTAAAAAACACTGAAGACAGCCAGACAACCAGGAAGTCACAACTAAAACAAGATGCCTGAAAAACTATCAGAATCAAGAAACAATCCAAAAGGCACTAACAAAACACAGAGACAAGAAACCTCAAGATAAACACAATACACTCAGGAGGCAATGCTGACGGAAAACAAGATATCACTGAAGTGAGATGTGTCACAAGATTAGTAAACCCAAGGCAGGAACCTAAAGCTAAGACACAAAAATTGAAGCTCCAAACATTAAAGCAACAATAAAACTACACTGAAACCAATAATCAGTAATATTAACCAAGAGGCCAGACCTCAAAAACATGACCAGTCCCTTACCTAGAGTCCTTTCCTTTATTGTTTATTCCCTTATAAACAATAAAGGAAGGATTCTGGATCAGCACCATGATGCAAACGTGTGGCCATAGTATATATATAGTATTCTGGAGAAGGTATAAAGTGTCACTGTATGTGCATGTGTGTGCATGTGTTTTATGTGTACAGATTTTTTTGTTATATTCTTACAGCACCACAACAAGACCTTTCTTTTACCCTTCTGGTTCTAGTTTATTAGGACGGATATTAGACCCCGAGTGATTTATGATTTATGACCTAGGAAATAATAAAGGAAGTAATAAACCATAGGGTAGCCATAGAAATATGATATTAATAAACAATATAATATTAATATAATTATGATATTTCATAACTTTTTAATTTTAAATTTTTTCAAAAAATATGATCAAGCAAAAATATACATTTTTTATCATCAAAACCAATTTTCTCATTTCAAGCCAAAAAATACGTTTTTACTTTTTTTATGGCCAAAAAATGCCATCTGTTCGACCCATGCTGTGTGTGAAAATGTGTTAAACCATAGTAAAAGTGCTTTTTTGAACTTGTGCTTTTGTAACAGTGAGGATGGCGACAGTTACAGGCTGCATGCCCCGAGGGAAAAGTTTATTACATTTTATTTGCATTTGTTTGAATCAAACTAGGAAATTCAGAGTCTGATTCACAAACTCTCGTGATCCCAAACAACCCCCAAGCATAAGCTCACCGCGGCTCCCACCTAACCCAGAGGATTTGCATCTTCTTTTTGTTTTCATATTTTCATTTGTATTTAATTGTGTTGTGGTTTGCAGTTTTTTGTGTTGTTTCACTTTAAATTTGTTTAAAAGGAAAAAGCTGAACATTTATATAGTTAAAAGTTGAACTGTGGCTAGTTGGTTTTTGTATTATATGATTTATTTATTACATTTGATGTGGAGTGAATAAATAAAAGTATATTTACGGTGGCCCCTAGAGACAAAGCGCGTACAAACTTCAAAACACGTACGAACTCGGAAGCACGTACAAAACACAACAGAAGTGCTCCAGGATGCTATGCTAGGCGCAGTGTTGAGCTTTTGTTACCTAGTGGCTACACAAGCCAGCAAGTACCAACGACCTGATTTGGTGTGTGGTAGTAACATTTAAATGAACATTGATTTTTTTAATTATTTGAATATATATGAGTGCTTGTGTATAAATACACAAACCATACACATAGGCTTTCAATTGTGTAATTTAAGTGATCTAGGTAGCTCTGTTTTGGAAGTTCAGTTAACTCTAGGAATGTGTTTTGGAGTTTGTACGTGTTTTGTCTCTAGGGGCCTCCACATATATTTATATATAAACATATATAAATATAACCACTTTTTTTACATTAGTAATTCTTTTTGTGCATAATTTTATATTATTGTTAATAATAAATTAATTAATAATTAACCTGAAGATCCGGTTCGGAGCCGAAAGAGTCGGCTCTTTTTAGTGAGGTGAGCCTAAAGAGCTGTTCTCTAAAAAGAGCATCCCATCACTACTAGCAAAATGCTGCCTACCTCTTTTCGAAACTTTGCGCCCGAGAGCAACTCGCCTACCTTCAGCGGCTACCAATCACATATCACGGGGGCGGGCCCGGTGGGTCCGACACAGCCAATCGGCAACAGGTCCGATTTTGATGAAGAAGGTGTCTATAAAAATTACACATGGTGCAAGAAAAACATCATCTTAAAAACCTATTTGTATGTTATAATCTGACATAGTTTTAAAAGCATACGAATAAAAGTTTTAAAAAAAAGAAAAAAAAATCATGTTCTTTGACGATCACATTACATATATCACATTTTCAAAGCATAACGTAGGGAGCAAAGCGTTCACAAAACAGTTTTAGAGAACTTACACACGTTTACTTTTTCCACAGTGCTTGTATTCCACTTGCAAAACTATGTACTTTTCACCATAAGACACAATAACTCACAATGATCTAAGACCAGCCATGAAATGTCCGTCGCTTCTTCACAATCATTTGTCCCCGCTGCTGCCCTCAGATCCAAATGCAGTCTTCTGTACTGGTGGTTAAAATGGGTCTTTTGGTGGTTCATGAAAAATATCTCAAAAGCGATGTTGGTGAGGGGACCACAAACACTGGGTTGCAGAGCAGTTGGTAAGGACTTGTATATTTCTGGAGAGTTTGCAAAATCTCAAAAGCTGTCTTGGTCGTGCTCCTGATTGGATATGTGGAGCCCGGCTCTGATATCTCACTGATGAAAGTAGGCACGCCTCAGAGGCGGAGTTTGTCTTGGGCGCAATCTTTCGAACGAGACTCGCAGCATTTCAGGCAAAATCAGGCTGGAAACAACATGTGGTCACTCGGGGTCAAAATCCAAGCAGAGCTGGTGTTCCGCAGGGATCAGGTTAACACATCTGGCTTAAATCAGAGTCTAAATATAAAGAAAAACAAAAATAGTTTTAAACACGCAAACTAGTGAAATATCAAAGGAGCATAACATAACAATAACAAGATGATATGAGATACCTGATGAGGCCATGATAGGTGATGTAGACATGTAATGTATAAACTGTCACGGGAGTTAAACTAGAGTTTTTAGATATTTTTTAAAAAAGTGTATTGTACGTGTTACAAACCATTGTGATATTTTTTGAAATGAAAGGATTGACAGAATGGTCAAAAGGAAAATGCAAAAATGTAGTTAGACAGGAAGATTAACGCTTACCGATTGATATGCACAGAGGGAAAGCGACGCCAGTTTTTGATCTGGCTGGAGACTAGTGATGTGCGGATCGATACTGAAATATCAATTCCTCCGATACCAGTCATTTATGTTCTAGAATTGATTCTCACATTAAAATATGGATATTTTAGTAACTTAGGGTAAATTTGTAGTTTATCATTAACAGGAACACAGTGGAAATAACCTATTTCATTCGGATTGTCTACAATTGGAAGGAACTACTTCCTCTTCCGCCTTTCATAGTCATGTGCGAAATATGGCTGTATAAATGTGGCAGACCCTTGGCGTGCGCACTCACAACAATGGCTGAGCGTAATTGGAGTTATGTGCGGACGTATTTTACATCCACAAACAGCCGAGACGTGGTTTGCGATACATGTGGCAAGAAAGTGAGGTGCTGTGGCAACACCACAAATTTGTCAATTTGAGAACCGGCTCTTTCGGCTCGCCTGACTAAAAAGATGAGTCGGCTCGACTCTTTCGACTCCGAACCGGATCTTCAGGTTGTTTTGTTGCTTTAATTATTTTATTATTAACAATAATATAAAATTATGCACCAAAGGAATTACTAGTGTAAAAAAAAAAAAAAAAAAAAGTGGTTTTATTTATATATGGCTTGAAATGAGAAAATTGCTTTTGATGATAAAAATTGTATATTTTTGCATGATCATATTTTTTGAAAAAATTGAAAATTAAAGAGTTATTAAATATCATAATTATATTAATATTATATTGTTTATTAATATCATATTTTGTATGGCCACCCTATGTATTATTACTTCCTTTATTACTTCCTAGGTCATAAATCACTGGGTTTGGGTCTAATATCCGTTCTTTTATTTCCCACTGTTGTTTTTTTTTTAATTGGTTGCCTTATGGTTCCAAGCATTGTCGCCATTCTTTGCATTTTATTATTATCTCATAACACTTCTTTAATCAGCCACCATCTCTCCTATGGCGATTCCATATTGGATTCTTGATGAACGTGGGTTGTTGTTATTCAGCCTGGTCCCCCTTTTAACTTTGAGCACCTGCCCCCTCAAACATCACTGCATAGCCGTGCCTTGAGGTAACTCTTGTAAAATGATGCAATATAAATAAAACTGAGTAAATTGAACAGTGGGGAGGAAGAACTCCCTTCTAAAAGCAAAAGACCTTAAGTGGAAACAGGCTCAGGGAGGGCCTACTATGTACCGTGACTATTGTGGTTGATCAGGTGAGAAAAGAGGAACATAGAGACTATGACCTGTAAACAGGGCTAAACACACGCTACCGGAGAGTGTATAATAAGGTGCATCAGCTTTGCAGTGATATTTTTTGCCTGCTATCCAAAGCATGAAATTAAACATTATAATGTAATGTAAATGACTACGGCAGACCCAGTGGCATTTTGATCACTTTCATTAATACTTTGAGGGTGGCTGTCCACAATACACACAGAGCTCTCCCGCTGCCAGCTCTACATAACAACCACAACAACAACATTCGCCAAAAACTCAGAACTTTTAAGCCGGCGAGGCGTGATTGCAGATGCCGCTCAGGTGGGTCAATCGCACCTGCAGCAGCACCGGAAAACCACGCCCCGCCACATGTAACTTATACTGAAACATCCTATTTACATCACTGAATGCTTTCTGCTTTGTAACTGATTTGTACATTACTGAAGGCTTTACAAACTAAGACATCTCTTATTACTGCCTAATTCAGATCCCTAGTTTGAAACTAGCAGTTATGAGAATTTAAGTGGGTGATGCAATTCACTGCTAGTACATTACTAAGCTTAAAGACCCCGGGATCTTCTGAGAACAAATTCTTTTCATTTGACTGAAGTTTTGCATTTAGCAGTTATGCAGCACCAGAGCACTCTCCCTCTCCATTACACAAAGTGATGGGCTGTACAAATAGTGCTGTTGACAGGGTCCCTCTCCCTCTTTGTGCGCGTTCAGCGCTCACTGTATGAGCTGCTCTCAGAGAAATACCAAAAAAAAGAATGAAAGTGCTCCTCCGAGAACCTGGCTGTCCTGCAAGTGTCACTAACAATGTGAAAGAGTCCCTCCAGGCTTTGTTGTCCATAGCATGCACTCTCCTCGCTGATTCTCATGTCACCGAAACTGCTCCCAGGCCATTCATTAAAATATGTACTTGAATGCCCCCTGCTGGTGGCCTACACACTATGCCCATCAAACTCTGTGGCAATCATCTGACCCAAGCGAACTATTTTCCTGCCCTCGATCTGATCTGTGTAAACAAACATCCCCTTGGTAATACTGTGAAGGTCTTGTTAGTCTTGTTGGATGGGAAGTAAAAGGGCTTGGAGTGAATCCCCACACATGAATAATTGAACAACCTTGAATATGTTGTCTTCCAGTTTGCGCAAAAAACAAAAAAACAACAAACTTTCAATCTGTATCCACCCACCGGCTCTCGACCTTTCTTCCAGTATGAGCAACTTTGAAGTGAGGTTTATTTTCCTCTGTGCCCTTGTGTTCATGCTCTCCTTCAGTGCCTAGGCCCCTCATTTGTGCCTGACTACCATCAGCCGCCTCCAATTCCTTTTTCTGCTATTTTGGCACATTAGGTTTAGAGGCGAGTTGCTGCAACATCACTGGTAAACAAACAGTCTGTCTGCTGCACTATCCCCAAGGCTGGGGGCTCATCATGATTATTCATGAGGACTAGGCGCCTGACAAACACACTCATCGTGTCGCCTCTATCAAACTTTGGAAAAGAAGAAAGATTGAAGAGCGGCAAGAATGAGGGTCAACAAAATAGATGAGACCTATCAAAAAAATCAGTTAGGAGCCTGTGTGAATACATGAAAAATTAACCTTACAATATAAAGTCCCTTGAAGCAATTGCTGTTGTGAACTGAATCTGTTCTGCTTGTCCATCTCAGAGTCGTGGCTGTGCTGGACCCTATCCCAGCTGTGACTGAGCGAAAAGGTGGGGTACACCCTGGAAAGGTCACCATTGTGTTGCATTATAGAGTTATAATTCTCTATGTGAATGGAGACTGGGACATAAAACTCCATGCATAGACCTGTCAAATCTGAAAGTGCTTTAAATGGGTCAGTGACTTTGTAGCAAAATAAAATTTAGTAGTATGTCCACCAAAGTTCAAACTGCATGCATATGTGCTTGACAGTGCGTTCATGCTCACCTCGAGTTTCCTTTTACGGGGTGTTTAGAGTGCTTTTTAATGCACTTAAGTTTGTAAGCCAGCTTCAAGTTGTAGTTAGTTGCACCAAATTAAAAGTTGTTCATTATGAAAAAAGAGCTCACTTAATAATAATGTATTTTTTAATAGATATAACTGTCGAAAAGAAATGTTTTCCTTCTGAAATGTAAATAAAAGTATGCTTTGGTTTTTCCAACAATGCTTAACAGCCTCAGGGTGTAATAACTCCCTGTTGTAAACTTCAGATTACTGAGATTGTGCCTCGGATAACATCTCAATAGCTTGAGGAGAAGCAGCCCTCTCTGGCTGACTGTACTCTGCACCAAGTGCTAAACTTAACTCAGCTTAAATTCAGATGTCTCAACAAAAGCTGCTAGAATGCGAGAACATCTTGGTGAAAAGCCTTGAACATGCTTTTACACATGAAAAAAGAAACTGGGTTAAAGCTTCTGTCTGATGGTTTTAGTCAGTGAGAGTAGCTGCTGCTAAGCTTTCAGCAGCACCAAGCTGCCTGAGTCAAAAATGTTTAAAGAGGTTCATTAATGACAGACATCAAAGTCTGACACTGAGCAGCCTCATCAAAGCAGAAACAAGAAGGATCTGTTCTCCACCTCATGAAACAAACCCCCTCCTAATGAGGAAGAGCCAACATGTCTGCTCCGCTTACTGCAAAATGGAGTCATTTCCCTCCTCACTTTTCCAGCCCTTTAAGGCAGTGACAGAGAAATGTGAACAGGTGGAGTCACAGGGCTGGGGGGGGGGCAGAGAAAATGGCAGGCTGATCAATTAGCTCCACCTTGTCAGATATGCTCTGAAAGAAGAGGAGGATGACAGAGGAAATGAAAAGGAACTTGAATTGTGTGTGTGACATAAAGAGACAGAAAAATGATGCAAGGTTTAATTTCATGTAGAATGAAGCTGATTCGCTGATGGGAAGCAGACAGAGTGACAACACATCTTCAAATACCAGGCTGTAAGTGGAAATGTCATTCACAGGAGCACGGTGGAAGATATAGGCAATTTGACTGTCACAACTCTCATAATGGAGCCACATTTCACCTATAACTGCTCACAAGTTTGTGTGTGCATGTGTTTGTCTGCTCAAATAAATGAAAAAGGAACGCTTTTTAATCAGAGTATAGCATCAGGTCGATTAAACTTCTGAGACCCGGTCAGTCACTTTCAGCTGACTGCAACAGGTGCAGTAAAGGGGCAACAATGAGCAGGGCCGTACAGAGAGGTTTAAAGGGGCGGGTGCTCAAAGTTAAAAAGGGGCACATTGAACCAGGCTGAATAACAACAACACATTCATCAAGAATCTAATATGGGCAACAAGGCAAAGCAAACATAGCCGATGTTTTACCTGATGGGTACAATGTTGCTGTTGAGGGGTTGCTGTGGATAGTGCTGGAGGGCAGGGCTGTGCTGATCTGAGACTGTAAACATTAAAAAGTCCACAGGAGAGATGGTAGCTGATTAAACAAGTGTCATGAGATAATAACAAAATGCAAAGATTGGTGACAGCGCTTGGAACCATAAGGCAACAAAAAACTGTGAGAAATAATTTAGGCTCTGCCTGTGAATCACTCTTTGCTTCTCTTCTACCTTCCATCCCATCATTTCATATATATCTCTCCACTTGCTATGTGAGAACAAGGCACAACTTGCTATTGCAATAAACTATAATTTAATTATCCACAGCTAACAACTCTTGCACTTAATCTAAATGATGACAGAAAAATGTTATAGCCCTGCCTTTAGTAGCCTCACACAGCTCCTACTGTTTCCTCCTCATGTCCTTACCAGGCATGTCTGGACAATGTTATATCATGAGTAATATTTTTTTTTAAAATCCATCTAAATAAAACACACACATGCACGCACACACAGTGACATTTTAGACCTCCTTCAGAATACTGAATATACTGTGGGCATCATGGTGCTGATCCAGAATCCTTACATTATTATTTATTACTAGAGCTACAATAATAAAGCAATGAGGAGGGGGAAGCAATAAATATGAAATAATGTATTTATGATGATTCCATTTCTTTCACTATCCACTCTGTGCAGGGGCAAAGCTTATTACTTTTTTAAACTGTAGTGATACAATCATTTTACTGCTGTAAAATCCAAATTTTGTCTTATTTAAAATATAAATCTGATATAATCTGCTTCTTAATGTATGTTCTTTAAAATACAGCGTGTGTTTTTTAATATATTATAATTATAATAATGCATAATTATGTGGACATGCATATTAGATCGTTTTTTAGTGAAATATAATCCCTCCAGAAGGGCAGGAAAAGCTCTGTAACTTACTTTAACCCTTGGATGCACAACCTACCAATACCTACACTCTTCCACGAGTGGGGTCAAAAATGACCCCAAATAGAATTAATGCATTTTGCTACAAACTCGGTTGTTATTCTTCAAAAGCTTTAAAACGAAGAGTTGTAACATTCTCATATTTGAGGTATTCCTCATAAAACATGTTTGTGACATGAGGCACTTTACATTTTTATTTATTTTTTCATTAATTTTAAGAAATTGCAGTTTTTCTATCGCTTGTATCACTTTTGTATGCTTGCTCTGCATATACTGCAGAAGCTGGGTCTTCCCTCTGAAAGGCACAAGTTGTTCATCCACTGTAACACAATCACTGAGGATGAATTTCTGCCTGCAGTTGACCAGCAACAGGCCCCATATGTAGCAGAAAGCTGCCATGTGGTTTGTTTTCAGTCAGTAGGCTCTGGTCCTCTTGTCATCAAAGTGCAAGAATCGGTCAATATCTTTAAATCTTTGAATTGACATAGTGGCCTTGTACAATGGGTTATGCAGAGGACTCCCAAAAAACACACCAACTTGTACATCCCAGTTCTTCTCACTTCCTGCAAAAATGGTCAATCAAATGAAGGCCAGGAGCTTTTGTTTGATTACATTTTTCCACTCTTTTCCCCTGTCTGTGGCTACTCTTTGTGCCTCCATGTTTGTGCATGTCAGCACCTCTTCTATTATATTATCAGACATGAACATCTTCCATGCACTTACTGGGGAGAAAGTACTAAACCCAGGTGCAAGCCCTGGCTGACTAATTCAGAATATTGTGGCCAGAGCAGTAAGAGGGGCTCATTCTGTTAGACTCAATATCCATTTCCTCTTCAGAGGACTCCTCTGTACCTGACTAGTCTTGTTCGGGGGGAGGGGGACGACAATAGTCTGGGTCCTCTATATCTGAGATGTCAAATTCTGAGTCAATGCCTCCGATGGGCTCTTCATCCCATCCGTCCTGGATCATTTGTAGGGCAAGGTCCACAGCTGGCCTCGTAGCAGCCATGTTACTTTAAATATTTAAAAAAAAAAAAAAAAAAAAACATCAGAAAGGTCAATGTTTGAAATGCACAGGAAACTATAAACAGGGCTGCACATAAATAGTCCGCAGGTGCGCATTTGCTGTCAAAATAAAAGACGCGCACCAGATAAGAAGTTGGAACGTTCGTTTGCGTACATTAGATGTTCTGGAGGAGGACAGACATTTGTTCAGAACTCCTAAAGATGTCGAAGAAGCAAGCTCCGTAAGCAATTACTTTGGTGTTCCTCCACCGCAAAAGAAGCGCGTAGTCTCTGAATTTCCGGGAATACTTTTATTTTGACAGCGAATGCACACCTGCGGACCACTTATGTGCAGCCCTGACTTTAAATCGTGTATGTTACTGTGTAAAAATTAATTCTTGATCCATCAGAAGTATAAGTGGGACAGTCAGAGTTGCTAAGAATGAAAGTTTCATAGAAAATCCATAGGAACTGCTTGGGGTCATTTTTGACCCCACTTGTGGAAGAGTGGGGTAGTGATACAAAAACTGCATTTTTTTAAAAATTAATGAAAAAATAAATAAAAATGCAAATGGCCTCATGTTACAAACATATTTTATGAGGAATACCAGGAATATGAATATATTACAACTTTGCATTTTAAAGATTTTGAAGAAAAATGACCCCACGGGTGCATCTAAGGGTTAAAACTAAATATGTTCCCTAAAACGGTGACAGAGCTACAGACCCATGACAGCCTTACACAGGTAGCCAGCAGCTATGACCAGCACTACTTGTGCAGTTAATAAAAGGACAGGTAATGTTTGTCGCGCTGTTGCACACACAGCATGCTCGTTTGTTTCAGTTCGTCAGTTGCCACAAGACAGCTTACCAACGTGTACGTAATAAGCCAATACTCCTGGGTGCTACACACTACAGTGTACGCTGTACACCTACTTACTGGTTTTGTGGCATCAGTCTGTGTCTCTGAGTTAACTTGTGTTTCTCCTACAGCTCCGGACCGCAACAAATGCGCGTGCTCTCTGTGAGCTCGTTCCCGGCTCGTAACCAGCGCGTTCTGCCATCAAGGGCGATCATTGGTTAAATGTGATCATGTGACTGATGCAAGCCAGATCCTTTTATTTAGCAAAACTGTGTTAAATATTATTGTTGAGGGGCACAGACAGGACTCCGCACGCACACACACATTAAAAAATAAATAAAGTTGCCTCAACAAAAGGGCACTTTGGGCACCCATCAGGAAAGGGGCGGGTGCTCAAGTTTGCAGGGTAGTGTATGCTTATATGAGAAAGTATAAAAATGAACCACATGTCAGGCTGGACCACTTTACTCAAAAAACTTTTATTTTTGCAGCAATTTATATTTGGCAGTATATAGTTTGACGTGGGACCTTCCTGCCTGCTGGAAACAGGAGAACAGAGCAACAGCAGAACAGAGCAAGCACACAAGAAAAAATATCACATAAATTAGCAGAGTTAGAAGACCTGGTGGCTAGCTAAAGCAACTTAAGCTTGACTTTATGGCCTTTTTCAAAAAAAAACATTGCATTGCCAACCATTTTTATGGATTTTACGGATGACCCCAAATTTATATGTCTATAAAAAGAAATGTTGTCTCCTCTAAGGCACTACTGGAGAGTCTGAATGATATCAAAGTGTGTATGCTGCATCTCTCTTGGACCTGGGCCCTCTGTTATGTTAAACCAACAGTGACTAAACTTGGTGTAAAACTGAATGGTTTTTATATATACTAGATTAACAAAAATTGTGCTATTAAAGCTAGTTACTTGAGGCTTTTATCCAAGATCAAATCCACCTCATCTTTTCAAAATTTTGAACGTCTCATTCATGCTTTTATCACAACACAGGCTAATGTGTTTGCCTTAGCAAAGCACGCCTTGCTTGCCTACAGTTAGTCTAAAATGCTCCGGCTCATCTTGTAATTGGAAACAGAAGCACATTTCCTCTGACCTTGCCTCCCCCCGCTGGCTCCCTGTTTGTTTTTAGGATTAATAATTTGGTTTTAAAACCTTTAATGGATCAGCACCACCATACATATCTGAGCTACGAATGATAGCTTTGCCCATGTTAGAGGGCCCCATCATTGTCAGTTTTTAAAGTGCGACATAAAAAGAATTTTTATTCCGAAGCTTTTAACTCAAATGTAAGTGGTGTGTTTTTACCGTCTAATTATTAGCGTCATTATTGTTGTTGTTGTTGTTGTTATTGTATGATGTTTTGGTGCCTTGTACAGCACTTTGCTAAACTTGGTTAAAAAAGTGCTTTATAAATAAAATTGATTTGGATTACCTGACTTAGTAATAAGCCCACTGATTTCCTTACATAAGAGGTTTATGTCTGGCTTATGGGACTACTTTTTTTTGTTATGTTTGGTAATGTTTCTGCACTACAATACTTTATTCAGTTCAGAAATAACACTCTTCACACTGACTTTAAACAGCTCACAATCACAATTTTATATTTGTTGAATTGTTGAAACATAATCCAGCATTAAAACTTGGTTCAACCTAAATAAGGGCTTTCAGCCCTCCAAACTGCCATCCTATATAGTAGTGATGGGATTTCCCGCTCTTTTTAGAGGCTCTTTCGGCTCTGAACCGGCTCTTCAGGTTGTTTTGTTGCTTTAATTTATTATTAACAATAACATAAAATTATGCACAAAAAGAATTACTAATGTAAAAAAAGTGGTTTTATTTATATATGTTTATATATAAATATATGTGGTGGCCCCTAGAGACAAAACACGTACAAACTCCAAAACACATTTCTAGCGTTAACTGAACTGCCAAAACAGAGCTACCTAGATCACTTAAATTACACAATTGAAAGCCTATGTGTATGGCTTGTGTATTTATACACAAACACTCATATATATTCAAATAATTTAAAAATCAATGTTCATTTACCTGTTACTACCACACACCAAATCCGGTCGTTGGTACTTCCTGGCTGGTGTAGCCACTAGGTAACAAAAGCTCAACACTGCGCCCAGCATCCTGGAGCACTTCTGTTGTGTTTTGTACGTGCTATGGAGTTTTTAAGTGTTTTGGAGTTTTTACATGTTTTGGAGTTTGTATGTGCTTTGTCTCTAGGGGCCATCGTAAATATACTTTTATTTATTCACTCCACAAAAAATTTAATAAATAAATCATATATTACAAAAACCAACTAGTCACAGTTCAGCTTTTAACTATTTAAATTTTCAGCTTTTTCCTTTTAAACAAATTTAAAGTGAAACAACACAAAACACTGCAAACCACAACACAATTAAATATAAATTAAAATATGAAAACAAAAAGAAGATGCATATTCTCTGTCATATGGGCCTGCATGAATAAACTTTCTGAATCCTTTATCATCCGCAACTGAAAATAGTTGTGGATGATTACTATACCTTTCTAATGTGAAGTTGTTGTCCCTGGCTCTCTTTTTCTGTCTCTCCCTCCTGCTCTGCTCCTGTGCTACTGCGTGTAACTACCGCCCCTCCCCCCTCTTCCCAGGCAAAGCACAAGGCTCCTGTGTGGAGTCAAGCGGAAAAAAGTGCGAGAGACGGTGAGAGAAAGAAAAAAAAAACAAAAACCACAGCTCGCAATAAGCAAGAGCCATTTCCTTCACAACCGACAAATCAATACTATATAGGATTTACGTATAAACGACTTTAAGCTCTAAATCTGTTTTGATGGTTCTGGTTAATTTACTGAGCTGCATGCACTGTTGAGACAAAAAAAAAGAACCTCGGTGATCAGTGACTATAATCTGTCTTTTGATTTTCAAATTAAGAACAAAATCTGAAGTACATTTTACAATCTTAGGTCTCCCATATGCATCCTTTCTTATATATATATATATTTTTTTATCAGGCTGGCTTGATCATTGTAATACTTTGCTCTTAGACCTCCACAAGAACTTTAAATTAACCATTTAAAAATTGCTCTTATTATTCTGCTAATGCTGTTCTTTTTGTTGAAAAACTCAGAATTTTGACTGTATAAACTATCCAAGACATTTTTATTAGTAGTAGACGCCTTAACGCCCACTCACATCCTGGGCCATCTGACCTCAGGAATTCGCATGATAAGGTGGGGCCAGGTTTCACAAAGAGCTCACCCGAAACTCTGGCTGATTGGGACCCACACCCAGTTTCACACCTTGGCTCAGGCGATTAGAGGATCATCAGGGGGTCCTTTTGTCCCTCTGTGGGGGGAAACTCCCACTAGGTTTATATCTGGGACTCTCCACCATTTGACCTTAGAACTGAAGAAGCTTCTCGGATGAGAGGTGAAACGTCTTCAAGCAAGTTAAAGAAGTCCAGACGCTTTTCTTTGCAAGCTCCTTTGACTACAATGACCTGGATGACCTTCACAGACAGACTGAATTAGTACTTTTTTGGTATTAGAGTCTCATTCAGGTCTGTCAGTAACTCTTTAGAAGGATCAGGCTTCCTAGCTGCCTTTCCTCACCAACATGCTCTGCCGTGTTGTACTATTTGATTCTGATACTACTACTACCACTACTACTAATTCAATCGCGTTTTATACACTACAAAATAAATAAAATATACGACTGTGTTTGCTACTTAAACGGTTACGGTTGAATAACCAAGCGATGAGTAACCTTCTGTTTGATAGGGGTTTAAAAAAAACTGTCCTTGCTCTCCTATGCATTTTTCACCTTTAACTTCAACTCAACCGAACTATATTATGTCGTCAAACGCTTTAATAAACACGATTGGCCATCTGCGAGAGTGGGTCTTTTTACTTGTCAGTGATTGGTGCGAATTCCACGCTGCTGACAGCAGGGTTGTACGTCCCGTCAGCGTGTTTTACAAGGAGGTTTGAACTGCACAGCTAATTATTCTGAAAATGGCGAGCTGGTGTGTACGAGCAGTTAGACAGAGCTACTCTTTTGTAGCTTCGCCTGCGCTAACAAGGTAAGGAGTATTTATTGGTGAGTTACGTCCCCTAACATGGGCGTTTTTACAGTAACGACAGGCTTTCATTGGTCAGGTGATGGCTAGCAGAGTTAGCTTTTGTAGGGTTAAATAGTCCCCACAGTTATCATTAACGTGAAAATCCAGATCAAAGAAACGCTTAAATACGTATGTTTGGTAATATAGTGGGTCAAACTGAAGCCCAATCACCGTATAGGTGTGTAATCCCTAGAAACTGGAGGATGATGACATAACCTGACGTATCCTGAAAGTAGTCCATGCTACAGTAAATATCCAGGGGTCTGTTACACACGCTGTTGTGGACGTGGGATTTTTAAAGTTGTATTTATTTGATCTCTTTAATGTACTACACCGTCTTCTGTGTTTCTATGTGGGACTTGACGCAATGCGTATGGACCAAACTAATTTCATATATGTAGATACCTTCCTTACACAAGCCCCTCTTGTGTAACTATAACTTCGTGTTACATTAAATAATGTAATGTCAAGATTAGCGTCAGGTCTCCAAACTTTCCTCGTGGCTAGAGAAAGATGCACATATCCCGCGAAATGGGCTGTTGCAATGAGTTTAACAAAATAAGGCTGACATATATGATATACTAGGCATTTATCATTGAGTGGCAGAAATTCTAAGTTGATCCTCTACCAGTTGAATTGATATTTAATGTCTTATGTATTTAGTACACCTATACAATGACTTTAAATGGCTTGCTGAAGAATATTAAAATTGTGTTCATATGGGGACACTGAATGTGTCATTTTCACACCCTTGTATGCTATGAGGAAACATTTGTATTAGCTCTTTTTCAGGTTTCTGTTATCAAAGTGCTTAGAGTAACACAAGTTATGGACTAAGAAATATTTTAGCACTGTACATCAAAGTGCTTTGGCCACGTCCAATAAAGTCTCTGTGGTGCATATATGGTGTAAATCTTGCTAAAATTTAAGTGTCCTTGCCACCCAGGGGGTCTCCACGATTGTTGTGCATGGCCACCCAGCAGAAGAATGGCCACGGGTCAGAGGAGGAGGCTGAGAAGCCAGAACCAAGCCCAACAGAGAAATCCCTAATGGAGGAGAAAACCCAGCTGGAGGATCAGCTCAAGGACATGACAGTAAGTCAATGTGGGCTGCAGATCAGCCTCCAGTTCAGTGGTTACCAAAGTTACACTGACCTGGTATAAACATTACCATGTCGATACCTTTTTCTGTACTTCAGCTTTTGTCAAGTTAGCTGTTCTTTGTGAAGTTACTGTTCTTCACAGAGCAGCACATACATTTATAATCTATCACTCAAAATAAAAGGCTTGGATTCTCCAGTGGGCATGTGATTAAAGTATTTGGCCCTTTTGAGTTCAAATGAGTTTTAGTCTTAGTGATAGAACATTATAGCCTTTATAAAGGGGCTTAACAAATGTAAGTGCAGTTTTTAATCAGCAGTTTGTTTCCACCTTTGTTTCCAGGAAAAGTACAAGAGGGCATTGGCAGACACAGAGAACCTCAGGACGAGAACTCAGAAGATGATAGAGGACGCTAAATTATATGGTAAGGGCTTGTTTCCATTTAGGCTTTGAGTTTGCACCTGTGGACGCTGGATCTGTTGGTGCAAGCCACTGCCTCGATGTCGTTTCAGCTGGTTCAATACCCTTTGGCTTTGGTTTTTGTAACCTCACACACTTTGTTGCTGCTGTTGCAGCCAGGTTGAAGACATGAGCACATGAACATAGCAATAGTTTGAGACTTTCTATGAGCGGAAAAAGGGATTTCTCTGCTTCTGGTTTTGACAACTTCTCTTCCTTCACCAATGCTGATGTGGAGGTTTTGTCTAAATGGAGATTCTTATCAGTCATCACTGCAGCACCTATTTACACCCTTATCACTAGTATAAACCATCAATGTGCAATGCGGTGAGTAAACAGGTGCACATGATGCACTGTTAGGTTGTAAGGCTAAAATGATCTGCTGTTGCATGTTCCTACCACAAGATGTCAGAAGAGGTCAACTTTAGCCTTGTTAGAAAAAGGATTTTCTTATGTGGTTTAATCCAGTTGTTTTTGTATAGTGACATCATATCTTTTAGACTTTGGTATATGTTGCTAGGTTATACTCAAAATGACTCAAGAAAATGCTGAGTAGTTTAAAAATGATACAAGGTTAGAGTTGATTGTTGATAGAAAAATGCAATATAATTGAAGGTGTAACCTGAATAATTATCCAACATCTTACCCTCACTAGGGATCCAGAGCTTCTGCAAGGACCTGCTGGAAGTTGCAGACATTTTAGAGAAGGCCACAGAGAGCGTGCCCAAGGAGGAGGTGACAAGCCAGAACCCTCACCTGAAGAACCTGTACGACGGCCTGGTGATGACCGAGGTCCAGATCCAGAAGGTGTTCACCAAGCACGGCCTCATCAAGCTCAACCCAGATGGCCAGAAATTTGACCCCTATGAGCATGAGGCCCTATTCCACGCCCCTGTCGAGGGTAAAGAGCCTGGCACTGTTGCTGTAGTGACCAAAGTGGGCTACAAGCTTCATGGTCGTACCCTCAGACCAGCTTTGGTGGGTGTAGCCAAAGCTCTCTAGAACTGACACTGTAAGTCTGTAACAGAGCGGGATTAGTATTTCTTTCCTGACTGTTGGTTGACCTCAGGCTCAGCAGACTGCTCAAGGCACCCTACCATCATCTTCTCACGTCTGTCCACACTTCCCCTTCCTAAGGTGCCTCAAAGAGAAGGGGAGCCCAGCTGAACTTTGTATCTGGACAGTGTCCAACAGTTTTTAACAGATACACCATGTATCGCACAGGATTTTTTTTTTTTCTTCATTAGTCATGCAAGTTGTGATCTTTGTCTTTTGATCAAGGAAACAAGGACAGGTATTCATATACATAGTTCTCAGAACTATAAATGATAAGAAAAAGTATGAAGTGAGATCGTGAGCCCCTGCTTGCAAGACTTTTTGGGCAGAGATGAGGTATAAAATATGTTCACAAAGTGGTTAATGTTGTTATCATTCCAGACTTCATTGTAAAATGCTCATATTAATAACCATATATTAGAATAATAATTAGTTTCATTTTGTGAGAAAGTGAAAGAACAGCACAACAGGAAATGATAGGAAGGTTGACATTTGCACTGTGCTGATAGCGGCTTTCTATCAGCCCTGTTAAAGTAATCCTGGTATTGTGGATGTGATCAGGTGGGGTAAGCCAACTTCAGCCAGTGTAACATCTCTCCCAGAGTTGTGGTGGACTGTGATGTGAGAGCTTTATCTGTCCAGTAGAAGAATTCTGTATATGGACCTTTTTGTCCAAATTGTCATTGCATCCAAATAAACTGGTCAATTTTGAAATCCTTATTGTGGTAGTGTTTGGCTTTTACACACATCTTTAATGGACTGCATTTTAATGAAAGGTGCAGGTAGCTCATGCAACCAGTTCAGAGTCCCTAATCAGTTTACATCTGTAATTAATTAATTATTATTATTTTCTCTCAAGGATATAATTAGCAGTTGTGTCCATTCTAATATCTAATGCATTTATAACTCCAGAACTGACCTTAGGTTTCTTTAATACCAGAGTAAGCTTGTAAAGCTGTCTGTACTTTTATTTGTTCCATAAACTAACTAAAAGATGTATATGCTTCCCAGATCTGAAAAGTAGGTCACTGTGGAAGTCCCTTAAAGCTTTGTTTCCCGTGGCCAGCAGGGGGAAGTTCTGGTTCCACAAAGCACTGTAAAGAAGTCATGCTTGTGACTTACTTTAGTTACAAAATTCAAGGTTTCAGCTGCTAATTTCTCATATGATTAAATATCACTTCATTTTTTTTAAATGTGCAAAATAAACATCATGTATGCAGACATAGCAAGATGTGCTTCATTGTGGGAATGACAGTCTTCCCCAGCTTCTGAGTCAGAGCCACCCTTTTTCTCATTGTGTGTACATTTTCAGATCACCAGAATGGCAATGCCCTAGGGCAGGGGTATCCAACTCCAGGCCTCAAAGGCTGCGGTCCTGCAGGTTTTACATCTCACCCTGGGTCAACACACCTGAATCAAATGATTAGTTCATTACCAGGCCTCTGGAGGACTTCCAAGACATGTTGAGGAGGTCATTTAGTCATTTAAATCAGCTGTGTTGGATGAAGTACACATCTAAAATCTGCAGGACAGGATGATTACAGTAAAAAATAAAAAAAAATTTCCTTAAGAAACTTATTTTTCTTCCTTTTCAGTTTAATAATAATATTAATAATGGATTGCATTTATATAGCGCGTTTAGTTTTAATTCTTACATTTTTTATGGCATGGTTGACACGTTACTACAGTTGTCCATTCTATTCTTGCTTTCTCATATCAAGTCTTCTTTTCCAGTGAAAGGAATCATTGAAACTTCTGTCACCTCATTTATATTCTGCCCTGGTGTGGACGTTCGGTCAGCTATACAAGTAACAAACCCTCTCTTTGTGACTCAAACAATTCTGGCATTTTGTGCTAGTTTTTGAAAGATCACATTTACACTGAAACACGACCACTTAGAATGATAAAGTATTTGCACTTTTAATACATCTCCACAGATACTTTGTCATTTTCAACAACAAAGTAACAGAACAGCAAAACAACTCAACATAATGAGACGGGCAACAAGATTTAGGACAGCTCGACAGCATGCCACGACTAGAACCAAAACCTCTTCTTCTTTGCGATTCCAAAAACTTTTTTTTTTTAATTACAAAAAGCTATAAAAATTTCATGACATAAAATACTGTACATTTCACAGGTCAGCATAGTTCTCCCCTCCCCTAAAATTTATCTTATAAAGATATTTACATTTGGTAATGTAAAGTCAGCAAATCCCCCTTACAAAAAGTATTTTCCCCAATGAGAACAAAAATTCTTCAGTTTCCACATTTTCGATGGAGACTTTAATATCAAAACACACCATTTTGGAACAATCTAGAACAGTTAGTTGCACGTGCAAACCTGAAAAAAAGAAAAAGTGACAATTAAAGAAAAATGACCAGTTGGTTTCAGCATCACCTTCGAAAAACATTCTGGGCCAGAGGCTCTGAAAAATGCTTATTATATCATTTTGCAAAATCAACAGAACACTCATCTAACGTTCAACCAGCATCTTCTGGAAACCCACTACAGCCAATGAACACATTCAAATCCAGTAGGAACATGTTAGCTAAGGGTTACAACAATGTACAGGAGTGGACCCGAAAACAATATCCATGACCTAAAGAAATCTGCTTGAATGAAAATTTTTCAGTGTTTTCTGCATACTTTAAATAAGAGGGACTATTTCCTGCTGCAGATCGATACACATTTGGTACTCTAGCTGGTTACAGGCGGACAATGTACGTTGGACTGTTTGTACTCATCAGTGCAACAGACACACTATTTGTGTGATACACTGACTGATTGTCAGGGTCTTTTCATAAGACTTTGTTGACAATCAAAAAAGTCAGCTGTAGCATTTAGCATAATGAAGCTCCTTTGGCCACGAATGTTGCTAACATGTAAGTGAAATTTAACACCCTGCACAAATGATCCTCAAGCTTAGACCGGAACCTTACAATCTTAGACGCTACATTGTAATAAACAAAACAACGCAACGCTCCACGTTTAAAGCGACACTACAAAAACAATGCCCTGCATGACTTTCCCCGCTCCATCCAGGAAGCTAAATTTTAGTCAGCTACAGACAAAGAAAAGAAGAGAATGTGAATCTAGACATTTTCCAGCACAGGTAACACCCACACTACCTCTTGTCCTTCTAATTCTTTTGTTTTTAAACGTACTCCTGCTTCAGCTGTGAGACAACTAATTTTCAGCTTGGGTCGCCAAAAAAAGTAATACAAAAGAAAATAATGCCACACAGTGCCACTGTTATGCTTCTACTTTTAGCCAATGTAAAAAGTGAAGTGAAAGCATATTGATAGGCTGCACATCAGCCTTGTTGGGCAGCTGTAAATGTGGTCAGCTATAAGACTATTGAACCTTAAACCTTAAGTTGCAACGTTGTGATGATGTATTAGCTCTGTGTACTCACTCGGTAAACAGCAGTCTTGTACTTTTAAAGTCCTATCATCTGTAGTACAGCACGTGGACTGTAAAATATTTAAAGTTTTAAAGCTGAACCCACACTTTCCTCAGGACAAACTAAAAGGAATACAACAGTTATTGGTGGGTTGCTGACGCAGTCAATCAAATCGCTCCACTTACCTTTTCTACAACATAGAAGGTTGAATGAAAATATTCTTTTTAAATATAGAAAATACTTCACGCTGAGACTTTAGGGGCTTTAAAACAAATGTAAGCCATACATAATTTTAACTTAAATTTGTTTAAAAAAAATATTTAAACAGGATCTTTTTAAATTAGCTATCAAACAAAAATACATTCTGAGTTGGACTTTTTACAGGTTAAAAATAAGCCTGGCAGTGCCCTCTGGTGGACAGAGTGTGACTGGCGTTGACTATGATCTCTTCTTTGGCATTTCTTGTCATTTTTTTCAAACCTGCGGTGACACTGCTGATATTAGCCTTAGTGGATTTTTAAGGGTCATGTTTAGGAATAAGAAAAGATTCCAATATTGATATACTGGTCAATATTTGTTTAATATAAATATACACATATAAATTCTTTATGTTAGTTACATTACAAAAGGGACAATAACGGGTGTCGTTTTTTGTTTTGCTTCGCTTTAATTATCCAGCAATGTATTTCTCAAACTAGTTTCTACTCTGCTACATGTACTGGGAGTATTGTATGGAATGGATGTTGGAGCACACTCTCCTGCAAAAACTCTAAATTAAATTTCTGCATCGATATTTGGTAAAATAAATTTGGGGGAAGATATACAGCAATCAGCCACCTGCAGCAGGTCAAGCTCTAGCTAATCTAAGTAAGCAGTGATAGGCTAGCAATGACATCCACCGAAAGGTATGGGTAGGAATGAAGTCGAAGGGACCTGTGGAAACTTATCTTTTTGTATTCATTATTGTACTCGGCATTTGGTGCAAACTGCAAACTCTGATAGGCCGATAATGACTGTAAACTTCAGCGAGCCCGCTCTAACTAATATTAGGCTATCTAATTAAGTTTGCGCTAAAACCAGCCAGGTTATGGGCAAACCCTGGTTTTTGGAGCTTTTTTCTTTGTGTTTTTTCCCCAATCACCTTATTTTGCAGCCACCAATGGGATAAGAGTTTATCATCAAATCCAATTTTGTTATTTACTTTTCTTTTCAGCATGAAGGTTGTTTGTCCTGTCGCCAGTTGCATTCATTACATTATTTCTACCTTCAGTGTACCTGCTGTAACAACACCAAAACAGCTCTGTAATACCTGCAAGTGTTAACACTGCAGTTATTATTTTGTCAAAATATTTAGAATAGAAAGTACTGTAACCCACACAGCTGTATTAATCCCCTGTTCCTTTCCTAATGCAAAAATATAGGCAGTTTTGTTCCTTGCCCTTATATGAAAATATTTTTTTCTCCAGTTGGGCATCTTATTTCTTTTCAATGTACATATTTACAAGGTCACTCCTGAAAAAAAAAATGGTGAAAACCAGTAGTTTTTCCTGCCTCCAGCGCTTATAGCTTATCTGTTTATAATTTCCTGAGCAACGATGGACTGCTAAGAGGTGTCTCGGGATATCCAGCCACTTTCTGTGAGGAAGGTGAGAATGCGCTTCTTAAGAACCTTATCCAGGTAGCTGGGCATTCGGCTCTTGGCGGGAATGCCCTGCCTTTTCTGCAGGTGATCTTTGATGATGATGGTTTTGACAGTCAGGTAGCGTGCCGGGCTGAGGTTGAGAGAGTTGCACAGCACCTTCTCCCTGTCTGACAGCAGCTCGAAGCCTGTCAGATTCTCAATGGCAGCGAACTCACCATCTTTGCCCTCTTCTTTGATCCCACCTCCAACCCCTAGTCCTCCAGCAACGCCTCCTCCTCCTCCAGCTCCACCCCCGAGCCCCATCCCAGAACCAAGCCCTCCTCCTCCCGAGCTGCCCCGCTTTGAGGTGACCACACTTTTGTTCTCCTTGCGTTTCTCCCGTTTGTGGCGTGCTGCTTCGTATTCCGCAGACTCCTCCAGGCGTGTGATGCCGTTTCGGCGGTAGCGCTGGAGCTCGCGCACCTTGGCCCTCAGCACTCGCTCTTTATGCATGTTCTCAAAGAACTCTTCAAACTCCCGATGGGCCATGAACTGGCAAAGCGCTCGCAGCCTCACCCGCTGCTCCTTCTCTTCCTTGGTGATTTTTCTTTTAGGTGTACTTGGGAGAGGACCTGCTCCCGATGCCGTCATGGATCCTGATCCGACTGCACCACCACCAGCCCCTGTCCCACTCATGCCAGCTGCACTTCCTACGACTCCCAACATCCCTGTTTTGTCCTTCTCCTTGTCCTTCTTATCTCGGCCCAAAAATGAAGGCACCAGGTTGTAGTCACGAGCGATGTTCTTACGCCGCTGGCGTTCTCTGAGCTTACGCACATACATGTCCACATGGGCGCGCTTCATTTCAATTTCCACGTCCTCATCATCGTAGTTGACACACAGTCCACTGATGAGCTTCTCCGCGTCCTGGTCATACTCAATCTCATAGTCGTCACGTAGTGGCATGTAGCCCAGCTGCTGTTGCTCCACCAAGCTGATATCCAGCGGAGGGAGCGGAGTGGTCAGGCTGGGCGACAGGGGCCCTCCGCTCGGGCAGGTGTGGTCGGTCACCCGGTTTGGAATACTGTCAGGGATACAGGCCTTCCCCAGGTTTCCATGGATGTACATGGTGACATAATGTTCCATAACTTCCTGAGGAGTCCGGGATGCTCCAACATGATCGGCCATGTCCTCCTGAAAGGTCACAAAAAGGAAGTTGTTACTAAGAGGACACCTACACCATTATATTTTTTCTATGTTATACTAGAAGATGAAAAAGTGATGCTCAAACAATCTGCTTAGCTGTTCAAGAGAAAATGGTTTAGAATGCTCATCATTGATATTTAAATATTCATATTTTCTGCTTTTCAATTTTGGGTTATTTCACCATGAAATATTTGATAATGTACATTTTCTGATGCATTATAGGGGTGCATAATTTTATCTAAAAACTTCCAAGTAAGTCAAACTTAATATAATTTATTTTACACAGACAAATATTCTAATATGCTACACATAAGCCATATGCACTTTGTAATTGACTGTAAATGGGGCTTTGGAGGTGAAGTGTAACTGGTCCACATATACTTAAGAGGAGTCTGTACATTAACAGATGTCTGTGCATTTTTTCTGATTTTACACTTGAGTAAATTAAACATCACTTGGTGGTGGTTGGTTTGTACAACAAGATAACTGCATATCTGTAACATGTCCAGCAAACCTTTCGTGACACTATTCCACTCTTAAATGTTAGCCTTGGTTTTTGGCCCTTTGACCCCTGGGATAGGCTTCAACCCTCTCCTGACCTTGAGATGGATAAGTTGATAACAAAATAGATTGATACGCTTTTGCATTATGAAAAATGAGATTTAATTACAGTTACATTACTTTGCTTTTTGTGTTTACACAGAACTATTCTTTATTTTCCCTTTCCTTGTCTTCTGACTTTGTTTCAGGGGGCGCTAAAGCAGATCTTCCGCCTCCATCTCCCCCTCTCCCTATAGTCACACCAACCCTCTGCATACCCTCCATCACTACATCCACAAGCATCTCTGTGGTCTTTCTTGTGCTGTTTTCTTTTTTTTTGTGCTAATAGAGTAGGCACTAAAAAGCACTGTGACTCAAGGATTCGTGGGATATTATGGAAAAAATGTAACATTTGTGTATATTCCATTAGTCCGATATCAAAATAGTTGGTCTTTGGTACACATTTAATTCAGAGGTTGATACACTTTACATGTTTCTTTAATATGCTGCATTGTAACACAAGTTTCAGGTTAGGTTTCAGTTAATAAGGAGTTAATTACTACTTACTACATAACAATATAGTTTTTCCTTACTTATTTGCTTCCTGTTTTGCCCCTTGTTGTTTTGTGACTCGGAGCAATACAATTATTGAGTGATAATTACGATTATTTTTCCTTTTTATGCGACGTGTTGTTGACATTCCACGTTTCTTAAAGTAAATTGTAACACTATTCTCAAATCTATTTTATTCAGGCTTTTCTTCTGTTTTTAACGTCTCGAAAATTATGTAAAACGATAACAACGAAAATAAGAAGAAAAAAAATCTTTTTTTTATCTTAAAGGTCATTAGCGTTATTCTTATATTACCGCTACAAGCCCACTGCTCTTGTTTTTTCTTTTCTTTTCTAAGCACTAGACACAACGCAACTCCTATGAATTTGTATAGAAAGCTCTAAAGGTCAGAAAAATAACTTAAAAAGTGATGTACCCAGTTTCCAAATCCATACTGCTCGATAGCATCGAGTAGCGACTGCTCTTCCCTGCTGGTCCACCCTCCTTCTGCCTCTGTACCCCAGAGAGAGAACCGACCGCCGTCGACCTGCTGGTAGCCGTGCCATCTCCGGTGATTACCGATTTCGGCGCCCGCTGAGAAGCACTCTGGGCACAGCTCGATATCAGGGCACTCGGTGCAGCGAAGCCGCAGGTTTGTAACATCTGCAAGGCAGTTAACGCAGTACTTCTTCCCCAAGTCGGCCATCTTGCCTGGCGTCTGCTTCTTGTTGTTGGAGGCAAACCTTCGCGCCTGCGTACAGCGAGCCTCGCAGCGCGAGCTACTCACATCCTGCTTATAAATATTAATGAGAATGGGTCAGGGCTCCTGTGATTGGCTCTTCTGCTTAGTTTCCAGGACAACCGAAACAAAACGAACAGTTTCATTGACCACAGAACTGCACGAGCCTTACCTCTGTATACAAAGTAAATATTATTAAAAATGGACAAAGAGGCGGGAGAGGGAGAAAATAAGGTAAGAATTCACAGTGACAGAGACACAGAGGAGAATTTTATTTCTGTTAGTGGGGATAAAAATGAAGCTGTCTCAGCTGAAATGCCCACATCAGACCCTGAAGAAAAGCACTGTGACAGCGGGAAAGTCACAGAAGAGTTCTCTGCTGAAGAGGCCGCCGCTTTTGAACCAGAAGCCAAAAGTGAAGATGAGCTCTGCACTGAGTTTGATGTGATGATTAAAGTCAAAGAACAGCCACTGTGCCACGAAGAAAGTGTGGTTTCTGAGATGAACAGCACTTACCACGATGACGCTCTGAAGCTACATCCTGAGACTCAGGACACGGAGATCTCCAGCCCTCCACACCACGAAGATGAAGAGGCTGAAAAAGAGGGAGCCACATCTGCATGTGCACAAAAACTAAACATAAAGTACAAAGAATATAGACAGCTCCTCCAGGAGGTGTGCAACGAGCGAGATAAGGCCAGGCATAACAGCAGCCAGCTGCAGATGAAACTGGCACAATACTTCAAGAAGGCTGGGGACAGTGTCCAGCTGGAGGGTGAGAAGCCTGTGTCAGAGCACCTGCAGGAGTACGAGAGGTACATCAACACCCTGACTGACCTGAAGCAGCAGCTCCGTGCTGAATCAGAGGCAGCCCAGCGTCAGGCAGAGGACCTGAGGCTACAGTCCCAGGAGCAGCTGGGCAAGGTTGGTGTTGTTTTAAGGGATTGTGTTTTTTACATTAAAGCACAGTTTTACATCCCATATTCACATCTGCAGTAGCACAATAACAATTAAACTTCCAGTCTATTAAAGCTTCAGTCTCTCTCGGTATCTGGTAGGTCATAGATGATGTGATTTATTGTTGTTTGGTTTAACTCCAGAGTTCATAAAAACTGAAAGAAATCAGATGGGTCAGATTTCATTAAAAATTCTGTCTCTGTTTTTTTATGCTTTCAGACAGAATCCTTTTCGACTACTATTCAACAGGTCAAGTGTCGTTTACTAATCAGTAGTTGTTTCACACTTCATTGTTCCCCACTCAATCTTTATCTGCATCCCACTTCTGTTACCAGTGTTGGGCCTGGAGGGGGCAAATACTGGCTATAATTTAGTGGAAATTTACTGAAAGCCCCAATCAGAACCTTTAGATACATCTGCATCTAAAGGACAAAGGTCACTCGTTCAAGGATGCTAATGTTTACATTTTGATTCTAAAGAGGAGTGAAAGAAATCATCTGTGTCCAACTGTTATTAACGACCCTCTTTGAACAGAGGAGGTGGCTTACGACACCAACTGTCTGCCCTCTATAATCCATTTTTGAGATACCTTCCCAAGCGCCACATGATAGTTTGAGGCAATATCTCCCAGTGGTTTCATCCAAAACCTCTGCAGATATCACACACACACGTTTTCACACCTTAGCTCATGTGGTGAGCCACATAATCAAGGGCTTAAATACTTCTGACTCTCCATCTTTGATCTTTGATCTTAGAACTCAAGAAGCTTATCAAATGAGAGCTGAATCATCTTCAACAAACTTAAAGAAGCAGTCGCTTTTTTAGTCGCAAGCACTTGACAATTGGAAAGAAACACACTCCGCCCTAAAGCGGGTTTTATAACTTCTGCCTTCGTGATTCTACTGGTGTTGCTGTGGCATAACTTTTGTCATCGGACAGGACGCACAGGTTTGCCTGCTTGCCCTAAACTGACCATAACCTTGACTCCGAATCTTAACCCTTAAACAAGCCAGAAGGATTGTAAAAAACTGAAACCTTTAACCTTTCATCAATCAGATGGTCTAAAAATTGCTAAGACTTTAATCACTCACTCCTGTTGCTTGTAAGTTGGATTTTCCAGAAAGCTGGATTCCACATTCTGTCTGTTCTGCAAAGACACATTTTCAACAGGCACATTTAGGTCCACTTTTAAAAACAACAACAATGTGATATAAAGTGTTTATGTGACTAAATACATTTTAGCTTTAAAAGAAAAAGAAAAAACTTTAGTTAACTGAAAAAAGCCACAGTTTCTGTCAGGAACTGGAGTTTCATTTTACACTTTAACTGTAAATCCTAAAAAAATTAAAAAACAAAGAACGCTGATGCTGATTGCCATGGAGGCATTATTTTACATGTCTTTGAACCTACTTTAGACTCCATCACTGACTCCATGACTTGTTTAACAGCTTCACACTTCTTTGTTTGGACACCAAACCCACAACACCTTTTAGGAAGAAACTTGTTATGTGAATTATGATTCACAGTCTACACCATAAGGCCTCTTCTTACAGGCCAAACAGAACAATAGCTGCACTTATTACAGTCCCGAGAGATCAAAGTCATTTATTTTCCATGAGATTAGATTTGCTACAACTTTACTGCCATTGTTGAGAGTAGATGTGCAGAGAAAGCTGCACACAGTTACAGTGAGTCTTCCTGAAATCTTCAGTCATTCCTCAGCCTGTATTTAAAAAGGAGCCTAAATTACAACAACAGAGGATTAATTAAACCGATGATCTTTTGTCACCTGAAATTGATGCACTTAAGGTACAAGAAAGAAGAGACAAAAACATTTTCAGTTGCTCACAAATATGAGCACAGTTCTGCCCCCGTTCTTGCTGTTCACAGTAACACCCACTGAAATGTATCTGCAAGAGAGGCGGACAAATGAGGAAAAGAGAGCAGCTTTGATTCTGTCTTCACAGGGGCACAGTTATCTTTTCTTGAGACTGTTTTTAATGTAGCCTATACAGGCTCCGGTTCATTAGTGTTGTCCTTAATTTTAAATATGAATTCAACGTTAAAAGCACAAACAAAATAAAGTAGATTTTAAAATCACAGTTTTGATATGGCAAAATTTTCCAGTTTCCAGTCATTGTGGATCAAAATGATTGAAAGACTTACAACCCTAATTAAGTTGATAACACTTACAATTGTGTTATTTTTGTAATTGTGTGTGTTGGAGAATTCTGTCCACAACAAAAATACGACTTTAATGGAATGAGTACAGTGCTCTGTAAGGGCTAAGATGATATATTTCAGTTCAGCAGTCCGATTAGCTGCATTTGAACCTAAAATCATCTATTTGTTTGTTTGTGTTTGTTGGCTTCAATTTCACTTCAAACATGGGTGAACTAGACACACAGACGTTAGCATAGTACATGCATGAAACAGTAAATCATTTTTTTTGTATTCATTTTCTTATCATTATTTTTGCATGTTTAGAAAAAGGGAAAAGCTTTTATATGATACCTCAGTCTCTGCAGGGAAAATTGGCACAAGTGAGCCACACATGCACACTTGCAGGGAAGCTGGATGGATGTGCAGTGCATACTGAACTGTGCAGACACAGTGGAAGCTGTGGAAGATGCACAAAGACCGTTTGTTAAATATAACTTGAAACTAAGTAAAAATCTGCTGTCATTTTAATAAAAAATACACTGAAAATACAGTGACTGTACATATAGCCCTGTTATTAAAATTATTTAGCAAACTGTTAATGCACTCAAAAACGGTCTCATCTTCATCCTCAGGTGGAAGATGAATGGCGAGCACTGATGGCACTGAAACAGGATACAGCTGTGAAGATGCTAAGCAGACGCCTGGGTAAAGAAGCAGCTCGGGCCAAAGTGGAGGCGTCTCTGCGAGCTGAACAGCTTCGGCAGGATGAGCTGATCAAACTGCGGCTGAAGCACATCAAGTTGAATATGAAGATTTGCAAGCTGGAGGCAGAGCTCCGCCGTGGGGAGGAACATGACAGGGACCCCATACAGATCCAGTTTGAGCAGCTGCAGGCTGAGAAGCTAGAGCAGAAAAAACAAGCCGAAAAGCAGCACGAGGGATCAGTAAAGCTGCAGAAGAAGATCAGCAGTAGCTTGGAGGTATGCTGACAAATCCATGGATACAGATTGCTTCTAATTTCTTTCATTATGAGCAATAGCAGTGATATTTGTTGTCTCTCTTGTATCAGTGCCTGTCACATATAAAGGAGAAGCTGCGCTGGTGCCAGATGGAGGTCAAGGTGAAGAGAGAGCAACTGACTGAGGTGGAGGCCGTGGTGGCTGGGAAGAGGGACCACCTAACCAGGGTCAAGCAAGAAAACAGTCGCCTGCACAGACAAAACCTGAGGTTGAAGGAGCAGCGTGGGCTGCTGGGCAACAGGGTCCTGCTGCAGGACTTTGAGGATACTGTGAATGCCTCTGACCAACTGGAGGAACAACTAGAACATCTGAAGTGCCGGCAAGCCGAGATCCTCTTCAGCTGTGGCGGGTGGAAGAGTCAATAATGACTAAAACTTTATCTCAGGTTTCAAAAAGCTATGAAAAAATGAGAAAATAACAAATGTAGCTGACAAGGAGCTAACAGGAATTTGAACGACCACTAGCCTTTACAGTTTGATTCAGTGTAGTGTCTCACTGTAAACTAAGCCTGCGTGCAGTAAAACTTGGAAAACCATAATCTGGATAAGAAGTCATGGTCGGAATTCCATGCATCCTCTCATACAAGATTATCATCTAGATAAGGTGACTCAGACATGTTGAATGCAATCTTAAAAACATTGATAGAAATAAAGATACATTTTTGTGCAGTTTTTGTATTTTAATATGAAAATTTACTTTTTTTTACCAGAAGGTTTTAGTGTATTTGCCCTGTAGTAAAATGAAAAATAATTAATTTAATTTAATTTTACAAAGAAAACGTAGTAGCGGTTAATACTGTCACCTCACAACTAGAAGGTTGTATATTTATAGTTCATGGCTGGCTTCAGCTTCTGTGTGAGAATAACTGGTGATTTTGAATTGCCTGTAGGTGAAGATGTGAGAGCGACTGGTTGTCTGTCTCCGGGTCTTCTCTGCCACATGTGGAACGGGCTCTGCTGAATCAAAGTTTCATACTTCTTACAGTTTTTACCGAATGCCTAAACACTAACTGTGATTCCTGTAGCACAATTTCTAAAACTAGTCAGACTTATAGCAAAACCACTCACTGAGTGTGCAAAACTAAAAGCACAAAAACTGCTTTGCACTCAGTTTGCAATTTTGTAACACACACTTTGCAAGACTGTAGGCACAATTCACTGCACAACACTCAATTTCCAAATTTCCAACACACTCCTAGCAAAAGTATACACATGTATGGCTATCATTACAGTTTTGTCTGATTGCTTAAGCACATTTTTTGTAACTATTGGCTAATTTTGCAAAACTCTTCACACAAATAAGAAAACCTGTCACCCAATCATCAAAACATTGTAGTTCTCTTGCAAAAGCAAACACAGCTAGATTAACTCTTCACACCTTCGTAAAAATGGTGTTTCCGTATCAAACAGTACACACAAGCCATCATCTACTAAGCACACAATGCGCCAACTGCACACTGATGGTATGAATACAAAACACATCTGGCCTTTGCTTTCTCTGTGCACAAGGTAGGCTATGTCAGTTTGAGCTCATACTTCTGTCATAGATCCATAAGCATGGAGGGATCCAAACTTCAAGTACTGGTGTTTATTCAAACACATCAAAACAAACACAAGTGTTTATTTCCAAGTATAGGATTATTTGCAATCGCCATAATGACTATATGGGTTACTTGGTCTGCAGTGAACATGCTTCCTCTGCCCCAGCATCTGGTCATCTAGCAATTCTGTAAAGTAACAATTTCAGTATTTTTACATCAATGGTATTGGTGTGTTTCTCATTGGCATATGGCAGTGCTACAAATCTTTGTGCGAAGTGACTGTACTAACCGATTCTCATTTCAAGATGTCCTTATGGTACTTGCTACAGTGTAGCGGCTCGAGTTAGGCTGGACCCGTTGGCCAGCTACCCTCAGGGTCATTCCACGGTTGATTACATGGTCCACTATTGTAGCTCTGATGTCATCAGCAATTCTATTTCTTACTCTTCCTACCCTTCCTCTCCCCCCTCCTCATCTTCCTCTCCCCCCTCCTCGTCTTCCTCTTGCTCCTCCTTGTCCTTGTCGTCCTCTTCATCCTACTTCTTCACCTCCACGTCCTCTTCCTCGGCCTCCTCTACTTCTCACTCTTTCTGCTCCCTCCATTGTACTCCGCACACACAGCTTACCTGTATTATAGTGCTTAGGCTGATTGCAAAGTGAACTAATTATCTAAAGAAGTTTTCACATGTGAAAGTGTGCCAGACAGTTGGCAAGTTAGTGTTAATGATAGCCATACATGTGTATACTTTTGCTAGGAGTGTGTTGGAAATTTGGTAATTGAGTGTTGTGCAGTGAATTGTGCCTACAGTTTTGCAAAGTGTGTGTTACAAAATTGCAAACTGAGTGCAAAGCAGTTTTTGTGCTTTTAGTTTTGCAAACTCAGTGAGTGGTTTTGCTATAAGTCTGAATAGTTTTAGAGATTGTGCTACAGGAATCACAGTTAGGGTTTAAGCATTCAGAAAAAACTGTAACAGCGTACACTATATTACAGGTACAGAGTAATATAGTACTGTTACTGTTTGTGCCGGGGGACCTCATCCTTGTGAAAGGTACAGAGACACGGTGTTTAGAGAAAATGTGTCTTAGCTGTTCCAATACTCCTGACACATAAGCATCACTGAGTGTTTTCACTTAGGCAGCAGTTGTCCTTCTTTCTTGCATGGGCCGGAGTTTTCTTTAGGTGTCTTTCCAGCTTTGACATATGTCCAGCTGGGATAGCCTCCATTATCATTAATGGAGCTCCAGTGGAGAGCGTGCAGTCCTTCAAGTATCTCGGTGTCAACATCTCCTCAGACCTGACATGGTCTGCCCACATTCAGGTCCAGACCAAAAAGGCTAGGCAGTGCCTGTACAACACGACAACTGAGGAAGTTCAGGGTCTCTCCAGTGATCCTCAGGACTTTCTATACAGGTGCTGTGGAGAGATGTGAGAGATTTTGAAGGACCCGTCCCATCTGTTGCTGGGATGGGACGGGTCCCCCCCCCCCCCCATTATCCTTAAGTGACTGAGACAGGACTCATTACCATATTCTCATATCATCCTGATCCTTCTGGCCTCGCTATAGCACATGACATTTTAACACCCTTCCCGCACAATGTGCACAAGATGTAAATTTCCATATTTTATTTTATTTCTATTTATATAATGTACATAACTCACCCACTTGCAACACATAATGTCCTCTTTGTATATACTCATTCACTGTATATAAAGTTCTGTCTTTCTCTTTTTTTCGTTGCACAGTCGAGGAGTGTATCAGGTCACATTTCACTGTGTGTTATACCTGTATAGCCATGCATGTGACAAATAAAGAATCTTGAATCTTAAATCACATTTACTCTGGGCCTTCTTGATGTGATGTTCTTCTGCTTCCCTGGCCACTGTGTCTGTAGGGATGGTGTTCACTCTATGTTGCAGCGTCCTGGTGACACCCAGTATATGCTTCAGTGGATGAAGAGAGTCAAACATTAAATCCTGATCTGTATGCGTAGGTTTACGGTACACATCAACTTTTAAATGTCCCAGATTACTGATGAAAATCTCACAATCTGAGAAGACTAACCTGTCATGTGTTGGTCCACTGAATTAATGTGATCATTGAATTGTGATATGTGGAATCGTTTCTCCCACTGAAAATGCTACACCCAGATGAACAGAATCAACCTTTTAGGAGTGTGGATAAAAGTTTGTTAGGTTGCCAGCTGTGCCACGTTTTGATCTAGTTGCCAAACCTGGAAACCTACAATCCATCAGCCCAAGTGTTTCCTGTATAATCTGTTTATACAGAATAAATATTACAGAAAGACAGTATTTTAGAATAGAATAGAATAGAATAGAATAGAATTCAACTTTATTGTCATTGCACATGCACAGGTACAGGGCAACAAAATGCAGTTTGCATCCATCCAGAAGTGCTTTAGTGATATAGATATATTACAATATATATTAGCAATAATATAGATATGTGAGTATATTACAGAAATGGGTCTATTATGGAATGTTATAATGTACACGGTATGAAGTATGTTGTGAATATTCTATAACTATAAGTATGTACAGGCTGTAGTGAGTACAAGCTATGTACAGGCTATGAACAGGATATGAACAGGATATGAACAGGATATAAATATGAAAAACTATACAGAATATGAAATAAATAACTTTACAGAATCTGAGATATACAGCTATACAGAAATGGGAACTATGCAAGTTGTAGGATTAAAGATTATCGAATGTACAGAATGATTATTTACACAGAGCTATACATTAGTGCAGTTAAGATAAGTGAGGGTGTAGATAGTTTCTACAGAGGCTATATAAAGTGCTAGTGGTTGTGAGTGGTGGTTCAGTCCATGTTATTATTGTGTGTTTGAGGGTACAGTTGTCCATTGGGGGTGTGTGTATGTTCAGTCCATGAGTTTAACGTGGGTCAGATGTCAGGAGGCAGAGTTCAGGAGTCTGACAGCTGTGGGGAAGAAGCTGTTCCGGTACCTGGTGGTCTTAGTCCGGAGGCTCCTGTAGCGCCTCCCAGAGGGCAGGAGGGTGAAGAGTCCATGTGATGGGTGACTGGGGTCTTTGATGATTTTCCCAGCCCTTTTCAGACACCGCTTCCTGTAGATGTCTTTTATGGCAGGAAGTGGTGCTCCGGCGATGCGCTGGGCAGTTTTCACGACCCTCTGCAACGCCTTCCGGTCCGAGGCAGAGCAGTTCCCGTACCAGACTGTTATACAGTTGGTCAGGATGCTCTCGATGGTGCAACGATAGAAGTTCACCAGGATGTCTGAGGACAGGTGGTTGTTCCTCAGAGTCCTCAAGAAGAAGAGGCGCTGGTGAGCCTTCTTGACCAGCTTGGAGCAGTTGGTCGTCCAGGTGAGATCCTCGGAGATGTGGACTCCCAGGAACTTGAAGCTGCTCACACGCTCCACAGCCGTCCCCTTAATGTGGATGGGTGGATGTGGGTCAGCATTCCTCCTGTAGTCCACGATGAGCTCCTTGGTCTTCTCAATGTTAAGCAGCAGGTTGTTTCTGTCGCACCACTCAGCCAGACGATCCACCTCCTCCCTGTAGGCGGCCTCATCGTTGTCACTGATGAGGCCAATCACCGTGGTGTCATCTGCAAACTTAATGATGGTGTTGGAACCATCAGCAGGTCTGCAGTCGTGGGTGAAGAGGGAGTAGAGGAAGGGGCTCATCACACAGCCTTGTGGTACACCGGTGTTCATCGTGATTGTAGATGAGCAGCGGTTATCCAGCCGGACATGTTGGGGGCGGTTGGTCAGGAAGTCCAGTAACCATTTGCAGATGAGGGAACTGATGCCCAGGTCTGTCAGTTTCCTGATGAGTTGTGAGGGGTGGATTGTATTGAATGCTGAACTGAAGTCTATAAACAGCATTCTGGCGTAGGTATTGTTGTTGTCCAGGTGTGAGAGGACAGAGTGCAGTGCGATGGAGACTGCATCCTCTGTGCTCCTGTTCTGGCGGTATGCGAATTGGTGGGGGTCCAGGGTGGGGGGGAGACAGGATTTGAAGTGTGCTAGGACCAGCTGCTCTAAGCACTTAGTGATGATGGGGGTGAGTGCTACTGGGCGGTAATCATTGAGGCAAGCTGGGTTGGAGTTTTTGGGTATCGGGACGATGGAGGTGGATTTGAAGCAGGCATTTTCTGTTCATCAGAACATTTTGTCTCATCAAAATATTATTTGTCAGAAAAATGAAATAAATCCAATGAGTGAAATGGTCTAAAAATTATTTTAGACCATTTTAAATTCATCCATTTGCTTCAGCTTATCCTTTTCAGGGTTGCGGGGGGCACTGGAGCCTATCCCAGCTATCTTAGGGCAAGAGGCAGGGTACACCCTGGACAGGTTGCCAGTCTGTCGCAGGGCTACCACACAGAGACAAACAACCATCCGTACTTACATTCACTCATTCACACTTATGGGCAATTTAGATTTTTCAATTGACCTATCCCCTCTAACTGCATGTCTTTGGACGGTGGGAGGAAGCCGGAGTACCCGGAGAGAACCCACACAAACATGGGGAGAACATGCAAACTCCACACAGAAAGATCCTGGCTTGATAGTAGAATTGAACTCAGGACCTTCTTGCAGTGAGGTAACCGTGCTACCCCATTTTAAATCACACTAAAATACTATTAGTGTATTTGAGTGCACTGCTGATGAGGGGTCGTTAATCATGTGTCATGTCATAACATGAGCCAAGGTGTGAAAAAAAGTGTGGGTCATTATCACCAGAGGTTGTGGGTGAAACCACTGTGGGATCTTGCCTAACCCTATCAAGTGACCAATTGATACCATCTGATGCAAGGTGTAAATGGGGGTTCAGGTGACTGGGAAAGGATCTCAAGACTGCATTGTAGGTGGGAGTGGCTTACGACACCAACTGTCTTTCACGTCTGAAACATCTGCAAGAAATTTAAAGAAGTCCAGTTGCTTTTATTTCCAAGCTCCTTTCCATGACCTGGATGACTGAGAAGCTACACGGACATCTAACAAATGGTGTCACTCCGATGTAAAGTTGATATTATCATAGCTAAGTGTCTTTCAAACAGACTACAGTTTTTCACACCAGCAACATTTTGTACCAAAAGTCAGAAGAGGCTCACAAATAATTTTAAATAATTTGTAGAGGAGCATTTTATTGTCCCATCACTGTTCAGTCTCAGCACCCAGACATGTCTGAACCATTCCTCCCTACTAATCATTTACACACTATATATATATATATATATATATATATATATGCATACATACATATATATGGACACACACATACATCTCAAATCTGAACAATGAATAACCTCTGGTACACACTTCTGATCATAAATTCACTGACTGAGCAGGAGCTTTATTTAAAATAATGCAGGATTTTTACATTTTATATTTCAGAACAAACTTTATAGATGAGCAGGAGAGTAATAGTTTAAGGATGGTTATGCTTCCTGGAGAGTAATGCTTCCTGAATTATAATATCATTGCGGACCAAGGGCGAAGAGGGATCAATACAGATTTCACGAGACTTTTTGATAACGAAACTGAAAGAAAGAAAAAGGATTATCATTACTAAAATGTATTGTTTTATTTATTTTACAAAATAAAAACAGCTGCAAAATAAAGATGTGCATGAGACAAAATTTAGATGACAGGTGAGAGCAAATACTAAGACCAGATAAAAGCTTATATGTTAAAACTCTCATTGTCCCTGAATTCTACTTTATTTCCTAAGCAATGGTCATCCTTAGAATGATTTATGACACTTGCATGTGTAATAAATATGTATTGAAATGTAAGTAAACTTGCTGTAAAGGAACTTACATGACTGCAGTCATTGGACACCGTTGATCCGTAATGTAATATGAGCTGATATCAACCTGCCTAATTCTTATATGAGAGAAGCTGCGGCAACATCCTGGACAATAAACAATAAGAAATGTATTAGACTGTTTTAAAAAGTACGACAGAAAAGAAATCTCTATAAACCAATAGTAACAGTAAGAATAAGGAACATTTTTGTATGTTACACAGGGCTCTAGAGTGCGACCAATTTGGTCCAATTTGGTCCTAATTTCTCAACGGTGCAACTAAAAAGAATTCTAGGTCGCACCGGTGCGGCTCTATGGAAGCCTGTTTCTGCCACACAAAAAAAAGTAGCCATCGAAATTTCGACTTATTAACCCGAAATTTTGAGTAAATTAACTCGAAAGTTTGACTTACTAACTCATAATTTTGAGAAAAGTAACTTAAAAATTTGAGTTGCATTGTCAGTCAGTAATCTACGTGAATGATGTCATTTCCTTGTTACCCGGAAACTGAAGTCCTTGGCTACAAATGCTACAGCTAAGCTACCAGTATTAGAGCCAGTCATGAATGTACAAATAGCTGAGTATTTTCTCCGTGGCTTCACAAAGGATGAAATCCTTGTGTTATTACCTGAATCACATGGCGTTACAATCAGCAAACGTACTCTAGAAAGCGCCAATTTGTTGCGCAAGAAAATGTCCTCATTCACGTACATTACTAATTGGCAGAGCTAACTCGAAATTTTGAGAAAGATAACTAAAAATTTTGAGAAAAGTAACTCAAAATTTTGAGAAAAGTAACTCAAAATTTTGAGAAAAGTAACTCAAAAATTTGAGGAAGATAACTCGAAATTTCGAGTTTTTGATTTTTTTTTTAATGGTGGAAACAGGCTTCCATAGAGACCAGCTGTTCAGTGCAGAAAACCCCAAAACAAAACAAACAGAGATAGGTGGGAACTCTCTGACTGGCCGTAGTCCAGTCCAGATATTCCTGTAGTCCTTCGCGTGTCTATGTTTGAAAGTGCATTTGGATAGAGGGAGGTGAGTAGCTTGAATAAAGCAATATCGATTCATGAAATTCTGAATGTACTTTTAAATATAAGTGTATTTTTACCAGAAACGCCAGAATCTCAGGTTAAAGCTCACACAATTATTTTAACAACCTCCAAACAACTAAAACATGATGAGAGCAGGTGAAAGGATTCCAAACAAAGGAGTAAACACAGAGCGCGGACCCGATACATCAGTGAGATGTCAGCGTGTCCACGTACGTGCCATCGGGGCTGGAAGCCGACAGCTCACATATTATGCATGAGGTCCGAACTCTGTGTTTATGTCTTTTTTGCGCTAGATTCTGATGCTGCAAATTTTTTCACTCTACAACCAAAATTGACTGAACCAGCAGCAAAAGAAGATTTAAAATTAAAAGTTTTAAAAATCTCATTTCCAAGAGAGACCTGGCATCATTTTTTGAAAAATTTGGGTGCACCTAACTTTTGTCCTGGTGCACCTAAGAAAAAAGTTAGGCGCACCAGTGCAACTGTGGCAAAAAGTTAGTCTAGAGCCCTGCTACAAATTTTTTAAAGTGTAAAATGTAATTGTATATAAAAAATATGTCCTAATTTGCACACCTTTCATTTCAGAAATCTGAACACTGAATAAAACCAGCTCCAAAATTCTATATCAATAAATATATATTCATTTGCTTAAAATGTCAACTAGGCTGTCATATGTGAACCTAAATGTGAAACAAAGAAGTTTGTTCATTTTGTTGATCACTTCCAGGCAAGGTGTAGTAGAGGTGATGTCGTCTCTGAATGTTTGTTAAATTTGTGACCAACGCTAAAGTAATGAAAATAGTACTGATGTGAGGATTCTGAGCAATTTACAATGAATCAATTTTGTGAAAGGATTCACAAAATTTTCATCCATGTTTTTGGATACAAAAAGGGAAAGCAGAAGCATACTAACTCACCATAACCAGAAACATATAATATTTGGTAGGTTAGGTTAAGTAGGTTAAAGATATCTTTGGCTAGCGTTGTAGTTCCCTTAATAAATTATGACTGCAAACTGCATTTTCATTTCTTCTTCTATGTAGGATAAAATACTTTTTAAAGCCATCTTAAAAATTCTACCTTAATAAGTGTGTACTTATGATTATAGAGGCTCAGTAGACAAGCCATTATAATACACTGAACAAAAATATAAACGCAACACCTTTGTTACTGCTCCCATTCCCCATGGGATGGACGTAGAGACCTAAAATTCATTCCAGATACACAATATAACCATCCCTCCCAAACAGTGGTCACAAATCAGTCCAAATGTGTGGTAGTGGGCACATCTGCTATATTGAGATAATCCATCCCACCTCACAGGTGTGCCACATCAGGATGCTGATCTGACATCATGAGTAGTGCACAGGTGTACCTCAGACTGCCCACAACAAAAGGCCACCCTGGAATGTGCAGTTTTGTCTCACAGCAAAATGCCACAGATGCCACAAGCAATGAGGGAGCGTGCAATTGGCATGCTGACAGCAGGAATGTCAACCAGATCTGTCGCCCGTGCATTGAATGTTCATTTCTCAACCATAAGCCGTCTCCACAGGCGTTTCAGAGAATATGGCAGCACATCCAACCGGCCTCACAACCAGCCCAGGACCTCCACATCCAGCAGGTTCACCTCCAAGATCGTCTGAGACCAGCCACCCAGACAGCTGCTGGAACAATTGGTTTGCACAGCCAAACAATTTCTGCACAAACTGTCAGAAACCGTCTCAGGGACGCTCAACTGCATGCCCGTCGTCCTCATCGGGGTCTTGACCTGACTCCAGCTCGTCGCCGTAACAGACTTGTGTGGGCAAATGCTCACATTCGATGGCGTCTGGCACGTTGGAGAGGTGTGCGCTTCACGGATGAATCATGGTTCACATTGTTCAGGGCAGATGGCAGCTGAGAATGTCCCAGTTCTTGCATGGCCAGCATACTCACCGGACATGTCACCCATTGAGCATGTTTGGGATGTGCTTGACCGGCGTATATGACAGCGTGTACCAGTTCCCATGAATATCCAACAACCTCGCACAGCCATTGAAGTGGAGTGGACCAACATTCCACAGGCCACAATTGACAATCTGATAGACTCCATGCAACGATGTGTTGCACTGCATGAGGCAAATGGTGGTCACACCAGATACTGACCGGTTCTGGGACCCCAGACCCCCAATAGCGCAAAAAACTGCACATTCCTGGGTGGCCTTTTGTTGTGGGCAGTCTGAGGTACACCTGTGCACTACTCATGATGTCAGATCAGCATCCTGATGTGGCACACCTGTGAGCTGGGATGGATTATCTCAATATAGCAGATGTGCCCACTACCACACATTTGGACTGATTTGTGACCACTGTTTGGGAGGGATGGTTATATTGTGTATCTGGAATGAATTTTAGGTCTCTACGTCCATCCCATGGGGAATGGGAGCAAAAACAAAAGTGTTGCGTTTATATTTTTGTTCAGTGTATAAACATATAAATGAGTATTTTATATCATTTCCCTCCAGCAGAATGTGTGAAGGTTCAAAATAACTCAGGACTTCTGCTAAACTTTGCCTAAATATTTTGTGGTACAAGTTTGAACATATACAATGACTGATTAGTGCTGGTGCAAAAAATTTGGCAAGTTGTTCATCCACATTTTCAGAAACAAATAATGAAAGTAACATCACACTAACTCACGTAAACCGGAAGCATAATTTGCTTGGAAAGGAGAGTTCGGTTGTTGTTTCACTCTACGCTGAGGAGCTGCAGAGCTGCTGGGAGAAACTGTCTCTGAGGGTGTGGTGACTCCTGGGACCTTCAGCTCCACTACAGGAGAAGTAGTTGCTTTTGTCCCATCAAGGTCTCCTAAGGGTTGAAATACAGGACAAAACTATTTAGCTGTATACAAAGAAAATAATGCAAAAACAACTTTCTATACAGGAAAATCTGAAACTGTTGATTTAATGAGATAATTACGTAACTACATAATTTAAGAAGTGGGTATGCAAATTATTAATTCACAAAGATTCAGTGGCACCATTTTCTATAGAACTCAATAGTCAGTAGTTATTGGTTTGGTACATGTTAAACTCCTTGTTATGTAGAGTCTTGATTCTATTTTGAGCAGAGATGAAAGCAGAAAGGAAGCTTACTTTTTAAGCTTGTGTTGGTGGAGTTGGTTTTATTATCAGGGATGTAGACTGCTGGTACACTTGATATCCAGTTTATGTCAGGTGGAGGCTGAATACAAAACTCTCTCAGCAGGATTTCCTCATCAGAGATGCTCGTGCTTCTTCTCTGCACAAACACTGCAAATGACATCACCTCAAAACAATGGATCTACACTGAGTGATTATATTTGAAACATGAGCTATTATTGGAGGCATAATTTTACACGAACATTTTCTATTTAAAACACCAAAAGCAAAGCTCTTACCTGGGACAAGATGTGGAGGTAAAAAGAAAGCAATCCACATGATGTTCATTAGAGCTACGATAACATGAGTCCACTGCATGTTTCTGTGTGCTGCACATGCACCTGGCACTGTGAGCACAGCAACAGATGGTGTGCAATAAAGACATGCTGAAGGATGCACAGCAGCCCTCAGATATTTTAAAATAACTTCATCTCTCTCTGCGGGTGTTTGTGGGTTTCTGATTGAGCAATTTCTCATTTAACCACAAAGAACCAACAGCACATGATGTTCAGAGTGTCTGGTCCCCAAAGCACAAAATGTACCATCAGTGCAATTAACCCGAGTGACATTTGGACATCTTGAACATCACAGTGAGTTCACTGTTCTTAAGCTGCCCGAACACTCATTTGATCTATTGATACTGTTTAATCCATGCTTCCCCCTCCACAATGCGATGCCCTTTATCACAGGTGATAATTTTTTTTTCACTCATTGTGTCTTATACAGTACGCGAAAAAGGGCGATTGTGGTTCAAGAGTTGGGAGTTTGCCTTGTAATTGGAAGGTTGCCGGTTTGAGCCCCGGCTTGGACAGTCTCGTTGTGTCCTTGGGCAGCCTCGCCTCTCAGTGCGCCCCAGGGTGGCTGTGGCTGCAATGTAGCTTGCCATCACCAGTATGTGAATGTGTGTGTAGATGACTGGATGTGTAAAGCGCTTTGGGGTCTTTAGGGACTAGTAAAGCACTATACAAATACAGGCCATTTACCATTTATATGAAAAAAGTGTGATGATCCTCTGCTCTCCATTACATTATTTAAATACAGTTCTTACAATATCATGTAAGAACACGTGATGATCACTCTCATTGAATCTACACAATACTAGATTTAAATACATTAAATAGAAACAAAGAATAGTGCTGCGGAAACGACACACTCTTCACTAATCGGGATAATTTCAGAGTTTTCTTCAAAGTTTTCTTCTTTATCAATGAGTGATACACGTTTTTATTAAACATTTGAACATAATACAAGACAAACTCTCGTACAGGATATAACGTCGGAGAGCTACACGTTTTGAAATAAGGAGCAGGCGCATCTATACACGCAGACATACCAAGACATTTTTGACAGTTTCATGCTCCCAATTTTGTGGAAACAGTTTGGAGATGACCCCTTCCTGTTCCAACATGACTGTGCAGCAGCGCACAAAGAAGGGTCTAGAAGGACATGTATGAGCGAGTTTGGTATAGAAGAACTTGACCAGTCTAAAATTGGGGTTGATAAAAATCCAAATGAACTCCTTTTGTGTAGTACATTCATATGTAAATTTTTTAAGTACTAACCCCTGACAGTTTGCAAGCAGATCAAGCAGAATATTTTGAGGTTGTTTATGATTATTTATTTAATCTTTTCTAAATTTATTTAAAGGATTTAAAGTGATTAAGAAACATTCATAGAGTTCTTTATCTACACAAACACTGTAGAGTACAAGAGGTTCAAGGTGGTATTTATCTTACTTAATGTTACATTAGGAGTTGCTGTAGCTCAAGAGGGAGAGCAGGTCACTTTGGTCAACAGCTACAGAAATACATTTTACTTTGGCTTTGAATATGGGATGACTTGATCCACTTTCAAGGAAATAAACATTCCATACAATTTTTTCCTGTCATTACAGAACCTCAGTGACAATTTGCAGTATAAAATTTGTAGAGGGTAATTTTGAAATTTCAAGTTTGACCTGATGATGGCAGTGTTTTTTCACTTCTACCTGTGTAGATCAGCGTGCTTGTATTCAAAAGGTTTCCCCATGTAATGATCTGCTAGAGGATGTAGAGAGCCATAGCCCTGTCTCCCAGGGCATGAAGCAGGCATGTAGGAGATCCAGGCTCCAGACATCCAGAGGCCCCAGAGTGCGAGAGCCCAAGGAGGACCACCGGAGGGGCATCCGTGCCACCGTCCTGGGAAGAGCTGAGGAGAGCCCCAGATGAGGGGTCACCCAGCAGCCACGGAGCAGAAGCCAGAGGGGGTTGCAGTGGCGTGCCTGCCGGCTCTGCCGGCAGCCAGTTGTGCCAGAGTGAACCGAGCCGCAGGCCCAGAGGCCGGAGGCCCGAGGGCCCCCTTTGCCCCGGAAGAGGCCTGACCGGGCAACAGGCACCAGGCCCTGCCAAGTAGTCACCAGGAGTGAGCTGGTACATACCTGAGCGCCCAGCCCCGGACACCAAGAACCACGAACCCACCGACCCCTGAGGGCATCAGTTACCGGCAGGGAGTGTGGTGAGGGGAGATAGGCCTTTGTCTGCACTTGTATGGTTTCTCTCCTGTGTGGACTCGTTTGTGTGTTTTAAGGTCACCTGCAGTGGTGAAGGATGACCCACACTGATCACAGAGATGCTTTTTGACCCCACTGTGAAAGAGTTCATGTCGTTTTAAGTCACCTGAAGTGGGGAAGCTTCTCCCACATTCTTTGCCGTATTTCAGTTTGTCGCCAGTGTGTTTACGTTGATGTATTTTTAGGCCGGCTTGCTGACTGAAAGTCTAAAATACTTAGTCATTTGTTTAATTGTAATTTAGCATTATATAACTCACATATAAAACTATCAATTGTAATTTTAAATGGTTTAAAAGCATGTAGAAGAGCATATTTAGGCAAGTACATTTCTCCTTTTGTTATCAAGAAGCACAGACAAAAAGGAAAAAAAAAACTGAATCATTGGTCATTGGTCCCCACCAATGCCAAAACGAAATCTACGCCCACTGTCTCTTCCATTGCCGTTTCACTCCAAACGTAACAAATGTCCAACTCAGACAGTGTTCTCAATTTGCATTCACACACAGTGAAGTTGCAGCTTGTTGGAAACGCATCTCCATCCATCCAGTCATGATGATGGTGTTTTCTCCTTGCTGATGCCTTTTGCACATACTGCTGTCGCTGCTGGACCCCTCGCTGCTCAGGATACTGCTGTTGTCTCTTGACCTGCCACGTTGTTGCTTTTGGATCTGCATTTCGCGACAGTCAAGTGGAGGGTGCGTCTGTCCTCTCAGTAAGTGAGTGAGACAGTAGACAGTGGTGAGGAGGGCTGTGCGAAAGCAAAAACACATAAATATGCCTGACACCCGTAAACGAAGCAGCATCTGGCTGCAGTTTAAAGACTTTTTTTTCTGTCTTGGTCTTGGTCTTGGTCTCGTCTCGACTTCGTCTCATCTTGGTCTTGGTCTTGGTCTCGGTCTTGGTCTCGTCTCGACTTCATCTCGACTTGGTCTTGGTCTCGATACCCTCTGGTCTTGGTCTTGGTTTAGGCGGTCTTGACTGCAAGTCTAGTTGCACCAGTGGTGCCATGAGCAGTATCTATCTGCTGCTCATCAGCTGCTATGCCGTGGTTATTGTCAAAATGTGGTGTATTTGGAACACTCAATCCTAAGTGGATATGATCCAGGATTGGATGTTTTGTATAAAATATGAAAGGAACAATTGTTCCTTTCCCCTTTGCTGTGTACTCTGCTGATGCTGTTTTCAAAACCTACCACACTCATGTACAGTATCAGTGTCACACTGAGATATTTCAAAGATAATAATAATACATTTTATTTGAAAGCGCCTTTCAAAACACTCAATGTCACTGGAATAAAACAAGGTCACAAGGTCATTAGAATAAAAAGCAAGATAAAAGCAAGCAGTTCACACAATGGTAAAAGCATAAGACATAAACTAATAAAAGAGCAGAGTGGGAGGTTATGCTATTTTGAACAAGTGAGTTTTGAGTTGGGACTTAAAGAGAGAGAAGGAAGAGATGTTTCTTAAATCAGGAGGTCGGGTATTCCAGAGTCGTGGAGCAGAGCAGCTGAAAGCCCTGCTCCCCATGGTGGCAAGACGGGGGGAGGGGACGGAGAGTGAAAGGGAAGAAGTAGATCTGAGACAACGAGATGGGGCGGTGATCTTAACCAGATCAGAGAGATAAGGAGGGGAGAGATGATGAATAGCCTTAAATGTATGCAAGAGTATTTTGAAATTGATGCGATATTTGACCGGGAGCCAGTGAAGCTGCTGCAGGACAGGAGTGATGTGGTGGATAGAAGGGGTCCTGGTGATGATACAGGCAGCAGAGTTCTGGACGCGTTGGAGCTTGTGGATGGATTTTTGAGTATAAAAATAACCTGAATAAATACAAATAAAGGGAAAGAGCTGTCCAAACCTCTGTCTCTGACCATCTGTGTTAACACTTGAAATCGGAATCATGTAAATGTAACAAACATGTTAAAACATAAGAAATCAGGAAGGGGCAAAAAAAGCATTTTGCTAAAAAAAGATTTAGAGCAGAAGTTTTTTGCACTGCATTTTAAAATGAAGATATATTGCATTTATTTACAATTAAAATCACACAGAGCAGAAAGTGTGTTACTGTTTTACATCCACAGACACACAAGAAAAGAAGCAGGCAACATGAGGTCAAGTTATGGCAATTTTATTTTTGTATGTCAGTACATGCATTCAGAATAGAGTTTTTAAAAAACAAACAAACGTCCCAAGTAAAGTTTGGGGGGATTTTTGTGAAAGAAAGGTTGAGAGAGGGGGAAGGAGGAAGATGCTGCTGGGTCAGTTCTTTCTCAGCAGTCTGCTCCAGAATCCCCTCCTGTCCTCGGCTTGCTTTTCTTTTGCCTTCAGCTCTTTTAAGGTTTTGTTGAGCTGCTCCTCGGCATCTTTAAATGTTTCTTTCAGCTGCTGTTTGGCCAGTTTCCCTTTGTGTTTGAGGAGCTCTTTAGCTTCCTTTTTGTGCTTTTGTATTTCTTTAAGTTCATCTTTGCAGCCTTTCTTGGTCACCGTCGTTTCTTTCTTCAATACCTTCAACTCAATTTTCCCTTCTGCAAGTTCCTCTTGCACTTTCATCAGTTCCTCCTTCATGTTTTGAGTGTAACTCTTTGTATCTTCCATTTCTTTCTTTGCTTCCTGTATTTTAATTTTCTCTTCCTCCAACACTTTTTGAGCTTCCAACAATTCTTTCTTCATATTTTCAATCTCATTTTCTGTCTCGTGTTTACATTTTTTCTCCTCTTCAAGTTGTTGCTTCACATGCAGTAATTCCTTCCTTAGTGTTTCAGCTTCAGCCATTACATTTGCAGCGTCTTGTGTTGCCAACTGCATTTTGCTTTTTTCCCCTTCAAAAGCTTCCTGCACCTCCTGTAATTCCTGCATCACATTTCCTGCCTCCTTCTTTGCAGTTTGATATTTATTTTTGGCTTCTTGTGCTGTGCTTTTCTCTTCCTCCAATGCTTTTTGAGCTTGCAACAGTTCTTTCTTCATGTTTTCATTCTCGTTTTCTGCCTGTTGTTTTCTTATCTTCTCTCCTTTAAGTTTGAGACCCACATCCAGTAATTCCTGCAATACTACTTCAGTTTCAAACTTTGAATTTTTAGCTTCTCCTCTTGATTTTTCTGCCTCTTCTTTTAATTTGACATTTTCAGCCTGTATCATTTGAAATTTAAAATGAATCAGCTGTACTGTATTGTGAGATGAAGCACTCGCCGATCCTCTTCTCGATCTCCCTTGATTCATTTTGGCCTTTTAAACAAAGGAACCAACGTTTTGTAGAGGAGTGAAGTGAAGTTTTCGATGTTTTCTTCGTCAACTGTCGTTTGTCCTGCACAGAGATGCTGCTGTAGATGTGTCTCTAGCTGTGTCTGGATACAATGAAACATGCTGGAACTAAGTGCTTGTGTTGCACAGTTCTACTAAACATTCCATTTCATGCATGCTCCGCCCACATGGTCAGGAATGTCAGGTGCTGCATCTCCAAATGCTGCTCCCGTTGCCTAGCAATAACAGCTGTTTACTTTTTGGGGTCTGGCTCATTGTTTAATAAAGAAAACATGTCCAAGTATTGGGTGCTGAGGCTCAGCGCATATTCTAGCCTGCTGTGTGGGTGGGCAGCTAGAAATCACTGGTGGGCAACATGAGTGAGGAGAAAACTGGAGCAGCCAAGCAGGGAGCTGCAGGTTGCTGGTTTGAGTCTCTGTTCAGATGCTGGTGTCTCCTCTCTCTGAGATGTCTGCAAACTGTCCCAGATAAAACAATAAGGATAATAAACAAACACGTGACTAAAATAACAATTATGACTCTGATGTGTTTCATGTGTAGCAGGATGGCCTCTATACAGCAGTCGCTGCAAGCATCCACATCGCCACACTTACTATTCTTTAAGCAGGCGTGCTGGGCTCCTCCTAAGGAAAGTTTGAAACTTCATTTCCTTCATGCTGGTGAACTTTTTACCAAATATTTTCATCAAAGCTTCTCCATCACTGACAGGGATTGTTTGGATCTTCACACTCATCTCCACCAACCCTAAAAAATGAGTCTCACTTTGCTCATATAATGCCAGGAGTGTCTCCATATTCCACAAAAGTCTATGCAAACATGTAACAGTATCCCATATTCATAGAAATATTATTGATATTATAACAAAAGCTGTCACCAACACAATTGTCCCAAGTGCTTTTTTTTATTAGTTATTGCAAATGCTTGACTGCAGTTCTTGCTAGATGACAAAACCACTTATTAGGTTTAGAAGGAAATGACTTTTTCTACATGAGGTAAAGTTGGAGAGCTGTTTCCCCAAACTAAATGAAATCATCATTTGAAAAACTACAATCTGTATTTACTCTGAACATCTGTGTTAACATTTGAAATTGGAAACATGTAAGTGTAACAAACATGTTAAAACATAAGAAATCAGGAAGGGGCATGTATAGGAATTTCTTTTACTTATGCATTAATCACATTATTTTATTGTATGATACCTTGGTGCCACTGGATTTTAACATGTCTCACACTCATACAGTAAGACAAATGCTGGGGGTCTAGTAAGGAAGTTGGGGGAAGCAGACAACTCCACAGGAAGAGTCTTTTGTGTCTTTGAGGACTCTGGTAGGAAGCAAGGGAGTGTGAACCTTAAGGTGTGAAACAGCTGTGTACTGCCTTTTGTTCCTGGAGAAGGTATTTAACTGAGAGCCATGCTAGGCTCAGGGAGACTCTGCTGACCGTCTGTCCCGCGGTCATGCAGGGACTTCATCAAGCTTGCTTGTCTGTTCTTTGTGTGTTTTGATTAAAGAATGTTAGCTACCGCTCACCGCTCGTCTGCAGGCTTTATTTAAATGGAAAACTTCCACAACAGGCAAAAAAAAAAAGCTTTTTGCTAAAAAAAAAAAAAAAAGATTTAAAGCAGAAGTTTTTTGCACTGCATTTTAAAATGAAAACATATTGCATTTATTTGCAATTAAAAACACACAGAGCAGAAAGTGTGTTACTGTTTTACATCCACAGACACACAAGAAAAGAAGCAGGCAACATGAGGTCAAGTTATGGCAATTTTATTTTTGTATGTCAGTACATGCATTCAGAATAGAGTTTTTAAAAAACAAACAAACGTCCCAAGTAAAGTTTGGGGGGATTTTTGTGAAAGAAAGGTTGAGAGAGGGGGAAGGAGGAAGATGCTGCTGGGTCAGTTCTTTCTCAGCAGTCTGCTCCAGAATCCCCTCCTGTCCTCGGCTTGCTTTTCTTTTGCCTTCAGCTCTTTTAAGGTTTTGTTGAGCTGCTCCTCGGCATCTTTAAATGTTTCTTTCAGCTGCTGTTTGGCCAGTTTCCCTTTGTGTTTGAGGAGCTCTTTAGCTTCCTTTTTGTGCTTTTGTATTTCTTTAAGTTCATCTTTGCAGCCTTTCTTGGTCACCGTCGTTTCTTTCTTCAATACCTTCAACTCAATTTTCCCTTCTGCAAGTTCCTCTTGCACTTTCATCAGTTCCTCCTTCATGTTTTGAGTGTAACTCTTTGTATCTTCCATTTCTTTCTTTGCTTCCTGTATTTTAATTTTCTCTTCCTCCAACACTTTTTGAGCTTCCAACAATTCTTTCTTCATATTTTCAATCTCATTTTCTGTCTCGTGTTTACATTTTTTCTCCTCTTCAAGTTGTTGCTTCACATGCAGTAATTCCTTCCTTAGTGTTTCAGCTTCAGCCATTACATTTGCAGCGTCTTGTGTTGCCAACTGCATTTTGCTTTTTTCCTCTTCAAAAGCTTCCTGCACCTCCTGTAATTCCTGCATCACATTTCCTGCCTCCTTCTTTGCAGTTTGATATTTATTTTTGGCTTCTTGTGCTGTGCTTTTCTCTTCCTCCAATGCTTTTTGAGCTTGCAACAGTTCTTTCTTCATGTTTTCATTCTCGTTTTCTGCCTGTTGTTTTCTTATCTTCTCTCCTTTAAGTTTGAGACCCACATCCTGTAATTCCTGCAATACTACTTCAGTTTCAAACTTTGAATTTTTAGCTTCTCCTCTTGATTTTTCTGCCTCTTCTTTTAATTTGACATTTTCAGCCTGTATCATTTGAAATTTAAAATGAATCAGCTGTACTGTATTGTGAGGTGAAGCACTCGCCGATCCTCTTCTCGATCTCCCTTGATTCATTTTGGCCTTTTAAACAAAGGAACCAACGTTTTGTAGAGGAGTGAAGTGAAGTTTTCGATGTTTCTTCGTCAACTGTCGTTTGTCCTGCACAGAGATGCTGCTGTAGATGTGTCTCTAGCTGTGTCTGGATACAATGAAACATGCTGGAACTAAGTGCTTGTGTTGCACAGTTCTACTAAACATTCCATTTCATGCATGCTCCGCCCACATGGTCAGGAATGTCAGGTGCTGCATCTCCAAATGCTGCTCCCGTTGCCTAGCAATAACAGCTGTTTACTTTTTGGGGTCTGGTTCATTGTTTAATAAAGAAAACATGTCCAAGTATTGGGTGCTGAGGCTCAGCGCATATTCTAGCCTGCTGTGTGGGTGGGCAGCTAGAAATCACTGGTGGGCAACATGAGTGAGGAGAAAACTGGAGCAGCCAAGCAGGGAGCTGCAGGTTGCTGGTTTGAGTCTCTGTTCAGATGCTGGTGTCTCCTCTCTCTGAGATGTCTGCAAACTGTCCCAGATAAAACAATAAGGATAATAAACAAACACGTGACTAAAATAACAATTATGACTCTGATGTGTTTCATGTGTAGCAGGATGGCCTCTATACAGCAGTCGCTGCAAGCATCCACATCGCCACACTTACTATTCTTTAAGCAGGCGTGCTGGGCTCCTCCTAAGGAAAGTTTGAAACTTCATTTCCTTCATGCTGGTGAACTTTTTACCAAATATTTTCATCAAAGCTTCTCCATCACTGACAGGGATTGTTTGGATCTTCACACTCATCTCCACCAACCCTAAAAAATGAGTCTCACTTTGCTCATATAATGCCAGGAGTGTCTCCATATTCCACAAAAGTCTATGCAAACATGTAACAGTATCCCATATTCATAGAAATATTATTGATATTATAACAAAAGCTGTCACCAACACAATTGTCCCAAGTGCTTTTTTTTATTAGTTATTGCAAATGCTTGACTGCAGTTCTTGCTAGATGACAAAACCACTTATTAGGTTTCGAAGGAAATGACTTTTTCTACATGAGGTAAAGTTGGAGAGCTGTTTCCCCAAACTAAATGAAATCATCATTTGAAAAACTACAATCTGTATTTACTCTGAACATCTGTGTTAACATTTGAAATTGGAAACATGTAAGTGTAACAAACATGTTAAAACATAAGAAATCAGGAAGGGGCATGTATAGGAATTTCTTTTACTTATGCATTAATCACATTATTTTATTGTATGATACCTTGGTGCCACTGGATTTTAACATGTCTCACACTCATACAGTAAGACAAATGCTGGGGGTCTAGTAAGGAAGTTGGGGGAAGCAGACAACTCCACAGGAAGAGTCTCTTGTGTCTTTGAGGACTCTGGTAGGAAGCAAGGGAGTGTGAACCTTAAGGTGTGAAACAGCTGTGTACTGCCTTTTGTTCCTGGAGAAGGTATTTAACTGAGAGCCATGCTAGGCTCAGGGAGACTCTGCTGACCGTCTGTCCCGCGGTCATGCAGGGACTTCATCAAGCTTGCTTGTCTGTTCTTTGTGTGTTTTGATTAAAGAATGTTAGCTACCGCTCACCGCTCGTCTGCAGGCTTTATTTAAATGGAAAACTTCCACAACAGGCAAAAAAAAAAGCTTTTTGCTAAAAAAAAAAAAAAAAGATTTAAAGCAGAAGTTTTTTGCACTGCATTTTAAAATGAAAACATATTGCATTTATTTGCAATTAAAAACACACAGAGCAGAAAGTGTGTTACTGTTTTACATCCACAGACACACAAGAAAAGAAGCAGGCAACATGAGGTCAAGTTATGGCAATTTTATTTTTGTATGTCAGTACATGCATTCAGAATAGAGTTTTTAAAAAACAAACAAACGTCCCAAGTAAAGTTTGGGGGGATTTTTGTGAAAGAAAGGTTGAGAGAGGGGGAAGGAGGAAGATGCTGCTGGGTCAGTTCTTTCTCAGCAGTCTGCTCCAGAATCCCCTCCTGTCCTCGGCTTGCTTTTCTTTTGCCTTCAGCTCTTTTAAGGTTTTGTTGAGCTGCTCCTCGGCATCTTTAAATGTTTCTTTCAGCTGCTGTTTGGCCAGTTTCCCTTTGTGTTTGAGGAGCTCTTTAGCTTCCTTTTTGTGCTTTTGTATTTCTTTAAGTTCATCTTTGCAGCCTTTCTTGGTCACCGTCGTTTCTTTCTTCAATACCTTCAACTCAATTTTCCCTTCTGCAAGTTCCTCTTGCACTTTCATCAGTTCCTCCTTCATGTTTTGAGTGTAACTCTTTGTATCTTCCATTTCTTTCTTTGCTTCCTGTATTTTAATTTTCTCTTCCTCCAACACTTTTTGAACTTCCAACAATTCTTTCTTCATATTTTCAATCTCATTTTCTGTCTCGTGTTTACATTTTTTCTCCTCTTCAAGTTGTTGCTTCACATGCAGTAATTCTTTCCTTAGTGTTTCAGCTTCAGCCATTACATTTGCAGCGTCTTGTGTTGCCAACTGCATTTTGCTTTTTTCCTCTTCAAAAGCTTCCTGCACCTCCTGTAATTCCTGCATCACATTTCCTGCCTCCTTCTTTGCAGTTTGATATTTATTTTTGGCTTCTTGTGCTGTGCTTTTCTCTTCCTCCAATGCTTTTTGAGCTTGCAACAGTTCTTTCTTCATGTTTTCATTCTCGTTTTCTGCCTGTTGTTTTCTTATCTTCTCTCCTTTAAGTTTGAGACCCACATCCAGTAATTCCTGCAATACTACTTCAGTTTCAAACTTTGAATTTTTAGCTTCTCCTCTTGATTTTTCTGCCTCTTCTTTTAATTTGACATTTTCAGCCTGTATCATTTGAAATTTAAAATGAATCAGCTGTACTGTATTGTGAGGTGAAGCACTCGCCGATCCTCTTCTCGATCTCCCTTGATTCATTTTGGCCTTTTAAACAAAGGAACCAACGTTTTGTAGAGGAGTGAAGTGAAGTTTTCGATGTTTCTTCGTCAACTGTCGTTTGTCCTGCACAGAGATGCTGCTGTAGATGTGTCTCTAGCTGTGTCTGGATACAATGAAACATGCTGGAACTAAGTGCTTGTGTTGCACAGTTCTACTAAACATTCCATTTCATGCATGCTCCGCCCACATGGTCAGGAATGTCAGGTGCTGCATCTCCAAATGCTGCTCCCGTTGCCTAGCAATAACAGCTGTTTACTTTTTGGGGTCTGGTTCATTGTTTAATAAAGAAAACATGTCCAAGTATTGGGTGCTGAGGCTCAGCGCATATTCTAGCCTGCTGTGTGGGTGGGCAGCTAGAAATCACTGGTGGGCAACATGAGTGAGGAGAAAACTGGAGCAGCCAAGCAGGGAGCTGCAGGTTGCTGGTTTGAGTCTCTGTTCAGATGCTGGTGTCTCCTCTCTCTGAGATGTCTGCAAACTGTCCCAGATAAAACAATAAGGATAATAAACAAACACGTGACTAAAATAACAATTATGACTCTGATGTGTTTCATGTGTAGCAGGATGGCCTCTATACAGCAGTCGCTGCAAGCATCCACATCGCCACACTTACTATTCTTTAAGCAGGCGTGCTGGGCTCCTCCTAAGGAAAGTTTGAAACTTCATTTCCTTCATGCTGGTGAACTTTTTACCAAATATTTTCATCAAAGCTTCTCCATCACTGACAGGGATTGTTTGGATCTTCACACTCATCTCCACCAACCCTAAAAAATGAGTCTCACTTTGCTCATATAATGCCAGGAGTGTCTCCATATTCCACAAAAGTCTATGCAAACATGTAACAGTATCCCATATTCATAGAAATATTATTGATATTATAACAAAAGCTGTCACCAACACAATTGTCCCAAGTGCTTTTTTTTATTAGTTATTGCAAATGCTTGACTGCAGTTCTTGCTAGATGACAAAACCACTTATTAGGTTTAGAAGGAAATGACTTTTTCTACATGAGGTAAAGTTGGAGAGCTGTTTCCCCAAACTAAATGAAATCATCATTTGAAAAACTACAATCTGTATTTACTCTGAACATCTGTGTTAACATTTGAAATTGGAAACATGTAAGTGTAACAAACATGTTAAAACATAAGAAATCAGGAAGGGGCATGTATAGGAATTTCTTTTACTTATGCATTAATCACATTATTTTATTGTATGATACCTTGGTGCCACTGGATTTTAACATGTCTCACACTCATACAGTAAGACAAATGCTGGGGGTCTAGTAAGGAAGTTGGGGGAAGCAGACAACTCCACAGGAAGAGTCTCTTGTGTCTTTGAGGACTCTGGTAGGAAGCAAGGGAGTGTGAACCTTAAGGTGTGAAACAGCTGTGTACTGCCTTTTGTTCCTGGAGAAGGTATTTAACTGAGAGCCATGCTAGGCTCAGGGAGACTCTGCTGACCGTCTGTCCCGCGGTCATGCAGGGACTTCATCAAGCTTGCTTGTCTGTTCTTTGTGTGTTTTGATTAAAGAATGTTAGCTACCGCTCACCGCTCGTCTGCAGGCTTTATTTAAATGGAAAACTTCCACAACAGGCAAAAAAAAAAGCTTTTTGCTAAAAAAAAAAAAAAAGATTTAAAGCAGAAGTTTTTTGCACTGCATTTTAAAATGAAAACATATTGCATTTATTTGCAATTAAAAACACACAGAGCAGAAAGTGTGTTACTGTTTTACATCCACAGACACACAAGAAAAGAAGCAGGCAACATGAGGTCAAGTTATGGCAATTTTATTTTTGTATGTCAGTACATGCATTCAGAATAGAGTTTTTAAAAAACAAACAAACGTCCCAAGTAAAGTTTGGGGGGATTTTTGTGAAAGAAAGGTTGAGAGAGGGGGAAGGAGGAAGATGCTGCTGGGTCAGTTCTTTCTCAGCAGTCTGCTCCAGAATCCCCTCCTGTCCTCGGCTTGCTTTTCTTTTGCCTTCAGCTCTTTTAAGGTTTTGTTGAGCTGCTCCTCGGCATCTTTAAATGTTTCTTTCAGCTGCTGTTTGGCCAGTTTCCCTTTGTGTTTGAGGAGCTCTTTAGCTTCCTTTTTGTGCTTTTGTATTTCTTTAAGTTCATCTTTGCAGCCTTTCTTGGTCACCGTCGTTTCTTTCTTCAATACCTTCAACTCAATTTTCCCTTCTGCAAGTTCCTCTTGCACTTTCATCAGTTCCTCCTTCATGTTTTGAGTGTAACTCTTTGTATCTTCCATTTCTTTCTTTGCTTCCTGTATTTTAATTTTCTCTTCCTCCAACACTTTTTGAGCTTCCAACAATTCTTTCTTCATATTTTCAATCTCATTTTCTGTCTCGTGTTTACATTTTTTCTCCTCTTCAAGTTGTTGCTTCACATGCAGTAATTCCTTCCTTAGTGTTTCAGCTTCAGCCATTACATTTGCAGCGTCTTGTGTTGCCAACTGCATTTTGCTTTTTTCCTCTTCAAAAGCTTCCTGCACCTCCTGTAATTCCTGCATCACATTTCCTGCCTCCTTCTTTGCAGTTTGATATTTATTTTTGGCTTCTTGTGCTGTGCTTTTCTCTTCCTCCAATGCTTTTTGAGCTTGCAACAGTTCTTTCTTCATGTTTTCATTCTCGTTTTCTGCCTGTTGTTTTCTTATCTTCTCTCCTTTAAGTTTGAGACCCACATCCTGTAATTCCTGCAATACTACTTCAGTTTCAAACTTTGAATTTTTAGCTTCTCCTCTTGATTTTTCTGCCTCTTCTTTTAATTTGACATTTTCAGCCTGTATCATTTGAAATTTAAAATGAATCAGCTGTACTGTATTGTGAGGTGAAGCACTCGCCGATCCTCTTCTCGATCTCCCTTGATTCATTTTGGCCTTTTAAACAAAGGAACCAACGTTTTGTAGAGGAGTGAAGTGAAGTTTTCGATGTTTCTTCGTCAACTGTCGTTTGTCCTGCACAGAGATGCTGCTGTAGATGTGTCTCTAGCTGTGTCTGGATACAATGAAACATGTTGGAACTAAGTGCTTGTGTTGCACAGTTCTACTAAACATTCCATTTCATGCATGCTCCGCCCACATGGTCAGGAATGTCAGGTGCTGCATCTCCAAATGCTGCTCCCGTTGCCTAGCAATAACAGCTGTTTACTTTTTGGGGTCTGGTTCATTGTTTAATAAAGAAAACATGTCCAAGTATTGGGTGCTGAGGCTCAGCGCATATTCTAGCCTGCTGTGTGGGTGGGCAGCTAGAAATCACTGGTGGGCAACATGAGTGAGGAGAAAACTGGAGCAGCCAAGCAGGGAGCTGCAGGTTGCTGGTTTGAGTCTCTGTTCAGATGCTGGTGTCTCCTCTCTCTGAGATGTCTGCAAACTGTCCCAGATAAAACAATAAGGATAATAAACAAACACGTGACTAAAATAACAATTATGACTCTGATGTGTTTCATGTGTAGCAGGATGGCCTCTATACAGCAGTCGCTGCAAGCATCCACATCGCCACACTTACTATTCTTTAAGCAGGCGTGCTGGGCTCCTCCTAAGGAAAGTTTGAAACTTCATTTCCTTCATGCTGGTGAACTTTTTACCAAATATTTTCATCAAAGCTTCTCCATCACTGACAGGGATTGTTTGGATCTTCACACTCATCTCCACCAACCCTAAAAAATGAGTCTCACTTTGCTCATATAATGCCAGGAGTGTCTCCATATTCCACAAAAGTCTATGCAAACATGTAACAGTATCCCATATTCATAGAAATATTATTGATATTATAACAAAAGCTGTCACCAACACAATTGTCCCAAGTGCTTTTTTTTATTAGTTATTGCAAATGCTTGACTGCAGTTCTTGCTAGATGACAAAACCACTTATTAGGTTTAGAAGGAAATGACTTTTTCTACATGAGGTAAAGTTGGAGAGCTGTTTCCCCAAACTAAATGAAATCATCATTTGAAAAACTACAATCTGTATTTACTCTGAACATCTGTGTTAACATTTGAAATTGGAAACATGTAAGTGTAACAAACATGTTAAAACATAAGAAATCAGGAAGGGGCATGTATAGGAATTTCTTTTACTTATGCATTAATCACATTATTTTATTGTATGATACCTTGGTGCCACTGGATTTTAACATGTCTCACACTCATACAGTAAGACAAATGCTGGGGGTCTAGTAAGGAAGTTGGGGGAAGCAGACAACTCCACAGGAAGAGTCTCTTGTGTCTTTGAGGACTCTGGTAGGAAGCAAGGGAGTGTGAACCTTAAGGTGTGAAACAGCTGTGTACTGCCTTTTGTTCCTGGAGAAGGTATTTAACTGAGAGCCATGCTAGGCTCAGGGAGACTCTGCTGACCGTCTGTCCCGCGGTCATGCAGGGACTTCATCAAGCTTGCTTGTCTGTTCTTTGTGTGTTTTGATTAAAGAATGTTAGCTACCGCTCACCGCTCGTCTGCAGGCTTTATTTAAATGGAAAACTTCCACAACAGGCAAAAAAAAAAAGCTTTTTGCTAAAAAAAAAAAAAAAAGATTTAAAGCAGAAGTTTTTTGCACTGCATTTTAAAATGAAAACATATTGCATTTATTTGCAATTAAAAACACACAGAGCAGAAAGTGTGTTACTGTTTTACATCCACAGACACACAAGAAAAGAAGCAGGCAACATGAGGTCAAGTTATGGCAATTTTATTTTTGTATGTCAGTACATGCATTCAGAATAGAGTTTTTAAAAAACAAACAAACGTCCCAAGTAAAGTTTGGGGGGATTTTTGTGAAAGAAAGGTTGAGAGAGGGGGAAGGAGGAAGATGCTGCTGGGTCAGTTCTTTCTCAGCAGTCTGCTCCAGAATCCCCTCCTGTCCTCGGCTTGCTTTTCTTTTGCCTTCAGCTCTTTTAAGGTTTTGTTGAGCTGCTCCTCGGCATCTTTAAATGTTTCTTTCAGCTGCTGTTTGGCCAGTTTCCCTTTGTGTTTGAGGAGCTCTTTAGCTTCCTTTTTGTGCTTTTGTATTTCTTTAAGTTCATCTTTGCAGCCTTTCTTGGTCACCGTCGTTTCTTTCTTCAATACCTTCAACTCAATTTTCCCTTCTGCAAGTTCCTCTTGCACTTTCATCAGTTCCTCCTTCATGTTTTGAGTGTAACTCTTTGTATCTTCCATTTCTTTCTTTGCTTCCTGTATTTTAATTTTCTCTTCCTCCAACACTTTTTGAACTTCCAACAATTCTTTCTTCATATTTTCAATCTCATTTTCTGTCTCGTGTTTACATTTTTTCTCCTCTTCAAGTTGTTGCTTCACATGCAGTAATTCTTTCCTTAGTGTTTCAGCTTCAGCCATTACATTTGCAGCGTCTTGTGTTGCCAACTGCATTTTGCTTTTTTCCTCTTCAAAAGCTTCCTGCACCTCCTGTAATTCCTGCATCACATTTCCTGCCTCCTTCTTTGCAGTTTGATATTTATTTTTGGCTTCTTGTGCTGTGCTTTTCTCTTCCTCCAATGCTTTTTGAGCTTGCAACAGTTCTTTCTTCATGTTTTCATTCTCGTTTTCTGCCTGTTGTTTTCTTATCTTCTCTCCTTTAAGTTTGAGACCCACATCCAGTAATTCCTGCAATACTACTTCAGTTTCAAACTTTGAATTTTTAGCTTCTCCTCTTGATTTTTCTGCCTCTTCTTTTAATTTGACATTTTCAGCCTGTATCATTTGAAATTTAAAATGAATCAGCTGTACTGTATTGTGAGGTGAAGCACTCGCCGATCCTCTTCTCGATCTCCCTTGATTCATTTTGGCCTTTTAAACAAAGGAACCAACGTTTTGTAGAGGAGTGAAGTGAAGTTTTCGATGTTTCTTCGTCAACTGTCGTTTGTCCTGCACAGAGATGCTGCTGTAGATGTGTCTCTAGCTGTGTCTGGATACAATGAAACATGCTGGAACTAAGTGCTTGTGTTGCACAGTTCTACTAAACATTCCATTTCATGCATGCTCCGCCCACATGGTCAGGAATGTCAGGTGCTGCATCTCCAAATGCTGCTCCCGTTGCCTAGCAATAACAGCTGTTTACTTTTTGGGGTCTGGTTCATTGTTTAATAAAGAAAACATGTCCAAGTATTGGGTGCTGAGGCTCAGCGCATATTCTAGCCTGCTGTGTGGGTGGGCAGCTAGAAATCACTGGTGGGCAACATGAGTGAGGAGAAAACTGGAGCAGCCAAGCAGGGAGCTGCAGGTTGCTGGTTTGAGTCTCTGTTCAGATGCTGGTGTCTCCTCTCTCTGAGATGTCTGCAAACTGTCCCAGATAAAACAATAAGGATAATAAACAAACACGTGACTAAAATAACAATTATGACTCTGATGTGTTTCATGTGTAGCAGGATGGCCTCTATACAGCAGTCGCTGCAAGCATCCACATCGCCACACTTACTATTCTTTAAGCAGGCGTGCTGGGCTCCTCCTAAGGAAAGTTTGAAACTTCATTTCCTTCATGCTGGTGAACTTTTTACCAAATATTTTCATCAAAGCTTCTCCATCACTGACAGGGATTGTTTGGATCTTCACACTCATCTCCACCAACCCTAAAAAATGAGTCTCACTTTGCTCATATAATGCCAGGAGTGTCTCCATATTCCACAAAAGTCTATGCAAACATGTAACAGTATCCCATATTCATAGAAATATTATTGATATTATAACAAAAGCTGTCACCAACACAATTGTCCCAAGTGCTTTTTTTTATTAGTTATTGCAAATGCTTGACTGCAGTTCTTGCTAGATGACAAAACCACTTATTAGGTTTAGAAGGAAATGACTTTTTCTACATGAGGTAAAGTTGGAGAGCTGTTTCCCCAAACTAAATGAAATCATCATTTGAAAAACTACAATCTGTATTTACTCTGAACATCTGTGTTAACATTTGAAATTGGAAACATGTAAGTGTAACAAACATGTTAAAACATAAGAAATCAGGAAGGGGCATGTATAGGAATTTCTTTTACTTATGCATTAATCACATTATTTTATTGTATGATACCTTGGTGCCACTGGATTTTAACATGTCTCACACTCATACAGTAAGACAAATGCTGGGGGTCTAGTAAGGAAGTTGGGGGAAGCAGACAACTCCACAGGAAGAGTCTCTTGTGTCTTTGAGGACTCTGGTAGGAAGCAAGGGAGTGTGAACCTTAAGGTGTGAAACAGCTGTGTACTGCCTTTTGTTCCTGGAGAAGGTATTTAACTGAGAGCCATGCTAGGCTCAGGGAGACTCTGCTGACCGTCTGTCCCGCGGTCATGCAGGGACTTCATCAAGCTTGCTTGTCTGTTCTTTGTGTGTTTTGATTAAAGAATGTTAGCTACCGCTCACCGCTCGTCTGCAGGCTTTATTTAAATGGAAAACTTCCACAACAGGCAAAAAAAAAAGCTTTTTGCTAAAAAAAAAAAAAAAGATTTAAAGCAGAAGTTTTTTGCACTGCATTTTAAAATGAAAACATATTGCATTTATTTGCAATTAAAAACACACAGAGCAGAAAGTGTGTTACTGTTTTACATCCACAGACACACAAGAAAAGAAGCAGGCAACATGAGGTCAAGTTATGGCAATTTTATTTTTGTATGTCAGTACATGCATTCAGAATAGAGTTTTTAAAAAACAAACAAACGTCCCAAGTAAAGTTTGGGGGGATTTTTGTGAAAGAAAGGTTGAGAGAGGGGGAAGGAGGAAGATGCTGCTGGGTCAGTTCTTTCTCAGCAGTCTGCTCCAGAATCCCCTCCTGTCCTCGGCTTGCTTTTCTTTTGCCTTCAGCTCTTTTAAGGTTTTGTTGAGCTGCTCCTCGGCATCTTTAAATGTTTCTTTCAGCTGCTGTTTGGCCAGTTTCCCTTTGTGTTTGAGGAGCTCTTTAGCTTCCTTTTTGTGCTTTTGTATTTCTTTAAGTTCATCTTTGCAGCCTTTCTTGGTCACCGTCGTTTCTTTCTTCAATACCTTCAACTCAATTTTCCCTTCTGCAAGTTCCTCTTGCACTTTCATCAGTTCCTCCTTCATGTTTTGAGTGTAACTCTTTGTATCTTCCATTTCTTTCTTTGCTTCCTGTATTTTAATTTTCTCTTCCTCCAACACTTTTTGAGCTTCCAACAATTCTTTCTTCATATTTTCAATCTCATTTTCTGTCTCGTGTTTACATTTTTTCTCCTCTTCAAGTTGTTGCTTCACATGCAGTAATTCCTTCCTTAGTGTTTCAGCTTCAGCCATTACATTTGCAGCGTCTTGTGTTGCCAACTGCATTTTGCTTTTTTCCTCTTCAAAAGCTTCCTGCACCTCCTGTAATTCCTGCATCACATTTCCTGCCTCCTTCTTTGCAGTTTGATATTTATTTTTGGCTTCTTGTGCTGTGCTTTTCTCTTCCTCCAATGCTTTTTGAGCTTGCAACAGTTCTTTCTTCATGTTTTCATTCTCGTTTTCTGCCTGTTGTTTTCTTATCTTCTCTCCTTTAAGTTTGAGACCCACATCCTGTAATTCCTGCAATACTACTTCAGTTTCAAACTTTGAATTTTTAGCTTCTCCTCTTGATTTTTCTGCCTCTTCTTTTAATTTGACATTTTCAGCCTGTATCATTTGAAATTTAAAATGAATCAGCTGTACTGTATTGTGAGGTGAAGCACTCGCCGATCCTCTTCTCGATCTCCCTTGATTCATTTTGGCCTTTTAAACAAAGGAACCAACGTTTTGTAGAGGAGTGAAGTGAAGTTTTCGATGTTTCTTCGTCAACTGTCGTTTGTCCTGCACAGAGATGCTGCTGTAGATGTGTCTCTAGCTGTGTCTGGATACAATGAAACATGTTGGAACTAAGTGCTTGTGTTGCACAGTTCTACTAAACATTCCATTTCATGCATGCTCCGCCCACATGGTCAGGAATGTCAGGTGCTGCATCTCCAAATGCTGCTCCCGTTGCCTAGCAATAACAGCTGTTTACTTTTTGGGGTCTGGTTCATTGTTTAATAAAGAAAACATGTCCAAGTATTGGGTGCTGAGGCTCAGCGCATATTCTAGCCTGCTGTGTGGGTGGGCAGCTAGAAATCACTGGTGGGCAACATGAGTGAGGAGAAAACTGGAGCAGCCAAGCAGGGAGCTGCAGGTTGCTGGTTTGAGTCTCTGTTCAGATGCTGGTGTCTCCTCTCTCTGAGATGTCTGCAAACTGTCCCAGATAAAACAATAAGGATAATAAACAAACACGTGACTAAAATAACAATTATGACTCTGATGTGTTTCATGTGTAGCAGGATGGCCTCTATACAGCAGTCGCTGCAAGCATCCACATCGCCACACTTACTATTCTTTAAGCAGGCGTGCTGGGCTCCTCCTAAGGAAAGTTTGAAACTTCATTTCCTTCATGCTGGTGAACTTTTTACCAAATATTTTCATCAAAGCTTCTCCATCACTGACAGGGATTGTTTGGATCTTCACACTCATCTCCACCAACCCTAAAAAATGAGTCTCACTTTGCTCATATAATGCCAGGAGTGTCTCCATATTCCACAAAAGTCTATGCAAACATGTAACAGTATCCCATATTCATAGAAATATTATTGATATTATAACAAAAGCTGTCACCAACACAATTGTCCCAAGTGCTTTTTTTTATTAGTTATTGCAAATGCTTGACTGCAGTTCTTGCTAGATGACAAAACCACTTATTAGGTTTAGAAGGAAATGACTTTTTCTACATGAGGTAAAGTTGGAGAGCTGTTTCCCCAAACTAAATGAAATCATCATTTGAAAAACTACAATCTGTATTTACTCTGAACATCTGTGTTAACATTTGAAATTGGAAACATGTAAGTGTAACAAACATGTTAAAACATAAGAAATCAGGAAGGGGCATGTATAGGAATTTCTTTTACTTATGCATTAATCACATTATTTTATTGTATGATACCTTGGTGCCACTGGATTTTAACATGTCTCACACTCATACAGTAAGACAAATGCTGGGGGTCTAGTAAGGAAGTTGGGGGAAGCAGACAACTCCACAGGAAGAGTCTCTTGTGTCTTTGAGGACTCTGGTAGGAAGCAAGGGAGTGTGAACCTTAAGGTGTGAAACAGCTGTGTACTGCCTTTTGTTCCTGGAGAAGGTATTTAACTGAGAGCCATGCTAGGCTCAGGGAGACTCTGCTGACCGTCTGTCCCGCGGTCATGCAGGGACTTCATCAAGCTTGCTTGTCTGTTCTTTGTGTGTTTTGATTAAAGAATGTTAGCTACCGCTCACCGCTCGTCTGCAGGCTTTATTTAAATGGAAAACTTCCACAACAGGCAAAAAAAAAAGCTTTTTGCTAAAAAAAAAAAAAAAGATTTAAAGCAGAAGTTTTTTGCACTGCATTTTAAAATGAAAACATATTGCATTTATTTGCAATTAAAAACACACAGAGCAGAAAGTGTGTTACTGTTTTACATCCACAGACACACAAGAAAAGAAGCAGGCAACATGAGGTCAAGTTATGGCAATTTTATTTTTGTATGTCAGTACATGCATTCAGAATAGAGTTTTTAAAAAACAAACAAACGTCCCAAGTAAAGTTTGGGGGGATTTTTGTGAAAGAAAGGTTGAGAGAGGGGGAAGGAGGAAGATGCTGCTGGGTCAGTTCTTTCTCAGCAGTCTGCTCCAGAATCCCCTCCTGTCCTCGGCTTGCTTTTCTTTTGCCTTCAGCTCTTTTAAGGTTTTGTTGAGCTGCTCCTCGGCATCTTTAAATGTTTCTTTCAGCTGCTGTTTGGCCAGTTTCCCTTTGTGTTTGAGGAGCTCTTTAGCTTCCTTTTTGTGCTTTTGTATTTCTTTAAGTTCATCTTTGCAGCCTTTCTTGGTCACCGTCGTTTCTTTCTTCAATACCTTCAACTCAATTTTCCCTTCTGCAAGTTCCTCTTGCACTTTCATCAGTTCCTCCTTCATGTTTTGAGTGTAACTCTTTGTATCTTCCATTTCTTTCTTTGCTTCCTGTATTTTAATTTTCTCTTCCTCCAACACTTTTTGAACTTCCAACAATTCTTTCTTCATATTTTCAATCTCATTTTCTGTCTCGTGTTTACATTTTTTCTCCTCTTCAAGTTGTTGCTTCACATGCAGTAATTCCTTCCTTAGTGTTTCAGCTTCAGCCATTACATTTGCAGCGTCTTGTGTTGCCAACTGCATTTTGCTTTTTTCCTCTTCAAAAGCTTCCTGCACCTCCTGTAATTCCTGCATCACATTTCCTGCCTCCTTCTTTGCAGTTTGATATTTATTTTTGGCTTCTTGTGCTGTGCTTTTCTCTTCCTCCAATGCTTTTTGAGCTTGCAACAGTTCTTTCTTCATGTTTTCATTCTCGTTTTCTGCCTGTTGTTTTCTTATCTTCTCTCCTTTAAGTTTGAGACCCACATCCAGTAATTCCTGCAATACTACTTCAGTTTCAAACTTTGAATTTTTAGCTTCTCCTCTTGATTTTTCTGCCTCTTCTTTTAATTTGACATTTTCAGCCTGTATCATTTGAAATTTAAAATGAATCAGCTGTACTGTATTGTGAGGTGAAGCACTCGCCGATCCTCTTCTCGATCTCCCTTGATTCATTTTGGCCTTTTAAACAAAGGAACCAACGTTTTGTAGAGGAGTGAAGTGAAGTTTTCGATGTTTCTTCGTCAACTGTCGTTTGTCCTGCACAGAGATGCTGCTGTAGATGTGTCTCTAGCTGTGTCTGGATACAATGAAACATGCTGGAACTAAGTGCTTGTGTTGCACAGTTCTACTAAACATTCCATTTCATGCATGCTCCGCCCACATGGTCAGGAATGTCAGGTGCTGCATCTCCAAATGCTGCTCCCGTTGCCTAGCAATAACAGCTGTTTACTTTTTGGGGTCTGGCTCATTGTTTAATAAAGAAAACATGTCCAAGTATTGGGTGCTGAGGCTCAGCGCATATTCTAGCCTGCTGTGTGGGTGGGCAGCTAGAAATCACTGGTGGGCAACATGAGTGAGGAGAAAACTGGAGCAGCCAAGCAGGGAGCTGCAGGTTGCTGGTTTGAGTCTCTGTTCAGATGCTGGTGTCTCCTCTCTCTGAGATGTCTGCAAACTGTCCCAGATAAAACAATAAGGATAATAAACAAACACGTGACTAAAATAACAATTATGACTCTGATGTGTTTCATGTGTAGCAGGATGGCCTCTATACAGCAGTCGCTGCAAGCATCCACATCGCCACACTTACTATTCTTTAAGCAGGCGTGCTGGGCTCCTCCTAAGGAAAGTTTGAAACTTCATTTCCTTCATGCTGGTGAACTTTTTACCAAATATTTTCATCAAAGCTTCTCCATCACTGACAGGGATTGTTTGGATCTTCACACTCATCTCCACCAACCCTAAAAAATGAGTCTCACTTTGCTCATATAATGCCAGGAGTGTCTCCATATTCCACAAAAGTCTATGCAAACATGTAACAGTATCCCATATTCATAGAAATATTATTGATATTATAACAAAAGCTGTCACCAACACAATTGTCCCAAGTGCTTTTTTTATTAGTTATTGCAAATGCTTGACTGCAGTTCTTGCTAGATGACAAAACCACTTATTAGGTTTAGAAGGAAATGACTTTTTCTACATGAGGTAAAGTTGGAGAGCTGTTTCCCCAAACTAAATGAAATCATCATTTGAAAAACTACAATCTGTATTTACTCTGAACATCTGTGTTAACATTTGAAATTGGAAACATGTAAGTGTAACAAACATGTTAAAACATAAGAAATCAGGAAGGGGCATGTATAGGAATTTCTTTTACTTATGCATTAATCACATTATTTTATTGTATGATACCTTGGTGCCACTGGATTTTAACATGTCTCACACTCATACAGTAAGACAAATGCTGGGGGTCTAGTAAGGAAGTTGGGGGAAGCAGACAACTCCACAGGAAGAGTCTTTTGTGTCTTTGAGGACTCTGGTAGGAAGCAAGGGAGTGTGAACCTTAAGGTGTGAAACAGCTGTGTACTGCCTTTTGTTCCTGGAGAAGGTATTTAACTGAGAGCCATGCTAGGCTCAGGGAGACTCTGCTGACCGTCTGTCCCGCGGTCATGCAGGGACTTCATCAAGCTTGCTTGTCTGTTCTTTGTGTGTTTTGATTAAAGAATGTTAGCTACCGCTCACCGCTCGTCTGCAGGCTTTATTTAAATGGAAAACTTCCACAACAGGCAAAAAAAAAAGCTTTTTGCTAAAAAAAAAAAAAAGATTTAAAGCAGAAGTTTTTTGCACTGCATTTTAAAATGAAAACATATTGCATTTATTTGCAATTAAAAACACACAGAGCAGAAAGTGTGTTACTGTTTTACATCCACAGACACACAAGAAAAGAAGCAGGCAACATGAGGTCAAGTTATGGCAATTTTATTTTTGTATGTCAGTACATGCATTCAGAATAGTTTTTAAAAAACAAACAAACGTCCCAAGTAAAGTTTGGGGGGATTTTTGTGAAAGAAAGGTTGAGAGAGGGGGAAGGAGGAAGATGCTGCTGGGTCAGTTCTTTCTCAGCAGTCTGCTCCAGAATCCCCTCCTGTCCTCGGCTTGCTTTTCTTTTGCCTTCAGCTCTTTTAAGGTTTTGTTGAGCTGCTCCTCGGCATCTTTAAATGTTTCTTTCAGCTGCTGTTTGGCCAGTTTCCCTTTGTGTTTGAGGAGCTCTTTAGCTTCCTTTTTGTGCTTTTGTATTTCTTTAAGTTCATCTTTGCAGCCTTTCTTGGTCACCGTCGTTTCTTTCTTCAATACCTTCAACTCAATTTTCCCTTCTGCAAGTTCCTCTTGCACTTTCATCAGTTCCTCCTTCATGTTTTGAGTGTAACTCTTTGTATCTTCCATTTCTTTCTTTGCTTCCTGTATTTTAATTTTCTCTTCCTCCAACACTTTTTGAACTTCCAACAATTCTTTCTTCATATTTTCAATCTCATTTTCTGTCTCGTGTTTACATTTTTTCTCCTCTTCAAGTTGTTGCTTCACATGCAGTAATTCTTTCCTTAGTGTTTCAGCTTCAGCCATTACATTTGCAGCGTCTTGTGTTGCCAACTGCATTTTGCTTTTTTCCTCTTCAAAAGCTTCCTGCACCTCCTGTAATTCCTGCATCACATTTCCTGCCTCCTTCTTTGCAGTTTGATATTTATTTTTGGCTTCTTGTGCTGTGCTTTTCTCTTCCTCCAATGCTTTTTGAGCTTGCAACAGTTCTTTCTTCATGTTTTCATTCTCGTTTTCTGCCTGTTGTTTTCTTATCTTCTCTCCTTTAAGTTTGAGACCCACATCCAGTAATTCCTGCAATACTACTTCAGTTTCAAACTTTGAATTTTTAGCTTCTCCTCTTGATTTTTCTGCCTCTTCTTTTAATTTGACATTTTCAGCCTGTATCATTTGAAATTTAAAATGAATCAGCTGTACTGTATTGTGAGGTGAAGCACTCGCCGATCCTCTTCTCGATCTCCCTTGATTCATTTTGGCCTTTTAAACAAAGGAACCAACGTTTTGTAGAGGAGTGAAGTGAAGTTTTCGATGTTTCTTCGTCAACTGTCGTTTGTCCTGCACAGAGATGCTGCTGTAGATGTGTCTCTAGCTGTGTCTGGATACAATGAAACATGCTGGAACTAAGTGCTTGTGTTGCACAGTTCTACTAAACATTCCATTTCATGCATGCTCCGCCCACATGGTCAGGAATGTCAGGTGCTGCATCTCCAAATGCTGCTCCCGTTGCCTAGCAATAACAGCTGTTTACTTTTTGGGGTCTGGTTCATTGTTTAATAAAGAAAACATGTCCAAGTATTGGGTGCTGAGGCTCAGCGCATATTCTAGCCTGCTGTGTGGGTGGGCAGCTAGAAATCACTGGTGGGCAACATGAGTGAGGAGAAAACTGGAGCAGCCAAGCAGGGAGCTGCAGGTTGCTGGTTTGAGTCTCTGTTCAGATGCTGGTGTCTCCTCTCTCTGAGATGTCTGCAAACTGTCCCAGATAAAACAATAAGGATAATAAACAAACACGTGACTAAAATAACAATTATGACTCTGATGTGTTTCATGTGTAGCAGGATGGCCTCTATACAGCAGTCGCTGCAAGCATCCACATCGCCACACTTACTATTCTTTAAGCAGGCGTGCTGGGCTCCTCCTAAGGAAAGTTTGAAACTTCATTTCCTTCATGCTGGTGAACTTTTTACCAAATATTTTCATCAAAGCTTCTCCATCACTGACAGGGATTGTTTGGATCTTCACACTCATCTCCACCAACCCTAAAAAATGAGTCTCACTTTGCTCATATAATGCCAGGAGTGTCTCCATATTCCACAAAAGTCTATGCAAACATGTAACAGTATCCCATATTCATAGAAATATTATTGATATTATAACAAAAGCTGTCACCAACACAATTGTCCCAAGTGCTTTTTTTTATTAGTTATTGCAAATGCTTGACTGCAGTTCTTGCTAGATGACAAAACCACTTATTAGGTTTAGAAGGAAATGACTTTTTCTACATGAGGTAAAGTTGGAGAGCTGTTTCCCCAAACTAAATGAAATCATCATTTGAAAAACTACAATCTGTATTTACTCTGAACATCTGTGTTAACATTTGAAATTGGAAACATGTAAGTGTAACAAACATGTTAAAACATAAGAAATCAGGAAGGGGCATGTATAGGAATTTCTTTTACTTATGCATTAATCACATTATTTTATTGTATGATACCTTGGTGCCACTGGATTTTAACATGTCTCACACTCATACAGTAAGACAAATGCTGGGGGTCTAGTAAGGAAGTTGGGGGAAGCAGACAACTCCACAGGAAGAGTCTCTTGTGTCTTTGAGGACTCTGGTAGGAAGCAAGGGAGTGTGAACCTTAAGGTGTGAAACAGCTGTGTACTGCCTTTTGTTCCTGGAGAAGGTATTTAACTGAGAGCCATGCTAGGCTCAGGGAGACTCTGCTGACCGTCTGTCCCGCGGTCATGCAGGGACTTCATCAAGCTTGCTTGTCTGTTCTTTGTGTGTTTTGATTAAAGAATGTTAGCTACCGCTCACCGCTCGTCTGCAGGCTTTATTTAAATGGAAAACTTCCACAACAGGCAAAAAAAAAGCTTTTTGCTAAAAAAAAAAAAAAAGATTTAAAGCAGAAGTTTTTTGCACTGCATTTTAAAATGAAAACATATTGCATTTATTTGCAATTAAAAACACACAGAGCAGAAAGTGTGTTACTGTTTTACATCCACAGACACACAAGAAAAGAAGCAGGCAACATGAGGTCAAGTTATGGCAATTTTATTTTTGTATGTCAGTACATGCATTCAGAATAGAGTTTTTAAAAAACAAACAAACGTCCCAAGTAAAGTTTGGGGGGATTTTTGTGAAAGAAAGGTTGAGAGAGGGGGAAGGAGGAAGATGCTGCTGGGTCAGTTCTTTCTCAGCAGTCTGCTCCAGAATCCCCTCCTGTCCTCGGCTTGCTTTTCTTTTGCCTTCAGCTCTTTTAAGGTTTTGTTGAGCTGCTCCTCGGCATCTTTAAATGTTTCTTTCAGCTGCTGTTTGGCCAGTTTCCCTTTGTGTTTGAGGAGCTCTTTAGCTTCCTTTTTGTGCTTTTGTATTTCTTTAAGTTCATCTTTGCAGCCTTTCTTGGTCACCGTCGTTTCTTTCTTCAATACCTTCAACTCAATTTTCCCTTCTGCAAGTTCCTCTTGCACTTTCATCAGTTCCTCCTTCATGTTTTGAGTGTAACTCTTTGTATCTTCCATTTCTTTCTTTGCTTCCTGTATTTTAATTTTCTCTTCCTCCAACACTTTTTGAACTTCCAACAATTCTTTCTTCATATTTTCAATCTCATTTTCTGTCTCGTGTTTACATTTTTTCTCCTCTTCAAGTTGTTGCTTCACATGCAGTAATTCCTTCCTTAGTGTTTCAGCTTCAGCCATTACATTTGCAGCGTCTTGTGTTGCCAACTGCATTTTGCTTTTTTCCTCTTCAAAAGCTTCCTGCACCTCCTGTAATTCCTGCATCACATTTCCTGCCTCCTTCTTTGCAGTTTGATATTTATTTTTGGCTTCTTGTGCTGTGCTTTTCTCTTCCTCCAATGCTTTTTGAGCTTGCAACAGTTCTTTCTTCATGTTTTCATTCTCGTTTTCTGCCTGTTGTTTTCTTATCTTCTCTCCTTTAAGTTTGAGACCCACATCCAGTAATTCCTGCAATACTACTTCAGTTTCAAACTTTGAATTTTTAGCTTCTCCTCTTGATTTTTCTGCCTCTTCTTTTAATTTGACATTTTCAGCCTGTATCATTTGAAATTTAAAATGAATCAGCTGTACTGTATTGTGAGGTGAAGCACTCGCCGATCCTCTTCTCGATCTCCCTTGATTCATTTTGGCCTTTTAAACAAAGGAACCAACGTTTTGTAGAGGAGTGAAGTGAAGTTTTCGATGTTTCTTCGTCAACTGTCGTTTGTCCTGCACAGAGATGCTGCTGTAGATGTGTCTCTAGCTGTGTCTGGATACAATGAAACATGCTGGAACTAAGTGCTTGTGTTGCACAGTTCTTCTAAACATTCCATTTCATGCATGCTCCGCCCACATGGTCAGGAATGTCAGGTGCTGCATCTCCAAATGCTGCTCCCGTTGCCTAGCAATAACAGCTGTTTACTTTTTGGGGTCTGGTTCATTGTTTAATAAAGAAAACATGTCCAAGTATTGGGTGCTGAGGCTCAGCGCATATTCTAGCCTGCTGTGTGGGTGGGCAGCTAGAAATCACTGGTGGGCAACATGAGTGAGGAGAAAACTGGAGCAGCCAAGCAGGGAGCTGCAGGTTGCTGGTTTGAGTCTCTGTTCAGATGCTGGTGTCTCCTCTCTCTGAGATGTCTGCAAACTGTCCCAGATAAAACAATAAGGATAATAAACAAACACGTGACTAAAATAACAATTATGACTCTGATGTGTTTCATGTGTAGCAGGATGGCCTCTATACAGCAGTCGCTGCAAGCATCCACATCGCCACACTTACTATTCTTTAAGCAGGTGTGCTGGGCTCCTCCTAAGGAAAGTTTGAAACTTCATTTCCTTCATGCTGGTGAACTTTTTACCAAATATTTTCATCAAAGCTTCTCCATCACTGACAGGGATTGTTTGGATCTTCACACTCATCTCCACCAACCCTAAAAAATGAGTCTCACTTTGCTCATATAATGCCAGGAGTGTCTCCATATTCCACAAAAGTCTATGCAAACATGTAACAGTATCCCATATTCATAGAAATATTATTGATATTATAACAAAAGCTGTCACCAACACAATTGTCCCAAGTGCTTTTTTTATTAGTTATTGCAAATGCTTGACTGCAGTTCTTGCTAGATGACAAAACCACTTATTAGGTTTAGAAGGAAATGACTTTTTCTACATGAGGTAAAGTTGGAGAGCTGTTTCCCCAAACTAAATGAAATCATCATTTGAAAAACTACAATCTGTATTTACTCTGAACATCTGTGTTAACATTTGAAATTGGAAACATGTAAGTGTAACAAACATGTTAAAACATAAGAAATCAGGAAGGGGCATGTATAGGAATTTCTTTTACTTATGCATTAATCACATTATTTTATTGTATGATACCTTGGTGCCACTGGATTTTAACATGTCTCACACTCATACAGTAAGACAAATGCTGGGGGTCTAGTAAGGAAGTTGGGGGAAGCAGACAACTCCACAGGAAGAGTCTTTTGTGTCTTTGAGGACTCTGGTAGGAAGCAAGGGAGTGTGAACCTTAAGGTGTGAAACAGCTGTGTACTGCCTTTTGTTCCTGGAGAAGGTATTTAACTGAGAGCCATGCTAGGCTCAGGGAGACTCTGCTGACCGTCTGTCCCGCGGTCATGCAGGGACTTCATCAAGCTTGCTTGTCTGTTCTTTGTGTGTTTTGATTAAAGAATGTTAGCTACCGCTCACCGCTCGTCTGCAGGCTTTATTTAAATGGAAAACTTCCACAACAGGCAAAAAAAAAAGCTTTTTGCTAAAAAAAAAGAAAAGATTTAAAGCAGAAGTTTTTTGCACTGCATTTTAAAATGAAAACATATTGCATTTATTTGCAATTAAAAACACACAGAGCAGAAAGTGTGTTACTGTTTTACATCCACAGACACACAAGAAAAGAAGCAGGCAACATGAGGTCAAGTTATGGCAATTTTATTTTTGTATGTCAGTACATGCATTCAGAATAGAGTTTTTAAAAAACAAACAAACGTCCCAAGTAAAGTTTGGGGGGATTTTTGTGAAAGAAAGGTTGAGAGAGGGGGAAGGAGGAAGATGCTGCTGGGTCAGTTCTTTCTCAGCAGTCTGCTCCAGAATCCCCTCCTGTCCTCGGCTTGCTTTTCTTTTGCCTTCAGCTCTTTTAAGGTTTTGTTGAGCTGCTCCTCGGCATCTTTAAATGTTTCTTTCAGCTGCTGTTTGGCCAGTTTCCCTTTGTGTTTGAGGAGCTCTTTAGCTTCCTTTTTGTGCTTTTGTATTTCTTTAAGTGCGTCTTTGCAGTCTTTCTTGGTCACCGCAGAGCCGGTCATCAACATGAACTATAGTTTGGTGTCTTAGACCACTTCTGACTTGCAACATGTTGTACAGAACAAAGAGGAAGGTGAAATTAGAGCTAGAGAAAGATATTTGGTGGGTGAACATCTCGTCTGGCTACTATACTGAAGCTTACTACCATCTATATAGCAGCAGCTTCACATTTTTGATATATGCCTCCCATTAAAACTAGCCAAAGAAAAATATGTGCTCTTGAGGTGTGGTTTTAAATCCTACTCTCCCCAAAAATGTAATCAACAATTGTACCTATAACCAGCTCTTATATGGTGTAATTAAAATTTTACATTGCCTGTAGCTTGGCTAACCCAGGTGATAAGGTGATAAGGATTAGTTCGAGTCTGAGCAACTTCGTATGATTTTCTCAAGTTTCACTACCAACCAGTTCTTGGAGACAAGTTGGCATCTTCCATGCAATTTCCATGAAATACTTGTGAGGGGTCAGATTTGAAGCTACGCTGTTTTTATAGTCAGATGTCCTTTAGTTAGCAATGAATCTGCCCTTGAGTCTGGCACCTTTGTGTCACTTGGTAATGATTTTTATAACCTGCTTGCTTTTGACTTTTATGGTTTTAACTTTGGAAACCTGTTTTAGAATACAGGATTGCATATGGCACAAATGTTTATGAAAGACCTCACCTATAAAAGACTTAAGCACTTGAGTTGATGTCAACTGGATTGAATCTTGAACCCGGTATCATCCACAGATGAAAAATGGGTCTAAACTTGCCAACAGGCATTTGTAACATCTAAAAGGACTTTTGATGTTTTTTAGATGGGACTTTGTTATGGTTAGCTTTCTGGTAGGCAGATGTGCTCTAAGATACTAGACTATAAAATGTACCTCCACTTTCCAAGTGACTTTGGTTGTCTTTGGTAAATACCTGTCATCAGAATGCACCACTGTCACTTTTGTATTCTAAGTAAAGGTGTGGGTTCAAATCCCCCCCTTGACAAAGCTTTTGTCTTTAGATTTCATTCAGCACATCTTCCTGTGAAGAACCCTGAGGGTCTTAATCAGCAGTTAGAACTTGTCCGTCCTATTATCCACAGACCTCACATTATATATGCAAAGAGCATACAATTGAAAGTCTTGAAACTTGTGCTCTGAAGTGGGTAAAGACTAGTCTTCAGCAACTTCATCACATGTATATGAGGTTACTGTTCATTGAGCTCTGATGGTGAGGACTTCTTCAGTATAGTAGCCAGACGAGATGTTCACCCACCAAATATCTTTCTCTAGCTGTAATTTCACCTTCCTCTTTGCTCTGTACAACATGCTGCAAGTCAGAAGTGGTCTAAGACACCAAACTGCTTCAGTGCAAATAACTATAGTTCATGTTGATGAACTATCTCTCACTGAGACACTTATAGACTTGTTCTTCACATTTGGTTGCATGTACAGTGACATTGTCTTTTGTTTTCTGCTAATCAGAAGTGGTATTAGAACCTAGACTGAAGCTTGGCTACCCAAGTGGCTTTGGTTCACTTTGATGTGCTGTTTTTAACAAAGTGTTATCCTCATCCACTTTTTCGTTCAACATTTTATAAGTATAGGTTCAAATCCCACACCTGACAAATAGCTTTTCTTGCATGTTGTACACTTGCATTCATGCATTCATTCATATGTCCAATAGACTGTTTAGCACAGGTTTAGCTGTGATGTCTCTTTAAATTAAAGTACAAAACACAAGTATATTCAGAAATAGATCACTTGCAAGCAGCTTTCTAAGCAAATTTAAGGTTCATATGGAGTTGTAGGAGCTTTGCTTTCTGTTTGTCTGGATAGCTAAGTGGTTTAAGGCATGAAAAATCTGTTTTTTCCTGACCAAAGTGACATCTAGCATCCAAATAGAGACACTGGTTCAACCCCAACCCCTGCCAAAGATTTTATCCAAGCTGTTTGATGAAACTTTACCTTCTGCTCAACACAAAACATAATCAGTTACTTTTGATTTCAATTACTTTTAAATTGATGGGCTCAAGAGTTCATTGCAACTTTAAATCTGGAGACAAAAGCTTGCCAGGCATGTTTTGATGTGTTCAACTCCCAGGCATGGGAGTTGAACACAGAATTTTATTAAAAGTCTGTAGGACCCTTTTAACAGGAAGGACTAAAGCCTTGGTTTGGGCTTCTTAGCATACTCACGCATACTGCCAATCTGAAAACGATGTTATCTATCTGGACCTTACAGTCACATAGAAAGCAATGACTCCTTGACGTTGCTAACTGTGGACGAGTTATATAAGCTCTTGCCGGTCTGCATTATATATTCCTTATCTTTTGCATATTTCAGACAAGGGTGTTTTCCGCCTATATCATTTAGTTAGTTATTGTTAAGTAAGTCCTTGATGTCAGGAGGTTAAGACTTCCACATGGTGGATGACTGAGAAACCTTACACCTATAAAGGTGTAAGATACTGGACTCAAGAACGGACCTTTGTTTTCCAAGTGACTTTGGTTGACTTTGATAAATGTCATCCATCAACTTTAGCTAGCGGCACTTACATGTTTGGGTGGAGGTTCAAATCCTCTGGACAACGTTTCTTTATTGAGATTTCATGTCTAGAGTTCCACACAAGAAAAAAAGAATCACAACCAAATAATTTCATTTCAAGTGTTTATTGCCATGTGCATTTAGTAAGATTAGTAAGTATTTGCAGACAAGCTGGTCTCCATGCAATCTGCTTAGAACCAATTAAAAGATTTTCAGTGCAGCAGTCACTCATTCAAAGGCAGTCCACAGATGAAAAAAAGGTGTAAACTTTTTCATCTAAACATCTAAAGTGTATTTGTGGCTTCTGATCTGTTAGTCAAAGGTAGTCAAAGATACTGGACTGGAAAATGGACCTTTCCTTCCCAAGTGACTTTGGCGAACTTTGAAAAACGCTTTCCGTCAAATCTAGCCACTGGAACTTATGCTTTTCAAATACAGGTTTCAAATCTTACTCTGGACAAAGCTGTAGTCTTTAGATTTCATTCAAACTGCTTGATTAAAGTTTGTTTTAAACTCATGACATGAACTTTGCGCTGAAATCATACTTCTTATAAAGATTTACACACACTACATGTAAATCTTTAGACTGCCTAGAACATAGACTAGGCAGCCTACTGTCTAGAATTAGGGAAGTGAACTAATTCAACGCTTTACATTATTGTAGGAATATTTGTGCTTTGTCATTGTGTGTTGTGAGAAGAATGGCACCTGGCTTGTTCAGTTGGAAGACTATGGACCTCATGGATGTGTGTTCAAGCTCCTTGGTGAGTGAAGGTTTTGTCATTTAACAGAAAGATTTAGTGCAGGGGTCTCCAAGTTCAGTCCTCGACAGTTCCTGTCCTGCAGCAAACACAGAATGGTTGAATTACCTCTTCATTATGCCATCACATTTGGCAAAGGCCTGGTTACAATCAGATGTGCTGGAACAATGATGCATCTAAAAGCAGCAGGATATTGGCCCTCCAGGATTGGAGTGGAGACCCCTGATTTAGTGGAAAAGAAAACTGGCTTTCAATTGCGATAAGGACTCTTACACACTTAACACAAATAGTACTAGATCAGTGACATGAGTGGATAATAAGAGCATCTTAGAGAAGCAGAGCTTCTGAGAAGATGACCATGCAGTATTTTAGAGGAATCCAGTGAAACTGCGGAAAGACTGGAATCATTTGTTCTATGGAAGAGATTCTGGCAATGACATGAGCCTCTGCATTGTAAACCAGATGAAGTAAATGGATATGTTGTTCATAAGTCAGAGGTGGACTACGGTACTTCATTACACAATGGACCCCAGCTTTCCAAGTGGCTTTGGTCAGCTTTGGTAAATGCACCAGAACTGCCAACGGTCACTTATGTGTTTTAAAGAAAGGTGTGGGTTCAAATCCCATTTTTGACAAAGATTTTGTCTTTAGATTTCATTAAAGTTTCCTGATGAAAGTTTGAAACTCATAACATGAAGTGCAGTTTGAAATCCTACATTTTATGATTTCATCTTGCATGTGCTACCGTCTTGCCTGATGACCAACATTTAAAGAACTTAATCAAAAACTTTTTTAAATGACAGTGAGAGACTTTTATGTGGAGGACTTTTAGACTGTCAGAATGGAAGGAGGCACTCCTTCCTGACCAAAGCAACTTCTGCTCTGCTAATGGTCTTCAAATTTTATTCAAGTTCTGTAAATTTATTTTGTAAGACATATGAGGTCTATGTCCACATGAACAGAATCAACTTTTGGGGATTTAAAACATGCTTATTTCTTTACTTTGAATGTTTGACTTGGATTTTATCTTGACTTAGATATCGTCCACAAATTACAAATACAGCTATACTTGTGAACAGGCATTACTTTGTGATTAATGTTCTACTAGTCAGAGGTGGTCTAAGATACTGGACTCAAGTATGGATTTGCGCTTCCCAAGTGACTTTGGCTGGCTTTGGTAAATCACTCCGCAAACAACTGCTGACGTCACTTGTGCTTTTTAAATAGAGTAGTGAGTTCAAATCCCATTCCTGACAATCATTTTTTATTTTGATTTAGTTCACGTTGCTTAATGAAAATTTGTTTGAAATTCATGACATGAAGTTTGGGTTTAATGATAAAGGTTTGAGCTTTTACACGCTGCTGTCTTACAGCTCTAGATTGGTCAGCAGTAAGGGAAGTAAAATAATTGGATGCTTAGAGTCTTGGAATCTTTCTGTTTTCTGGTTGTTTCCAGCGTCTACCCCGACTCTCATCCTATGGTAGCTAGAATATGCTCCAGTCCCCATGAATCAGAATTGGATAAATGAAAGAGGATGGTTGGATGAATGAATGGATGGATGGATGGATGGATGGATGGATGGATGAATGGATGGATTCTGTATCTTCTGGACTAAAGATGAGACAGACCATCTCAACTGTTGTAAGCGTTCAGTTCAAAAGGTTGCATGTCTGATGGTATGGGAGTTCATCAGTGCTCATGGAATTGTCAGCTTGCGCATTTGGAAAGGGACCATCAATGCATTACGAACATTGCATCCTATACTCCAAACAGACGGGGTGCTGTGGGGTAGTAGTCAAAGCAGGGAAGCCTAGACCTCTTTACTTTACTGATAAACATAAAACAGTACAATCAAATATACAGCACAAGTCTAATTAAAAGGTAGTCTAAATTAAGGAGTCTTAAGATGACGTTTAAGAGAATAAATACAATCCAGGCAACGTAGAGATGGAGGGAGAGAATTCCACAACCTGGGGGCCACTGCTCTAAAAGATCTAATACCTCTCTCTCACCAGTCACCTCACCCATCTTTTTTGGAGAAACCTCAAGGAGTTCCCACATCGGTCGATAGATGTAACCTCTCCAGTATGTCCTGGGTCTACCCCAGGCCTTCTCCTGATTGGACATGCCCGGCCGAAACCCCTTAACATTATGCCTCAAGTGGCTCCTTTCAAAGTGTAAGAGGGAGGATAAGAAGGACAGACGCAACAACATTGTCATCCCCTGTGTAGCCGGTGTATCAGAAAAACTCAGGAGAGTTTTCTCCAAGCATGACATCCCGGTGCATTTCAGACCCAGCAACACGCTCAGACAATAACTGGTTCACCCGAAAGACAAAACGCCAAAACACACTTAACAATGTGGTGTATGCTGTACAGTGCAGCGAGGAATGCCCAGACCTCTACATTGGAGAGACCAAACAGCCACTTCACAAGCGCATGGCACAACACAGAAGAGCCACCTCCACAGGACAAGACTCAGCAGTCCATCTGCATCTTAAGGATAAAGGTCACTCTTTCGAGGATGCCAATGTTCACATTTTGGACAGAGAGGACAGATGGTTTGAAAGAGGAGTAAAAGAAGCAATATTTAGAAGCAAGGGCTTCTAAATATTAGGTGGTGTGCTGTTACATTTATCAAGATCAATACTTTTTTTTAAAGGTACATAGGGTGTCATTGGTGTGAAAGAGGGAGGGTGGATGTGGTTTCAAAAATTGCTGAAAATGCCTCTGACAGAACTTTCCATTCGGTTACATTGACAGGAAATGAAGCTGCGGTTTAGCCCAGAGATGCAGCTCAAAGCATGACACTGTTAACAAAACCAACTTCTACAACCCCCTCGCCCAAAAGTTTAAAAAAATATATGTCACAAAATATTATGACCACAAAAAAAACGCTAAAACAATCATTGAGCAGTCCATATGACTCCATGAGTTTTGCTTTAATTCTTCTTGGTACAACTTTCAGCAGCAGTTGTTGGGACTATTTCCATCTGAGTAAAGAGGATTAAGATCAAACTGTTTAGAAAGTATAACAATAAAAAAAATATCGATGACCACCAGAGCTAGTCCTACTTGTAGATAATCAAATGGTATAAATTTCTAAATTCACCACGCCTTGTTCTCAAATTATTGCATTCCCAAGACTTACAATTCAATTCAATTTTATTTATATAGCGCCAAATCACAACAAAAGTCGCCTCAAGCTGCTTTATATTGTACAGTAGATACAGAGAAAAACCCAACAATCATATGACCCCCTATGAGCAAGCACTTTGGCGACAGTGGGAAGGAAAAACTCCCTTATAACAGGAAGAAACCTCCCGCAGAACCAGGCTCAGGGAGGGGCGGGGCCATCTGCTGCGACCGGTTGGGGTGAGAGAAGGAAGACAGGATAAAGACATGCTGTGGAAGAGAGACAGAGATTAATAACAGATATGATTCAATGCAGAGAGGTCTATTGATCATATTTAAGACTGAAGCATTAATTAATGGCAGGACTTCTTTGAGCAGTTTTGTAGGAATGGGGTCTAAAAGACACGTTGATGGTTTGGAGGAAGTAATTATTGAAGTTAACTCAGAAAGATCAATTGGAGAAAAAGAGTCTAACGTAACATCAATGGTACTAAGAGTAGCTGTAGATAATATTACATCTGTGGGATGATTATTGGTAATGTTTTCTCTAATGATAAAATTGTTATTTGTGAAGAAGTTCATGAAGTCATTACTAGTTAACGTTAAAGGGATGGTTGGATCAACAGTACTCTGACTTTATGTCAGCCGGGCTACAGTGCTGAAGAGAAACCTGGGGTTGTTCTTATTTTACAGAAAACCTGACCTCTGACCTTGAGATCACCTTGACTTGAGAAGGTCACAGGACTCAGACTTATACACTATTTTAAGTAGCTGCACCTGTGGTATCAATTTCAGAATCCTACACAAGTTATCTGATTCACAAACTTGGGTGTTGATGCTGCCCGCCCGACTGGCAGCGTAGCCCCAAAATGATGAGGAAGATAAGGAACATTTCTTTGAATTAAAATTTTTCTAAAGTGTTATACTTTATAGGGAAATTGGTGAATTTAACATGGAAAAAGGTCTTTATTTGCATAGTTTTCAGTTTAGAAATCTGAACTTTGAGGCACCAGACAAAGAGCGATTCAGAAGACCCCTATGAGCAGAACACCAAGGGAACAGTTCACCCTGCCCGGGATAGGGTCACTGGGGCCCTGCCCTGGAGCCAGGCCTGGGGAGGGTGCCCGCGGGAGAGTGTCTGGTGGCCAGACCTTAGTCCATGGTGCCCGTCCGGTCACAGCCCAAAAAGTGACATGGGCCCATCATCCTGTAGACCAACCAACTCCACGGCTTGGGCTCTGGAACCAGTCCCCTGGAGAGGGCTTGGACTCTGTCTCAGTCGAGTTGTCCCTGGTGAGAGGCGGGCTGGAGTGGGTATCCTAGTTTCCCCTCAGCTTGCTGCCTGTACGTGGTGAAGAGAGAGCTGAGTGTAAAAGCAAAGCTTTTAATTTACCGGTCGATCTAGGTCCCTACCCTCACCTATGGGTCTGAGATGTGGGTAGGGACTAAATCCTTGGCTCCTAGGTGAGGTGTACCGGGCACGTCCCACCAGGAGGAGGCCCCAGGAGAGACCAAGACCACTGGAGGGATTATATCTCTTGGCTGGCCTGGGAACGCCTTGGTGTTCCCCTGGGCAAGCTGGAGGAGATGGCAGTAAATGGTTCTTAACAGTGCTTTTCTACTCTTCTGAGCACTCAAAGCGCTTTACACAACTTGTGCATTCACCCATTCACACAAACACATTTCCTTAGTGCTTTCTAACTAACATTCACACAATTCAATTCATCCATCCATCCATCCATCTTCATCCGCTTTGTCCGGGGCCGGGTCGCGGGGGCAGCAGCCTAAGCAAAGAGGCCCAGACCTCCCTCTCCCCAGCCACCTCCTCCAGCTTATCCGGGGGAATACCAAGGCGTTCCCAGGCCAGCCGAGAGATATAATCTCTCCAGCGTGTCCTGGGTCTGCCCCGGGGCCTCCTGCCTGGAACACCTCACCCAGGAGGCGCCCAGGGGGCATCCTTGTCAGATGCCCGAACCACCTCAGCTGGCTCCTTTCGATGTGGAGCAGCAGCTGCTCTACTCTGAGCCCCTCCCGGATGGCCGAACTTCTCACCCTATCTCTAAGGGAGAGGCCAGCCACCCTTCGGAGGAAGCTCATTTCTGCCGCTTGTATCCGCGATCTCGTTCTTTCGGTCACTACCCACAGCTCGTGGCCATAGGTGAGGGTAGGGACGTAGATCGACCGGTAAATTGAGAGCTTCGCTTTTACACTCAGCTCCCTCTTCACCATGACGGACCGGTGCAGCGTCCGCATTACTGCAGCTGCAGCCCCAATCCGTCTGTCGATCTCCGGCTCCCTTCTCCCATCACTCGCGAACAAGACCCCGAGATACTTGAACTCCTCCACTTGTGGCAGGAACTCATCCCCGACCCGGAGTGGGCACTCCACCCTTTTCCGGCTGAGAACCATGGCCTCAGATTTGGAGGTGCTGATCCTCATTCCCGCTGCTTCACACTCGGCTGCGAACCGTTCCAGTGCGAGCTGGAGGCCTTCACCCGATGAAGCCAACAGAACCACATCATCTGCAAAAATCAGAGATGAGATTCTGAGGCCACCAAAGCGAAAGCCCTCCGCCACTTGGCTGCGCCTAGAAATCCTGTCCATAAAAATTATGAACAGCCCTGGCGAAGCCCATCACCCACCGGGAACGAGTCCGACTTATTGCCGGCAATGCGAACCAAGCTCTTGCAACGGTTGTATAGGGATCGAATGGCCCGTAGCAATGGGCCAGACACCCCATATTCCCGCAACACCTCCCACAGGACACCCCGAGGGACACGGTCGAATGCCTTCTCCAAGTCCACAAAACACATGTAGACTGGTTGGGCAAACTCCCATGCACCCTCAAGTATCCTCGAGAGGATAAAGAGCTGGTCCAGTGTTCCGCGACCAGGACGAAAACCGCATTGTTCCTCCTGTATCCGAGGTTCGACTAACGGACGAACTCTCCTTTCCAGCACCCTGGCATAGACTTTCCCAGGGAGGCTGAGGAGTGTGATCCCCCTGTAGTTGGAACACACCCTCCGGTCCCCTTTCTTAAAGATGGGGACCACCACCCCGGTCTGCCAGTCCACAGGTACTGCCCCTGATCTCCACGCAACATTGCAGAGGCGTGTCAACCAGGACAGCCCTACAACGTCCAGAGCCTTCAGGAACTCGGGGCGGACCTCATCAACACCAGGGGCTCTGCCACCAAGGAGTTGTTTAACTGCCTCAGTGACCTCGCCCCCGGAAATTGGCGGGTCATTCCCCTCATCCCCAGACTCTGCTTCCTCCTCGGAAGACGTGTCAGTGGGATTAAGGAGGTCCTCGAAGTATTCCTTCCACCGCCTGACAATTTTCTCAGTCGACGTCAGCAGCGCTCCGCCAGCACTATACACAGTGCAGGTAGAGCACCGCTTTCCCCTCCTGAGACGTCTGACGGTTTGCCAGAATCTCTTCAATTCAATTCAAATTTATTTATATAGCGCCAAATCACAACAAAAGTTACCTCAAGGTGCTTTATATTGTACAGTATATCCTATAATAATAGATACAGATGATAGATATCTATGTTTTTAGATATAAATAGTGAAACCAGCATTACCAGAAGGATATCTCATATGTTGATCTCCTCAGTAAGGAGTGTTTGGTTGTTGTGTCACTGTAACATCACGAGCTGCAGAGCTGCTGCGAGAAACTGAATGGCTTGAATGACCTTATGTCCATAAGTTTACAACCCAACTATATCTTCTGTGGGTATTTAAATATTAAGGGGGGAAAATAAGAATTAATTTCTTTCAGGTTCCAATGTAAAATAAGTAATCTATATAATATATCAGGCATTACCCCCTTTTGCTTCTGTTTTGGTTAAAAAAAAATGCTGAAATTGGAAAGAAATGATCAGACTATCAGAAAAGAAGGAGCATGTGCCTCTGTCTGCTATCATCTGGCCAAACCATGGTCACACTGCCACCTGCTGGGACAAAGATGTTATGACAGCTACAGGATTGTTACAGTTTTTTCTGATTGCTTAAGCACATTTTTTGTAACTATTGGCTAATTTTGCAAAACTCTTCACACAAATAAGAAAACCTGTCACCCAATAATCAAAACATTGTAGTTCTCTTGCAAAAGCAAACACAGCTAGATTAACTCTTCACACCTTCGTAAAAATGGTGTTTCCGTATCAAACAGTACACACAAGCCATCATCTACTAAGCACACAATGCGCCAACTGCACACTGATGGTATGAATACAAAACACATCTGGCTTTTGCTTTCTCTGCGCACAAGGTAGGCTATGTCAGTTTGAGCTCATACTTCTGTCATAGATCCATAAGCATAGAGGGATCCAAACTTCAAGTACTGGTGTTTATTCAAACACATCAAAACAAACACAAGTGTTTATTTCCAAGTATAGGATTATTTGCAATCGCCATAATGACTATATGGGTTACTTGGTCTGCAGTGAACATGCTTCCTCTGCCCCCAGCATCTGGTCATCTAGTAATTCTGTAAAGTAACAATTTCAGTATTTTTACATCAATGGTATTGGTGTGTTTCTCATTGGCATATGGCAGTGCTACAAATCTTTGTGCGAAGTGACTGTACTAACCGATTCTCATTTCAAGATGTCCTTATGGTACTTGCTACAGTGTAGCGGCTCGAGTTAGGCTGGACCCGTTGGCCAGCTACCCTCAGGGTCATTCCACGGTTGATTACATGGTCCACTATTGTAGCTCTGATGTCATCAGCAATTCTATTTCTTACTCTTCCTACCCTTCCTCTCCCCCCTCCTCATCTTCCTCTCCCCCCTCCTCGTCTTCCTCTTGCTCCTCCTTGTCCTTGTCATCCTCTTCATCCTACTTCTTCACCTCCACGTCCTCTTCCTCGGCTTCCTCTACTTCTCACTCTTTCTGCTCCCTCCATTGTACTCCGCACACACAGCTTACCTGTATTATAGTGCTTAGGCTGATTGCAAAGTGAACTAATTATCTAAAAAAGTTTTCACATGTGAAAGTGTGCCAGACAGTTGGCAAATTAGTGTTAATGATAGCCATACATGTGTATACTTTTGCTAGGAGTGTGTTGGAAATTTGGTAATTGAGTGTTGTGCAGTGAATTGTGCCTACAGTTTTGCAAAGTGTGTGTTACAAAATTGCAAACTGAGTGCAAAGCAGTTTTTGTGCTTTTAGTTTTGCAAACTCAGTGAGTGGTTTTGCTATAAGTCTGAATAGTTTTAGAGATTGTGCTACAGGAATCACAGTTAGGGTTTAAGCATTCAGAAAAAACTGTAAGAAAATAGATAGGCCTATTTAGTTGAAATTACAGTTTTTTCTGATTGCTTAAGCACATTTTTTGTAACTATTGGCTAATTTTGCAAAACTCTTCACACAAATAAGAAAACCTGTCACCCAATAATCAAAACATTGTAGTTCTCTTGCAAAAGCAAACACAGCTAGATTAACTCTTCACACCTTCGTAAAAATGGTGTTTCCGTATCGAACAGTACACACAAGCCATCATCTACTAAGCACACAATGCGCCAACTGCACACTGATGGTATGAATACAAAACACATCTGGCTTTTGCTTTCTCTGTGCACAAGGTAGGCTATGTCAGTTTGAGCTCATACTTCTGTCATAGATCCATAAGCATAGAGGGATCCAAACTTCAAGTACTGGTGTTTAGTCAAACACATCAAAACAAACACAAGTGTTTATTTCCAAGTATAGGATTATTTGCAATCGCCATAATGACTATATGGGTTACTTGGTCTGCAGTGAACATGCTTCCTCTGCCCCCAGCATCTGGTCATCTAGTAATTCTGTAAAGTAACAATTTCAGTATTTTTACATCAATGGTATTGGTGTGTTTCTCATTGGCATATGGCAGTGCTACAAATCTTTGTGCGAAGTGACTGTACTAACCGATTCTCATTTCAAGATGTCCTTATGGTACTTGCTACAGTGTAGCGGCTCGAGTTAGGCTGGACCCGTTGGCCAGCTACCCTCAGGGTCATTCCACGGTTGATTACATGGTCCACTATTGTAGCTCTGATGTCATCAGCAATTCTGTTTCTTACTCTTCCTACCCTTCCTCTCCCCCCTCCTCATCTTCCTCTCCCCCCTCCTCGTCTTCCTCTTGCTCCTTGTCGTCCTCTTCATCCTACATCCTACTTCTTCACCTCCACGTCCTCTTCCTCGGCCTCCTCTACTTCTCACTCTTTCTGCTCCCTCCATTGTACTCCGCACACACAGCTTACCTGTATTATAGTGCTTAGGCTGATTGCAAAGTGAACTAATTATCTAAAAAAGTTTTCACATGTGAAAGTGTGCCAGACAGTTGGCAAATTAGTGTTAATGATAGCCATACATGTGTATACTTTTGCTAGGAGTGTGTTGGAAATTTGGTAATTGAGTGTTGTGCAGTGAATTGTGCCTACAGTTTTGCAAAGTGTGTGTTACAAAATTGCAAACTGAGTGCAAAGCAGTTTTTGTGCTTTTAGTTTTGCAAACTCAGTGAGTGGTTTTGCTATAAGTCTGAATAGTTTTAGAGATTGTGCTACAGGAATCACAGTTAGGGTTTAAGCATTCAGAAAAAACTGTAATTATTTTAGGGCATTTTCAAATGAAAGTATTTCAATATGTAGTAAAATGATGTATAAATTATTTTTTTAAAGTATAAATTATTTCACACAAACTTGATCACATATAAATATAAATGAAAGTCAAATCTCCAAAAAAAAGATAATGTTCTCGCAATGGTCAACACACAGTACTGTGAAAAAGCCTTAAGCCAGCCTAAACGTCTTTATTCCCTTATTTCCTAGGACTCAAAGTTTTAGTCTAGCCTTTGACCTTTGTGAGGAGTTGTGCTTTCTGAGTGCTCTTGTTATTTTTAAAGTGTTATTGACAGTTACGTGCCTGTGTTGGTGGGTTATCTGTTTCTTACAGTTTTTACCGAATGCCTAAACACTAACTGTGATTCCTGTAGCACAATCTCTAAAACTATTCAGACTTATAGCAAAACCACTCACTGAGTGTGCGAAACTAAAAGCACAAAAACTGCTTTGCACTCAGTTTGCAATTTTGTAACACACACTTTGCAAAACTGTAGGCACAATTCACTGCACAACACTCAATTTCCAAATTTCCAACACACTCCTAGCAAAAGTATACACATGTATGGCTATCATTAACACTAATTTGCCAACTGTCTGGCACACTTTCACATGTGAAAACTTTCTTAGATAATTCGTTCACTTTGCAATCAGCCTAAGCACTATAATACAGGTAAGCTGTGTGTGCGGAGTACAATGGAGGGAGCAGAAAGAGTGAGAAGTAGAGGAGGCCGAGGAAGAGGACGTGGAGGTGAAGAAGTAGGATGAAGAGGACGACAAGGACAAGGAGGAGCAAGAGGAAGACGAGGAGGGGGCAGAGGAAGCATGTTCACTGCAGACCACGTAACCCATATAGTCATTATGGCGATTGCAAATAATCCTATACTTGGAAATAAACACTTGTGTTTGTTTTGATGTGTTTGACTAAACACCAGTACTTGAAGTTTGGATCCCTCCATGCTTATGGATCTATGACAGAAGTATGAGCTCAAACTGACATAGCCTACCTTGTGCACAGGGAAGGCAAACGCCAGATGTGTTTTGTATTCATACCATCGGTGTGCAGTTGGCGCATTGTGTGCTTAGTAGATGATGGCTTGTGTGTACTGTTTGATACGGAAACACCATTTTTACAAAGGTGTGAAGAGTTAATCTAGCTGTGTTTGCTTTTGCAAGAGAACTAAAATGTTTGGATAATTGGGTGACAGGTTGTTTTATTTGTGTGTAGAGTTTTGCTAAATTAGCCAATAGTTACATAACATGTGCTTAAGCAATCAGAAAAAACTGTAATGTGTGTATGCAAATTCACCTGTGCAGGGGCTCGGCTGTGATTGGTGGATCTAAGGAACGGCCTGATGTAACTGGTTCCTGCTGTGGACATGCGGGGGGTGTGGCAGACTTCCTGTGTATTTACCTCAGGTCCAGACGGAGCAGCCGTAGCAATAGCTATTTGGTTAAAAGGTCGGGCATGTGTGTGAAGTGTGGGGCAAGTAGGGGTGAGCTGCCGATTATTTTGGGAAGCCTTCTTTTCTCCTGTGTTTTTAGACCAGGGAGGTCAGACTGTGTTATTTCTTTCTTTTCCGTAAACAGGTCAGAGGGGAACCGAAGCCTAGGTTGAGTTTTGTTTGTTGTGTTGGCCTTAGCTCACTCCGAAATTATACACTCCCACTACCGTGAGTGCCATTGTTGTCAATAAACTGTTGTTAAAAGTCCGATGCTGTGGCTGTGTCTGTTTGGGCGTGGGAAGTCACGGGACACCCCGCTCTTGTTACGGTCATTTCGAGCCGGGTCGTAACATTGACCTACAGATCTCCAGGCTTTCTGAAGGTCTTTCAGAATTTACCTTTGGCTGCTTTTTCACTTACTTCAGTCCAGTCCTTGTGCCTGAGCATTTTCTTGTTTGTTAAATCACCTAACACCTAACTCTGTATCATTTAAGCATTAGAAATGTGCTTAACTCAAAGGATGAAAATTCCAGATTACATAAGAAGTGGGTCAGATCATTTCGTATGTCAGTGTGGAGGATGTCAGGAGAGAGGTGCAGCGTCTACAGACATCCGTGAAACACAGTGGAGCCTCCATTATGGTCCGAGGCTTAATTTCAGCCAGTGCTGTTGGAATCTTGTCTTGTTGGAATACATTTACCTAACAAGCAAAATATTACTGGTTCAATTCCTTAAGGCAGGGGTAGGCAACCTTTCTGATGATGAGTGCCATCTAAAATTTCCTCAGAAGTCAGTGTGCCATATGATCGCATTAGCAATACATTTATTTATGTTCTATATTAACAGTTACACACTATATAAAACTCCCTTATAGAATTATATTTGTTCGCAGATTTTGTCACCTAGCAGCGAATAGTTATCAGCTATTGTTGAAACAAAAAAAGACACTTTAAACATAAAAACTCCATAACAGCAAATGAACTGTACAACAGAAAATGGAAATGCTGTTTATGGTCTCCTCACAACAATGATAAGAAAAATAAACTGGGCCAATATGGCATGTTTGTTAATACAGGGATACACATGTTAATCTGATCTCTGGTCTCCCACTCAGAGACACAGGTCTCCGAGTGTCCAGCATTCAGACGGCTACCTGAGGACATTCATGTGACAGTAAATCTGCTCACACAGATATTTAGAGCCAAATACTGTCAATTAGGCCGCTACAATGTTCTGACTTGTTGGTATATGTATGATTTCTGTACATTTTACGTCAGATAAAAACTTTGGTTGTGAGATTCAGATAATTATTTAATAAAAGCTAGATATTTTAAATGAGAATAAGAAAGAAAAGTATTTCTTTGTGCCCCCCTTTCCCTTTTAGCCCTACATGGCCCCTCTGGCAAAACTTTGCTAGACCCGCCCCTGCACAATTACCAGCTGTCAGCGTAAAAAAGGATCCTGGTGTTATTTGTCTCTCAGAAACGGTTCATAACTTCCCTTCAACTCATTCATGTCACCTAAAAGGTAAACCTGTTTCTCCATCACCTGTTCAGCTCTGATGATTCAGTAAGGACATCTCCTGGTTTCATCTGCATGTTTCCCTTTCACCAGATAACCAAACCATATCATGACCAGCAGCTTTTACAGCTGTGGCTCCAGCAAACATCAGCTGATACTAGAAATTAATATTAAATAAATTCTAACAACAGCTGATCAAGCTTAAACGTGCTGCTGTTGTTTAACACGACCTGCGCTGGTTTCTTCTTTCTGGCGCAAAGTGGTAACATCAAAGCACCCACCCAGCTATGTAGCAACTAACTGACTGTAAAAAGTCAGCACAACCAAAATAAACTACACCTAAACTTGGTTTATATCTCTGACCCTGACAGACTGCAGGTCATAACTTCCTACCTGAAGTTCAGTTCACCTGACACTCCCAGCGTTGCCAACTCCTCAGTAAGGAAAATCGCTATCAGTTGTCCTAAAAGTGGTTAAATGACATCATCACCTAATTTGTATAATTGGTCATGCTAATGTAATTGTAACCTACATTGTTGGAGAGAGAAATAACATTGTGGAAGAGACATAAAGTGAGTAAAATACGTCCTAAATGCATTTAGAGTTTATTTAGAACTACAAATTAAATTTCTTTTAGCAATTTTTTTTAATGTCACAATTCCATCCCTGCTCCTTTATCCGGGCTTGGACCCGAAATAGGCACTCTGGTGGAGTTACTTTGTGTGTGTGTGTTTATAAGTAGTTTTAAACCTTGTATAACGAGAAAGTCGCTAAGTTGGAAACACTGCTGGACCGGCGGCCGCCTCGAGTCTCTCCTCCACCTGCCTCACTGCTATGCAGATGACACCCAGCTCTATCTGTCCATGAAGCCAGATAACACACACCAATTAGTTAAACTGCAGGAATGTCTTAAAGACATAAAGACTTGGCTGGCCGCTAACTTTCTGCTTCTTGATTCAGATAAAACTGAGGTTATTGTACTCGGCCCTGAAAATCTTAGAAATATGGTATCTAACCAGATTCTTACTCTGGATGGCATTACCTTGGCCTCCAGTAACGCTGTGAGGAACCTTGGAGTCATTTTTGACCAGGACATGTCCTTCAATGCACATATTAAACAAATATGTAAGACTGCATTCTTCCATTTGCGCAACATCTCTAAACTTAGAAATATCCTGTCTCAGAGTGACGCTGAAAAACTAGTTCATGCATTTATTACTTCCAGGCTGGACTACTGCAATTCATTATTATCAGGATGTCCAAAAAACTCACTGAAAAGCCTTCAGCTAATCCAAGAGTCCTGACAGGGACTAGAAAAAGAGAGCATATTTCTCCTGTTTTGGCTTCCCTTCATTGGCTTCCTGTTAAATCCAGAATTGAATTCAAAATCCTGCTCCTCACATACATGGTCTTAAATAATCAGGCCCCATCTTATCTTAATGACCTTGTAGTACCATATCACCCTATTAGAGCACTTCGCTCTCGCTCTGCAGGCCTACTTGTTGTTCCTAGAGTATTTAAAAGTAGAATGGGAGGGAGAGCCTTCAGTTTTCAGGCCCCTCTTCTGTGGAACCAGCTTCCAGTTTGGATTCAGGAGACAGACACTATCTCTACTTTCAAGATTAGGCTTAAAACTTTCCTTTTTGCCAAAGCATATAGTTAGGGCTGGACCAGGTGACCCTGAATCCTCCCTTAGTTATGCTGCAATAGACGTAGGCTGCTGGGGGATTCCCATGATGCATTGAGTTTTTCCTTTCCAGTCACCTTTCTCACTCACTATGTGTTAACAGACCTCTCTGCATTGAATCATACCTGTTATTAATCTCTGTCTCTCTTCCACAGCATGTCTTTATCCTGTCTTCCTTCTCTCACCCCAACCGGTCGCAGCAGATGGCCACCCCTCCCTGAGCCTGGTTCTGCCGGAGGTTTCTTCCTGTTAAAAGGGAGTTTTTCCTTCCCACTGTCGCCAAAGTGCTTGCTCATAGGGGGTCATATTATTGTTGGGTTTTTCTCTGTATCTATGAAGCACCTTGAGGCGACTTTTGTTGTGATTTGGCGCTATATAAATAAAATTGAATTGAATTGAACTGAATTAAAGGTCAGTAGCATCTTTTACCTTCCAAAAAACATCTATTGTACAAGAGTTATAGGTCTAACACTGAGTGCTGGGCCATTTCCTCTAATATAACTTCTCTAATATCTCTGACAAACTACATAAAGACTCAAAACAGAACTCACAGAAGGAAGTAGTTGTTCTTTGTTTGGGTGTTTTTGTTGTTGTTTTTTACTTAAAGTGAGAGTTACTTGATATGTTGTCAGTAGCGAGTTCATCAACAGGCAAGCATTCAATAAAGCTCAACAAGTTCAGAGACCAGCAGACAGAGTAGCATTAACTAAGGTGTCTTCTAGCCAGTAGCTCAGGAAGTCTGTCCCAGCTGACAGTGGGCAACAGTAGAGGTGAAGTTTGGACAGGAAACCAGTTAATCATTAGCAATTTGTAAAAGCAGTGGTAGTTAAGAAGAAAAAGACAGACAGACCTCGGCCAGAAAATTATTATTATTAAAGAGTCAATTATTTATTTTTAATTCCAAATGAAATTCCAATGATAGCTCAACCATAAGACTCTTAGTTGGTGCATCGAGGGAAAGCCAAACATTTACATACAGTTACAAATCAGTTGCATATATACTTTCAGAATCGACCAAATTATGTGTTATTTATTTTAAAAGTGTTATTTCACACAGTATGTAAGGAAGACTTGGCAACTCGTAAAGCTTAGAAGAAATGAAGAAGAGACAAGAAAAAGTTTCACACGCTTGTATTTTTGTGGTGTTTATTTTGGAGGATAACACATAACACAAAGCAAAGAGACATTACACAATCAAAGGACTTTTCAGTGGATTGCTTCAGGCTAATAACTAGCTTTGGATCAGTTGAGACAGAGTTGCACTAATTACAAAAGTCATAAAGGTACATTGGATATGATATTATCTGATAAAGCAGAACAAAATGAAATGATGAGCAGGCAGCTGGTTTAAAAAGTGCTCTCGTCCAGCGTTTTCATGATGCTATCGACCCAGGAGAGAGACGGATCCATACAGATTGAACGAGCCTTTTTGGTAACAAAGCTGAAACAAAGAGAAATGCTGCTGTTATTATCTGTTCTTTTTTCTTTTTTAATAAAAAAGTACAAATAACAAAATTTTCCAAAGTGTTCTATTTCAAATGGAAAGTGGGAAGTTTAGCATGAAAAAATGTCCTTATTTACATAACTTTCAGTTCAAAAATGTAACTTTGCATCATGTGCATAATTTTAATTTTTAATTGTACAAATATGCTGTTACAATGGTCATACTGCGCATTTTTCTTTACAGTAATTTCAGCCATTGTGTTAAAAATTATGACAAGAAATAAACCCAGATTTCTTCACTTACATGACACCAGGCTTTAGGCATCGGTGATCAGTCAGGTAATACGACTCCACAAGGTCTGCTCTAATTCTTCCTGGGTAAAACTTGAAGCAGCAGTTGTCTGGGCCATTTCCAGCTGAGTAAAGAGCATTAAGATCAGACAGTAAAAAAACATACTGACGGTCACGAGTGCTACCCCTCATCTTCCTAGTAAATACACACATGGTTTACATTTCAAAATCCACCTCGCCTTGTTCTCAAGTTTTTGCATTCCCAACACTTTTAGGAAAACTTCTGACCTTGAGTTCAAGGTCACCGGGATTTAGACTTGCCTGATATTTTTAGTATCAGTTTGAAAATCCTTCACAAGTTATCACATTCACAAACTTGGCTGCTGTTGCTGCCTACCTGTCTGGCAGGGTAGCACCAAAATGATGAGGAAGATTAGGAACATTTCTTTGTATTAAAATTTTTCAAAAGTGTAAGGTTCTTTTTGTTTGGAAGGAAAAATAAGCACAGACAGAGTCCCCGGAGGTGTCCAAAAAGTGATTTATTACACACACACAGCTTGTACAGTGTGGGAAGCCGGTCTTCGCCTTTCTGCTCTTTACAGAAAGCTTTATAGCCGTTATGACGTCAGAACAATTCCCAGAACTCCTCTGCTCAGAACAACAACCCTTTCCCAGGCTTGACACCAGATGTTTCCCATCATCGGTATTTGGAACATAAACAATTGTGTACACAAGTGTGCAGTTTTGTGAGATTGTAGGTCCAGGCCAACAAAGGTTCAAGTGTCCTTATCTGACTTACTGTGGACCGCCTGGAGCTACAGCCATGCTGGTGCTCTTGCATAATAGAATATTCTATCTGGAATGTGTTTTATTCTGCGTGCTCTGGAATAAATGATACATGATAATTTTGATGATCAACTGATACTAAGTGATGCAGACTAATGAAATAATGATGAAATAATGACAGTGTATGTAAATGATAACACAGTGACAGTAAAATAACATTCCTGAACCTGACAAAAGTGCTATATTTTAAAGGGAAGTTGGGGAAATTAACATGGAAATATGTCTTTATTTACATAATTTTAAGTTCAGAAATCTGAACTTTGAATAAAGCCAGCTTCAAAATTCTATCTCAATAAATATGTACTTTATTTTTTCAAACAACTGCCTTCTAGTGTGTGCAACATATGATGAAAGCAAAGTATCCAAACACGTAAAAACTGATCAGAATATGAAAACAAACAAGTTTTTTCATTTATTGATCACTTCCAGATCAGACAGAGGTGCAGTGGTGATGCAACCTGACCAAAGCAGATGTGACGCCAGACCACCAACCTATGACTCTCTCCCCCACCGATGTAGGAGCGGTGCTGAGCAATGTCCACAAGGCTGCAGGCCCTGATGGCATCCCCGGGCGTGTTCTCAGAGCGTGTTCTGGGGAGCTTGCAGGAGTGCTCACAGACATATTCAATCTGTCCTTGGCCCACGCTGTGGTACCGGCCTGCTTCAAATCCACCTCCATCGTCCCGATACCCAAAAACTCCAACCCATCTTGCCTCAATGATTACCGCCCAGTAGCACTCACCCCCATCATCACTAAGTGCTTAGAGCGACTGGTCCTAGCACACTTCAAATCCTGTCTCCCCCCCACCCTGGACCCCCACCAATTCGCATACCGCCGGAACAGGAGCACAGAGGATGCAGTCTCCATCGCAATGCACTCTGTCCTCACACCTGGACAACAACAACACCTACGCCAGAATGCTGTTTATAGACTTCAGTTCAGCATTCAATACAATCCACCCCTCACAACTCATCAGGAAACTGACAGACCTGGGTATCAGTTCCCTCATCTGCAAATGGTTACTGGACTTCCTGACCAACCGCCCCCAACATGTCCGGCTGGATAACCGCTGCTCATCTACCATCACAATGAACACCGGTGTACCACAAGGCTGTGTGATGAGCCCTTTCCTCTACTCCCTCTTCACCCACGACTGCAGACCTGCTGATGGTTCCAACACCATCATTAAGTTTGCAGATGACACCACGGTGATTGGCCTCATCAGTGACAACGATGAGGCCGCCTACAGGGAGGAGGTGGATCGTCTGGCTGAGTGGTGCGACAGAAACAACCTGCTGCTTAACACCGAGAAGACCAAGGAGCTCATCGTGGACTACAGGAGGAATGCTGACCCACATCCACCCATCCACATTAAGGGGACGGCTGTGGAGCGTGTGAGCAGCTTCAAGTTCCTGGGAGTCCACATCTCCGAGGATCTCACCTGGACGACCAACTGCTCCAAGCTGGTCAAGAAGGCTCACCAGCGCCTCTTCTTCTTGAGGACTCTGAGGAAGAACCACCTGTCCTCAGACATCCTGGTGAACTTCTATCGTTGCACCATCGAGAGCATCCTGACCAACTGTATAACAGTCTGGTACGGGAACTGCTCTGCCTCGGACCGGAAGGCGTTGCAGAGGGTCGTGAAAACTGCCCAGCGCATCGCCGGAGCACCACTTCCTGCCATAAAAGACATCTACAGGAAGCGGTGTCTGAAAAGGGCTGGGAAAATCATCAAAGACCCCAGTCACCCATCACATGGACTCTTCACCCTCCTGCCCTCTGGGAGGCGCCACAGGAGCCTCCGGACTAAGACCACCAGGTACCGGAACAGCTTCTTCCCCACAGCTGTCAGACTCCTGAACTCTGCCTCCTGACATCTGACCCACGTTAAACTCATGGACTGAACATACACACACCCACAATGGACAACTGTACCCTCAAACACTATAATAACATGGACTGAACCACCACTCACAACCACTAGCACTTTATATAGCCTCTGTAGGAATTATATCTCACTTATCTTAACTGCACTACTGTATAGCTCTGTGTAAATAATCATTCTGTACATTCGATAATCTTTAATCCTACAACTGTTTACAACTTGCATAGTTCCCATTTCTGTATAGCTGTATATCCCAGATTCTGTAAAGTTATTTATTTCATATTCTGTATAGTTTTTCATATTTATATCCTGTTCATATCCTGTTCATATCCTGTTCATAGCCTGTACATAGCTTGTACTCACTACAGCCTGTACATACTTATAGTTATAGAATATTCACAACATACTTCATACCGTGTACATTATAACATACCATAATAGACCCATTTCTGTAATATACTCACATATCTATATTATTGCTAATATATATTGTAATATATCTATATCACTAAAGCACTTCTGGATGGATGCAAACTGCATTTCGTTGCCCTGTACCTGTGCATGTGCAATGACAATAAAGTTGAATTCTATTCTATTCTATTCTATTCTATTCTATTCTTTTATTTTGTTTAGAACCGGCACTAAAGTAATGAAAATATTAATGATGTGAGGATTCTGAGCAATGTGCAATAATTGATTAGTGCTGGTACAAAAGAATTCACAAACTATTCATCCATATCGTGAAATCAGCACCCTTACTAGATCTCTTATGTCGAAAACTTTGGTAAGGAAAGTTCAGTTGCCGTTTCACTCTATCACAAGGATGTGCAGAGCGTCTGTGAGAAACCTTCTCTGACGGTGTGTTGACTCTTGGGAGCTTCACTACAGGAGAAGTAGTTGCCGTTGTCTCATCCAGGTCTTCTAAGGGTTGAAATACAGGACAAAACTATTTAGCTGTATACAAAGAAAATAATGCAAAAAAAAAAAAAAAACCACCCCAAAAAACAACTTTCTTGTTTTTAACAATTCACAAAGATTCAGGTAGCTTTGGCTAGTGTTTTAATGATAATAAATCATTTTAAAAACTGCATTTTATATTCACATTCTTCGTTTATGATGGGGAAAATACTTGTTAAAGCCAACTTAAAAATTCTACCACAATAAATATGTACTTATTTATATAAAAACTCAGTAGACAAACCTTCATAATATAACACATAAATGGGTATTTTATATAATTTCCCTCCAGCAGAATGTGTGAAGGTGCCACTTCAACACAGGCCTTCTGCTGGACTAACTCACTGTTACCAGGAAGATATTCTGCTTGGTTAGGAGCATTCAGTTGTTGTGTACCTCTAACATCAGGAGCTGCAGAGCTGCTGTGAGAAACTGTCTCTGAGGGTGTGGTGACTCCTGGGACCTTCAGCTCCACTACAGGAGAAGTAGTTGCCGTTGTCTCATCCAGGTCTTCTAAGGGTTGAAATACAAGACAACAGTGTTTAATTGGGTGGACTTTCAAACATATACTAAAATGTCTAAAAACACTATAGGCCCTCCAACACATATATTCCAGGAAAGGTGACACCATTTTCTATAGAACTAAATAGTCAGTAGTTAGTGGTTTGGTACATGTTGATCTCCAGAGTCTTGAATGCTCTGGAGTCTAGAGCACTCTTGTGTAGAGTCTTAATTCTGGTTTGAGCAGGGATGAAAGCAGAAAGGAAGCTTACTTTTTAAGCTTGTGTTGGTGGAGTTGGTTTTATTATCAGGGATGTAGACTGCTGGTACACTTGATATCCAGTTTATGTCAGGTGGAGGCTGAATACAAAACCCTCTCAGCAGGATTTCCTCATCAGAGATGCTCGTGCTTCTTCTCTTCTCTGCACAAACACTGGAGATGAAAAGACATCACCTCAAAACGATCATTATATTTGAAATATGATATATTATAGGAGGAATAATTTTACATGAACATTTTCTATTTAAAACACCAAAAGCAAAGCTCTTACCTGGAACAAGATGCGGAGGTAAAAAGAAAGCAATCCACATGATGTTCATTAGAGCTACGATAACATGAGTCCACTGCATGTTTCTGTGTGCTGCTATAGTGCACCTGCACATGCACCTGGCACTGTGAGCACAGTAACAGATGGTGTGCAATAAAGACATGCTGAAGGATGCACAGCAGCCCTAAGATATTTTAAAATAACTTCATCTCTCTCTGCGGGTGTTTGTGGGTTTCTGATTGAGCAATTTCTCATTTAACCACAAAGAACCAACAGCACATGATCATCAGAGTGTCTGGTCTCCAGAGCACAAAATGTACCATCAGTGCTATTAACCAGCACTTGTACACAAATACACTCAATTCTTGAACATCACAGTGAGTTCACTGTTCTCAAGCTGCCTGAACATTCATTTGATCTATTGATATTGTTCATATGCGTGCTTCCCCATCCACAATGCGATGCCTTTTATCATCAGAATCAGAATCAGAATCAGAAAGGGTTTTATTGTCAAATGTTGAGCGGGTTTACAACATTAGGAAATTGCTGCGGTGCTTCAGTGCAAACATACGGTCATAAATTACGCTTAAATAGACATGAAAATAAAAATAAGATAAGAATTAAAAGTGCTACGTAGATAGATAGATATATACATGATATATACATGAGTGCAGGTGGTGATCAGTGCCAAACATGGCCAACACATGAACAATACGGTTATTGTTCATGTGTTCAACAGCAGAGGGGAAGAAACTGTTCTTATGGCGAGAGGTTTTGGTGCGAATGGACCGGAGCCTCCTGCCTGAGGGGAGCAGGTCAAACAGACTGTGTCCAGGGTGAGAAGGGTCAGCTGAGATCCGAGCTGCACGCCCCAGTGTCCTGGAGGTGTACAGGTCCTGCAAAGATGGGAGTCTGCAGCCAATCACCTTCTCAGCAGAGCGCACAACACGCTGCAGTCTCTGTTTGTCCCTGATAGTGGCTCCAGCGTACCACACGGTGATGGAGGAGGTGAGGATGGACTCGATGATTGCCGTGTAGAATTGCATCATCCGTGTTGGCAGGTTGAATTTCTTCAGCTGCCTCAGGAAGTACATCCTCTGCTGGGCTTTCTTAATGACGGAGGTGATGGTGGGCTCCCACTTCAGGTCCTGGGTGATGGTGGTACCCAGGAAGCGGAATGAGTCCACAGAGGTGATGGGGGTGTCAGTCAGGATGATGGGGGGTAGTGGAGCTCTGTGCTTCCTGAAGTCCACAATAATCTCCACTGTCTTCTGGGCATTCAGCACCAGGTTGTTGTGGCTGCACCAGGACACCAGACGTTCAACCTCCCTCCTGTAGGCAGACTCATCCCCGTCCGAGATGAGTCCAATAACGGTGGTGTCATCTGCAAACTTGATTAGTTTGACAGACTGGTGATCTTAGATCATAGGTGATAATTTTCTTCACTTATTGAATGTGATATGAAAAAAGTGTGATGATCCTCTGCTCTCTCATTGCTTTGAAATACAGTTTCCTACAAAATCATGTAAGGACACGCGATGATCATTTAACTGACAAAATAATAGATATATATACAGTGGCTTGCAAAAGTATTCGGCCCCCTTGAACTTTTCCACATTTTGTCACATTACAGCCACAAACATGAATCAATTTTATTGACTGGCAGCTGTACTTGCAGCAAAAGGTGGTTCTACAAAGTATTGACTCAGGGGGCTGAATAATTACGCACACCCCACTTGTCAGTTATTTATTTGTAAAAAAAATGTTTGGAATCATGTATGATTTTCGTTCCACTTCTCACGTGTGCACCACTTTGTGTTGGTCTTTCACGTGGAATTCCAATAAAATTGATTCATGTTTGTGGCTGTAATGTGACAAAATGTGGAAAAGTTCAAGGGGGCCGAATACTTTTGCAAGCCACTGTATACAGCCCCATGAGAATGTAATGAAATTGAAAACAATATAAAGCCTGGATGTTGCTCATTAATACCCTCGAAAGTTCCCCAGTATGACAAACTTTAGCCTTTGTTTTGGTTGGAGTTCCAGTAAATACGCTGCTAACGCTTCTAGAAAGCCTTCCTGGAAGGTTTGAGTCTGGCCTCTGACTGCTATCGTCAGGCCAAACCACGGTCGCACTGCCATCTCTTGGTACAAAGATGTTACGACAGCTACAGTCCCGTTTAGAAACCAGATCTCCAGCTGATCTCCAATTTTTTAACCACTAACCACTGATAGTTTGTAAGCAGATGGCATATGGCAGGACCTTTGAAGATTTATGATTATTATTTATTTAGTATTTTCTAAACGTATTAAAAAGCACTTAAAGTGATTAAGAAACATTCATAGAGTTCCTTATCTATCACACGAACACTGTATAGTACAAGAGTGTATATCTTATCTACCATTAAATGAGGCGTTGTTGTAGCTCAGAGGGGAGAGCAGGTCATCTACTGTTTAAAAAAAAACAGAAGACCTGTTTCAGTCTGCATGCCCAAACTCCACATTTCTCTCCGATGTGTTAATTAGAATGTGAATATTAGCTAGAACACACTTTGGCAATGAATGAGTGTGAATGAGGTAAATTGTGTAAAGTGCTAAACCAGAGTAGAAAAGTAGAAAAATTCTTTTACAGCACTTTGGTCAACAGCTGTTATTTTTACATGTGCTATAGAAATACATTTGACAATATTTGATGACCTGCTCTACTTTCAAGGAAATAAAGAATCCATAATGTATATAAAAAAGTATTAATATCCATTTTCTTAACAACATATTCAGCCATGGTGGGAGTGGACCATAACCCAGCAAGAACAAGGATAGCTGCAGTGGACAGTTGCCATCACAAAGCTTCAATAACAATTTGCAGAGTAAAATTTGTAGAGTAATTATGAAATTTCAAGTTTGGCCTGATGATGGCAGTGTTTTTTCACTTCCACACTGCCAAAAGCCAGTCACTGTTACACAGAAGTGTGTGTTAGTCTTATTGTCGTTTGAATAACACATTTAGCACAGAACAGCTCTTTAGCTGTTGTACAAGTGTAGTGTCACGGTCATGGTCACACCACATGTGCTAATCATTAAAACCTTTGTATTACCCACAATTGTTTGTGGATCAACTTCAGACTTCACAACAACAAAATAGTTTGCCTTGTGGGAAATGTGTAACTAGGATGACTAAGCACTGACCTTGACCATCATTGTTAGAACCCAAGGTAAAAGTTGATCTTGGAAAAATATAAAAATATATCAAGAAACCATGTTGTTGTGCTTTCTGAGTGCACTTGTTAATTTTAAAGTGGTCCTGAGCTTCAGTTCTCCAGGCTTTTTTTTTTTTAAGTTTTCCTTTCACCACTTTGTCATTTATTTCAGTCCAGTCATTGTACCTTCCATTTTCAGAAAAATTTTTCATGTTTGTTAAGTCACCTGATGCCCACTGATTCCCAAGGAGCTTTTTGTCAAATCTTAGCATTTCTTTATATGGTGAATAGTGTGTCCCCCCCCCCCCAAAACAATAAAGAAACTGGACGGCAAGCATAAAAAAACAGTCTACAGAAGATAAACAGAATCTGAAAGTGTTAAGAAATAGAAAAAAATCCAGTAAAAACTTGGCAAAGAAGGTCTGAGTGCTGCATCTGCACCCTCGATTCATCTAGCTGTGAGTGGCTCACTCACATGCTGGGCCATCTGACCTCAGGAAATCCCATGATAGGGTGGGGCTAGGTATCATGATAAGCTCAACTGAAACCTTGGCTGATTGTAAGCTACACCCGTTTTCACACCTTGGCTCGTGTGATTAGGTAGAGGATCATTAGGGGGTTGATTTTCCCTCTCCGGGGGACACTCCCACAGGGCTTAAATCTGGGACTGTCCACCATTTGACCCTAGAACTGAAGAAGCTTCTCGGATGAGAGGCGAAACATCTTCAAGGAAACTTACAGAAGTCCAGATGCTTTTCTTTCCAAGCTCCTTAGACTACGATGACCTGGATGACTGAGAACCTTTACAGAGAGATATAGGTCAAAGGTCAGGCACTGGTATAAAAGCAGGCTGATGTCAGCATGTTGTAATAAAAAGCATTTAAAAATCTCAAAATGTTTGTGTAGCTCTTGTCCTTCGAGGGTAGTTGTGCATTCTGAGTGCTCTTGTTATTTTTAAAGTGGTCTTGAGCTTCAGTTCTCCAGGCTTTCTCAAGACATGAACCACTTTTGTGTACAAATAACAGACAACTTAGCAAAGAACCTATTTTAAATTGTATCTTTGTTATTAGAAGCCTGTCACAAAACAAACGTTTGTTCTTATTATTTTAATTACTTATTTTAATTACTTTAATTACTTAATTTTAACTACAACAAATGCAAAGGGCAACAACACAATTTGACAGGAAAAAAAATCTGCATTTTATGCCCACTGATTCCCGAGGAGCTACTAGTCAAAGCTTAGCATTTCTTGATATGGTGAGTAGTGTGTTCTGAAAAAAAAAGAATGAAAATGGACAAGAACAAAACAAAAATCGAAAAGCATAAAAAAAACTTGATACAGAAGATCTGAGTGCTGCATCTGCACCTTCGATTCATCTACTGCATCATCAGAAATGATCTGAGTGAAGCCATCAAGAAGCCATTCTTAAGAAAAGGAAAGTAGGAGAAAAGCTGAGGTATGACAAATTACACAAGAGCTAGAGTATCAGTATTAAAAGGCCTCATGGAGTTATGAATGCAAATTGGAAATGTTTTATTTAAATTAAGTCAGTATGTACAGAGTCAGGTCAGGAGAGAGGTACAATAATGTGCTTTTACAGACATCTGGGAAACATGGTGGGGCTTCTGTCCTGGTTTGAGGCTTTGTTTCATTTCACAGGAGTGCGCTTTGACAATAAACTGGACTGGGTTAAAAACACTACTGCACTCTACAGGAGTGCAGTAGTGAATGAATAAAGAATCAGCTGAGAGTAACTCCATCTATACATTACCATGTGGAAAGTGTTTAATTGGCAAGTGGCTTCAATTTTCACAATGATCCCAGACACACTGCCAATGCAGTGTAAGTGCACCTGGATACAAAATTACACAATAAAACACCATAAGGCATGAAATGGCCTCCTCAGAGTTCAGACCCGGTAATATAGATCAAGCAAGTCAGTTTAGGCTCAGTGTAAATCAGGAAAAACTGTTTATATTTAGATACTGGATGCTACTGTCATGGTCCTCCAGTCCTCTCTGGTGTTGTGTTTTCGTTGTTCCTCCTTCCTCTTCACTCCTTCTCGCCAGTGCGGCTCATGGTCCCCGCCTTGATCCTCCGCTCCTGGTCGCAATTACTCACCTGCCTTTCATCACTTGTGATTGGTCCTGGCACTTTTGGAGGAACATCCTTCAATTGGTTCAGGAGTATGAAAGGAATCAAGCAAACTAGTGGATTAGAGTAACCATCTCCATTTCAACCAAAGATGCAGACAAAGCAGACTTGTTCCCAAGAGTTTGCACTAGTGATGGCCAAATGAAGCTTTCCGAAGCACTGAAGCTTGTATTGAAAAACGGTTCATTACTCGAAGCTTTTCAACACAGTCCTCTCCGGTGACATCTGGTGGTGAAAATTTTGAAGAGCAGCTTGAATCTGCAAAATAAAACGGACTGCTCAATTATCACTGCTCACTCAAGAGTGGAGTTCTCTCTGATATTGGGCCACCGTTCCGTTGCTTTGAACATGTAATTGGTTTTGTTTTCTCGATTGGGGGGCTGAAAAAAATGTAATGCGTATTTGCGTAATACATTTTGATCAATAAACTTTCCCTATTTAAACATGCACTATGGTGGCCTTTCTTTGCTCATAACTCCTTGATGTTGGTAAATACAATAAGTGAGCAATATATATAATATACATATGAGAATGCACAGCACATTATGGAGTATGCCCCTGCTGTGAAGTCCTGCCTCCATCTACTTGTCGTTTAATCACTGGACAGCTGGACAGGTTCATACAAAATATTAGATTAGGCCAATTGTCCTATACATATTTTTGACCTAGGGGTGGGATTGATTGTGAACTGGAAAGGGAAAATGCTTAGGAAGCTGAGTAGGGCTGCATCGTCACTGATTTGTAGAATCATTTTGATTCGATACAGGATCCGATTCAATTTGATTGGAATCTGGAAAGTTTTGCCTCAGTCAGAAATATTACAAGTCTGATCATTTAACAGTATATATCCATAATTTCGTATCTATTAAAAGAAAGCTGACACATGTGAGACTTAATTAGAGATGTAAACAGAGAGTTATGAAACCTGCAGCTGCAGAAGCCAGCGAAAAAAAAGAGGCAAACACAGCGCGGACCCGCCGACACATCAAAATCTGACTCTGACGGGTCGGGTCCGCGCTCTGTGTTCACGTTTGTATGCAGAATCCGTAAACCTGCTCCCAGTTACTGTTTTAGCTGCATGGTGTTTGACGACATGTTTGTGAGGTTTAACCTGAGATGCTGGCGTTTCAGGCATAATAACGTTAATTTACAAATCGACACGGGATTTTAATGAATCAATATCACTTTATTCAATTTAGCATGGATTGTAATCAGAAAGGCGATAATCAAAACCCACCCCTAATCAAGAACTTGCAAAGTAAAAACATGATCAATGTAAGGTAGCCCTTTTGTTATTTACAGTTAACAAGAGGATTAGTGTTACTGTGCGCTGGCTGAGTCTGTTTCTTTTCTTAGAAATAGTTTCTCCTGCCCTGAAGAAAATCCACTTGCATGGAACAGAAGAGGCTGTGGAGTGCAGGAACTACACTGCAAGTTGGTAGATATGCAGGTATTCCTGGGTCCTGCAGACTATCACCTAAAAACAATAAACAAAATGATTTTCTAAACTGTGTAGCAATGTCATGTACGTATAGTGTCAAATACATTTTTGTAGTCTTCATCAGCTTTAATTCACATGGAAGTGTTTCTAAAGTCATATTGTAACCAACTTTAAGGTATAAAGGTGAATTACAGCGCAATAATTACTTGGGCTCGTAATAAGACCCTGGCCAGAATCAGAAGACACCAAATTCGTATGGAGCCAAAGTATTGAGCAGCAATAATGACCTGGACACAATGTTAACTTTTGAGTAGCCACTCTTGTATTGTTACAAAGTATAACAGGTATTTGTCCAATTTGTACAGATAAAGTATAAAATAAAATAAATAGTGTGCACACTCAACAAAATAAAAGTACTCGTTGGGGCCCTTTAAGAATTTAGAGTTAAGCTGGCGATAGCCAACTTCAAAGGTCCTTGTGAATGTAACTGGAATGTATGAGTGTGTGGTGTGTATCTTCTTTGGGGTAGATCGTCCTCAAAGTGGTTGGCTCGCCATCTATCACAACCAGAATATCGTCCTGGTCCTTGGACTTTTCCGTCCTCTCCAAAAAACCTGACCTATAATCCAGGTCATAAAATGTACATTCTAATCAGTCTGTTTCAGATGCATTGTTTAAGGTTAAAATACAAAATCAAAATATTGCATCACCTCATATTCATTGCATCAACATCTTAAATCTTATCAAATCTCACAGTTCTGTTGTACAACATTCAATTTTCAAGCATATCAAATATGAGAACTAAACATCTAAGTTGCTCAAATATTTCTCTATTCATGTAAACATTAATTAAACAATACTTATGGTAAGTAACCATTGACACTCAAAATACAATACACCATAACAAATTCAGAACTATGTGCAAATAAGCAACAAAATATACATGTGAGTTCAGTTCAGAGGCATTAAAGCAGTGTGCTTAATTTCTCCACGCTATAGGCCTATTCGTGAGAGAGAAATGCACTAAAAATTACCCTCTAGATTACTTTAAACTCACAGTGAACTGACAAAATTTAGCTTTAGAGCAGCTAAGAACATGTTGCTCACCGTTGCTCTGTTTCACAAAAGCCCAACACACACTGGCGTTGGAATTGCAGCAGCTCTCCGGATGAAAGGTGAGTGGTTAGCCTGTGAGACACCGAGCTAGCATTAGCATGATCGCGACGGTAAGTCTCTACAAGTTTTTTCCATCAGAACAACACTCGTCTTACCGACGTTGCCTCTCTCCTTCATCCAGCCACTCGACTCCGGACTTCCAGCAGGTAAGTAGGCTGGTTTTCCTTCCTCTCAATCCTGAGTTTTCCTCTCTTTTGTCTGTGGATTTCTCGGTTTGAGTAGCAGATGCCTCCACTCCTCTTGCTGAGATAAGAAAAACCCGGGACACCATGCACCTCCACCTCACTTCCTGGCTGACAGGGTCAATGCGGCCTGGGTAGGCTCTGATTGGTTGCTGAGCTAGGTGCCCTCACGTGGGGTGAACTGAGAGGTGCATTCAATGGTCATAGGAAATACGACGCTTGTTGATGTGGACAGTTAATATAAAGAGAATAAGTATGATATTTTTCATCTGGGCTACACCCTCCCCTCCTGAACTCATGCACGTCCCTGTGCATGGTAGACAGTTAAATGATGATTATTTGACGGGTCAAGGAAGAGGGCGAAGCAGGCTCTTCACCATCACTGATGACATCGGCCCAAGCTGAAGACAGTCCTTGCAAGAATGATTTTGCTGCAGTGATCAGAGGATTGCCTAGCTCCGTATAGTCAAGCCGTCGTGGCGGACGACGGTTTCTCTCAGATCTCCTTACAGAATCATTTGTATCCATGTTTTCCCTTGTATCCACTGGGACTATCTCCTCCACTCTCTCCTCAGAATTCGCACCTCTGGTGCCAGCCTCCTGAAATGGAAGTTGCCTTTCTTGGACGTCTGGGTCATCAACAGGTGAGTCAGTTTCAGTTAAGGTTATTTCATCCACTTGTTCGGTCGGTGTGACTCCATTGGTAGATAAGTACTCAGTATCATCTGTAGTACTGTTAGGCATATCAGGTATGTTGCCAAAATCAGATTGGCTGTCAAAAACAGGTGGGTTGTCAATATCAGGAACATTTACAGGACTCTCACTCACTGTGTGGACAGGGGAACTCAACCAAACAGGAATGAGCAAATCATCTTCTTCGTCTGAGGAGTTCTCTTCCTCTAGCGCTGGATTTGCACGGGTTCTTGGCCTGCGTGACACTGGCTTCTGTACATGCTCACTGCTTTCCTCCACAGGTAGGTAGCCACATGGTAGCAACAGATCCCGGTGTAGTGTTCTTAGGGGACCATCTTTGTTTTCAGGCTTAACTGTATATACTGGGAGGTTGCCTGCCCTTCTCACCACTACATGCACAGTGTGTTCCCACTTGTCTGAAATCTTATGTTTGCCCCGGATACGGACATTCCTGACCAATACCCGATCTCCAGCTTCCAAGTCTGAGGCAGTTACGTGTCTGTCATACCTCATTTTGTTCTTGTGAGCCATCTTTGCAGCCTTGTCCATAGCTAACTTGTAGCTTTCTTTGAGACGTGACTTGAGTTTTTGCACATATTCAGAGTGAGATGAGTGTTGTTCCTCTTGCACTGGCAGGTTGAATGCAAGGTCAACTGGCAACCGAGGTTGGCGTCCGAACATCAGTTCGTACGGGGAGAAACCAGTCACTTCATTCCTGGTGCAGTTATAAGCGTGGACCAGGGGTCTTACATGGTCACGCCAACAGGACTTATCTTGATCACGGAGAGTTCCCAGCATATCAAGCAAGGTACGATTAAATCGTTCCACAGGATTGCCCCTAGGATGGTATGGGGTTGTCCTCACCTTGTGGATACCAGCCACCTGACAGAGCTCCTTGATTGTGCGGGACTCGAAATCTGGACCCTGGTCACTATGCAATTTTTCTGGGATGCCATAGTGTACCATAAAGTTCTCCCACAGACACCTTGCCACTGTGCGGGCCTTTTGATTAGGTGTTGGGATAGCAACTGCAAATTTAGTGAAGTGGTCCGTGATCACCAATATATCTTTGGTTCCACTCCTGTCAGCTTCCAGGGACAAGAAGTCCATGCACAAGAGTTCAAGAGGTCGTGTCGTATTAATGTTGACCAAGGGGGCCGCTCTTTCAGGCCGTGCCTTCCTCCGCACGCACCTGCCACACGTCTTCACTTTCCTTTCCACGTCCAAAGCCATCCTTGGCCAATAAAATCTTGACCTTACAAGGTCCAGTGTACGGTCGACTCCCATGTGACCCATATGGTCATGCAGGCTGGTGAGAACTGTGTTGCGAAGCTCAGCTGGAAGTACAAGCTGGTAGGTTTTCTGGGACCCCTCTTGGCGTCGCCGGTACAAGACATTGTTGCGGAGCTCAAGACGGTTAAGCTCTCGGAGGAGCAGTGGAAGCTCAGGGAGCTGTGTGCGCACGGTTGGAGGTGGTGTGTCCCCATATTCGATCTGAGAAATAACATGCTTTATACACTGATCGGCTCTTTGCTCGTCTGCCAGCTCTGCCTCAGTTAGATGGGGAATGGTTGGCAGACCTCCAAACTGTTCCTCTTGCCCATAGCTATCAGGTACAGCACTAGGAGACACAGCAAGCACCTCCACCAAGGCAACACAATCTGCATCTGCCTCTCTTTCATTGTCAGGACTGACGCTGTAGGTGAACTGCCTCTCACAGATTGCTTTCACCACAGACTGATTTACAGCATTGATGTTGTCTGGATCACAAAGGTGATCTTGAGTGAACTGTTGTATGCGTTCAATCTCTTTTTGTGATTTCAGGTCGTCCGCTAGCCCTCCGTGTGGTCTGTGTGATAATCCATCCGCATCTCCATTCTGCTTCCCTGGACGATAGAGGAGTTTGAAAGAGAATGTGGACAGTGCTGCTAGCCACCTATAGCTAGTTGCGTCAAGTTTTGCTGAAGTCAGAATGTAAGTCAGCGGATTACTATCCGTTACAACAGTGAAGTGGTTGCTGTAGAGATAGTCGCTGAACTTTTCTGTAACTGACCACTTGAGCGCCAGAAACTCCAACTTGTGCGCTGGATAGCGATTTTCGCTCCGTGACAGCCCTCTACTTGCATAGCCTATGACTCTAAGTTGTCCCTCTTGTTCCTGATACAATACAGCACCAAGCCCGGTGGTACTGGCGTCGGTGTGCAGTATATAGGGTTTCTGGGGGTCAGCGAAGGCAAGTACAGGGGCAGTGGTGAGACTTTGGATGACTGACTCGAAGGCTTCCTGGCAAGCTGGCGTCCAGCGACCTCCGAAAGGGTCTTTTGGGTCATGGTACTGATGTGCACTTTGTCTTGCGTTTACTTTTGATTTCTTGTGGCTAGGTGGGTACCCTGAAGTTAAGTTGTGGAGAGGTTTCACAATGCTGGAATACCCCTTAACGAACCTTCTATAATACCCAGCAAAACCAAGGAACGACTTTAACTCTCGCAGGGTCTGTGGGACAGGCCATGTTTTAAGGGCCGAAATCTTCTCAGGGTCAGTCCGAACTCCATTTCTGGAGACCACATGTCCCAGATAACGGACTGAAGTCTGGAAGAAGACACATTTCTCTGGTGACAGCTTTAACCCAAACTCTTTTAGACGAGTGAGCACTTTCATGAGTCTTTCTTCGTGTTCCTCAAGGGTTCGGGAGAATACTATCACGTCATCAAGAAAGACCAATGCATCCTTCAAATGCATATCCCCCATGCACCGCTCCATTAACCGCTGGAACGTGCTGGGGGCGTTCGTTACACCCTGAGGCATTCTGTTGAACTCCCAGAAGCCGAGAGGGCACACAAAGGCCGTCTTCGGTTTGTCTGCTTCTTCGACCTCGATCTGGTAGTACCCTGATTTTAGATCAAGAACAGAGAACCACTGTGAACCATTGAGGGCTGAGAATGTGTCCTCTAGCTTCGGAAGGCTGTACGCATCTTTTATAGTCTGAAGGTTTAGACGCCTATAATCGATGCACAACCGGACTTGGCCGTTCTTTTTCCGGACTACCACTATGGGTGACGCAAATGGGGACTCTGACTCTCTAATAACTCCTGCATCAAGGAGTTCCTGAATGTGCTTCCGGACAGCCTCAATGTCCCGTGGGTGGATTGGCCGGGCACGTAGTTTGAAAGGCGTGCCATCCGAAAGTTTTATATGATGTCGCACCTGGTCCGTCTGGCCAAAATCCAGGTCGTGCTGTGCAAACACCTCAGGCATGCCGCTGAGCTGCTGAGTGATGCGCTGTTTCCATTCCAATGGAACTGGGGAGTCACCAAAATTGAAGGTTATGGTGGGCTCTTGGAAAGACGGAGTCTCTGGAGTTCTCTGGGATAGTTCTGACTGTTTGGTCTTGTTGTGTTCCTTTAATAGGATGGTCTGATAAGCACTAACCTCTGCAATAGTACACTTGGCAGGGATGACAATGTCGTGGTCAGACTCGTTGCTTATAACAACTGGCAACTTGTGGGGCCGCCGCTGGGGAAAGTCCACCAGACCGGCTTTAAGTAGCAGGCCACCGGGCAAGGGGGACGATGATGGGTACTCAATTACAACTGATTTTTCATCCTGAAGGCCCTCGCCAAGGGCGACTCCCTCCACCACTACAGTTGAACCAGCTGGAATGACTTGAGGCATCTTGCCAAGTAGCTTCACTACCCCCTGATGGGTGTCACTTGTCTGCTTCCGTCTCAACTCAATGATTTTGAAGACTACTTTGTAGCCATGTGGGAGGGGTTGACGATTGGCTAAGTCAGTCTCTGAGTAGATGTCGAACAGTACATCTAGGGTGTTTGTGCCTATGAGCATGAGGGATTGTGAAGTGTCAGGGACGATTAAAGCAAGTGTGTTTACATCTACTGGAACACCTATAAAGTCCTTTGGAAAAGTTATGGTCATTTCTATATAGCCAAAGTAAGGCACTAGCTGGCCATTAGCACCTTCCACTTCTAAGAGGTCATGTAGTGGCTTGATCTTTTGCTCTGAAAGGTGCTGCTGGTAAAATGACTCAGGAACAGTGGTAACTTGGGAGCCTGAGTCAAGAAGACAGTTGACTTCTTCACCTCTCACAGTCACTTGAGCTGTACTTCTGGTACCAATCAACTGTTTAGGGAGTTGGAAAGATTGGTTCTGCTCTGAATGGTTTAAGCCAGAACATGTTTGTGCTTTGACAGTCTTTGCTGGGGTACTTACTTTGTTAACCTCAGCTGTGATTTTGTCACCATTGTTTACGTCTGAGGGACGTTGTTGACTCTCCTCAGCTCCTGTTTGTCCCACAACAGGAACTGTTAGATGTTTAAAGGTGAATCTGTACAATCTCGCGCTTCCCACTGGCGTTGTTTCTCCTCCAACTGCTTCTTTTTTTCTGCTACTAGGTTGGGGTTAGCGGGGTCAACACAGCATGGAGCGATATGTCCATCTTCACCGCAGTTGAAACAATACCAGGGCTTGGGTCTGCCCCTTTGCCTCTTTGAAGTCTGTCTTTGCATACGTCCATCTACACCATGTGGCTTTGACATCTTACTCTGCGGCTTCCCTGCAGGGTCCTTGCTGTTTGCAAACTTTGTTTTTTTCTGTGACATGAATGTAGTTAGTTGACTTTGCAGACTCGCCACCTGCTTTCGCAGATCCTCAATAGCAGCAATGCTACTCCCATGTTTCTCCTCTGGTTCACAAACATGTGCACCCTGGAACTGTAACTGAGTTCTCTGCTTTGTGGTGCCAATGTGTTTTCTCATACGGTTAGTTTTTGCTTGCTGTCGATCTTCCTCAGAGCGAATCATTAACAACAGGTCTGAGAATTGGGGTGGGCTGCTCTTCTTTTGCTCAAGTTGCAGGGCGCTGAGTAGGTCGTTGTCCCAACATCCCCTGCAGAACTGTTTAAGTAGATGTTTGTCCACTTCTTCACATGCGACTCCCCCCCTCTTCGTGGCTCTGTTTAATGCTAGCTGTAGCCGGTGAAGGTAAGTGGATGACTTCTCACTTGGATCTTGAAGGGTGTTCAGGAATTGAGCGAAAAGTTCCTCACCATCTTCTACAGTGCCAAAGGCTGAATCTAGAAGCTGCAAATAAGTCACAGGTGGTGACTCAGGCCGCAAACTCTTAACTATATCAGCTGCTGGTGGGAGCAGGCTCTCATGGATCTTTCTGGATATTTGCAGGGGGGACATGCTGGGATCATTTTGGAGCAGTTCAATTTGTGTGCGCCATGTGTCATAATCAGTTTCATTGTTAGGTCTGGGAACCTTACCGGAGAAGGGACGGAGTCTCACCTGGGACTGGATGTGTGGGACAACATCTTGCCTTCGTACGATATGCTCTACCACAACCTTCTGAATGTCAGGTGGGTTCAAGTCACTTACTGAGAGGGACGCTGCTCTCCTTCCATTAGTGAGGGGAACATCATCAGTGGCACCAGTATCACTTGGTGTAACATCTGAATGTGAGGTGTGACACTGTCGCTCTTTAGAAGCGGGCGGAGATACAACAGTGGTCTCGACATACGTGGGAGAAGGTTCTTCAGTGGTAGGTCGCATGGCTTCAACATCCTCCCCAATCTGACACATCATCTCCTTCAGCACCTCACCGTAGTCTTTGCCACTCAGCTTGGCTAGTTCCTTGAGTTCCGCCAAGTAGGTTTTTGTAACATTACTCCCAACCGTGGTAGTGTACATGCTACTGAGTGTTTTAATTTCATAGACAACGCTGGGATCAGCTTGTGCTGTGTATGTGTATGGTAAACGAGGTTCTAAACCTTCTAAGGCTGAACTGCTAGAGTATTCTACGATCAGGTTTTGGTAGAAGTTGGACAGTGAATCATCAACAAAAAGGACTCTTGTGATTTTACCATACTGTTTCAGAAAGTCAATGACCTGTTCATCTTTCTCAGATACCTGTGTTATCCCAGCGACAACAACCGCATTAGGTATTTTGACACCAGACTTTTGTATGAAATCCATGCTGGTCATTGCCTCAATATTGATGCTCAAATCAATTGGCTCCTGGCTGGCTCGCCACTTCTGTAACCAACTTTAAGGTATAAAGGTGAATTACAGCGCAATAATTACTTGGGCTCGTAATAAGACCCTGGCCAGAATCAGAAGACACCAAATTCGTATGGAGCCAAAGTATTGAGCAGCAATAATGACCTGGACACAATGTTAACTTTTGAGTAGCCACTCTTGTATTGTTACAAAGTATAACAGGTATTTGTCCAATTTGTACAGATAAAGTATAAAATAAAATAAATAGTGTGCACACTCAACAAAATAAAAGTACTCGTTGGGGCCCTTTAAGAATTTAGAGTTAAGCTGGCGATAGCCAACTTCAAAGGTCCTTGTGAATGTAACTGGAATGTATGAGTGTGTGGTGTGTATCTTCTTTGGGGTAGATCGTCCTCAAAGTGGTTGGCTCGCCATCTATCACAACCAGAATATCGTCCTGGTCCTTGGACTTTTCCGTCCTCTCCAAAAAACCTGACCTATAATCCAGGTCATAAAATGTACATTCTAATCAGTCTGTTTCAGATGCATTGTTTAAGGTTAAAATACAAAATCAAAATATTGCATCACCTCATATTCATTGCATCAACATCTTAAATCTTATCAAATCTCACAGTTCTGTTGTACAACATTCAATTTTCAAGCATATCAAATATGAGAACTAAACATCTAAGTTGCTCAAATATTTCTCTATTCATGTAAACATTAATTAAACAATACTTATGGTAAGTAACCATTGACACTCAAAATACAATACACCATAACAAATTCAGAACTATGTGCAAATAAGCAACAAAATATACATGTGAGTTCAGTTCAGAGGCATTAAAGCAGTGTGCTTAATTTCTCCACGCTATAGGCCTATTCGTGAGAGAGAAATGCACTAAAAATTACCCTCTAGATTACTTTAAACTCACAGTGAACTGACAAAATTTAGCTTTAGAGCAGCTAAGAACATGTTGCTCACCGTTGCTCTGTTTCACAAAAGCCCAACACACACTGGCGTTGGAATTGCAGCAGCTCTCCGGATGAAAGGTGAGTGGTTAGCCTGTGAGACACCGAGCTAGCATTAGCATGATCGCGACGGTAAGTCTCTACAAGTTTTTTCCATCAGAACAACACTCGTCTTACCGACGTTGCCTCTCTCCTTCATCCAGCCACTCGACTCCGGACTTCCAGCAGGTAAGTAGGCTGGTTTTCCTTCCTCTCAATCCTGAGTTTTCCTCTCTTTTGTCTGTGGATTTCTCGGTTTGAGTAGCAGATGCCTCCACTCCTCTTGCTGAGATAAGAAAAACCCGGGACACCATGCACCTCCACCTCACTTCCTGGCTGACAGGGTCAATGCGGCCTGGGTAGGCTCTGATTGGTTGCTGAGCTAGGTGCCCTCACGTGGGGTGAACTGAGAGGTGCATTCAATGGTCATAGGAAATACGACGCTTGTTGATGTGGACAGTTAATATAAAGAGAATAAGTATGATATTTTTCATCTGGGCTACAATATGCTGTAATGATATTTACATTATGAAAACATGATTTTGGACATTTCAAGTTTTTCACTTCGGCAGATAAAATGAATTGAGCAAAATCAACTCAAAATATTCCCACACGCCAGAACGTCCTCTCTTCCTCGCTGGCTCCATATCTGTCAGTGGAATGATCACCTCGTCGCTATCTGTCACCATCAACACACTCCACGAATCCCGTGGATGATTCACTTCCTTATATCTGTTTGAATCAGGTACCGAAGCAGTTACGTGCGTAATGAAGCTTCGGACGTCACTGGTCACGTGACTTTTGCCAAACGAAGCAAGCCTCGACACAGTGCTTCTGAACCAGTGTGTTGTTTTTTTCGACACACGCTCCGGAGCGTCAGCTTCAAGCGGGCCATCACTACTATAGACTTTATCAAAGTAGATGTCTTTCTGAATGTGCTGTAACTAAGTTTAAGAATATAATCCACCCACTGTTATCATCTTCAATGCCCTGTACCAACATAGAGCAGAGCAGCTATCTGATTGCTACCCCCAATTTCACCTCCTCACTACATACGACTCTGGATACTGTAGCTCCTGTGAAAACTAAGGTCTCTAATCAGAAGTACCTGACTCTGTGGTATAATTCTCAAACACGTAGCCTAAAGCAGATGACTCGTAAGCTGGAGAGGAAATGGCGTGTCACAAATTTAGAGGATCATCATTTAGCCTGGAGAAATAGTTTGCTGCTTTATAAGAAAGCCCTCCGCAAAGCCAGAACATCTTACTATTCGTCACTGATTGAGGAAATAAGAATAACTCCCGGTTTCTCTTCAGCACTGTAGCCAGGCTGACAAAAAGTCAGAGCTCTTTTGAGCCAACCATCCCTTTAACGTTAACTAGTAATGACTTCATGAACTTCTTCACAAATAAAATTTTTATCATTAGAGAAAAAATTACCAATAATCATCCCACAGATGTAATATCTACAGCTACTCTTAGTACCATTGATGTTATATTAGACTCTTTTTCTCCAATTGATCTTTCTGAGTTAACTTCAATAATTACTTCCTCCAAACCATCAACGTGTCTTTTAGACCCTGTTAGGTATTTTAGTACCATGGGAGCATTTACTGGATATTGTTTTATAGTGACATTATACAGGAAAACTCTGTCATTCAATAAGGCCCCTTTGTTTTAGTTATTTTTCTCTTTGACCCAAGAATTGATGTGTGAGAATCACAGGCTGGTACAAGGTTGAAATACCACAGAGATCACTCCCTCAGCTACATTAGTTTCTAAATCTCTTAGGAGACACCTGTTGAAGGCCAAATGGTTTGTTTCAGAATTCACTAATGAAAGAACTCTTTATTTCGTGCCTTGAAAATATGTCGCTGAGATAATCACCATTGTAGCTGAACTGATAAACTATACAAAGGGTGCTTCTTCACCCAAGGGCAGGAAGACGCTCCCTTATCTTGGTCTGTACTGGTTTAAACTGATAATCTGCTGTCTCATGAATTTTACCCTCTATATAAACTGTTGTACTTGTGAATAAAGTTGAGTCAATTTGGGAAGACAACCTGAAGCAGTCTCTGTTTTCTTGTTCTCCCAAGCTGCTCCCGAGCTCGTACTAACACGCTGAATGGCATGCTTGAATATTACTTGAGAATATATTTGACTGTGTTACAGACTAAGGGACATTCTCTGCTGATAGGTGAAGGTACATTCTCTGCTGATAGACGTCCACGCCTCGGAGGAAGCCGATCTGAATAATCAAGATGGCGCCAGTATGTTCGGCTCGCCGTCACTCCACCTGTTTTCTGGTTTTCTGTTTGCTGTTCATTGCCTTAACTGTGGAAATTAACTCGCTCCGGACTTATGACCGAAAAACTCTTTTTATCATCCGAGACTCGGCAGTGACAGCACCTTTGTCCTTTGTTTTTGATGGGCAAACAAGCAGTGCGCCTCCACCGCTCGATGGCATTCCGCCTTACCTACGTCGCACCTGGTTCCTCCCTCCCAAGCTACACCGGAGAAAACGCTGGAGAAGACGAGGGAAGCGAAGTGGTCTCCTGGCTCGTACAAAGGCATTCCTGTCACTTTCTTGCCTGGCTGATCCTCTCCTTGTACAAATGGGTTTCTGCTACTCTGCCACTGTGAGAGGCTCACTCCAACCCAGAGGACCCTGGGTGCGCACTGTCTCTCCAACTCCGCCTGGTGCTGCTCCTCTTTCACCGGTGGGCCCGCTTCTCGGCCCACGCTTCCTTCAGTCGTCTGGTTCACTCCTCACCATGCCAGCGGTGGCGTCCTCCTCAGGTGAGCGACTCTCTTCCACCTCCGGCCCGCGCCTGATGCCTGCTCCTCTCCTGCGTGACTCTCAAAGTACGTCGCTGGTTGCTTCTGTTCCGGGTGTTGGGTCATCGGCTCCTCTCCAGCCACGGATCCGCAGACTTGGTATCGTTATTTCAAACCTCCGCCCACTCAGCCGCACATCAACCCCGATGACAGCTACTGATCTCACCTTATCTATGGCTTTGATCAACACTCGATCTCTCTCCAATAAGACGTTTCTACTCAAGGATTTTTTCTCTTCTCCTGAACTGGATTTTATGTTCCTGACTGAGACCTGGCTACATGCCGGTGAGACTGTGGCTTTCTCTGAGCTTCTTCCTCCAGGCTGTTGTTTTTTCAACTCTCCCAGGTCTTCTGGTAAAGGTGGAGGCCTTGCCTGTGTTTTTAAATCAGTTTATGACTGTCATCAGATTTCATCTTTCTCCTTTTCCAGCTTTGAACTGCAGCTTTTTTAATTGAACTCATCTACTCCATTACTGTGTGCAGTAGTGTACCGTCCTCCCAAATTCAACAAGGACTTTATCAGTGAGTTTGGGGAATTCTTATCAGGACTTTCAGTAGATTTTGATCATTTTCTTATTGTTGGCGATCTGAACATCCATGTGTGTTGTCCATCTAAACCTCTGGTTAGAGACTTTGTATCACTGCTGGACTCTTTTAACCTGACTCAGTGTGTGTCTGGCTCCACACATGAGAAAGGTCACACACTGGACCTCGTCATGTCTCACGGCCTGAGTATCCACGTCTCTGAAATCTGTGAGAGTGCGTGTATCTCTGATCACCTTCCTGTTCTGTTTTCTGCCACTGCAGATTGTTCTGTTGCTGCAGTTAAAGCTCCTTCACGCCGCCACCGGATCATCAATACCCATGTACCATCCCAGTTCTCTGCTGCTTTCAACAACTCTGAGCTCTCCACGGTGGACTGGATTGACTCCCTGTGTGCAGAAGATTTAACTGCTCTTTTTAACTCAACATGCACTTCTATTCTGGACTCCATCGCTCCCCTAAAATCACTCCGTCCCAAAGCTCACGCTGAACCCTGGATTACAGACTCTGTTCGTGCTCTCAGGCGCTCCTGCAGGTGTGCTGAGAGGAAAGTGGAAAAAGGACAAGCTGCAAATCTCCTTCAATATCCTGAGAGACTCTCTTTTAACTTATCAGAAAGCTGCTAAAGAGGCTAAGTCCTCCTACATATCTAACCTGGTCAGCAGTAATGTCCATAAACCTCAGACTCTGTTTCGTGTTTTAAACTCCATTGTTAATCCTCATACGTCCACCTGCCTCACACCTTCTGCCACCCTCTGCAATGACTTTTTATATTTCTTTGTTAATAAGATTTCCTCCCTGCAGTCTGTCATTCCACCTCCACTTTTCAACCCCCGTGTTTCTCCCTCGTGCCACTCTGCCTTTAACCAGTTTGAGCTAATCTCTCTTTCCCAGCTGCATGAAACGGTCTGCAAGGTCAAGTCTACCAACTGTTCCACTGACGCTATTCCCTCTCGTCTTCTGAAGCAGGTCCTGGACTCAGTTGGACCTGTCCTTCTGGTCCTGATCAATGCCTGTCTCAGCTCTGGTTGTTTCCCAACACTTTTTAAGCATGCAGTTGTTCAACCTCTTCTCAAAAAGCCTAATCTGGATCCATCTATACTCTCCAATTATAGGCCCATTTCCAATCTGCCCTTTCTGTCCAAAGTACTGGAACGAGTTGTCCTCAGGCAGCTCCAGTCGTTTTTAGACAACAACAGTCTCTATGAGAAGTTTCAGTCTGGTTTTAGAGCTCGTCACAGCACTGAAACCGCCTTACTGAGAGTTTTTAATGATTTGCTTTTAACTGTAGACTCTGGTTGTGCTGCAGTCCTAGTAACCTTAGACCTGACAGCAGCCTTCGACACTGTTGATCACAACATACTGTTATCCCGCCTAGAACACTGTGTCGGTCTGAATAGAATAGAATAGAATAGAAAGGTACTGTTTTAAAGTTTTTCCAGTCCTATCTGGATAACAGGAGTTTTTCTGTTCACCTCGGTGACCTGTCATCTCCCAGAGCTCCTTTAACTTGTGGTGTACCTCAGGGGTCCATTCTAGGCCCCCTGCTGTTTATTCTGTATTTGCTCCCTCTGGGCGATGTGCTGCGCAAACATAATGTGTCCTTCCACACCTTTGCTGATGACATTCAGATCTACCTCCCTCTGAGGTTAGACTGTAAGGACTCTCTGCAGCCGTTATTCTCCTGTTTGTCTGACATTAAGACTTGGATGGCTCTTAACTTTCTACATCTAAATGAAAGTAAAACTGAAGTCATTGTGTTTGGGCTTCCTAAAGACCCCAACCTTTCCTTTGATTTTATGGGACCCCTAACTTCCAAATGTACTTCCTCCATTAAGAGCCTCGGTGTTACTTTTGACAGTGCTTTTAAATTTGATAAACAAATCAGCTCCGTAGTCAAGGGATCTTTTTATCATCTACGGATTTTAGCTAAAGTCAAGTCCTACCTGTCCAGGAACGATCTAGAAAGGGTGGTCCATGCTTTTATTACTTCACGGCTGGACTACTGTAACTCCCTTTATGCTGGTTTAGATCGTTCCTGCCTGCATCGCCTTCAACTAGTGCAGAACGCTGCTGCTCGCATGCTGACCGGCTCCAAAAAGAGAGACCACATCACTCCGGTCCTCTGCTCTCTCCACTGGCTCACAGTTGCTTTTAGGATTGATTTTAAAATTTTACTGTTGGTTTTTAAGGTTCTGAACGGTACTGCACCTCCTTACCTGGCAGAGCTTCTTAGCATTTACCGCCCCAGGAGATCTTTGAGGTCAGCAGACCTGATGCTTTTAGATGTTCCCAGGTACAGACTAAAGACTAGGGGAGAGAGGGCTTTTGCTGTGGCTGCACCCAGACTGTGGAACAGTTTACCTCCTCACATCAGATTCTCCACAAGCCTTGGAACTTTTAAAATTGCTCTTAAAACTCACCTCTTCTCATTGGCTTTTAGCAAGGTTTAACTTATTGTTTTAATTTATTGTTTTATCAGTGAGGTGTTTTATGTACTTGTGTTTTATTGTATTTTATATTTGTATTTTATTGTACAGCACTTTGGTCAGCCTCGGTTGTTTTTAAATGTGCTTTATAAATAAACTTGACTTGACTTGACTTGATCCACGGATTAGGCCCTGGAAGCCGTTTCCTTCAGACCCCATTCCTACGAAACTGCTCAAAGAAGTCCTGCCATTAATTAATTCTTCAATCTTAAATATGATCAACCTATCTCTAATGATCGGCTATGTACCACAGGCCATCAAGCTGGCTGTAGTTAAACCTTTACTCAAAAAGCATCTCTAGACCCAGCAGTCTTAGCTAATTATAGGCCAATCTCCAACGTTCCTTTCATATCAAACATCCTTGAAAGAGTAGTTGTCAAACAGCTAACAGATCATCTGCAGAGGAATGGCTTATTTGAAGAGTTTCAGTCAGGTTTCAGAGCTCATCACAGCACAGAAACAGCTTTAGTGAAGGTTACAAATGATCTTCTTATGGCCTCTGACAGTGGACTCATCTCTGTGCTTGTCCTGCTAGACCTTAGTGCAGCATTCGATACTGTCGACCATAATATCCCATTAGAGCGATTAGAACATGCTGTAGGTATTACAGGTACTGCACTGCAGTGGTTTGTATCATATCTATCTAATAGACTCCAATTTGTTCATGTAAATGGAGAGTCCTCTTCACACACTGAGGTTAATTATGGAGTTCCACAGGTTCAGTGCTAGGACCAATTCTGTTTACACTATACATGCACCCCCTAGGCAGCATCATTAAAAGATATAGCATACAATTTCACTGCCATGCAGATGACACCCAGCTCCATGAAGCCAGATAACACACACCAATTAGTTAAACTGCAGGAATGTCTTAAAGACATAAAGACCTGGATGGCCGCTAACTTTCTGCTTCTTAATTCAGATAAAACTGAGGTTATTGTACTCGGCCCTGAAAAGCTTAGAAATATGGTATCTAACCAGATTCTTACTCTGGATGGCATTACCTTGGCCTCCAGTAACGCTGTGAGGAACCTTGGAGTCATTTTTGACCAGGATGTCCTTCAACGCACGTATTAAACAAATATGTAAGACTGCGTTCTTCCATTTGCGCAACATCTCTAAAGTTAGAAATATCCTGTCTCAGAGTGACGCTGAAAAACTAGTTCACGCATTTATTACTTCCAGGCTGGACTACTGTAATTCATTATTATCAGGATGTCCAAAAAACTCGCTGAAAAGCCTTCAGCTAATCCAAAATGCTGCAGCAAGAGTCCTGACAGGGACTAGAAAGAGAGAGCATATTTCTCCTGTTTTGGCTTCCCTTCAAACCCAGAATTGAATTCAAAATCCTGCTCCTCACATACAAGGTCTTGAATAATCAGGCCCCATCTTATCTTAATGACCTTGTAGTACCATATCACCCCATTAGAGCACTTAGAGCACTGATCCTGAATCCTCCCGTAGTTATGCTGCGATAGACGTAGGCTGCCGGGGATTCCCACGATGCATTGAGTTTTTCCTTTCCAGTCACCTTTCTCACTCACTATGTATTAATACAGCGGTCCCCAACCCCCGGGCCTCGGTACCGGTCCATGAGTCGTTTGGTACCGGGCCACGAGAGTTGAGAGTTGAGGCTCAGGTGTGAAATGTATGGTTTTCAGGATTTTTATCGTTTTTTTAGCGTTATTTTGTTATCGTTTTTATCGTTAACTCGGTTTTCCTGGGTCTTTTCACGTGTGTTATGAATAAATCTTCTTTTTTACGGTACCGGTACTAGGCCAGTCCGTAAAAATATTGTCGGGCATGAACCGGTCCGTGGCGCTTAGGGACCGCTGTGTTAATAGACCTCTCTGCATTGAATCATATCTGTTATTAACCTCTGGCTCTCTTCCACAGCATGTCTTTTATCCTGTCTTCCTTCTCTCACCCCAACCGGTCGCAGCAGATGGCCCCGCCCCTCCCTGAGCCTGATTCTGCTGGAGGTTTCTTCCTGTTAAAAGGGAGTTTTTCCTTCCCACTGTCACCAAAGTGCTTGCTCATAGGGGGTCATATGATTGTTGGGTTTTTCTCTGTATCTATGAAGCCCCTTGAGGCGACTTTTGTTGTGATTTGGCGCTATATAAATAAAATTGAATTGAATTGAATTACGGACTAAACCTGGGACATTTGTGGCCCCAGTGCATGTGCCCTATCTGCCTTGTTGGTGTCCTTGATTTTTAAAAGTAAAATGTCTTATTATGCTATAAATAAAGCCAGAGAGTGAAATCTGTGCTACACACAGTGGGACACTGCCATAGACTGGTGACCTGTACAGGGTGTACCTTGCTCAGTCTGTGACAGCTGCTCCAGCCCTTCATGACCCTGAATCAGATACACCATTAAAAAGGGGGTGGATGGATTGACAGGGGATCAGAGGTATGGTGGACTGTAACTAAATAATTAAATAGAAAAAAATTAACTGTAAAAATAAATCTGTTAGGGTGCCTGGGTTCGTTGACCCAAAATTTTGAGTTTTACATTATTATTGAACTTTGATTTTGCCATTATTTATCATTTCTAGTCTTTTGGTTTCTTAGAGTTCTGTCTTCTGGTTTCTGTCTCTGTGTTACATAGTTGTTCTGTCTCCCCCTGTCTGCTGTATCCCCTCGTCAAGTCCGCGTTGTCTGTGTTATGTTTCCTGTTTTACTTTGAAAGTCCATGTCTCATGTTAATGTATCTGGATTTGCTTCCCTTGTCTCGCTACCCTTATTTGTCCCAGCTGTGTTTCTCTGTTGTCTCCCATTCCCTGATGGCTCTCTCTGGGTATGTAAGCCCTGAGTTTTCTTTGGTCTTTGTCGCGATCTCCCTCATCCTATGCTGTGTGTTCTGTTTGGCTGCCTGTGTAAGTTTCTTTTGGTATTCTTGCTTTTGTTATATTTGTGTTTAGCGTTAAAGCTGTTTTAAGTTCACACTTTTACCTCCAAGTGTCTGCACATTGGGTCCACAGTTCCTGCCTGCACACAGCACATGACAAAATCATTGTGTAAAAACAAAACAAAATGCTGTCTTCTTTATTGACCATTTACCGTCAAACACATTTCAACTATAAGCTTTCATCAGTGCAAACCAAAGCCACATCCCCAGATATAGAACCATGGGAGGTTTAAACACTAATTAGTGTGAATGCTTGAAAAGTTAAATCAGAAGAGCAGGCTGTCTTTACACTGTCACCACGTCCATATAATAAACTCCACAGGCATGAAAAATGAGAATTCAGTAGACATGACATATGTGAGTGAAGTTGCCCCCCCACCTTCTTCAAATCCAACAAAAGTGGTATCAAACGTTTGTGCTGGTTTGTGCTGCAAAAATTTACATTTCTGCTGCTATCATTTTAAAGAAATCCATACAAATTTCTGGAGGTCATCAGAGGTCAACCAGCCCCCCCACATTAATGGAATCAAACAAAACTGGTGTCAATCAACTGTGCTACGTTTGTGCTGGTTTGTGCTGCCTCTGTTTTAAAGATATTAATGAAAATGTAAAGGTCAAAAGGTCAACCAGCCCCCCCCCACACACACATTAATGGGATCGAACAAAATTGATGTCAAACGTTTGTGCTGGTTTGTGCTGCTAAAATTGTTGTTTGTGCCGCTATCATTTTAAAGATATTCAAGAAAATTTGTAGAGGTCATCAGAGGTCAACCAGCCCCCCCACATTAATGGAATCAAACAAAACTGGTGTCAATCAACTGTGCTACGTTTGTGCTGGTTTGTGCTGCCTCTGTTTTAAAGATATTAATGAAAATGTAAAGGTCAAAAGGTCAACCAGCCCCCCCACATTAATGGAATCAAACAAAACTGGTGTCAATCAACTGTGCTACGTTTGTGCTGGTTTGTGCTGCAAAAATTTACGTTTGTGCTGCTATCATTTTAAAGAAATCCATACAAATTTCTGGAGGTCATCAGAGGTCAACCAGCCCCCCCACATTAATGGAATCAAATAAAACTGGTGTCAATCAACTGTGCTACGTTTGTGCTGGTTTGTGCTGCCTCTGTTTTAAAGATATTAATGAAAATGTAAAGGTCAAAAGGTCAACCAGCCCCCCCCCCCCCCCCACATTAATGGGATCGAACAAAATTGATGTCAAACGTTTGTGCTGGTTTGTGCTGCTAAAATTGTTGTTTGTGCTGCCTCTGTTTTAAAGATATTAATGAAAATGCAAACGTCAAAAGGTCAACCAGCCCCCCCACATAACCCAAATCAAACAAAAGTTGATGTCACAGGTTTGTGCTGCAAAAAATTTTGTTTGTGCTGCTATCATTTTAAAGAAATCCATACAAATTTCTGGAGGTCATCAGAGGTCAACCAGCCCCCCCACATTAATGGAATCAAACAAAACTGGTGTCAATCAACTGTGCTACGTTTGTGCTGGTTTGTGCTGCCTCTGTTTTAAAGATATTAATGAAAATGTAAAGGTCAAAAGGTCAACCAGCCCCCCCCACATTAATGGGATCGAACAAAATTGATGTCAAACGTTTGTGCTGGTTTGTGCTGCTAAAATTGTTGTTTGTGCTGCCTCTGTTTTAAAGATATTAATGAAAATGTAAAGGTCAAAATGTCAACCAGCCCCCCCACATTAATGGGATCGAACAAAATTGATGTCAAACGTTTGTGCTGGTTTGTGCTGCTAAAATTGTTGTTTGTGCTGCTATCATTTTAAAGACATTCAAGAAAATTTGTAGAGGTCATCAGAGGTCAACCAGCCCCCCCACATTAATGGAATCAAACAAAACTGGTGTCAATCAACTGTGCTACGTTTGTGCTGGTTTGTGCTGCAAAAATTTACGTTTGTGCTGCTATCATTTTAAAGAAATCCATACAAATTTCTGGAGGTCATCAGAGGTCAACCAGCCCCCCCACATTAATGGAATCAAATAAAACTGGTGTCAATCAACTGTGCTACGTTTGTGCTGGTTTGTGCTGCCTCTGTTTTAAAGATATTAATGAAAATGTAAAGGTCAACCAGCCCCCCCACAGTAATGGAATCGAATAAAAGCCTTCAGTTTTCAGGCCCCTCTTCTGTGGAACCAGCTTCCAGTTTGGATTCAGGAGACGGACACTATCTCTACTTTCAAGATTAGGCTTCAAACTTTCCTTTTTGCTAAAGCATATAGTTAGGGCTGGACCAGGTGACCCTGAATCCTCTCTTCGTTATGCTTCAATAGATGTAGGCTGCCGGGGGATTCCCATGATGCATTGAGTTTTTCCTTTCCAGTCACCTTTCTCACTCACTATGTGTTAACAGACCTCTCTGCATTGAATTATATCTGTTATTAACCTCTGTCTCTCTTCCACAGCATGTCTTTTATCCTGTCTTCCTTCTCTCACCCCAACCGGTCGCAGCAGATGGCCGCCCCTCCCTGAGCCTGGTTCTGCCGGAGGTTTCTTCCTGTTAAAAGGGAGTTTTTCCTTCCCACTGTCGCCAAAGTGCTTGCTCATAGGGGGTCATATGATTGTTGGGTTTTTCTCTGTATCTATGAAGCGCCTTGAGGCGACTTATGTTGTGATTTGGCGCTATATAAATAAAATTGAATTGAATTGAATGTTTCATTAGAGTGGATGTGGCACACTTAATCAAAATGATTTGCCAGTGGGACTGTTTGAGGAAAAAAGCCTCATCGGGTGAGGGATTTCTACGTGCGATCAATGGCACAACTTGTCAAGTCCCAATCCTTGGAAGAAGCAGAGGTCCTAATACGCAGCATTGCTATTGTGGCATTAAGTGAGACAGAAGGCTGTGACAGTTTTGGAAACCTCATTATGTCAGAAGTGTCCAAATCAAATCTGAAAAGAAAAATTTCAGATGAGACTATGTCTGTTTCTGATGACAAGGAAGAAGAAGACATTAGATTGGATCCATGCACAGAAATAAACACCGACTTAAGGCAGTGGGTGGCAGATATTTGTGAGGGGAGCAGGTGCCATGCTGAAGATCATGGTGATCGAGACAATATGCACTATCTACCTGAGCTCGTCCCACACCTAATTAGATTGGGAGGATACCTACCACTCTGGACTGGAGAAATGGTTCCCCTATTTCAGAGCAAAAAACTCACTGCAACTTTAGCTAATGTTGAAGCAGAGTTCAAGAACATTAAACATGGTCTGTTCAAGCATGAAAATCTCCCTATAAGGATAGATAAATTCATTGCACGTCATCTTGGTTTTATTGAAGGGAACATGCGGATCTCTTCTGCAAAACAAATACGAAAAGAAGCAGAGGTTGCCAGACAGGATGGTACAGTGAAGCGTCAGTATCCACACAAAGCCTTTGTGGAGCAGGAAGTGGATGATAACCCCTCTCAGGAGCCCAAAATTGACACAGACATAGACATACAGGAAGGGCACGAAGTACTGCAGTGCGTTTCACGTTGATATCAGGCGCCTCCTAAAAAGGGAAAAGAAAAGTTCATTTAAGGCAAAGTTTTCAGGTGTCATTCTTTGGGGAGAATACATGTTTATGAAACTGCATGACATCAGACTCTACCAAATTTTGGAGACTTTTCTTTTAAGATACAACCTTTCTGTCTCTTGTGACAGAGAGTCTGTTTCTTAATCATTTGACAAAAACCCTACACAGTATTTTAAAATAGTGTTCTCCAGATCAGAGCTGTAATCTATATAGAACATGGGGTTCAAAGCAAGGAAAAATTATGTGTTTATCAGTGAAACCTTTAATTTGTGTTAATTTTATCATTATCAATATATGAAATCTTCACCTTAAGGGACTTAATGAATGGTTTCTTCTAAAAATTAGAAATGATTGAGTCATTTCACATCATATGAAAATATTAATTTTTAATACAAATTTGGCCCTACAAAAATGGAAACTCAGTAACAAAGATAATGGAGATTCTCTAAACACGAGCAAATATCACAGTAAAATTGTTGATTGTGATTTACACATTGGATGTATCCTCAGTGATTTGGTACAATTATACAACATTTTATAAGAACTGAACAACTGATGAAACTAATTATAGGCCAATCTCCAACCTTCCTTTCATATCAAAAATCCTTGAAAGAGGATTTTTGTTAGCTGTTTGATCTGTTTGATCTGTTAGTCAAACAGCTAACAGATCATCTGCAGAGGAATGGTTTATTTGAAGAGTTTCAGTCAGGTTTCAGAGCTCATCACGGCACAGAAACAGCTTTAGTGAAAGTTACAAATGATCTTCTTATGGCCTCTGACAGTGGACTCATCTCTGTGCTTGTCCTGCTAGACCTTAGTGCAGCATTCGATACTGTTGACCATAATATCCTATTAGAGCGATTAGAACATGCCGTAGGTATTACAGGTACTGCACTGCAGTGGTTTGTATCATATCTATCTAATAGACTCCAATTTGTTCATGTAAATGGAGAGTCCTCTTCACACACTGAGGTTAATTATGGAGTTCCACAGGGTTCAGTGCTAGGACCAATTCTGTTTACATTATACATGCTTCCCTTAGGCAGCATCATTAGAAGACATAGCATACATTTTCACTGCTATGCAGATGACACCCAGCTCTATCTGTCCATGAAGCCAGATAACACACACCAATTAGTTAAACTGCAGGAATGTCTTAAAGACATAAAGACCTGGATGGCCGCTAACTTTCTGCTTCTTAATTCAGATAAAACTGGCCTTCAGTAACGCGGTGAGGAACCTTGGAGTCATTTTTGACCAGGACATGTCCTTCAACGCACGTATTAAACAAATATGTAAGACTGCGTTCTTCCATTTGCGCAATATCTCTAAAGTTAGAAATATCCTGTCTCAGAGTGACGCTGAAAAACTAGTTCACGCATTTATTACTTCCAGGCTGGACTACTGTAATTCATTATTATCAGGATGTCCAAAAAACTCGCTGAAAAGCCTTCAGCTAATCCAAAATGCTGCAGCAAGAGTACTGACAGGGACTAGAAAGAGAGAGCATATTTCTCCTGTTTTGGCTTCCCTTCATTGGCTTCCTGTTAAATCCAGAATTGAATTCAAAATCCTGCTCCTCACATACAAGGTCTTAAATAATCAGGCCCCATCTTATCTTAATGACTTTGTAGTACCATATCACCCCATTAGAGCACTTCGCTCTCGCTCTGCAGGCCTACTTGTTGTTCCTAGAGTATTTAAAAGTAGAATGGGAGGGAGAGCCTTCAGTTTTCAGGCCCCTCTTCTGTGGAACCAGCTTCCAGTTTGGATTCAGGAGACGGACACTATCTCTACTTTCAAGATTAGGCTTAAAACTTTCCTTTTTGCTAAAGCATATAGTTAGGGCTGGGCCAGGTGACCCTGAATCCTCCCTTAGTTATGCTGCAATAGACATAGGCTGCCGGGGGATTCCCATGATGCATTGAGTTTTTGCTTTCCAGTCACCTTTCTCGCTCACTATGTATTAACAGACCTCTCTGCATTGATTTATATCTGTTATTAACCTCTGTCTCTCTTCCACAGCATGTCTTTTATCCTGTCTTCCTTCTCTCACCCCAACCGGTCGCAGCAGATGGCCCCGCCACTCCCTGAGCCTGGTTCTGCCGGAGGTTTCTTCCTGTTAAAAGGGAGTTTTTCCTTCCCACTGTCGCCAAAATGCTTGCTCATAGGGGGTCATATGATTGTTGGGTTTTTCTCTGTATCTATGAAGCGCCTTGAGGCGACTTATGTTGTGATTTGGCGCTATATAAATAAAATTGAATTGAATTGGGTCCAACTCCTGCCTGCCGCACAGCGATTCATGACACGGGTCTTTTAACCTAAAAATGTTTTAATGGCCATGAAGAAAGGACTCTTCAATAGATTTTTCAACTCACCTGTGTTTACTGTCTCCACCTGAAATTAATTGCAGTCTGAATTTTTTTTTTCTTCTGTCCTTTTGTCTTCGGTCTTCAGCCTTGGAAGGAAAAAATAAAAATATTGAAAACCTTATTAGCACACTAAATATACAAAACCTTGCTATATTTCAATTGTTTTAGATTGAAGTTGCCACTGCTAGCTAAGTCAGTTTTGAATCATGCTAATGAGAAGAAGAAAAAAAAACCTGCCGAACAATTAGGCTGCTGTTGTAAAAACGCCAACTTTCTTGTGTTGGCAAGTGGTCGTTAAAATGTCATTAAGACCCTTTCTTTTTATGTAATTCTTAGTAAAACTGTTTTAATCGGTTAAAACTGACGACATAATCTATGTTTGAAAAACAGCGCGAACAACAGCGAACCACTATTCACCACCTGGGTCTGTGCTTTTTAACACAACAGCGCATTCGAAATCGAAGTTCTTGCCTGCAACATATTAATATACTTGCTTTTTTACGGAAAAAATAAACATAACGAAGGTTCCGTTTTACTTACAAGTTTCTCCAAATGTGCTCTCCAGTCGCTCGAGAAGGGCAGCCATATTGAACAGAATTTTTTGTCAACGTCGTTCAGGTTAGAGAGAAAACGTCATGACGTAGTTGACATACACATGCGGAGCTCGGAAAAAAAACATTTACTCAAAAATCATAATTAAGAAAGCAGTATTTACTCTTAACTTCTAAGCCATGTACAATTATAACTGTTTGAATCGTTAACAGAACAAAAGTTTTAAGTTCTTTCAACTTTGAGGAATTTCAATTGTTATATCCACAAACTTTATAAGTCAGGTAGACTGTTGGGGTTTACAGTGCAGTAAAACTTGGCAAAGGACAATACTGTGTCATGAACACCTGTGCCTTTGATGCCTTCTGTCAAAGTCTGTGCTGCGCTTACTGTGACAGTCGTACTGCTCAAAACATGTTGAATAGTTCAGAGGAGAACAAAGTATTCCAGCTTGTGAAATCCCTTGCTACAAAGGGTGTCACTCAACATGCCTATTCATTGAGGGCAGAGGTGCTGAGCTCAATATTCTGCCCTGTTCAGTTGAAGACTGGTGTTCATCGTGTTGATGCACAGTGCCATGTGTCCACAGTAATTCAAAAAACAATGACGGAAAATCCAAGTGTTCACTTCACAAGACAGTGTTCCTCCCAGTACTGCAAACTTTACACACCAAACACAAGGCAAATACCTTTTGTTTCCATTGATCTGTCAGTCCTCTCAGCTTCTGGCATAGCTCACCTTCAGTCTGCTGTTGAACAAGGGCTCAACCTTCCAGCATCGCCATGCCTAAGACCAATCGAAAGTCCTGATGCATCTCCAACAGCATTTAAAACAGATTCATCAGGAAAGCAACTTTGCACAGGGACTGTTTGTCACAGTTTCACCCTGAGAGAGCTTGTATGGATTGACACAGACCTTGGAAAATGCTCTACAGAAACTCTGGAGCACAGTTTTCACAGTCCAAAAAGGTTTTTGCTTACTGAATTCCCATCCACTCTGCTACTTCAAGGAGAGAAATTCACACTGAAAGCAGTCATTACATTTCAGGAGGGCCCAACACCAGAAACACTCGGGCATTATATGACATTCTGTAACAGGACCCTGTACATCTGGGAGATGTATGATGACCTAAGAAAGGATGTAACCATAGCATCTGAAAACACCAGCGTATGTCCGCACACTGTGCTCTACACAAAGGAATGATGGCAAGATCTCATGAAAGAAAGTCCTTTTCTAGTTTGTGAGTTAGATGATGGAAATAGCTGTTATTTTTCAGTTATTGTATTAGACTTGTGAGGCTCAGACAGTTCAATGTATTTACCTTTTCTAACAGGAAACATATATACTACATTGTTCTCGTAGTTTTGTATTTTGTTACCAGCAAATAAAGTTTTTTCTCTAACCGAATGCATTAATTATTTTAAATGCTATATTTAACCTAGTTTTTAAATAAGTTATTGCAGTTTGATTACTAGGTTTAAGAGTGTGATCATAAGAAAAAAATATCCAATGCTGGTTAATATCTCTCAATTTCTTTACGGTAAAGAAAGTGGCTGGTTGAGCTTTAGAAACTTTTGGTAATATCTTTAAAATGAAAGCGGCACAAACGACAATTTTAGCAGCACAAACCAGCACAAACGTAGCACAAACGTTTGACACCAGTTTTGTTTGATTCCATTACTGTGGGGGGGCTGGTTGACCTCTGATGACCTCTAGAAATTTTTATCAATATCTTTAAAATGAAAGCGGCACAAACGACAATTTTAGCAGCACAAACCAGCACAAATGTAGCACAAACATTTGACATCAATTTTGTTCGATTCCATTAATGTGGGGGGGCTGGTTGACCTTTTGACCTTTACATTTTCATTAATATCTTTAAAATGAAAGCGGCACAAACGACAATTTTAGCAGCACAAACGTAGCACAAACGTTTGATACCACTTTTGTTGGATTTGGGTAATGTTGGGGGGCTGGTTGACCTCTGATGACCTCCAGAAATTTTGATTAATATCTTTAAAATGATAGTAGCACAAATGAAAATTTTTGCAGCACAAACCAGCACAAACGTAGCACAAACGTTTGATACCACTTTTGTTGGATTTGAAGAAGGTGGGGGGGCCAACTTCACTCACATGACTTTTCTGTTCATTTTAAGCAGCAGAAGTGAGGCGCATGTCTGTGTGCGTGTGTATGGAGCCATTGGGTGCAGTCACTATAGCAACCAGGCTCACACCTGCCTGCTTAACTAGCTCTGTCTCTCACTCTGCCAAGATTCATCTTAAACACTTCTCTTTCAACTGCTGCTGTGTCCTCAGTGTTTGCTCTACAGGTATGATTTTACCCTCAAAACGTTGCCATCGTTGTTCTCTTTCCAACACCTTGTCTTTCAAAGCTCAGACATTTAAAAATTTTAAACTGTGTGGATCCAAGTGGAGGGATCACATTTTAGTCATTCAGTGACTCAAAGAATATGAACTTTTAATATTCATTCAGAGATTTTCTGACTCTAAATTTTCTTTTCTCATTTCTAAGGTTTTTCTAATTTACAATTAAAACATTTTCAGCTTTTTTCCAACTTCTTCTTCTGTGTAAACGTCAGCTTTTAGCACTTCAGCACTTTTGTTTTCAGATTAAATTCTTTTTCTTTTTATCTCATTCAAACTTTTTAACTTAAAATTCAGCAATTAATTCATTTCAATGCATACATTCAGATTCAAGCATTCACACTGCAGTTTCTTCAGAAAATGCACTTTCTAGTTGACAACTAGAATACATACTTACATCATGTATGGACCAATGAAGAGGAAGCCATGAATCAAGCCAAAGTTAGAAACTTAAGAAAACCTTTTTTTTTTCCTTTTCTTTTTTTTACCAATGTTTGTAATTAGGGTGTAGATAGGTACACAAAGCTACATCATCTGGGGCTGGAAAAGAAAAGCAGCACTGAGGTGCTGAAAGATGCAGGTCCAATAGTGGCCACTTGAGGCTGGGAATCATGGGTGTCCCATGTTAAAATGTCCAACTTTAAACATGGATAGTTTCTGTCTATGATAACTGAACTCTTTCTCAGAACTAAACTGCTTCAGTTTTGCTGAGGCTTAAAGTTTGGGTGCATGTCCTCTTTGATGAACTCTTTGGCTTCCACTAATACACTGTGGCTGAACTGAACTGTGTTTGTGCTCATGGTGCCTTTTGGAGTATTTTTTTTTTATGACAAATAGTCTGGCCTGCTAACTGCTACAAACCATCCACAAACCATCTACTTCAGTTTTGCTGAGTAAAATGCTAGTATTTTATTCATCTGTTTCTTTGCTTTAAAAGAGTCTTCACGTGACATCAGAGCTACTGGGACATGCACACATGAAAGTCAAAACAGTAGTGCAGTCCTTTGCTCTCCAGCCATCTTATGAACGTCTTTGAGTTTAGCCAAAATGCCGGATAGCTGCTGCCTTTTCGTGTTTCTTTACAGCGCCCAGAAGGGCGTAGAATATGGCACCAACATGTGAACACACCCCTCCTGACCCTGCCTTACAGGTCAAATCACGCCAATCCCTGCATTTCCACAGTAACCTAGTCTGTCAATGGAGGCTCATTTAAACTGTAGGACTGATTCACTGTAAAATTCCAAGTCAACAAAATATAAGATTTACACGTGATCATTCATTTCAGCAAACAACAATTTCTTGTTCTTCACCTCTCTGATGACAACCATATTTACCCATCCAGATCGAAAATGCACGTAGATGTCCGTACTTTGAAAGCTTTGATCTTGGTACCAGTGTAAGGTGATCGAGCCATATAAGACGCCACCAAACTGGAGCTCTGGGAGAGACATTGATTTAATTTAAAAGTAGATAAAGCTGCCAGTGAAAAGTATGGCTCACAAGTCCCAAAATCCATAGTTTCTCTGAATGCAGCTTGCTAACGTTAGCCTAGATTTGTGACTCCAAAAATCCAACATGGATTAACCTTATGCACTCCAACATTATGCACACTTAACATTATGCACTCCATACTGTACAGTAACGCCACTGTTTTGCACATGTCTCACTCTGTATATTTTATTTTATTTATTTTATATATTCTATTCATTGTTTACTCTATTTAATTTGTAAAATATGTGTACACACACACACACACACACACACACACACACACACACACACACACACACGTAGAAAAATATTTAGTATACACATCCAGAAATGCATATACTATTATATATTGTACATATATTTATTAGTTTAAGATGTAGCCATTCTTGTATTTTGCTTGTTTACATTATTGTATTTTGCACAACTCTGTTGCTTGTGAAGCTCGCACACAAGAATTTCACTCACATGTGCTGTACCAATGTACCTGCACATGTGATGTGACAATAAAAGTGATTTGATTTGATTTGATTTGACATGGTGGCCATGTTGTTTTCTTTGCAGGGTCCTGAAAATCAGTGTGAGATGTCCATGTGACTACAAACACATCATAGTCTATGAATGATAGAAAATAAAATCTAAACCATAGCAACATGACATTACACCTGTGATATCTTTAGCATTGAAGGTGTCTTTATTTGGTATTCAGTAAATGTATCTCCTCATCTTTGTTAATGCTAAAAAAAATTTAACTACCATTTGTTGTTACCATGGCAATGATTCCCTTCATAAAGATTGTTGTTGTTGTTGTTGTTGTTGGCATCATCCAGCACCACAGGCCCTGGTGTGCTGATGATGGCCTGACAGGAAGCACTGTCCCTGATGTAAAGTATATGGCCTCAGCCAACAACAGTGGCCCTGCTGAAATGTGGATGGTATCATCGAGTAGCACAGGCCCTGGTGTAATGTGGATGGAATCATCCAACAGTACAGTCCCTGGTGTGGTGAAGATCGCCTCACAGGAAGCACTGTCCCTGATGTAAAGTGTATGACCTCAGCCAACCACAATGGCCCTGGTGAAATGTGGATGGTATTGGCCAGCACAACAGGCCATTTTGTAATGTGAATGTCCTCACCAGTAGACCAGGCCCTTGTGTACTGTGGATCGCATCAGCCAGCAACACAAGCCCTGGTGAAATGTGGATGGTATCAACGAGCAGCACAGGCCCTGGTATAATGTGGATGGCCTCATCCAGCAACACCACAGGCCCTGGTGAAATGTGGTTGTTTTCGGCCAGCAACACAGGCCTTTGGGTAATTTGGATGGCTAGCAGCACAGGCCCTGGTCTGGTGAAGATGGCCTCACAGGAATCAAATCAAATCAAATCAAATCAAATCACTTTTATTGTCACATCACATGTGCAGGCACACTGGCACAGCACATGCGAGTGAAATTCTTGTGTGCGAGCCCCACAAGCAACAGAGATGTGCAAACACAACAACACAAACGAGCAAAATACAAGAATGGCCAACCTGAAACTAATAAATATATGTACAATATATAATAGTGTATGCATTTCTGGATGTGTATACTAAATATTTTCCTACGTGTGTGTGTGTGTGTGTGTGTGTGTGTGTGTGTGTGTGTGTGTGTGTGTGTGTGTGTGTGTGTGTGTGTGTATACACATTTTTACAAATTAAATAGTAAAAAAAAAAAAAAAATAAATAAAAAAAAAAAAAAAAAATAATAATAATAATAAAATATATAAAATATACAGAGTTGAATATGTGCAAAACAAGTGGCATTTATATACAGTGTGGAGTGCATAATGTTGAAGTTCCAGTAGTGAAGCTGAGGTGTCTATGACGTGTTCAGCAGTCTGATGGCCTGATGGAAAAAGCTGTCTCTCAGTCTGCTGGTACGGGACCGGATGCTGCAGAACCTCCTTCCTGATGGAAGCAGTCTGAACAGTTTATGGCTGGGGTGACTGGAGTCCTTGATGATCCTCCCCGCTTTCCTCAGGCAGCGCTTCCTGTAGATGTCTTGGAGGGAGGGAAGCTCACCTCCAATTATCCGTTCAGAGCACCGCACTACTCGCTGGAGAGCTTTGCAGTTGTAGGCGGTGCTGTTGCCATACCAGGTGGTGATGCATCCAGTGAGGATGCTCTCAATGGCACAGTGATAGAAGGTCCTGAGGATGCGGGGGCTCATGCCGAATCTTTTCAGTCTCCTGAGAAAGAAGAGGCGCTGCTGCGCCTTCTTCACTGTTTTGTTTGTGTGTACTGACCACGTAAGATCCTCAGCCAGATGTACTCCAAGGAACCGGAAGCTGCTCACTCTCTCCACAGCAGCGCCGTTGATGGTGATGGGGGTGTGTACTTCTCTGCACCTCCGGAAGTCCACTATCAACTCCTTTGTCTTTGCGACGTTGAGGGTGAGATGGTTGTCTTGACACCAGTGGGTCAGGGCGCTGACCTCCTCCCTGTAAGCCGTCTCATCACCGTTGGTGATAAGACCCACCACTGTAGTGTCGTCCGCAAACTTCACAATGATGTTGGAGCTGTTAGTGGCTGTGCAGTCGTAGGTGTAGAGTGAGTACAGGAGAGGGCTCAGTACACACCCCTGTGGAGCACCAGTGTTCAGTGTGATGGGGGATGAGGTGATGCTGCCCAGTCTGACCACCTGGCGTCTGTCAGACAGGAAGCTAAGGATCCAGCTGCAGAGGGAGCTGCTCAGTCCTAGATCCTGGCCCTGGTGTATTTTCGATGTCATCAGCAAGCAGCACAGACCCTGGTCTAGTGAAGATGGCCTCACAGAAATCACTGGCCCTGGTCTATTGTGGATGGCATCAGCCATCAACACAGGCCCTCGTGAAATATAGGTGGCCTCAGGCAGCAACACAGTCCCTGGTCTAATGTTAATGTCCTCAGCCAACACCATTGGCCCTGGTGTAATGTGGATGGTATTGGCTAGCACCACAGGCCCTTGTATAACGTGAATGGCCTCATCCAAAAACACTGGCCCTGGTGAAATGTGGATGGTATCGGCCAGCACCACAGGCCCTGGTGTAATGTGAATGTCCTCAGCCAGTAGCACAGGCCCTGGTGTAATGTGGATGGCCTCAACTAACAACTCTGTCGCTGGTGAACTATGGATGGTATTGGTCAGCACCACACACCCTGGTGAAATGTGCATGATATCGGTCAGCACCACAGGCCCAGGTGTAATGTGGATGGCATCAATGAGCAGCAGAGGCCCTGTTGTGGTGAAGATGGCCTCACAGGAAGCACTGTCCCTTGTGTAATGTGTATGGCCTCAGCCAACAACAGTGGCCCTGGTGAAATGTGGATTATATTGGCCACTACCACAGGCCCTGGTGTAATGTGAATATCCTCAGCCAGTAGTAAAGGCCCTTGTGTTTTGTGGAACGCATCAGCCAGCAACACAATCCCTGGTGAAATGTTGATGGCCTAATCCAGCAATACAGGCCCTGGTTTGGTGATGATTGCCACACAAGAAGAACTGTACCTGGTGTAATGAGGATGGCCTCATCCAACAGTACAGGCCCTAGTGTTGTGAAGATGGCCTCACAGGAAGCACAGGCCATGGTGTAATGTGGATGGCCTCAGACAGCAGCCAGGCCCTGGTGAAATGTAGATGGCCACAGCCGGCAACATGCGTTCTGGTGAAATGTAGTCTGCCTCAGCCAGTAGCACAGGCCCTGTTGTGGTGAAGATGGTCTCACAGGAAGCACTGTCCCTGGTGTAATGTGTATTTCCTCAGGCAACAACACTGGCCCTGGTGAAATGTGGATGGTATTGGCCAACACCACAGGCCCTGGCGTAATGTGAATGTCCTCAGCCAACACCACTGGCCAAGGTTTAATGGGGATGGTATCAGCCAGTAGCACAGGCCCTTGTGTATTGTGGATCGCATCAGCCAGCAACAGCAAGCCCTCGTGAAATATAGGTGGCCTCAGACAGCAGCGCAGGCCCTGCTGTCATGAAGTGGGCCTCAGAGGGAGCACTAGCTGTGGTATAATGTGGATGGCCACATTCAGTAGCACAGGCCCTGTTGTAATGTGGATGGCCTTATCTACCAACACTGTCCCAGGTGAAATGTGGATGGTAATGGCCAGCACCACAGACCTTGGTGTAATGTGGATGGCCTTAGCCAACACCAATGGCCCTGGTGAAATGTGGATGACATCGGCAAGGACCAATGGCCCTGATGTAATGTGGATGGTTTCAGCCAACAGCACAGTCCCTGGTGTGGTGAAGATGGCCTCACAGGAAGCACTGTCCCTGGTGTAATGTGAATGTCCTCAGCCAGTAGCACAGGCCCTTGTGTATTGTGGATCGCATCAGCCAGCAACACAAGCACTGGTGAAATGCCAAGCTTGCTGTAACTTTTGATAGAAGACTCAGACACACATGTTTATGGCTTTATCGTATAGAACTCAATGTCCCCGTGCTGGGCAAACAGGTTTTGCAGCTGTGTGAGCTAAGATTTTAAAATTATTCACATAATGAAAACCTATACTTTGTTTCAGGCGAGTTTCCCATTCAAATGCATGTAACAGTGAGAAACGCATAAGATAAAGCCATAAACATGTTTGTCTGAGTCTTCTATCAAAAGTTACAGCGATTTATATGAAGTTGTTCAAAAACGCTTTATTTCGCCAAGACAGTGCGTTTCTCACTGTTACATGCATTTGAATGGGAAACTCGCCTGAAACAAAGTATAGGTTTTCATTATGTGAATAATTTTAAAATCTTAGCTCAAACAGCTGCACAACCTGTTTGCCCAGCACGGGGACATTGAGTTCTATAAGATAAAGCCATAAACATGTTTGTCTGAGTCTTCTATCAAAAGTTACAGCGATTTATATGAAGTTGTTCAAAAACGCTTTCTTTCGCCAAGACAATGCGTTTCTCACTGTTACATGCATTTGAATGGGAAACTCGCCCGAGACAAAGTATAGGTTTTCATTATGTGAATAATTTTAAAATCTTAGCTCAAACGGCTGCAAAACCTGTTTGCCCAGCACGGAGATATTGAGTTTTATAAGATAAAGCCATAAACATGTTTGTCTGAGACCTCTATCAAAAGTTACAGCTATTTATATGAAGTTGTTCAAAAACGCTTTCTTTCGCCAAGACAGTGTGTTTCTCACTGTTACATGCATTTGAATGGGAAACTCGCCCGAGACAAAGTATAGGTTTTCATTATGTGAATAATTTTAAAATCTTAGCTCAAACGGCTGCAAAACCTCTTTCTTTCACCAAGACAATGCGTTTCTCACTGTTACATGCATTTGAATGGGAAACTCGCCTCAGACAAAGTATAGGTTTTCATTATGTGAATAATTTTAAAATCTTAGCTCAAACGGCTGCAAAACCTGTTTGCCCAGCACGGAGATATTGAGTTTTATAAGATAAAGCCATAAACATGTTTGTCTGAGTCTTCTATCAAAAGTTACAGCGATTTATATGAAGTTGTTCAAAAACGCTTTATTTCGCCAAGACAATGCGTTTCTCACTGTTACATGCATTTGAATGGGAAACTCGCCTGAGACAAAGTATAGGTTTTCATTATGTGAATAATTTTAAAATCTTAGCTCAAACGGCTGCAAAACCTGTTTGCCCAGCACGGAGATATTGAGTTTTATAAGATAAAGCCATAAACATGTTTGTCTGAGACCTCTATCAAAAGTTACAGCGATTTATATGAAGTTGTTCAAAAACGCTTTCTTTCGCCAAGACAGTGTGTTTCTCACTGTTACATGCATTTGAATGGGAAACTCGCCTCAGACAAAGTATAGGTTTTCATTATGTGAATAATTTTAAAATCTTAGCTCAAACGGCTGCAAAACCTGTTTGCCCAGCACGGAGATATTGAGTTTTATAAGATAAAGCCATGAACATGTTTGTCTGAGACCTCTATCAAAAGTTACAGCGATTTATATGAAGTTGTTCAAAAACGCTTTCTTTCGCCAAGACAATGCGTTTCTCACTGTTACATGCATTTGAATGGGAAACTCGCCTGAAACAAAGTATAGGTTTTCATTATGTGAATAATTTTAAAATCTTAGCTCAAACGGCTGCAAAACCTGTTTGCCCAGCACGGAGATATTGAGTTTTATAAGATAAAGCCATAAACATGTTTGTCTGAGTCTTCTATCAAAAGTTACAGCGATTTATATGAAGTTGTTCAAAAACGCTTTCTTTCGCCAAGACAATGCGTTTCTCACTGTTACATGCATTTGAATGGGAAACTCGCCTGAAACAAAGTATAGGTTTTCATTATGTGAATAATTTTAAAATCTTAGCTCAAACGGCTGCAAAACCTCTTTCTTTCACCAAGACAATGCGTTTCTCACTGTTACATGCATTTGAATGGGAAACTCGCCTCAGTCAAAGTATAGGTTTTCATTATGTGAATAATTTTAAAATCTTAGCTCAAACGGCTGCAAAACCTGTTTGCCCAGCACGGAGATATTGAGTTTTATAAGATAAAGCCATAAACATGTTTGTCTGAGTCTTCTATCAAAAGTTACAGCGATTTATATGAAGTTGTTCAAAAACGCTTTCTTTCGCCAAGACAACGCGTTTCTCACTGTTACATGCATTTGAATGGGAAACTCGCCCGAGACAAAGTATAGGTTTTCATTATGTGAATAATTTTAAAATCTTAGCTCAATCGGCTGCAAAACCTGTTTGCCCAGCACGGAGATATTGAGTTTTATAAGATAAAGCCATAAACATGTTTGTCTGAGACCTCTATCAAAAGTTACAGCGATTTATATGAAGTTGTTCAAAAACGCTTTATTTCGCCAAGACAGTGTGTTTCTCACTGTTACATGCATTTGAATGGGAAACTCGCCTGAAACAAAGTATAGGTTTTCATTATGTGAATAATTTTAAAATCTTAGCTCAAACGGTTGCAAAACCTGTTTGCCCAGCACGGAGATATTGAGTTTTATAAGATAAAGCCATAAACATGTTTGTCTGAGACCTCTATCAAAAGTTACAGCGATTTATATGAAGTTGTTCAAAAACGCTTTATTTCGCCAAGACAATGCGTTTCTCACTGTTACATGCATTTGAATGGGAAACTCGCCTCAGACAAAGTATAGGTTTTCATTATGTGAATAATTTTAAAATCTTAGCTCAAACGGCTGCAAAACCTGTTTGCCCAGCACGGAGATATTGAGTTTTATAAGATAAAGCCATAAACATGTTTGTCTGAGACCTCTATCAAAAGTTACAGCGATTTATATGAAGTTGTTCAAAAACGCTTTCTTTCACCAAGACAATGCGTTTCTCACTGTTACATGCATTTGAATGGGAAACTCGCCTCAGACAAAGTATAGGTTTTCATTATGTGAATAATTTTAAAATCTTAGCTCAAACGGCTGCAAAACCTGTTTGCCCAGCACGGAGATATTGAGTTTTATAAGATAAAGCCATAAACATGTTTGTCTGAGTCTTCTATCAAAAGTTACAGCGATTTATATGAAGTTGTTCAAAAACGCTTTATTTCGCCAAGACAATGCGTTTCTCACTGTTACATGCATTTGAATGGGAAACTCGCCTGAGACAAAGTATAGGTTTTCATTATGTGAATAATTTTAAAATCTTAGCTCAAACGGCTGCAAAACCTGTTTGCCCAGCACGGAGATATTGAGTTTTATAAGATAAAGCCATGAACATGTTTGTCTGAGACCTCTATCAAAAGTTACAGCGATTTATATGAAGTTGTTCAAAAACGCTTTCTTTCGCCAAGACAATGCGTTTCTCACTGTTACATGCATTTGAATGGGAAACTCGCCTGAAACAAAGTATAGGTTTTCATTATGTGAATAATTTTAAAATCTTAGCTCAAACGGCTGCAAAACCTGTTTGCCCAGCACGGAGATATTGAGTTTTATAAGATAAAGCCATAAACATGTTTGTCTGAGTCTTCTATCAAAAGTTACAGCGATTTATATGAAGTTGTTCAAAAACGCTTTCTTTCGCCAAGACAATGCGTTTCTCACTGTTACATGCATTTGAATGGGAAACTCGCCTGAAACAAAGTATAGGTTTTCATTATGTGAATAATTTTAAAATCTTAGCTCAAACGGCTGCAAAACCTCTTTCTTTCACCAAGACAATGCGTTTCTCACTGTTACATGCATTTGAATGGGAAACTCGCCTCAGTCAAAGTATAGGTTTTCATTATGTGAATAATTTTAAAATCTTAGCTCAAACGGCTGCAAAACCTGTTTGCCCAGCACGGAGATATTGAGTTTTATAAGATAAAGCCATAAACATGTTTGTCTGAGTCTTCTATCAAAAGTTACAGCGATTTATATGAAGTTGTTCAAAAACGCTTTCTTTCGCCAAGACAACGCGTTTCTCACTGTTACATGCATTTGAATGGGAAACTCGCCCGAGACAAAGTATAGGTTTTCATTATGTGAATAATTTTAAAATCTTAGCTCAATCGGCTGCAAAACCTGTTTGCCCAGCACGGAGATATTGAGTTTTATAAGATAAAGCCATAAACATGTTTGTCTGAGACCTCTATCAAAAGTTACAGCGATTTATATGAAGTTGTTCAAAAACGCTTTATTTCGCCAAGACAGTGTGTTTCTCACTGTTACATGCATTTGAATGGGAAACTCGCCTGAAACAAAGTATAGGTTTTCATTATGTGAATAATTTTAAAATCTTAGCTCAAACGGTTGCAAAACCTGTTTGCCCAGCACGGAGATATTGAGTTTTATAAGATAAAGCCATAAACATGTTTGTCTGAGACCTCTATCAAAAGTTACAGCGATTTATATGAAGTTGTTCAAAAACGCTTTATTTCGCCAAGACAATGCGTTTCTCACTGTTACATGCATTTGAATGGGAAACTCGCCTCAGACAAAGTATAGGTTTTCATTATGTGAATAATTTTAAAATCTTAGCTCAAACGGCTGCAAAACCTGTTTGCCCAGCACGGAGATATTGAGTTTTATAAGATAAAGCCATAAACATGTTTGTCTGAGACCTCTATCAAAAGTTACAGCGATTTATATGAAGTTGTTCAAAAACGCTTTCTTTCACCAAGACAATGCGTTTCTCACTGTTACATGCATTTGAATGGGAAACTCGCCTCAGACAAAGTATAGGTTTTCATTATGTGAATAATTTTAAAATCTTAGCTCAAACGGCTGCAAAACCTGTTTGCCCAGCACGGAGATATTGAGTTTTATAAGATAAAGCCATAAACATGTTTGTCTGAGTCTTCTATCAAAAGTTACAGCGATTTATATGAAGTTGTTCAAAAACGCTTTATTTCGCCAAGACAATGCGTTTCTCACTGTTACATGCATTTGAATGGGAAACTCGCCTGAGACAAAGTATAGGTTTTCATTATGTGAATAATTTTAAAATCTTAGCTCAAACGGCTGCAAAACCTGTTTGCCCAGCACGGAGATATTGAGTTTTATAAGATAAAGCCATGAACATGTTTGTCTGAGACCTCTATCAAAAGTTACAGCGATTTATATGAAGTTGTTCAAAAACGCTTTCTTTCGCCAAGACAATGCGTTTCTCACTGTTACATGCATTTGAATGGGAAACTCGCCTGAAACAAAGTATAGGTTTTCATTATGTGAATAATTTTAAAATCTTAGCTCAAACGGCTGCAAAACCTGTTTGCCCAGCACGGAGATATTGAGTTTTATAAGATAAAGCCATAAACATGTTTGTCTGAGTCTTCTATCAAAAGTTACAGCGATTTATATGAAGTTGTTCAAAAACGCTTTCTTTCGCCAAGACAATGCGTTTCTCACTGTTACATGCATTTGAATGGGAAACTCGCCTGAAACAAAGTATAGGTTTTCATTATGTGAATAATTTTAAAATCTTAGCTCAAACGGCTGCAAAACCTCTTTCTTTCACCAAGACAATGCGTTTCTCACTGTTACATGCATTTGAATGGGAAACTCGCCTCAGTCAAAGTATAGGTTTTCATTATGTGAATAATTTTAAAATCTTAGCTCAAACGGCTGCAAAACCTGTTTGCCCAGCACGGAGATATTGAGTTTTATAAGATAAAGCCATAAACATGTTTGTCTGAGTCTTCTATCAAAAGTTACAGCGATTTATATGAAGTTGTTCAAAAACGCTTTCTTTCGCCAAGACAACGCGTTTCTCACTGTTACATGCATTTGAATGGGAAACTCGCCCGAGACAAAGTATAGGTTTTCATTATGTGAATAATTTTAAAATCTTAGCTCAATCGGCTGCAAAACCTGTTTGCCCAGCACGGAGATATTGAGTTTTATAAGATAAAGCCATAAACATGTTTGTCTGAGACCTCTATCAAAAGTTACAGCGATTTATATGAAGTTGTTCAAAAACGCTTTATTTCGCCAAGACAGTGTGTTTCTCACTGTTACATGCATTTGAATGGGAAACTCGCCTGAAACAAAGTATAGGTTTTCATTATGTGAATAATTTTAAAATCTTAGCTCAAACGGTTGCAAAACCTGTTTGCCCAGCACGGAGATATTGAGTTTTATAAGATAAAGCCATAAACATGTTTGTCTGAGACCTCTATCAAAAGTTACAGCGATTTATATGAAGTTGTTCAAAAACGCTTTATTTCGCCAAGACAATGCGTTTCTCACTGTTACATGCATTTGAATGGGAAACTCGCCTCAGACAAAGTATAGGTTTTCATTATGTGAATAATTTTAAAATCTTAGCTCAAACGGCTGCAAAACCTGTTTGCCCAGCACGGAGATATTGAGTTTTATAAGATAAAGCCATAAACATGTTTGTCTGAGACCTCTATCAAAAGTTACAGCGATTTATATGAAGTTGTTCAAAAACGCTTTCTTTCGCCAAGACAATGCGTTTCTCACTGTTACATGCATTTGAATGGGAAACTCGCCTGAAACAAAGTATAGGTTTTCATTATGTGAATAATTTTAAAATCTTAGCTCAAACGGCTGCAAAACCTCTTTCTTTCACCAAGACAATGCGTTTCTCACTGTTACATGCATTTGAATGGGAAACTCGCCTCAGACAAAGTATAGGTTTTCATTATGTGAATAATTTTAAAATCTTAGCTCAAACGGCTGCAAAACCTGTTTGCCCAGCACGGAGATATTGAGTTTTATAAGATAAAGCCATAAACATGTTTGTCTGAGACCTCTATCAAAAGTTACAGCGATTTATATGAAGTTGTTCAAAAACGCTTTCTTTCGCCAAGACAGTGTGTTTCTCACTGTTACATGCATTTGAATGGGAAACTCGCCTCAGACAAAGTATAGGTTTTCATTATGTGAATAATTTTAAAATCTTAGCTCAAACGGCTGCAAAACCTGTTTGCCCAGCACGGAGATATTGAGTTTTATAAGATAAAGCCATAAACATGTTTGTCTGAGTCTTCTATCAAAAGTTACAGCGATTTATATGAAGTTGTTCAAAAACGCTTTCTTTCGCCAAGACAATGCGTTTCTCACTGTTACATGCATTTGAATGGGAAACTCGCCCGAGACAAAGTATAGGTTTTCATTATGTGAATAATTTTAAAATCTTAGCTCAAACGGCTGCAAAACCTGTTTGCCCAGCACGGAGATATTGAGTTTTATAAGATAAAGCCATAAACATGTTTGTCTGAGTCTTCTATCAAAAGTTACAGCGATTTATATGAAGTTGTTCAAAAACGCTTTCTTTCGCCAAGACAATGCGTTTCTCACTGTTACATGCATTTGAATGGGAAACTCGCCTGAAACAAAGTATAGGTTTTCATTATGTGAATACTTTTAAAATCTTAGCTCAATCGGCTGCAAAACCTCTTTCTTTCGCCAAGACAATGCGTTTCTCACTGTTACATGCATTTGAATGGGAAACTCGCCTGAAACAAAGTATAGGTTTTCATTATGTGAATACTTTTAAAATCTTAGCTCAATCGGCTGCAAAACCTCTTTCTTTCGCCAAGACAATGCGTTTCTCACTGTTACATGCATTTGAATGGGAAACTCGCCTGAAACAAAGTATAGGTTTTCATTATGTGAATACTTTTAAAATCTTAGCTCAATCGGCTGCAAAACCTCTTTCTTTCGCCAAGACAATGCGTTTCTCACTGTTACATGCATTTGAATGGGAAACTCGCCCGAGACAAAGTATAGGTTTTCATTATGTGAATAATTTTAAAATCTTAGCTCAAACGGCTGCAAAACCTGTTTGCCCAGCACGGAGATATTGAGTTTTATAAGATAAAGCCATAAACATGTTTGTCTGAGACCTCTATCAAAAGTTACAGCGATTTATATGAAGTTGTTCAAAAACGCTTTCTTTCGCCAATACAGTGTGTTTCTCACTGTTACATGCATTTGAATGGGAAACTCGCCCGAGACAAAGTATAGGTTTTCATTATGTGAATAATTTTAAAATCTTAGCTCAATCGGCTGCAAAACCTCTTTCTTTCGCCAAGACAATGCGTTTCTCACTGTTACATGCATTTGAATGGGAAACTCGCCCGAGACAAAGTATAGGTTTTCATTATGTGAATAATTTTAAAATCTTAGCTCAAACGGCTGCAAAACCTGTTTGCCCAGCACGGAGATATTGAGTTTTATAAGATAAAGCCATAAACATGTTTGTCTGAGACCTCTATCAAAAGTTACAGCGATTTATATGAAGTTGTTTAAAAACGCTTTCTTTCGCCAAGACAATGCGTTTCTCACTGTTACATGCATTTGAATGGGAAACTCGCCCGAGACAAAGTATAGGTTTTCATTATGTGAATAATTTTAAAATCTTAGCTCAAACGGTTGCAAAACCTCTTTCTTTCACCAAGACAATGCGTTTCTCACTGTTACATGCATTTGAATGGGAAACTCGCCTCAGACAAAGTATAGGTTTTCATTATGTGAATAATTTTAAAATCTTAGCTCAAACGGCTGCAAAACCTGTTTGCACAGCACGGAGATATTGAGTTTTATAAGATAAAGCCATAAACATGTTTGTCTGAGACCTCTATCAAAAGTTACAGCGATTTATATGAAGTTGTTCAAAAACGCTTTCTTTCGCCAAGACAATGCGTTTCTCACTGTTACATGCATTTGAATGGGAAACTCGCCCGAGACAAAGTATAGGTTTTCATTATGTGAATAATTTTAAAATCTTAGCTCAAACGGCTGCAAAACCTCTTTCTTTCGCCAAGACAATGCGTTTCTCACTGTTACATGCATTTGAATGGGAAACTCGCCCGAGACAAAGTATAGGTTTTCATTATGTGAATAATTTTAAAATCTTAGCTCAAACGGCTGCAAAACCTGTTTGCCCAGCACGGAGATATTGAGTTTTATAAGATAAAGCCATAAACATGTTTGTCTGAGACCTCTATCAAAAGTTACAGCGATTTATATGAAGTTGTTCAAAAACGCTTTCTTTCGCCAAGACAGTGTGTTTCTCACTGTTACATGCATTTGAATGGGAAACTCGCCTCAGACAAAGTATAGGTTTTCATTATGTGAATAATTTTAAAATCTTAGCTCAAACGGCTGCAAAACCTCTTTCTTTCGCCAAGACAATGCGTTTCTCACTGTTACATGCATTTGAATGGGAAACTCGCCTGAAACAAAGTATAGGTTTTCATTATGTGAATACTTTTAAAATCTTAGCTCAAACGGCTGCAAAACCTGTTTGCCCAGCACGGAGATATTGAGTTTTATAAGATAAAGCCATAAACATGTTTGTCTGAGACCTTTATCAAAAGTTACAGCGATTTATATGAAGTTGTTCAAAAACGCTTTATTTCGCCAAGACAGTGTGTTTCTCACTGTTACATGCATTTGAATGGGAAACTCGCCTCAGACAAAGTATAGGTTTTCATTATGTGAATAATTTTTAAAATCTTAGCTCAAACGGCTGCAAAACCTCTTTCTTTCACCAAGACAATGCGTTTCTCACTGTTACATGCATTTGAATGGGAAACTCGCCTCAGACAAAGTATAGGTTTTCATTATGTGAATAATTTTAAAATCTTAGCTCAAACGGCTGCAAAACCTGTTTGCCCAGCACGGAGATATTTAGTTTTATAAGATAAAGCCATAAACATGTTTGTCTGAGTCTTCTATCAAAAGTTACAGCGATTTATATGAAGTTGTTCAAAAACGCTTTCTTTCGCCAAGACAATGCGTTTCTCACTGTTACATGCATTTGAAAGGGAAACTCGCCCGAGACAAAGTATAGGTTTTCATTATGTGAATACTTTTAAAATCTTAGCTCAATCGGCTGCAAAACCTCTTTCTTTCGCCAAGACAATGCGTTTCTCACTGTTACATGCATTTGAATGGGAAACTCGCCCGAGACAAAGTATAGGTTTTCATTATGTGAATAATTTTAAAATCTTAGCTCAAACTGCTGCAAAACCTCTTTCTTTCGCCAAGACAATGCGTTTCTCACTGTTACATGCATTTGAATGGGAAACTCGCCCGAGACAAAGTATAGGTTTTCATTATGTGAATAATTTTAAAATCTTAGCTCAAACGGCTGCAAAACCTGTTTGCCCAGCACGGAGATATTGAGTTTTATAAGATAAAGCCATAAACATGTTTGTCTGAGTCTTCTATCAAAAGTTACAGCGATTTATATGAAGTTGTTCAAAAACGCTTTATTTCGCCAAGGCAATGCGTTTCTCACTGTTACATGCATTTGAATGGGAAACTCGCCTGAAACAAAGTATAGGTTTTCATTATGTGAATAATTTTAAAATCTTAGCTCAAACGGCTGCAAAACCTCTTTCTTTCGCCAAGACAATGCGTTTCTCACTGTTACATGCATTTGAATGGGAAACTCGCCTGAAACAAAGTATAGGTTTTCATTATGTGAATAATTTTAAAATCTTAGCTCAATCGGCTGCAAAACCTCTTTATTTCGCCAAGACAATGCGTTTCTCACTGTTACATGCATTTGAATGGGAAACTCGCCCGAGACAAAGTATAGGTTTTCATTATGTGAATAATTTTAAAATCTTAGCTCAAACGGCTGGAAAACCTGTTTGCCCAGCACGGGGATATTGAGTTTTATAAGATAAAGCCATAAACATGTTTGTCTGAGACCTCTATCAAAAGTTACAGCGATTTATATGAAGTTGTTCAAAAACGCTTTATTTCGCCAAGACAGTGTGTTTCTCACTGTTACATGCATTTGAATGGGAAACTCGCCTCAGACAAAGTATAGGTTTTCATTATGTGAATAATTTTAAAATCTTAGCTCAAACGGCTGCAAAACCTGTTTGCCCAGCACGGAGATATTGAGTTTTATAAGATAAAGCCATAAACATGTTTGTCTGAGTCTTCTATCAAAAGTTACAGCGATTTATATGAAGTTGTTCAAAAACGCTTTCTTTCGCCAAGACAATGCGTTTCTCACTGTTACATGCATTTGAATGGGAAACTCGCCCGAGACAAAGTATAGGTTTTCATTATGTGAATAATTTTAAAATCTTAGCTCAAACGGCTGCAAAACCTGTTTGCCCAGCACGGAGATATTGAGTTTTATAAGATAAAGCCATAAACATGTTTGTCTGAGACCTCTATCAAAAGTTACAGCGATTTATATGAAGTTGTTCAAAAACGCTTTCTTTCACCAAGACAATGCGTTTCTCACTGTTACATGCATTTGAATGGGAAACTCGCCTCAGACAAAGTATAGGTTTTCATTATGTGAATAATTTTAAAATCTTAGCTCAAACGGCTGCAAAACCTGTTTGCCCAGCACGGAGATATTGAGTTTTATAAGATAAAGCCATAAACATGTTTGTCTGAGACCTCTATCAAAAGTTACAGCGATTTATATGAAGTTGTTCAAAAACGCTTTCTTTCGCCAAGACAATGCGTTTCTCACTGTTACATGCATTTGAATGGGAAACTCGCCCGAGACAAAGTATAGGTTTTCATTATGTGAATACTTTTAAAATCTTAGCTCAAACGGCTGCAAAACCTCTTTCTTTCACCAAGACAATGCGTTTCTCACTGTTACATGCATTTGAATGGGAAACTCGCCTGAAACAAAGTATAGGTTTTCATTATGTGAATAATTTTAAAATCTTAGCTCAATCGGCTGCAAAACCTCTTTCTTTCGCCAAGACAATGCGTTTCTCACTGTTACATGCATTTGAATGGGAAACTCGCCCGAGACAAAGTATAGGTTTTCATTATGTGAATAATTTTAAAATCTTAGCTCAAACGGCTGGAAAACCTGTTTGCCCAGCACGGGGATATTGAGTTTTATAAGATAAAGCCATAAACATGTTTGTCTGAGACCTCTATCAAAAGTTACAGCGATTTATATGAAGTTGTTCAAAAACGCTTTATTTCGCCAAGACAGTGTGTTTCTCACTGTTACATGCATTTGAATGGGAAACTCGCCTCAGACAAAGTATAGGTTTTCATTATGTGAATAATTTTAAAATCTTAGCTCAAACGGCTGCAAAACCTGTTTGCCCAGCACGGAGATATTGAGTTTTATAAGATAAAGCCATAAACATGTTTGTCTGAGTCTTCTATCAAAAGTTACAGCGATTTATATGAAGTTGTTCAAAAACGCTTTCTTTCGCCAAGACAATGCGTTTCTCACTGTTACATGCATTTGAATGGGAAACTCGCCCGAGACAAAGTATAGGTTTTCATTATGTGAATAATTTTAAAATCTTAGCTCAAACGGCTGCAAAACCTGTTTGCCCAGCACGGAGATATTGAGTTTTATAAGATAAAGCCATAAACATGTTTGTCTGAGACCTCTATCAAAAGTTACAGCGATTTATATGAAGTTGTTCAAAAACGCTTTCTTTCACCAAGACAATGCGTTTCTCACTGTTACATGCATTTGAATGGGAAACTCGCCTCAGACAAAGTATAGGTTTTCATTATGTGAATAATTTTAAAATCTTAGCTCAAACGGCTGCAAAACCTGTTTGCCCAGCACGGAGATATTGAGTTTTATAAGATAAAGCCATAAACATGTTTGTCTGAGACCTCTATCAAAAGTTACAGCGATTTATATGAAGTTGTTCAAAAACGCTTTCTTTCGCCAAGACAATGCGTTTCTCACTGTTACATGCATTTGAATGGGAAACTCGCCCGAGACAAAGTATAGGTTTTCATTATGTGAATACTTTTAAAATCTTAGCTCAATCGGCTGCAAAACCTCTTTCTTTCGCCAAGACAATGCGTTTCTCACTGTTACATGCATTTGAATGGGAAACTCGCCCGAGACAAAGTATAGGTTTTCATTATGTGAATAATTTTAAAATCTTAGCTCAAACGGCTGCAAAACCTCTTTCTTTCGCCAAGACAATGCGTTTCTCACTGTTACATGCATTTGAATGGGAAACTCGCCTGAAACAAAGTATAGGTTTTCATTATGTGAATAATTTTAAAATCTTAGCTCAAACGGCTGCAAAACCTCTTTCTTTCGCCAAGACAATGCGTTTCTCACTGTTACATGCATTTGAATGGGAAACTCGCCTGAAACAAAGTATAGGTTTTCATTATGTGAATAATTTTAAAATCTTAGCTCAAACGGCTGCAAAACCTGTTTGCCCAGCACGGAGATATTGAGTTTTATAAGATAAAGCCATAAACATGTGTTTCTGACTCCTCTATCAAAAGTTACAGCGATTTATATGAAGTTGTACAAAAACGCTTTATTTCGCCAAGACAATGCGTTTCTCACTGTTACATGCATTTGAATGGGAAACTCGCCTGAAACAAAGTATAGGTTTTCATTATGTGAATAATTTTAAAATCTTAGCTCAAACGGCTGCAAAACCTGTTTGCCCAGCACGGAGATATTGAGTTTTATAAGATAAAGCCATAAACATGTTTGTCTGAGTCTTCTATCAAAAGTTACAGCGATTTATATGAAGTTGTTCAAAAACGCTTTCTTTCGCCAAGACAATGCGTTTCTCACTGTTACATGCATTTGAATGGGAAACTCGCCCGAGACAAAGTATAGGTTTTCATTATGTGAATAATTTTAAAATCTTAGCTCAAACGGCTGCAAAACCTCTTTCTTTCGCCAAGACAATGCGTTTCTCACTGTTACATGCATTTGAATGGGAAACTCGCCTGAAACAAAGTATAGGTTTTCATTATGTGAATAATTTTAAAATCTTAGCTCAAACGGCTGCAAAACCTGTTTGCCCAGCACGGAGATATTGAGTTTTATAAGATAAAGCCATAAACATGTGTTTCTGACTCCTCTATCAAAAGTTACAGCGATTTATATGAAGTTGTACAAAAACGCTTTATTTCGCCAAGACAATGCGTTTCTCACTGTTACATGCATTTGAATGGGGAACTCGACCGAAACAAAGTATAGGTTTTCATTATGTGAATAATTTTAAAATCTTAGCTCAAATGGCTTCAAAACCTGTTTGCCCAGCACGGAGATATTGAGTTTTATAAGATAAAGCCATAAACATGTTTGTCTGAGTCTTCTATCAAAAGTTACAGCGATTTATATGAAGTTGTTCAAAACCTCTTTCTTTCGCCAAGACAATGCGTTTCTCACTGTTACATGCATTTGAATGGGAAACTCGCCTGAAACAAAGTATAGGTTTTCATTATGTGAATAATTTTAAAATCTTAGCTCAAACGGCTGGAAAACCTGTTTGCCCAGCACGGGGATATTGAGTTTTATAAGATAAAGCCATAAACATGTTTGTCTGAGACCTCTATCAAAAGTTACAGCGATTTATATGAAGTTGTTCAAAAACGCTTTATTTCGCCAAGACAGTGTGTTTCTCACTGTTACATGCATTTGAATGGGAAACTCGCCTCAGACAAAGTATAGGTTTTCATTATGTGAATAATTTTAAAATCTTAGCTCAAACGGCTGCAAAACCTGTTTGCCCAGCACGGAGATATTGAGTTTTATAAGATAAAGCCATAAACATGTTTGTCTGAGTCTTCTATCAAAAGTTACAGCGATTTATATGAAGTTGTTCAAAAACGCTTTCTTTCGCCAAGACAATGCGTTTCTCACTGTTACATGCATTTGAATGGGAAACTCGCCCGAGACAAAGTATAGGTTTTCATTATGTGAATAATTTTAAAATCTTAGCTCAAACGGCTGCAAAACCTGTTTGCCCAGCACGGAGATATTGAGTTTTATAATATAAAGCCATAAACATGTTTGTCTGAGACCTCTATCAAAAGTTACAGCGATTTATATGAAGTTGTTCAAAAACGCTTTCTTTCACCAAGACAATGCGTTTCTCACTGTTACATGCATTTGAATGGGAAACTCGCCTCAGACAAAGTATAGGTTTTCATTATGTGAATAATTTTAAAATCTTAGCTCAAACGGCTGCAAAACCTGTTTGCCCAGCACGGAGATATTGAGTTTTATAAGATAAAGCCATAAACATGTTTGTCTGAGACCTCTATCAAAAGTTACAGCGATTTATATGAAGTTGTTCAAAAACGCTTTCTTTCGCCAAGACAATGCGTTTCTCACTGTTACATGCATTTGAATGGGAAACTCGCCCGAGACAAAGTATAGGTTTTCATTATGTGAATACTTTTAAAATCTTAGCTCAATCGGCTGCAAAACCTCTTTCTTTCGCCAATACAATGCGTTTCTCACTGTTACATGCATTTGAATGGGAAACTCGCCTGAAACAAAGTATAGGTTTTCATTATGTGAATAATTTTAAAATCTTAGCTCAATCGGCTGCAAAACCTCTTTCTTTCGCCAAGACAATGCGTTTCTCACTGTTACATGCATTTGAATGGGAAACTCGCCTGAAACAAAGTATAGGTTTTCATTATGTGAATAATTTTAAAATCTTAGCTCAAACGGCTGCAAAACCTGTTTGCCCAGCACGGAGATATTGCGTTTTATAAGATAAAGCCATAAACATGTTTGTCTGAGACCTCTATCAAAAGTTACAGCGATTTATATGAAGTTGTTCAAAAACGCTTTATTTCGCCAAGACAGTGTGTTTCTCACTGTTACATGCATTTGAATGGGAAACTCGCCTCAGACAAAGTATAGGTTTTCATTATGTGAATAATTTTAAAATCTTAGCTCAAACGGCTGCAAAACCTGTTTGCCCAGCACGGAGATATTGAGTTTTATAAGATAAAGCCATAAACATGTTTGTCTGAGTCTTCTATCAAAAGTTACAGCGATTTATATGAAGTTGTTCAAAAACGCTTTCTTTCGCCAAGACAATGCGTTTCTCACTGTTACATGCATTTGAATGGGAAACTCGCCCGAGACAAAGTATAGGTTTTCATTATGTGAATAATTTTAAAATCTTAGCTCAAACGGCTGCAAAACCTCTTTCTTTCGCCAAGACAATGCGTTTCTCACTGTTACATGCATTTGAATGGGAAACTCGCCTCAGACAAAGTATAGGTTTTCATTATGTGAATAATTTTAAAATCTTAGCTCAAACGGCTGCAAAACCTGTTTGCCCAGCACGGAGATATTGAGTTTTATAAGATAAAGCCATAAACATGTGTTTCTGACTCCTCTATCAAAAGTTACAGCGATTTATATGAAGTTGTACAAAAACGCTTTATTTCGCCAAGACAATGCGTTTCTCACTGTTACATGCATTTGAATGGGGAACTCGACCGAAACAAAGTATAGGTTTTCATTATGTGAATAATTTTAAAATCTTAGCTCAAATGGCTTCAAAACCTGTTTGCCCAGCACGGAGATATTGAGTTTTATAAGATAAAGCCATAAACATGTTTGTCTGAGTCTTCTATCAAAAGTTACAGCGATTTATATGAAGTTGTTCAAAAACGCTTTATTTCGCCAAGGCAATGCGTTTCTCACTGTTACATGCATTTGAATGGGAAACTCGCCCGAGACAAAGTATAGGTTTTCATTATGTGAATAATTTTAAAATCTTAGCTCAAACGGCTGGAAAACCTGTTTGCCCAGCACGGGGATATTGAGTTTTATAAGATAAAGCCATAAACATGTTTGTCTGAGACCTCTATCAAAAGTTACAGCGATTTATATGAAGTTGTTCAAAAACGCTTTATTTCGCCAAGACAGTGTGTTTCTCACTGTTACATGCATTTGAATGGGAAACTCGCCTCAGACAAAGTATAGGTTTTCATTATGTGAATAATTTTAAAATCTTAGCTCAAACGGCTGCAAAACCTGTTTGCCCAGCACGGAGATATTGAGTTTTATAAGATAAAGCCATAAACATGTTTGTCTGAGTCTTCTATCAAAAGTTACAGCGATTTATATGAAGTTGTTCAAAAACGCTTTCTTTCGCCAAGACAATGCGTTTCTCACTGTTACATGCATTTGAATGGGAAACTCGCCCGAGACAAAGTATAGGTTTTCATTATGTGAATAATTTTAAAATCTTAGCTCAAACGGCTGCAAAACCTGTTTGCCCAGCACGGAGATATTGAGTTTTATAAGATAAAGCCATAAACATGTTTGTCTGAGACCTCTATCAAAAGTTACAGCGATTTATATGAAGTTGTTCAAAAACGCTTTCTTTCACCAAGACAATGCGTTTCTCACTGTTACATGCATTTGAATGGGAAACTCGCCTCAGACAAAGTATAGGTTTTCATTATGTGAATAATTTTAAAATCTTAGCTCAAACGGCTGCAAAACCTGTTTGCCCAGCACGGAGATATTGAGTTTTATAAGATAAAGCCATAAACATGTGTGTCTGAGTCTTCTATCAAAAGTTACAGCGATTTATATGAAGTTGTTCAAAAACGCTTTCTTTCGCCAAGACAATGCGTTTCTCACTGTTACATGCATTTGAATGGGAAACTCGCCCGAGACAAAGTATAGGTTTTCATTATGTGAATACTTTTAAAATCTTAGCTCAATCGGCTGCAAAACCTCTTTCTTTCGCCAAGACAATGCGTTTCTCACTGTTACATGCATTTGAATGGGAAACTCGCCCGAGACAAAGTATAGGTTTTCATTATGTGAATAATTTTAAAATCTTAGCTCAAACGGCTGCAAAACCTCTTTCTTTCGCCAAGACAATGCGTTTCTCACTGTTACATGCATTTGAATGGGAAACTCGCCTGAAACAAAGTATAGGTTTTCATTATGTGAATAATTTTAAAATCTTAGCTCAATCGGCTGCAAAACCTCTTTCTTTCGCCAAGACAATGCGTTTCTCACTGTTACATGCATTTGAATGGGAAACTCGCCTGAAACAAAGTATAGGTTTTCATTATGTGAATAATTTTAAAATCTTAGCTCAAACGGCTGCAAAACCTGTTTGCCCAGCACGGAGATATTGAGTTTTATAAGATAAAGCCATGAACATGTTTGTCTGAGACCTCTATCAAAAGTTACAGCGATTTATATGAAGTTGTTCAAAAACGCTTTATTTTGCCAAGACAGTGTGTTTCTCACTGTTACATGCATTTGAATGGGAAACTCGCCTCAGACAAAGTATAGGTTTTCATTATGTGAATAATTTTAAAATCTTAGCTCAAACGGCTGCAAAACCTCTTTCTTTCGCCAAGACAATGCGTTTCTCACTGTTACATGCATTTGAATGGGAAACTCGCCTGAAACAAAGTATAGGTTTTCATTATGTGAATAATTTTAAAATCTTAGCTCAAACGGCTGCAAAACCTCTTTCTTTCGCCAAGACAATGCGTTTCTCACTGTTACATGCATTTGAATGGGAAACTCGCCTCAGACAAAGTATAGGTTTTCATTATGTGAATAATTTTAAAATCTTAGCTCAAACGGCTGCAAAACCTGTTTGCCCAGCACGGAGATATTGAGTTTTATAAGATAAAGCCATAAACATGTGTTTCTGACTCCTCTATCAAAAGTTACAGCGATTTATATGAAGTTGTACAAAAACGCTTTATTTCGCCAAGACAATGCGTTTCTCACTGTTACATGCATTTGAATGGGGAACTCGACCGAAACAAAGTATAGGTTTTCATTATGTGAATAATTTTAAAATCTTAGCTCAATTGGCTGCAAAACCTGTTTGCCCAGCACGGGGATATTGAGTTCTATAAGATAAAGCCATAAACATGTTTGTCTGAGTCTTCTATCAAAAGTTACAGCGATTTATATGAAGTTGTTCAAAAACGCTTTATTTCGCCAAGGCAATGCGTTTCTCACTGTTACATGCATTTGAATGGGAAACTCGCCCGAGACAAAGTATAGGTTTTCATTATGTGAATAATTTTAAAATCTTAGCTCAAACGGCTGGAAAACCTGTTTGCCCAGCACGGGGATATTGAGTTTTATAAGATAAAGCCATAAACATGTTTGTCTGAGACCTCTATCAAAAGTTACAGCGATTTATATGAAGTTGTTCAAAAACGCTTTATTTCGCCAAGACAGTGTGTTTCTCACTGTTACATGCATTTGAATGGGAAACTCGCCTCAGACAAAGTATAGGTTTTCATTATGTGAATAATTTTAAAATCTTAGCTCAAACGGCTGCAAAACCTGTTTGCCCAGCACGGAGATATTGAGTTTTATAAGATAAAGCCATAAACATGTTTGTCTGAGTCTTCTATCAAAAGTTACAGCGATTTATATGAAGTTGTTCAAAAACGCTTTCTTTCGCCAAGACAATGCGTTTCTCACTGTTACATGCATTTGAATGGGAAACTCGCCCGAGACAAAGTATAGGTTTTCATTATGTGAATAATTTTAAAATCTTAGCTCAAACGGCTGCAAAACCTGTTTGCCCAGCACGGAGATATTGAGTTTTATAAGATAAAGCCATAAACATGTTTGTCTGAGACCTCTATCAAAAGTTACAGCGATTTATATGAAGTTGTTCAAAAACGCTTTCTTTCACCAAGACAATGCGTTTCTCACTGTTACATGCATTTGAATGGGAAACTCGCCTCAGACAAAGTATAGGTTTTCATTATGTGAATAATTTTAAAATCTTAGCTCAAACGGCTGCAAAACCTGTTTGCCCAGCACGGAGATATTGAGTTTTATAAGATAAAGCCATAAACATGTGTGTCTGAGTCTTCTATCAAAAGTTACAGCGATTTATATGAAGTTGTTCAAAAACGCTTTCTTTCGCCAAGACAATGCGTTTCTCACTGTTACATGCATTTGAATGGGAAACTCGCCCGAGACAAAGTATAGGTTTTCATTATGTGAATACTTTTAAAATCTTAGCTCAATCGGCTGCAAAACCTCTTTCTTTCGCCAAGACAATGCGTTTCTCACTGTTACATGCATTTGAATGGGAAACTCGCCCGAGACAAAGTATAGGTTTTCATTATGTGAATAATTTTAAAATCTTAGCTCAAACGGCTGCAAAACCTCTTTCTTTCGCCAAGACAATGCGTTTCTCACTGTTACATGCATTTGAATGGGAAACTCGCCTGAAACAAAGTATAGGTTTTCATTATGTGAATAATTTTAAAATCTTAGCTCAATCGGCTGCAAAACCTCTTTCTTTCGCCAAGACAATGCGTTTCTCACTGTTACATGCATTTGAATGGGAAACTCGCCTGAAACAAAGTATAGGTTTTCATTATGTGAATAATTTTAAAATCTTAGCTCAAACGGCTGCAAAACCTGTTTGCCCAGCACGGAGATATTGAGTTTTATAAGATAAAGCCATGAACATGTTTGTCTGAGACCTCTATCAAAAGTTACAGCGATTTATATGAAGTTGTTCAAAAACGCTTTATTTTGCCAAGACAGTGTGTTTCTCACTGTTACATGCATTTGAATGGGAAACTCGCCTCAGACAAAGTATAGGTTTTCATTATGTGAATAATTTTAAAATCTTAGCTCAAACGGCTGCAAAACCTCTTTCTTTCGCCAAGACAATGCGTTTCTCACTGTTACATGCATTTGAATGGGAAACTCGCCTGAAACAAAGTATAGGTTTTCATTATGTGAATAATTTTAAAATCTTAGCTCAAACGGCTGCAAAACCTCTTTCTTTCGCCAAGACAATGCGTTTCTCACTGTTACATGCATTTGAATGGGAAACTCGCCTCAGACAAAGTATAGGTTTTCATTATGTGAATAATTTTAAAATCTTAGCTCAAACGGCTGCAAAACCTGTTTGCCCAGCACGGAGATATTGAGTTTTATAAGATAAAGCCATAAACATGTGTTTCTGACTCCTCTATCAAAAGTTACAGCGATTTATATGAAGTTGTACAAAAACGCTTTATTTCGCCAAGACAATGCGTTTCTCACTGTTACATGCATTTGAATGGGGAACTCGACCGAAACAAAGTATAGGTTTTCATTATGTGAATAATTTTAAAATCTTAGCTCAAATGGCTTCAAAACCTGTTTGCCCAGCACGGAGATATTGAGTTTTATAAGATAAAGCCATAAACATGTTTGTCTGAGTCTTCTATCAAAAGTTACAGCGATTTATATGAAGTTGTTCAAAAACGCTTTCTTTCGCCAAGACAATGCGTTTCTCACTGTTACATGCATTTGAATGGGAAACTCGCCTGAAACAAAGTATAGGTTTTCATTATGTGAATACTTTTAAAATCTTAGCTCAATCGGCTGCAAAACCTCTTTCTTTCACCAAGACAATGCGTTTCTCACTGTTACATGCATTTGAATGGGAAACTCGCCTCAGACAAAGTATAGGTTTTCATTATGTGAATAATGTTAAAATCTTAGCTCAAACGGCTGCAAAACCTGTTTGCCCAGCACGGAGATATTGAGTTTTATAAGATAAAGCCATAAACATGTTTGTCTGAGTCTTCTATCAAAAGTTACAGCGATTTATATGAAGTTGTTCAAAAACGCTTTCTTTCGCCAAGACAATGCGTTTCTCACTGTTACATGCATTTGAATGGGAAACTCGCCCGAGACAAAGTATAGGTTTTCATTATGTGAATAATTTTAAAATCTTAGCTCAAACGGTTGCAAAACCTCTTTCTTTCGCCAAGACAATGCGTTTCTCACTGTTACATGCATTTGAATGGGAAACTCGCCCGAGACAAAGTATAGGTTTTCATTATGTGAATAATTTTAAAATCTTAGCTCAAACGGTTGCAAAACCTGTTTGCCCAGCACGGAGATATTGAGTTTTATAAGATAAAGCCATAAACATGTTTGTCTGAGACCTCTATCAAAAGTTACAGCGATTTATATGAAGTTGTTCAAAAACGCTTTATTTCGCCAAGACAGTGTGTTTCTCACTGTTACATGCATTTGAATGGGAAACTCGCCTCAGACAAAGTATAGGTTTTCATTATGTGAATAATTTTAAAATCTTAGCTCAAACGGCTGCAAAACCTGTTTGCCCAGCACGGAGATATTGAGTTTTATAAGATAAAGCCATAAACATGTTTGTCTGAGTCTTCTATCAAAAGTTACAGCGATTTATATGAAGTTGTTCAAAAACGCTTTCTTTCGCCAAGACAATGCGTTTCTCACTGTTACATGCATTTGAATGGGAAACTCGCCTGAAACAAAGTATAGGTTTTCATTATGTGAATAATTTTAAAATCTTAGCTCAAACGGCTGCAAAACCTCTTTCTTTCGCCAAGACAATGCGTTTCTCACTGTTACATGCATTTGAATGGGAAACTCGCCCGAGACAAAGTATAGGTTTTCATTATGTGAATAATTTTAAAATCTTAGCTCAAACGGTTGCAAAACCTGTTTGCCCAGCACGGAGATATTGAGTTTTATAAGATAAAGCCATAAACATGTTTGTCTGAGACCTCTATCAAAAGTTACAGCGATTTATATGAAGTTGTTCAAAAACGCTTTATTTCGCCAAGACAGTGTGTTTCTCACTGTTACATGCATTTGAATGGGAAACTCGCCCGAGACAAAGTATAGGTTTTCATTATGTGAATAATTTTAAAATCTTAGCTCAAACGGCTGCAAAACCTCTTTCTTTCGCCAAGACAATGCGTTTCTCACTGTTACATGCATTTGAATGGGAAACTCGCCCGAGACAAAGTATAGGTTTTCATTATGTGAATAATTTTAAAATCTTAGCTCAAACGGCTGCAAAACCTCTTTCTTTCGCCAAGACAATGCGTTTCTCACTGTTACATGCATTTGAATGGGAAACTCGCCCGAGACAAAGTATAGGTTTTCATTATGTGAATAATTTTAAAATCTTAGCTCAAACGGCTGCAAAACCTGTTTGCCCAGCACGGAGATATTGAGTTTTATAAGATAAAGCCATAAACATGTGTGTCTGAGTCCTCTATCAAAAGTTACAGCGATTTATATGAAGTTGTTCAAAAACGCTTTCTTTCGCCAAGACAATGCGTTTCTCACTGTTACATGCATTTGAATGGGAAACTCGCCCGAGCCAAAGTATAGGTTTTCATTATGTGAATAATTTTTAAATCTTAGCTCAAATGGCTTCAAAACCTGTTTGCCGAGCACGGAGATATTGAGTTTTATAAGATAAAGCCATAAACATGTTTGTCTGAGTCCTCTATCAAAAGTTACAGCGATTTATATGAAGTTGTTCAAAAACGCTTTATTTCGCCAAGACAATGCGTTTCTCACTGTTACATGCATTTGAATGGGAAACTCGCCCGAGACAAAGTATAGGTTTTCATTATGTGAATAATTTTAAAATCTTAGCTCAAACGGCTGCAAAACCTGTTTGCCCAGCACGGAGATATTGAGTTTTATAAGATAAAGCCATAAACATGTGTGTCTGAGTCTTCTATCAAAAGTTACAGCGATTTATATGAAGTTGTTCAAAAACGCTTTCTTTCGCCAAGACAATGCGTTTCTCACAGTTACATGCATTTGAATGGGAAACTCGCCTCAGACAAAGTATAGGTTTTCATTATGTGAATAATTTTAAAATCTTAGCTCAAACGGCTGCAAAACCTGTTTGCCCAGCACGGAGATATTGAGTTTTATAAGATAAAGCCATAAACATGTGTTTCTGAGTCCTCTATCAAAAGTTACAGCGATTTATATGAAGTTGTACAAAAACGCTTTATTTCGCCAAGACAATGCGTTTCTCACTGTTACATGCATTTGAATGGGGAACTCGACCGAAACAAAGTATAGGTTTTCATTATGTGAATAATTTTAAAATCTTAGCTCAAATGGCTTCAAAACCTGTTTGCCCAGCACGGAGATATTGAGTTCTATAAGAAAAAGCCATAAACATGTGTATCCGAGTCTTCTATCAAAAGTTACAGCTATTTATATGAAGTTGTACAAAAACGCTTTCTTTCGCCAAGACAATGCGTTTCTCACTGTTACATGCATTTGAATGGGAAACTCACCCGAGACAAAGTATAGGTTTTCATTATGTGAATAATTTTAAAATCTTAGCTCAAACGGCTGCAAAATCTGTTTGCCCAGCACGGAGATATTGAGTTTTATAAGATAAAGCCATAAACATGTGTTTCTGAGTCCTCTATCAAAAGTTACAGCGATTTATATGAAGTTGTACGAAAATGCTTTCTTTCGCCAAGACAGTGTTTCTCACTGTTACATGCATTTGAATGGGAAACTCACCCGAGACAAAGTATAGGTTTTCATTATGTGAATAATTTTAAAATCTTAGCTCAAACGGCTGCAAAACCTGTTTTCCCAGCACGGAGATATTGAGTTTTATAAGATAAAGCCATAAACATGTTTGTCTGAGTCTTCTATCAAAAGTTACAGCGATTTATATGAAGTTGTTCAAAAACGCTTTCTTTCGCCAAGACAATGCGTTTCTCACTGTTACATGCATTTGAATGGGAAACTCACCCGAGACAAAGTATAGGTTTTCATTATGTGAATAATTTTAAAATCTTAGCTCAAACGGCTGCAAAACCCGTTTGCCCAGCACGGAGATATTGAGTTTTATAAGATAAAGCCATGAACATGTTTGTCTGAGTCTTCTATCAAAAGTTACAGCGATTTATATGAAGTTGTTCAAAAACGCTTTCTTTCGCCAAGACAATGCGTTTCTCACTGTTACATGCATTTGAATGGGAAACTCACCCGAGACAAAGTATAGGTTTTCATTATGTGAATAATTTTAAAATCTTAGCTCAAACGGCTGCAAAACCTCTTTCTTTCGCCAAGACAATGCGTTTCTCACTGTTACATGCATTTGAATGGGAAACTCGCCCCAGACAAAGTATAGGTTTTCATTATGTGAATAATTTTTAAATATTAGCTCAAATGGCTGCAAAACCTGTTTGCCCAGCACGGAGATATTGAGTTTTATAAGATAAAGCCATGAACATGTTTGTCTGAGTCTTCTATCAAAAGTTACAGCGATTTATATGAAGTTGTTCAAAAACGCTTTCTTTCGCCAAGACAATGCGTTTCTCACGGTTACATGCATTTGAATGGGAAACTCGCCTCAGACAAAGTATAGGTTTTCATTATGTGAATAATTTTAAAATCTTAGCTCAAACGGCTGCAAAACCTGTTTGCCCAGCACGGAGATATTGAGTTCTATAAGAAAAAGCCATAAACATGTGTATCCGAGTCTTCTATCAAAAGTTACAGCTATTTATATGAAGTTGTACAAAAACGCTTTCTTTCGCCAAGACAATGCCTTTCTCACTGTTACATGCATTTGAATGGGAAACTCGCCCGAGACAAAGTATAGGTTTTCATTATGTGAATAATTTTAAAATCTTAGCTCAAATGGCTTCAAAACCTGTTTGCCCAGCACGGAGATATTGAGTTTTATAAGATAAAGCCATAAACATGTGTTTCTGAGTCCTCTATCAAAAGTTACAGCGATTTATATGAAGTTGTTCAAAAACGCTTTCTTTCGCCAAGACAATGCGTTTCTCACGGTTACATGCATTTGAATGGGAAACTCGCCTCAGACAAAGTATAGGTTTTCATTATGTGAATAATTTTAAAATCTTAGCTCAAACGGCTGCAAAACCTGTTTTCCCAGCACGGGGATATTGAGTTCTATAAGATAAAGCCATAAACATGTTTGTCTGAGTCTTCTATCAAAAGTTACAGCGATTTATATGAAGTTGTTCAAAAACGCTTTCTTTCGCCAAGACAATGCGTTTCTCACTGTTACATGCATTTGAATGGGAAACTCACCCGAGACAAAGTATAGGTTTTCATTATGTGAATAATTTTAAAATCTTAGCTCAAACGGCTGCAAAACCTGTTTGCCCAGCACGGAGATATTGAGTTTTATAAGATAAAGCCATAAACATGTGTGTCTGAGTCTTCTATCAAAAGTTACAGCGATTTATATGAAGTTGTTCAAAAACGCTTTATTTCGCCAAGACAATGCGTTTCTCACTGTTACATGCATTTGAATGGGAAACTCGCCTGAAAAAAAGTATAGGTTTTCATTATGTGAATAATTTTAAAATCTTAGCTCAAACGGCTGCAAAACCTGTTTGCCCAGCACGGAGATATTGAGTTTTATAAGATAAAGCCATAAACATGTTTGTCTGAGTCTTCTATCAAAAGTTACAGCGATTTATATGAAGTTGTTCAAAAACGCTTTCTTTCGCCAAGACAATGCGTTTCTCACGGTTACATGCATTTGAATGGGAAACTCGCCTCAGACAAAGTATAGGTTTTCATTATGTGAATAATTTTAAAATCTTAGCTCAAACGGCTGCAAAACCTGTTTGCCCAGCACGGAGATATTGAGTTTTATAAGATAAAGCCATAAACATGTGTTTCTGACTCCTCTATCAAAAGTTACAGCGATTTATATGAAGTTGTTCAAAAACGCTTTCTTTCGCCAAGACAATGCGTTTCTCACGGTTACATGCATTTGAATGGGAAACTCGCCTCAGACAAAGTATAGGTTTTCATTATGTGAATAATTTTAAAATCTTAGCTCAAACGGCTGCAAAACAAACAAAGTATAGGTTTTCATTATGTGAATAATTTTAAAATCTTAGCTCAAACGGCTGCAAAACCTGTTTGCCCAGCACGGAGATATTGAGTTTTATAAGATAAAGCCATAAACATGTGTATCCGAGTCTTCTATCAAAAGTTACAGCTATTTATATGAAGTTGTACAAAAACGCTTTCTTTCGCCAAGACAGTGCGTTTCTCACTGTTACATGCATTTGAATGGGGAACTCGACCGAAACAAAGTATAGGTTTTCATTATGTGTATAACTTGGAAATCTTAGCTCAAACAGCTGCAAATCCTGTTTTCCCAGCACAGGGACTTTGAGTTCTATAAGATAAAGCCATAAACATGTGTATCCGAGTCTTCTATCAAAAGTTACAGCGATTTATATGAAGTTGTTCAAAAACGCTTTCTTTCGCCAAGACAATGCGTTTCTCACGGTTACATGCATTTGAATGGGAAACTCACCCGAGACAAAGTATAGGTTTTCATTATGTGAATAATTTTTAAATCTTAGCTCAAACGGCTGCAAAACCTCTTTCTTTCGCCAAGACAATGCGTTTCTCACTGTTACATGCATTTGAATGGGAAACTCGCCCGAGACAAAGTATAGGTTTTCATTATGTGAATAATTTTAAAATCTTAGCTCAAACGGCTGCAAAACCTCTTTCTTTCGCCAAGACAATGCGTTTCTCACTGTTACATGCATTTGAATGGGAAACTCGCCCGAGACAAAGTATAGGTTTTCATTATGTGAATAATTTTAAAATCTTAGCTCAAACGGCTGCAAAACCTGTTTGCCCAGCACGGAGATATTGAGTTTTATAAGATAAAGCCATAAACATGTTTGTCTGAGACCTCTATCAAAAGTTACAGCGATTTATATGAAGTTGTTCAAAAACGCTTTCTTTCGCCAAGACAGTGTGTTTCTCACTGTTACATGCATTTGAATGGGAAACTCGCCCGAGACAAAGTATAGGTTTTCATTATGTGAATAATTTTAAAATCTTAGCTCAAACGGCTGCAAAACCTCTTTCTTTCACCAAGACAATGCGTTTCTCACTGTTACATGCATTTGAATGGGAAACTCGCCTCAGACAAAGTATAGGTTTTCATTATGTGAATAATTTTAAAATCTTAGCTCAAACGGCTGCAAAACCTGTTTTCCCAGCACGGAGATATTGAGTTTTATAAGATAAAGCCATAAACATGTGTGTCTGAGTCTTCTATCAAAAGTTACAGCGATTTATATGAAGTTGTTCAAAAACGCTTTCTTTCGCCAAGACAATGCGTTTCTCACTGTTACATGCATTTGAATGGGAAACTCGACTGAAAAAAAGTATAGGTTTTCATTATGTGAATAATTTTAAAATCTTAGCTCAAACGGCTGCAAAACCTGTTTGCCCAGCACGGAGATATTGAGTTTTATAAGATAAAGCCATAAACATGTGTGTCTGAGTCTTCTATCAAAAGTTACAGCGATTTATATGAAGTTGTTCAAAAACGCTTTCTTTCGCCAAGACAATGCGTTTCTCACGGTTACATGCATTTGAATGGGAAACTCGCCTCAGACAAAGTATAGGTTTTCATTATGTGAATAATTTTAAAATCTTAGCTCAAACGGCTGCAAAACCTGTTTGCCCAGCACGGAGATATTGAGTTTTATAAGATAAAGCCATAAACATGTGTGTCTGAGTCTTCTATCAAAAGTTACAGCGATTTATATGAAGTTGTTCAAAAACGCTTTCTTTCGCCAAGACAATGCGTTTCTCACTGTTACATGCATTTGAATGGGAAACTCGCCCGAGCCAAAGTATAGGTTTTCATTATGTGAATAATTTTTAAATCTTAGCTCAAATGGCTTCAAAACCTGTTTGCCGAGCACGGAGATATTGAGTTTTATAAGATAAAGCCATAAACATGTTTGTCTGAGTCCTCTATCAAAAGTTACAGCGATTTATATGAAGTTGTTCAAAAACGCTTTATTTCGCCAAGACAATGCGTTTCTCACTGTTACATGCATTTGAATGGGAAACTCGCCCGAGACAAAGTATAGGTTTTCATTATGTGAATAATTTTAAAATCTTAGCTCAAACGGCTGCAAAACCTGTTTGCCCAGCACGGAGATATTGAGTTTTATAAGATAAAGCCATAAACATGTTTGTCTGAGACCTCTATCAAAAGTTACAGCTATTTATATGAAGTTGTACGAAAATGCTTTCTTTCGCCAAGACAGTGTTTCTCACTGTTACATGCATTTGAATGGGAAACTCACCCGAGACAAAGTATAGGTTTTCATTATGTGAATAATTTTAAAATCTTAGCTCAAACGGCTGCAAAACCTGTTTGCCCAGCACGGAGATATTGAGTTTTATAAGATAAAGCCATGAACATGTTTGTCTGAGTCTTCTATCAAAAGTTACAGCGATTTATATGAAGTTGTTCAAAAACGCTTTCTTTCGCCAAGACAATGCGTTTCTCACTGTTACATGCATTTGAATGGGAAACTCACCCGAGACAAAGTATAGGTTTTCATTATGTGAATAATTTTAAAATCTTAGCTCAAACGGCTGCAAAACCTCTTTCTTTCGCCAAGACAATGCGTTTCTCACTGTTACATGCATTTGAATGGGAAACTCGCCCCAGACAAAGTATAGGTTTTCATTATGTGAATAATTTTTAAATATTAGCTCAAATGGCTGCAAAACCTGTTTGCCCAGCACGGAGATATTGAGTTTTATAAGATAAAGCCATAAACATGTGTTTCTGAGTCCTCTATCAAAAGTTACAGCGATTTATATGAAGTTGTTCAAAAACGCTTTCTTTCGCCAAGACAATGCGTTTCTCACGGTTACATGCATTTGAATGGGAAACTCACCCGAGACAAAGTATAGGTTTTCATTATGTGAATAATTTTAAAATCTTAGCTCAAACGGCTGCAAAACCTGTTTGCCCAGCACGGAGATATTGAGTTTTATAAGATAAAGCCATAAACATGTTTGTCTGAGTCTTCTATCAAAAGTTACAGCGATTTATATGAAGTTGTTCAAAAACGCTTTCTTTCGCCAAGACAATGCGTTTCTCACTGTTACATGCATTTGAATGGGAAACTCGCCCGAGACAAAGTATAGGTTTTCATTATGTGAATAATTTTAAAATCTTAGCTCAAACGGCTGCAAAACCTCTTTCTTTCGCCAAGACAATGCGTTTCTCACTGTTACATGCATTTGAATGGGAAACTCGCCCGAGACAAAGTATAGGTTTTCATTATGTGAATAATTTTAAAATCTTAGCTCAAACGGCTGCAAAACCTCTTTCTTTCGCCAAGACAATGCGTTTCTCACTGTTACATGCATTTGAATGGGAAACTCGCCCGAGACAAAGTATAGGTTTTCATTATGTGAATAATTTTAAAATCTTAGCTCAAACGGCTGCAAAACCTGTTTGCCCAGCACGGAGATATTGAGTTTTATAAGATAAAGCCATAAACATGTTTGTCTGAGACCTCTATCAAAAGTTACAGCGATTTATATGAAGTTGTACAAAAACGCTTTATTTCGCCAAGACAATGCGTTTCTCACTGTTACATGCATTTGAATGGGGAACTCGACCGAAACAAAGTATAGGTTTTCATTATGTGAATAATTTTAAAATCTTAGCTCAAATGGCTTCAAAACCTGTTTGCCCAGCACGGAGATATTGAGTTTTATAAGATAAAGCCATAAACATGTTTGTCTGAGTCTTCTATCAAAAGTTACAGCGATTTATATGAAGTTGTTCAAAAACGCTTTCTTTCGCCAAGACAATGCGTTTCTCACTGTTACATGCATTTGAATGGGAAACTCGCCTGAAACAAAGTATAGGTTTTCATTATGTGAATACTTTTAAAATCTTAGCTCAATCGGCTGCAAAACCTCTTTCTTTCACCAAGACAATGCGTTTCTCACTGTTACATGCATTTGAATGGGAAACTCGCCTCAGACAAAGTATAGGTTTTCATTATGTGAATAATGTTAAAATCTTAGCTCAAACGGCTGCAAAACCTGTTTGCCCAGCACGGAGATATTGAGTTTTATAAGATAAAGCCATAAACATGTTTGTCTGAGTCTTCTATCAAAAGTTACAGCGATTTATATGAAGTTGTTCAAAAACGCTTTCTTTCGCCAAGACAATGCGTTTCTCACTGTTACATGCATTTGAATGGGAAACTCGCCCGAGACAAAGTATAGGTTTTCATTATGTGAATAATTTTAAAATCTTAGCTCAAACGGTTGCAAAACCTGTTTGCCCAGCACGGAGATATTGAGTTTTATAAGATAAAGCCATAAACATGTTTGTCTGAGACCTCTATCAAAAGTTACAGCGATTTATATGAAGTTGTTCAAAAACGCTTTATTTCGCCAAGACAGTGTGTTTCTCACTGTTACATGCATTTGAATGGGAAACTCGCCCGAGACAAAGTATAGGTTTTCATTATGTGAATAATTTTAAAATCTTAGCTCAAACGGCTGCAAAACCTCTTTCTTTCGCCAAGACAATGCGTTTCTCACTGTTACATGCATTTGAATGGGAAACTCGCCCGAGACAAAGTATAGGTTTTCATTATGTGAATAATTTTAAAATCTTAGCTCAAACGGCTGCAAAACCTCTTTCTTTCGCCAAGACAATGCGTTTCTCACTGTTACATGCATTTGAATGGGAAACTCGCCCGAGACAAAGTATAGGTTTTCATTATGTGAATAATTTTAAAATCTTAGCTCAAACGGCTGCAAAACCTGTTTGCCCAGCACGGAGATATTGAGTTTTATAAGATAAAGCCATAAACATGTTTGTCTGAGACCTCTATCAAAAGTTACAGCGATTTATATGAAGTTGTTCAAAAACGCTTTCTTTCGCCAAGACAGTGTGTTTCTCACTGTTACATGCATTTGAATGGGAAACTCGCCTCAGACAAAGTATAGGTTTTCATTATGTGAATAATTTTAAAATCTTAGCTCAAACGGCTGCAAAACCTGTTTGCCCAGCACGGAGATATTGAGTTTTATAAGATAAAGCCATAAACATGTTTGTCTGAGTCTTCTATCAAAAGTTACAGCGATTTATATGAAGTTGTTCAAAAACGCTTTCTTTCGCCAAGACAATGCGTTTCTCACTGTTACATGCATTTGAATGGGAAACTCGCCCGAGACAAAGTATAGGTTTTCATTATGTGAATAATTTTAAAATCTTAGCTCAAACGGCTGCAAAACCTGTTTGCCCAGCACGGAGATATTGAGTTTTATAAGATAAAGCCATAAACATGTTTGTCTGAGACCTCTATCAAAAGTTACAGCGATTTATATGAAGTTGTTCAAAAACGCTTTCTTTCGCCAAGACAGTGTGTTTCTCACTGTTACATGCATTTGAATGGGAAACTCGCCCGAGACAAAGTATAGGTTTTCATTATGTGAATAATTTTAAAATCTTAGCTCAAACGGCTGCAAAACCTCTTTCTTTCACCAAGACAATGCGTTTCTCACTGTTACATGCATTTGAATGGGAAACTCGCCTCAGACAAAGTATAGGTTTTCATTATGTGAATAATTTTAAAATCTTAGCTCAAACGGCTGCAAAACCTGTTTCCCCAGCACGGAGATATTGAGTTTTATAAGATAAAGCCATAAACATGTGTGTCTGAGTCTTCTATCAAAAGTTACAGCGATTTATATGAAGTTGTTCAAAAACGCTTTCTTTCGCCAAGACAATGCGTTTCTCACTGTTACATGCATTTGAATGGGAAACTCGCCCGAGCCAAAGTATAGGTTTTCATTATGTGAATAATTTTTAAATCTTAGCTCAAATGGCTTCAAAACCTGTTTGCCGAGCACGGAGATATTGAGTTTTATAAGATAAAGCCATAAACATGTTTGTCTGAGTCCTCTATCAAAAGTTACAGCGATTTATATGAAGTTGTTCAAAAACGCTTTATTTCGCCAAGACAATGCGTTTCTCACTGTTACATGCATTTGAATGGGAAACTCGCCCGAGACAAAGTATAGGTTTTCATTATGTGAATAATTTTAAAATCTTAGCTCAAACGGCTGCAAAACCTGTTTGCCCAGCACGGAGATATTGAGTTTTATAAGATAAAGCCATAAACATGTGTGTCTGAGTCTTCTATCAAAAGTTACAGCGATTTATATGAAGTTGTTCAAAAACGCTTTCTTTCGCCAAGACAATGCGTTTCTCACAGTTACATGCATTTGAATGGGAAACTCGCCTCAGACAAAGTATAGGTTTTCATTATGTGAATAATTTTAAAATCTTAGCTCAAACGGCTGCAAAACCTGTTTGCCCAGCACGGAGATATTGAGTTTTATAAGATAAAGCCATAAACATGTGTTTCTGAGTCCTCTATCAAAAGTTACAGCGATTTATATGAAGTTGTACAAAAACGCTTTATTTCGCCAAGACAATGCGTTTCTCACTGTTACATGCATTTGAATGGGGAACTCGACCGAAACAAAGTATAGGTTTTCATTATGTGAATAATTTTAAAATCTTAGCTCAAATGGCTTCAAAACCTGTTTGCCCAGCACGGAGATATTGAGTTTTATAAGATAAAGCCATAAACATGTGTTTCTGAGTCCTCTATCAAAAGTTACAGCGATTTATATGAAGTTGTTCAAAAACGCTTTCTTTCGCCAAGACAATGCGTTTCTCACGGTTACATGCATTTGAATGGGAAACTCGCCTCAGACAAAGTATAGGTTTTCATTATGTGAATAATTTTAAAATCTTAGCTCAAACGGCTGCAAATCCTGTTTTCCCAGCACGGGGACCTTGAGTTCTATAAGAAAAAGCCATAAACATGTGTATCCGAGTCTTCTATCAAAAGTTACAGCTATTTATATGAAGTTGTACAAAAACGCTTTCTTTCGCCAAGACAATGCGTTTCTCACTGTTACATGCATTTGAATGGGAAACTCACCCGAGACAAAGTATAGGTTTTCATTATGTGAATAATTTTAAAATCTTAGCTCAAACGGCTGCAAAATCTGTTTGCCCAGCACGGAGATATTGAGTTTTATAAGATAAAGCCATAAACATGTGTTTCTGAGTCCTCTATCAAAAGTTACAGCGATTTATATGAAGTTGTTCAAAAACGCTTTCTTTCGCCAAGACAATGCGTTTCTCACGGTTACATGCATTTGAATGGGAAACTCGCCTCAGACAAAGTATAGGTTTTCATTATGTGAATAATTTTAAAATCTTAGCTCAAACGGCTGCAAAACCTGTTTGCCCAGCACGGAGATATTGAGTTTTATAAGATAAAGCCATAAACATGTGTTTCTGAGTCTTCTATCAAAAGTTACAGCGATTTATATGAAGTTGTACGAAAATGCTTTCTTTCGCCAAGACAGTGTTTCTCACTGTTACATGCATTTGAATGGGAAACTCACCCGAGACAAAGTATAGGTTTTCATTATGTGAATAATTTTAAAATCTTAGCTCAAACGGCTGCAAAACCTGTTTTCCCAGCACGGAGATATTGAGTTTTATAAGATAAAGCCATAAACATGTTTGTCTGAGTCTTCTATCAAAAGTTACAGCGATTTATATGAAGTTGTTCAAAAACGCTTTCTTTCGCCAAGACAATGCGTTTCTCACTGTTACATGCATTTGAATGGGAAACTCACCCGAGACAAAGTATAGGTTTTCATTATGTGAATAATTTTAAAATCTTAGCTCAAACGGCTGCAAAACCCGTTTACCCAGCACGGAGATATTGAGTTTTATAAGATAAAGCCATGAACATGTTTGTCTGAGTCTTCTATCAAAAGTTACAGCGATTTATATGAAGTTGTTCAAAAACGCTTTCTTTCGCCAAGACAATGCGTTTCTCACTGTTACATGCATTTGAATGGGAAACTCACCCGAGACAAAGTATAGGTTTTCATTATGTGAATAATTTTAAAATCTTAGCTCAAACGGCTGCAAAACCTCTTTCTTTCGCCAAGACAATGCGTTTCTCACTGTTACATGCATTTGAATGGGAAACTCGCCCCAGACAAAGTATAGGTTTTCATTATGTGAATAATTTTTAAATATTAGCTCAAATGGCTGCAAAACCTGTTTGCCCAGCACGGAGATATTGAGTTTTATAAGATAAAGCCATGAACATGTTTGTCTGAGTCTTCTATCAAAAGTTACAGCGATTTATATGAAGTTGTTCAAAAACGCTTTCTTTCGCCAAGACAATGCGTTTCTCACGGTTACATGCATTTGAATGGGAAACTCGCCTCAGACAAAGTATAGGTTTTCATTATGTGAATAATTTTAAAATCTTAGCTCAAACGGCTGCAAAACCTGTTTGCCCAGCACGGAGATATTGAGTTCTATAAGAAAAAGCCATAAACATGTGTATCCGAGTCTTCTATCAAAAGTTACAGCTATTTATATGAAGTTGTACAAAAACGCTTTCTTTCGCCAAGACAATGCCTTTCTCACTGTTACATGCATTTGAATGGGAAACTCGCCCGAGACAAAGTATAGGTTTTCATTATGTGAATAATTTTAAAATCTTAGCTCAAATGGCTTCAAAACCTGTTTGCCCAGCACGGAGATATTGAGTTTTATAAGATAAAGCCATAAACATGTGTTTCTGAGTCCTCTATCAAAAGTTACAGCGATTTATATGAAGTTGTTCAAAAACGCTTTCTTTCGCCAAGACAATGCGTTTCTCACGGTTACATGCATTTGAATGGGAAACTCGCCTCAGACAAAGTATAGGTTTTCATTATGTGAATAATTTTAAAATCTTAGCTCAAACGGCTGCAAAACCTGTTTTCCCAGCACGGGGATATTGAGTTCTATAAGATAAAGCCATAAACATGTTTGTCTGAGTCTTCTATCAAAAGTTACAGCGATTTATATGAAGTTGTTCAAAAACGCTTTCTTTCGCCAAGACAATGCGTTTCTCACTGTTACATGCATTTGAATGGGAAACTCACCCGAGACAAAGTATAGGTTTTCATTATGTGAATAATTTTAAAATCTTAGCTCAAACGGCTGCAAAACCTGTTTGCCCAGCACGGAGATATTGAGTTTTATAAGATAAAGCCATAAACATGTGTGTCTGAGTCTTCTATCAAAAGTTACAGCGATTTATATGAAGTTGTTCAAAAACGCTTTCTTTCGCCAAGACAATGCGTTTCTCACTGTTACATGCATTTGAATGGGAAACTCGCCTGAAAAAAAGTATAGGTTTTCATTATGTGAATAATTTTAAAATCCTAGCTCAAACGGCTGCAAAACCTGTTTGCCCAGCACGGAGATATTGAGTTTTATAAGATAAAGCCATGAACATGTTTGTCTGAGTCTTCTAGCAAAAGTTACAGCTATTTATATGAAGTTGTACAAAAACGCTTTCTTTTGCCAAGACAGTGCATTTCTCACTGTTACATGCATTTGAATGGGGAACTCGCCCGAAACAAAGTATAGGTTTTCATTATGTGTATAACTTGGAAATCTTAGCTCAAACAGCTGCAAATCCTGTTTTCCCAGCACAGGGACCTTGAGTTCTATAAGATAAAGCCATAAACATGTGTGTCTGAGTCTTCTATCAAAAGTTACAGCGATTTATATGAAGTTGTTCAAAAACGCTTTATTTCGCCAAGACAATGCGTTTCTCACTGTTACATGCATTTGAATGGGAAACTCGCCTGAAAAAAAGTATAGGTTTTCATTATGTGAATAATTTTAAAATCTTAGCTCAAACGGCTGCAAAACCTGTTTGCCCAGCACGGAGATATTGAGTTTTATAAGATAAAGCCATAAACATGTTTGTCTGAGTCTTCTATCAAAAGTTACAGCGATTTATATAAAGTTGTTCAAAAACGCTTTCTTTCGCCAAGACAATGCGTTTCTCACGGTTACATGCATTTGAATGGGAAACTCGCCTCAGACAAAGTATAGGTTTTCATTATGTGAATAATTTTAAAATCTTAGCTCAAACGGCTGCAAAACCTGTTTGCCCAGCACGGAGATATTGAGTTTTATAAGATAAAGCCATAAACATGTGTTTCTGACTCCTCTATCAAAAGTTACAGCGATTTATATGAAGTTGTTCAAAAACGCTTTCTTTCGCCAAGACAATGCGTTTCTCACGGTTACATGCATTTGAATGGGAAACTCGCCTCAGACAAAGTATAGGTTTTCATTATGTGAATAATTTTAAAATCTTAGCTCAAACGGCTGCAAAACCTGTTTGCCCAGCACGGAGATATTGAGTTTTATAAGATAAAGCCATAAACATGTGTATCCGAGTCTTCTATCAAAAGTTACAGCTATTTATATGAAGTTGTACAAAAACGCTTTCTTTCGCCAAGACAGTGCGTTTCTCACTGTTACATGCATTTGAATGGGGAACTCGACCGAAACAAAGTATAGGTTTTCATTATGTGTATAACTTGGAAATCTTAGCTCAAACAGCTGCAAATCCTGTTTTCCCAGCACAGGGACTTTGAGTTCTATAAGATAAAGCCATAAACATGTGTATCCGAGTCTTCTATCAAAAGTTACAGCGATTTATATGAAGTTGTTCAAAAACGCTTTCTTTCGCCAAGACAATGCGTTTCTCACGGTTACATGCATTTGAATGGGAAACTCACCCGAGACAAAGTATAGGTTTTCATTATGTGAATAATTTTTAAATCTTAGCTCAAACGGCTGCAAAACCTCTTTCTTTCGCCAAGACAATGCGTTTCTCACTGTTACATGCATTTGAATGGGAAACTCGCCCGAGACAAAGTATAGGTTTTCATTATGTGAATAATTTTAAAATCTTAGCTCAAACGGCTGCAAAACCTCTTTCTTTCGCCAAGACAATGCGTTTCTCACTGTTACATGCATTTGAATGGGAAACTCGCCCGAGACAAAGTATAGGTTTTCATTATGTGAATAATTTTAAAATCTTAGCTCAAACGGCTGCAAAACCTGTTTGCCCAGCACGGAGATATTGAGTTTTATAAGATAAAGCCATAAACATGTTTGTCTGAGACCTCTATCAAAAGTTACAGCGATTTATATGAAGTTGTTCAAAAACGCTTTCTTTCGCCAAGACAGTGTGTTTCTCACTGTTACATGCATTTGAATGGGAAACTCGCCCGAGACAAAGTATAGGTTTTCATTATGTGAATAATTTTAAAATCTTAGCTCAAACGGCTGCAAAACCTCTTTCTTTCACCAAGACAATGCGTTTCTCACTGTTACATGCATTTGAATGGGAAACTCGCCTCAGACAAAGTATAGGTTTTCATTATGTGAATAATTTTAAAATCTTAGCTCAAACGGCTGCAAAACCTGTTTTCCCAGCACGGAGATATTGAGTTTTATAAGATAAAGCCATAAACATGTGTGTCTGAGTCTTCTATCAAAAGTTACAGCGATTTATATGAAGTTGTTCAAAAACGCTTTCTTTCGCCAAGACAATGCGTTTCTCACTGTTACATGCATTTGAATGGGAAACTCGACTGAAAAAAAGTATAGGTTTTCATTATGTGAATAATTTTAAAATCTTAGCTCAAACGGCTGCAAAACCTGTTTGCCCAGCACGGAGATATTGAGTTTTATAAGATAAAGCCATAAACATGTGTGTCTGAGTCTTCTATCAAAAGTTACAGCGATTTATATGAAGTTGTTCAAAAACGCTTTCTTTCGCCAAGACAATGCGTTTCTCACGGTTACATGCATTTGAATGGGAAACTCGCCTCAGACAAAGTATAGGTTTTCATTATGTGAATAATTTTAAAATCTTAGCTCAAACGGCTGCAAAACCTGTTTGCCCAGCACGGAGATATTGAGTTTTATAAGATAAAGCCATAAACATGTGTGTCTGAGTCTTCTATCAAAAGTTACAGCGATTTATATGAAGTTGTTCAAAAACGCTTTCTTTCGCCAAGACAATGCGTTTCTCACTGTTACATGCATTTGAATGGGAAACTCGCCCGAGCCAAAGTATAGGTTTTCATTATGTGAATAATTTTTAAATCTTAGCTCAAATGGCTTCAAAACCTGTTTGCCGAGCACGGAGATATTGAGTTTTATAAGATAAAGCCATAAACATGTTTGTCTGAGTCCTCTATCAAAAGTTACAGCGATTTATATGAAGTTGTTCAAAAACGCTTTATTTCGCCAAGACAATGCGTTTCTCACTGTTACATGCATTTGAATGGGAAACTCGCCCGAGACAAAGTATAGGTTTTCATTATGTGAATAATTTTAAAATCTTAGCTCAAACGGCTGCAAAACCTGTTTGCCCAGCACGGAGATATTGAGTTTTATAAGATAAAGCCATAAACATGTTTGTCTGAGACCTCTATCAAAAGTTACAGCTATTTATATGAAGTTGTACAAAAACGCTTTCTTTCGCCAAGACAATGCGTTTCTCACTGTTACATGCATTTGAATGGGAAACTCACCCGAGACAAAGTATAGGTTTTCATTATGTGAATAATTTTAAAATCTTAGCTCAAACGGCTGCAAAACCTGTTTGCCCAGCACGGAGATATTGAGTTTTATAAGATAAAGCCATAAACATGTGTTTCTGAGTCTTCTATCAAAAGTTACAGCGATTTATATGAAGTTGTACGAAAATGCTTTCTTTCGCCAAGACAGTGTTTCTCACTGTTACATGCATTTGAATGGGAAACTCACCCGAGACAAAGTATAGGTTTTCATTATGTGAATAATTTTAAAATCTTAGCTCAAACGGCTGCAAAACCTGTTTGCCCAGCACGGAGATATTGAGTTTTATAAGATAAAGCCATGAACATGTTTGTCTGAGTCTTCTATCAAAAGTTACAGCGATTTATATGAAGTTGTTCAAAAACGCTTTCTTTCGCCAAGACAATGCGTTTCTCACTGTTACATGCATTTGAATGGGAAACTCACCCGAGACAAAGTATAGGTTTTCATTATGTGAATAATTTTAAAATCTTAGCTCAAACGGCTGCAAAACCTCTTTCTTTCGCCAAGACAATGCGTTTCTCACTGTTACATGCATTTGAATGGGAAACTCGCCCCAGACAAAGTATAGGTTTTCATTATGTGAATAATTTTTAAATATTAGCTCAAATGGCTGCAAAACCTGTTTGCCCAGCACGGAGATATTGAGTTTTATAAGATAAAGCCATAAACATGTGTTTCTGAGTCCTCTATCAAAAGTTACAGCGATTTATATGAAGTTGTTCAAAAACGCTTTCTTTCGCCAAGACAATGCGTTTCTCACGGTTACATGCATTTGAATGGGAAACTCGCCTCAGACAAAGTATAGGTTTTCATTATGTGAATAATTTTAAAATCTTAGCTCAAACGGCTGCAAAACCTGTTTGCCCAGCACGGAGATATTGAGTTTTATAAGATAAAGCCATAAACATGTGTTTCTGACTCCTCTATCAAAAGTTACAGCGATTTATATGAAGTTGTACAAAAACGCTTTATTTCGCCAAGACAATGCGTTTCTCACTGTTACATGCATTTGAATGGGGAACTCGACCGAAACAAAGTATAGGGTTTCATTATGTGAATAATTTTAAAATCTTAGCTCAAATGGCTTCAAAACCTGTTTGCCCAGCACGGAGATATTGAGTTTTATAAGATAAAGACATAAACATGTGTTTCTGAGTCCTCTATCAAAAGTTACAGCGATTTATATGAAGTTGTTCAAAAACGCTTTCTTTCGCCAAGACAATGCGTTTCTCACGGTTACATGCATTTGAATGGGAAACTCGCCTCAGACAAAGTATAGGTTTTCATTATGTGTATAACTTGAAAATCTTAGCTCAAACTGCTGCAAATCCTGTTTTCCCAGCACGGAGATATTGAGTTCTATAAGAAAAAGCCATAAACATGTGTATCCGAGTCTTCTATCAAAAGTTACAGCTATTTATATGAAGTTGTACAAAAACGCTTTCTTTCGCCAAGACAATGCGTTTCTCACTGTTACATGCATTTGAATGGGAAACTCGCCCGAGACAAAGTATAGGTTTTCATTATGTGAATAATTTTAAAATCTTAGCTCAAATGGCTGCAAAACCTGTTTGCCCAGCACGGAGATATTGAGTTTTATAAGATAAAGCCATAAACATGTGTTTCTGAGTCCTCTATCAAAAGTTACAGCGATTTATATGAAGTTGTTCAAAAACGCTTTCTTTCGCCAAGACAATGCGTTTCTCACGGTTACATGCATTTGAATGGGAAACTCGCCTCAGACAAAGTATAGGTTTTCATTATGTGAATAATTTTAAAATCTTAGCTCAAACGGCTGCAAAACCTGTTTGCCCAGCACGGAGATATTGAGTTTTATAAGATAAAGCCATAAACATGTGTTTCTGAGTCCTCTATCAAAAGTTACAGCGATTTATATGAAGTTGTTCAAAAACGCTTTCTTTCGCCAAGACAATGCGTTTCTCACGGTTACATGCATTTGAATGGGAAACTCGCCTCAGACAAAGTATAGGTTTTCATTATGTGAATAATTTTAAAATCTTAGCTCAAACGGCTGCAAAACCTGTTTGCCCAGCACGGAGATATTGAGTTTTATAAGATAAAGCCATAAACATGTGTTTCTGACTCCTCTATCAAAAGTTACAGCGATTTATATGAAGTTGTACAAAAACGCTTTATTTCGCCAAGACAATGCGTTTCTCACTGTTACATGCATTTGAATGGGGAACTCGACCGAAACAAAGTATAGGTTTTCATTATGTGAATAATTTTAAAATCTTAGCTCAAATGGCTTCAAAACCTGTTTGCCCAGCACGGAGATATTGAGTTTTATAAGATAAAGCCATAAACATGTGTTTCTGAGTCCTCTATCAAAAGTTACAGCGATTTATATGAAGTTGTTCAAAAACGCTTTCTTTCGCCAAGACAATGCGTTTCTCACGGTTACATGCATTTGAATGGGAAACTCACCCGAGACAAAGTATAGGTTTTCATTATGTGAATAATTTTAAAATCTTAGCTCAAACGGCTGCAAAACCTGTTTGCCCAGCACGGGGATATTGAGTTTTATAAGATAAAGCCATAAACATGTTTGTCTGAGTCTTCTATCAAAAGTTACAGCGATTTATATGAAGTTGTTCAAAAACGCTTTCTTTCGCCAAGACAATGCGTTTCTCACTGTTACATGCATTTGAATGGGAAACTCACCCGAGACAAAGTATAGGTTTTCATTATGTGAATAATTTTAAAATCTTAGCTCAAACGGCTGCAAAACCTGTTTGCCCAGCACGGAGATATTGAGTTTTATAAGATAAAGCCATAAACATGTGTGTCTGAGTCTTCTATCAAAAGTTACAGCGATTTATATGAAGTTGTTCAAAAACGCTTTCTTTCGCCAAGACAATGCGTTTCTCACTGTTACATGCATTTGAATGGGAAACTCGCCTGAAAAAAAGTATAGGTTTTCATTATGTGAATAATTTTAAAATCCTAGCTCAAACGGCTGCAAAACCTGTTTGCCCAGCACGGAGATATTGAGTTCTATAAGATAAAGCCATGAACATGTTTGTCTGAGTCTTCTATCAAAAGTTACAGCGATTTATATGAAGTTGTTCAAAAACGCTTTCTTTCGCCAAGACAATGCGTTTCTCACTGTTACATGCATTTGAATGGGAAACTCACCCGAGACAAAGTATAGGTTTTCATTATGTGAATAATTTTAAAATCTTAGCTCAAACGGCTGCAAAACCTCTTTCTTTCGCCAAGACAATGCGTTTTTCACTGTTACATGCATTTGAATGGGAAACTCGCCCCAGACAAAGTATAGGTTTTCATTATGTGAATAATTTTAAAATCTTAGCTCAAATGGCTTCAAAACCTGTTTGCCCAGCACGGAGATATTGAGTTTTATAAGATAAAGCCATAAACATGTGTTTCTGAGTCCTCTATCAAAAGTTACAGCGATTTATATGAAGTTGTTCAAAAACGCTTTCTTTCGCCAAGACAATGCGTTTCTCACGGTTACATGCATTTGAATGGGAAACTCGCCTCAGACAAAGTATAGGTTTTCATTATGTGAATAATTTTAAAATCTTAGCTCAAACGGCTGCAAAACCTGTTTGCCCAGCACGGAGATATTGAGTTTTATAAGATAAAGCCATAAACATGTGTTTCTGAGTCCTCTATCAAAAGTTACAGCGATTTATATGAAGTTGTACAAAAACGCTTTATTTCGCCAAGACAATGCGTTTCTCACTGTTACATGCATTTGAATGGGAAACTCACCCGAGACAAAGTATAGGTTTTCATTATGTGAATAATTTTAAAATCTTAGCTCAAACGGCTGCAAAACCTGTTTGCCCAGCACGGAGATATTGAGTTTTATAAGATAAAGCCATAAACATGTGTGTCTGAGTCTTCTATCAAAAGTTACAGCGATTTATATGAAGTTGTTCAAAAACGCTTTCTTTCGCCAAGACAATGCGTTTCTCACTGTTACATGCATTTGAATGGGAAACTCGCCTGAAAAAAAGTATAGGTTTTCATTATGTGAATAATTTTAAAATCCTAGCTCAAACGGCTGCAAAACCTGTTTGCCCAGCACGGAGATATTGAGTTTTATAAGATAAAGCCATGAACATGTTTGTCTGAGTCTTCTATCAAAAGTTACAGCGATTTATATGAAGTTGTTCAAAAACGCTTTCTTTCGCCAAGACAATGCGTTTTTCACTGTTACATGCATTTGAATGGGAAACTCGCCCCAGACAAAGTATAGGTTTTCATTATGTGAATAATTTTAAAATCTTAGCTCACACGGCTGCAAAACCTCTTTCTTTCGCCAAGACAATGCGTTTCTCACTGTTACATGCATTTGAATGGGAAACTCGCCCGAGACAAAGTATAGGTTTTCATTATGTGAATAATTTTAAAATCTTAGCTCAAATGGCTTCAAAACCTGTTTGCCCAGCACGGAGATATTGAGTTTTATAAGATAAAGCCATAAACATGTGTTTCTGAGTCCTCTATCAAAAGTTACAGCGATTTATATGAAGTTGTACAAAAACGCTTTATTTCGCCAAGACAATGCGTTTCTCACTGTTACATGCATTTGAATGGGGAACTCGACCGAAACAAAGTATAGGTTTTCATTATGTGTATAACTTGAAAATCTTAGCTCAAACAGCTGCAAAACCTGTTTGCCCAGCACGGGGACCTTGAGTTCTATAAGATAAAGCCATAAACATGTGTTTCTGAGTCCTCTAGCAAAAGTTACAGCGATTTATATGAAGTTGTACAAAAACGCTTTATTTCGCCAAGACAGTGCGTTTCTCACTGTTACATGCATTTGAATGGGGAACTCGACCGAAACAAAGTATAGGTTTTCATTATGTGAATAACTTGAAAATCTTAGCTCAAACAGCTGCAAATCCTGTTTTCCCAGCACAGGAACCTTGAGTTCTATAAGATAAAGCCATAAACATGTGTATCCGAGTCTTCTATCAAAAGTTACAGCTATTTATATGAAGTTGTACAAAAACGTTTTATTTCGCCAAGACAATGCGTTTCTCACTGTTACATGCATTTGAATGGGGAACTCGACCGAAACAAAGTATAGGTTTTCATTATGTGTATAACTTGGAAATCTTAGCTCAAACAGCTGCAAAACCTTTTTGCCCAGCACGGGGACCTTGAGTTCTATAAGATAAAGCCATAAACATGTGTATCCGAGTCTTCTAGCAAAAGTTACAGCTATTTATATGAAGTTGTACAAAAACGCTTTCTTTTGCCAAGACAGTGCATTTCTCACTGTTACATGCATTTGAATGGGGAACTCGCCCGAAACAAAGTATAGGTTTTCATTATGTGTATAACTTGGAAATCTTAGCTCAAACAGCTGCAAATCCTGTTTTCCCAGCACAGGGACCTTGAGTTCTATAAGATAAAGCCATAAACATGTGTGTCTGAGTCTTCTATCAAAAGTTACAGCGATTTATATGAAGTTGTTCAAAAACGCTTTATTTCGCCAAGACAATGCGTTTCTCACTGTTACATGCATTTGAATGGGAAACTCGCCTGAAAAAAAGTATAGGTTTTCATTATGTGAATAATTTTAAAATCTTAGCTCAAACGGCTGCAAAACCTGTTTGCCCAGCACGGAGATATTGAGTTTTATAAGATAAAGCCATAAACATGTTTGTCTGAGTCTTCTATCAAAAGTTACAGCGATTTATATGAAGTTGTTCAAAAACGCTTTCTTTCGCCAAGACAATGCGTTTCTCACGGTTACATGCATTTGAATGGGAAACTCGCCTCAGACAAAGTATAGGTTTTCATTATGTGAATAATTTTAAAATCTTAGCTCAAACGGCTGCAAAACCTGTTTGCCCAGCACGGAGATATTGAGTTTTATAAGATAAAGCCATAAACATGTGTTTCTGAGTCCTCTATCAAAAGTTACAGCGATTTATATGAAGTTGTTCAAAAACGCTTTCTTTCGCCAAGACAATGCGTTTCTCACGGTTACATGCATTTGAATGGGAAACTCGCCTCAGACAAAGTATAGGTTTTCATTATGTGAATAATTTTAAAATCTTAGCTCAAACGGCTGCAAAACAAACAAAGTATAGGTTTTCATTATGTGAATAATTTTAAAATCTTAGCTCAAACGGCTGCAAAACCTGTTTGCCCAGCACGGAGATATTGAGTTTTATAAGATAAAGCCATAAACATGTGTATCCGAGTCTTCTATCAAAAGTTACAGCTATTTATATGAAGTTGTACAAAAACGCTTTCTTTCGCCAAGACAGTGCGTTTCTCACTGTTACATGCATTTGAATGGGGAACTCGACCGAAACAAAGTATAGGTTTTCATTATGTGTATAACTTGGAAATCTTAGCTCAAACAGCTGCAAATCCTGTTTTCCCAGCACAGGGACTTTGAGTTCTATAAGATAAAGCCATAAACATGTGTATCCGAGTCTTCTAGCAAAAGTTACAGCTATTTATATGAAGTTGTACAAAAACGCTTTCTTTCGCCAAGACAGTGCATTTCTCACTGTTACATGCATTTGAATGGGAAACTCGCCTGAAAAAAAGTATAGGTTTTCATTATGTGAATAATTTTAAAATCTTAGCTCAAATGGCTTCAAAACCTGTTTGCCCAGCACGGAGATATTGAGTTTTATAAGATAAAGCCATAAACATGTGTGTCTGAGTCCTCTATCAAAAGTTACAGCGATTTATATGAAGTTGTTCAAAAACGCTTTATTTCGCCAAGACAATGCGTTTCTCACTGTTACATGCATTTGAATGGGAAACTCACCCGAGACAAAGTATAGGTTTTCATTATGTGAATAATTTTAAAATCTTAGCTCAAACGGCTGCAAAACCTGTTTGCCCAGCACGGGGATATTGAGTTCTATAAGATAAAGCCATAAACATGTTTGTCTGAGTCTTCTATCAAAAGTTACAGCGATTTATATGAAGTTGTTCAAAAACGCTTTATTTCGCCAAGACAATGTGTTTCTCACTGTTACATGCATTTGAATGGGAAACTCGCCTGAAAAAAAGTATAGGTTTTCATTATGTGAATAATTTTAAAATCTTAGCTCAAACGGCTGCAAAACAAACAAAGTATAGGTTTTCATTATGTGAATAATTTTAAAATCTTAGCTCAAACGGCTGCAAAACCTGTTTGCCCAGCACGGAGATATTGAGTTTTATAAGATAAAGCCATAAACATGTGTATCCGAGTCTTCTATCAAAAGTTACAGCTATTTATATGAAGTTGTACAAAAACGCTTTCTTTCGCCAAGACAGTGCGTTTCTCACTGTTACATGCATTTGAATGGGAAACTCACCCGAGACAAAGTATAGGTTTTCATTATGTGAATAATTTTTTAATCTTAGCTCAAACGGCTGCAAAACCTGTTTGCCCAGCATGGAGATATTGAGTTCTATAAGATAAAGCCATAAACATGTTTGTCTGAGTCTTCTATCAAACGTTACAGCGATTTATATGAAGTTGTTCAAAAACGCTTTATTTCGCCAAGACAATGCGTTTCTCACTGTTACATGCATTTGAATGGGGAACTCGACCGAAACAAAGTATAGGTTTTCATTATGTGTATAACTTGGAAATCTTAGCTCAAACAGCTGCAAAACCTGTTTTCCCAGCACGGGGACCTTGAGTTCTATAAGTTAAAGCCATAAACATGTGTATCCGAGTCTTCCATCAAAAGTTACAGCTATTTATATGAAGTTGTACAAAAACGCTTTCTTTCGCCAACACAATGCGTTTCTCACTGTTACATGCATTTGAATGGGAAACTCGCCCGAGACAAAGTATAGGTTTTCATTATGTGAATAACTTGGAATTCTTAGCTCAAACAGCTGCAAAACCTGTTTGCCCAGCACGGGGACCTTGAGTTCTATAAGATAAAGCCATAAACATGTTTGTCTGAGTCTTCCATCAAAAGTTACAGCTATTTATATGAAGTTGTACAAAACCTCTTTCTTTCGCCAAGACAATGCGTTTCTCACTGTTACATGCATTTGAATGGGAAACTCGCCCGAGACAAAGTATAGGTTTTCATTATGTGAATAACTTGGAAATCTTAGCTCAAACAGCTGCAAAACCTGTTTTCCTAGCACGGGGACCTTGAGTTCTATAAGATAAAGCCATAAACATGTGTATCCGAGTCTTCCATCAAAAGTTACAGCTATTTATATGAAGTTGTACAAAACCTCTTTCTTTCGCCAAGACAATGCGTTTCTCACTGTTACATGCATTTGAATGGGAAACTCGCCCGAGACAAAGTATAGGTTTTCATTATGTGAATAACTTGGAAATCTTAGCTCAAACAGCTGCAAAACCTGTTTTCCCAGCACGGGGACCTTGAGTTCTATAAGATAAAGCCATAAACATGTGTATCTGAGTCTTCTATCAAAAGTTACAGCTATTCATATGAAGTTGTACAAAAACGCTTTCTTTCGCCAAGACAGTGCGTTTCTCACTGTTACATGCATTTGAATGGGGAACTCGCCCGAAACAAAGTATAGGTTTTCATTATGTGAATAACTTGGAAATCTTAGCTCAAACAGCTGCAAAACCTGTTTTCCCAGCACGGGGACCTTGAGTTCTATAAGTTAAAGCCATAAACATGTATATCCGAGTCTTCCATCAAAAGTTACAGCTATTTATATGAAGTTGTACAAAACCTCTTTCTTTCGCCAACACAATGCGTTTCTCACAATGCGTTTGAATGGGAAACTCGCCTGAAACAAAGTATAGGTTTTCATTATGTGAATAATTTTAAAATCTTAGCTCAAACGGCTGCAAAACCTGTTTGCCCAGCACGGAGATATTGAGTTTTATAAGATAAAGCCATAAACATGTGTATCCGAGTCTTCTATCAAAAGTTACAGCTATTTATATGAAGTTGTACAAAAACGCTTTCTTTCGCCAAGACAGTGCGTTTCTCACTGTTACATGCATTTGAATGGGGAACTCGACCGAAACAAAGTATAGGTTTTCATTATGTGTATAACTTGGAAATCTTAGCTCAAACAGCTGCAAATCCTGTTTTCCCAGCACAGGGACTTTGAGTTCTATAAGATAAAGCCATAAACATGTGTATCCGAGTCTTCTAGCAAAAGTTACAGCTATTTATATGAAGTTGTACAAAAACGCTTTCTTTCGCCAAGACAGTGCATTTCTCACTGTTACATGCATTTGAATGGGAAACTCACCCGAGACAAAGTATAGGTTGTCATTATGTGAATAATTTTAAAATCTTAGCTCAAACGGCTGCAAAACCTGTTTGCCCAGCACGGGGATATTGAGTTCTATAAGATAAAGCCATAAACATGTTTGTCTGAGTCTTCTATCAAAAGTTACAGCGATTTATATGAAGTTGTTCAAAAACGCTTTCTTTCGCCAAGACAATGCGTTTCTCACGGTTACATGCATTTGAATGGGAAACTCACCCGAGACAAAGTATAGGTTTTCATTATGTGAATAATTTTTAAATCTTAGCTCAAACGGCTGCAAAACCTGTTTGCCCAACATGGAGATATTGAGTTCTATAAGATAAAGCCATAAACATGTTTGTCTGAGTCTTCTATCAAACGTTACAGCGATTTATATGAAGTTGTTCAAAAACGCTTTATTTCGCCAAGACAATGCGTTTCTCACTGTTACATGCATTTGAATGGAAAACTCGCCTGAAAAAAAGTATAGGTTTTCATTATGTGAATAATTTTAAAATCTTAGCTCAAACGGCTGCAAAACAAACAAAGTATAGGTTTTCATTATGTGAATAATTTTAAAATCTTAGCTCAAACGGCTGCAAAACCTGTTTGCCCAGCACGGAGATATTGAGTTTTATAAGATAAAGCCATAAACATGTGTATCCGAGTCTTCCATCAAAAGTTACAGCTATTTATATGAAGTTGTACAAAAACGCTTTCTTTCGCCAACACAATGCGTTTCTCACTGTTACATGCATTTGAATGGGAAACTCGCCCGAGACAAAGTATAGGTTTTCATTATGTGAATAACTTGGAATTCTTAGCTCAAACAGCTGCAAAACCTGTTTGCCCAGCACGGGGACCTTGAGTTCTATAAGATAAAGCCATAAACATGTTTGTCTGAGTCTTCTATCAAAAGTTACAGCTATTCATATAAAGTTGTACAAAAACGCTTTCTTTCGCCAAGACAGTGCGTTTCTCACTGTTACATGCATTTGAATGGGGAACTCGCCCGAAACAAAGTATAGGTTTTCATTATGTGAATAACTTGGAAATCTTAGCTCAAACAGCTGCAAAACCTGTTTTCCCAGCACGGGGACCTTGAGTTCTATAAGTTAAAGCCATAAACATGTATATCCGAGTCTTCCATCAAAAGTTACAGCTATTTATATGAAGTTGTACAAAACCTCTTTCTTTCGCCAAGACAGTGCGTTTCTCACTGTTACATGCATTTGAATGGGGAACTCGCCCGAAACAAAGTATAGGTTTTCATTATGTGAATAACTTGGAAATCTTAGGTCAAACAGCTGCAAAACCTGTTTTCCCAGCACGGGGACCTTGAGTTCTATAAGTTAAAGCCATAAACATGTATATCCGAGTCTTCCATCAAAAGTTACAGCTATTTATATGAAGTTGTACAAAACCTCTTTCTTTCGCCAACACAATGCGTTTCTCACAATGCGTTTGAATGGGAAACTCGCCTGAAACAAAGTATAGGTTTTCATTATGTGAATAATTTTAAAATCTTAGCTCAAACGGCTGCAAAACCTCTTTCTTTCGCCAAGACAATGCGTTTCTCACTGTTACATGCATTTGAATGGGAAACTCGCCCGAGACAAAGTATAGGTTTTCATTATGTGACTAATTTTAAAATCTTAGCTCAAACGGCTGCAAAACCTGTTTGCCCAGCACAGAGATATTGAGTTTTATAAGATAAAGCCATGAACATGTTTGTCTGAGTCTTCTATCAAAAGTTACAGCGATTTATATGAAATTGTACGAAAATGCTTTCTTTCGCCAAGACAGTGTGTTTCTCACTGTTACATGCATTTGAATGGGAAACTCACCTGAGACAAAGTATAGGTTTTCATTATGTGAATAATTTTAAAATCTTAGCTCAAACGGCTGCAAAACCTGTTTGCCCAGCACGGAGATATTGAGTTTTATAAGATAAAGCCATAAACATGTGTGTCTTAGTCTTCTATCAAAAGTTACAGCGATTTATATGAAGTTGTTGAAAAACGCTTTCTTTCGCCAAGACAATGCGTTTCTCACTGTTACATGCATTTGAATGGGGAACTCGACCGAAACAAAGTATAGGTTTTCATTATGTGAATAACTTGGAAATCTTAGCTCAAACAGCTGCAAAACCTGTGTTCCCAGCACGGGGACCTTGAGTTCTATAAGATAAAGCCATAAACATGTGTATCCGAGTCTCCTATCAAAAGTTACATTGATTTATATGAAGTTGTACAAAAACGCTTTCTTTCGCCAAGACAGTGCGTTTCTCACTGTTACATGCATTTGAATGGGGAACTCGACCGACACAAAGTATAGGTTTTCATTATGTGAATAACTTGGAAATCTTAGCTCAAACAGCTGCAAAACCTGTTTTCCCAGCACGGGGACCTTGAGTTCTATAAGTTAAAGCCATAAACATGTTTGTCTGAGTCTTCTATCAAAGGTTACAGCTATTCATATGAAGTTGTACAAAAACGCTTTCTTTCGCCAAGACAATGCGTTTCTCACTGTTACATGCATTTGAATGGGGAACTCGACCGAAACAAAGTATAGGTTTTCATTATGTGAATAACTTGGAAATCTTAGCTCAAACAGTTGCAAAACCTTTTTTCCCAACACGGGGACCTTGAGTTCTATAAGTTAAAGCCATAAACATGTGTATCCGAGTCTCCTATCAAAAGTTACATTGATTTATATGAAGTTGTACAAAAACGCTTTCTTTCGCCAATACAATGCGTTTCTCACTGTTACATGCATTTGAATGGGAAACTCGCCTGAAACAAAGTATAGGTTTTCATTATGTGAATAATTTTAAAATCTTAGCTCAAACGGCTGCAAAACCTCTTTCTTTCGCCAAGACAATGCGTTTCTCACTGTTACATGCATTTGAATGGGAAACTCGCCCGAGACAAAGTATAGGTTTTCATTATGTGACTAATTTTAAAATCTTAGCTCAAACGGCTGCAAAACCTGTTTGCCCAGCACAGAGATATTGAGTTTTATAAGATAAAGCCATGAACATGTTTGTCTGAGTCTTCTATCAAAAGTTACAGCGATTTATATGAAATTGTACGAAAATGCTTTCTTTTGCCAAGACAGTGTGTTTCTCACTGTTACATGCATTTGAATGGGAAACTCACCTGAGACAAAGTATAGGTTTTCATTATGTGAATAATTTTAAAATCTTAGCTCAAACGGCTGCAAAACCTGTTTGCCCAGCACGGAGATATTGAGTTTTATAAGATAAAGCCATAAACATGTGTGTCTTAGTCTTCTATCAAAAGTTACAGCGATTTATATGAAGTTGTTGAAAAACGCTTTCTTTCGCCAAGACAATGCGTTTCTCACTGTTACATGCATTTGAATGGGGAACTCGACCGAAACAAAGTATAGGTTTTCATTATGTGAATAACTTGGAAATCTTAGCTCAAACAGCTGCAAAACCTGTGTTCCCAGCACGGGAACCTTGAGTTCTATAAGATAAAGCCATAAACATGTGTATCCGAGTCTCCTATCAAAAGTTACATTGATTTATATGAAGTTGTACAAAAACGCTTTCTTTCGCCAAGACAGTGCGTTTCTCACTGTTACATGCATTTGAATGGGGAACTCGACCGAAACAAAGTATAGGTTTTCATTATGTGAATAACTTGGAAATCTTAGCTCACACAGCTGCAAAACCTGTGTTCCCAGCACGGGGACCTTGAGTTCTATAAGTTAAAGCCATAAACATGTGTATCCGAGTCTCCTATCAAAAGTTACATTGATTTATATGAAGTTGTACAAAAACGCTTTCTTTCGCCAAGACAGTGCGTTTCTCACTGTTACATGCATTTGAATGGGGAACTCGACCGAAACAAAGTATAGGTTTTCATTATGTGAATAACTTGGAAATCTTAGCTCAAACAGTTGCAAAACCTTTTTTCCCAACACGGGGACCTTGAGTTCTATAAGTTAAAGCCATAAACATGTGTATCCGAGTCTCCTATCAAAAGTTACATTGATTTATATGAAGTTGTACAAAAACGCTTTCTTTCGCCAATACAATGCGTTTCTCACTGTTACATGCATTTGAATGGGAAACTCGCCTGAAACAAAGTATAGGTTTTCATTATGTGAATAATTTTAAAATCTTAGCTCAAACGGCTGCAAAACCTCTTTCTTTCGCCAAGACAATGCGTTTCTCACTGTTACATGCATTTGAATGGGAAACTCGCCCGAGACAAAGTATAGGTTTTCATTATGTGAATAATTTTAAAATCTTAGCTCAAACGGCTGCAAAACCTCTTTCTTTCGCCAAGACAGTGCGTTTCTCACTGTTACATGCATTTGAATGGGGAACTCGACCGACACAAAGTATAGGTTTTCATTATGTGAATAACTTGGAAATCTTAGCTCAAACAGCTGCAAAACCTGTTTTCCCAGCACGGGGACCTTGAGTTCTATAAGATAAAGCCATAAACATGTGTATCCGAGTCTCCTATCAAAAGTTACATTGATTTATATGAAGTTGTACAAAAACGCTTTCTTTCGCCAATACAATGCGTTTCTCACTGTTACATGCATTTGAATGGGAAACTCGCCTGAAACAAAGTATAGGTTTTCATTATGTGAATAATTTTAAAACCTCAGCTCAAACGGCTGCAAAACCTCTTTCTTTCGCCAAGACAATGCGTTTCTCACTGTTACATGCATTTGAATGGGAAACTCGCCCGAGACAAAGTATAGGTTTTCATTATGTGAATAATTTTAAAATCTTAGCTCAAACGGCTGCAAAACCTGTTTGCCCAGCACAGAGATATTGAGTTTTATAAGATAAAGCCATGAACATGTTTGTCTGAGTCTTCTATCAAAAGTTACAGCGATTTATATGAAGTTGTACGAAAATGCTTTCTTTCGCCAAGACAGTGTGTTTCTCACTGTTACATGCATTTGAATGGGAAACTCACCTGAGACAAAGTATAGGTTTTCATTATGTGAATAATTTTAAAATCTTAGCTCAAACGGCTGCAAAACCTGTTTGCCCAGCACGGAGATATTGAGTTTTATAAGATAAAGCCATAAACATGTGTGTCTTAGTCTCCTATCAAAAGTTACATTGATTTATATGAAGTTGTACAAAAACGCTTTCTTTCGCCAAGACAGTGCGTTTCTCACTGTTACATGCATTTGAATGGGGAACTCGACCGAAACAAAGTATAGGTTTTCATTATGTGAATAACTTGGAAATCTTAGCTCAAACAGTTGCAAAACCTTTTTTCCCAACACGGGGACCTTGAGTTCTATAAGTTAAAGCCATGAACATGTGTATCCGAGTCTCCTATCAAAAGTTACATTGATTTATATGAAGTTGTACAAAAACGCTTTCTTTCGCCAATACAATGCGTTTCTCACTGTTACATGCATTTGAATGGGAAACTCGCCTGAAACAAAGTATAGGTTTTCATTATGTGAATAATTTTAAAATCTTAGCTCAAACGGCTGCAAAACCTCTTTCTTTCGCCAAGACAATGCGTTTCTCACTGTTACATGCATTTGAATGGGAAACTCGCCTGAAACAAAGTATAGGTTTTCATTATGTGAATAATTTTAAAATCTTAGCTCAAACGGCTGCAAAACCTGTTTGCCCAGCACGGAGATATTGAGTTCTATAAGAAAAAGCCATAAACATGTGTATCCGAGTCTTCTATCAAAAGTTACAGCTATTTATATGAAGTTGTACAAAAACGCTTTCTTTCGCCAAGACAGTGCGTTTCTCACTGTTACATGCATTTGAATGGGGAACTCGACCGAAACAAAGTATAGGTTTTCATTATGTGTATAACTTGGAAATCTTAGCTCAAACAGCTGCAAATCCTGTTTTCCCAGCACAGGGACTTTGAGTTCTATAAGATAAAGCCATAAACATGTGTATCCGAGTCTTCTAGCAAAAGTTACAGCTATTTATATGAAGTTGTACAAAAACGCTTTCTTTCGCCAAGACAGTGCATTTCTCACTGTTACATGCATTTGAATGGGAAACTCGCCTGAAAAAAAGTATAGGTTTTCATTATGTGAATAATTTTAAAATCTTAGCTCAAATGGCTTCAAAACCTGTTTGCCCAGCACGGAGATATTGAGTTTTATAAGATAAAGCCATAAACATGTGTGTCTGAGTCCTCTATCAAAAGTTACAGCGATTTATATGAAGTTGTTCAAAAACGCTTTATTTCGCCAAGACAGTGTGTTTCTCACGGTTACATGCATTTGAATGGGAAACTCGCCTCAGACAAAGTATAGGTTTTCATTATGTGAATAATTTTAAAATCTTAGCTCAAACGGCTGCAAAACCTGTTTGCCCAGCACGGAGATATTGAGTTTTATAAGATAAAGCCATGAACATGTTTGTCTGAGTCTTCTATCAAAAGTTACAGCGATTTATATGAAGTTGTTCAAAAACGCTTTATTTCGCCAAGACAGTGTGTTTCTCACGGTTACATGCATTTGAATGGGAAACTCGCCTCAGACAAAGTATAGGTTTTCATTATGTGAATAATTTTAAAATCTTAGCTCAAACGGCTGCAAAACCTGTTTGCCCAGCACGGAGATATTGAGTTCTATAAGATAAAGCCATAAACATGTTTGTCTGAGTCTTCTATCAAAAGTTACAGCGATTTATATGAAGTTGTTCAAAAACGCTTTATTTCGCCAAGACAATGCGTTTCTCACTGTTACATGCATTTGAATGGGGAACTCGACCGAAACAAAGTATAGGTTTTCATTATGTGAATAACTTGAAAATCTTAGCTCAAACAGCTGCAAATCCTGTTTTCCCAGCACAGGAACCTTGAGTTATATAAGATAAAGCCATAAACATGTGTGTCTGAGTCTTCTATCAAAAGTTACAGCGATTTATATGAAGTTGTACAAAAACGCTTTCTTTCGCCAAGACAGTGTGTTTCTCACTGTTACATGCATTTGAATGGGGAACTCGACCGAAACAAAGTATAGGTTTTCATTATGTGTATAACTTGGAAATCTTAGCTCAAACAGCTGCAAATCCTGTTTTCCCAGCACAGGGACTTTGAGTTCTATAAGATAAAGCCATAAACATGTGTATCCGAGTCTTCTAGCAAAAGTTACAGCTATTTATATGAAGTTGTACAAAAACGCTTTCTTTCGCCAAGACAGTGCATTTCTCACTGTTACATGCATTTGAATGGGAAACTCGCCTGAAAAAAAGTATAGGTTTTCATTATGTGAATAATTTTAAAATCTTAGCTCAAATGGCTTCAAAACCTGTTTGCCCAGCACGGAGATATTGAGTTTTATAAGATAAAGCCATAAACATGTGTGTCTGAGTCCTCTATCAAAAGTTACAGCGATTTATATGAAGTTGTTCAAAAACGCTTTATTTCGCCAAGACAGTGTGTTTCTCACGGTTACATGCATTTGAATGGGAAACTCGCCTCAGACAAAGTATAGGTTTTCATTATGTGAATAATTTTAAAATCTTAGCTCAAACGGCTGCAAAACCTGTTTGCCCAGCACGGAGATATTGAGTTTTATAAGATAAAGCCATGAACATGTTTGTCTGAGTCTTCTATCAAAAGTTACAGCGATTTATATGAAGTTGTTCAAAAACGCTTTATTTCGCCAAGACAATGCGTTTCTCACTGTTACATGCATTTGAATGGGGAAACTCACCCGAGACAAAGTATAGGTTTTCATTATGTGAATAATTTTAAAATCTTAGCTCAAACGGCTGCAAAACCTGTTTGCCCAGCACGGGGATATTGAGTTCTATAAGAAAAAACCATAAACATGTGTATCCGAGTCTTCTATCAAAAGTTACAGCTATTTATATGAAGTTGTACAAAAACGCTTTCTTTCGCCAAGACAGTGCGTTTCTCACTGTTACATGCATTTGAATGGGGAACTCGACCGAAACAAAGTATAGGTTTTCATTATGTGAATAATTTTAAAATCTTAGCTCAAACGGCTGCAAAACCTGTTTGCCCAGCACGGAGATATTGAGTTTTATAAGATAAAGCCATAAACATGTGTGTCTGAGTCTTCTATCAAAAGTTACAGCGATTTATATGAAGTTGTACAAAAACGCTTTATTTCGCCAAGACAGTGCATTTCTCACTGTTACATGCATTTGAATGGGGAACTCGCCCGAAACAAAGTATAGGTTTTCATTATGTGTATAACTTGGAAATCTTAGCTCAAACAGCTGCAAATCCTGTTTTCCCAGCACAGGAACCTTGAGTTCTATAAGATAAAGCCATAAACATGTGTATCCGAGTCTTCTATCAAAAGTTACAGCTATTTATATGAAGTTGTACAAAAACGCTTTATTTCGCCAAGACAGTGCATTTCTCACTGTTACATGCATTTGAATGGGGAACTCGCCCGAAACAAAGTATAGGTTTTCATTATGTGTATAACTTGGAAATCTTAGCTCAAACAGCTGCAAAACCTGTTTTCCCAGCACGGGGACCTTGAGTTCTATAAGATAAAGCCATAAACATGTGTATCTGAGTCTTCTATCAAAAGTTACAGCTATTCATATGAAGTTGTACAAAAACGCTTTCTTTCGCCAAGACAGTGCGTTTCTCACTGTTACATGCATTTGAATGGGGAACTCGCCCGAAACAAAGTATAGGTTTTCATTATGTGAATAACTTGGAAATCTTAGCTCAAACAGCTGCAAAACCTGTTTTCCCAGCACGGGGACCTTGAGTTCTATAAGATAAAGCCATAAACATGTGTATCCGAGTCTTCTATCAAAAGTTACAGCTATTTATATGAAGTTGTACAAAACCTCTTTCTTTCGCCAACACAATGCGTTTCTCACTGTTACATGCATTTGAATGGGAAACTCGCCCGAGACAAAGTATAGGTTTTCATTATGTGAATAACTTGGAAATCTTAGCTCAAACAGCTGCAAAACCTGTTTTCCCAGCACGGGGACCTTGAGTTCTATAAGATAAAGCCATAAACATGTTTGTCTGAGTCTTCTATCAAAAGTTACAGCTATTCATATAAAGTTGTACAAAAACGCTTTCTTTCGCCAAGACAGTGCGTTTCTCACTGTTACATGCATTTGAATGGGGAACTCGCCCGAAACAAAGTATAGGTTTTCATTATGTGAATAACTTGGAAATCTTAGCTCAAACAGCTGCAAAACCTGTTTTCCCAGCACGGGGACCTTGAGTTCTATAAGTTAAAGCCATAAACATGTGTATCTGAGTCTTCTATCAAAAGTTACAGCTATTCATATGAAGTTGTACAAAAACGCTTTCTTTCGCCAAGACAGTGCGTTTCTCACTGTTACATGCATTTGAATGGGGAACTCGCCCGAAACAAAGTATAGGTTTTCATTATGTGAATAACTTGGAAATCTTAGCTCAAACAGCTGCAAAACCTGTTTTCCCAGCACGGGGACCTTGAGTTCTATAAGTTAAATCCATAAACATGTTTGTCTGAGTCTTCTATCAAAAGTTACAGCTATTTATATGAAGTTGTACAAAAACGCTTTCTTTCGCCAAGACAGTGCGTTTCTCACTGTTACATGCATTTGAATGGGGAACTCGACCGAAACAAAGTATAGGTTTTCATTATGTGAATAACTTGGAAATCTTAGCTCAAACAGTTGCAAAACCTTTTTTCCCAGCACGGGGACCTTGAGTTCTATAAGTTAAAGCCATAAACATGTGTATCCGAGTCTTCCATCAAAAGTTACAGCTATTTATATGAAGTTGTACAAAAACGCTTTCTTTCGCCAAGACAGTGTGTTTCTCACTGTTACATGCATTTGAATGGGGAACTCGCCCGAAACAAAGTATAGGTTTTCATTATGTGAATAACTTGGAAATCTTAGCTCAAACAGCTGCAAAACCTGTTTTCCCAGCACGGGGACCTTGAGTTCTATAAGTTAAAGCCATAAACATGTGTATCTGAGTCTTCTATCAAAAGTTACAGCTATTTATATGAAGTTGTACAAAACCTCTTTCTTTCGCCAACACAATGCGTTTCTCACTGTTACATGCATTTGAATGGGAAACTCGCCCGAGACAAAGTATAGGTTTTCATTATGTGAATAACTTGGAAATCTTAGCTCAAACAGCTGCAAAACCTGTTTTCCCAGCACGGGGACCTTGAGTTCTATAAGATAAAGCCATAAACATGTTTGTCTGAGTCTTCTATCAAAAGTTACAGCGATTTATATGAAGTTGTACAAAAACGCTTTCTTTCGCCAAGACAATGCGTTTCTCACTGTTACATGCATTTGAATGGGAAACTCGCCTGAAAAAAAGTATAGGTTTTCATTATGTGAATAATTTTAAAATCTTAGCTCAAACGGCTGCAAAACCTGTTTGCCCAGCACGGAGATATTGAGTTTTATAAGATAAAGCCATGAACATGTTTGTCTGAGTCTTCTATCAAAAGTTACAGCGATTTATATGAAGTTGTTCAAAAACGCTTTATTTCGCCAATACAATGCATTTCTCACTGTTACATGCATTTGAATGGGAAACTCACCCGAGACAAAGTATAGGTTTTCATTATGTGAATAATTTTAAAATCTTAGCTCAAACGGCTGCAAAACCTGTTTGCCCAGCACGGAGATATTGAGTTTTATAAGATAAAGCCATAAACATGTGTTTCTGAGTCCTCTATCAAAAGTTACAGCGATTTATATGAAGTTGTTCAAAAACGCTTTCTTTCGCCAAGACAATGCGTTTCTCACGGTTACATGCATTTGAATGGGAAACTCGCCTCAGACAAAGTATAGGTTTTCATTATGTGAATAATTTTAAAATCTTAGCTCAAACGGCTGCAAAACCTGTTTGCCCAGCACGGAGATATTGAGTTTTATAAGATAAAGCCATAAACATGTGTTTCTGAGTCCTCTATCAAAAGTTACAGCGATTTATATGAAGTTGTTCAAAAACGCTTTATTTCGCCAAGACAATGCGTTTCTCACTGTTACATGCATTTGAATGGGGAACTCGACCGAAACAAAGTATAGGTTTTCATTATGTGTATAACTTGAAAATCTTAGCTCAAACAGCTGCAAATCCTGTTTTCCCAGCACGGGGACCTTGAGTTCTATAAGAAAAAGCCATAAACATGTGTATCCGAGTCTTCTATCAAAAGTTACAGCTATTTATATGAAGTTGTACAAAAACGCTTTCTTTCGCCAAGACAGTGCGTTTCTCACTGTTACATGCATTTGAATGGGGAACTCGACCGAAACAAAGTATAGGTTTTCATTATGTGTATAACTTGAAAATCTTAGCTCAAACAGCTGCAAAACCTGTTTTCCCAGCACAGGAACCTTGATTTCTATAAGATAAAGCCATAAACATGTGTGTCTGAGTCTTCTATCAAAAGTTACAGCGATTTATATGAAGTTGTTCAAAAACGCTTTCTTTCGCCAAGACAATGCGTTTCTCACGGTTACATGCATTTGAATGGGAAACTCGCCTCAGACAAAGTATAGGTTTTCATTATGTGAATAATTTTAAAATCTTAGCTCAAACGGCTGCAAAACCTGTTTGCCCAGCACGGAGATATTGAGTTTTATAAGATAAAGCCATAAACATGTATTTCTGAGTCCTCTATCAAAAGTTACAGCGATTTATATGAAGTTGTACAAAAACGCTTTATTTCGCCAAGACAATGCGTTTCTCACTGTTACATGCATTTGAATGGGGAACTCGACCGAAACAAAGTATAGGTTTTCATTATGTGTATAACTTGAAAATCTTAGCTCAAACAGCTGCAAATCCTGTTTTTCCCAGCACGGGGACCTTGAGTTCTATAAGAAAAAGCCATAAACATGTGTATCCGAGTCTTCTATCAAAAGTTACAGCTATTTATATGAAGTTGTACAAAAACGCTTTCTTTCGCCAAGACAGTGCATTTCTCACTGTTACATGCATTTGAATGGGAAACTCGCCTGAAAAAAAGTATAGGTTTTCATTATGTGAATAATTTTAAAATCTTAGCTCAAATGGCTTCAAAACCTGTTTGCCCAGCACGGAGATATTGAGTTTTATAAGATAAAGCCATAAACATGTGTGTCTGAGTCCTCTATCAAAAGTTACAGCTATTTATATGAAGTTGTACAAAAACACTTTCTTTCGCCAAGACAATGCGTTTCTCACTGTTACATGCATTTGAATGGGAAACTCGCCTCAGACAAAGTATAGGTTTTCATTATGTGAATAATTTTAAAATCTTAGCTCAAACGGCTGCAAAACCTGTTTGCCCAGCACGGAGATATTGAGTTCTATAAGATAAAGCCATAAACATGTTTGTCTGAGTCTTCTATCAAACGTTACAGCGATTTATATGAAGTTGTTCAAAAACGCTTTATTTCGCCAAGACAATGCGTTTCTCACTGTTACATGCATTTGAATGGGAAACTCGCCTGAAAAAAAGTATAGGTTTTCATTATGTGAATAATTTTAAAATCTTAGCTCAAACGGCTGCAAAACCTGTTTGCCCAGCACGGAGATATTGAGTTTTATAAGACAAAGCCATGAACATGTTTGTCTGAGTCTTCTATCAAAAGTTACAGCGATTTATATGAAGTTGTTCAAAAACGCTTTATTTCGCCAATACAATGCATTTCTCACTGTTACATGCATTTGAATGGGAAACTCACCCGAGACAAAGTATAGGTTTTCATTATGTGAATAATTTTAAAATCTTAGCTCAAACGGCTGCAAAACCTGTTTGCCCAGCACGGGGATATTGAGTTCTATAAGAAAAAACCATAAACATGTGTATCCGAGTCTTCTATCAAAAGTTACAGCTATTTATATGAAGTTGTACAAAAACGCTTTCTTTCGCCAAGACAGTGCGTTTCTCACTGTTACATGCATTTGAATGGGGAACTCGACCGAAACAAAGTATAGGTTTTCATTATGTGAATAACTTGAAAATCTTAGCTCAAACAGCTGCAAATCCTGTTTTCCCAGCACAGGAACCTTGAGTTCTATAAGTTAAAGCCATAAACATGTGTATCTGAGTCTTCTATCAAAAGTTACAGCTATTCATATGAAGTTGTACAAAAACGCTTTCTTTCGCCAAGACAGTGCGTTTCTCACTGTTACATGCATTTGAATGGGGAACTCGCCCGAAACAAAGTATAGGTTTTCATTATGTGAATAACTTGAAAATCTTAGCTCAAACAGCTGCAAATCCTGTTTTCCCAGCACAGGAACCTTGAGTTCTATAAGATAAAGCCATAAACATGTTTGTCTGAGTCTTCTATCAAAAGTTACAGCTATTTATATGAAGTTGTACAAAAACGCTTTCTTTCGCCAAGACAATGCGTTTCTCACTGTTACATGCATTTGAATGGGAAACTCGCCTGAAAAAAAGTATAGGTTTTCATTATGTGAATAATTTTAAAATCTTAGCTCAAACGGCTGCAAAACCTGTTTGCCCAGCACGGAGATATTGAGTTTTATAAGATAAAGCCATAAACATGTATTTCTGAGTCCTCTATCAAAAGTTACAGCGATTTATATGAAGTTGTTCAAAAACGCTTTCTTTCGCCAAGACAATGCGTTTCTCACGGTTACATGCATTTGAATGGGAAACTCGCCTCAGACAAAGTATAGGTTTTCATTATGTGAATAATTTTAAAATCTTAGCTCAAACGGCTGCAAAACCTGTTTGCCCAGCACGGAGATATTGAGTTTTATAAGATAAAGCCATAAACATGTGTTTCTGAGTCCTCTATCAAAAGTTACAGCGATTTATATGAAGTTGTACAAAAACGCTTTATTTCGCCAACACAATGCGTTTCTCACTGTTACATGCATTTGAATGGGGAACTCGACCGAAACAAAGTATAGGTTTTCATTATGTGTATAACTTGGAAATCTTAGCTCAAACAGCTGCAAATCCTGTTTTCCCAGCACAGGAACCTTGAGTTCTATAAGATAAAGCCATAAACATGTGTATCCGAGTCTTCTATCAAAAGTTACAGCTATTTATATGAAGTTGTACAAAAACGCTTTATTTCGCCAAGACAGTGCATTTCTCACTGTTACATGCATTTGAATGGGGAACTCGCCCGAAACAAAGTATAGGTTTTCATTATGTGTATAACTTGGAAATCTTAGCTCAAACAGCTGCAAATCCTGTTTTCCCAGCACAGGAACCTTGAGTTCTATAAGATAAAGCCATAAACATGTGTGTCTGAGTCTTCTATCAAAAGTTACAGCGATTTATATGAAGTTGTTCAAAAACGCTTTCTTTCGCCAAGACAATGCGTTTCTCACTGTTACATGCATTTGAATGGGAAACTCGCCTGAAAAAAAGTATAGGTTTTCATTATGTGAATAATTTTAAAATCTTAGCTCAAACGGCTGCAAAACCTGTTTGCCCAGCACGGAGATATTGAGTTTTATAAGATAAAGCCATAAACATGTGTGTCTGAGTCTTCTATCAAAAGTTACAGCGATTTATATGAAGTTGTTCAAAAACGCTTTCTTTCGCCAAGACAATGCGTTTCTCACGGTTACATGCATTTGAATGGGAAACTCGCCTCAGACAAAGTATAGGTTTTCATTATGTGAATAATTTTAAAATCTTAGCTCAAACAGCTGCAAATCCTGTTTTCCCAGCACGGGGACCTTGAGTTCTATAAGAAAAAGCCATAAACATGTGTATCCGAGTCTTCTATCAAAAGTTACAGCTATTTATATGAAGTTGTACAAAAACGCTTTCTTTCGCCAAGACAGTGCATTTCTCACTGTTACATGCATTTGAATGGGAAACTCGCCTGAGACAAAGTATAGGTTTTCATTATGTGAATAATTTTAAAATCTTAGCTCAAATGGCTTCAAAACCTGTTTGCCCAGCACGGAGATATTGAGTTTTATAAGATAAAGCCATAAACATGTGTGTCTGAGTCCTCTATCAAAAGTTACAGCGATTTATATGAAGTTGTTCAAAAACGCTTTATTTCGCCAAGACAGTGTGTTTCTCACGGTTACATGCATTTGAATGGGAAACTCGCCTCAGACAAAGTATAGGTTTTCATTATGTGAATAATTTTAAAATCTTAGCTCAAACGGCTGCAAAACCTGTTTGCCCAGCACGGAGATATTGAGTTCTATAAGATAAAGCCATAAACATGTTTGTCTGAGTCTTCTATCAAAAGTTACAGCGATTTATATGAAGTTGTTCAAAAACGCTTTATTTCGCCAAGACAATGCGTTTCTCACGGTTACATGCATTTGAATGGGAAACTTGCCTGAAACAAAGTATAGGTTTTCATTATGTGAATAATTTTAAAATCTTAGCTCAAACAGCTGCAAATCCTGTTTTCCCAGCACAGGGACCTTGAGTTCTATAAGATAAAGCCATAAACATGTGTATCCGAGTCTTCTATCAAAAGTTACAGCTATTTATATGAAGTTGTACAAAAACGCTTTCTTTCGCCAAGACAGTGCGTTTCTCACTGTTACATGCATTTGAATGGGGAACTCGACCGAAACAAAGTATAGGTTTTCATTATGTGTATAACTTGGAAATCTTAGCTCAAACAGCTGCAAATCCTGTTTTCCCAGCACAGGGACTTTGAGTTCTATAAGATAAAGCCATAAACATGTGTATCCGAGTCTTCTATCAAAAGTTACAGCTATTTATATGAAGTTGTACAAAAACGCTTTCTTTCGCCAAGACAGTGCATTTCTCACTGTTACATGCATTTGAATGGGAAACTCGCCTCAGACAAAGTATAGGTTTTCATTATGTGAATAATTTTAAAATCTTAGCTCAAACGGCTGCAAAACCTGTTTGCCCAGCACGGAGATATTGAGTTCTATAAGATAAAGCCATAAACATGTTTGTCTGAGTCTTCTATCAAAAGTTACAGCGATTTATATGAAGTTGTTCAAAAACGCTTTATTTCGCCAAGACAATGCGTTTCTCACGGTTACATGCATTTGAATGGGAAACTTGCCTGAAACAAAGTATAGGTTTTCATTATGTGAATAATTTTAAAATCTTAGCTCAAACGGCTGCAAAACCTGTTTGCCCAGCACGGAGATATTGAGTTTTATAAGATAAAGCCATAAACATGTTTGTCTGAGTCTTCTATCAAAAGTTACAGCGATTTATATGAAGTTGTTCAAAAACGCTTTCTTTCGCCAAGACAATGCGTTTCTCACTGTTACATGCATTTGAATGGGAAACTCGCCCGAGACAAAGTATAGGTTTTCATTATGTGAATAATTTTAAAATCTTAGCTCAAACGGCTGTAAAACCTGTTTGCCCAGCACGGAGATATTGAGTTTTATAAGATAAAGCCATAAACATGTGTTTCTGAGACCTCTATCAAAAGTTACAGCGATTTATATGAAGTTGTTCACAAACGCTTTCTTTCGCCAAGACAATGCGTTTCTCACGGTTACATGCATTTGAATGGGAAACTCGCCTGAGACAAAGTATAGGTTTTCATTATGTGAATAATTTTAAAATCTTAGCTCAAACGGCTGCAAAACCTGTTTGCCCAGCACGGAGATATTGAGTTTTATAAGATAAAGCCATAAACATGTTTGTCTGAGTCTTCTATCAAAAGTTACAGCGATTTATATGAAGTTGTTCAAAAACGCTTTCTTTCGCCAAGACAATGCGTTTCTCACTGTTACATGCATTTGAATGGGAAACTCGCCCGAGACAAAGTATAGGTTTTCATTATGTGAATAATTTTAAAATCTTAGCTCAAACGGCTGCAAAACCTGTTTGCCCAGCACGGAGATATTGAGTTTTATAAGATAAAGCCATAAACATGTTTGTCTGAGACCTCTATCAAAAGTTACAGCGATTTATATGAAGTTGTTCACAAACGCTTTCTTTCGCCAAGACAATGTGTTTCTCACGGTTACATGCATTTGAATGGGAAACTCGCCTGAAACAAAGTATAGGTTTTCATTATGTGAATAATTTTAAAATCTTAGCTCAAACGGCTGCAAAACCTGTTTGCCCAGCACGGGGATATTGAGTTCTATAAGATAAAGCCATAAACATGTTTGTCTGAGACCTCTATCAAAAGTTACAGCGATTTATATGAAGTTGTTCAAAAACGCTTTCTTTCGCCAAGACAGTGTGTTTCTCACTGTTACGTGCATTTGAATGGGAAACTCGCCTGAGACAAAGTATAGGTTTTCATTATGTGAATAATTTTAAAATCTTAGCTCAAACGGCTGCAAAACCTGTTTGCCCAGCACGGGGATATTGAGTTCTATAAGATAAAGCCATAAACATGTTTGTCTGAGACCTCTATCAAAAGTTACAGCGATTTATATGAAGTTGTTCAAAAACGCTTTATTTCGCCAATACAATGCGTTTCTCACGGTTACATGCATTTGAATGGGAAACTCGCCTGAAACAAAGTATAGGTTTTCATTATGTGAATAATTTTAAAATCTTAGCTCAAACGGCTGCAAAACCTGTTTGCCCAGCACGGAGATATTGAGTTTTATAAGATAAAGCCATAAACATGTTTGTCTGAGTCTTCTATCAAAAGTTACAGCGATTTATATGAAGTTGTTCAAAAACGCTTTCTTTCGCCAAGACAATGCGTTTCTCACAGTTACATGCATTTGAATGGGAAACTCGCCCGAGACAAAGTATAGGTTTTCATTATGTGAATAATTTTAAAATCTTAGCTCAAACGGCTGCAAAACCTGTTTGCCCAGCACGGAGATATTGAGTTTTATAAGATAAAGCCATAAACATGTTTGTCTGAGACCTCTATCAAAAGTTACAGCGATTTATATGAAGTTGTTCAAAAACGCTTTATTTCGCCAAGACAATGCGTTTCTCACGGTTACATGCATTTGAATGGGAAACTTGCCTGAAACAAAGTATAGGTTTTCATTATGTGAATAATTTTAAAATCTTAGCTCAAACGGCTGCAAAACCTGTTTGCCCAGCACGGAGATATTGAGTTTTATAAGATAAAGCCATAAACATGTTTGTCTGAGTCTTCTATCAAAAGTTACAGCGATTTATATGAAGTTGTTCAAAAACGCTTTCTTTCGCCAAGACAATGCGTTTCTCACTGTTACATGCATTTGAATGGGAAACTCGCCCGAGACAAAGTATAGGTTTTCATTATGTGAATAATTTTAAAATCTTAGCTCAAACGGCTGTAAAACCTGTTTGCCCAGCACGGAGATATTGAGTATTATAAGATAAAGCCATAAACATGTGTTTCTGAGACCTCTATCAAAAGTTACAGCGATTTATATGAAGTTGTTCACAAACGCTTTCTTTCGCCAAGACAATGCGTTTCTCACGGTTACATGCATTTGAATGGGAAACTCGCCTGAGACAAAGTATAGGTTTTCATTATGTGAATAATTTTAAAATCTTAGCTCAAACGGCTGCAAAACCTGTTTGCCCAGCACGGAGATATTGAGTTTTATAAGATAAAGCCATAAACATGTTTGTCTGAGTCTTCTATCAAAAGTTACAGCGATTTATATGAAGTTGTTCAAAAACGCTTTCTTTCGCCAAGACAATGCGTTTCTCACTGTTACATGCATTTGAATGGGAAACTCGCCCGAGACAAAGTATAGGTTTTCATTATGTGAATAATTTTAAAATCTTAGCTCAAACGGCTGCAAAACCTGTTTGCCCAGCACGGAGATATTGAGTTTTATAAGATAAAGCCATAAACATGTTTGTCTGAGACCTCTATCAAAAGTTACAGCGATTTATATGAAGTTGTTCACAAACGCTTTCTTTCGCCAAGACAATGTGTTTCTCACGGTTACATGCATTTGAATGGGAAACTCGCCTGAAACAAAGTATAGGTTTTCATTATGTGAATAATTTTAAAATCTTAGCTCAAACGGCTGCAAAACCTGTTTGCCCAGCACGGGGATATTGAGTTCTATAAGATAAAGCCATAAACATGTTTGTCTGAGACCTCTATCAAAAGTTACAGCGATTTATATGAAGTTGTTCAAAAACGCTTTCTTTCGCCAAGACAGTGTGTTTCTCACTGTTACGTGCATTTGAATGGGAAACTCGCCTGAGACAAAGTATAGGTTTTCATTATGTGAATAATTTTAAAATCTTAGCTCAAACGGCTGCAAAACCTGTTTGCCCAGCACGGGGATATTGAGTTCTATAAGATAAAGCCATAAACATGTTTGTCTGAGACCTCTATCAAAAGTTACAGCGATTTATATGAAGTTGTTCAAAAACGCTTTATTTCGCCAATACAATGCGTTTCTCACGGTTACATGCATTTGAATGGGAAACTCGCCTGAAACAAAGTATAGGTTTTCATTATGTGAATAATTTTAAAATCTTAGCTCAAACGGCTGCAAAACCTGTTTGCCCAGCACGGAGATATTGAGTTTTATAAGATAAAGCCATAAACATGTTTGTCTGAGTCTTCTATCAAAAGTTACAGCGATTTATATGAAGTTGTTCAAAAACGCTTTCTTTCGCCAAGACAATGCGTTTCTCACAGTTACATGCATTTGAATGGGAAACTCGCCCGAGACAAAGTATAGGTTTTCATTATGTGAATAATTTTAAAATCTTAGCTCAAACGGCTGCAAAACCTGTTTGCCCAGCACGGAGATATTGAGTTTTATAAGATAAAGCCATAAACATGTTTGTCTGAGACCTCTATCAAAAGTTACAGCGATTTATATGAAGTTGTTCAAAAACGCTTTCTTTCGCCAAGACAATGTGTTTCTCACGGTTACATGCATTTGAATGGGAAACTCGCCGAGACAAAGTATAGGTTTTCATTATGTGAATAACTTGGAAATCTTAGCTCAAACGGCTGCAAAACCTGTTTGCCCAGCACGGAGATATTGAGTTTTATAAGATAAAGCCATAAACATGTTTGTCTGAGTCTTCTATCAAAAGTTACAGCGATTTATATGAAGTTGTTCAAAAACGCTTTCTTTCGCCAAGACAATGCGTTTCTCACTGTTACATGCATTTGAATGGGAAACTCGCCCGAGACAAAGTATAGGTTTTCATTATGTGAATAATTTTAAAATCTTAGCTCAAACGGCTGTAAAACCTGTTTGCCCAGCACGGAGATATTGAGTTTTATAAGATAAAGCCATAAACATGTGTTTCTGAGACCTCTATCAAAAGTTACAGCGATTTATATGAAGTTGTTCACAAACGCTTTCTTTCGCCAAGACAATGCGTTTCTCACGGTTACATGCATTTGAATGGGAAACTCGCCTGAGACAAAGTATAGGTTTTCATTATGTGAATAATTTTAAAATCTTAGCTCAAACGGCTGCAAAACCTGTTTGCCCAGCACGGGGATATTGAGTTCTATAAGATAAAGCCATAAACATGTTTGTCTGAGACCTCTATCAAAAGTTACAGCGATTTATATGAAGTTGTTCAAAAACGCTTTATTTCGCCAATACAATGCGTTTCTCACGGTTACATGCATTTGAATGGGAAACTCGCCTGAAACAAAGTATAGGTTTTCATTATGTGAATAATTTTAAAATCTTAGCTCAAACGGCTGCAAAACCTGTTTGCCCAGCACGGAGATATTGAGTTTTATAAGATAAAGCCATAAACATGTTTGTCTGAGTCTTCTATCAAAAGTTACAGCGATTTATATGAAGTTGTTCAAAAACGCTTTCTTTCGCCAAGACAATGCGTTTCTCACAGTTACATGCATTTGAATGGGAAACTCGCCCGAGACAAAGTATAGGTTTTCATTATGTGAATAATTTTAAAATCTTAGCTCAAACGGCTGCAAAACCTGTTTGCCCAGCACGGAGATATTGAGTTTTATAAGATAAAGCCATAAACATGTTTGTCTGAGACCTCTATCAAAAGTTACAGCGATTTATATGAAGTTGTTCAAAAACGCTTTCTTTCGCCAAGACAATGTGTTTCTCACGGTTACATGCATTTGAATGGGAAACTCGCCGAGACAAAGTATAGGTTTTCATTATGTGAATAACTTGGAAATCTTAGCTCAAACGGCTGCAAAACCTGTTTGCCCAGCACGGAGATATTGAGTTTTATAAGATAAAGCCATAAACATGTTTGTCTGAGTCTTCTATCAAAAGTTACAGCGATTTATATGAAGTTGTTCAAAAACGCTTTATTTCGCCAATACAATGCGTTTCTCACGGTTACATGCATTTGAATGGGAAACTCGCCTGAAACAAAGTATAGGTTTTCATTATGTGAATAACTTGGAAATCTTAGCTCAAACGGCTGCAAAACCTGTTTGCCCAGCACGGAGATATTGAGTTTTATAAGATAAAGCCATAAACATGTTTGTCTGAGTCTTCTATCAAAAGTTACAGCGATTTATATGAAGTTGTTCAAAAACGCTTTCTTTCGCCAAGACAATGCGTTTCTCACTGTTACATGCATTTGAATGGGAAACTCGCCCGAGACAAAGTATAGGTTTTCATTATGTGAATAATTTTAAAATCTTAGCTCAAACGGCTGTAAAACCTGTTTGCCCAGCACGGAGATATTGAGTTTTATAAGATAAAGCCATAAACATGTGTTTCTGAGACCTCTATCAAAAGTTACAGCGATTTATATGAAGTTGTTCACAAACGCTTTCTTTCGCCAAGACAATGCGTTTCTCACGGTTACATGCATTTGAATGGGAAACTCGCCTGAGACAAAGTATAGGTTTTCATTATGTGAATAATTTTAAAATCTTAGCTCAAACGGCTGCAAAACCTGTTTGCCCAGCACGGAGATATTGAGTTTTATAAGATAAAGCCATAAACATGTTTGTCTGAGTCTTCTATCAAAAGTTACAGCGATTTATATGAAGTTGTTCAAAAACGCTTTCTTTCGCCAAGACAATGCGTTTCTCACGGTTACATGCATTTGAATGGGAAACTCGCCTGAAACAAAGTATAGGTTTTCATTATGTGAATAATTTTAAAATCTTAGCTCAAACGGCTGCAAAACCTGTTTGCCCAGCACGGAGATATTGAGTTTTATAAGATAAAGCCATAAACATGTTTGTCTGAGACCTCTATCAAAAGTTACAGCGATTTATATGAAGTTGTTCAAAAACGCTTTCTTTCGCCAAGACAATGTGTTTCTCACGGTTACATGCATTTGAATGGGAAACTCGCCGAGACAAAGTATAGGTTTTCATTATGTGAATAACTTGGAAATCTTAGCTCAAACGGCTGCAAAACCTGTTTGCCCAGCACGGAGATATTGAGTTTTATAAGATAAAGCCATAAACATGTTTGTCTGAGTCTTCTATCAAAAGTTACAGCGATTTATATGAAGTTGTTCAAAAACGCTTTATTTCGCCAATACAATGCGTTTCTCACGGTTACATGCATTTGAATGGGAAACTCGCCTGAAACAAAGTATAGGTTTTCATTATGTGAATAACTTGGAAATCTTAGCTCAAACGGCTGCAAAACCTGTTTGCCCAGCACGGAGATATTGAGTTTTATAAGATAAAGCCATAAACATGTTTGTCTGAGTCTTCTATCAAAAGTTACAGCGATTTATATGAAGTTGTTCAAAAACGCTTTCTTTCGCCAAGACAATGCGTTTCTCACTGTTACATGCATTTGAATGGGAAACTCGCCCGAGACAAAGTATAGGTTTTCATTATGTGAATAATTTTAAAATCTTAGCTCAAACGGCTGCAAAACCTGTTTGCCCAGCACCTAGATATTGAGTTTTATAAGATAAAGCCATAAACATGTTTGTCTGAGACCTCTATCAAAAGTTACAGCGATTTATATGAAGTTGTTCAAAAACGCTTTCTTTCGCCAAGACAATGTGTTTCTCACGGTTACATGCATTTGAATGGGAAACTCGCCGAGACAAAGTATAGGTTTTCATTATGTGAATAATTTTAAAATCTTAGCTCAAACGGCTGCAAAACCTGTTTGCCCAGCACGGAGATATTGAGTTCTATAAGATAAAGCCATAAACATGTTTGTCTGAGTCTTCTATCAAAAGTTACAGCGATTTATATGAAGTTGTTCAAAAACGCTTTATTTCGCCAAGACAATGCGTTTCTCACGGTTACATGCATTTGAATGGGAAACTTGCCTGAAACAAAGTATAGGTTTTCATTATGTGAATAATTTTAAAATCTTAGCTCAAACAGCTGCAAATCCTGTTTTCCCAGCACAGGGACCTTGAGTTCTATAAGATAAAGCCATAAACATGTGTATCCGAGTCTTCTATCAAAAGTTACAGCTATTTATATGAAGTTGTTCAAAAACGCTTTCTTTCGCCAAGACAATGCGTTTCTCACGGTTACATGCATTTGAATGGGAAACTTGCCTGAAACAAAGTATAGGTTTTCATTATGTGAATAATTTTAAAATCTTAGCTCAAACAGCTGCAAATCCTGTTTTCCCAGCACAGGGACCTTGAGTTCTATAAGATAAAGCCATAAACATGTGTATCCGAGTCTTCTATCAAAAGTTACAGCTATTTATATGAAGTTGTACAAAAACGCTTTCTTTCGCCAAGACAGTGCGTTTCTCACTGTTACATGCATTTGAATGGGGAACTCGACCGAAACAAAGTATAGGTTTTCATTATGTGTATAACTTGGAAATCTTAGCTCAAACAGCTGCAAATCCTGTTTTCCCAGCACAGGGACTTTGAGTTCTATAAGATAAAGCCATAAACATGTGTATCCGAGTCTTCTATCAAAAGTTACAGCTATTTATATGAAGTTGTACAAAAACGCTTTCTTTCGCCAAGACAGTGCATTTCTCACTGTTACATGCATTTGAATGGGAAACTCGCCTCAGACAAAGTATAGGTTTTCATTATGTGAATAATTTTAAAATCTTAGCTCAAACGGCTGCAAAACCTGTTTGCCCAGCACGGAGATATTGAGTTTTATAAGATAAAGCCATAAACATGTGTTTCTGAGACCTCTATCAAAAGTTACAGCGATTTATATGAAGTTGTTCACAAACGCTTTCTTTCGCCAAGACAATGCGTTTCTCACGGTTACATGCATTTGAATGGGAAACTCGCCTTGAGACAAAGTATAGGTTTTCATTATGTGAATAATTTTAAAATCTTAGCTCAAACGGCTGCAAAACCTGTTTGCCCAGCACGGAGATATTGAGTTTTATAAGATAAAGCCATAAACATGTTTGTCTGAGTCTTCTATCAAAAGTTACAGCGATTTATATGAAGTTGTTCAAAAACGCTTTCTTTCGCCAAGACAATGCGTTTCTCACTGTTACATGCATTTGAATGGGAAACTCGCCCGAGACAAAGTATAGGTTTTCATTATGTGAATAATTTTAAAATCTTAGCTCAAACGGCTGCAAAACCTGTTTGCCCAGCACGGAGATATTGAGTTTTATAAGATAAAGCCATAAACATGTGTTTCTGAGACCTCTATCAAAAGTTACAGCGATTTATATGAAGTTGTTCACAAACGCTTTCTTTCGCCAAGACAGTGTGTTTCTCACTGTTACGTGCATTTGAATGGGAAACTCGCCTGAGACAAAGTATAGGTTTTCATTATGTGAATAATTTTAAAATCTTAGCTCAAACGGCTGCAAAACCTGTTTGCCCAGCACGGGGATATTGAGTTCTATAAGATAAAGCCATAAACATGTTTGTCTGAGACCTCTATCAAAAGTTACAGCGATTTATATGAAGTTGTTCACAAACGCTTTCTTTCGCCAAGACAATGCGTTTCTCACGGTTACATGCATTTGAATGGGAAACTCGCCTTGAGACAAAGTATAGGTTTTCATTATGTGAATAATTTTAAAATCTTAGCTCAAACGGCTGCAAAACCTGTTTGCCCAGCACGGAGATATTGAGTTTTATAAGATAAAGCCATAAACATGTTTGTCTGAGTCTTCTATCAAAAGTTACAGCGATTTATATGAAGTTGTTCACAAACGCTTTCTTTCGCCAAGACAATGTGTTTCTCACGGTTACATGCATTTGAATGGGAAACTCGCCTGAAACAAAGTATAGGTTTTCATTATGTGAATAATTTTAAAATCTTAGCTCAAACGGCTGCAAAACCTGTTTGCCCAGCACGGGGATATTGAGTTCTATAAGATAAAGCCATAAACATGTTTGTCTGAGACCTCTATCAAAAGTTACAGCGATTTATATGAAGTTGTTCAAAAACGCTTTCTTTCGCCAAGACAGTGTGTTTCTCACTGTTACGTGCATTTGAATGGGAAACTCGCCTGAGACAAAGTATAGGTTTTCATTATGTGAATAATTTTAAAATCTTAGCTCAAACGGCTGCAAAACCTGTTTGCCCAGCACGGGGATATTGAGTTCTATAAGATAAAGCCATAAACATGTTTGTCTGAGACCTCTATCAAAAGTTACAGCGATTTATATGAAGTTGTTCAAAAACGCTTTATTTCGCCAATACAATGCGTTTCTCACAGTTACATGCATTTGAATGGGAAACTCGCCTGAAACAAAGTATAGGTTTTCATTATGTGAATAATTTTAAAATCTTAGCTCAAACGGCTGCAAAACCTGTTTGCCCAGCACGGAGATATTGAGTTTTATAAGATAAAGCCATAAACATGTTTGTCTGAGTCTTCTATCAAAAGTTACAGCGATTTATATGAAGTTGTTCAAAAACGCTTTCTTTCGCCAAGACAATGCGTTTCTCACTGTTACATGCATTTGAATGGGAAACTCGCCCGAGACAAAGTATAGGTTTTCATTATGTGAATAATTTTAAAATCTTAGCTCAAACGGCTGCAAAACCTGTTTGCCCAGCACGGAGATATTGAGTTTTATAAGATAAAGCCATAAACATGTTTGTCTGAGACCTCTATCAAAAGTTACAGCGATTTATATGAAGTTGTTCAAAAACGCTTTCTTTCGCCAAGACAGTGTGTTTCTCACTGTTACGTGCATTTGAATGGGAAACTCGCCTGAGACAAAGTATAGGTTTTCATTATGTGAATAATTTTAAAATCTTAGCTCAAACGGCTGCAAAACCTGTTTGCCCAGCACGGAGATATTGAGTTTTATAAGATAAAGCCATAAACATGTTTGTCTGAGTCTTCTATCAAAAGTTACAGCGATTTATATGAAGTTGTTCAAAAACGCTTTATTTCGCCAATACAATGCGTTTCTCACGGTTACATGCATTTGAATGGGAAACTCGCCCGAGACAAAGTATAGGTTTTCATTATGTGAATAATTTTAAAATCTTAGCTCAAACGGCTGTAAAACCTGTTTGCCCAGCACGGAGATATTGAGTTTTATAAGATAAAGCCATAAACATGTGTTTCTGAGACCTCTATCAAAAGTTACAGCGATTTATATGAAGTTGTTCACAAACGCTTTCTTTCGCCAAGACAATGCGTTTCTCACGGTTACATGCATTTGAATGGGAAACTCGCCTTGAGACAAAGTATAGGTTTTCATTATGTGAATAATTTTAAAATCTTAGCTCAAACGGCTGCAAAACCTGTTTGCCCAGCACGGAGATATTGAGTTTTATAAGATAAAGCCATAAACATGTTTGTCTGAGTCTTCTATCAAAAGTTACAGCGATTTATATGAAGTTGTTCAAAAACGCTTTCTTTCGCCAAGACAATGCGTTTCTCACTGTTACATGCATTTGAATGGGAAACTCGCCCGAGACAAAGTATAGGTTTTCATTATGTGAATAATTTTAAAATCTTAGCTCAAACGGCTGCAAAACCTGTTTGCCCAGCACGGAGATATTGAGTTTTATAAGATAAAGCCATAAACATGTTTGTCTGAGACCTCTATCAAAAGTTACAGCGATTTATATGAAGTTGTTCACAAACGCTTTCTTTCGCCAAGACAATGTGTTTCTCACGGTTACATGCATTTGAATGGGAAACTCGCCTGAAACAAAGTATAGGTTTTCATTATGTGAATAATTTTAAAATCTTAGCTCAAACGGCTGCAAAACCTGTTTGCCCAGCACGGGGATATTGAGTTCTATAAGATAAAGCCATAAACATGTTTGTCTGAGACCTCTATCAAAAGTTACAGCGATTTATATGAAGTTGTTCAAAAACGCTTTCTTTCGCCAAGACAGTGTGTTTCTCACTGTTACGTGCATTTGAATGGGAAACTCGCCTGAGACAAAGTATAGGTTTTCATTATGTGAATAATTTTAAAATCTTAGCTCAAACGGCTGCAAAACCTGTTTGCCCAGCACGGGGATATTGAGTTCTATAAGATAAAGCCATAAACATGTTTGTCTGAGACCTCTATCAAAAGTTACAGCGATTTATATGAAGTTGTTCAAAAACGCTTTATTTCGCCAATACAATGCGTTTCTCACAGTTACATGCATTTGAATGGGAAACTCGCCTGAAACAAAGTATAGGTTTTCATTATGTGAATAATTTTAAAATCTTAGCTCAAACGGCTGCAAAACCTGTTTGCCCAGCACGGAGATATTGAGTTTTATAAGATAAAGCCATAAACATGTTTGTCTGAGTCTTCTATCAAAAGTTACAGCGATTTATATGAAGTTGTTCAAAAACGCTTTCTTTCGCCAAGACAATGCGTTTCTCACTGTTACATGCATTTGAATGGGAAACTCGCCCGAGACAAAGTATAGGTTTTCATTATGTGAATAATTTTAAAATCTTAGCTCAAACGGCTGCAAAACCTGTTTGCCCAGCACGGAGATATTGAGTTTTATAAGATAAAGCCATAAACATGTTTGTCTGAGACCTCTATCAAAAGTTACAGCGATTTATATGAAGTTGTTCAAAAACGCTTTCTTTCGCCAAGACAGTGTGTTTCTCACTGTTACGTGCATTTGAATGGGAAACTCGCCTGAGACAAAGTATAGGTTTTCATTATGTGAATAATTTTAAAATCTTAGCTCAAACGGCTGCAAAACCTGTTTGCCCAGCACGGAGATATTGAGTTTTATAAGATAAAGCCATAAACATGTTTGTCTGAGTCTTCTATCAAAAGTTACAGCGATTTATATGAAGTTGTTCAAAAACGCTTTATTTCGCCAATACAATGCGTTTCTCACGGTTACATGCATTTGAATGGGAAACTCGCCCGAGACAAAGTATAGGTTTTCATTATGTGAATAATTTTAAAATCTTAGCTCAAACGGCTGTAAAACCTGTTTGCCCAGCACCTAGATATTGAGTTTTATAAGATAAAGCCATAAACATGTTTGTCTGAGACCTCTATCAAAAGTTACAGCGATTTATATGAAGTTGTTCAAAAACGCTTTCTTTCGCCAAGACAATGTGTTTCTCACGGTTACATGCATTTGAATGGGAAACTCGCCGAGACAAAGTATAGGTTTTCATTATGTGAATAATTTTAAAATCTTAGCTCAAACGGCTGCAAAACCTGTTTGCCCAGCACGGAGATATTGAGTTTTATAAGATAAAGCCATAAACATGTTTGTCTGAGACCTCTATCAAAAGTTACAGCGATTTATATGAAGTTGTTCAAAAACGCTTTCTTTCGCCAAGACAGTGTGTTTCTCACTGTTACGTGCATTTGAATGGGAAACTCGCCTGAGACAAAGTATAGGTTTTCATTATGTGAATAATTTTAAAATCTTAGCTCAAACGGCTGCAAAACCTGTTTGCCCAGCACGGAGATATTGAGTTTTATAAGATAAAGCCATAAACATGTTTGTCTGAGTCTTCTATCAAAAGTTACAGCGATTTATATGAAGTTGTTCAAAAACGCTTTATTTCGCCAATACAATGCGTTTCTCACGGTTACATGCATTTGAATGGGAAACTCGCCCGAGACAAAGTATAGGTTTTCATTATGTGAATAATTTTAAAATCTTAGCTCAAACGGCTGTAAAACCTGTTTGCCCAGCACGGAGATATTGAGTTTTATAAGATAAAGCCATAAACATGTGTTTCTGAGACCTCTATCAAAAGTTACAGCGATTTATATGAAGTTGTTCACAAACGCTTTCTTTCGCCAAGACAATGCGTTTCTCACGGTTACATGCATTTGAATGGGAAACTCGCCCGAGACAAAGTATAGGTTTTCATTATGTGAATAATTTTAAAATCTTAGCTCAAACGGCTGCAAAACCTGTTTGCCCAGCACCTAGATATTGAGTTTTATAAGATAAAGCCATAAACATGTTTGTCTGAGACCTCTATCAAAAGTTACAGCGATTTATATGAAGTTGTTCAAAAACGCTTTCTTTCGCCAAGACAATGTGTTTCTCACGGTTACATGCATTTGAATGGGAAACTCGCCGAGACAAAGTATAGGTTTTCATTATGTGAATAATTTTAAAATCTTAGCTCAAACGGCTGCAAAACCTGTTTGCCCAGCACGGGGATATTGAGTTCTATAAGATAAAGCCATAAACATGTTTGTCTGAGACCTCTATCAAAAGTTACAGCGATTTATATGAAGTTGTTCAAAAACGCTTTATTTCGCCAATACAATGCGTTTCTCACGGTTACATGCATTTGAATGGGAAACTCGCCTGAAACAAAGTATAGGTTTTCATTATGTGAATAACTTGGAAATCTTAGCTCAAACGGCTGCAAAACCTGTTTGCCCAGCACGGAGATATTGAGTTTTATAAGATAAAGCCATAAACATGTTTGTCTGAGTCTTCTATCAAAAGTTACAGCGATTTATATGAAGTTGTTCAAAAACGCTTTCTTTCGCCAAGACAATGCGTTTCTCACTGTTACATGCATTTGAATGGGAAACTCGCCCGAGACAAAGTATAGGTTTTCATTATGTGAATAATTTTAAAATCTTAGCTCAAACAGCTGCAAATCCTGTTTTCCCAGCACAGGGACCTTGAGTTCTATAAGATAAAGCCATAAACATGTGTATCCGAGTCTTCTATCAAAAGTTACAGCTATTTATATGAAGTTGTACAAAAACGCTTTCTTTCGCCAAGACAGTGCGTTTCTCACTGTTACATGCATTTGAATGGGGAACTCGACCGAAACAAAGTATAGGTTTTCATTATGTGTATAACTTGGAAATCTTAGCTCAAACAGCTGCAAATCCTGTTTTCCCAGCACAGGGACTTTGAGTTCTATAAGATAAAGCCATAAACATGTGTATCCGAGTCTTCTATCAAAAGTTACAGCTATTTATATGAAGTTGTACAAAAACGCTTTCTTTCGCCAAGACAGTGCATTTCTCACTGTTACATGCATTTGAATGGGAAACTCGCCTCAGACAAAGTATAGGTTTTCATTATGTGAATAATTTTAAAATCTTAGCTCAAACGGCTGCAAAACCTGTTTGCCCAGCACGGAGATATTGAGTTTTATAAGATAAAGCCATAAACATGTTTGTCTGAGTCTTCTATCAAAAGTTACAGCGATTTATATGAAGTTGTTCAAAAACGCTTTCTTTCGCCAAGACAATGCGTTTCTCACTGTTACATGCATTTGAATGGGAAACTCGCCCGAGACAAAGTATAGGTTTTCATTATGTGAATAATTTTAAAATCTTAGCTCAAACGGCTGTAAAACCTGTTTGCCCAGCACGGAGATATTGAGTTTTATAAGATAAAGCCATAAACATGTGTTTCTGAGACCTCTATCAAAAGTTACAGCGATTTATATGAAGTTGTTCACAAACGCTTTCTTTCGCCAAGACAATGCGTTTCTCACGGTTACATGCATTTGAATGGGAAACTCGCCTGAGACAAAGTATAGGTTTTCATTATGTGAATAATTTTAAAATCTTAGCTCAAACGGCTGCAAAACCTGTTTGCCCAGCACGGAGATATTGAGTTTTATAAGATAAAGCCATAAACATGTTTGTCTGAGTCTTCTATCAAAAGTTACAGCGATTTATATGAAGTTGTTCAAAAACGCTTTCTTTCGCCAAGACAATGCGTTTCTCACTGTTACATGCATTTGAATGGGAAACTCGCCCGAGACAAAGTATAGGTTTTCATTATGTGAATAATTTTAAAATCTTAGCTCAAACGGCTGCAAAACCTGTTTGCCCAGCACGGAGATATTGAGTTTTATAAGATAAAGCCATAAACATGTTTGTCTGAGACCTCTATCAAAAGTTACAGCGATTTATATGAAGTTGTTCACAAACGCTTTCTTTCGCCAAGACAATGTGTTTCTCACGGTTACATGCATTTGAATGGGAAACTCGCCTGAAACAAAGTATAGGTTTTCATTATGTGAATAATTTTAAAATCTTAGCTCAAACGGCTGCAAAACCTGTTTGCCCAGCACGGGGATATTGAGTTCTATAAGATAAAGCCATAAACATGTTTGTCTGAGACCTCTATCAAAAGTTACAGCGATTTATATGAAGTTGTTCAAAAACGCTTTCTTTCGCCAAGACAGTGTGTTTCTCACTGTTACGTGCATTTGAATGGGAAACTCGCCTGAGACAAAGTATAGGTTTTCATTATGTGAATAATTTTAAAATCTTAGCTCAAACGGCTGCAAAACCTGTTTGCCCAGCACGGGGATATTGAGTTCTATAAGATAAAGCCATAAACATGTTTGTCTGAGACCTCTATCAAAAGTTACAGCGATTTATATGAAGTTGTTCAAAAACGCTTTATTTCGCCAATACAATGCGTTTCTCACGGTTACATGCATTTGAATGGGAAACTCGCCTGAAACAAAGTATAGGTTTTCATTATGTGAATAATTTTAAAATCTTAGCTCAAACGGCTGCAAAACCTGTTTGCCCAGCACGGAGATATTGAGTTTTATAAGATAAAGCCATAAACATGTTTGTCTGAGTCTTCTATCAAAAGTTACAGCGATTTATATGAAGTTGTTCAAAAACGCTTTCTTTCGCCAAGACAATGCGTTTCTCACTGTTACATGCATTTGAATGGGAAACTCGCCCGAGACAAAGTATAGGTTTTCATTATGTGAATAATTTTAAAATCTTAGCTCAAACGGCTGCAAAACCTGTTTGCCCAGCACAGAGATATTGAGTTTTATAAGATAAAGCCATAAACATGTTTGTCTGAGACCTCTATCAAAAGTTACAGCGATTTATATGAAGTTGTTCAAAAACGCTTTCTTTCGCCAAGACAGTGTGTTTCTCACTGTTACGTGCATTTGAATGGGAAACTCGCCTGAGACAAAGTATAGGTTTTCATTATGTGAATAATTTTAAAATCTTAGCTCAAACGGCTGCAAAACCTGTTTGCCCAGCACGGGGATATTGAGTTCTATAAGATAAAGCCATAAACATGTTTGTCTGAGACCTCTATCAAAAGTTACAGCTATTTATATGAAGTTGTACAAAAACGCTTTCTTTCGCCAAGACAGTGCATTTCTCACTGTTACATGCATTTGAATGGGAAACTCGCCTCAGACAAAGTATAGGTTTTCATTATGTGAATAATTTTAAAATCTTAGCTCAAACGGCTGCAAAACCTGTTTGCCCAGCACGGAGATATTGAGTTTTATAAGATAAAGCCATAAACATGTTTGTCTGAGTCTTCTATCAAAAGTTACAGCGATTTATATGAAGTTGTTCAAAAACGCTTTCTTTCGCCAAGACAATGCGTTTCTCACTGTTACATGCATTTGAATGGGAAACTCGCCCGAGACAAAGTATAGGTTTTCATTATGTGAATAATTTTAAAATCTTAGCTCAAACGGCTGTAAAACCTGTTTGCCCAGCACGGAGATATTGAGTTTTATAAGATAAAGCCATAAACATGTGTTTCTGAGACCTCTATCAAAAGTTACAGCGATTTATATGAAGTTGTTCACAAACGCTTTCTTTCGCCAAGACAATGCGTTTCTCACGGTTACATGCATTTGAATGGGAAACTCGCCTGAGACAAAGTATAGGTTTTCATTATGTGAATAATTTTAAAATCTTAGCTCAAACGGCTGCAAAACCTGTTTGCCCAGCACGGAGATATTGAGTTTTATAAGATAAAGCCATAAACATGTTTGTCTGAGTCTTCTATCAAAAGTTACAGCGATTTATATGAAGTTGTTCAAAAACGCTTTCTTTCGCCAAGACAATGCGTTTCTCACTGTTACATGCATTTGAATGGGAAACTCGCCCGAGACAAAGTATAGGTTTTCATTATGTGAATAATTTTAAAATCTTAGCTCAAACGGCTGCAAAACCTGTTTGCCCAGCACGGAGATATTGAGTTTTATAAGATAAAGCCATAAACATGTTTGTCTGAGACCTCTATCAAAAGTTACAGCGATTTATATGAAGTTGTTCACAAACGCTTTCTTTCGCCAAGACAATGTGTTTCTCACGGTTACATGCATTTGAATGGGAAACTCGCCTGAAACAAAGTATAGGTTTTCATTATGTGAATAATTTTAAAATCTTAGCTCAAACGGCTGCAAAACCTGTTTGCCCAGCACGGGGATATTGAGTTCTATAAGATAAAGCCATAAACATGTTTGTCTGAGACCTCTATCAAAAGTTACAGCGATTTATATGAAGTTGTTCAAAAACGCTTTCTTTCGCCAAGACAGTGTGTTTCTCACTGTTACGTGCATTTGAATGGGAAACTCGCCTGAGACAAAGTATAGGTTTTCATTATGTGAATAATTTTAAAATCTTAGCTCAAACGGCTGCAAAACCTGTTTGCCCAGCACGGGGATATTGAGTTCTATAAGATAAAGCCATAAACATGTTTGTCTGAGACCTCTATCAAAAGTTACAGCGATTTATATGAAGTTGTTCAAAAACGCTTTATTTCGCCAATACAATGCGTTTCTCACGGTTACATGCATTTGAATGGGAAACTCGCCTGAAACAAAGTATAGGTTTTCATTATGTGAATAATTTTAAAATCTTAGCTCAAACGGCTGCAAAACCTGTTTGCCCAGCACGGAGATATTGAGTTTTATAAGATAAAGCCATAAACATGTTTGTCTGAGTCTTCTATCAAAAGTTACAGCGATTTATATGAAGTTGTTCAAAAACGCTTTCTTTCGCCAAGACAATGCGTTTCTCACTGTTACATGCATTTGAATGGGAAACTCGCCCGAGACAAAGTATAGGTTTTCATTATGTGAATAATTTTAAAATCTTAGCTCAAACGGCTGCAAAACCTGTTTGCCCAGCACAGAGATATTGAGTTTTATAAGATAAAGCCATAAACATGTTTGTCTGAGACCTCTATCAAAAGTTACAGCGATTTATATGAAGTTGTTCAAAAACGCTTTCTTTCGCCAAGACAGTGTGTTTCTCACTGTTACGTGCATTTGAATGGGAAACTCGCCTGAGACAAAGTATAGGTTTTCATTATGTGAATAATTTTAAAATCTTAGCTCAAACGGCTGCAAAACCTGTTTGCCCAGCACGGGGATATTGAGTTCTATAAGATAAAGCCATAAACATGTTTGTCTGAGACCTCTATCAAAAGTTACAGCGATTTATATGAAGTTGTTCAAAAACGCTTTATTTCGCCAATACAATGCGTTTCTCACGGTTACATGCATTTGAATGGGAAACTCGCCTGAAACAAAGTATAGGTTTTCATTATGTGAATAATTTTAAAATCTTAGCTCAAATGGCTGCAAAACCTGTTTGCCCAGCACGGAGATATTGAGTTTTATAAGATAAAGCCATAAACATGTTTGTCTGAGTCTTCTATCAAAAGTTACAGCGATTTATATGAAGTTGTTCAAAAACGCTTTCTTTCGCCAAGACAATGCGTTTCTCACTGTTACATGCATTTGAATGGGAAACTCGCCCGAGACAAAGTATAGGTTTTCATTATGTGAATAATTTTAAAATCTTAGCTCAAACGGCTGCAAAACCTGTTTGCCCAGCACGGAGATATTGAGTTTTATAAGATAAAGCCATAAACATGTTTGTCTGAGACCTCTATCAAAAGTTACAGCGATTTATATGAAGTTGTTCAAAAACGCTTTCTTTCGCCAAGACAATGTGTTTCTCACGGTTACATGCATTTGAATGGGAAACTCGCCGAGACAAAGTATAGGTTTTCATTATGTGAATAATTTTAAAATCTTAGCTCAAACGGCTGCAAAACCTGTTTGCCCAGCACAGAGATATTGAGTTTTATAAGATAAAGCCATAAACATGTTTGTCTGAGACCTCTATCAAAAGTTACAGCGATTTATATGAAGTTGTTCAAAAACGCTTTCTTTCGCCAAGACAGTGTGTTTCTCACTGTTACGTGCATTTGAATGGGAAACTCGCCTGAGACAAAGTATAGGTTTTCATTATGTGAATAATTTTAAAATCTTAGCTCAAACGGCTGCAAAACCTGTTTGCCCAGCACGGGGATATTGAGTTCTATAAGATAAAGCCATAAACATGTTTGTCTGAGACCTCTATCAAAAGTTACAGCGATTTATATGAAGTTGTTCAAAAACGCTTTATTTCGCCAATACAATGCGTTTCTCACGGTTACATGCATTTGAATGGGAAACTCGCCTGAAACAAAGTATAGGTTTTCATTATGTGAATAATTTTAAAATCTTAGCTCAAATGGCTGCAAAACCTGTTTGCCCAGCACGGAGATATTGAGTTTTATAAGATAAAGCCATAAACATGTTTGTCTGAGTCTTCTATCAAAAGTTACAGCGATTTATATGAAGTTGTTCAAAAACGCTTTCTTTCGCCAAGACAATGCGTTTCTCACTGTTACATGCATTTGAATGGGAAACTCGCCCGAGACAAAGTATAGGTTTTCATTATGTGAATAATTTTAAAATCTTAGCTCAAACGGCTGCAAAACCTGTTTGCCCAGCACGGAGATATTGAGTTTTATAAGATAAAGCCATAAACATGTTTGTCTGAGACCTCTATCAAAAGTTACAGCGATTTATATGAAGTTGTTCAAAAACGCTTTCTTTCGCCAAGACAATGTGTTTCTCACGGTTACATGCATTTGAATGGGAAACTCGCCGAGACAAAGTATAGGTTTTCATTATGTGAATAATTTTAAAATCTTAGCTCAAACGGCTGCAAAACCTGTTTGCCCAGCACGGAGATATTGAGTTTTATAAGATAAAGCCATAAACATGTTTGTCTGAGTCTTCTATCAAAAGTTACAGCGATTTATATGAAGTTGTTCAAAAACGCTTTCTTTCGCCAAGACAATGCGTTTCTCACTGTTACATGCATTTGAATGGGAAACTCGCCCGAGACAAAGTATAGGTTTTCATTATGTGAATAATTTTAAAATCTTAGCTCAAACGGCTGCAAAACCTGTTTGCCCAGCACCTAGATATTGAGTTTTATAAGATAAAGCCATAAACATGTTTGTCTGAGACCTCTATCAAAAGTTACAGCGATTTATATGAAGTTGTTCAAAAACGCTTTCTTTCGCCAAGACAATGCGTTTCTCACGGTTACATGCATTTGAATGGGAAACTCGCCTGAAACAAAGTATAGGTTTTCATTATGTGAATAATTTTTAAATCTTAGCTCAAACGGCTGCAAAACCTCTTTCTTTCGCCAAGACAATGCGTTTCTCACTGTTACATGCATTTGAATGGGAAACTCACCCGAGACAAAGTATAGGTTTTCATTATGTGAATAATTTTAAAATCTTAGCTCAAACGGCCAAGACAGTGTGATTCTCACTGTTACATGCATTTGAATGGGAAACTCGCCTTGAGACAAAGTATAGGTTTTCATTATGTGAATAATTTTAAAATCTTAGCTCAAACGGCTGCAAAACCTGTTTGCCCAGCACGGAGATATTGAGTTTTATAAGATAAAGCCATAAACATGTGTGTCTGAGTCTTCTATCAAAAGTTACAGCGATTTATATGAAGTTGTTGAAAAACGCTTTCTTTCGCCAAGACAGTGTGTTTCTCACTGTTACATGCATTTGAATGGGAAACTCACCCGAGACAAAGTATAGGTTTTCATTATGTGAATAATTTTAAAATCTTAGCTCAAACGGCCAAGACATTGTGATTCTCACTGTTACATGCATTTGAATGGGAAACTCGCCTGAGACAAAGTATAGGTTTTCATTATGTGAATAATTTTAAAATCTTAGCTCAAACGGCTGCAAAACCTGTTTGCCCAGCACGGAGATATTGAGTTTTATAAGATAAAGTCTGTCAGGGGTTAAGACATTTGTTCACAAGTAAGAGAAATAAGACACTGCAGACCGACTCAGAGAGTATTAAGACATGCGCATGGGTGTGTGCCTCTCAGCAAAATCACACACACTCAGCGCAGGCTGGTTGCTTTATTTATAAGGCAAAATGGGTTACATAGTACTTCCTCTTTTAACCGAAAGGGAAAAGGCCAGACATTACCTAAGCTTATCTGACCTCTGCACACAAACTAAGAATAAAAACATAGAAGTATATCACACTTATCTGACATCACACACACTGGGTTAAAGAATACATACTTGTATACTTGTCAAACATCTCAGACACTAAAGTAAGGAATGCATTATGTTCTCTTTAACAATAAACTTGGTTATGTGAAAATATATGAACACTCGATTATAAGGCACACTTGATTATACTTGATTTCATAAAAATCCTCTCACATTTCCCTCCTGTTGTTAATATATTTCACAGGTTTTAATCAATGCATAGTCACTTGTTAGTCACATTTTTGCATGTCATTCAGTGAAGTATTTAAACAACAGTTCTGTAAAGACTAGAATAGGGATTTTCCACTCTTTCCTCCATATTCAGCATATCATATTGGCGATAGGGATCCTCCATATTCCTCTGAACCAAAACATAGTTTCCTAACATACGCTTGAACATGTTTGACATTATGCTTCTCAGACATGGGATAATACAAGCAGTGAAAAGGCAAAATAGTAACATCACATTGAAAAGGGCCAACAGGCCTTTAATCACTAAGGATTTCCAGGAGCCACTCAGTAACCAGTCCCACCAGCCTTGCTTAACGGCTACGTAGTCCTGCTGCTGAGCGTCTCTCAATTGTTTCAGAACATTCAAAGCATTTGTCATGTTTAATGAATGTATGTTGTCAGGTATGTAGGTGCAACAGGTGGTGTTGAACAACACGCAGAGACCTCCTTTCTCTGAAAGAATAATGTCCAAAGCTACTCGATGTTGCATGACAGTGATGCGGATTGCATCAATTTCTTCATTCTGTGCTTTGTCAATGCGGGTGGAAGCATTCAAAAACAGTCCAAAACGATAGTCTAAAGTGCGTGCTTTCCTACTCCGATCCAGGGAAACAAAGCGTGCATTACCTTCTGGCCGTTGGTCCAGAGTTGTAACTTACAAGCACCTAAGCACAACAGCTTTGGGGCTGGGGCTGGTGCTGGGGCTGGTGCTTCTTCTGGATTCATCAGGTTGTTTTCCTCAGTCATCTTGTTGAGTTTTTATTCAGGCGTCCCTGGTGTTGTTATTGGTTCTTCTCTTTGGTGGGATAGGTCACTCTTTTACTATGTGTCTGTTCTTCAGGATGACCTGGTACACCTAAACTTCTGGTGAGTAGACTGCCAGCGAAGTGGAGTGGCGGGATATACCCAATCAGCCCTTCCTCCACCGGCAGATCACCTGGAAGCTAGGGGAACCGGCGTCTTATTGTGGTGCAAACACTTTCTTCACGTGGCTTTGATGGATCCACGAAGGTCGTTCGGCTATCTTACAAGCTGTCGGTGTAGTAAGCAACACCTGGAAGGGCCCCTCCCACCTCGGAGCACTCCAGTTTTTTCGCTGGAGGACTTTAATCAGAATCCAATCACCGGGGTTCAACCTGCAAGAGACTGGAGATAGATCACTCGGCAGTTGATTGCTTAGTATCACTTCTTTATTCTCAAACAGTTTTGTCATCCATTCTGCCATCGTTGTTTCTGCAGGAAGCAGGGTGCTGGGGTTTAGCTGATTACACTTCTCTATAGTAATGTGTGAGTGTGAGAGCAGAATACCTACATAAGAGAGTTGTCTCCGAAAGCTTGAGTCAAAACTGCCTTCATGTACCCTGCTACTCCATCGACATGGAGAATAAAAGGTTTTTCATAGTCTGGTAATGCTAAGACGGTACATGTTTGCAATGCTATTTTTAAATCAGTGAAGGCTTTTTCTGCTTCTAGGGTCCACTGTATTTTGTCTTTTAATGCTAGGTCTTTTCCATAAATTAGGTTCTGTAGTGGCTGGGCCAGCAGTGCATACTCTGGGATCCAGCACCTACAGAAATTGCACAGACCTAAATAACTCATCATTTGTTGCTTAGTTATTTGGTTTTGGTGCATTTTGGACTGCTGTCTTTCTGCTCTCTAGTAAGGTGCGGCCTCGGCCTGTTAGTTGATGTCCTAAGTAGATGACTTTATCACTCCACAATTGTAACTTGTGTTGTGATACTTTGTGGCCTTGTTCTGCCAAATGTTGCAGAACCGTCATTGTGTTTTCTCTACAACCATCTTGTGTATGGCCTGTAATCAATATGTCATCTACATACAGCAGAAATTTTCCTGGAGCAGGAAGAGAGCAAAATGACATTGATTTCTTTAGAACTTCTGCATACAGTGTTGGGCTATTTTGAAATCCTTGTGGTAGCCTGGTGTATGTGTATTTTTCATTATAAAAAGTAAATCCAAATAGATTCTGTGAATCTTTATGTAAGGGAACAGAGAAAAATGCATTTGAGAGGTCAATCACCGAGAACCATTGTTCTTTTGGTGTTACTTGATTTAAAATGATATGTGGATTTGCAACCACTGGAGGTATTTGCTCTGTTACCTCGTTTATTGCTCTTAGATCATGAACTAGGCGATATTTTCCAGTATTGGCCTTTTTTACTGGAAAAATTGGTGTATTACACGTGGCTTTATTAGTTTTCACGAGAATACCTGCTTTCTGCATGTCTGCTATTACTGGCCTAATTCCTTCCTTTGCTTCTGCACTCAAAGGTTATTGTGGTTTCACAGGCCTTCTGGCCCTGATGCTGACCTAACTATCAGAGTGTCATTAGAGAATCTCATTTTCACTTGAGGCATTTTTAGATACCTTCTAGTTTTTCAAAGAATTCACACATCTTACATATTTCAAACTTTGAAGTTTTTTGTTTTGTGTATATATATTTTTTTTCCTAAACTTTGCATTGTTCATAGCTCACAGTTCTAAAACTGGGTATTTGTAAATCATATGCATTTGTAAATCATATGCCTAATCACTATGTGTCACCGTAATCCACAAGTATTGGCACAAATTTGTTTCCAAACCAACAAAATAATCAAAAAACAAAAACATACATGAGTCAGGATACAAAAAGACAAAGAAAAATGTTGCCAGAAACAAAGCAGAAGTGTGAGGGGAAACTGAGCTCACAGACAGCTGCATGTGTTGGCTTTTAATAGCATGCAGCCTCTGCTCTAAAAAAACCAATAAATAAAAAATAAAAGAAAATGTGTAACATGCTCATCAACTTAGCGGTGTCCACACATTTAATTCAGCTTCATAATCCTGTAGGTTTAGTTATTATCTACAGGGTTTGGCTTATTAGTTGTTATTATAGATGTGCTCTGTATCTCAGTAATATTTATCTAGGATAAATGACAGGTTTTCAAACAGGTTAAGTGCCTCTATGCACCTAATTGGTTTAGATATTGCTTTTATTTTCTTCATCTCATATTTCATTATACTGAGTTTGAGCAAACCTTTAAGCTTGATGCAGACTACTTCATAACAATTGTCCATCTCACATCATACTGGCTAGGATACTTCTTGTTATTATTAATATTATATTTTTATTAATTATTATCATCTTTTTCTGTCTATATAATAACAATAGTATATTACAATATTTTATTAGTGTATATCACTATACTACTACTGAGCCAACTTAATAGTTAGGATCATCTTACTCAGCAAACAGATAATTTATAGTTCATCCAATCTGTACAAAATTTGCTTTTTCTCTGAACAGGTTTGTGCCTAGTTTTAGACTGGTCTTCTGTTTCCCTCATCTCAGATCCAACCTTCAGATTATTATATTTTATTTTGTATCCATCAGGGACTGTGAGTGAGCTGCAGTCTCACCCACCCTCCAGGATGGAAACATTTATCTTTTCACACACTTTCCTTGGCTGAACAATGACACAGCCTTAATCTACCTTATGCATCTCTCTTTTTTTTATAGAAAAGGTCTTCATATAAATGATTTCCTTTTATTTATTTCATACAATCTGGGCATGATGGGTCATAAATGCACTGATTTTTGCAGCCACGGCCACTATCTCTATGTGACATAAAAGGGGATCGGTTAGATGCTGTTTTGTCACATGTCCTGAGGCTGATTTCACAATTATAGTGTTTTTTGAGAATGTTACATTTGGGACTTCTACAGTTAAAACAGTTTTACAAGCTCCTGTGTCCCAAAACATTTTTTAACGGCACACCTTTCACATATATTACAACTGTTGGCTTGTCTTCTGAACCTAACAGTAGTTGTTCTACATTGTAAACCTCCGCTTCATCTGTTTCACTTCCTTCCTCTCGTGCTAGTCATTCATCACTTTCCTGTTCCTGAATTACACTCCTGCAGTCTCGAGCAAAGTGCCCGTTTTTTTCCACAATTACAGCATTTAATCTCTCTTTTGTCCCTTCTTTGTCCTGCTTTTTACTTTCTTTTGACTTTTTTCCTCATATAGCTCTTTTTGCAAAGCGGCTTTTAAAGCATTTATTGAATCAGGGGTGCATTTGCCTTGCCAAGCTGGACAATATATTTTATGTGGATTTCTCCACCTTTTTGCACTGATTATTCCTGCATTTGAACAGTTTTTTCCTAACCACTCTTCATCTGCTGTTAATTTTACTTTAGCTTTAGAATTACCCATTTTGAACTAATTACGTCAGAACTGTGACACCTTCTCTGGCACAAAGGAGGGGGCAGGTGATCAATAACAGGCTTCTACTCACCCACTAGTTGAGAGAGCGGTTATTGATTTTACGTGATGACGCACAACCTTAGATTCCCACTCCAACCAGTTCGTGAGCGTACACAGGAAAACAGCTTTGAGGAGTAGTTCGACCGCTTATTGGGTCGTAAATGACAACTTACTCCTCTTAGTTAACACAATTAGAGCGCGCTTTTATAATTTTTACTGAGATTTTCCGTATTTTCGTTGTGCAACCTTCTACCTGTTCCGTTGCAGCCACTCCCAGAGCGACCGGAACTCGTTCCATTCAGCTGCTACCCAGAGCAACCGGAACTTTTAATAGCGATTTCTAGAATCTCGCTCTTGCCTGTCGTCTTTAAGTCCCTCTTGGACTAAGATCTGTCGGCGCTAACCAGGTTTACACACTATTTTAAAGGAAAATCTCAATATCAACGTATTTTAGCGCTTGATGGAATGCAGTGTTTCATATTCACCTTACTGTGGCGCTGCGTTTTGAATTCGGTTCATCTGGTCCTGGCGCCGTGGGGCCTGTATAAGACGCTGACCGGAGATCGAATGGTCCCGGTTTTTCTCCTTTACTGTGCACAGGTTTTTTCCAGCGCAGGCAACACGACGTCAGGATCCGATGAAAACCGTCTGTGGACAACTAGACGTTAAAAATAACAGTCAGTTCTCCGGCTCGGAGGACCAATTAAATGTCAGGGGTTAAGACATTTGTTCACAAGTAAGAGAAATAAGACACTGCAGACCGACTCAGAGAGTATTAAGACATGCGCATGGGTGTGTGCCTCTCAGCAAAATCACACACACTCAGCGCAGGCTGATTGCTTTATTTATAAGGCAAAATGGGTTACATAGTACTTCCTCTTTTAACCGAAAGGGAAAAAGCCAGACATTACCTAAGCTTATCTGACCTCTGCACACAAACTAAGAATAAAAACATAGAAGTATATCACACTTATCTGACATCACACACACTGGGTTAAAGAATACATACTTGTATACTTGTCAAACATCTCAGACACTAAAGTAAGGAAAGCATTATGTTCTCTTTAACAATAAACTTGGTTATGTGAAAATATATGAACACTCGATTATAAGGCACACTTGATTATACTTGATTTCATAAAAATCCTCTCACAAAGCCATAAACATGTGTGTCTTAGTCTTCTATCAAAAGTTACAGCGATTTATATGAAGATGTTCAAAAACGCTTTCTTTTGCCAAGACAATGCGTTTCTCATTGTTACATGCATTTGAATGGGAAACTCGCCTGAAACAAAGTATAGGTGTTCATTATGTGAATAATTTTAAAATCTTAGCTCAAACGGCTGCAAAACCTCTTTCTTTCGCCAAGACAATGCGTTTCTCACTGTTACATGCATTTGAATGGGAAACTCACCCGAGACAAAGTATAGGTTTTCATTATGTGAATAATTTTAAAATCTTAGCTCAAACGGCTGCAAAACCTGTTTGCCCAGCACGGAGATATTGAGTTTTATAAGATAAAGCCATGAACATGTTTGTCTGAGTCTTCTATCAAAAGTTACAGCGATTTATATGAAGTTGTACGAAAATGCTTTCTTTCGCCAAGACAGTGTGTTTCTCACTGTTACATGCATTTGAATGGGAAACTCACCCGAGACAAAGTATAGGTTTTCATTATGTGAATAATTTTAAAATCTTAGCTCAAACGGCTGCAAAACCTGTTTGCCCAGCACGGAGATATTGAGTTCTATAAGATAAAGCCATAAACATGTTTCTCTGAGTCTTCTATCAAAAGTTACAGCGATTTATATGAAGTTGTTCAAAAACGCTTTCTTTCGCCAAGACAATGCGTTTCTCACGGTTACATGCATTTGAATGGGAAACTCGCCTCAGACAAAGTATAGGTTTTCATTATGTGAATAATTTTAAAATCTTAGCTCAAACGGCTGCAAAACCTGTTTGCCCAGCACGGAGATATTGAGTTTTATAAGATAAAGCCATAAACATGTTTGTCTGAGTCTTCTATCAAAAGTTACAGCGATTTATATGAAGTTGTTCAAAAACGCTTTGTTTCACCAAGACAATGCGTTTCTCACTGTTACATGCATTTGAATGGGAAACTCGCCTGAAACAAAGTATAGGTTTTCATTATGTGAATAATTTTAAAATCTTAGCTCAAACGGCTGCAAAACCTGTTTGCCCAGCACGGGGATATTGAGTTCTATAAGATAAAGCCATAAACATGTTTGTCTGAGTCTTCTATCAAAAGTTACAGCGATTTATATGAAGTTGTTCAAAAACGCTTTCTTTCGCCAAGACAATGCGTTTCTCACGGTTACATGCATTTGAATGGGAAACTCGCCTGAAACAAAGTATAGGTTTTCATTATGTGAATAATTTTAAAATCTTAGCTCAAACGGCTGCAAAACCTGTTTGCCCAGCACGGGGATATTGAGTTCTATAAGATAAAGCCATAAACATGTTTGTCTGAGACCTCTATCAAAAGTTACAGCGATTTATATGAAGTTGTTCAAAAACGCTTTATTTCACCAAGACAGTGTGTTTCTCACTGTTACATGCATTTGAATGGGAAACTCGCCTCAGACAAAGTATAGGTTTTCATTATGTGAATAATTTTTAAATATTAGCTCAAACGGCTGCAAAACCTGTTTGCCCAGCACGGAGATATTGAGTTTTATAAGATAAAGCCATAAACATGTTTGTCTGAGTCTTCTATCAAAAGTTACAGCGATTTATATGAAGTTGTTCAAAAACGCTTTCTTTCGCCAAGACAATGCGTTTCTCACTGTTACATGCATTTGAATGGGAAACTCGCCTGAGACAAAGTATAGGTTTTCATTATGTGAATAATTTTAAAATCTTAGCTCAAACGGCTGCAAAACCTGTTTGCCCAGCACGGAGATATTGAGTTCTATAAGATAAAGCCATAAACATGTTTCTCTGAGTCTTCTATCAAAAGTTACAGCGATTTATATGAAGTTGTTCAAAAACGCTTTCTTTCGCCAAGACAATGCGTTTCTCACGGTTACATGCATTTGAATGGGAAACTCGCCTCAGACAAAGTATAGGTTTTCATTATGTGAATAATTTTAAAATCTTAGCTCAAACGGCTGCAAAACCTGTTTGCCCAGCACGGAGATATTGAGTTTTATAAGATAAAGCCATAAACATGTTTGTCTGAGTCTTCTATCAAAAGTTACAGCGATTTATATGAAGTTGTTCAAAAACGCTTTCTTTCGCCAAGACAATGCGTTTCTCACTGTTACATGCATTTGAATGGGAAACTCGCCTGAAACAAAGTATAGGTTTTCATTATGTGAATAATTTTAAAATCTTAGCTCAAACGGCTGCAAAACCTGTTTGCCCAGCACGGGGATATTGAGTTCTATAAGATAAAGCCATAAACATGTTTGTCTGAGACCTCTATCAAAAGTTACAGCGATTTATATGAAGTTGTTCAAAAACGCTTTATTTCACCAAGACAGTGTGTTTCTCACTGTTACATGCATTTGAATGGGAAACTCGCCTCAGACAAAGTATAGGTTTTCATTATGTGAATAATTTTTAAATATTAGCTCAAACGGCTGCAAAACCTGTTTGCCCAGCACGGGGATATTGAGTTCTATAAGATAAAGCCATAAACATGTTTGTCTGAGTCTTCTATCAAAAGTTACAGCGATTTATATGAAGTTGTTCAAAAACGCTTTCTTTCGCCAAGACAATGCGTTTCTCACGGTTACATGCATTTGAATGGGAAACTCGCCTGAAACAAAGTATAGGTTTTCATTATGTGAATAATTTTAAAATCTTAGCTCAAACGGCTGCAAAACCTGTTTGCCCAGCACGGGGATATTGAGTTCTATAAGATAAAGCCATAAACATGTTTGTCTGAGACCTCTATCAAAAGTTACAGCGATTTATATGAAGTTGTTCAAAAACGCTTTATTTCACCAAGACAGTGTGTTTCTCACTGTTACATGCATTTGAATGGGAAACTCGCCTCAGACAAAGTATAGGTTTTCATTATGTGAATAATTTTAAAATCTTAGCTCAAACGGCTGCAAAACCTGTTTGCCCAGCACGGAGATATTGAGTTTTATAAGATAAAGCCATAAACATGTTTGTCTGAGTCTTCTATCAAAAGTTACAGCGATTTATATGAAGTTGTTCAAAAACGCTTTCTTTCGCCAAGACAATGCGTTTCTCACTGTTACATGCATTTGAATGGGAAACTCGCCTGAGACAAAGTATAGGTTTTCATTATGTGAATAATTTTAAAATCTTAACTCAAACGGCTGCAAAACCTGTTTGCCCAGCACGGGGATATTGAGTTCTATAAGATAAAGCCATGAACATGTTTGTCTGAGACCTCTATCAAAAGTTACAGCGATTTATATGAAGTTGTTCAAAAACGCTTTATTTCGCCAAGACAATGTGTTTCTCACTGTTACATGCATTTGAATGGGAAACTCGCCTGAAACAAAGTATAGGTTTTCATTATGTGAATAATTTTAAAATCTTAGCTCAAACGGCTGCAAAACCTCTTTCTTTCGCCAAGACAATGCGTTTCTCACTGTTACATGCATTTTGAATGGGAAACTCGCCCGAGACAAAGTATAGGTTTTCATTATGTGAATAATTTTAAAATCTTAGCTCAAACGGCTGCAAAACCTGTTTGCCCAGCACGGAGATATTGAGTTTTATAAGATAAAGCCATAAACATGTTTGTCTGAGTCTTCTATCAAAAGTTACAGCGATTTATATGAAGTTGTTCAAAAACGCTTTCTTTCGCCAAGACAATGCGTTTCTCACGGTTACATACATTTGAATGGGAAACTCGCCCGAGACAAAGTATAGGTTTTCATTATGTGAATAATTTTAAAATCTTAGCTCAAACGGCTGCAAAACCTGTTTGCCCAGCACGGGGATATTGAGTTTTATAAGATAAAGCCATAAACATGTGTGTCTGAGTCTTCTATCAAAAGTTACAGCGATTTATATGAAGTTGTTGAAAAACGCTTTCTTTCGCCAAGACAGTGTGTTTCTCACTGTTACATGCATTTGAATGGGAAACTCACCCGAGACAAAGTATAGGTTTTCATTATGTGAATAATTTTAAAATCTTAGCTCAAACGGCTGCAAAACCTCTTTCTTTCGCCAAGACAATGCGTTTCTCACTGTTACATGCATTTGAATGGGAAATTCACCCGAGACAAAGTATAGGTTTTCATTATGTGAATAATTTTAAAATCTTAGCTCAAACGGCCAAGACATTGTGATTCTCACTGTTACATGCATTTGAATGGGAAACTCGCCTGAGACAAAGTATAGGTTTTCATTATGTGAATAATTTTAAAATCTTAGCTCAAACGGCTGCAAAACCTGTTTGCCCAGCACGGAGATATTGAGTTTTATAAGATAAAGCCATAAACATGTGTGTCTGAGTCTTCTATCAAAAGTTACAGCGATTTATATGAAGTTGTTCAAAAACGCTTTCTTTCGCCAATACAATACGTTTCTCACGGTTACATGCATTTGAATGGGAAACTCGCCTGAAACAAAGTATAGGTTTTCATTATGTGAATAATTTTAAAATCTTAGCTCAAACGGCTGCAAAACCTGTTTGCCCATCACGGTGATATTGAGTTCTATAAGATAAAGCCATAAACATGTTTGTCTGAGTCTTCTATCAAAAGTTACAGCGATTTATATGAAGTTGTTCAAAAACGCTTTCTTTCGCCAAGACAATGCGTTTCTCACTGTTACATGCATTTGAATAAGAAACTCTCCCGAGACAAAGTATAGGTTTTCATTATGTGAATAATTTTAAAATCTTAGCTCAAACGGCTGCAAAACCTGTTTGCCCAGCACGGAGATATTGAGTTTTATAAGATAAAGCCATGAACATGTTTGTCTGAGTCTTCTATCAAAAGTTACAGCGATTTATATGAAGTTGTACGAAAATGCTTTCTTTCGCCAAGACAGTGTGTTTCTCACTGTTACATGCATTTGAATGGGAAACTCACCCGAGACAAAGTATAGGTTTTCATTATGTGAATAATTTTTAAAATCTTAGCTCAAACGGCTGCAAAACCTGTTTGCCCAGCACGGAGATATTGAGTTCTATAAGATAAAGCCATAAACATGTTTGTCTGAGACCTCTATCAAAAGTTACAGCGATTTATATGAAGTTGTTCAAAAACGCTTTATTTCGCCAAGACAATGTGTTTCTCACTGTTACATGCATTTGAATGGGAAACTCGCCTGAAACAAAGTATAGGTTTTCATTATGTGAATAATTTTAAAATCTTAGCTCAAACGGCTGCAAAACCTGTTTGCCCAGCACGGAGATATTGAGTTTTATAAGATAAAGCCATGAACATGTTTGTCTGAGTCTTCTATCAAAAGTTACAGCGATTTATATGAAGTTGTACGAAAATGCTTTCTTTCGCCAAGACAGTGTGTTTCTCACTGTTACATGCATTTGAATGGGAAACTCACCCGAGACAAAGTATAGGTTTTCATTATGTGAATAATTTTTAAAATCTTAGCTCAAACGGCTGCAAAACCTGTTTGCCCAGCACGGAGATATTGAGTTCTATAAGATAAAGCCATAAACATGTTTGTCTGAGACCTCTATCAAAAGTTACAGCGATTTATATGAAGTTGTTGAAAAACGCTTTCTTTCGCCAAGACAGTGTGTTTCTCACTGTTACATGCATTTGAATGGGAAACTCACCCGAGACAAAGTATAGGTTTTCATTATGTGAATAATTTTAAAATCTTAGCTCAAACGGCTGCAAAACCTCTTTCTTTCGCCAAGACAGTGTGTTTCTCACTGTTACATGCATTTGAATGGGAAACTCGCCTGAGACAAAGTATAGGTTTTCATTATGTGAATAATTTTAAAATCTTAGCTCAAACGGCTGCAAAACCTGTTTGCCCAGCACGGGGATATTGAGTTTTATAAGATAAAGCCATAAACATGTTTGTCTGAGTCTTCTATCAAAAGTTACAGCGATTTATATGAAGTTGTTCAAAAACGCTTTCTTTCGCCAAGACAATGCGTTTCTCACGGTTACATGCATTTGAATGGGAAACTCGCCTGAAACAAAGTATAGGTTTTCATTATGTGAATAATTTTAAAATCTTAGCTCAAACGGCTGCAAAACCTGTTTGCCCAGCACGGAGATATTGAGTTTTATAAGATAAAGCCATAAACATGTGTGTCTTAGTCTTCTATCAAAAGTTACAGCGATTTATATGAAGTTGTTCAAAAACGCTTTCTTTCGCCAAGACAATGCGTTTCTCACGGTTACATGCATTTGAATGGGAAACTCGCCTCAGACAAAGTATAGGTTTTCATTATGTGAATAATTTTAAAATCTTAGCTCAAACGGCTGCAAAACCTGTTTGCCCAGCACGGAGATATTGAGTTTTATAAGATAAAGCCATAAACATGTTTGTCTGAGTCTTCTATCAAAAGTTACAGCGATTTATATGAAGTTGTTCAAAAACGCTTTATTTCACCAAGACAGTGTGTTTCTCACTGTTACATGCATTTGAATGGGAAACTCGCCTCAGACAAAGTATAGGTTTTCATTATGTGAATAATTTTTAAATCTTAGCTCAAACGGCTGCAAAACCTGTTTGCCCAGCACGGAGATATTGAGTTTTATAAGATAAAGCCATAAACATGTTTGTCTGAGTCTTCTATCAAAAGTTACAGCGATTTATATGAAGTTGTTCAAAAACGCTTTCTTTCGCCAAGACAATGCGTTTCTCACTGTTACATGCATTTGAAGGGGAAACTCGCCCGAGACAAAGTATAGGTTTTCATTATGTGAATAATTTTAAAATCTTAACTCAAACGGCTGCAAAACCTGTTTGCCCAGCACGGGGATATTGAGTTCTATAAGATAAAGCCATGAACATGTTTGTCTGAGACCTCTATCAAAAGTTACAGCGATTTATATGAAGTTGTTCAAAAACGCTTTATTTCGCCAAGACAATGTGTTTCTCACTGTTACATGCATTTGAATGGGAAACTCGCCTGAAACGAAGTATAGGTTTTCATTATGTGAATAATTTTAAAATCTTAGCTCAAACGGCTGCAAAACCTGTTTGCCCAGCACGGTGATATTGAGTTCTATAAGATAAAGCCATAAACATGTTTGTCTGAGTCTTCTATCAAAAGTTACAGCGATTTATATGAAGTTGTTCAAAAACGCTTTCTTTCGCCAAGACAATGCGTTTCTCACTGTTACATGCATTTCAATGGGAAACTCACCCGAGACAAAGTATAGGTTTTCATTATGTGAATAATTTTAAAATCTTAGCTCAAACGGCTGCAAAACCTGTTTGCCCAGCACGGAGATATTGAGTTTTATAAGATAAAGCCATGAACATGTTTGTCTGAGTCTTCTATCAAAAGTTACAGCGATTTATATGAAGTTGTACGAAAATGCTTTCTTTCGCCAAGACAGTGTGTTTCTCACTGTTACATGCATTTGAATGGGAAACTCACCCAAGACAAAGTATAGGTTTTCATTATGTGAATAATTTTTAAAATCTTAGCTCAAACGGCTGCAAAACCTGTTTGCCCAGCACGGAGATATTGAGTTCTATAAGATAAAGCCATAAACATGTTTGTCTGAGACCTCTATCAAAAGTTACAGCGATTTATATGAAGTTGTTCAAAAACGCTTTATTTCGCCAAGACAATGTGTTTCTCACTGTTACATGCATTTGAATGGGAAACTCGCCTGAAACAAAGTATAGGTTTTCATTATGTGAATAATTTTAAAATCTTAGCTCAAATGGCTGCAAAACCTGTTTGCCCAGCACGGAGATATTGAGTTTTATAAGATAAAGCCATAAACGTGTGTCTGAGTCTTCTATCAAAAGTTACAGCGATTTATATGAAGTTGTTCAAAAACGCTTTCTTTCGCCAATACAATACGTTTCTCACGGTTACATGCATTTGAATGGGAAACTCGCCTGAAACAAAGTATAGGTTTTCATTATGTGAATAATTTTAAAATCTTAGCTCAAACGGCTGCAAAACCTGTTTGCCCAGCACGGGGATATTGAGTTTTATAAGATAAAGCCATAAACATGTGTGTCTGAGTCTTCTATCAAAAGTTACAGCGATTTATATGAAGTTGTTGAAAAACGCTTTCTTTCGCCAAGACAGTGTGTTTCTCACTGTTACATGCATTTGAATGGGAAACTCACCCGAGACAAAGTATAGGTTTTCATTATGTGAATAATTTTAAAATCTTAGCTCAAACGGCTGCAAAACCTGTTTGCCCAGCACGGAGATATTGAGTTTTATAAGATAAAGCCATAAACATGTGTGTCTGAGTCTTCTATCAAAAGTTACAGCGATTTATATGAAGTTGTTCAAAAACGCTTTATTTCGTAAATACAATGCGTTTCTCACTGTTACATGCATTTGAATGGGAAACTCACCCGAGACAAAGTATAGGTTTTCATTATGTGAATAATTTTAAAATCTTAGCTCAAACGGCTGCAAAACCTCTTTCTTTCGCCAAGACAGTGTGTTTCTCACTGTTACATGCATTTGAATGGGAAACTCGCCTGAGACAAAGTATAGGTTTTCATTATGTGAATAATTTTAAAATCTTAGCTCAAACGGCTACAAAACCTGTTTGCCCAGCACGGGGATATTGAGTTTTATAAGATAAAGCCATAAACATGTTTGTCTGAGTCTTCTATCAAAAGTTACAGCGATTTATATGAAGTTGTTCAAAAACGCTTTCTTTCGCCAAGACAATGCGTTTCTCACGGTTACATGCATTTGAATGGGAAACTCGCCTGAAACAAAGTATAGGTTTTCATTATGTGAATAATTTTAAAATCTTAGCTCAAACGGCTGCAAAACCTGTTTGCCCAGCACGGAGATGTTGAGTTCTATAAGATAAAGCCATAAACATGTTTGTCTGAGTCTTCTATCAAAAGTTACAGCGATTTATATGAAGTTGTTCAAAAACGCTTTATTTCGCCAAGACAATGCGTTTCTCACGGTTACATGCATTTGAATGGGAAACTCGCCCGAGACAAAGTATAGGTTTTCATTATGTGAATAATTTTAAAATCTTAGCTCAAACGGCTGCAAAACCTGTTTGCCCAGCACGGGGATATTGAGTTCTATAAGATAAAGCCATGAACATGTTTGTCTCAGTCCTCTATCAAAAGTTACAGGGATTTATATGAAGGTTTTGAAAAACGCTTTATTTCGCCAAGACAATGCGTTTCTCACTGTTACATGCATTTGAATGGGAAACTCGCCCGAGACAAAGTATAGGTTTTCATTATGTGAATAATTTTAAAATCTTAGCTCAAACGGCTGCAAAACCTGTTTGCCCAGCACGGGGATATTGAGTTCTATAAGATAAAGCCATAAACATGTTTGTCTGAGTGTTCTATCAAAAGTTACAGCGATTTATATGAAGTTGTACGAAAATGCTTTCTTTCGCCAATACAATGCGTTTCTCACTGTTACATGCATTTGAATGGGAAACTCGCCTGAAACAAAGTATAGGTTTTCATTATGAGAATAATTTTAAAATCTTAGCTCAAACGGCTGCAAAACCTGTTTGCCCAGCACGGAGATATTGAGTTTTATAAGATAAAGCCATAAACATGTTTGTCTGAGTCTTCTATCAAAAGTTACAGCGATTTATATGAAGGTTTTGAAAAACGCTTTCTTTCGCCAAGACAATGCGTTTCTCACAGTTACATGCATTTGAATGGGAAACTCGCCCGAGACAAAGTATAGGTTTTCATTATGTGAATAATTTTAAAATCTTAGCTCAAACGGCTGCAAAACCTGTTTGCCCAGCACGGAGATATTGAGTTCTATAAGATAAAGCCATAAACATGTTTGTCTGAGACCTCTATCAAAAGTTACAGCGATTTATATGAAGTTGTTCAAAAACGCTTTATTTCGCCAAGACAGTGTGTTTCTCACTGTTACATGCATTTGAATGGGAAACTCGCCTCAGACAAAGTATAGGTTTTCATTATGTGAATAATTTTAAAATCTTAGCTCAAACGGCTGCAAGACCTGTTTGCCCAGCACGGAGATATTGAGTTTTATAAGATAAAGCCATAAACATGTGTGTCTTAGTCTTCTATCAAAAGTTACAGCGATTTATATGAAGTTGTTCAAAAACGCTTTCTTTCGCCAAGACAGTGTGTTTCTCACTGTTACATGCATTTGAATGGGAAACTCGCCTGAGACAAAGTATAGGTTTTCATTATGTGAATAATTTTAAAATCTTAGCTCAAACGGCTGCAAAACCTGTTTGCCCAGCACGGAGATATTGAGTTTTATAAGATAAAGCCATAAACATGTTTGTCTGAGACCTCTATCAAAAGTTACAGCGATTTATATGAAGTTGTTAAAAAACGCTTTATTTCGCCAAGACAATGCGTTTCTCACGGTTACATGCATTTGAATGGGAAACTCACCCGAGACAAAGTATAGGTTTTCATTATGTGAATAATTTTAAAATCTTAGCTCAAACGGCTGCAAAACCTGTTTGCCCAGCACGGGGATATTGAGTTTTATAAGATAAAGCCATAAACATGTTTGTCTGAGTCTTCTATCAAAAGTTACAGCGATTTATATGAAGTTGTTCAAAAACGCTTTCTTTCGCCAAGACAATGCGTTTCTCACTGTTACATGCATTTGAATGGGAAACTCGCCCGAGACAAAGTATAGGTTTTCATTATGTGAATAATTTTAAAATCTTAGCTCAAACGGCTGCAAAACCTGTTTGCCCAGCACGGGGATATTGAGTTCTATAAGATAAAGCCATAAACATGTTTGTCTGAGTCCTCTATCAAAAGTTACAGCGATTTATATGAAGGTTTTGAAAAACGCTTTCTTTCGCCAAGACAATGCGTTTCTCACAGTTACATGCATTTGAATGGGAAACTCACCTGAGACAAAGTATAGGTTTTCATTATGTGAATAATTTTAAAATCTTAGCTCAAACGGCTGCAAAACCTGTTTGCCCAGCACGGGGATATTGAGTTCTATAAGATAAAGCCATAAACATGTTTGTCTGAGTGTTCTATCAAAAGTTACAGCGATTTATATGAAGTTGTACGAAAATGCTTTCTTTCGCCAATACAATGCGTTTCTCACTGTTACATGCATTTGAATGGGAAACTCGCCTGAAACAAAGTATAGGTTTTCATTATGTGAATAATTTTAAAATCTTAGCTCAAACGGCTGCAAAACCTGTTTGCCCAGCACGGAGATATTGAGTTTTATAAGATAAAGCCATAAACATGTTTGTCTGAGTCTTCTATCAAAAGTTACAGCGATTTATATGAAGGTTTTGAAAAACGCTTTCTTTCGCCAAGACAATGCGTTTCTCACAGTTACATGCATTTGAATGGGAAACTCGCCCGAGACAAAGTATAGGTTTTCATTATGTGAATAATTTTAAAATCTTAGCTCAAACGGCTGCAAAACCTGTTTGCCCAGCACGGGGATATTGAGTTCTATAAGATAAAGCCATAAACATGTTTGTCTCAGTCCTCTATCAAAAGTTACAGGGATTTATATGAAGGTTTTGAAAAACGCTTTCTTTCGCCAAGACAATGCGTTTCTCACTGTTACATGCATTTGAATGGGAAACTCGCCCGAGACAAAGTATAGGTTTTCATTATGTGAATAATTTTAAAATCTTAGCTCAAACGGCTGCAAAACCTGTTTGCCCAGCACGGGGATATTGAGTTTTATAAGATAAAGCCATGAACATGTTTGTCTGAGTCTTCTATCAAAAGTTACAGCGATTTATATGAAGTTGTTCAAAAACGCTTTATTTCGCCAAGACAATGCGTTTCTCACTGTTACATGCATTTGAATGGGAAACTCGCCTGAAACAAAGTATAGGTTTTCATTATGTGAATAATTTTAAAATCTTAGCTCAAATGGCTGCAAAACCTGTTTGCCCAGCACGGAGATATTGAGTTTTATAAGATAAAGCCATGAACATGTTTGTCTGAGTCTTCTATCAAAAGTTACAGCGATTTATATGAAGTTGTTCAAAAACGCTTTATTTCGCCAAGACAATGCGTTTCTCACTGTTACATGCATTTGAATGGGAAACTCGCCCGAGACAAAGTATAGGTTTTCATTATGTGAATAATTTTAAAATCTTAGCTCAAACGGCTGCAACCTGTTTGCCCGGCACGGGGATATTGAGTTCTATAAGATAAAGCCATGAACATGTTTGTCTGAGTCCTCTATCAAAAGTTACAGCGATTTATATGAAGTTGTTCAAAAACGCTTTATTTCGCCAAGACAATGCATTTCTCACTGTTACATGCATTTGAATGGGAAACTCGCCCGAGACAAAGTATAGGTTTTCATTATGTGAATAATTTTAAAATCTTAGCTCAAACGGCTGCAAAACCTGTTTGCCCAGCACGGAGATATTGAGTTTTATAAGATAAAGCCATAAACATGTGTGTCTGAGTGTTCTATCAAAAGTTACAGCGATTTATATGAAGTTGTTCAAAAACGCTTTCTTTCGCCAAGACAATGCGTTTCTCACTGTTACATGCATTTGAATGGGAAACTCGCCCGAGACAAAGTATAGGTTTTCATTATGTGAATAATTTTAAAATCTTAGCTCAATTGGCTGCAAAACCTGTTTGCCCAGCACGGGGATATTGAGTTCTATAAGATAAAGCCATAAACATGTTTGTCTGAGTCCTCTATCAAAAGTTACAGCGATTTATATGAAGGTTTTGAAAAACGCTTTCTTTCGCCAAGACAATGCGTTTCTCACAGTTACATGCATTTGAATGGGAAACTCGCCCGAGACAAAGTATAGGTTTTCATTATGTGAATAATTTTAAAATCTTAGCTCAAACGGCTGCAAAACCTGTTTGCCCAGCACGGGGATATTGAGTTTTATAAGATAAATCCATAAACATGTTTGTCTGAGTCTTCTATCAAAAGTTACAGCGATTTATATGAAGTTGTTCAAAAACGCTTTCTTTCGCCAAGACAATGCGTTTCTCACTGTTACATGCATTTGAATGGGAAACTCGCCTGAGACAAAGTATAGGTTTTCATTATGTGAATAATTTTAAAATATTAGCTCAAACGGCTGCAAAACCTGTTTGCCCAGCACGGGGATATTGAGTTTTATAAGATAAAGCCATAAACATGTTTGTCTGAGACCTCTATCAAAAGTTACAGCGATTTATATGAAGTTGTTAAAAAACGCTTTATTTCGCCAAGACAATGCGTTTCTCACGGTTACATGCATTTGAATGGGAAACTCGCCCGAGACAAAGTATAGGTTTTCATTATGTGAATAATTTTAAAATCTTAGCTCAAACGGCTGCAAAACCTGTTTGCCCAGCACGGGGATATTGAGTTTTATAAGATAAAGCCATAAACATGTTTGTCTGAGTCTTCTATCAAAAGTTACAGCGATTTATATGAAGTTGTTCAAAAACGCTTTCTTTCGCCAAGACAATGCGTTTCTCACTGTTACATGCATTTGAATGGGAAACTCGCCTCAGACAAAGTATAGGTTTTCATTATGTGAATAATTTTAAAATATTAGCTCAAACGGCTGCAAAACCTGTTTGCCCAGCACGGGGATATTGAGTTCTATAAGATAAAGCCATGAACATGTTTGTCTCAGTCCTCTATCAAAAGTTACAGGGATTTATATGAAGGTTTTGAAAAACGCTTTATTTCGCCAAGACAATGCGTTTCTCACTGTTACATGCATTTGAATGGGAAACTCGCCCGAGACAAAGTATAGGTTTTCATTATGTGAATAATTTTAAAATCTTAGCTCAAACGGCTGCAAAACCTGTTTGCCCAGCACGGGGATATTGAGTTCTATAAGATAAAGCCATAAACATGTTTGTCTGAGTCCTCTATCAAAAGTTACAGCGATTTATATGAAGGTTTTGAAAAACGCTTTCTTTCGCCAAGACAATGCGTTTCTCACAGTTACATGCATTTGAATGGGAAACTCGCCCGAGACAAAGTATAGGTTTTCATTATGTGAATAATTTTAAAATCTTAGCTCAAACGGCTGCAAAACCTGTTTGCCCAGCACGGGGATATTGAGTTCTATAAGATAAAGCCATAAACATGTTTGTCTGAGTCCTCTATCAAAAGTTACAGCGATTTATATGAAGGTTTTGAAAAACGCTTTCTTTCGCCAAGACAATGCGTTTCTCACAGTTACATGCATTTGAATGGGAAACTCGCCTGAGACAAAGTATAGGTTTTCATTATGTGAATAATTTTAAAATCTTAGCTCAAACGGCTGCAAAACCTGTTTGCCCAGCACGGAGATATTGAGTTTTATAAGATAAAGCCATGAACATGTTTGTCTGAGTCTTCTATCAAAAGTTACAGCGATTTATATGAAGTTGTTCAAAAACGCTTTATTTCGCCAAGACAATGCGTTTCTCACAGTTACATGCATTTGAATGGGAAACTCGCCTGAGACAAAGTATAGGTTTTCATTATGTGAATAATTTTAAAATCTTAGCTCAAACGGCTGCAAAACCTGTTTGCCCAGCACGGGGATATTGAGTTTTATAAGATAAAGCCATGAACATGTTTGTCTGAGTCTTCTATCAAAAGTTACAGCGATTTATATGAAGTTGTTCAAAAACGCTTTCTTTCGCCAAGACAATGCGTTTCTCACTGTTACATGCATTTGAATGGGAAACTCGCCCGAGACAAAGTATAGGTTTTCATTATGTGAATAATTTTAAAATCTTAGCTCAAACGGCTGCAAAACCTGTTTGCCCAGCACGGGGATATTGAGTTCTATAAGATAAAGCCATAAACATGTTTGTCTGAGTCCTCTATCAAAAGTTACAGCGATTTATATGAAGGTTTTGAAAAACGCTTTCTTTCGCCAAGACAATGCGTTTCTCACAGTTACATGCATTTGAATGGGAAACTCGCCTGAGACAAAGTATAGGTTTTCATTATGTGAATAATTTTAAAATCTTAGCTCAAACGGCTGCAAAACCTGTTTGCCCAGCACGGAGATATTGAGTTTTATAAGATAAAGCCATGAACATGTTTGTCTGAGTCTTCTATCAAAAGTTACAGCGATTTATATGAAGTTGTTCAAAAACGCTTTATTTCGCCAAGACAATGCGTTTCTCACAGTTACATGCATTTGAATGGGAAACTCGCCTGAGACAAAGTATAGGTTTTCATTATGTGAATAATTTTAAAATCTTAGCTCAAACGGCTGCAAAACCTGTTTGCCCAGCACGGAGATATTGAGTTTTATAAGATAAAGCCATAAACATGTTTGTCTGAGTCTTCTATCAAAAGTTACAGCGATTTATATGAAGGTTTTGAAAAACGCTTTCTTTCGCCAAGACAATGCGTTTCTCACAGTTACATGCATTTGAATGGGAAACTCGCCCGAGACAAAGTATAGGTTTTCATTATGTGAATAATTTTAAAATCTTAGCTCAAACGGCTGCAAAACCTGTTTGCCCAGCACGGGGATATTGAGTTCTATAAGATAAAGCCATAAACATGTTTGTCTCAGTCCTCTATCAAAAGTTACAGGGATTTATATGAAGGTTTTGAAAAACGCTTTCTTTCGCCAAGACAATGCGTTTCTCACTGTTACATGCATTTGAATGGGAAACTCGCCCGAGACAAAGTATAGGTTTTCATTATGTGAATAATTTTAAAATCTTAGCTCAAACGGCTGCAAAACCTGTTTGCCCAGCACGGGGATATTGAGTTTTATAAGATAAAGCCATGAACATGTTTGTCTGAGTCTTCTATCAAAAGTTACAGCGATTTATATGAAGTTGTTCAAAAACGCTTTATTTCGCCAAGACAATGCGTTTCTCACTGTTACATGCATTTGAATGGGAAACTCGCCTGAAACAAAGTATAGGTTTTCATTATGTGAATAATTTTAAAATCTTAGCTCAAATGGCTGCAAAACCTGTTTGCCCAGCACAGAGATATTGAGTTTTATAAGATAAAGCCATGAACATGTTTGTCTGAGTCTTCTATCAAAAGTTACAGCGATTTATATGAAGTTGTTCAAAAACGCTTTATTTCGCCAAGACAATGCGTTTCTCACTGTTACATGCATTTGAATGGGAAACTCGCCCGAGACAAAGTATAGGTTTTCATTATGTGAATAATTTTAAAATCTTAGCTCAAACGGCTGCAACCTGTTTGCCCGGCACGGGGATATTGAGTTCTATAAGATAAAGCCATGAACATGTTTGTCTGAGTCCTCTATCAAAAGTTACAGCGATTTATATGAAGTTGTTCAAAAACGCTTTATTTCGCCAAGACAATGCATTTCTCACTGTTACATGCATTTGAATGGGAAACTCGCCCGAGACAAAGTATAGGTTTTCATTATGTGAATAATTTTAAAATCTTAGCTCAAACGGCTGCAAAACCTGTTTGCCCAGCACGGAGATATTGAGTTTTATAAGATAAAGCCATAAACATGTGTGTCTGAGTGTTCTATCAAAAGTTACAGCGATTTATATGAAGTTGTTCAAAAACGCTTTCTTTCGCCAAGACAATGCGTTTCTCACTGTTACATGCATTTGAATGGGAAACTCGCCCGAGACAAAGTATAGGTTTTCATTATGTGAATAATTTTAAAATCTTAGCTCAATTGGCTGCAAAACCTGTTTGCCCAGCACGGGGATATTGAGTTCTATAAGATAAAGCCATAAACATGTTTGTCTGAGTCTTCTATCAAAAGTTACAGCGATTTATAAGAAGTTGTACGAAAATGCTTTCTTTCGCCAAGACAATGCGTTTCTCTCTGTTACATGCATTTGAATGGGAAACTCGCCTCAGACAAAGTATAGGTTTTCATTATGTGAATAATTTTAAAATATTAGCTCAAACGGCTGCAAAACCTGTTTACCCAACACGGGGATATTGAGTTCTATAAGATAAAGCCATAAACATGTTTGTCTGAGTCCTCTATCAAAAGTTACAGCGATTTATATGAAGGTTTTGAAAAACGCTTTCTTTCGCCAAGACAATGCGTTTCTCACAGTTACATGCATTTGAATGGGAAACTCGCCCGAGACAAAGTATAGGTTTTCATTATGTGAATAATTTTAAAATCTTAGCTCAAACGGCTGCAAAACCTGTTTGCCCAGCACGGGGATATTGAGTTTTATAAGATAAATCCATAAACATGTTTGTCTGAGTCTTCTATCAAAAGTTACAGCGATTTATATGAAGTTGTTCAAAAACGCTTTCTTTCGCCAAGACAATGCGTTTCTCACTGTTACATGCATTTGAATGGGAAACTCGCCCGAGACAAAGTATAGGTTTTCATTATGTGAATAATTTTAAAATCTTAGCTCAAACGGCTGCAAAACCTGTTTGCCCAGCACGGGGATATTGAGTTCTATAAGATAAAGCCATAAACATGTTTGTCTGAGTCCTCTATCAAAAGTTACAGCGATTTATATGAAGGTTTTGAAAAACGCTTTCTTTCGCCAAGACAATGCGTTTCTCACAGTTACATGCATTTGAATGGGAAACTCGCCCGAGACAAAGTATAGGTTTTCATTATGTGAATAATTTTAAAATCTTAGCTCAAACGGCTGCAAAACCTGTTTGCCCAGCACGGAGATATTGAGTTTTATAAGATAAAGCCATGAACATGTTTGTCTGAGTGTTCTATCAAAAGTTACAGCGATTTATATGAAGTTGTACGAAAATGCTTTCTTTCGCCAAGACAATGCGTTTCTCACAGTTACATGCATTTGAATGGGAAACTCGCCTGAGACAAAGTATAGGTTTTCATTATGTGAATAATTTTAAAATCTTAGCTCAAACGGCTGCAAAACCTGTTTGCCCAGCACGGAGATATTGAGTTTTATAAGATAAAGCCATGAACATGTTTGTCTGAGTCTTCTATCAAAAGTTACAGCGATTTATATGAAGTTGTTCAAAAACGCTTTCTTTCGCCAAGACAATGCGTTTCTCACTGTTACATGCATTTGAATGGGAAACTCGCCTGAGACAAAGTATAGGTTTTCATTATGTGAATAATTTTAAAATCTTAGCTCAATCGGCTGCAAAACCTGTTTGCCCAGCACGGGGATATTGAGTTCTATAAGATAAAGCCATGAACATGTTTGTCTGAGTCCTCTATCAAAAGTTACAGCAATTTATATGAAGGTTTTGAAAAACGCTTTATTTCGCCAAGACAATGCGTTTCTCACTGTTACATGCATTTGAATGGGAAACTCGCCTGAGACAAAGTATAGGTTTTCATTATGTGAATAATTTTAAAATCTTAGCTCAAACGGCTGCAAAACCTGTTTGCCCAGCACGGGGATATTGAGTTCTATAAGATAAAGCCATAAACATGTTTGTGTGAGTCCTCTATCAAAAGTTACAGCGATTTATATGAAGTTGTTCAAAAACGCTTTATTTCGCCAAGACAATGCGTTTCTCACTGTTACATGCATTTGAATGGGAAACTCGCCTGAGACAAAGTATAGGTTTTCATTATGTGAATAATTTTAAAATCTTAGCTCAAACGGCTGCAAAACCTGTTTGCCCAGCACGGAGATATTGAGTTTTATAAGATAAAGCCATAAACATGTGTGTCTGAGTCTTCTATCAAAAGTTACAGCGATTTATATGAAGTTGTTCAAAAACGCTTTCTTTCGCCAAGACAATGCGTTTCTCACTGTTACATGCATTTGAATGGGAAACTCGCCTGAAACAAAGTATAGGTTTTCATTATGTGAATAATTTTAAAATCTTAACTCAAACGGCTGCAAAACCTGTTTGCACAGCACGGGGATATTGAGTTCTATAAGATAAAGCCATAAACATGTGTGTCTGAGTCTTCTATCAAAAGTTACAGCGATTTATATGAAGTTGTTCAAAAACGCTTTATTTCGCCAAGACAGTGTGTTTCTCACTGTTACATGCATTTGAATGGGAAACTCGCCTCAGACAAAGTATAGGTTTTCATTATGTGAATAATTTTAAAATCTTAGCTCAAACGGCTGCCCAGCACGGGGATATTGAGTTCTATAAGATAAAGCCATGAACATGTTTGTCTGAGTCTTCTATCAAAAGTTACAGCGATTTATATGAAGTTGTACAAAAACGCTTTCTTTCGCCAAGACAGTGTGTTTCTCACTGTTACATGCATTTGAATGGGAAACTCGCCTGAAACAAAGTATAGGTTTTCATTATGTGAATAATTTTAAAATCTTAGCTCAAACGGCTGCAAAACCTGTTTGCCCAGCACGGAGATATTGAGTTTTATAAGATAAAGCCATAAACATGTTTGTCTGAGACCTCTATCAAAAGTTACAGCGATTTATATGAAGTTGTTCAAAAACGCTTTATTTCGCCAAGACAATGCGTTTCTCACTGTTACATGCATTTGAATGGGAAACTCGCCTGAAAAAAAGTATAGGTTTTCATTATGTGAATAATTTTAAAATCTTAGCTCAAACGGCTGCAAAACCTGTTTGCCCAGCACGGAGATATTGAGTTTTATAAGATAAAGCCATAAACATGTGTGTCTGAGTCTTCTATCAAAAGTTACAGCGATTTATATGAAGTTGTTCAAAAATGCTTTCTTTCGCCAAGACAATGCGTTTCTCACTGTTACAAGCACATATTTTCTCTGTTTTGTCTAACCTCTGCAGAGCCTCTGTCAAGAAAAACATATCTGTAAGCATAAAACAAATATACATTTCATAACACGTCACTGGACAAACCTCGGTCAGTTGATTTCCTCTGTGCAGTGCAGACGAACATCAGTCAGCAAGTCAAGGCTGTGAGATGGACTGGTGTCCTTTGTGACTCTGCTGGTTCTTCTGAGGAAACACCACCGTCTCTCCACACCGTCACCATCTGTGAGCACAAACTGCTGCTCTGCCAGCATGTAGGAATCACATATCACACACACAGGGGTGAAGAAACATTAGAGCTCAACTTTGGATACTTTAGATCTAAACAGATCAAACTAGCTCTTAGTTTCAACAATCAGTGAGCAGACAAACAATGATACCATACTGATTCTATATGAATACAATATGGTATTTTCAATACAGGTGTCAAATTAATTTATTAAAACTAATACAGATATATGTATATATTTTTTTTTTGATAAATTCGTTTGCTAAATTATAAGAATATATATATTTTTTTTTTCATTTAACTATTGCAACTGAAAGAAATTAAATATTGAACAAAAATATATTGTCACATTCTGAGCATGCTCAGCATGCTGAAAGACTTGAAGTTGCTACAGATTTTAAGAAGTGATAATTATAGGGAAAAAACTTCTCTTTTTCTTCTGTTTAATCAAACATTTGATGCCTTAGATGTCTCAGTCCTATAGCATTCTGCAACTACAACTAAGCTGAAGCTTGGATTTGGCTGCAGGTGCCCCTGTACATCCTTCTCAGCAGCACACATGTGGGTACCATTTAATCACACTTCTTCCTGAGCTTTGCTTCATCACAAGACCAAAGGTGGCATCCCGTGTCACAGTCTTATCATCATCCAGAAGAAACATTTGAAGAAACATCATGGAGAAGAAACATTTACGCGCCTCCTGGTTTTGCTTTCTGATCCTGCAAAAAGACTGAGGACAACAAAGCCCAGAGAACACGAGATACACAACATCCAACATTCAGACTCAACAGCCTCCATAAATGAAGAGCACCAGGTTGGTTCAGTTATAGTAGATATGAGCATACTTCACATTACTGGGTATGAATAATAATCAAGAGACAAACTTTGAAGATGCAGAGCATGATGTCCCATCATCAGACTGTAAACAAACATCCACCAGGCTTCTTTGTTGGATCTCCTATCAGGGATCAGTAGCGTGTATTAACCTGTGGATCAGCAGTCACTGAAATATTACTGTTTCAGATAAGAAATCTAGCACATAAAAGCCAGGGTAGGAGGGATCTCTGCAAACTGACTTACCTCTGCAAGTGTGAAGCTCAACAAAAATCTGACTCTCCAGTCACTGACAAACAAAAACCTCCAGCTGGGAGATAGAAAACGCTGTCTGGGTCTTGCTGGATGTTGCTGGTCAGAGTCCACACATTAGCAGAGTGCTTCTTGGTCCCACTGACCCATGTGGACAGTGACTGTGGAGAACTGTTCTGGAAAACATAAAAGAGAATTAAAATAACAAAAAGCCAAAGAGGATTTCCACAAAGACTATCTTGGAATCAGCAATCAAAAAAAACACTGGTTCATATTTCAATTAAATATGAACAGATTCCTTAAATGTACGCAGTTCAGTTCAGATCTGATTTAATTTAATTTCCTTCACACAGCACATTCGTCCAGGCTGACAGGTAAACATAGAATTAATCTCAGGTAACATGACTCATAGTAGAGATTCAGTAAGAAAGATTGCAGGCTCTAATATTATTACCACACAATCCAAGGACACACCAACAGCTCAGATTTCTAGAACTATTTAAACAAATGTCTTTTGAATATTCAATTCAGTGGGGTGGGGGGTGTCGTGGAATTTTTTAAATAAAGTCTGCAACACAGAAAGAGCTGTGATCAAGCTATTTATTACTGCGCACAGGAGAGCAAACACACATCAAACATTACAGTTCAGTCATGTCAGCTCTGCCACAGAAGTTGTGCTCCTACTCCTTTATGCATTCCAAGGAAGAGGGAGGAAGTTACAAACTGATCCTACCACACTTCACGTGTCTCGCTATGAAACCTAACGGATCAGTGGTTATGCTGTTTTGTGCCCTTGGCCTTATCAGCACCTGTAAAGGGAGTTGTTTTCTCAAACTGCTGAAGTAAGTTCATCTAGTTTTAGAACCTTTCACTGAACAGTCTATAACAGTGTCATAAGCACTTAAATACTTTAAATGAGAATAACAGAAAATTTCTATTACAGGAGCTAGAGCCTGTCCCAGTAGTCATAGGTAGAGCACACCTGGACAGGTCACCAGTCTGTCAGAGGACTAACACAGATGCAGCCTGACTCAATCCTAAATGTTCAGCACACAGAGACACAGAGGTGCTGTTTAAAGTTTAGTGTTAACTTGAGTCACTGATCATTTGCAGTATTACAGAGTCTGGCAGTCTTTGCATGATGTCCACGTCACTGTACGTTTCTAGCTGACTCTCAGGTGTGACAGGTGTGCCAGCAGGAAAGAGTAATAATAGCCTGCATCCTGAGGTTTTTCATGCAGGATTAAAGGAGCCAGGCTTTGTTCACACAGCTAGGATTGTATTTTACATTGACCCTGGGTCAGTATAAGTATCATACAGTTTAAACGAAGCACTGAAACTTGCACATATTTATTACAGATGCACTGAAGCTAATCGAGATATTTGCTGTCAATCTGTGGCTGCGATTAAACAGTTTACTGGAAACTTTATTAACTAGTAACTTCGTCAGTCATAACAGAAGCTAATATTTCTGTGCTAACATCGTTTAAACAGTAACAGCTTTACTCCAATATAAGCTAACGTTTACACCGTAACTTTAAGCTAGCACCATAAAGACGGTAAAACACGTAATAACATCTACAAATGCATCTTAAAGCTGTTATATTAGCACTCGGTGTATTACTAACATAAGCACATTAACATTATTGACACTCGCTGACTTTTAATAGTCGTTCTATAAATGCTGTCCGTTTAAACGGTCTTACCTGTAAACACTGCTGTATCCACCGGATTCCAGCCAGAGTGAATTCTGGAGTCTTCCCACGCTCCTGTTAGTGATCCTCCATCTGGATGGATGATAACAACCTTCTGAACAATCTAGCAGGAGCTGGTCCATATCTATGGGACTGATTTGTGCTAATAACGCCCAATTGTATGGACTGATAACAGCCGAAGCGGGTGAATAAAGTCACCCAGTCGCTAGCTGTGCCATTACCCAACATACACCAGCACAATATTAGGCACAGCACCACGATAGACATTTTCAGTGGTTTTGAATGCAGGACATGGTTATCTTACCTTGTAAAATGCATGACAATAAAACAGCTAACCACCATAAAATGGTATTGTGTGTGTATGTGCATGTGTGTGCGTGTGTGTGTGTGTGTGAGAGAGAGAGAGGGGGGGGGGGGGGGGGGGGGGAGAGAGATCAAAGGCGTGCGTTTATGTTTTTTCTTGATCAAGAGTGTGCCTCCTCTCTCTTATTGGATATGGTGTAGCATGTTTATTCAGGTGCACCTTTGAAGTCTATGAGAATACTTTGCAGCCTGGTCTGAGTGGTCATTTCTGCACAGACACAATGAAGCGTGCACTCAGTTTAGAGGAGGCTGTTGCTGCAGTTTTGCACTCTCCACAAGCAGTGGAGATACTTCTGACAGCGAAGAAGAATTTTTGCCAGGCACCGAGGAGCTTTGCAGCTCATGTGCGGAGGAGGAGAAGGAGAAGGAGGAAGAAGAGCAGGAGGAAGAGACAAGACTGGAGGATGGCCAGTGGAGATCTAAAAATGGAGAAATCATGTGGCAACCCACACATGAAGAGGTCCTGCCATTTTTTCCTCCTCCCATTTTAACCCCAGGACCAACCCATTATGCAATTCATAGGATCAGCAGCCCTGTGTGCACTTTCCATCTTTTTTTTGCAGAGGACATTATGCAGCTAATCCTGCATTTCACCAACCTGCAGGGCAACAGGTCAGTAAAAGACTGGAAGGACATAGATGAGGAGGAGTTGCAGGCTTACATGGGGCTTGTGATGCTGGCTGGCCTGTACAGGTCTCACATGAAACGACAACAAGCCTGTGGGATGGGGAGACAGGGCTCTTCTGTTTCCTGCTACCATGTCAAAAAAAAAGATTTGAGCAAATTAATCGGGCAGTAAGATTCGATAATCGTCTCTCCCGTCCAGGTCGCTGCAAGGGGGATATGGCTGTGGTTTCCTACATCCCCAAGCAAAGAAAAAATGTTGTCTTATTGGGCACCAGGCACCGTGAGCTACAAGTCCAGGACTCTGGGAAGAGAAAGCCCCACATCATCCTGGATTATAACAAATCCAAAGGGGCTGTGGATCATCTGGACCAGGTAAGAACAATTATAAGTCATTTATTTGCCAAATTGTTTATCGTTTCTCATTGTCATAACTGATAAAGTCAGATAATGTGATTATGATAGTTTTGATATGAGATGATAGTTTTAGAATATGAGAGTTTTGATAGTTACAGATAGGAGGGGGCCCACAGGCGGAAGGATCTATGAAGTTAATGAAAAAACTCTTTATTTCACCATGTTAGTGCGTTACTCGCTATTACATGCATTTGAATGGAGTTCTCGCCAGACGCAAAGTATAAGTTTTCATTATGTGAATAACTTGAAAATCTTAGCTCAAACAGCTTTAAAACCTGTTTGCCCAGCACGGAGATATTGAGTTCTATAAGATAAAGCCATAAACATGCGCGAAAGAAAGCGTTTTTCATCAACTTCATAGATCTTGCTGTAACTTTTGATAGAAGACTCACAAACACATATTTATGGCTTTATCTTATACACTTCAATATCCCCATGCTGGGAAAACAGGTTTTGCAGCCGTTTGAGCTAAGATTTTCAACTTATTCACATAATGAAAACCTATACTTTGTTTCGGTTGAGTTCCCCATTCAAATGCAAGTAACAGTGAGAAATGCACTGTCTTGGCGAAAGAAAGCGTTTTTGTACAATTTCATATGAATTAGCTGTAACTTTTGATAGAAGACTCGGATACACATGTTTATGGCTTTATCTTATACAACTCAAGGTCCCTGTGCTGGGAAAACAGGTTTTGCAGCTGTTTGAGCTAAGATTTCCAAGTTATTCACATAATGAAAACCTATACTTTGTGTCGGTCGAGTTCCCCATTCAAATGCATGTAACAGTGAGAAACGCACTGTCTTGGCGAAAGAAAGAGGTTTTGCAGCCGTTTGAGCTAAGATTTTAAAATTATTCACATAATGAAAACCTATACTTTGTCTCAGGTGAGTTTCCCATTCAAATGCATGTAACAGTGAGAAACACACTGTCTTGGCGAAAGAAAGCATTTTCGTACAATTTCATATAAATCGCTGTAACTTTTGATAGAAGACTCAGACAAACATGTTCATGGCTTTATCTTATAAAACTCAATATCTCTGTGCTGGGCAAACAGGTTTTGCAGCCGTTTGAGCTAAGATTTTAAAATTAGTCACATAATGAAAACCTATACTTTGTCTCGGGCGAGTTTCCCATTCAAATGCATGTAACAGTGAGAAACGCATTGTCTTGGCGAAAGAAAGAGGTTTTGCAGCCGTTTGAGCTAAGATTTTAAAATTATTCACATAATGAAAACCTATACTTTGTTTCAGGCGAGTTTCCCATTCAAATGCATGTAACAGTGAGAAACGCATTGTATTGGCGAAAGAAAGCGTTTTTGTACAACTTCATATAAATCAATGTAACTTTTGATAGGAGACTCGGATACACATGTTTATGGCTTTAACTTATAGAACTCAAGGTCCCCGTGTTGGGAAAAAAGGTTTTGCAACTGTTTGAGCTAAGATTTCCAAGTTATTCACATAATGAAAACCTATACTTTGTTTCGGTCGAGTTCCCCATTCAAATGCATGTAACAGTGAGAAACGCATTGTCTTGGCGAAAGAAAGCGTTTTTGTACAACTTCATATGAATAGCTGTAACCTTTGATAGAAGACTCAGACAAACATGTTTATGGCTTTAACTTGTAGAACTCAATATCTCCGTGCTGGGCAAACAGGTTTTGCAGCCGTTTGAGCTAAGATTTTAAAATTATTCACATAATGAAAACCTATACTTTGTCTGAGGCGAGTTTCCCATTCAAATGCATGTAACCGTGAGAAACGCATTGTCTTGGCGAAAGAAAGCGTTTTTGAACAACTTCATATAAATCGCTGTAACTTTTGATAGAGGACTCAGAAACACATGTTTATGGCTTTATCTTATAAAACTCAATATCTCCGTGCTGGGCAAACAGGTTTTGCAGCCGTTTGAGCTAAGATTTTAAAATTATTCACATAATGAAAACCTATACTTTGTCTGAGGCGAGTTTCCCATTCAAATGCATGTAACCGTGAGAAACGCATTGTCTTGGCGAAAGAAAGCGTTTTTGAACAACTTCATATAAATCGCTGTAACTTTTGATAGAAGACTCAGACACACATGTTTATGGCTTTATCTTATAAAACTCAATATCTCCGTGCTGGGCAAACAGGTTTTGCAGCCGTTTGAGCTAAGATTTTAAAATTATTCACATAATGAAAACCTATACTTTGTCTGAGGCGAGTTTCCCATTCAAATGCATGTAACCGTGAGAAACGCATTGTCTTGGCGAAAGAAAGCGTTTTTGAACAACTTCATATAAATCGCTGTAACTTTTGATAGAAGACTCAGACACACATGTTTATGGCTTTATCTTATAAAACTCAATATCTCCGTGCTGGGCAAACAGGTTTTGCAGCCGTTTGAGCTAAGATTTTAAAATTATTCACATAATGAAAACCTATACTTTGTCTGAGGCGAGTTTCCCATTCAAATGCATGTAACCGTGAGAAACGCATTGTCTTGGCGAAAGAAAGCGTTTTTGAACAACTTCATATAAATCGCTGTAACTTTTGATAGAAGACTCAGACACACATGTTTATGGCTTTATCTTATAAAACTCAATATCTCCGTGCTGGGCAAACAGGTTTTGCAGCCGTTTGAGCTAAGATTTTAAAATTATTCACATAATGAAAACCTATACTTTTTTTCAGGCGAGTTTCCCATTCAAATGCATGTAACAGTGAGAAACGCATTGTCTTGGCGAAAGAAAGCGTTTTTGAACAACTTCATATAAATCGCTGTAACTTTTGATAGAAGACTCAGACACACATGTTTATGGCTTTATCTTATAGAACTCAAGGTTCCTGTGCTGGGAAAACAGGATTTGCAGCTGTTTGAGCTAAGATTTCCAAGTTATACACATAATGAAAACCTATACTTTGTTTCGGGCGAGTTCCCCATTCAAATGCATGTAACAGTGAGAAATGCACTGTCTTGGCGAAATAAAGCGTTTTTGTACAACTTCATATAAATAGCTGTAAGTTTTGATAGAAGACTCGGATACACATGTTTATGGCTTTATCTTATAGAACTCAAGGTTCCTGTGCTGGGAAAACAGGATTTGCAGCTGTTTGAGCTAAGATTTCCAAGTTATACACATAATGAAAACCTATACTTTGTTTCGGTCGAGTTCCCCATTCAAATGCATGTAACAGTGAGAAACGCACTGTCTTGGCGAAAGAAAGCGTTTTTGTACAACTTCATATAAATCGCTGTAACTTTTGATAGAAGACTCAGACACACATGTTTATGGCTTTATCTTATAAAACTCAATATCTCCGTGCTGGGCAAACAGGTTTTGCAGCCGTTTGAGCTAAGATTTTAAAATTATTCACATAATGAAAACCTATACTTTTTTTCAGGCGAGTTTCCCATTCAAATGCATGTAACAGTGAGAAACGCATTGTCTTGGCGAAAGAAAGCGTTTTTGTACAACTTCATATAAATAGCTGTAACTTTTGATAGAAGACTCGGATACACATGTTTATGGCTTTATCTTATAGAACTCAAGGTTCCTGTGCTGGGAAAACAGGATTTGCAGCTGTTTGAGCTAAGATTTTCAAGTTATTCACATAATGAAAACCTATACTTTGTTTCGGTCGAGTTCCCCATTCAAATGCATGTAACAGTGAGAAACGCACTGTCTTGGCGAAAGAAAGCGTTTTTGTACAACTTCATATAAATAGCTGTAACTTTTGATAGAAGACTCGGATACACATGTTTATGGTTTTTTCTTATAGAACTCAATATCCCCGTGCTGGGCAAACAGGTTTTGCAGCCGTTTGAGCTAAGATTTTAAAATTATTCACATAATGAAAACCTATACTTTGTCTCGGGTGAGTTTCCCATTCAAATGCATGTAACAGTGAGAAATGCATTGTATTGGCGAAATAAAGCGTTTTTGAACAACTTCATATAAATCGCTGTAACTTTTGATAGAAGACTCAGACAAACATGTTCATGGCTTTATCTTATAAAACTCAATATCTCCGTGCTGGGCAAACAGGTTTTGCAGCCGTTTGAGCTAAGATTTTAAAATTATTCACATAATGAAAACCTATACTTTGTCTGAGGCGAGTTTCCCATTCAAATGCATGTAACAGTGAGAAACGCATTGTCTTGGCGAAAGAAAGCGTTTTTGTACAACTTCATATAAATAGCTGTAACTTTTGATAGAGGACTCAGACACACATGTTTATGGCTTTATCTTATAAAACTCAATATCTCCGTGCTGGGCAAACAGGTTTTGAAGCCATTTGAGCTAAGATTTTAAAATTATTCACATAATGAAAACCTATACTTTTTTTCAGGCGAGTTTCCCATTCAAATGCATGTAACAGTGAGAAATGCACTGTCTTGGCGAAAGAAAGCGTTTTTGTACAACTTCATATAAATAGCTGTAACTTTTGATAGAAGACTCGGATACACATGTTTATGGCTTTTTCTTATAGAACTCAAGGTCCCCGTGCTGGGAAAAACAGGATTTGCAGCTGTTTGAGCTAAGATTTTCAAGTTATACACATAATGAAAACCTATACTTTGTTTCGGTCGAGTTCCCCATTCAAATGCATGTAACAGTGAGAAACGCATTGTCTTGGCGAAATAAAGCGTTTTTGTACAACTTCATATAAATCGCTGTAACTTTTGATAGAGGACTCAGAAACACATGTTTATGGCTTTATCTTATAAAACTCAATATCTCCGTGCTGGGCAAACAGGTTTTGCAGCCGTTTGAGCTAAGATTTTAAAATTATTCACATAATGAAAACCTATACTTTGTCTGAGGCGAGTTTCCCATTCAAATGCATGTAACCGTGAGAAACGCATTGTCTTGGCGAAAGAAAGCGTTTTTGAACAACTTCATATAAATCGCTGTAACTTTTGATAGAGGACTCAGAAATACATGTTTATGGCTTTATCTTATAAAACTCAATATCTCCGTGCTGGGCAAACAGGTTTTGCAGCCGTTTGAGCTAAGATTTTAAAATTATTCACATAATGAAAACCTATACTTTGTCTGAGGCGAGTTTCCCATTCAAATGCATGTAACCGTGAGAAACGCATTGTCTTGGCGAAAGAAAGCGTTTTTGAACAACTTCATATAAATAGCTGTAACTTTTGATAGAAGACTCGGATACACATGTTTATGGCTTTTTCTTATAGAACTCAAGGTCCCCGTGCTGGGAAAACAGGATTTGCAGCTGTTTGAGCTAAGATTTTCAAGTTATACACATAATGAAAACCTATACTTTGTTTCGGTCGAGTTCCCCATTCAAATGCATGTAACAGTGAGAAACGCATTGTCTTGGCGAAATAAAGCGTTTTTGTACAACTTCATATAAATCGCTGTAACTTTTGATAGAAGACTCAGACAAACATGTTTATGGCTTTATCTTATAGAACTCAAGGTCCCCGTGCTGGGAAAACGGGTTTTGCAGCTGTTTGAGCTAAGATTTCCAAGTTATTCACATAATGAAAACCTATACTTTGTCTCGGGCGAGTTTCCCATTCAAATGCATGTAACAGTGAGAAACGCATTGTGTTGGCGAAAGAAAGAGGTTTTGTACAACTTCATATAAATAGCTGTAACTTTTGATAGAAGACTCAGATACACATGTTTATGGCTTTTTCTTATAGAACTCAAGGTCCCCGTGCTGGGAAAAACAGGATTTGCAGCTGTTTGAGCTAAGATTTTCAAGTTATACACATAATGAAAACCTATACTTTGTTTCGGTCGAGTTCCCCATTCAAATGCATGTAACAGTGAGAAACGCATTGTGTTGGCGAAATAAAGCGTTTTTGTACAACTTCATATAAATCGCTGTAACTTTTGATAGAGGACTCAGAAACACATGTTTATGGCTTTATCTTATAAAACTCAATATCTCCGTGCTGGGCAAACAGGTTTTGCAGCCGTTTGAGCTAAGATTTTAAAATTATTCACATAATGAAAACCTATACTTTGTCTGAGGCGAGTTTCCCATTCAAATGCATGTAACCGTGAGAAACGCATTGTCTTGGCGAAAGAAAGCGTTTTTGAACAACTTCATATAAATCGCTGTAACTTTTGATAGAGGACTCAGAAATACATGTTTATGGCTTTATCTTATAAAACTCAATATCTCCGTGCTGGGCAAACAGGTTTTGCAGCCGTTTGAGCTAAGATTTTAAAATTATTCACATAATGAAAACCTATACTTTGTCTGAGGCGAGTTTCCCATTCAAATGCATGTAACCGTGAGAAACGCATTGTCTTGGCGAAAGAAAGCGTTTTTGAACAACTTCATATAAATAGCTGTAACTTTTGATAGAAGACTCGGATACACATGTTTATGGCTTTTTCTTATAGAACTCAAGGTCCCCGTGCTGGGAAAACAGGATTTGCAGCTGTTTGAGCTAAGATTTTCAAGTTATACACATAATGAAAACCTATACTTTGTTTCGGTCGAGTTCCCCATTCAAATGCATGTAACAGTGAGAAACGCATTGTCTTGGCGAAATAAAGCGTTTTTGTACAACTTCATATAAATCGCTGTAACTTTTGATAGAAGACTCAGACAAACATGTTTATGGCTTTATCTTATAGAACTCAAGGTCCCCGTGCTGGGAAAACGGGTTTTGCAGCTGTTTGAGCTAAGATTTCCAAGTTATTCACATAATGAAAACCTATACTTTGTCTCGGGCGAGTTTCCCATTCAAATGCATGTAACAGTGAGAAACGCATTGTGTTGGCGAAAGAAAGAGGTTTTGTACAACTTCATATAAATAGCTGTAACTTTTGATAGAAGACTCAGATACACATGTTTATGGCTTTATCTTATAGAACTCAAGGTCCCCGTGCTGGGAAAACAGGTTTTGCAGCTGTTTGAGCTAAGATTTCCAAGTTATTCACATAATGAAAACCTATACTTTGTCTCGGGCGAGTTTCCCATTCAAACGCATTGTGAGAAACGCATTGTGTTGGCGAAAGAAAGAGGTTTTGTACAACTTCATATAAATAGCTGTAACTTTTGATAGAAGACTCGGATACACATGTTTATGGTTTTTTCTTATAGAACTCAATATCCCCGTGCTGGGCAAACAGGTTTTGCAGCCGTTTGAGCTAAGATTTTAAAATTATTCACATAATGAAAACCTATACTTTGTCTCGGGTGAGTTTCCCATTCAAATGCATGTAACAGTGAGAAATGCATTGTATTGGCGAAATAAAGCGTTTTTGAACAACTTCATATAAATCGCTGTAACTTTTGATAGAAGACTCAGACAAACATGTTCATGGCTTTATCTTATAAAACTCAATATCTCCGTGCTGGGCAAACAGGTTTTGCAGCCGTTTGAGCTAAGATTTTAAAATTATTCACATAATGAAAACCTATACTTTTTTTCAGGCGAGTTTCCCATTCAAATGCATGTAACAGTGAGAAACGCATTGTCTTGGCGAAAGAAAGCGTTTTTGTACAACTTCATATAAATAGCTGTAACTTTTGATAGAAGACTCAGACAAACATGTTTATGGCTTTATCTTATAGAACTCAAGGTTCCTGTGCTGGGAAAACAGGATTTGCAGCTGTTTGAGCTAAGATTTCCAAGTTATTCACATAATGAAAACCTATACTTTGTTTCGGGCGAGTTTCCCATTCAAATGCATGTAACAGTGAGAAACGCACTGTCTTGGCGAAAGAAAGCGTTTTTGTACAACTTCATATGAATAGCTGTAACTTTTGATAGAAGACTCAGATACACATGTTTATGGCTTTAACTTATAGAACTCAAGGTCCCCGTGCTGGGAAAACAGGTTTTGCAGCTGTTTGAGCTAAGATTTCCAAGTTATTCACATAATGAAAACCTATACTTTGTCTCGGGCGAGTTTCCCATTCAAACGCATTGTGAGAAACGCATTGTGTTGGCGAAAGAAAGAGGTTTTGTACAACTTCATATAAATAGCTGTAACTTTTGATGGAAGACTCGGATATACATGTTTATGGCTTTAACTTATAGAACTCAAGGTCCCCGTGCTGGGAAAACAGGTTTTGCAGCTGTTTGAGCTAAGATTTCCAAGTTATTCACATAATGAAAACCTATACTTTGTTTCGGGCGAGTTCCCCATTCAAATGCATGTAACAGTGAGAAACGCACTGTCTTGGCGAAAGAAAGCGTTTTTGTACAACTTCATATGAATAGCTGTAACTTTTGATAGAAGACTCAGATACACATGTTTATGGCTTTATCTTATAGAACTCAAGGTCCCCGTGCTGGGAAAACAGGTTTTGCAGCTGTTTGAGCTAAGATTTCCAAGTTATTCACATAATGAAAACCTATACTTTGTCTCGGGCGAGTTTCCCATTCAAATGCATGTAACAGTGAGAAACGCATTGTCTTGGCGAAAGAAAGCGTTTTTGAACAACTTCATATAAATCGCTGTAACTTTTGATAGAGGACTCAGAAATACATGTTTATGGCTTTATCTTATAAAACTCAATATCTCCGTGCTGGGCAAACAGGTTTTGCAGCCGTTTGAGCTAAGATTTTAAAATTATTCACATAATGAAAACCTATACTTTGTCTGAGGCGAGTTTCCCATTCAAATGCATGTAACCGTGAGAAACGCATTGTCTTGGCGAAAGAAAGCGTTTTTGAACAACTTCATATAAATAGCTGTAACTTTTGATAGAAGACTCGGATACACATGTTTATGGCTTTTTCTTATAGAACTCAAGGTCCCCGTGCTGGGAAAACAGGATTTGCAGCTGTTTGAGCTAAGATTTTCAAGTTATACACATAATGAAAACCTATACTTTGTTTCGGTCGAGTTCCCCATTCAAATGCATGTAACAGTGAGAAACGCATTGTCTTGGCGAAATAAAGCGTTTTTGTACAACTTCATATAAATCGCTGTAACTTTTGATAGAAGACTCAGACAAACATGTTTATGGCTTTATCTTATAGAACTCAAGGTCCCCGTGCTGGGAAAACGGGTTTTGCAGCTGTTTGAGCTAAGATTTCCAAGTTATTCACATAATGAAAACCTATACTTTGTCTCGGGCGAGTTTCCCATTCAAATGCATGTAACAGTGAGAAACGCATTGTGTTGGCGAAAGAAAGAGGTTTTGTACAACTTCATATAAATAGCTGTAACTTTTGATAGAAGACTCAGATACACATGTTTATGGCTTTATCTTATAGAACTCAAGGTCCCCGTGCTGGGAAAACAGGTTTTGCAGCTGTTTGAGCTAAGATTTCCAAGTTATTCACATAATGAAAACCTATACTTTGTCTCGGGCGAGTTTCCCATTCAAACGCATTGTGAGAAACGCATTGTGTTGGCGAAAGAAAGAGGTTTTGTACAACTTCATATAAATAGCTGTAACTTTTGATAGAAGACTCGGATACACATGTTTATGGTTTTTTCTTATAGAACTCAATATCCCCGTGCTGGGCAAACAGGTTTTGCAGCCGTTTGAGCTAAGATTTTAAAATTATTCACATAATGAAAACCTATACTTTGTCTCGGGTGAGTTTCCCATTCAAATGCATGTAACAGTGAGAAATGCATTGTATTGGCGAAATAAAGCGTTTTTGAACAACTTCATATAAATCGCTGTAACTTTTGATAGAAGACTCAGACAAACATGTTCATGGCTTTATCTTATAAAACTCAATATCTCCGTGCTGGGCAAACAGGTTTTGCAGCCGTTTGAGCTAAGATTTTAAAATTATTCACATAATGAAAACCTATACTTTTTTTCAGGCGAGTTTCCCATTCAAATGCATGTAACAGTGAGAAACGCATTGTCTTGGCGAAAGAAAGCGTTTTTGTACAACTTCATATAAATAGCTGTAACTTTTGATAGAAGACTCAGACAAACATGTTTATGGCTTTATCTTATAGAACTCAAGGTTCCTGTGCTGGGAAAACAGGATTTGCAGCTGTTTGAGCTAAGATTTCCAAGTTATACACATAATGAAAACCTATACTTTGTTTCGGGCGAGTTCCCCATTCAAATGCATGTAACAGTGAGAAATGCACTGTCTTGGCGAAATAAAGCGTTTTTGTACAACTTCATATAAATAGCTGTAACTTTTGATAGAAGACTCGGATACACATGTTTATGGCTTTATCTTATAGAACTCAAGGTTCCTGTGCTGGGAAAACAGGATTTGCAGCTGTTTGAGCTAAGATTTCCAAGTTATACACATAATGAAAACCTATACTTTGTTTCGGTCGAGTTCCCCATTCAAATGCATGTAACAGTGAGAAACGCACTGTCTTGGCGAAAGAAAGCGTTTTTGTACAACTTCATATAAATCGCTGTAACTTTTGATAGAAGACTCAGACACACATGTTTATGGCTTTATCTTATAAAACTCAATATCTCCGTGCTGGGCAAACAGGTTTTGCAGCCGTTTGAGCTAAGATTTTAAAATTATTCACATAATGAAAACCTATACTTTTTTTCAGGCGAGTTTCCCATTCAAATGCATGTAACAGTGAGAAACGCATTGTCTTGGCGAAAGAAAGCGTTTTTGTACAACTTCATATAAATAGCTGTAACTTTTGATAGAAGACTCAGACAAACATGTTTATGGCTTTATCTTATAGAACTCAAGGTTCCTGTGCTGGGAAAACAGGATTTGCAGCTGTTTGAGCTAAGATTTTCAAGTTATTCACATAATGAAAACCTATACTTTGTTTCGGGCGAGTTCCCCATTCAAATGCATGTAACAGTGAGAAACGCACTGTCTTGGCGAAAGAAAGCGTTTTTGTACAACTTCATATGAATAGCTGTAACTTTTGATAGAAGACTCAGATACACATGTTTATGGCTTTAACTTATAGAACTCAAGGTTCCTGTGCTGGGAAAACAGGATTTGCAGCTGTTTGAGCTAAGATTTTCAAGTTATTCACATAATGAAAACCTATACTTTGTTTCGGTCGAGTTCCCCATTCAAATGCATGTAACAGTGAGAAACGCACTGTCTTGGCGAAAGAAAGCGTTTTTGTACAACTTCATATAAATAGCTGTAACTTTTGATAGAAGACTCGGATACACATGTTTATGGTTTTTTCTTATAGAACTCAATATCCCCGTGCTGGGCAAACAGGTTTTGCAGCCGTTTGAGCTAAGATTTTAAAATTATTCACATAATGAAAACCTATACTTTGTCTCGGGTGAGTTTCCCATTCAAATGCATGTAACAGTGAGAAATGCATTGTATTGGCGAAATAAAGCGTTTTTGAACAACTTCATATAAATCGCTGTAACTTTTGATAGAAGACTCAGACAAACATGTTCATGGCTTTGTCTTATAAAACTCAATATCTCCGTGCTGGGCAAACAGGTTTTGCAGCCGTTTGAGCTAAGATTTTAAAATTATTCACATAATGAAAACCTATACTTTTTTTCAGGCGAGTTTCCCATTCAAATGCATGTAACAGTGAGAAACGCATTGTCTTGGCGAAATAAAGCGTTTTTGAACAACTTCATATAAATCGCTGTAACGTTTGATAGAAGACTCAGACAAACATGTTTATGGCTTTATCTTATAGAACTCAATATCTCCGTGCTGGGCAAACAGGTTTTGCAGCCGTTTGAGCTAAGATTTTAAAATTATTCACATAATGAAAACCTATACTTTGTCTGAGGCGAGTTTCCCATTCAAATGCATGTAACAGTGAGAAACGCATTGTCTTGGCGAAAGAAAGCGTTTTTGTACAACTTCATATAAATAGCTGTAACTTTTGATAGAGGACTCAGACACACATGTTTATGGCTTTATCTTATAAAACTCAATATCTCCGTGCTGGGCAAACAGGTTTTGAAGCCATTTGAGCTAAGATTTTAAAATTATTCACATAATGAAAACCTATACTTTTTTTCAGGCGAGTTTCCCATTCAAATGCATGTAACAGTGAGAAATGCACTGTCTTGGCGAAAGAAAGCGTTTTTGTACAACTTCATATAAATAGCTGTAACTTTTGATAGAAGACTCGGATACACATGTTTATGGCTTTTTCTTATAGAACTCAAGGTCCCCGTGCTGGGAAAAACAGGATTTGCAGCTGTTTGAGCTAAGATTTTCAAGTTATACACATAATGAAAACCTATACTTTGTTTCGGTCGAGTTCCCCATTCAAATGCATGTAACAGTGAGAAACGCATTGTCTTGGCGAAATAAAGCGTTTTTGTACAACTTCATATAAATCGCTGTAACTTTTGATAGAGGACTCAGAAATACATGTTTATGGCTTTATCTTATAAAACTCAATATCTCCGTGCTGGGCAAACAGGTTTTGCAGCCGTTTGAGCTAAGATTTTAAAATTATTCACATAATGAAAACCTATACTTTGTCTGAGGCGAGTTTCCCATTCAAATGCATGTAACCGTGAGAAACGCATTGTCTTGGCGAAAGAAAGCGTTTTTGAACAACTTCATATAAATCGCTGTAACTTTTGATAGAAGACTCAGACACACATGTTTATGGCTTTATCTTATAGAAATCAAGGTTCCTGTGCTGGGAAAACAGGTTTTGCAGCTGTTTGAGCTAAGATTTTCAAGTTATACACATAATGAAAACCTATACTTTGTTTCGGTCGAGTTCCCCATTCAAATGCATGTAACAGTGAGAAACGCACTGTCTTGGCGAAAGAAAGCGTTTTTGTACAACTTCATATAAATAGCTGTAACTTTTGATAGAAGACTCGGATACACATGTTTATGGCTTTTTCTTATAGAACTCAAGGTCCCCGTGCTGGGAAAACAGGATTTGCAGCTGTTTGAGCTAAGATTTTCAAGTTATACACATAATGAAAACCTATACTTTGTTTCGGTCGAGTTCCCCATTCAAATGCATGTAACAGTGAGAAACGCATTGTCTTGGCGAAATAAAGCGTTTTTGAACAACTTCATATAAATCGCTGTAACTTTTGATAGAGGACTCAGAAACACATGTTTATGGCTTTATCTTATAAAACTCAATATCTCCGTGCTGGGCAAACAGGTTTTGCAGCCGTTTGAGCTAAGATTTTAAAATTATTCACATAATGAAAACCTATACTTTGTCTGAGGCGAGTTTCCCATTCAAATGCATGTAACCGTGAGAAACGCATTGTCTTGGCGAAAGAAAGCGTTTTTGAACAACTTCATATAAATCGCTGTAACTTTTGATAGAGGACTCAGAAACACATGTTTATGGCTTTATCTTATAAAACTCAATATCTCCGTGCTGGGCAAACAGGTTTTGCAGCCGTTTGAGCTAAGATTTTAAAATTATTCACATAATGAAAACCTATACTTTGTCTCGGGTGAGTTTCCCATTCAAATGCATGTAACAGTGAGAAATGCATTGTATTGGCGAAATAAAGCGTTTTTGAACAACTTCATATAAATCGCTGTAACTTTTGATAGAAGACTCAGACAAACATGTTCATGGCTTTATCTTATAAAACTCAATATCTCCGTGCTGGGCAAACAGGTTTTGCAGCCGTTTGAGCTAAGATTTTAAAATTATTCACATAATGAAAACCTATACTTTTTTTCAGGCGAGTTTCCCATTCAAATGCATGTAACAGTGAGAAACGCATTGTCTTGGCGAAAGAAAGCGTTTTTGTACAACTTCATATAAATCGCTGTAACTTTTGATAGAAGACTCAGACAAACATGTTTATGGCTTTATCTTATAGAACTCAAGGTCCCCGTGCTGGGAAAACAGGTTTTGCAGCTGTTTGAGCTAAGATTTCCAAGTTATTCACATAATGAAAACCTATACTTTGTCTCGGGCGAGTTTCCCATTCAAATGCATGTAACAGTGAGAAACGCATTGTGTTGGCGAAAGAAAGAGGTTTTGTACAACTTCATATAAATAGCTGTAACTTTTGATAGAAGACTCAGATACACATGTTTATGGCTTTAACTTATAGAACTCAAGGTCCCCGTGCTGGGAAAACAGGTTTTGCAGCTGTTTGAGCTAAGATTTCCAAGTTATTCACATAATGAAAACCTATACTTTGTTTCGGGCGAGTTCCCCATTCAAATGCATGTAACAGTGAGAAACACACTGTCTTGGCGAAAGAAAGCGTTTTTGTACAACTTCATATAAATAGCTGTAACTTTTGATGGAAGACTCGGATACACATGTTTATGGCTTTAACTTATAGAACTCAAGGTCCCCGTGCTGGGAAAAAAGGTTTTGCAACTGTTTGAGCTAAGATTTCCAAGTTATTCACATAATGAAAACCTATACTTTGTTTCGGTCGAGTTCCCCATTCAAATGCATGTAACAGTGAGAAACGCACTGTCTTGGCGAAAGAAAGCGTTTTTGTACAACTTCATATAAATAGCTGTAACTTTTGATAGAAGACTCAGACAAACATGTTTATGGATTTAACTTATAGAACTCAAGGTCCCCGTGCTGGGAAAACAGGTTTTGCAGCTGTTTGAGCTAAGATTTCCAAGTTATTCACATAATGAAAACCTATACTTTGTTTCGGGCGAGTTCCCCATTCAAATGCATGTAACAGTGAGAAACGCACTGTCTTGGCGAAAGAAAGCGTTTTTGTACAACTTCATATGAATAGCTGTAACTTTTGATAGAAGACTCAGATACACATGTTTATGGCTTTAACTTATAGAACTCAAGGTCCCCGTGCTGGGAAAACAGGTTTTGCAGCTGTTTGAGCTAAGATTTCCAAGTTATTCACATAATGAAAACCTATACTTTGTTTCGGGCGAGTTCCCCATTCAAATGCATGTAACAGTGAGAAACGCACTGTCTTGGCGAAAGAAAGCGTTTTTGTACAACTTTATATGAATAGCTGTAACTTTTGATAGAAGACTCAGACAAACATGTTTATGGCTTTATCTTATAGAACTCAAGGTCCCCGTGCTGGGAAAACAGGTTTTGCAGCTGTTTGAGCTAAGATTTCCAAGTTATTCACATAATGAAAACCTATACTTTGTCTCGGGCGAGTTTCCCATTCAAATGCATGTAACAGTGAGAAACGCATTGTGTTGGCGAAAGAAAGAGGTTTTGTACAACTTCATATAAATAGCTGTAACTTTTGATAGAAGACTCGGATACACATGTTTATGGCTTTATCTTATAGAACTCAAGGTCCCCGTGCTGGGAAAACAGGTTTTGCAGCTGTTTGAGCTAAGATTTCCAAGTTATTCACATAATGAAAACCTATACTTTGTTTCGGGCGAGTTCCCCATTCAAATGCATGTAACAGTGAGAAACGCACTGTCTTGGCGAAAGAAAGCGTTTTTGTACAACTTCATATGAATAGCTGTAACTTTTGATAGAAGACTCAGATACACATGTTTATGGCTTTATCTTATAGAACTCAAGGTCCCCGTGCTGGGAAAACAGGTTTTGCAGCTGTTTGAGCTAAGATTTCCAAGTTATTCACATAATGAAAACCTATACTTTGTTTCGGGCGAGTTTCCCATTCAAATGCATGTAACAGTGAGAAACGCACTGTCTTGGCGAAAGAAAGCGTTTTTGTACAACTTCATATGAATAGCTGTAACTTTTGATAGAAGACTCAGATACACATGTTTATGGCTTTAACTTATAGAACTCAAGGTCCCCGTGCTGGGAAAACAGGTTTTGCAGCTGTTTGAGCTAAGATTTCCAAGTTATTCACATAATGAAAACCTATACTTTGTCTCGGGCGAGTTTCCCATTCAAACGCATTGTGAGAAACGCATTGTGTTGGCGAAAGAAAGAGGTTTTGTACAACTTCATATAAATAGCTGTAACTTTTGATGGAAGACTCGGATATACATGTTTATGGCTTTAACTTATAGAACTCAAGGTCCCCGTGCTGGGAAAACAGGTTTTGCAGCTGTTTGAGCTAAGATTTCCAAGTTATTCACATAATGAAAACCTATACTTTGTTTCGGGCGAGTTCCCCATTCAAATGCATGTAACAGTGAGAAACGCACTGTCTTGGCGAAAGAAAGCGTTTTTGTACAACTTCATATGAATAGCTGTAACTTTTGATAGAAGACTCAGATACACATGTTTATGGCTTTATCTTATAGAACTCAAGGTCCCCGTGCTGGGAAAACAGGTTTTGCAGCTGTTTGAGCTAAGATTTCCAAGTTATTCACATAATGAAAACCTATACTTTGTCTCGGGCGAGTTTCCCATTCAAATGCATGTAACAGTGAGAAACGCATTGTGTTGGCGAAAGAAAGAGGTTTTGTACAACTTCATATAAATAGCTGTAACTTTTGATGGAAGACTCGGATACACATGTTTATGGCTTTAACTTATAGAACTCAAGGTCCCCGTGCTGGGAAAACAGGTTTTGCAGCTGTTTGAGCTAAGATTTCCAAGTTATTCACATAATGAAAACCTATACTTTGTTTCGGGCGAGTTCCCCATTCAAATGCATGTAACAGTGAGAAACGCACTGTCTTGGCGAAAGAAAGCGTTTTTGTACAACTTTATATGAATAGCTGTAACTTTTGATAGAAGACTCAGACAAACATGTTTATGGCTTTATCTTATAGAACTCAAGGTCCCCGTGCTGGGCAAACAGGTTTTGCAGCTGTTTGAGCTAAGAATTCCAAGTTATTCACATAATGAAAACCTATACTTTGTTTCGGGCGAGTTCCCCATTCAAATGCATGTAACAGTGAGAAACGCACTGTCTTGGCGAAAGAAAGCGTTTTTGTACAACTTCATATAAATAGCTGTAACTTTTGATAGAAGACTCGGATACACATGTTTATGGCTTTAACTTATAGAACTCAAGGTCCCCGTGCTGGGAAAAAAGGTTTTGCAACTGTTTGATCTAAGATTTCCAAGTTATTCACATAATGAAAACCTATACTTTGTTTCGGTCGAGTTCCCCATTCAAATGCATGTAACAGTGAGAAACGCACTGTCTTGGCGAAAGAAAGCGTTTTTGTACAACTTCATATAAATAGCTGTAACTTTTGATAGAAGACTCAGATACACATGTTTATGGCTTTATCTTATAGAACTCAAGGTCCCCGTGCTGGGAAAAAAGGTTTTGCAGCTGTTTGAGCTAAGATTTCCAAGTTATTCACATAATGAAAACCTGTACTTTGTTTCGGTCGAGTTCCCCATTCAAATGCATGTAACAGTGAGAAACGCACTGTCTTGGCGAAAGAAAGCGTTTTTGTACAACTTCATATAAATAGCTGTAACTTTTGATGGAAGACTCGGATACACATGTTTATGGCTTTAACTTATAGAACTCAAGGTCCCCGTGCTGGGAAAAACAGGATTTGCAGCTGTTTGAGCTAAGATTTTCAAGTTATACACATAATGAAAACCTATACTTTGTTTCGGTCGAGTTCCCCATTCAAATGCATGTAACAGTGAGAAACGCATTGTCTTGGCGAAAGAAAGCGTTTTTGTACAACTTTATATGAATAGCTGTAACTTTTGATAGAAGACTCAGACAAACATGTTTATGGCTTTATCTTATAGAACTCAAGGTCCCCGTGCTGGGAAAAAAGGTTTTGCAACTGTTTGAGCTAAGATTTCCAAGTTATTCACATAATGAAAACCTATACTTTGTTTCGGTCGAGTTCCCCATTCAAATGCATGTAACAGTGAGAAACGCACTGTCTTGGCGAAAGAAAGCGTTTTTGTACAACTTCATATAAATAGCTGTAACTTTTGATGGAAGACTCGGATACACATGTTTATGGCTTTAACTTATAGAACTCAAGGTCCCCGTGCTGGGAAAAAAGGTTTTGCAACTGTTTGAGCTAAGATTTCCAAGTTATTCACATAATGAAAACCTATACTTTGTTTCGGTCGAGTTCCCCATTCAAATGCATGTAACAGTGAGAAACGCACTGTCTTGGCGAAAGAAAGCGTTTTTGTACAACTTTATATGAATAGCTGTAACTTTTGATAGAAGACTCAGACAAACATGTTTATGGCTTTATCTTATAGAACTCAAGGTCCCCGTGCTGGGAAAAAAGGTTTTGCAACTGTTTGAGCTAAGATTTCCAAGTTATTCACATAATGAAAACCTATACTTTGTTTCGGTCGAGTTCCCCATTCAAATGCATGTAACAGTGAGAAACGCACTGTCTTGGCGAAAGAAAGCGTTTTTGTACAACTTCATATAAATAGCTGTAACTTTTGATGGAAGACTCGGATACACATGTTTATGGCTTTAACTTATAGAACTCAAGGTCCCCGTGCTGGGAAAAAAGGTTTTGCAACTGTTTGAGCTAATATTTCCAAGTCATTCACATAATGAAAACCTATACTTTGTTTCGGTCGAGTTCCCCATTCAAATGCATGTAACAGTGAGAAACGCACTGTCTTGGCGAAAGAAAGCGTTTTTGTACAACTTTATATGAATAGCTGTAACTTTTGATAGAAGACTCAGACAAACATGTTTATGGCTTTAACTTATAGAACTCAAGGTCCCCGTGCTGGGAAAAAAGGTTTTGCAACTGTTTGAGCTAAGATTTCCAAGTTATTCACATAATGAAAACCTATACTTTGTTTCGGTCGAGTTCCCCATTCAAATGCATGTAACAGTGAGAAACGCACTGTCTTGGCGAAAGAAAGCGTTTTTGTACAACTTCATATGAATAGCTGTAACTTTTGATAGAAGACTCAGACAAACATGTTTATGGCTTTATCTTATAGAACTCAAGGTCCCCGTGCTGGGAAAAAAGGTTTTGCAACTGTTTGAGCTAAGATTTCCAAGTTATTCACATAATGAAAACCTATACTTTGTTTCGGTCGAGTTCCCCATTCAAATGCATGTAACAGTGAGAAACGCACTGTCTTGGCGAAAGAAAGCGTTTTTGTACAACTTCATATAAATAGCTGTAACTTTTGATGGAAGACTCGGATACACATGTTTATGGCTTTAACTTATAGAACTCAAGGTCCCCGTGCTGGGAAAAAAGGTTTTGCAACTGTTTGAGCTAAGATTTCCAAGTTATTCACATAATGAAAACCTATACTTTGTTTCGGTCGAGTTCCCCATTCAAATGCATGTAACAGTGAGAAACGCACTGTCTTGGCGAAAGAAAGCGTTTTTGTACAACTTTATATGAATAGCTGTAACTTTTGATAGAAGACTCAGACAAACATGTTTATGGCTTTATCTTATAGAACTCAAGGTCCCCGTGCTGGGAAAAAAGGTTTTGCAACTGTTTGAGCTAAGATTTCCAAGTTATTCACATAATGAAAACCTATACTTTGTTTCGGTCGAGTTCCCCATTCAAATGCATGTAACAGTGAGAAACGCACTGTCTTGGCGAAAGAAAGCGTTTTTGTACAACTTCATATAAATAGCTGTAACTTTTGATGGAAGACTCGGATACACATGTTTATGGCTTTAACTTATAGAACTCAAGGTCCCCGTGCTGGGAAAAAAGGTTTTGCAACTGTTTGAGCTAAGATTTCCAAGTTATTCACATAATGAAAACCTATACTTTGTTTCGGTCGAGTTCCCCATTCAAATGCATGTAACAGTGAGAAACGCACTGTCTTGGCGAAAGAAAGCGTTTTTGTACAACTTCATATGAATAGCTGTAACTTTTGATAGAAGACTCAGATACACATGTTTATGGCTTTATCTTATAGAACTCAAGGTCCCCGTGCTGGGAAAACATGTTTTGCAGCTGTTTGAGCTAAGAGTTCCAAGTTATTCACATAATGAAAACCTATACTTTGTCTCGGGCGAGTTTCCCATTCAAACGCATTGTGAGAAACGCATTGTGTTGGCGAAAGAAAGAGGTTTTGTACAACTTCATATAAATAGCTGTAACTTTTGATGGAAGACTCGGATACACATGTTTATGGCTTTAACTTATAGAACTCAAGGTCCCCGTGCTGGGAAAACAGGTTTTGCAGCTGTTTGAGCTAAGATTTCCAAGTTATTCACATAATGAAAACCTATACTTTGTTTCGGGCGAGTTCCCCATTCAAATGCATGTAACAGTGAGAAACGCACTGTCTTGGCGAAAGAAAGCGTTTTTGTACAACTTCATATGAATAGCTGTAACTTTTGATAGAAGACTCAGATACACATGTTTATGGCTTTAACTTATAGAACTCAAGGTCCCCGTGCTGGGAAAACAGGTTTTGCAGCTGTTTGAGCTAAGATTTCCAAGTTATTCACATAATGAAAACCTATACTTTGTTTCGGTCGAGTTCCCCATTCAAATGCATGTAACAGTGAGAAACGCACTGTCTTGGCGAAAGAAAGCGTTTTTGTACAACTTCATATAAATAGCTGTAACTTTTGATGGAAGACTCGGATACACATGTTTATGGCTTTAACTTATAGAACTCAAGGTCCCCGTGCTGGGAAAAAAGGTTTTGCAACTGTTTGAGCTAAGATTTCCAAGTTATTCACATAATGAAAACCTATACTTTGTTTCGGTCGAGTTCCCCATTCAAATGCATGTAACAGTGAGAAACGCACTGTCTTGGCGAAAGAAAGCGTTTTTGTACAACTTCATATAAATAGCTGTAACTTTTGATGGAAGACTCGGATACACATGTTTATGGCTTTAACTTATAGAACTCAAGGTCCCCGTGCTGGGAAAAAAGGTTTTGCAACTGTTTGAGCTAAGATTTCCAAGTTATTCACATAATGAAAACCTATACTTTGTTTCGGTCGAGTTCCCCATTCAAATGCATGTAACAGTGAGAAACGCACTGTGTTGGCGAAAGAAAGCGTTTTTGTACAACTTCATATAAATAGCTGTAACTTTTGATAGAAGACTCAGATACACATGTTTATGGCTTTATCTTATAGAACTCAAGGTCCCCGTGCTGGGAAAAAAGGTTTTGCAACTGTTTGAGCTAAGATTTCCAAGTTATTCACATAATGAAAACCTATACTTTGTTTCGGTCGAGTTCCCCATTCAAATGCATGTAACAGTGAGAAACGCACTGTCTTGGCGAAAGAAAGCGTTTTTGTACAACTTCATATAAATAGCTGTAACTTTTGATGGAAGACTCGGATACACATGTTTATGGCTTTAACTTATAGAACTCAAGGTCCCCGTGCTGGGAAAACAGGATTTGCAGCTGTTTGAGCTAAGATTTTCAAGTTATTCACATAATGAAAACCTATACTTTGTTTCGGGCGAGTTCCCCATTCAAATGCATGTAACAGTGAGAAACGCACTGTCTTGGCGAAAGAAAGCGTTTTTGTACAACTTCATATGAATAGCTGTAACTTTTGATAGAAGACTCAGATACACATGTTTATGGCTTTAACTTATAGAACTCAAGGTTCCTGTGCTGGGAAAACAGGATTTGCAGCTGTTTGAGCTAAGATTTTCAAGTTATTCACATAATGAAAACCTATACTTTGTTTCGGTCGAGTTCCCCATTCAAATGCATGTAACAGTGAGAAACGCACTGTCTTGGCGAAAGAAAGCGTTTTTGTACAACTTCATATAAATAGCTGTAACTTTTGATAGAAGACTCGGATACACATGTTTATGGTTTTTTCTTATAGAACTCAATATCCCCGTGCTGGGCAAACAGGTTTTGCAGCCGTTTGAGCTAAGATTTTAAAATTATTCACATAATGAAAACCTATACTTTGTCTCGGGTGAGTTTCCCATTCAAATGCATGTAACAGTGAGAAATGCATTGTATTGGCGAAATAAAGCGTTTTTGAACAACTTCATATAAATCGCTGTAACTTTTGATAGAAGACTCAGACAAACATGTTCATGGCTTTGTCTTATAAAACTCAATATCTCCGTGCTGGGCAAACAGGTTTTGCAGCCGTTTGAGCTAAGATTTTAAAATTATTCACATAATGAAAACCTATACTTTTTTTCAGGCGAGTTTCCCATTCAAATGCATGTAACAGTGAGAAACGCATTGTCTTGGCGAAATAAAGCGTTTTTGAACAACTTCATATAAATCGCTGTAACGTTTGATAGAAGACTCAGACAAACATGTTTATGGCTTTATCTTATAGAACTCAATATCTCCGTGCTGGGCAAACAGGTTTTGCAGCCGTTTGAGCTAAGATTTTAAAATTATTCACATAATGAAAACCTATACTTTGTCTGAGGCGAGTTTCCCATTCAAATGCATGTAACAGTGAGAAACGCATTGTCTTGGCGAAAGAAAGCGTTTTTGTACAACTTCATATAAATAGCTGTAACTTTTGATAGAGGACTCAGACACACATGTTTATGGCTTTATCTTATAAAACTCAATATCTCCGTGCTGGGCAAACAGGTTTTGAAGCCATTTGAGCTAAGATTTTAAAATTATTCACATAATGAAAACCTATACTTTTTTTCAGGCGAGTTTCCCATTCAAATGCATGTAACAGTGAGAAATGCACTGTCTTGGCGAAAGAAAGCGTTTTTGTACAACTTCATATAAATAGCTGTAACTTTTGATAGAAGACTCGGATACACATGTTTATGGCTTTTTCTTATAGAACTCAAGGTCCCCGTGCTGGGAAAAACAGGATTTGCAGCTGTTTGAGCTAAGATTTTCAAGTTATACACATAATGAAAACCTATACTTTGTTTCGGTCGAGTTCCCCATTCAAATGCATGTAACAGTGAGAAACGCATTGTCTTGGCGAAATAAAGCGTTTTTGTACAACTTCATATAAATCGCTGTAACTTTTGATAGAGGACTCAGAAATACATGTTTATGGCTTTATCTTATAAAACTCAATATCTCCGTGCTGGGCAAACAGGTTTTGCAGCCGTTTGAGCTAAGATTTTAAAATTATTCACATAATGAAAACCTATACTTTGTCTGAGGCGAGTTTCCCATTCAAATGCATGTAACCGTGAGAAACGCATTGTCTTGGCGAAAGAAAGCGTTTTTGAACAACTTCATATAAATCGCTGTAACTTTTGATAGAAGACTCAGACAAACATGTTCATGGCTTTATCTTATAAAACTCAATATCTCCGTGCTGGGCAAACAGGTTTTGCAGCCGTTTGAGCTAAGATTTTAAAATTATTCACATAATGAAAACCTATACTTTTTTTCAGGCGAGTTTCCCATTCAAATGCATGTAACAGTGAGAAACGCATTGTCTTGGCGAAAGAAAGCGTTTTTGTACAACTTCATATAAATCGCTGTAACTTTTGATAGAAGACTCAGACAAACATGTTTATGGCTTTATCTTATAGAACTCAAGGTCCCCGTGCTGGGAAAACAGGTTTTGCAGCTGTTTGAGCTAAGATTTCCAAGTTATTCACATAATGAAAACCTATACTTTGTCTCGGGCGAGTTTCCCATTCAAATGCATGTAACAGTGAGAAACGCATTGTGTTGGCGAAAGAAAGAGGTTTTGTACAACTTCATATAAATAGCTGTAACTTTTGATAGAAGACTCAGATACACATGTTTATGGCTTTAACTTATAGAACTCAAGGTCCCCGTGCTGGGAAAACAGGTTTTGCAGCTGTTTGAGCTAAGATTTCCAAGTTATTCACATAATGAAAACCTATACTTTGTTTCGGGCGAGTTCCCCATTCAAATGCATGTAACAGTGAGAAACACACTGTCTTGGCGAAAGAAAGCGTTTTTGTACAACTTCATATAAATAGCTGTAACTTTTGATGGAAGACTCGGATACACATGTTTATGGCTTTAACTTATAGAACTCAAGGTCCCCGTGCTGGGAAAAAAGGTTTTGCAACTGTTTGAGCTAAGATTTCCAAGTTATTCACATAATGAAAACCTATACTTTGTTTCGGTCGAGTTCCCCATTCAAATGCATGTAACAGTGAGAAACGCACTGTCTTGGCGAAAGAAAGCGTTTTTGTACAACTTCATATAAATAGCTGTAACTTTTGATAGAAGACTCAGACAAACATGTTTATGGATTTAACTTATAGAACTCAAGGTCCCCGTGCTGGGAAAACAGGTTTTGCAGCTGTTTGAGCTAAGATTTCCAAGTTATTCACATAATGAAAACCTATACTTTGTTTCGGGCGAGTTCCCCATTCAAATGCATGTAACAGTGAGAAACGCACTGTCTTGGCGAAAGAAAGCGTTTTTGTACAACTTCATATGAATAGCTGTAACTTTTGATAGAAGACTCAGATACACATGTTTATGGCTTTAACTTATAGAACTCAAGGTCCCCGTGCTGGGAAAACAGGTTTTGCAGCTGTTTGAGCTAAGATTTCCAAGTTATTCACATAATGAAAACCTATACTTTGTTTCGGGCGAGTTCCCCATTCAAATGCATGTAACAGTGAGAAACGCACTGTCTTGGCGAAAGAAAGCGTTTTTGTACAACTTTATATGAATAGCTGTAACTTTTGATAGAAGACTCAGACAAACATGTTTATGGCTTTATCTTATAGAACTCAAGGTCCCCGTGCTGGGAAAACAGGTTTTGCAGCTGTTTGAGCTAAGATTTCCAAGTTATTCACATAATGAAAACCTATACTTTGTCTCGGGCGAGTTTCCCATTCAAATGCATGTAACAGTGAGAAACGCATTGTGTTGGCGAAAGAAAGAGGTTTTGTACAACTTCATATAAATAGCTGTAACTTTTGATAGAAGACTCGGATACACATGTTTATGGCTTTATCTTATAGAACTCAAGGTCCCCGTGCTGGGAAAACAGGTTTTGCAGCTGTTTGAGCTAAGATTTCCAAGTTATTCACATAATGAAAACCTATACTTTGTTTCGGGCGAGTTCCCCATTCAAATGCATGTAACAGTGAGAAACGCACTGTCTTGGCGAAAGAAAGCGTTTTTGTACAACTTCATATGAATAGCTGTAACTTTTGATAGAAGACTCAGATACACATGTTTATGGCTTTATCTTATAGAACTCAAGGTCCCCGTGCTGGGAAAACAGGTTTTGCAGCTGTTTGAGCTAAGATTTCCAAGTTATTCACATAATGAAAACCTATACTTTGTTTCGGGCGAGTTTCCCATTCAAATGCATGTAACAGTGAGAAACGCACTGTCTTGGCGAAAGAAAGCGTTTTTGTACAACTTCATATGAATAGCTGTAACTTTTGATAGAAGACTCAGATACACATGTTTATGGCTTTAACTTATAGAACTCAAGGTCCCCGTGCTGGGAAAACAGGTTTTGCAGCTGTTTGAGCTAAGATTTCCAAGTTATTCACATAATGAAAACCTATACTTTGTCTCGGGCGAGTTTCCCATTCAAACGCATTGTGAGAAACGCATTGTGTTGGCGAAAGAAAGAGGTTTTGTACAACTTCATATAAATAGCTGTAACTTTTGATGGAAGACTCGGATATACATGTTTATGGCTTTAACTTATAGAACTCAAGGTCCCCGTGCTGGGAAAACAGGTTTTGCAGCTGTTTGAGCTAAGATTTCCAAGTTATTCACATAATGAAAACCTATACTTTGTTTCGGGCGAGTTCCCCATTCAAATGCATGTAACAGTGAGAAACGCACTGTCTTGGCGAAAGAAAGCGTTTTTGTACAACTTCATATGAATAGCTGTAACTTTTGATAGAAGACTCAGATACACATGTTTATGGCTTTATCTTATAGAACTCAAGGTCCCCGTGCTGGGAAAACAGGTTTTGCAGCTGTTTGAGCTAAGATTTCCAAGTTATTCACATAATGAAAACCTATACTTTGTCTCGGGCGAGTTTCCCATTCAAATGCATGTAACAGTGAGAAACGCATTGTGTTGGCGAAAGAAAGAGGTTTTGTACAACTTCATATAAATAGCTGTAACTTTTGATGGAAGACTCGGATACACATGTTTATGGCTTTAACTTATAGAACTCAAGGTCCCCGTGCTGGGAAAACAGGTTTTGCAGCTGTTTGAGCTAAGATTTCCAAGTTATTCACATAATGAAAACCTATACTTTGTTTCGGGCGAGTTCCCCATTCAAATGCATGTAACAGTGAGAAACGCACTGTCTTGGCGAAAGAAAGCGTTTTTGTACAACTTTATATGAATAGCTGTAACTTTTGATAGAAGACTCAGACAAACATGTTTATGGCTTTATCTTATAGAACTCAAGGTCCCCGTGCTGGGCAAACAGGTTTTGCAGCTGTTTGAGCTAAGAATTCCAAGTTATTCACATAATGAAAACCTATACTTTGTTTCGGGCGAGTTCCCCATTCAAATGCATGTAACAGTGAGAAACGCACTGTCTTGGCGAAAGAAAGCGTTTTTGTACAACTTCATATAAATAGCTGTAACTTTTGATAGAAGACTCGGATACACATGTTTATGGCTTTAACTTATAGAACTCAAGGTCCCCGTGCTGGGAAAAAAGGTTTTGCAACTGTTTGATCTAAGATTTCCAAGTTATTCACATAATGAAAACCTATACTTTGTTTCGGTCGAGTTCCCCATTCAAATGCATGTAACAGTGAGAAACGCACTGTCTTGGCGAAAGAAAGCGTTTTTGTACAACTTCATATAAATAGCTGTAACTTTTGATAGAAGACTCAGATACACATGTTTATGGCTTTATCTTATAGAACTCAAGGTCCCCGTGCTGGGAAAAACAGGATTTGCAGCTGTTTGAGCTAAGATTTTCAAGTTATACACATAATGAAAACCTATACTTTGTTTCGGTCGAGTTCCCCATTCAAATGCATGTAACAGTGAGAAACGCATTGTCTTGGCGAAAGAAAGCGTTTTTGTACAACTTTATATGAATAGCTGTAACTTTTGATAGAAGACTCAGACAAACATGTTTATGGCTTTATCTTATAGAACTCAAGGTCCCCGTGCTGGGAAAAAAGGTTTTGCAACTGTTTGAGCTAAGATTTCCAAGTTATTCACATAATGAAAACCTATACTTTGTTTCGGTCGAGTTCCCCATTCAAATGCATGTAACAGTGAGAAACGCACTGTCTTGGCGAAAGAAAGCGTTTTTGTACAACTTCATATAAATAGCTGTAACTTTTGATGGAAGACTCGGATACACATGTTTATGGCTTTAACTTATAGAACTCAAGGTCCCCGTGCTGGGAAAAAAGGTTTTGCAACTGTTTGAGCTAAGATTTCCAAGTTATTCACATAATGAAAACCTATACTTTGTTTCGGTCGAGTTCCCCATTCAAATGCATGTAACAGTGAGAAACGCACTGTCTTGGCGAAAGAAAGCGTTTTTGTACAACTTTATATGAATAGCTGTAACTTTTGATAGAAGACTCAGACAAACATGTTTATGGCTTTATCTTATAGAACTCAAGGTCCCCGTGCTGGGAAAAAAGGTTTTGCAACTGTTTGAGCTAAGATTTCCAAGTTATTCACATAATGAAAACCTATACTTTGTTTCGGTCGAGTTCCCCATTCAAATGCATGTAACAGTGAGAAACGCACTGTCTTGGCGAAAGAAAGCGTTTTTGTACAACTTCATATAAATAGCTGTAACTTTTGATGGAAGACTCGGATACACATGTTTATGGCTTTAACTTATAGAACTCAAGGTCCCCGTGCTGGGAAAAAAGGTTTTGCAACTGTTTGAGCTAATATTTCCAAGTCATTCACATAATGAAAACCTATACTTTGTTTCGGTCGAGTTCCCCATTCAAATGCATGTAACAGTGAGAAACGCACTGTCTTGGCGAAAGAAAGCGTTTTTGTACAACTTTATATGAATAGCTGTAACTTTTGATAGAAGACTCAGACAAACATGTTTATGGCTTTAACTTATAGAACTCAAGGTCCCCGTGCTGGGAAAAAAGGTTTTGCAACTGTTTGAGCTAAGATTTCCAAGTTATTCACATAATGAAAACCTATACTTTGTTTCGGTCGAGTTCCCCATTCAAATGCATGTAACAGTGAGAAACGCACTGTCTTGGCGAAAGAAAGCGTTTTTGTACAACTTCATATGAATAGCTGTAACTTTTGATAGAAGACTCAGACAAACATGTTTATGGCTTTATCTTATAGAACTCAAGGTCCCCGTGCTGGGAAAAAAGGTTTTGCAACTGTTTGAGCTAAGATTTCCAAGTTATTCACATAATGAAAACCTATACTTTGTTTCGGTCGAGTTCCCCATTCAAATGCATGTAACAGTGAGAAACGCACTGTCTTGGCGAAAGAAAGCGTTTTTGTACAACTTCATATAAATAGCTGTAACTTTTGATGGAAGACTCGGATACACATGTTTATGGCTTTAACTTATAGAACTCAAGGTCCCCGTGCTGGGAAAAAAGGTTTTGCAACTGTTTGAGCTAAGATTTCCAAGTTATTCACATAATGAAAACCTATACTTTGTTTCGGTCGAGTTCCCCATTCAAATGCATGTAACAGTGAGAAACGCACTGTCTTGGCGAAAGAAAGCGTTTTTGTACAACTTTATATGAATAGCTGTAACTTTTGATAGAAGACTCAGACAAACATGTTTATGGCTTTATCTTATAGAACTCAAGGTCCCCGTGCTGGGAAAAAAGGTTTTGCAACTGTTTGAGCTAAGATTTCCAAGTTATTCACATAATGAAAACCTATACTTTGTTTCGGTCGAGTTCCCCATTCAAATGCATGTAACAGTGAGAAACGCACTGTCTTGGCGAAAGAAAGCGTTTTTGTACAACTTCATATAAATAGCTGTAACTTTTGATGGAAGACTCGGATACACATGTTTATGGCTTTAACTTATAGAACTCAAGGTCCCCGTGCTGGGAAAAAAGGTTTTGCAACTGTTTGAGCTAAGATTTCCAAGTTATTCACATAATGAAAACCTATACTTTGTTTCGGTCGAGTTCCCCATTCAAATGCATGTAACAGTGAGAAACGCACTGTCTTGGCGAAAGAAAGCGTTTTTGTACAACTTCATATGAATAGCTGTAACTTTTGATAGAAGACTCAGATACACATGTTTATGGCTTTATCTTATAGAACTCAAGGTCCCCGTGCTGGGAAAACATGTTTTGCAGCTGTTTGAGCTAAGAGTTCCAAGTTATTCACATAATGAAAACCTATACTTTGTCTCGGGCGAGTTTCCCATTCAAACGCATTGTGAGAAACGCATTGTGTTGGCGAAAGAAAGAGGTTTTGTACAACTTCATATAAATAGCTGTAACTTTTGATGGAAGACTCGGATACACATGTTTATGGCTTTAACTTATAGAACTCAAGGTCCCCGTGCTGGGAAAACAGGTTTTGCAGCTGTTTGAGCTAAGATTTCCAAGTTATTCACATAATGAAAACCTATACTTTGTTTCGGGCGAGTTCCCCATTCAAATGCATGTAACAGTGAGAAACGCACTGTCTTGGCGAAAGAAAGCGTTTTTGTACAACTTCATATGAATAGCTGTAACTTTTGATAGAAGACTCAGATACACATGTTTATGGCTTTAACTTATAGAACTCAAGGTCCCCGTGCTGGGAAAACAGGTTTTGCAGCTGTTTGAGCTAAGATTTCCAAGTTATTCACATAATGAAAACCTATACTTTGTTTCGGTCGAGTTCCCCATTCAAATGCATGTAACAGTGAGAAACGCACTGTCTTGGCGAAAGAAAGCGTTTTTGTACAACTTCATATAAATAGCTGTAACTTTTGATGGAAGACTCGGATACACATGTTTATGGCTTTAACTTATAGAACTCAAGGTCCCCGTGCTGGGAAAAAAGGTTTTGCAACTGTTTGAGCTAAGATTTCCAAGTTATTCACATAATGAAAACCTATACTTTGTTTCGGTCGAGTTCCCCATTCAAATGCATGTAACAGTGAGAAACGCACTGTCTTGGCGAAAGAAAGCGTTTTTGTACAACTTCATATAAATAGCTGTAACTTTTGATGGAAGACTCGGATACACATGTTTATGGCTTTAACTTATAGAACTCAAGGTCCCCGTGCTGGGAAAAAAGGTTTTGCAACTGTTTGAGCTAAGATTTCCAAGTTATTCACATAATGAAAACCTATACTTTGTTTCGGTCGAGTTTCCCATTCAAATGCATGTAACAGTGAGAAACGCACTGTCTTGGCGAAAGAAAGCGTTTTTGTACAACTTCATATGAATAGCTGTAACTTTTGATAGAAGACTCAGATACACATGTTTATGGCTTTATCTTATAGAACTCAAGGTCCCCGTGCTGGGAAAAAAGGTTTTGCAACTGTTTGAGCTAAGATTTCCAAGTTATTCACATAATGAAAACCTATACTTTGTTTCGGTCGAGTTCCCCATTCAAATGCATGTAACAGTGAGAAACGCACTGTGTTGGCGAAAGAAAGCGTTTTTGTACAACTTCATATAAATAGCTGTAACTTTTGATAGAAGACTCAGATACACATGTTTATGGCTTTATCTTATAGAACTCAAGGTCCCCGTGCTGGGAAAAAAGGTTTTGCAACTGTTTGAGCTAAGATTTCCAAGTTATTCACATAATGAAAACCTATACTTTGTTTCGGTCGAGTTCCCCATTCAAATGCATGTAACAGTGAGAAACGCACTGTCTTGGCGAAAGAAAGCGTTTTTGTACAACTTCATATAAATAGCTGTAACTTTTGATGGAAGACTCGGATACACATGTTTATGGCTTTAACTTATAGAACTCAAGGTCCCCGTGCTGGGAAAAAAGGTTTTGCAACTGTTTGAGCTAAGATTTCCAAGTTATTCACATAATGAAAACCTATACTTTGTTTCGGTCGAGTTCCCCATTCAAATGCATGTAACAGTGAGAAACGCACTGTCTTGGCGAAAGAAAGCGTTTTTGTACAACTTCATATAAATAGCTGTAACTTTTGATGGAAGACTCGGATACACATGTTTATGGCTTTAACTTATAGAACTCAAGGTCCCCGTGCTGGGAAAAAAGGTTTTGCAACTGTTTGAGCTAAGATTTCCAAGTTATTCACATAATGAAAACCTATACTTTGTCTCGGGCGAGTTTCCCATTCAAATGCATGTAACAGTGAGAAACGCACTGTCTTGGCGAAAGAAAGCGTTTTTGTACAACTTCATATGAATAGCTGTAACTTTTGATAGAAGACTCGGATACACATGTTTATGGCTTTAACTTATAGAACTCAAGGTCCCCGTGCTGGGAAAAAAGGTTTTGCAACTGTTTGAGCTAAGATTTCCAAGTTATTCACATAATGAAAACCTATACTTTGTCTCGGGCGAGTTTCCCATTCAAATGCATTGTGAGAAACGCATTGTGTTGGCGAAAGAAAGAGGTTTTGTACAACTTCATATAAATAGCTGTAACTTTTGATGGAAGACTCGGATACACATGTTTATGGCTTTAACTTATAGAACTCAAGGTCCCCGTGCTGGGAAAACAGGTTTTGCAGCTGTTTGAGCTAAGATTTCCAAGTTATTCACATAATGAAAACCTATACTTTGTTTCGGTCGAGTTCCCCATTCAAATGCATGTAACAGTGAGAAACGCACTGTGTTGGCGAAAGAAAGCGTTTTTGTACAACTTCATATAAATAGCTGTAACTTTTGATAGAAGACTCAGATACACATGTTTATGGCTTTAACTTATAGAACTCAAGGTCCCCGTGCTGGGAAAACAGGTTTTGCAGCTGTTTGAGCTAAGATTTCCAAGTTATTCACATAATGAAAACCTATACTTTGTTTCGGTCGAGTTCCCCATTCAAATGCATGTAACAGTGAGAAACGCACTGTCTTGGCGAAAGAAAGCGTTTTTGTACAACTTCATATAAATAGCTGTAACTTTTGATGGAAGACTCGGATACACATGTTTATGGCTTTAACTTATAGAACTCAAAGTCCCCGTGCTGGGAAAAAAGGTTTTGCAACTGTTTGAGCTAAGATTTCCAAGTTATTCACATAATGAAAACCTATACTTTGTTTCGGTCGAGTTCCCCATTCAAATGCATGTAACAGTGAGAAACGCACTGTCTTGGCGAAAGAAAGCGTTTTTGTACAACTTCATATAAATAGCTGTAACTTTTGATGGAAGACTCGGATACACATGTTTATGGCTTTAACTTATAGAACTCAAGGTCCCCGTGCTGGGAAAAAAGGTTTTGCAACTGTTTGAGCTAAGATTTCCAAGTTATTCACATAATGAAAACCTATACTTTGTTTCGGTCGAGTTTCCCATTCAAATGCATGTAACAGTGAGAAACGCACTGTGTTGGCGAAAGAAAGCGTTTTTGTACAACTTCATATGAATAGCTGTAACTTTTGATAGAAGACTCAGATACACATGTTTATGGCTTTATCTTATAGAACTCAAGGTCCCCGTGCTGGGAAAACAGGTTTTGCAACTGTTTGAGCTAAGATTTCCAAGTTATTCACATAATGAAAACCTATACTTTGTTTCGGTCGAGTTCCCCATTCAAATGCATGTAACAGTGAGAAACGCACTGTCTTGGCGAAAGAAAGCGTTTTTGTACAACTTCATATAAATAGCTGTAACTTTTGATGGAAGACTCGGATACACATGTTTATGGCTTTAACTTATAGAACTCAAGGTCCCCGTGCTGGGAAAAAAGGTTTTGCAACTGTTTGAGCTAAGATTTCCAAGTTATTCACATAATGAAAACCTATACTTTGTCTCGGGCGAGTTTCCCATTCAAATGCATGTAACAGTGAGAAACGCACTGTCTTGGCGAAAGAAAGCGTTTTTGTACAACTTCATATGAATAGCTGTAACTTTTGATAGAAGACTCAGATACACATGTTTATGGCTTTATCTTATAGAACTCAAGGTCCCCGTGCTGGGAAAACATGTTTTGCAGCTGTTTGAGCTAAGATTTCCAAGTTATTCACATAATGAAAACCTATACTTTGTCTCGGGCGAGTTTCCCATTCAAACGCATTGTGAGAAACGCATTGTGTTGGCGAAAGAAAGAGGTTTTGTACAACTTCATATAAATAGCTGTAACTTTTGATGGAAGACTCGGATACACATGTTTATGGCTTTAACTTATAGAACTCAAGGTCCCCGTGCTGAGAAAAAAGGTTTTGCAACTGTTTGAGCTAAGATTTCCAAGTTATTCACATAATGAAAACCTATACTTTGTTTCGGTCGAGTTCCCCATTCAAATGCATGTAACAGTGAGAAACGCACTGTCTTGGCGAAAGAAAGCGTTTTTGTACAACTTCATATAAATAGCTGTAACTTTTGATGGAAGACTCGGATACACATGTTTATGGCTTTAACTTATAGAACTCAAGGTCCCCGTGCTGGGAAAACAGGTTTTGCAGCTGTTTGAGCTAAGATTTCCAAGTTATTCACATAATGAAAACCTATACTTTGTCTCGGGCGAGTTTCCCATTCAAATGCATGTAACAGTGAGAAACGCACTGTCTTGGCGAAAGAAAGCGTTTTTGTACAACTTCATATAAATAGCTGTAACTTTTGATGGAAGACTCGGATACACATGTTTATGGCTTTATCTTATAGAACTCAAGGTCCCCGTGCTGGGAAAAAAGGTTTTGCAACTGTTTGAGCTACGATTTCCAAGTTATTCACATAATGAAAACCTATACTTTGTTTCGGTCGAGTTCCCCATTCAAATGCATGTAACAGTGAGAAACGCACTGTCTTGGCGAAAGAAAGCGTTTTTGTACAACTTCATATAAATAGCTGTAACTTTTGATGGAAGACTCGGATACACATGTTTATGGCTTTAACTTATAGAACTCAAGGTCCCCGTGCTGGGAAAAAAGGTTTTGCAACTGTTTGAGCTAAGATTTCCAAGTTATTCACATAATGAAAACCTATACTTTGTCTCGGGCGAGTTTCCCATTCAAATGCATTGTGAGAAACGCATTGTGTTGGCGAAAGAAAGAGGTTTTGTACAACTTCATATAAATAGCTGTAACTTTTGATGGAAGACTCGGATACACATGTTTATGGCTTTAACTTATAGAACTCAAGGTCCCCGTGCTGGGAAAACAGGTTTTGCAGCTGTTTGAGCTAAGATTTCCAAGTTATTCACATAATGAAAACCTATACTTTGTTTCGGGCGAGTTCCCCATTCAAATGCATGTAACAGTGAGAAACGCACTGTCTTGGCGAAAGAAAGCGTTTTTGTACAACTTCATATGAATAGCTGTAACTTTTGATAGAAGACTCAGATACACATGTTTATGGCTTTAACTTATAGAACTCAATATCCCCGTGCTGGGAAAACAGGTTTTGCAGCTGTTTGAGCTAAGATTTCCAAGTTATTCACATAATGAAAACCTATACTTTGTTTCGGTCGAGTTCCCCATTCAAATGCATGTAACAGTGAGAAACGCACTGTCTTGGCGAAAGAAAGCGTTTTTGTACAACTTCATATAAATAGCTGTAACTTTTGATGGAAGACTCGGATACACATGTTTATGGCTTTAACTTATAGAACTCAAGGTCCCCGTGCTGGGAAAAAAGGTTTTGCAACTGTTTGAGCTAAGATTTCCAAGTTATTCACATAATGAAAACCTATACTTTGTTTCGGTCGAGTTTCCCATTCAAATGCATGTAACAGTGAGAAACGCACTGTCTTGGCGAAAGAAAGCGTTTTTGTACAACTTCATATGAATAGCTGTAACTTTTGATAGAAGACTCAGATACACATGTTTATGGCTTTATCTTATAGAACTCAAGGTCCCCGTGCTGGGAAAACATGTTTTGCAGCTGTTTGAGCTAAGATTTCCAAGTTATTCACATAATGAAAACCTATACTTTGTCTCGGGCGAGTTTCCCATTCAAACGCATTGTGAGAAACGCATTGTGTTGGCGAAAGAAAGAGGTTTTGTACAACTTCATATAAATAGCTGTAACTTTTGATGGAAGACTCGGATACACATGTTTATGGCTTTAACTTATAGAACTCAAGGTCCCCGTGCTGAGAAAAAAGGTTTTGCAACTGTTTGAGCTAAGATTTCCAAGTTATTCACATAATGAAAACCTATACTTTGTTTCGGTCGAGTTCCCCATTCAAATGCATGTAACAGTGAGAAACGCACTGTCTTGGCGAAAGAAAGCGTTTTTGTACAACTTCATATAAATAGCTGTAACTTTTGATGGAAGACTCGGATACACATGTTTATGGCTTTAACTTATAGAACTCAAGGTCCCCGTGCTGGGAAAACAGGTTTTGCAGCTGTTTGAGCTAAGATTTCCAAGTTATTCACATAATGAAAACCTATACTTTGTCTCGGGCGAGTTTCCCATTCAAATGCATGTAACAGTGAGAAACGCACTGTCTTGGCGAAAGAAAGCGTTTTTGTACAACTTCATATAAATAGCTGTAACTTTTGATGGAAGACTCGGATACACATGTTTATGGCTTTATCTTATAGAACTCAAGGTCCCCGTGCTGGGAAAAAAGGTTTTGCAACTGTTTGAGCTACGATTTCCAAGTTATTCACATAATGAAAACCTATACTTTGTTTCGGTCGAGTTCCCCATTCAAATGCATGTAACAGTGAGAAACGCACTGTCTTGGCGAAAGAAAGCGTTTTTGTACAACTTCATATAAATAGCTGTAACTTTTGATGGAAGACTCGGATACACATGTTTATGGCTTTAACTTATAGAACTCAAGGTCCCCGTGCTGGGAAAAAAGGTTTTGCAACTGTTTGAGCTAAGATTTCCAAGTTATTCACATAATGAAAACCTATACTTTGTCTCGGGCGAGTTTCCCATTCAAATGCATTGTGAGAAACGCATTGTGTTGGCGAAAGAAAGAGGTTTTGTACAACTTCATATAAATAGCTGTAACTTTTGATGGAAGACTCGGATACACATGTTTATGGCTTTAACTTATAGAACTCAAGGTCCCCGTGCTGGGAAAACAGGTTTTGCAGCTGTTTGAGCTAAGATTTCCAAGTTATTCACATAATGAAAACCTATACTTTGTTTCGGGCGAGTTCCCCATTCAAATGCATGTAACAGTGAGAAACGCACTGTCTTGGCGAAAGAAAGCGTTTTTGTACAACTTCATATGAATAGCTGTAACTTTTGATAGAAGACTCAGATACACATGTTTATGGCTTTAACTTATAGAACTCAATATCTCCGTGCTGGGAAAACAGGTTTTGCAGCTGTTTGAGCTAAGATTTCCAAGTTATTCACATAATGAAAACCTATACTTTGTTTCGGTCGAGTTCCCCATTCAAATGCATGTAACAGTGAGAAACGCACTGTCTTGGCGAAAGAAAGCGTTTTTGTACAACTTCATATAAATAGCTGTAACTTTTGATGGAAGACTCGGATACACATGTTTATGGCTTTAACTTATAGAACTCAAGGTCCCCGTGCTGGGAAAAAAGGTTTTGCAACTGTTTGAGCTAAGATTTCCAAGTTATTCACATAATGAAAACCTATACTTTGTTTCGGTCGAGTTTCCCATTCAAATGCATGTAACAGTGAGAAACGCACTGTCTTGGCGAAAGAAAGCGTTTTTGTACAACTTCATATGAATAGCTGTAACTTTTGATAGAAGACTCAGATACACATGTTTATGGCTTTATCTTATAGAACTCAAGGTCCCCGTGCTGGGAAAAAAGGTTTTGCAACTGTTTGAGCTAAGATTTCCAAGTTATTCACATAATGAAAACCTATACTTTGTTTCGGTCGAGTTCCCCATTCAAATGCATGTAACAGTGAGAAACGCACTGTGTTGGCGAAAGAAAGCGTTTTTGTACAACTTCATATAAATAGCTGTAACTTTTGATAGAAGACTCAGATACACATGTTTATGGCTTTATCTTATAGAACTCAAGGTCCCCGTGCTGGGAAAACAGGTTTTGCAGCTGTTTGAGCTAAGAATTCCAAGTTATTCACATAATGAAAACCTATACTTTGTTTCGGGCGAGTTCCCCATTCAAATGCATGTAACAGTGAGAAACGCACTGTCTTGGCGAAAGAAAGCGTTTTTGTACAACTTCATATGAATAGCTGTAACTTTTGATAGAAGACTCAGATACACATGTTTATGGCTTTATCTTATAGAACTCAAGGTCCCCGTGCTGGGAAAACATGTTTTGCAGCTGTTTGAGCTAAGATTTCCAAGTTATTCACATAATGAAAACCTATACTTTGTCTCGGGCGAGTTTCCCTTTCAAACGCATTGTGAGAAACGCATTGTGTTGGCGAAAGAAAGAGGTTTTGTACAACTTCATATAAATAGCTGTAACTTTTGATGGAAGACTCGGATACACATGTTTATGGCTTTAACTTATAGAACTCAAGGTCCCCGTGCTGGGAAAACAGGTTTTGCAGCTGTTTGAGCTAAGATTTCCAAGTTATTCACATAATGAAAACCTATACTTTGTTTCGGGCGAGTTCCCCATTCAAATGCATGTAACAGTGAGAAACGCACTGTCTTGGCGAAAGAAAGCGTTTTTGTACAACTTCATATGAATAGCTGTAACTTTTGATAGAAGACTCAGATACACATGTTTATGGCTTTAACTTATAGAACTCAAGGTCCCCGTGCTGGGAAAACAGGTTTTGCAGCTGTTTGAGCTAAGATTTCCAAGTTATTCACATAATGAAAACCTATACTTTGTTTCGGTCGAGTTCCCCATTCAAATGCATGTAACAGTGAGAAACGCACTGTCTTGGCGAAAGAAAGCGTTTTTGTACAACTTCATATAAATAGCTGTAACTTTTGATGGAAGACTCGGATACACATGTTTATGGCTTTAACTTATAGAACTCAAGGTCCCCGTGCTGGGAAAAAAGGTTTTGCAACTGTTTGAGCTAAGATTTCCAAGTTATTCACATAATGAAAACCTATACTTTGTCTCGGGCGAGTTTCCCATTCAAATGCATGTAACAGTGAGAAACGCACTGTCTTGGCGAAAGAAAGCGTTTTTGTACAACTTCATATGAATAGCTGTAACTTTTGATAGAAGACTCGGATACACATGTTTATGGCTTTAACTTATAGAACTCAAGGTCCCCGTGCTGGGAAAACAGGTTTTGCAGCTGTTTGAGCTAAGAATTCCAAGTTATTCACATAATGAAAACCTATACTTTGTTTCGGGCGAGTTCCCCATTCAAATGCATGTAACAGTGAGAAACGCACTGTCTTGGCGAAAGAAAGCGTTTTTGTACAACTTCATATAAATAGCTGTAACTTTTGATGGAAGACTCGGATACACATGTTTATGGCTTTAACTTATAGAACTCAAGGTCCCCGTGCTGGGAAAAAAGGTTTTGCAACTGTTTGAGCTAAGATTTCCAAGTTATTCACATAATGAAAACCTATACTTTGTCTCGGGCGAGTTTCCCATTCAAATGCATGTAACAGTGAGAAACGCACTGTCTTGGCGAAAGAAAGCGTTTTTGTACAACTTCATATGAATAGCTGTTACTTTTGATAGAAGACTCAGATACACATGTTTATGGCTTTATCTTATAGAACTCAAGGTCCCCGTGCTGGGAAAACATGTTTTGCAGCTGTTTGAGCTAAGATTTCCAAGTTATTCACATAATGAAAACCTATACTTTGTCTCGGGCGAGTTTCCCATTCAAACGCATTGTGAGAAACGCATTGTGTTGGCGAAAGAAAGAGGTTTTGTACAACTTCATATAAATAGCTGTAACTTTTGATGGAAGACTCGGATACACATGTTTATGGCTTTAACTTATAGAACTCAAGGTCCCCGTGCTGGGAAAACAGGTTTTGCAGCTGTTTGAGCTAAGATTTCCAAGTTATTCACATAATGAAAACCTATACTTTGTTTCGGGCGAGTTCCCCATTCAAATGCATGTAACAGTGAGAAACGCACTGTCTTGGCGAAAGAAAGCGTTTTTTTACAACTTCATATAAATAGCTGTAACTTTTGATGGAAGACTCGGATACACATGTTTATGGCTTTAACTTATAGAACTCAAGGTCCCCGTGCTGGGAAAAAAGGTTTTGCAACTGTTTGAGCTAAGATTTCCAAGTTATTCACATAATGAAAACCTATACTTTGTTTCGGTCGAGTTCCCCATTCAAATGCATGTAACAGTGAGAAACGCACTGTCTTGGCGAAAGAAAGCGTTTTTGTACAACTTCATATAAATAGCTGTAACTTTTGATAGAAGACTCAGATACACATGTTTATGGCTTTATCTTATAGAACTCAAGGTCCCCGTGCTGGGAAACCATGTTTTGCAGCTGTTTGAGCTAAGATTTCCAAGTTATTCACATAATGAAAACCTATACTTTGTCTCGGGCGAGTTTCCCATTCAAACGCATTGTGAGAAACGCATTGTGTTGGCGAAAGAAAGAGGTTTTGTACAACTTCATATAAATAGCTGTAACTTTTGATGGAAGACTCGGATACACATGTTTATGGCTTTAACTTATAGAACTCAAGGTCCCCGTGCTGGGAAAACAGGTTTTGCAGCTGTTTGAGCTAAGATTTCCAAGTTATTCACATAATGAAAACCTATACTTTGTTTCGGGCGAGTTCCCCATTCAAATGCATGTAACAGTGAGAAACGCACTGTCTTGGCGAAAGAAAGCGTTTTTGTACAACTTCATATGAATAGCTGTAACTTTTGATAGAAGACTCAGATACACATGTTTATGGCTTTAACTTATAGAACTCAAGGTCCCCGTGCTGGGAAAACAGGTTTTGCAGCTGTTTGAGCTAAGATTTCCAAGTTATTCACATAATGAAAACCTATACTTTGTTTCGGTCGAGTTCCCCATTCAAATGCATGTAACAGTGAGAAACGCACTGTCTTGGCGAAAGAAAGCGTTTTTGTACAACTTCATATAAATAGCTGTAACTTTTGATGGAAGACTCGGATACACATGTTTATGGCTTTAACTTATAGAACTCAAGGTCCCCGTGCTGGGAAAAAAGGTTTTGCAACTGTTTGAGCTAAGATTTCCAAGTTATTCACATAATGAAAACCTATACTTTGTTTCGGTCGAGTTTCCCATTCAAATGCATGTAACAGTGAGAAACGCACTGTCTTGGCGAAAGAAAGCGTTTTTGTACAACTTCATATGAATAGCTGTAACTTTTGATAGAGGACTCAGATACACATGTTTATGGCTTTATCTTATAGAACTCAAGGTCCCCGTGCTGGGAAAAAAGGTTTTGCAACTGTTTGAGCTAAGATTTCCAAGTTATTCACATAATGAAAACCTATACTTTGTTTCGGTCGAGTTCCCCATTCAAATGCATGTAACAGTGAGAAACGCACTGTCTTGGCGAAAGAAAGCGTTTTTGTACAACTTCATATAAATAGCTGTAACTTTTGATAGAAGACTCAGATACACATGTTTATGGCTTTATCTTATAGAACTCAAGGTCCCCGTGCTGGGAAAAAAGGTTTTGCAACTGTTTGAGCTAAGATTTCCAAGTTATTCACATAATGAAAACCTATACTTTGTTTCGGTCGAGTTCCCCATTCAAATGCATGTAACAGTGAGAAACGCACTGTCTTGGCGAAAGAAAGCGTTTTTGTACAACTTTATATGAATAGCTGTAACTTTTGATAGAAGACTCAGACAAACATGTTTATGGCTTTATCTTATAGAACTCAAGGTCCCCGTGCTGGGAAAAAAGGTTTTGCAACTGTTTGAGCTAAGATTTCCAAGTTATCCACATAATGAAAACCTATACTTTGTTTCGGTCGAGTTCCCCATTCAAATGCATGTAACAGTGAGAAACGCACTGTCTTGGCGAAAGAAAGCGTTTTTGTACAACTTCATATGAATAGCTGTAACTTTTGATAGAAGACTCAGATACACATGTTTATGGCTTTATCTTATAGAACTCAGGGTCCCCGTGCTGGGAAAAAAGGTTTTGCAACTGTTTGAGCTAAGATTTCCAAGTTATTCACATAATGAAAACCTATACTTTGTTTCGGTCGAGTTCCCCATTCAAATGCATGTAACAGTGAGAAACGCACTGTCTTGGCGAAAGAAAGCGTTTTTGTACAACTTCATATAAATAGCTGTAACTTTTGATAGAAGACTCAGATACACATGTTTATGGCTTTATCTTATAGAACTCAATATCCCCGTGCTGGGAAAACAGGTTTTGCAGCTGTTTGAGCTAAGATTTCCAAGTTATTCACATAATGAAAACCTATACTTTGTTTCGGGCGAGTTCCCCATTCAAATGCATGTAACAGTGAGAAACGCACTGTCTTGGCGAAAGAAAGCGTTTTTGTACAACTTCATATGAATAGCTGTAACTTTTGATAGAAGACTCAGACAAACATGTTTATGGCTTTATCTTATAGAACTCAAGGTCCCCGTGCTGGGAAAAAAGGTTTTGCAACTGTTTGAGCTAAGATTTCCAAGTTATTCACATAATGAAAACCTATACTTTGTTTCGGGCGAGTTCCCCATTCAAATGCATGTAACAGTGAGAAACGCACTGTCTTGGCGAAAGAAAGCGTTTTTGTACAACTTCATATGAATAGCTGTAACTTTTGATAGAAGACTCAGACAAACATGTTTATGGCTTTATCTTATAGAACTCAAGGTCCCCGTGCTGGGAAAACAGGTTTTGCAGCTGTTTGAGCTAAGATTTCCAAGTTATTCACATAATGAAAACCTATACTTTGTTTCGGGCGAGTTCCCCATTCAAATGCATGTAACAGTGAGAAACGCACTGTCTTGGCGAAAGAAAGCGTTTTTGTACAACTTCATATGAATAGCTGTAACTTTTGATAGAAGACTCAGATACACATGTTTATGGCTTTAACTTATAGAACTCAAGGTCCCCGTGCTGGGAAAACAGGTTTTGCAGCTGTTTGAGCTAAGATTTCCAAGTTATTCACATAATGAAAACCTATACTTTGTTTCGGTCGAGTTCCCCATTCAAATGCATGTAACAGTGAGAAACGCACTGTCTTGGCGAAAGAAAGCGTTTTTGTACAACTTCATATAAATAGCTGTAACTTTTGATGGAAGACTCGGATACACATGTTTATGGCTTTAACTTATAGAACTCAAGGTCCCCGTGCTGGGAAAAAAGGTTTTGCAACTGTTTGAGCTAAGATTTCCAAGTTATTCACATAATGAAAACCTATACTTTGTCTCGGGCGAGTTTCCCATTCAAATGCATGTAACAGTGAGAAACGCACTGTCTTGGCGAAAGAAAGCGTTTTTGTACAACTTCATATGAATAGCTGTAACTTTTGATAGAAGACTCGGATACACATGTTTATGGCTTTAACTTATAGAACTCAAGGTCCCCGTGCTGGGAAAACAGGTTTTGCAGCTGTTTGAGCTAAGAATTCCAAGTTATTCACATAATGAAAACCTATACTTTGTTTCGGGCGAGTTCCCCATTCAAATGCATGTAACAGTGAGAAACGCACTGTCTTGGCGAAAGAAAGCGTTTTTGTACAACTTCATATAAATAGCTGTAACTTTTGATGGAAGACTCGGATACACATGTTTATGGCTTTAACTTATAGAACTCAAGGTCCCCGTGCTGGGAAAAAAGGTTTTGCAACTGTTTGAGCTAAGATTTCCAAGTTATTCACATAATGAAAACCTATACTTTGTCTCGGGCGAGTTTCCCATTCAAATGCATGTAACAGTGAGAAACGCACTGTCTTGGCGAAAGAAAGCGTTTTTGTACAACTTCATATGAATAGCTGTAACTTTTGATAGAAGACTCAGATACACATGTTTATGGCTTTATCTTATAGAACTCAAGGTCCCCGTGCTGGGAAAACATGTTTTGCAGCTGTTTGAGCTAAGATTTCCAAGTTATTCACATAATGAAAACCTATACTTTGTCTCGGGCGAGTTTCCCATTCAAACGCATTGTGAGAAACGCATTGTGTTGGCGAAAGAAAGAGGTTTTGTACAACTTCATATAAATAGCTGTAACTTTTGATGGAAGACTCGGATACACATGTTTATGGCTTTAACTTATAGAACTCAAGGTCCCCGTGCTGGGAAAACAGGTTTTGCAGCTGTTTGAGCTAAGATTTCCAAGTTATTCACATAATGAAAACCTATACTTTGTTTCGGGCGAGTTCCCCATTCAAATGCATGTAACAGTGAGAAACGCACTGTCTTGGCGAAAGAAAGCGTTTTTGTACAACTTCATATGAATAGCTGTAACTTTTGATAGAAGACTCAGATACACATGTTTATGGCTTTAACTTATAGAACTCAATATCCCCGTGCTGGGAAAACAGGTTTTGCAGCTGTTTGAGCTAAGATTTCCAAGTTATTCACATAATGAAAACCTATACTTTGTTTCGGTCGAGTTCCCCATTCAAATGCATGTAACAGTGAGAAACGCACTGTCTTGGCGAAAGAAAGCGTTTTTGTACAACTTCATATAAATAGCTGTAACTTTTGATGGAAGACTCGGATACACATGTTTATGGCTTTAACTTATAGAACTCAAGGTCCCCGTGCTGGGAAAAAAGGTTTTGCAACTGTTTGAGCTAAGATTTCCAAGTTATTCACATAATGAAAACCTATACTTTGTTTCGGTCGAGTTCCCCATTCAAATGCATGTAACAGTGAGAAACGCACTGTCTTGGCGAAAGAAAGCGTTTTTGTACAACTTCATATAAATAGCTGTAACTTTTGATAGAAGACTCAGATACACATGTTTATGGCTTTATCTTATAGAACTCAAGGTCCCCGTGCTGGGAAACCATGTTTTGCAGCTGTTTGAGCTAAGATTTCCAAGTTATTCACATAATGAAAACCTATACTTTGTCTCGGGCGAGTTTCCCATTCAAACGCATTGTGAGAAACGCATTGTGTTGGCGAAAGAAAGAGGTTTTGTACAACTTCATATAAATAGCTGTAACTTTTGATGGAAGACTCGGATACACATGTTTATGGCTTTAACTTATAGAACTCAAGGTCCCCGTGCTGGGAAAACAGGTTTTGCAGCTGTTTGAGCTAAGATTTCCAAGTTATTCACATAATGAAAACCTATACTTTGTTTCGGGCGAGTTCCCCATTCAAATGCATGTAACAGTGAGAAACGCACTGTCTTGGCGAAAGAAAGCGTTTTTGTACAACTTCATATGAATAGCTGTAACTTTTGATAGAAGACTCAGATACACATGTTTATGGCTTTAACTTATAGAACTCAAGGTCCCCGTGCTGGGAAAACAGGTTTTGCAGCTGTTTGAGCTAAGATTTCCAAGTTATTCACATAATGAAAACCTATACTTTGTTTCGGTCGAGTTCCCCATTCAAATGCATGTAACAGTGAGAAACGCACTGTCTTGGCGAAAGAAAGCGTTTTTGTACAACTTCATATAAATAGCTGTAACTTTTGATGGAAGACTCGGATACACATGTTTATGGCTTTAACTTATAGAACTCAAGGTCCCCGTGCTGGGAAAAAAGGTTTTGCAACTGTTTGAGCTAAGATTTCCAAGTTATTCACATAATGAAAACCTATACTTTGTTTCGGTCGAGTTTCCCATTCAAATGCATGTAACAGTGAGAAACGCACTGTCTTGGCGAAAGAAAGCGTTTTTGTACAACTTCATATGAATAGCTGTAACTTTTGATAGAGGACTCAGATACACATGTTTATGGCTTTATCTTATAGAACTCAAGGTCCCCGTGCTGGGAAAAAAGGTTTTGCAACTGTTTGAGCTAAGATTTCCAAGTTATTCACATAATGAAAACCTATACTTTGTTTCGGTCGAGTTCCCCATTCAAATGCATGTAACAGTGAGAAACGCACTGTCTTGGCGAAAGAAAGCGTTTTTGTACAACTTCATATAAATAGCTGTAACTTTTGATAGAAGACTCAGATACACATGTTTATGGCTTTATCTTATAGAACTCAAGGTCCCCGTGCTGGGAAAAAAGGTTTTGCAACTGTTTGAGCTAAGATTTCCAAGTTATTCACATAATGAAAACCTATACTTTGTTTCGGTCGAGTTCCCCATTCAAATGCATGTAACAGTGAGAAACGCACTGTGTTGGCGAAAGAAAGCGTTTTTGTACAACTTCATATAAATAGCTGTAACTTTTGATAGAAGACTCAGATACACATGTTTATGGCTTTATCTTATAGAACTCAAGGTCCCCGTGCTGGGAAAACAGGTTTTGCAGCTGTTTGAGCTAAGAATTCCAAGTTATTCACATAATGAAAACCTATACTTTGTTTCGGGCGAGTTCCCCATTCAAATGCATGTAACAGTGAGAAACGCACTGTCTTGGCGAAAGAAAGCGTTTTTGTACAACTTCATATAAATAGCTGTAACTTTTGATGGAAGACTCGGATACACATGTTTATGGCTTTAACTTATAGAACTCAAGGTCCCCGTGCTGGGAAAACAGGTTTTGCAGCTGTTTGAGCTAAGATTTCCAAGTTATTCACATAATGAAAACCTATACTTTGTCTCGGGCGAGTTTCCCATTCAAATGCATGTAACAGTGAGAAACGCACTGTCTTGGCGAAAGAAAGCGTTTTTGTACAACTTCATATAAATAGCTGTAACTTTTGATGGAAGACTCGGATACACATGTTTATGGCTTTATCTTATAGAACTCAAGGTCCCCGTGCTGGGAAAAAAGGTTTTGCAACTGTTTGAGCTACGATTTCCAAGTTATTCACATAATGAAAACCTATACTTTGTTTCGGTCGAGTTCCCCATTCAAATGCATGTAACAGTGAGAAACGCACTGTCTTGGCGAAAGAAAGCGTTTTTGTACAACTTCATATGAATAGCTGTAACTTTTGATAGAAGACTCAGATACACATGTTTATGGCTTTATCTTATAGAACTCAAGGTCCCCGTGCTGGGAAAACATGTTTTGCAGCTGTTTGAGCTAAGATTTCCAAGTTATTCACATAATGAAAACCTATACTTTGTCTCGGGCGAGTTTCCCATTCAAACGCATTGTGAGAAACGCATTGTGTTGGCGAAAGAAAGAGGTTTTGTACAACTTCATATAAATAGCTGTAACTTTTGATGGAAGACTCGGATACACATGTTTATGGCTTTAACTTATAGAACTCAAGGTCCCCGTGCTGGGAAAACAGGTTTTGCAGCTGTTTGAGCTAAGATTTCCAAGTTATTCACATAATGAAAACCTATACTTTGTTTCGGGCGAGTTCCCCATTCAAATGCATGTAACAGTGAGAAACGCACTGTCTTGGCGAAAGAAAGCGTTTTTGTACAACTTCATATGAATAGCTGTAACTTTTGATAGAAGACTCAGATACACATGTTTATGGCTTTAACTTATAGAACTCAAGGTCCCCGTGCTGGGAAAACAGGTTTTGCAGCTGTTTGAGCTAAGATTTCCAAGTTATTCACATAATGAAAACCTATACTTTGTTTCGGTCGAGTTCCCCATTCAAATGCATGTAACAGTGAGAAACGCACTGTCTTGGCGAAAGAAAGCGTTTTTGTACAACTTCATATAAATAGCTGTAACTTTTGATGGAAGACTCGGATACACATGTTTATGGCTTTAACTTATAGAACTCAAAGTCCCCGTGCTGGGAAAAAAGGTTTTGCAACTGTTTGAGCTAAGATTTCCAAGTTATTCACATAATGAAAACCTATACTTTGTTTCGGTCGAGTTCCCCATTCAAATGCATGTAACAGTGAGAAACGCACTGTCTTGGCGAAAGAAAGCGTTTTTGTACAACTTCATATAAATAGCTGTAACTTTTGATGGAAGACTCGGATACACATGTTTATGGCTTTAACTTATAGAACTCAAGGTCCCCGTGCTGGGAAAAAAGGTTTTGCAACTGTTTGAGCTAAGATTTCCAAGTTATTCACATAATGAAAACCTATACTTTGTTTCGGTCGAGTTTCCCATTCAAATGCATGTAACAGTGAGAAACGCACTGTGTTGGCGAAAGAAAGCGTTTTTGTACAACTTCATATGAATAGCTGTAACTTTTGATAGAAGACTCAGATACACATGTTTATGGCTTTATCTTATAGAACTCAAGGTCCCCGTGCTGGGAAAACAGGTTTTGCAACTGTTTGAGCTAAGATTTCCAAGTTATTCACATAATGAAAACCTATACTTTGTTTCGGTCGAGTTCCCCATTCAAATGCATGTAACAGTGAGAAACGCACTGTCTTGGCGAAAGAAAGCGTTTTTGTACAACTTCATATAAATAGCTGTAACTTTTGATGGAAGACTCGGATACACATGTTTATGGCTTTAACTTATAGAACTCAAGGTCCCCGTGCTGGGAAAAAAGGTTTTGCAACTGTTTGAGCTAAGATTTCCAAGTTATTCACATAATGAAAACCTATACTTTGTCTCGGGCGAGTTTCCCATTCAAATGCATGTAACAGTGAGAAACGCACTGTCTTGGCGAAAGAAAGCGTTTTTGTACAACTTCATATGAATAGCTGTAACTTTTGATAGAAGACTCAGATACACATGTTTATGGCTTTATCTTATAGAACTCAAGGTCCCCGTGCTGGGAAAACATGTTTTGCAGCTGTTTGAGCTAAGATTTCCAAGTTATTCACATAATGAAAACCTATACTTTGTCTCGGGCGAGTTTCCCATTCAAACGCATTGTGAGAAACGCATTGTGTTGGCGAAAGAAAGAGGTTTTGTACAACTTCATATAAATAGCTGTAACTTTTGATGGAAGACTCGGATACACATGTTTATGGCTTTAACTTATAGAACTCAAGGTCCCCGTGCTGAGAAAAAAGGTTTTGCAACTGTTTGAGCTAAGATTTCCAAGTTATTCACATAATGAAAACCTATACTTTGTTTCGGTCGAGTTCCCCATTCAAATGCATGTAACAGTGAGAAACGCACTGTCTTGGCGAAAGAAAGCGTTTTTGTACAACTTCATATAAATAGCTGTAACTTTTGATGGAAGACTCGGATACACATGTTTATGGCTTTAACTTATAGAACTCAAGGTCCCCGTGCTGGGAAAACAGGTTTTGCAGCTGTTTGAGCTAAGATTTCCAAGTTATTCACATAATGAAAACCTATACTTTGTTTCGGTCGAGTTTCCCATTCAAATGCATGTAACAGTGAGAAACGCACTGTCTTGGCGAAAGAAAGCGTTTTTGTACAACTTCATATGAATAGCTGTAACTTTTGATAGAGGACTCAGATACACATGTTTATGGCTTTATCTTATAGAACTCAAGGTCCCCGTGCTGGGAAAAAAGGTTTTGCAACTGTTTGAGCTAAGATTTCCAAGTTATTCACATAATGAAAACCTATACTTTGTTTCGGTCGAGTTCCCCATTCAAATGCATGTAACAGTGAGAAACGCACTGTCTTGGCGAAAGAAAGCGTTTTTGTACAACTTCATATAAATAGCTGTAACTTTTGATAGAAGACTCAGATACACATGTTTATGGCTTTATCTTATAGAACTCAAGGTCCCCGTGCTGGGAAAAAAGGTTTTGCAACTGTTTGAGCTAAGATTTCCAAGTTATTCACATAATGAAAACCTATACTTTGTTTCGGTCGAGTTCCCCATTCAAATGCATGTAACAGTGAGAAACGCACTGTGTTGGCGAAAGAAAGCGTTTTTGTACAACTTCATATAAATAGCTGTAACTTTTGATAGAAGACTCAGATACACATGTTTATGGCTTTATCTTATAGAACTCAAGGTCCCCGTGCTGGGAAAACAGGTTTTGCAGCTGTTTGAGCTAAGAATTCCAAGTTATTCACATAATGAAAACCTATACTTTGTTTCGGGCGAGTTCCCCATTCAAATGCATGTAACAGTGAGAAACGCACTGTCTTGGCGAAAGAAAGCGTTTTTGTACAACTTCATATAAATAGCTGTAACTTTTGATGGAAGACTCGGATACACATGTTTATGGCTTTAACTTATAGAACTCAAGGTCCCCGTGCTGGGAAAACAGGTTTTGCAGCTGTTTGAGCTAAGATTTCCAAGTTATTCACATAATGAAAACCTATACTTTGTCTCGGGCGAGTTTCCCATTCAAATGCATGTAACAGTGAGAAACGCACTGTCTTGGCGAAAGAAAGCGTTTTTGTACAACTTCATATAAATAGCTGTAACTTTTGATGGAAGACTCGGATACACATGTTTATGGCTTTATCTTATAGAACTCAAGGTCCCCGTGCTGGGAAAAAAGGTTTTGCAACTGTTTGAGCTACGATTTCCAAGTTATTCACATAATGAAAACCTATACTTTGTTTCGGTCGAGTTCCCCATTCAAATGCATGTAACAGTGAGAAACGCACTGTCTTGGCGAAAGAAAGCGTTTTTGTACAACTTCATATGAATAGCTGTAACTTTTGATAGAAGACTCAGATACACATGTTTATGGCTTTATCTTATAGAACTCAAGGTCCCCGTGCTGGGAAAACATGTTTTGCAGCTGTTTGAGCTAAGATTTCCAAGTTATTCACATAATGAAAACCTATACTTTGTCTCGGGCGAGTTTCCCATTCAAACGCATTGTGAGAAACGCATTGTGTTGGCGAAAGAAAGAGGTTTTGTACAACTTCATATAAATAGCTGTAACTTTTGATGGAAGACTCGGATACACATGTTTATGGCTTTAACTTATAGAACTCAAGGTCCCCGTGCTGGGAAAACAGGTTTTGCAGCTGTTTGAGCTAAGATTTCCAAGTTATTCACATAATGAAAACCTATACTTTGTTTCGGGCGAGTTCCCCATTCAAATGCATGTAACAGTGAGAAACGCACTGTCTTGGCGAAAGAAAGCGTTTTTGTACAACTTCATATGAATAGCTGTAACTTTTGATAGAAGACTCAGATACACATGTTTATGGCTTTAACTTATAGAACTCAAGGTCCCCGTGCTGGGAAAACAGGTTTTGCAGCTGTTTGAGCTAAGATTTCCAAGTTATTCACATAATGAAAACCTATACTTTGTTTCGGTCGAGTTCCCCATTCAAATGCATGTAACAGTGAGAAACGCACTGTCTTGGCGAAAGAAAGCGTTTTTGTACAACTTCATATAAATAGCTGTAACTTTTGATGGAAGACTCGGATACACATGTTTATGGCTTTAACTTATAGAACTCAAAGTCCCCGTGCTGGGAAAAAAGGTTTTGCAACTGTTTGAGCTAAGATTTCCAAGTTATTCACATAATGAAAACCTATACTTTGTTTCGGTCGAGTTCCCCATTCAAATGCATGTAACAGTGAGAAACGCACTGTCTTGGCGAAAGAAAGCGTTTTTGTACAACTTCATATAAATAGCTGTAACTTTTGATGGAAGACTCGGATACACATGTTTATGGCTTTAACTTATAGAACTCAAGGTCCCCGTGCTGGGAAAAAAGGTTTTGCAACTGTTTGAGCTAAGATTTCCAAGTTATTCACATAATGAAAACCTATACTTTGTTTCGGTCGAGTTTCCCATTCAAATGCATGTAACAGTGAGAAACGCACTGTGTTGGCGAAAGAAAGCGTTTTTGTACAACTTCATATGAATAGCTGTAACTTTTGATAGAAGACTCAGATACACATGTTTATGGCTTTATCTTATAGAACTCAAGGTCCCCGTGCTGGGAAAACAGGTTTTGCAACTGTTTGAGCTAAGATTTCCAAGTTATTCACATAATGAAAACCTATACTTTGTTTCGGTCGAGTTCCCCATTCAAATGCATGTAACAGTGAGAAACGCACTGTCTTGGCGAAAGAAAGCGTTTTTGTACAACTTCATATAAATAGCTGTAACTTTTGATGGAAGACTCGGATACACATGTTTATGGCTTTAACTTATAGAACTCAAGGTCCCCGTGCTGGGAAAAAAGGTTTTGCAACTGTTTGAGCTAAGATTTCCAAGTTATTCACATAATGAAAACCTATACTTTGTCTCGGGCGAGTTTCCCATTCAAATGCATGTAACAGTGAGAAACGCACTGTCTTGGCGAAAGAAAGCGTTTTTGTACAACTTCATATGAATAGCTGTAACTTTTGATAGAAGACTCAGATACACATGTTTATGGCTTTATCTTATAGAACTCAAGGTCCCCGTGCTGGGAAAACATGTTTTGCAGCTGTTTGAGCTAAGATTTCCAAGTTATTCACATAATGAAAACCTATACTTTGTCTCGGGCGAGTTTCCCATTCAAACGCATTGTGAGAAACGCATTGTGTTGGCGAAAGAAAGAGGTTTTGTACAACTTCATATAAATAGCTGTAACTTTTGATGGAAGACTCGGATACACATGTTTATGGCTTTAACTTATAGAACTCAAGGTCCCCGTGCTGAGAAAAAAGGTTTTGCAACTGTTTGAGCTAAGATTTCCAAGTTATTCACATAATGAAAACCTATACTTTGTTTCGGTCGAGTTCCCCATTCAAATGCATGTAACAGTGAGAAACGCACTGTCTTGGCGAAAGAAAGCGTTTTTGTACAACTTCATATAAATAGCTGTAACTTTTGATGGAAGACTCGGATACACATGTTTATGGCTTTAACTTATAGAACTCAAGGTCCCCGTGCTGGGAAAACAGGTTTTGCAGCTGTTTGAGCTAAGATTTCCAAGTTATTCACATAATGAAAACCTATACTTTGTCTCGGGCGAGTTTCCCATTCAAATGCATGTAACAGTGAGAAACGCACTGTCTTGGCGAAAGAAAGCGTTTTTGTACAACTTCATATAAATAGCTGTAACTTTTGATGGAAGACTCGGATACACATGTTTATGGCTTTATCTTATAGAACTCAAGGTCCCCGTGCTGGGAAAAAAGGTTTTGCAACTGTTTGAGCTACGATTTCCAAGTTATTCACATAATGAAAACCTATACTTTGTTTCGGTCGAGTTCCCCATTCAAATGCATGTAACAGTGAGAAACGCACTGTCTTGGCGAAAGAAAGCGTTTTTGTACAACTTCATATAAATAGCTGTAACTTTTGATGGAAGACTCGGATACACATGTTTATGGCTTTAACTTATAGAACTCAAGGTCCCCGTGCTGGGAAAAAAGGTTTTGCAACTGTTTGAGCTAAGATTTCCAAGTTATTCACATAATGAAAACCTATACTTTGTCTCGGGCGAGTTTCCCATTCAAATGCATTGTGAGAAACGCATTGTGTTGGCGAAAGAAAGAGGTTTTGTACAACTTCATATAAATAGCTGTAACTTTTGATGGAAGACTCGGATACACATGTTTATGGCTTTAACTTATAGAACTCAAGGTCCCCGTGCTGGGAAAACAGGTTTTGCAGCTGTTTGAGCTAAGATTTCCAAGTTATTCACATAATGAAAACCTATACTTTGTTTCGGGCGAGTTCCCCATTCAAATGCATGTAACAGTGAGAAACGCACTGTCTTGGCGAAAGAAAGCGTTTTTGTACAACTTCATATGAATAGCTGTAACTTTTGATAGAAGACTCAGATACACATGTTTATGGCTTTAACTTATAGAACTCAATATCCCCGTGCTGGGAAAACAGGTTTTGCAGCTGTTTGAGCTAAGATTTCCAAGTTATTCACATAATGAAAACCTATACTTTGTTTCGGTCGAGTTCCCCATTCAAATGCATGTAACAGTGAGAAACGCACTGTCTTGGCGAAAGAAAGCGTTTTTGTACAACTTCATATAAATAGCTGTAACTTTTGATGGAAGACTCGGATACACATGTTTATGGCTTTAACTTATAGAACTCAAGGTCCCCGTGCTGGGAAAAAAGGTTTTGCAACTGTTTGAGCTAAGATTTCCAAGTTATTCACATAATGAAAACCTATACTTTGTTTCGGTCGAGTTTCCCATTCAAATGCATGTAACAGTGAGAAACGCACTGTCTTGGCGAAAGAAAGCGTTTTTGTACAACTTCATATGAATAGCTGTAACTTTTGATAGAAGACTCAGATACACATGTTTATGGCTTTATCTTATAGAACTCAAGGTCCCCGTGCTGGGAAAAAAGGTTTTGCAACTGTTTGAGCTAAGATTTCCAAGTTATTCACATAATGAAAACCTATACTTTGTTTCGGTCGAGTTCCCCATTCAAATGCATGTAACAGTGAGAAACGCACTGTGTTGGCGAAAGAAAGCGTTTTTGTACAACTTCATATAAATAGCTGTAACTTTTGATAGAAGACTCAGATACACATGTTTATGGCTTTATCTTATAGAACTCAAGGTCCCCGTGCTGGGAAAACAGGTTTTGCAGCTGTTTGAGCTAAGAATTCCAAGTTATTCACATAATGAAAACCTATACTTTGTTTCGGGCGAGTTCCCCATTCAAATGCATGTAACAGTGAGAAACGCACTGTCTTGGCGAAAGAAAGCGTTTTTGTACAACTTCATATGAATAGCTGTAACTTTTGATAGAAGACTCAGATACACATGTTTATGGCTTTATCTTATAGAACTCAAGGTCCCCGTGCTGGGAAAACATGTTTTGCAGCTGTTTGAGCTAAGATTTCCAAGTTATTCACATAATGAAAACCTATACTTTGTCTCGGGCGAGTTTCCCTTTCAAACGCATTGTGAGAAACGCATTGTGTTGGCGAAAGAAAGAGGTTTTGTACAACTTCATATAAATAGCTGTAACTTTTGATGGAAGACTCGGATACACATGTTTATGGCTTTAACTTATAGAACTCAAGGTCCCCGTGCTGGGAAAACAGGTTTTGCAGCTGTTTGAGCTAAGATTTCCAAGTTATTCACATAATGAAAACCTATACTTTGTTTCGGGCGAGTTCCCCATTCAAATGCATGTAACAGTGAGAAACGCACTGTCTTGGCGAAAGAAAGCGTTTTTGTACAACTTCATATGAATAGCTGTAACTTTTGATAGAAGACTCAGATACACATGTTTATGGCTTTAACTTATAGAACTCAAGGTCCCCGTGCTGGGAAAACAGGTTTTGCAGCTGTTTGAGCTAAGATTTCCAAGTTATTCACATAATGAAAACCTATACTTTGTTTCGGTCGAGTTCCCCATTCAAATGCATGTAACAGTGAGAAACGCACTGTCTTGGCGAAAGAAAGCGTTTTTGTACAACTTCATATAAATAGCTGTAACTTTTGATGGAAGACTCGGATACACATGTTTATGGCTTTAACTTATAGAACTCAAGGTCCCCGTGCTGGGAAAAAAGGTTTTGCAACTGTTTGAGCTAAGATTTCCAAGTTATTCACATAATGAAAACCTATACTTTGTCTCGGGCGAGTTTCCCATTCAAATGCATGTAACAGTGAGAAACGCACTGTCTTGGCGAAAGAAAGCGTTTTTGTACAACTTCATATGAATAGCTGTAACTTTTGATAGAAGACTCGGATACACATGTTTATGGCTTTAACTTATAGAACTCAAGGTCCCCGTGCTGGGAAAACAGGTTTTGCAGCTGTTTGAGCTAAGAATTCCAAGTTATTCACATAATGAAAACCTATACTTTGTTTCGGGCGAGTTCCCCATTCAAATGCATGTAACAGTGAGAAACGCACTGTCTTGGCGAAAGAAAGCGTTTTTGTACAACTTCATATAAATAGCTGTAACTTTTGATGGAAGACTCGGATACACATGTTTATGGCTTTAACTTATAGAACTCAAGGTCCCCGTGCTGGGAAAAAAGGTTTTGCAACTGTTTGAGCTAAGATTTCCAAGTTATTCACATAATGAAAACCTATACTTTGTCTCGGGCGAGTTTCCCATTCAAATGCATGTAACAGTGAGAAACGCACTGTCTTGGCGAAAGAAAGCGTTTTTGTACAACTTCATATGAATAGCTGTTACTTTTGATAGAAGACTCAGATACACATGTTTATGGCTTTATCTTATAGAACTCAAGGTCCCCGTGCTGGGAAAACATGTTTTGCAGCTGTTTGAGCTAAGATTTCCAAGTTATTCACATAATGAAAACCTATACTTTGTCTCGGGCGAGTTTCCCATTCAAACGCATTGTGAGAAACGCATTGTGTTGGCGAAAGAAAGAGGTTTTGTACAACTTCATATAAATAGCTGTAACTTTTGATGGAAGACTCGGATACACATGTTTATGGCTTTAACTTATAGAACTCAAGGTCCCCGTGCTGGGAAAACAGGTTTTGCAGCTGTTTGAGCTAAGATTTCCAAGTTATTCACATAATGAAAACCTATACTTTGTTTCGGGCGAGTTCCCCATTCAAATGCATGTAACAGTGAGAAACGCACTGTCTTGGCGAAAGAAAGCGTTTTTTTACAACTTCATATAAATAGCTGTAACTTTTGATGGAAGACTCGGATACACATGTTTATGGCTTTAACTTATAGAACTCAAGGTCCCCGTGCTGGGAAAAAAGGTTTTGCAACTGTTTGAGCTAAGATTTCCAAGTTATTCACATAATGAAAACCTATACTTTGTTTCGGTCGAGTTCCCCATTCAAATGCATGTAACAGTGAGAAACGCACTGTCTTGGCGAAAGAAAGCGTTTTTGTACAACTTCATATAAATAGCTGTAACTTTTGATAGAAGACTCAGATACACATGTTTATGGCTTTATCTTATAGAACTCAAGGTCCCCGTGCTGGGAAACCATGTTTTGCAGCTGTTTGAGCTAAGATTTCCAAGTTATTCACATAATGAAAACCTATACTTTGTCTCGGGCGAGTTTCCCATTCAAACGCATTGTGAGAAACGCATTGTGTTGGCGAAAGAAAGAGGTTTTGTACAACTTCATATAAATAGCTGTAACTTTTGATGGAAGACTCGGATACACATGTTTATGGCTTTAACTTATAGAACTCAAGGTCCCCGTGCTGGGAAAACAGGTTTTGCAGCTGTTTGAGCTAAGATTTCCAAGTTATTCACATAATGAAAACCTATACTTTGTTTCGGGCGAGTTCCCCATTCAAATGCATGTAACAGTGAGAAACGCACTGTCTTGGCGAAAGAAAGCGTTTTTGTACAACTTCATATGAATAGCTGTAACTTTTGATAGAAGACTCAGATACACATGTTTATGGCTTTAACTTATAGAACTCAAGGTCCCCGTGCTGGGAAAACAGGTTTTGCAGCTGTTTGAGCTAAGATTTCCAAGTTATTCACATAATGAAAACCTATACTTTGTTTCGGTCGAGTTCCCCATTCAAATGCATGTAACAGTGAGAAACGCACTGTCTTGGCGAAAGAAAGCGTTTTTGTACAACTTCATATAAATAGCTGTAACTTTTGATGGAAGACTCGGATACACATGTTTATGGCTTTAACTTATAGAACTCAAGGTCCCCGTGCTGGGAAAAAAGGTTTTGCAACTGTTTGAGCTAAGATTTCCAAGTTATTCACATAATGAAAACCTATACTTTGTTTCGGTCGAGTTTCCCATTCAAATGCATGTAACAGTGAGAAACGCACTGTCTTGGCGAAAGAAAGCGTTTTTGTACAACTTCATATGAATAGCTGTAACTTTTGATAGAGGACTCAGATACACATGTTTATGGCTTTATCTTATAGAACTCAAGGTCCCCGTGCTGGGAAAAAAGGTTTTGCAACTGTTTGAGCTAAGATTTCCAAGTTATTCACATAATGAAAACCTATACTTTGTTTCGGTCGAGTTCCCCATTCAAATGCATGTAACAGTGAGAAACGCACTGTCTTGGCGAAAGAAAGCGTTTTTGTACAACTTCATATAAATAGCTGTAACTTTTGATAGAAGACTCAGATACACATGTTTATGGCTTTATCTTATAGAACTCAAGGTCCCCGTGCTGGGAAAAAAGGTTTTGCAACTGTTTGAGCTAAGATTTCCAAGTTATTCACATAATGAAAACCTATACTTTGTTTCGGTCGAGTTCCCCATTCAAATGCATGTAACAGTGAGAAACGCACTGTCTTGGCGAAAGAAAGCGTTTTTGTACAACTTTATATGAATAGCTGTAACTTTTGATAGAAGACTCAGACAAACATGTTTATGGCTTTATCTTATAGAACTCAAGGTCCCCGTGCTGGGAAAAAAGGTTTTGCAACTGTTTGAGCTAAGATTTCCAAGTTATCCACATAATGAAAACCTATACTTTGTTTCGGTCGAGTTCCCCATTCAAATGCATGTAACAGTGAGAAACGCACTGTCTTGGCGAAAGAAAGCGTTTTTGTACAACTTCATATGAATAGCTGTAACTTTTGATAGAAGACTCAGATACACATGTTTATGGCTTTATCTTATAGAACTCAGGGTCCCCGTGCTGGGAAAAAAGGTTTTGCAACTGTTTGAGCTAAGATTTCCAAGTTATTCACATAATGAAAACCTATACTTTGTTTCGGTCGAGTTCCCCATTCAAATGCATGTAACAGTGAGAAACGCACTGTCTTGGCGAAAGAAAGCGTTTTTGTACAACTTCATATAAATAGCTGTAACTTTTGATAGAAGACTCAGATACACATGTTTATGGCTTTATCTTATAGAACTCAATATCCCCGTGCTGGGAAAACAGGTTTTGCAGCTGTTTGAGCTAAGATTTCCAAGTTATTCACATAATGAAAACCTATACTTTGTTTCGGGCGAGTTCCCCATTCAAATGCATGTAACAGTGAGAAACGCACTGTCTTGGCGAAAGAAAGCGTTTTTGTACAACTTCATATGAATAGCTGTAACTTTTGATAGAAGACTCAGACAAACATGTTTATGGCTTTATCTTATAGAACTCAAGGTCCCCGTGCTGGGAAAAAAGGTTTTGCAACTGTTTGAGCTAAGATTTCCAAGTTATTCACATAATGAAAACCTATACTTTGTTTCGGGCGAGTTCCCCATTCAAATGCATGTAACAGTGAGAAACGCACTGTCTTGGCGAAAGAAAGCGTTTTTGTACAACTTCATATGAATAGCTGTAACTTTTGATAGAAGACTCAGACAAACATGTTTATGGCTTTATCTTATAGAACTCAAGGTCCCCGTGCTGGGAAAACAGGTTTTGCAGCTGTTTGAGCTAAGATTTCCAAGTTATTCACATAATGAAAACCTATACTTTGTTTCGGGCGAGTTCCCCATTCAAATGCATGTAACAGTGAGAAACGCACTGTCTTGGCGAAAGAAAGCGTTTTTGTACAACTTCATATGAATAGCTGTAACTTTTGATAGAAGACTCAGATACACATGTTTATGGCTTTAACTTATAGAACTCAAGGTCCCCGTGCTGGGAAAACAGGTTTTGCAGCTGTTTGAGCTAAGATTTCCAAGTTATTCACATAATGAAAACCTATACTTTGTTTCGGTCGAGTTCCCCATTCAAATGCATGTAACAGTGAGAAACGCACTGTCTTGGCGAAAGAAAGCGTTTTTGTACAACTTCATATAAATAGCTGTAACTTTTGATGGAAGACTCGGATACACATGTTTATGGCTTTAACTTATAGAACTCAAGGTCCCCGTGCTGGGAAAAAAGGTTTTGCAACTGTTTGAGCTAAGATTTCCAAGTTATTCACATAATGAAAACCTATACTTTGTCTCGGGCGAGTTTCCCATTCAAATGCATGTAACAGTGAGAAACGCACTGTCTTGGCGAAAGAAAGCGTTTTTGTACAACTTCATATGAATAGCTGTAACTTTTGATAGAAGACTCGGATACACATGTTTATGGCTTTAACTTATAGAACTCAAGGTCCCCGTGCTGGGAAAAAAGGTTTTGCAACTGTTTGAACTAAGATTTCCAAGTTATTCACATAATGAAAACCTATACTTTGTCTCGGGCGAGTTTCCCATTCAAATGCATGTAACAGTGAGAAACGCACTGTCTTGGCGAAAGAAAGCGTTTTTGTACAACTTCATATGAATAGCTGTTACTTTTGATAGAAGACTCAGATACACATGTTTATGGCTTTATCTTATAGAACTCAAGGTCCCCGTGCTGGGAAAACATGTTTTGCAGCTGTTTGAGCTAAGATTTCCAAGTTATTCACATAATGAAAACCTATACTTTGTCTCGGGCGAGTTTCCCATTCAAACGCATTGTGAGAAACGCATTGTGTTGGCGAAAGAAAGAGGTTTTGTACAACTTCATATAAATAGCTGTAACTTTTGATGGAAGACTCGGATACACATGTTTATGGCTTTAACTTATAGAACTCAAGGTCCCCGTGCTGGGAAAACAGGTTTTGCAGCTGTTTGAGCTAAGATTTCCAAGTTATTCACATAATGAAAACCTATACTTTGTTTCGGGCGAGTTCCCCATTCAAATGCATGTAACAGTGAGAAACGCACTGTCTTGGCGAAAGAAAGCGTTTTTTTACAACTTCATATAAATAGCTGTAACTTTTGATGGAAGACTCGGATACACATGTTTATGGCTTTAACTTATAGAACTCAAGGTCCCCGTGCTGGGAAAAAAGGTTTTGCAACTGTTTGAGCTAAGATTTCCAAGTTATTCACATAATGAAAACCTATACTTTGTTTCGGTCGAGTTCCCCATTCAAATGCATGTAACAGTGAGAAACGCACTGTCTTGGCGAAAGAAAGCGTTTTTGTACAACTTCATATAAATAGCTGTAACTTTTGATAGAAGACTCAGATACACATGTTTATGGCTTTATCTTATAGAACTCAAGGTCCCCGTGCTGGGAAACCATGTTTTGCAGCTGTTTGAGCTAAGATTTCCAAGTTATTCACATAATGAAAACCTATACTTTGTCTCGGGCGAGTTTCCCATTCAAACGCATTGTGAGAAACGCATTGTGTTGGCGAAAGAAAGAGGTTTTGTACAACTTCATATAAATAGCTGTAACTTTTGATGGAAGACTCGGATACACATGTTTATGGCTTTAACTTATAGAACTCAAGGTCCCCGTGCTGGGAAAACAGGTTTTGCAGCTGTTTGAGCTAAGATTTCCAAGTTATTCACATAATGAAAACCTATACTTTGTTTCGGGCGAGTTCCCCATTCAAATGCATGTAACAGTGAGAAACGCACTGTCTTGGCGAAAGAAAGCGTTTTTGTACAACTTCATATGAATAGCTGTAACTTTTGATAGAAGACTCAGATACACATGTTTATGGCTTTAACTTATAGAACTCAAGGTCCCCGTGCTGGGAAAACAGGTTTTGCAGCTGTTTGAGCTAAGATTTCCAAGTTATTCACATAATGAAAACCTATACTTTGTTTCGGTCGAGTTCCCCATTCAAATGCATGTAACAGTGAGAAACGCACTGTCTTGGCGAAAGAAAGCGTTTTTGTACAACTTCATATAAATAGCTGTAACTTTTGATGGAAGACTCGGATACACATGTTTATGGCTTTAACTTATAGAACTCAAGGTCCCCGTGCTGGGAAAAAAGGTTTTGCAACTGTTTGAGCTAAGATTTCCAAGTTATTCACATAATGAAAACCTATACTTTGTTTCGGTCGAGTTTCCCATTCAAATGCATGTAACAGTGAGAAACGCACTGTCTTGGCGAAAGAAAGCGTTTTTGTACAACTTCATATGAATAGCTGTAACTTTTGATAGAGGACTCAGATACACATGTTTATGGCTTTATCTTATAGAACTCAAGGTCCCCGTGCTGGGAAAAAAGGTTTTGCAACTGTTTGAGCTAAGATTTCCAAGTTATTCACATAATGAAAACCTATACTTTGTTTCGGTCGAGTTCCCCATTCAAATGCATGTAACAGTGAGAAACGCACTGTCTTGGCGAAAGAAAGCGTTTTTGTACAACTTCATATAAATAGCTGTAACTTTTGATAGAAGACTCAGATACACATGTTTATGGCTTTATCTTATAGAACTCAAGGTCCCCGTGCTGGGAAAAAAGGTTTTGCAACTGTTTGAGCTAAGATTTCCAAGTTATTCACATAATGAAAACCTATACTTTGTTTCGGTCGAGTTCCCCATTCAAATGCATGTAACAGTGAGAAACGCACTGTCTTGGCGAAAGAAAGCGTTTTTGTACAACTTTATATGAATAGCTGTAACTTTTGATAGAAGACTCAGACAAACATGTTTATGGCTTTATCTTATAGAACTCAAGGTCCCCGTGCTGGGAAAAAAGGTTTTGCAACTGTTTGAGCTAAGATTTCCAAGTTATCCACATAATGAAAACCTATACTTTGTTTCGGTCGAGTTCCCCATTCAAATGCATGTAACAGTGAGAAACGCACTGTCTTGGCGAAAGAAAGCGTTTTTGTACAACTTCATATGAATAGCTGTAACTTTTGATAGAAGACTCAGATACACATGTTTATGGCTTTATCTTATAGAACTCAGGGTCCCCGTGCTGGGAAAAAAGGTTTTGCAACTGTTTGAGCTAAGATTTCCAAGTTATTCACATAATGAAAACCTATACTTTGTTTCGGTCGAGTTCCCCATTCAAATGCATGTAACAGTGAGAAACGCACTGTCTTGGCGAAAGAAAGCGTTTTTGTACAACTTCATATAAATAGCTGTAACTTTTGATAGAAGACTCAGATACACATGTTTATGGCTTTATCTTATAGAACTCAATATCCCCGTGCTGGGAAAACAGGTTTTGCAGCTGTTTGAGCTAAGATTTCCAAGTTATTCACATAATGAAAACCTATACTTTGTTTCGGGCGAGTTCCCCATTCAAATGCATGTAACAGTGAGAAACGCACTGTCTTGGCGAAAGAAAGCGTTTTTGTACAACTTCATATGAATAGCTGTAACTTTTGATAGAAGACTCAGACAAACATGTTTATGGCTTTATCTTATAGAACTCAAGGTCCCCGTGCTGGGAAAAAAGGTTTTGCAACTGTTTGAGCTAAGATTTCCAAGTTATTCACATAATGAAAACCTATACTTTGTTTCGGGCGAGTTCCCCATTCAAATGCATGTAACAGTGAGAAACGCACTGTCTTGGCGAAAGAAAGCGTTTTTGTACAACTTCATATGAATAGCTGTAACTTTTGATAGAAGACTCAGACAAACATGTTTATGGCTTTATCTTATAGAACTCAAGGTCCCCGTGCTGGGAAAACAGGTTTTGCAGCTGTTTGAGCTAAGATTTCCAAGTTATTCACATAATGAAAACCTATACTTTGTTTCGGGCGAGTTCCCCATTCAAATGCATGTAACAGTGAGAAACGCACTGTCTTGGCGAAAGAAAGCGTTTTTGTACAACTTCATATGAATAGCTGTAACTTTTGATAGAAGACTCAGATACACATGTTTATGGCTTTAACTTATAGAACTCAAGGTCCCCGTGCTGGGAAAACAGGTTTTGCAGCTGTTTGAGCTAAGATTTCCAAGTTATTCACATAATGAAAACCTATACTTTGTTTCGGTCGAGTTCCCCATTCAAATGCATGTAACAGTGAGAAACGCACTGTCTTGGCGAAAGAAAGCGTTTTTGTACAACTTCATATAAATAGCTGTAACTTTTGATGGAAGACTCGGATACACATGTTTATGGCTTTAACTTATAGAACTCAAGGTCCCCGTGCTGGGAAAAAAGGTTTTGCAACTGTTTGAGCTAAGATTTCCAAGTTATTCACATAATGAAAACCTATACTTTGTCTCGGGCGAGTTTCCCATTCAAATGCATGTAACAGTGAGAAACGCACTGTCTTGGCGAAAGAAAGCGTTTTTGTACAACTTCATATGAATAGCTGTAACTTTTGATAGAAGACTCGGATACACATGTTTATGGCTTTAACTTATAGAACTCAAGGTCCCCGTGCTGGGAAAACAGGTTTTGCAGCTGTTTGAGCTAAGAATTCCAAGTTATTCACATAATGAAAACCTATACTTTGTTTCGGGCGAGTTCCCCATTCAAATGCATGTAACAGTGAGAAACGCACTGTCTTGGCGAAAGAAAGCGTTTTTGTACAACTTCATATAAATAGCTGTAACTTTTGATGGAAGACTCGGATACACATGTTTATGGCTTTAACTTATAGAACTCAAGGTCCCCGTGCTGGGAAAAAAGGTTTTGCAACTGTTTGAGCTAAGATTTCCAAGTTATTCACATAATGAAAACCTATACTTTGTCTCGGGCGAGTTTCCCATTCAAATGCATGTAACAGTGAGAAACGCACTGTCTTGGCGAAAGAAAGCGTTTTTGTACAACTTCATATGAATAGCTGTAACTTTTGATAGAAGACTCAGATACACATGTTTATGGCTTTATCTTATAGAACTCAAGGTCCCCGTGCTGGGAAAACATGTTTTGCAGCTGTTTGAGCTAAGATTTCCAAGTTATTCACATAATGAAAACCTATACTTTGTCTCGGGCGAGTTTCCCATTCAAACGCATTGTGAGAAACGCATTGTGTTGGCGAAAGAAAGAGGTTTTGTACAACTTCATATAAATAGCTGTAACTTTTGATGGAAGACTCGGATACACATGTTTATGGCTTTAACTTATAGAACTCAAGGTCCCCGTGCTGGGAAAACAGGTTTTGCAGCTGTTTGAGCTAAGATTTCCAAGTTATTCACATAATGAAAACCTATACTTTGTTTCGGGCGAGTTCCCCATTCAAATGCATGTAACAGTGAGAAACGCACTGTCTTGGCGAAAGAAAGCGTTTTTGTACAACTTCATATGAATAGCTGTAACTTTTGATAGAAGACTCAGATACACATGTTTATGGCTTTAACTTATAGAACTCAATATCCCCGTGCTGGGAAAACAGGTTTTGCAGCTGTTTGAGCTAAGATTTCCAAGTTATTCACATAATGAAAACCTATACTTTGTTTCGGTCGAGTTCCCCATTCAAATGCATGTAACAGTGAGAAACGCACTGTCTTGGCGAAAGAAAGCGTTTTTGTACAACTTCATATAAATAGCTGTAACTTTTGATGGAAGACTCGGATACACATGTTTATGGCTTTAACTTATAGAACTCAAGGTCCCCGTGCTGGGAAAAAAGGTTTTGCAACTGTTTGAGCTAAGATTTCCAAGTTATTCACATAATGAAAACCTATACTTTGTTTCGGTCGAGTTCCCCATTCAAATGCATGTAACAGTGAGAAACGCACTGTCTTGGCGAAAGAAAGCGTTTTTGTACAACTTCATATAAATAGCTGTAACTTTTGATAGAAGACTCAGATACACATGTTTATGGCTTTATCTTATAGAACTCAAGGTCCCCGTGCTGGGAAACCATGTTTTGCAGCTGTTTGAGCTAAGATTTCCAAGTTATTCACATAATGAAAACCTATACTTTGTCTCGGGCGAGTTTCCCATTCAAACGCATTGTGAGAAACGCATTGTGTTGGCGAAAGAAAGAGGTTTTGTACAACTTCATATAAATAGCTGTAACTTTTGATGGAAGACTCGGATACACATGTTTATGGCTTTAACTTATAGAACTCAAGGTCCCCGTGCTGGGAAAACAGGTTTTGCAGCTGTTTGAGCTAAGATTTCCAAGTTATTCACATAATGAAAACCTATACTTTGTTTCGGGCGAGTTCCCCATTCAAATGCATGTAACAGTGAGAAACGCACTGTCTTGGCGAAAGAAAGCGTTTTTGTACAACTTCATATGAATAGCTGTAACTTTTGATAGAAGACTCAGATACACATGTTTATGGCTTTAACTTATAGAACTCAAGGTCCCCGTGCTGGGAAAACAGGTTTTGCAGCTGTTTGAGCTAAGATTTCCAAGTTATTCACATAATGAAAACCTATACTTTGTTTCGGTCGAGTTCCCCATTCAAATGCATGTAACAGTGAGAAACGCACTGTCTTGGCGAAAGAAAGCGTTTTTGTACAACTTCATATAAATAGCTGTAACTTTTGATGGAAGACTCGGATACACATGTTTATGGCTTTAACTTATAGAACTCAAGGTCCCCGTGCTGGGAAAAAAGGTTTTGCAACTGTTTGAGCTAAGATTTCCAAGTTATTCACATAATGAAAACCTATACTTTGTTTCGGTCGAGTTTCCCATTCAAATGCATGTAACAGTGAGAAACGCACTGTCTTGGCGAAAGAAAGCGTTTTTGTACAACTTCATATGAATAGCTGTAACTTTTGATAGAGGACTCAGATACACATGTTTATGGCTTTATCTTATAGAACTCAAGGTCCCCGTGCTGGGAAAAAAGGTTTTGCAACTGTTTGAGCTAAGATTTCCAAGTTATTCACATAATGAAAACCTATACTTTGTTTCGGTCGAGTTCCCCATTCAAATGCATGTAACAGTGAGAAACGCACTGTCTTGGCGAAAGAAAGCGTTTTTGTACAACTTCATATAAATAGCTGTAACTTTTGATAGAAGACTCAGATACACATGTTTATGGCTTTATCTTATAGAACTCAAGGTCCCCGTGCTGGGAAAAAAGGTTTTGCAACTGTTTGAGCTAAGATTTCCAAGTTATTCACATAATGAAAACCTATACTTTGTTTCGGTCGAGTTCCCCATTCAAATGCATGTAACAGTGAGAAACGCACTGTGTTGGCGAAAGAAAGCGTTTTTGTACAACTTCATATAAATAGCTGTAACTTTTGATAGAAGACTCAGATACACATGTTTATGGCTTTATCTTATAGAACTCAAGGTCCCCGTGCTGGGAAAACAGGTTTTGCAGCTGTTTGAGCTAAGAATTCCAAGTTATTCACATAATGAAAACCTATACTTTGTTTCGGGCGAGTTCCCCATTCAAATGCATGTAACAGTGAGAAACGCACTGTCTTGGCGAAAGAAAGCGTTTTTGTACAACTTCATATAAATAGCTGTAACTTTTGATGGAAGACTCGGATACACATGTTTATGGCTTTAACTTATAGAACTCAAGGTCCCCGTGCTGGGAAAACAGGTTTTGCAGCTGTTTGAGCTAAGATTTCCAAGTTATTCACATAATGAAAACCTATACTTTGTCTCGGGCGAGTTTCCCATTCAAATGCATGTAACAGTGAGAAACGCACTGTCTTGGCGAAAGAAAGCGTTTTTGTACAACTTCATATAAATAGCTGTAACTTTTGATGGAAGACTCGGATACACATGTTTATGGCTTTATCTTATAGAACTCAAGGTCCCCGTGCTGGGAAAAAAGGTTTTGCAACTGTTTGAGCTACGATTTCCAAGTTATTCACATAATGAAAACCTATACTTTGTTTCGGTCGAGTTCCCCATTCAAATGCATGTAACAGTGAGAAACGCACTGTCTTGGCGAAAGAAAGCGTTTTTGTACAACTTCATATGAATAGCTGTAACTTTTGATAGAAGACTCAGATACACATGTTTATGGCTTTATCTTATAGAACTCAAGGTCCCCGTGCTGGGAAAACATGTTTTGCAGCTGTTTGAGCTAAGATTTCCAAGTTATTCACATAATGAAAACCTATACTTTGTCTCGGGCGAGTTTCCCATTCAAACGCATTGTGAGAAACGCATTGTGTTGGCGAAAGAAAGAGGTTTTGTACAACTTCATATAAATAGCTGTAACTTTTGATGGAAGACTCGGATACACATGTTTATGGCTTTAACTTATAGAACTCAAGGTCCCCGTGCTGGGAAAACAGGTTTTGCAGCTGTTTGAGCTAAGATTTCCAAGTTATTCACATAATGAAAACCTATACTTTGTTTCGGGCGAGTTCCCCATTCAAATGCATGTAACAGTGAGAAACGCACTGTCTTGGCGAAAGAAAGCGTTTTTGTACAACTTCATATGAATAGCTGTAACTTTTGATAGAAGACTCAGATACACATGTTTATGGCTTTAACTTATAGAACTCAAGGTCCCCGTGCTGGGAAAACAGGTTTTGCAGCTGTTTGAGCTAAGATTTCCAAGTTATTCACATAATGAAAACCTATACTTTGTTTCGGTCGAGTTCCCCATTCAAATGCATGTAACAGTGAGAAACGCACTGTCTTGGCGAAAGAAAGCGTTTTTGTACAACTTCATATAAATAGCTGTAACTTTTGATGGAAGACTCGGATACACATGTTTATGGCTTTAACTTATAGAACTCAAAGTCCCCGTGCTGGGAAAAAAGGTTTTGCAACTGTTTGAGCTAAGATTTCCAAGTTATTCACATAATGAAAACCTATACTTTGTTTCGGTCGAGTTCCCCATTCAAATGCATGTAACAGTGAGAAACGCACTGTCTTGGCGAAAGAAAGCGTTTTTGTACAACTTCATATAAATAGCTGTAACTTTTGATGGAAGACTCGGATACACATGTTTATGGCTTTAACTTATAGAACTCAAGGTCCCCGTGCTGGGAAAAAAGGTTTTGCAACTGTTTGAGCTAAGATTTCCAAGTTATTCACATAATGAAAACCTATACTTTGTTTCGGTCGAGTTTCCCATTCAAATGCATGTAACAGTGAGAAACGCACTGTGTTGGCGAAAGAAAGCGTTTTTGTACAACTTCATATGAATAGCTGTAACTTTTGATAGAAGACTCAGATACACATGTTTATGGCTTTATCTTATAGAACTCAAGGTCCCCGTGCTGGGAAAACAGGTTTTGCAACTGTTTGAGCTAAGATTTCCAAGTTATTCACATAATGAAAACCTATACTTTGTTTCGGTCGAGTTCCCCATTCAAATGCATGTAACAGTGAGAAACGCACTGTCTTGGCGAAAGAAAGCGTTTTTGTACAACTTCATATAAATAGCTGTAACTTTTGATGGAAGACTCGGATACACATGTTTATGGCTTTAACTTATAGAACTCAAGGTCCCCGTGCTGGGAAAAAAGGTTTTGCAACTGTTTGAGCTAAGATTTCCAAGTTATTCACATAATGAAAACCTATACTTTGTCTCGGGCGAGTTTCCCATTCAAATGCATGTAACAGTGAGAAACGCACTGTCTTGGCGAAAGAAAGCGTTTTTGTACAACTTCATATGAATAGCTGTAACTTTTGATAGAAGACTCAGATACACATGTTTATGGCTTTATCTTATAGAACTCAAGGTCCCCGTGCTGGGAAAACATGTTTTGCAGCTGTTTGAGCTAAGATTTCCAAGTTATTCACATAATGAAAACCTATACTTTGTCTCGGGCGAGTTTCCCATTCAAACGCATTGTGAGAAACGCATTGTGTTGGCGAAAGAAAGAGGTTTTGTACAACTTCATATAAATAGCTGTAACTTTTGATGGAAGACTCGGATACACATGTTTATGGCTTTAACTTATAGAACTCAAGGTCCCCGTGCTGAGAAAAAAGGTTTTGCAACTGTTTGAGCTAAGATTTCCAAGTTATTCACATAATGAAAACCTATACTTTGTTTCGGTCGAGTTCCCCATTCAAATGCATGTAACAGTGAGAAACGCACTGTCTTGGCGAAAGAAAGCGTTTTTGTACAACTTCATATAAATAGCTGTAACTTTTGATGGAAGACTCGGATACACATGTTTATGGCTTTAACTTATAGAACTCAAGGTCCCCGTGCTGGGAAAACAGGTTTTGCAGCTGTTTGAGCTAAGATTTCCAAGTTATTCACATAATGAAAACCTATACTTTGTCTCGGGCGAGTTTCCCATTCAAATGCATGTAACAGTGAGAAACGCACTGTCTTGGCGAAAGAAAGCGTTTTTGTACAACTTCATATAAATAGCTGTAACTTTTGATGGAAGACTCGGATACACATGTTTATGGCTTTATCTTATAGAACTCAAGGTCCCCGTGCTGGGAAAAAAGGTTTTGCAACTGTTTGAGCTACGATTTCCAAGTTATTCACATAATGAAAACCTATACTTTGTTTCGGTCGAGTTCCCCATTCAAATGCATGTAACAGTGAGAAACGCACTGTCTTGGCGAAAGAAAGCGTTTTTGTACAACTTCATATAAATAGCTGTAACTTTTGATGGAAGACTCGGATACACATGTTTATGGCTTTAACTTATAGAACTCAAGGTCCCCGTGCTGGGAAAAAAGGTTTTGCAACTGTTTGAGCTAAGATTTCCAAGTTATTCACATAATGAAAACCTATACTTTGTCTCGGGCGAGTTTCCCATTCAAATGCATTGTGAGAAACGCATTGTGTTGGCGAAAGAAAGAGGTTTTGTACAACTTCATATAAATAGCTGTAACTTTTGATGGAAGACTCGGATACACATGTTTATGGCTTTAACTTATAGAACTCAAGGTCCCCGTGCTGGGAAAACAGGTTTTGCAGCTGTTTGAGCTAAGATTTCCAAGTTATTCACATAATGAAAACCTATACTTTGTTTCGGGCGAGTTCCCCATTCAAATGCATGTAACAGTGAGAAACGCACTGTCTTGGCGAAAGAAAGCGTTTTTGTACAACTTCATATGAATAGCTGTAACTTTTGATAGAAGACTCAGATACACATGTTTATGGCTTTAACTTATAGAACTCAATATCCCCGTGCTGGGAAAACAGGTTTTGCAGCTGTTTGAGCTAAGATTTCCAAGTTATTCACATAATGAAAACCTATACTTTGTTTCGGTCGAGTTCCCCATTCAAATGCATGTAACAGTGAGAAACGCACTGTCTTGGCGAAAGAAAGCGTTTTTGTACAACTTCATATAAATAGCTGTAACTTTTGATGGAAGACTCGGATACACATGTTTATGGCTTTAACTTATAGAACTCAAGGTCCCCGTGCTGGGAAAAAAGGTTTTGCAACTGTTTGAGCTAAGATTTCCAAGTTATTCACATAATGAAAACCTATACTTTGTTTCGGTCGAGTTTCCCATTCAAATGCATGTAACAGTGAGAAACGCACTGTCTTGGCGAAAGAAAGCGTTTTTGTACAACTTCATATGAATAGCTGTAACTTTTGATAGAAGACTCAGATACACATGTTTATGGCTTTATCTTATAGAACTCAAGGTCCCCGTGCTGGGAAAAAAGGTTTTGCAACTGTTTGAGCTAAGATTTCCAAGTTATTCACATAATGAAAACCTATACTTTGTTTCGGTCGAGTTCCCCATTCAAATGCATGTAACAGTGAGAAACGCACTGTGTTGGCGAAAGAAAGCGTTTTTGTACAACTTCATATAAATAGCTGTAACTTTTGATAGAAGACTCAGATACACATGTTTATGGCTTTATCTTATAGAACTCAAGGTCCCCGTGCTGGGAAAACAGGTTTTGCAGCTGTTTGAGCTAAGAATTCCAAGTTATTCACATAATGAAAACCTATACTTTGTTTCGGGCGAGTTCCCCATTCAAATGCATGTAACAGTGAGAAACGCACTGTCTTGGCGAAAGAAAGCGTTTTTGTACAACTTCATATGAATAGCTGTAACTTTTGATAGAAGACTCAGATACACATGTTTATGGCTTTATCTTATAGAACTCAAGGTCCCCGTGCTGGGAAAACATGTTTTGCAGCTGTTTGAGCTAAGATTTCCAAGTTATTCACATAATGAAAACCTATACTTTGTCTCGGGCGAGTTTCCCTTTCAAACGCATTGTGAGAAACGCATTGTGTTGGCGAAAGAAAGAGGTTTTGTACAACTTCATATAAATAGCTGTAACTTTTGATGGAAGACTCGGATACACATGTTTATGGCTTTAACTTATAGAACTCAAGGTCCCCGTGCTGGGAAAACAGGTTTTGCAGCTGTTTGAGCTAAGATTTCCAAGTTATTCACATAATGAAAACCTATACTTTGTTTCGGGCGAGTTCCCCATTCAAATGCATGTAACAGTGAGAAACGCACTGTCTTGGCGAAAGAAAGCGTTTTTGTACAACTTCATATGAATAGCTGTAACTTTTGATAGAAGACTCAGATACACATGTTTATGGCTTTAACTTATAGAACTCAAGGTCCCCGTGCTGGGAAAACAGGTTTTGCAGCTGTTTGAGCTAAGATTTCCAAGTTATTCACATAATGAAAACCTATACTTTGTTTCGGTCGAGTTCCCCATTCAAATGCATGTAACAGTGAGAAACGCACTGTCTTGGCGAAAGAAAGCGTTTTTGTACAACTTCATATAAATAGCTGTAACTTTTGATGGAAGACTCGGATACACATGTTTATGGCTTTAACTTATAGAACTCAAGGTCCCCGTGCTGGGAAAAAAGGTTTTGCAACTGTTTGAGCTAAGATTTCCAAGTTATTCACATAATGAAAACCTATACTTTGTCTCGGGCGAGTTTCCCATTCAAATGCATGTAACAGTGAGAAACGCACTGTCTTGGCGAAAGAAAGCGTTTTTGTACAACTTCATATGAATAGCTGTAACTTTTGATAGAAGACTCGGATACACATGTTTATGGCTTTAACTTATAGAACTCAAGGTCCCCGTGCTGGGAAAACAGGTTTTGCAGCTGTTTGAGCTAAGAATTCCAAGTTATTCACATAATGAAAACCTATACTTTGTTTCGGGCGAGTTCCCCATTCAAATGCATGTAACAGTGAGAAACGCACTGTCTTGGCGAAAGAAAGCGTTTTTGTACAACTTCATATAAATAGCTGTAACTTTTGATGGAAGACTCGGATACACATGTTTATGGCTTTAACTTATAGAACTCAAGGTCCCCGTGCTGGGAAAAAAGGTTTTGCAACTGTTTGAGCTAAGATTTCCAAGTTATTCACATAATGAAAACCTATACTTTGTCTCGGGCGAGTTTCCCATTCAAATGCATGTAACAGTGAGAAACGCACTGTCTTGGCGAAAGAAAGCGTTTTTGTACAACTTCATATGAATAGCTGTTACTTTTGATAGAAGACTCAGATACACATGTTTATGGCTTTATCTTATAGAACTCAAGGTCCCCGTGCTGGGAAAACATGTTTTGCAGCTGTTTGAGCTAAGATTTCCAAGTTATTCACATAATGAAAACCTATACTTTGTCTCGGGCGAGTTTCCCATTCAAACGCATTGTGAGAAACGCATTGTGTTGGCGAAAGAAAGAGGTTTTGTACAACTTCATATAAATAGCTGTAACTTTTGATGGAAGACTCGGATACACATGTTTATGGCTTTAACTTATAGAACTCAAGGTCCCCGTGCTGGGAAAACAGGTTTTGCAGCTGTTTGAGCTAAGATTTCCAAGTTATTCACATAATGAAAACCTATACTTTGTTTCGGGCGAGTTCCCCATTCAAATGCATGTAACAGTGAGAAACGCACTGTCTTGGCGAAAGAAAGCGTTTTTTTACAACTTCATATAAATAGCTGTAACTTTTGATGGAAGACTCGGATACACATGTTTATGGCTTTAACTTATAGAACTCAAGGTCCCCGTGCTGGGAAAAAAGGTTTTGCAACTGTTTGAGCTAAGATTTCCAAGTTATTCACATAATGAAAACCTATACTTTGTTTCGGTCGAGTTCCCCATTCAAATGCATGTAACAGTGAGAAACGCACTGTCTTGGCGAAAGAAAGCGTTTTTGTACAACTTCATATAAATAGCTGTAACTTTTGATAGAAGACTCAGATACACATGTTTATGGCTTTATCTTATAGAACTCAAGGTCCCCGTGCTGGGAAACCATGTTTTGCAGCTGTTTGAGCTAAGATTTCCAAGTTATTCACATAATGAAAACCTATACTTTGTCTCGGGCGAGTTTCCCATTCAAACGCATTGTGAGAAACGCATTGTGTTGGCGAAAGAAAGAGGTTTTGTACAACTTCATATAAATAGCTGTAACTTTTGATGGAAGACTCGGATACACATGTTTATGGCTTTAACTTATAGAACTCAAGGTCCCCGTGCTGGGAAAACAGGTTTTGCAGCTGTTTGAGCTAAGATTTCCAAGTTATTCACATAATGAAAACCTATACTTTGTTTCGGGCGAGTTCCCCATTCAAATGCATGTAACAGTGAGAAACGCACTGTCTTGGCGAAAGAAAGCGTTTTTGTACAACTTCATATGAATAGCTGTAACTTTTGATAGAAGACTCAGATACACATGTTTATGGCTTTAACTTATAGAACTCAAGGTCCCCGTGCTGGGAAAACAGGTTTTGCAGCTGTTTGAGCTAAGATTTCCAAGTTATTCACATAATGAAAACCTATACTTTGTTTCGGTCGAGTTCCCCATTCAAATGCATGTAACAGTGAGAAACGCACTGTCTTGGCGAAAGAAAGCGTTTTTGTACAACTTCATATAAATAGCTGTAACTTTTGATGGAAGACTCGGATACACATGTTTATGGCTTTAACTTATAGAACTCAAGGTCCCCGTGCTGGGAAAAAAGGTTTTGCAACTGTTTGAGCTAAGATTTCCAAGTTATTCACATAATGAAAACCTATACTTTGTTTCGGTCGAGTTTCCCATTCAAATGCATGTAACAGTGAGAAACGCACTGTCTTGGCGAAAGAAAGCGTTTTTGTACAACTTCATATGAATAGCTGTAACTTTTGATAGAGGACTCAGATACACATGTTTATGGCTTTATCTTATAGAACTCAAGGTCCCCGTGCTGGGAAAAAAGGTTTTGCAACTGTTTGAGCTAAGATTTCCAAGTTATTCACATAATGAAAACCTATACTTTGTTTCGGTCGAGTTCCCCATTCAAATGCATGTAACAGTGAGAAACGCACTGTCTTGGCGAAAGAAAGCGTTTTTGTACAACTTCATATAAATAGCTGTAACTTTTGATAGAAGACTCAGATACACATGTTTATGGCTTTATCTTATAGAACTCAAGGTCCCCGTGCTGGGAAAAAAGGTTTTGCAACTGTTTGAGCTAAGATTTCCAAGTTATTCACATAATGAAAACCTATACTTTGTTTCGGTCGAGTTCCCCATTCAAATGCATGTAACAGTGAGAAACGCACTGTCTTGGCGAAAGAAAGCGTTTTTGTACAACTTTATATGAATAGCTGTAACTTTTGATAGAAGACTCAGACAAACATGTTTATGGCTTTATCTTATAGAACTCAAGGTCCCCGTGCTGGGAAAAAAGGTTTTGCAACTGTTTGAGCTAAGATTTCCAAGTTATCCACATAATGAAAACCTATACTTTGTTTCGGTCGAGTTCCCCATTCAAATGCATGTAACAGTGAGAAACGCACTGTCTTGGCGAAAGAAAGCGTTTTTGTACAACTTCATATGAATAGCTGTAACTTTTGATAGAAGACTCAGATACACATGTTTATGGCTTTATCTTATAGAACTCAGGGTCCCCGTGCTGGGAAAAAAGGTTTTGCAACTGTTTGAGCTAAGATTTCCAAGTTATTCACATAATGAAAACCTATACTTTGTTTCGGTCGAGTTCCCCATTCAAATGCATGTAACAGTGAGAAACGCACTGTCTTGGCGAAAGAAAGCGTTTTTGTACAACTTCATATAAATAGCTGTAACTTTTGATAGAAGACTCAGATACACATGTTTATGGCTTTATCTTATAGAACTCAATATCCCCGTGCTGGGAAAACAGGTTTTGCAGCTGTTTGAGCTAAGATTTCCAAGTTATTCACATAATGAAAACCTATACTTTGTTTCGGGCGAGTTCCCCATTCAAATGCATGTAACAGTGAGAAACGCACTGTCTTGGCGAAAGAAAGCGTTTTTGTACAACTTCATATGAATAGCTGTAACTTTTGATAGAAGACTCAGACAAACATGTTTATGGCTTTATCTTATAGAACTCAAGGTCCCCGTGCTGGGAAAAAAGGTTTTGCAACTGTTTGAGCTAAGATTTCCAAGTTATTCACATAATGAAAACCTATACTTTGTTTCGGGCGAGTTCCCCATTCAAATGCATGTAACAGTGAGAAACGCACTGTCTTGGCGAAAGAAAGCGTTTTTGTACAACTTCATATGAATAGCTGTAACTTTTGATAGAAGACTCAGACAAACATGTTTATGGCTTTATCTTATAGAACTCAAGGTCCCCGTGCTGGGAAAACAGGTTTTGCAGCTGTTTGAGCTAAGATTTCCAAGTTATTCACATAATGAAAACCTATACTTTGTTTCGGGCGAGTTCCCCATTCAAATGCATGTAACAGTGAGAAACGCACTGTCTTGGCGAAAGAAAGCGTTTTTGTACAACTTCATATGAATAGCTGTAACTTTTGATAGAAGACTCAGATACACATGTTTATGGCTTTAACTTATAGAACTCAAGGTCCCCGTGCTGGGAAAACAGGTTTTGCAGCTGTTTGAGCTAAGATTTCCAAGTTATTCACATAATGAAAACCTATACTTTGTTTCGGTCGAGTTCCCCATTCAAATGCATGTAACAGTGAGAAACGCACTGTCTTGGCGAAAGAAAGCGTTTTTGTACAACTTCATATAAATAGCTGTAACTTTTGATGGAAGACTCGGATACACATGTTTATGGCTTTAACTTATAGAACTCAAGGTCCCCGTGCTGGGAAAAAAGGTTTTGCAACTGTTTGAGCTAAGATTTCCAAGTTATTCACATAATGAAAACCTATACTTTGTCTCGGGCGAGTTTCCCATTCAAATGCATGTAACAGTGAGAAACGCACTGTCTTGGCGAAAGAAAGCGTTTTTGTACAACTTCATATGAATAGCTGTAACTTTTGATAGAAGACTCGGATACACATGTTTATGGCTTTAACTTATAGAACTCAAGGTCCCCGTGCTGGGAAAACAGGTTTTGCAGCTGTTTGAGCTAAGAATTCCAAGTTATTCACATAATGAAAACCTATACTTTGTTTCGGGCGAGTTCCCCATTCAAATGCATGTAACAGTGAGAAACGCACTGTCTTGGCGAAAGAAAGCGTTTTTGTACAACTTCATATAAATAGCTGTAACTTTTGATGGAAGACTCGGATACACATGTTTATGGCTTTAACTTATAGAACTCAAGGTCCCCGTGCTGGGAAAAAAGGTTTTGCAACTGTTTGAGCTAAGATTTCCAAGTTATTCACATAATGAAAACCTATACTTTGTCTCGGGCGAGTTTCCCATTCAAATGCATGTAACAGTGAGAAACGCACTGTCTTGGCGAAAGAAAGCGTTTTTGTACAACTTCATATGAATAGCTGTAACTTTTGATAGAAGACTCAGATACACATGTTTATGGCTTTATCTTATAGAACTCAAGGTCCCCGTGCTGGGAAAACATGTTTTGCAGCTGTTTGAGCTAAGATTTCCAAGTTATTCACATAATGAAAACCTATACTTTGTCTCGGGCGAGTTTCCCATTCAAACGCATTGTGAGAAACGCATTGTGTTGGCGAAAGAAAGAGGTTTTGTACAACTTCATATAAATAGCTGTAACTTTTGATGGAAGACTCGGATACACATGTTTATGGCTTTAACTTATAGAACTCAAGGTCCCCGTGCTGGGAAAACAGGTTTTGCAGCTGTTTGAGCTAAGATTTCCAAGTTATTCACATAATGAAAACCTATACTTTGTTTCGGGCGAGTTCCCCATTCAAATGCATGTAACAGTGAGAAACGCACTGTCTTGGCGAAAGAAAGCGTTTTTGTACAACTTCATATGAATAGCTGTAACTTTTGATAGAAGACTCAGATACACATGTTTATGGCTTTAACTTATAGAACTCAATATCCCCGTGCTGGGAAAACAGGTTTTGCAGCTGTTTGAGCTAAGATTTCCAAGTTATTCACATAATGAAAACCTATACTTTGTTTCGGTCGAGTTCCCCATTCAAATGCATGTAACAGTGAGAAACGCACTGTCTTGGCGAAAGAAAGCGTTTTTGTACAACTTCATATAAATAGCTGTAACTTTTGATGGAAGACTCGGATACACATGTTTATGGCTTTAACTTATAGAACTCAAGGTCCCCGTGCTGGGAAAAAAGGTTTTGCAACTGTTTGAGCTAAGATTTCCAAGTTATTCACATAATGAAAACCTATACTTTGTTTCGGTCGAGTTCCCCATTCAAATGCATGTAACAGTGAGAAACGCACTGTCTTGGCGAAAGAAAGCGTTTTTGTACAACTTCATATAAATAGCTGTAACTTTTGATAGAAGACTCAGATACACATGTTTATGGCTTTATCTTATAGAACTCAAGGTCCCCGTGCTGGGAAACCATGTTTTGCAGCTGTTTGAGCTAAGATTTCCAAGTTATTCACATAATGAAAACCTATACTTTGTCTCGGGCGAGTTTCCCATTCAAACGCATTGTGAGAAACGCATTGTGTTGGCGAAAGAAAGAGGTTTTGTACAACTTCATATAAATAGCTGTAACTTTTGATGGAAGACTCGGATACACATGTTTATGGCTTTAACTTATAGAACTCAAGGTCCCCGTGCTGGGAAAACAGGTTTTGCAGCTGTTTGAGCTAAGATTTCCAAGTTATTCACATAATGAAAACCTATACTTTGTTTCGGGCGAGTTCCCCATTCAAATGCATGTAACAGTGAGAAACGCACTGTCTTGGCGAAAGAAAGCGTTTTTGTACAACTTCATATGAATAGCTGTAACTTTTGATAGAAGACTCAGATACACATGTTTATGGCTTTAACTTATAGAACTCAAGGTCCCCGTGCTGGGAAAACAGGTTTTGCAGCTGTTTGAGCTAAGATTTCCAAGTTATTCACATAATGAAAACCTATACTTTGTTTCGGTCGAGTTCCCCATTCAAATGCATGTAACAGTGAGAAACGCACTGTCTTGGCGAAAGAAAGCGTTTTTGTACAACTTCATATAAATAGCTGTAACTTTTGATGGAAGACTCGGATACACATGTTTATGGCTTTAACTTATAGAACTCAAGGTCCCCGTGCTGGGAAAAAAGGTTTTGCAACTGTTTGAGCTAAGATTTCCAAGTTATTCACATAATGAAAACCTATACTTTGTTTCGGTCGAGTTTCCCATTCAAATGCATGTAACAGTGAGAAACGCACTGTCTTGGCGAAAGAAAGCGTTTTTGTACAACTTCATATGAATAGCTGTAACTTTTGATAGAGGACTCAGATACACATGTTTATGGCTTTATCTTATAGAACTCAAGGTCCCCGTGCTGGGAAAAAAGGTTTTGCAACTGTTTGAGCTAAGATTTCCAAGTTATTCACATAATGAAAACCTATACTTTGTTTCGGTCGAGTTCCCCATTCAAATGCATGTAACAGTGAGAAACGCACTGTCTTGGCGAAAGAAAGCGTTTTTGTACAACTTCATATAAATAGCTGTAACTTTTGATAGAAGACTCAGATACACATGTTTATGGCTTTATCTTATAGAACTCAAGGTCCCCGTGCTGGGAAAAAAGGTTTTGCAACTGTTTGAGCTAAGATTTCCAAGTTATTCACATAATGAAAACCTATACTTTGTTTCGGTCGAGTTCCCCATTCAAATGCATGTAACAGTGAGAAACGCACTGTCTTGGCGAAAGAAAGCGTTTTTGTACAACTTCATATGAATAGCTGTAACTTTTGATAGAAGACTCAGATACACATGTTTATGGCTTTATCTTATAGAACTCAAGGTCCCCGTGCTGGGAAAAAAGGTTTTGCAACTGTTTGAGCTAAGATTTCCAAGTTATTCACATAATGAAAACCTATACTTTGTTTCGGTCGAGTTCCCCATTCAAATGCATGTAACAGTGAGAAACGCACTGTCTTGGCGAAAGAAAGCGTTTTTGTACAACTTCATATAAATAGCTGTAACTTTTGATAGAAGACTCAGATACACATGTTTATGGCTTTATCTTATAGAACTCAAGGTCCCCGTGCTGGGAAAACAGGTTTTGCAGCTGTTTGAGCTAAGAATTCCAAGTTATTCACATAATGAAAACCTATACTTTGTTTCGGGCGAGTTCCCCATTCAAATGCATGTAACAGTGAGAAACGCACTGTCTTGGCGAAAGAAAGCGTTTTTGTACAACTTCATATAAATAGCTGTAACTTTTGATGGAAGACTCGGATACACATGTTTATGGCTTTAACTTATAGAACTCAAGGTCCCCGTGCTGGGAAAACAGGTTTTGCAGCTGTTTGAGCTAAGATTTCCAAGTTATTCACATAATGAAAACCTATACTTTGTTTCGGTCGAGTTCCCCATTCAAATGCATGTAACAGTGAGAAACGCACTGTCTTGGCGAAAGAAAGCGTTTTTGTACAACTTTATATGAATAGCTGTAACTTTTGATAGAAGACTCAGACAAACATGTTTATGGCTTTATCTTATAGAACTCAAGGTCCCCGTGCTGGGAAAAAAGGTTTTGCAACTGTTTGAGCTAAGATTTCCAAGTTATCCACATAATGAAAACCTATACTTTGTTTCGGTCGAGTTCCCCATTCAAATGCATGTAACAGTGAGAAACGCACTGTCTTGGCGAAAGAAAGCGTTTTTGTACAACTTCATATGAATAGCTGTAACTTTTGATAGAAGACTCAGATACACATGTTTATGGCTTTATCTTATAGAACTCAGGGTCCCCGTGCTGGGAAAAAAGGTTTTGCAACTGTTTGAGCTAAGATTTCCAAGTTATTCACATAATGAAAACCTATACTTTGTTTCGGTCGAGTTCCCCATTCAAATGCATGTAACAGTGAGAAACGCACTGTCTTGGCGAAAGAAAGCGTTTTTGTACAACTTCATATAAATAGCTGTAACTTTTGATAGAAGACTCAGATACACATGTTTATGGCTTTATCTTATAGAACTCAATATCCCCGTGCTGGGAAAACAGGTTTTGCAGCTGTTTGAGCTAAGATTTCCAAGTTATTCACATAATGAAAACCTATACTTTGTTTCGGGCGAGTTCCCCATTCAAATGCATGTAACAGTGAGAAACGCACTGTCTTGGCGAAAGAAAGCGTTTTTGTACAACTTCATATGAATAGCTGTAACTTTTGATAGAAGACTCAGACAAACATGTTTATGGCTTTATCTTATAGAACTCAAGGTCCCCGTGCTGGGAAAAAAGGTTTTGCAACTGTTTGAGCTAAGATTTCCAAGTTATTCACATAATGAAAACCTATACTTTGTTTCGGTCGAGTTCCCCATTCAAATGCATGTAACAGTGAGAAACGCACTGTCTTGGCGAAAGAAAGCGTTTTTGTACAACTTCATATAAATAGCTGTAACTTTTGATGGAAGACTCGGATACACATGTTTATGGCTTTAACTTATAGAACTCAAGGTCCCCGTGCTGGGAAAAAAGGTTTTGCAACAGTTTGAGCTAAGATTTCCAAGTTATTCACATAATGAAAACCTATACTTTGTTTCGGTCGAGTTCCCCATTCAAATGCATGTAACAGTGAGAAACGCACTGTCTTGGCGAAAGAAAGCGTTTTTGTACAACTTCATATAAATAGCTGTAACTTTTGATAGAAGACTCAGATACACATGTTTATGGCTTTATCTTATAGAACTCAAGGTCCCCGTGCTGGGAAAAAAGGTTTTGCAACTGTTTGAGCTAAGATTTCCAAGTTATTCACATAATGAAAACCTATACTTTGTTTCGGGCGAGTTCCCCATTCAAATGCATGTAACAGTGAGAAACGCACTGTCTTGGCGAAAGAAAGCGTTTTTGTACAACTTCATATAAATAGCTGTAACTTTTGATGGAAGACTCGGATACACATGTTTATGGCTTTAACTTATAGAACTCAAGGTCCCCGTGCTGGGAAAAAAGGTTTTGCAACTGTTTGAGCTAAGATTTCCAAGTTATTCACATAATGAAAACCTATACTTTGTTTCGGTCGAGTTCCCCATTCAAATGCATGTAACAGTGAGAAACGCACTGTCTTGGCGAAAGAAAGCGTTTTTGTACAACTTCATATAAATAGCTGTAACTTTTGATGGAAGACTCGGATACACATGTTTATGGCTTTAACTTGTAGAACTCAAGGTCCCCGTGCTGGGAAAAAAGGTTTTGCAACTGTTTGAGCTAAGATTTCCAAGTTATTCACATAATGAAAACCTATACTTTGTTTCGGTCGAGTTTCCCATTCAAATGCATGTAACAGTGAGAAACGCACTGTCTTGGCGAAAGAAAGCGTTTTTGTACAACTTCATATAAATAGCTGTAACTTTTGATAGAAGACTCAGATACACATGTTTATGGCTTTATCTTATAGAACTCAAGGTCCCCGTGCTGGGAAAACAGGTTTTGCAGCTGTTTGAGCTAAGAATTCCAAGTTATTCACATAATGAAAACCTATACTTTGTTTCGGTCGAGTTCCCCATTCAAATGCATGTAACAGTGAGAAACGCACTGTCTTGGCGAAAGAAAGCGTTTTTGTACAACTTCATATAAATAGCTGTAACTTTTGATAGAAGACTCAGATACACATGTTTATGGCTTTATCTTATAGAACTCAAGGTCCCCGTGCTGGGAAAAAAGGTTTTGCAACAGTTTGAGCTAAGATTTCCAAGTTATTCACATAATGAAAACCTATACTTTGTTTCGGGCGAGTTCCCCATTCAAATGCATGTAACAGTGAGAAACGCACTGTCTTGGCGAAAGAAAGCGTTTTTGTACAACTTCATATGAATAGCTGTAACTTTTGATAGAAGACTCAGACAAACATGTTTATGGCTTTATCTTATAGAACTCAAGGTCCCCGTGCTGGGAAAAAAGGTTTTGCAACTGTTTGAGCTAAGATTTCCAAGTTATTCACATAATGAAAACCTATACTTTGTTTCGGTCGAGTTCCCCATTCAAATGCATGTAACAGTGAGAAACGCACTGTCTTGGCGAAAGAAAGCGTTTTTGTACAACTTCATATAAATAGCTGTAACTTTTGATGGAAGACTCGGATACACATGTTTATGGCTTTAACTTATAGAACTCAAGGTCCCCGTGCTGGGAAAAAAGGTTTTGCAACAGTTTGAGCTAAGATTTCCAAGTTATTCACATAATGAAAACCTATACTTTGTTTCGGTCGAGTTCCCCATTCAAATGCATGTAACAGTGAGAAACGCACTGTCTTGGCGAAAGAAAGCGTTTTTGTACAACTTCATATAAATAGCTGTAACTTTTGATGGAAGACTCGGATACACATGTTTATGGCTTTAACTTATAGAACTCAAGGTCCCCGTGCTGGGAAAAAAGGTTTTGCAACTGTTTGAGCTAAGATTTCCAAGTTATTCACATAATGAAAACCTATACTTTGTTTCGGTCGAGTTCCCCATTCAAATGCATTTAACAGTGAGAAACGCACTGTCTTGGCGAAAGAAAGCGTTTTTGTACAACTTCATATAAATAGCTGTAACTTTTGATGGAAGACTCGGATACACATGTTTATGGCTTTAACTTATAGAACTCAAGGTCCCCGTGCTGGGAAAAAAGGTTTTGCAACTGTTTGAGCTAAGATTTCCAAGTTATTCACATAATGAAAACCTATACTTTGTTTCGGTCGAGCTCCCCATTCAAATGCATGTAACAGTGAGAAACGCACTGTCTTGGCGAAAGAAAGCGTTTTTGTACAACTTCATATAAATAGCTGTAACTTTTGATGGAAGACTCGGATACACATGTTTATGGCTTTATCTTATAGAACTCAAGGTCCCCGTGCTGTGAAAAAAGGTTTTGCAACTGTTTGAGCTAAGATTTCCAAGTTATTCACATAATGAAAACCTATACTTTGTTTCGGTCGAGTTCCCCATTCAAATGCATGTAACAGTGAGAAACGCACTGTCTTGGCGAAAGAAAGCGTTTTTGTACAACTTCATATGAATAGCTGTAACTTTTGATAGAAGACTCAGATACACATGTTTATGGCTTTGTCTTATAGAACTCAAGGTCCCCGTGCTGGGAAAACATGTTTTGCAGCTGTTTGAGCTAAGATTTCCAAGTTATTCACATAATGAAAACCTATACTTTGTTTCGGTCGAGTTCCCCATTCAAATGCATGTAACAGTGAGAAACGCACTGTCTTGGCGAAAGAAAGCGTTTTTGTACAACTTCATATAAATAGCTGTAACTTTTGATAGAAGACTCAGATACACATGTTTATGGCTTTATCTTATAGAACTCAAGGTCCCCGTGCTGGGAAAACAGGTTTTGCAGCTGTTTGAGCTAAGATTTCCAAGTTATTCACATAATGAAAACCTATACTTTGTTTCGGTCGAGTTCCCCATTCAAATGCATGTAACAGTGAGAAACGCACTGTCTTGGCGAAAGAAAGCGTTTTTGTACAACTTCATATAAATAGCTGTAACTTTTGATAGAAGACTCAGATACACATGTTTATGGCTTTATCTTATAGAACTCAAGGTCCCCGTGCTGGGAAAACAGGTTTTGCAACTGTTTGAGCTAAGATTTCCAAGTTATTCACATAATGAAAACCTATACTTTGTTTCGGTCGAGTTCCCCATTCAAATGCATGTAACAGTGAGAAACGCACTGTCTTGGCGAAAGAAAGCGTTTTTGTACAACTTCATATAAATAGCTGTAACTTTTGATGGAAGACTCGGATACACATGTTTATGGCTTTAACTTATAGAACTCAAGGTCCCCGTGCTGGGAAAACAGGTTTTGCAGCTGTTTGAGCTAAGATTTCCAAGTTATTCACATAATGAAAACCTATACTTTGTTTCGGGCGAGTTCCCCATTCAAATGCATGTAACAGTGAGAAACGCACTGTCTTGGCGAAAGAAAGCGTTTTTGTACAACTTCATATAAATAGCTGTAACTTTTGATGGAAGACTCGGATACACATGATTATGGCTTTAACTTATAGAACTCAAGGTCCCCGTGCTGGGAAAACAGGTTTTGCAGCTGTTTGAGCTAAGATTTCCAAGTTATTCACATAATGAAAACCTATACTTTGTTTCGGGCGAGTTCCCCATTCAAATGCATGTAACAGTGAGAAACGCACTGTCTTGGCGAAAGAAAGCGTTTTTGTACAACTTCATATGAATAGCTGTAACTTTTGATAGAAGACTCAGATACACATGTTCATGGCTTTATCTTATAAAACTCAATATCCCCGTGCTGGGCAAACAGGTTTTGCAGCCGTTTGAGCTAAGATTTTAAAATTATTCACATAATGAAAACCTATACTTTGTCTCGGGCGAGTTTCCCATTCAAATGCATGTAACAGTGAGAAACGCATTGTGTTGGCGAAAGAAAGCGTTTTTGTACAACTTCATATAAATAGCTGTAACTTTTGATGGAAGACTCGGATACACATGTTTATGGCTTTCACTTATAGAACTCAAGGTCCCCGTGCTGGGAAAAAAGGTTTTGCAACTGTTTGAGCTAAGATTTCCAAGTTATTCACATAATGAAAACCTATACTTTGTTTCGGTCGAGTTCCCCATTCAAATGCATGTAACAGTGAGAAACGCACGGTCTTGGCGAAAGAAAGCGTTTTTGTACAACTTCATATAAATAGCTGTAACTTTTGATGGAAGACTCGGATACACATGTTTATGGCTTTAACTTATAGAACTCAAGGTCCCCGTGCTGGGAAAAAAGGTTTTGCAACTGTTTGAGCTAAGATTTCCAAGTTATTCACATAATGAAAACCTATACTTTGTTTCGGTCGAGTTCCCCATTCAAATGCATGTAACAGTGAGAAACGCACTGTCTTGGCGAAAGAAAGCGTTTTTGTACAACTTCATATAAATAGCTGTAACTTTTGATGGAAGACTCGGATACACATGTTTATGGCTTTAACTTATAGAACTCAAGGTCCCCGTGCTGGGAAAAAAGGTTTTGCAACTGTTTGAGCTAAGATTTCCAAGTTATTCACATAATGAAAACCTATACTTTGTTTCGGTCGAGCTCCCCATTCAAATGCATGTAACAGTGAGAAACACACTGTCTTGGCGAAAGAAAGCGTTTTTGTACAACTTCATATAAATAGCTGTAACTTTTGATGGAAGACTCGGATACACATGTTTATGGCTTTAACTTATAGAACTCAAGGTCCCCGTGCTGGGAAAAAAGGTTTTGCAACTGTTTGAGCTAAGATTTCCAAGTTATTCACATAATGAAAACCTATACTTTGTTTCGGTCGAGTTTCCCATTCAAATGCATGTAACAGTGAGAAACGCACTGTCTTGGCGAAAGAAAGCGTTTTTGTACAACTTCATATGAATAGCTGTAAGTTTTGATAGAGGACTCAGATACACATGTTTATGGCTTTATCTTATAGAACTCAAGGTCCCCGTGCTGGGAAAAAAGGTTTTGCAACTGTTTGAGCTAAGATTTCCAAGTTATTCACATAATGAAAACCTATACTTTGTTTCGGTCGAGTTCCCCATTCAAATGCATGTAACAGTGAGAAACGCACTGTCTTGGCGAAAGAAAGCGTTTTTGTACAACTTCATATAAATAGCTGTAACTTTTGATAGAAGACTCAGATACACATGTTTATGGCTTTATCTTATAGAACTCAAGGTCCCCGTGCTGGGAAAACAGGTTTTGCAGCTGTTTGAGCTAAGAATTCCAAGTTATTCACATAATGAAAACCTATACTTTGTTTCGGGCGAGTTCCCCATTCAAATGCATGTAACAGTGAGAAACGCACTGTCTTGGCGAAAGAAAGCGTTTTTGTACAACTTCATATAAATAGCTGTAACTTTTGATGGAAGACTCGGATACACATGTTTATGGCTTTAACTTATAGAACTCAAGGTCCCCGTGCTGGGAAAACAGGTTTTGCAGCTGTTTGAGCTAAGATTTCCAAGTTATTCACATAATGAAAACCTATACTTTGTTTCGGGCGAGTTCCCCATTCAAATGCATGTAACAGTGAGAAACGCACTGTCTTGGCGAAAGAAAGCGTTTTTGTACAACTTTATATGAATAGCTGTAACTTTTGATAGAAGACTCAGACAAACATGTTTATGGCTTTATCTTATAGAACTCAAGGTCCCCGTGCTGGGAAAAAGGTTTTGCAACTGTTTGAGCTAAGATTTCCAAGTTATCCACATAATGAAAACCTATACTTTGTTTCGGTCGAGTTCCCCATTCAAATGCATGTAACAGTGAGAAACGCACTGTCTTGGCGAAAGAAAGCGTTTTTGTACAACTTCATATGAATAGCTGTAACTTTTGATAGAAGACTCAGATACACATGTTTATGGCTTTATCTTATAGAACTCAGGGTCCCCGTGCTGGGAAAAAAGGTTTTGCAACTGTTTGAGCTAAGATTTCCAAGTTATTCACATAATGAAAACCTATACTTTGTTTCGGTCGAGTTCCCCATTCAAATGCATGTAACAGTGAGAAACGCACTGTCTTGGCGAAAGAAAGCGTTTTTGTACAACTTCATATAAATAGCTGTAACTTTTGATAGAAGACTCAGATACACATGTTTATGGCTTTATCTTATAGAACTCAATATCCCCGTGCTGGGAAAACAGGTTTTGCAGCTGTTTGAGCTAAGATTTCCAAGTTATTCACATAATGAAAACCTATACTTTGTTTCGGGCGAGTTCCCCATTCAAATGCATGTAACAGTGAGAAACGCACTGTCTTGGCGAAAGAAAGCGTTTTTGTACAACTTCATATGAATAGCTGTAACTTTTGATAGAAGACTCAGACAAACATGTTTATGGCTTTATCTTATAGAACTCAAGGTCCCCGTGCTGGGAAAAAAGGTTTTGCAACTGTTTGAGCTAAGATTTCCAAGTTATTCACATAATGAAAACCTATACTTTGTTTCGGTCGAGTTCCCCATTCAAATGCATGTAACAGTGAGAAACGCACTGTCTTGGCGAAAGAAAGCGTTTTTGTACAACTTCATATAAATAGCTGTAACTTTTGATGGAAGACTCGGATACACATGTTTATGGCTTTAACTTATAGAACTCAAGGTCCCCGTGCTGGGAAAAAAGGTTTTGCAACAGTTTGAGCTAAGATTTCCAAGTTATTCACATAATGAAAACCTATACTTTGTTTCGGTCGAGTTCCCCATTCAAATGCATGTAACAGTGAGAAACGCACTGTCTTGGCGAAAGAAAGCGTTTTTGTACAACTTCATATAAATAGCTGTAACTTTTGATGGAAGACTCGGATACACATGTTTATGGCTTTAACTTATAGAACTCAAGGTCCCCGTGCTGGGAAAAAAGGTTTTGCAACTGTTTGAGCTAAGATTTCCAAGTTATTCACATAATGAAAACCTATACTTTGTTTCGGTCGAGTTCCCCATTCAAATGCATGTAACAGTGAGAAACGCACTGTCTTGGCGAAAGAAAGCGTTTTTGTACAACTTCATATAAATAGCTGTAACTTTTGATGGAAGACTCGGATACACATGTTTATGGCTTTAACTTATAGAACTCAAGGTCCCCGTGCTGGGAAAAAAGGTTTTGCAACTGTTTGAGCTAAGATTTCCAAGTTATTCACATAATGAAAACCTATACTTTGTTTCGGTCGAGTTCCCCATTCAAATGCATGTAACAGTGAGAAACGCACTGTCTTGGCGAAAGAAAGCGTTTTTGTACAACTTCATATAAATAGCTGTAACTTTTGAAGGAAGACTCGGATACACATGTTTATGGCTTTAACTTATAGAACTCAAGGTCCCCGTGCTGGGAAAACAGGTTTTGCAGCTGTTTGAGCTAAGATTTCCAAGTTATTCACATAATGAAAACCTATACTTTGTTTCGGGCGAGTTCCCCATTCAAATGCATGTAACAGTGAGAAACGCACTGTCTTGGCGAAAGAAAGCGTTTTTGTACAACTTCATATGAATAGCTGTAAGTTTTGATAGAGGACTCAGATACACATGTTTATGGCTTTATCTTATAGAACTCAAGGTCCCCGTGCTGGGAAAAAAGGTTTTGCAACTGTTTGAGCTAAGATTTCCAAGTTATTCACATAATGAAAACCTATACTTTGTTTCGGTCGAGTTCCCCATTCAAATGCATGTAACAGTGAGAAACGCACTGTCTTGGCGAAAGAAAGCGTTTTTGTACAACTTCATATAAATAGCTGTAACTTTTGATAGAAGACTCAGATACACATGTTTATGGCTTTATCTTATAGAACTCAAGGTCCCCGTGCTGGGAAAACAGGTTTTGCAGCTGTTTGAGCTAAGAATTCCAAGTTATTCACATAATGAAAACCTATACTTTGTTTCGGGCGAGTTCCCCATTCAAATGCATGTAACAGTGAGAAACGCACTGTCTTGGCGAAAGAAAGCGTTTTTGTACAACTTCATATAAATAGCTGTAACTTTTGATGGAAGACTCGGATACACATGTTTATGGCTTTAACTTATAGAACTCAAGGTCCCCGTGCTGGGAAAACAGGTTTTGCAGCTGTTTGAGCTAAGATTTCCAAGTTATTCACATAATGAAAACCTATACTTTGTTTCGGGCGAGTTCCCCATTCAAATGCATGTAACAGTGAGAAACGCACTGTCTTGGCGAAAGAAAGCGTTTTTGTACAACTTTATATGAATAGCTGTAACTTTTGATAGAAGACTCAGACAAACATGTTTATGGCTTTATCTTATAGAACTCAAGGTCCCCGTGCTGGGAAAAAAGGTTTTGCAACTGTTTGAGCTAAGATTTCCAAGTTATCCACATAATGAAAACCTATACTTTGTTTCGGTCGAGTTCCCCATTCAAATGCATGTAACAGTGAGAAACGCACTGTCTTGGCGAAAGAAAGCGTTTTTGTACAACTTCATATGAATAGCTGTAACTTTTGATAGAAGACTCAGATACACATGTTTATGGCTTTATCTTATAGAACTCAGGGTCCCCGTGCTGGGAAAAAAGGTTTTGCAACTGTTTGAGCTAAGATTTCCAAGTTATTCACATAATGAAAACCTATACTTTGTTTCGGTCGAGTTCCCCATTCAAATGCATGTAACAGTGAGAAACGCACTGTCTTGGCGAAAGAAAGCGTTTTTGTACAACTTCATATAAATAGCTGTAACTTTTGATAGAAGACTCAGATACACATGTTTATGGCTTTATCTTATAGAACTCAATATCCCCGTGCTGGGAAAACAGGTTTTGCAGCTGTTTGAGCTAAGATTTCCAAGTTATTCACATAATGAAAACCTATACTTTGTTTCGGGCGAGTTCCCCATTCAAATGCATGTAACAGTGAGAAACGCACTGTCTTGGCGAAAGAAAGCGTTTTTGTACAACTTCATATGAATAGCTGTAACTTTTGATAGAAGACTCAGACAAACATGTTTATGGCTTTATCTTATAGAACTCAAGGTCCCCGTGCTGGGAAAAAAGGTTTTGCAACTGTTTGAGCTAAGATTTCCAAGTTATTCACATAATGAAAACCTATACTTTGTTTCGGTCGAGTTCCCCATTCAAATGCATGTAACAGTGAGAAACGCACTGTCTTGGCGAAAGAAAGCGTTTTTGTACAACTTCATATAAATAGCTGTAACTTTTGATGGAAGACTCGGATACACATGTTTATGGCTTTAACTTATAGAACTCAAGGTCCCCGTGCTGGGAAAAAAGGTTTTGCAACAGTTTGAGCTAAGATTTCCAAGTTATTCACATAATGAAAACCTATACTTTGTTTCGGTCGAGTTCCCCATTCAAATGCATGTAACAGTGAGAAACGCACTGTCTTGGCGAAAGAAAGCGTTTTTGTACAACTTCATATAAATAGCTGTAACTTTTGATGGAAGACTCGGATACACATGTTTATGGCTTTAACTTATAGAACTCAAGGTCCCCGTGCTGGGAAAAAAGGTTTTGCAACTGTTTGAGCTAAGATTTCCAAGTTATTCACATAATGAAAACCTATACTTTGTTTCGGTCGAGTTCCCCATTCAAATGCATGTAACAGTGAGAAACGCACTGTCTTGGCGAAAGAAAGCGTTTTTGTACAACTTCATATAAATAGCTGTAACTTTTGATGGAAGACTCGGATACACATGTTTATGGCTTTAACTTATAGAACTCAAGGTCCCCGTGCTGGGAAAAAAGGTTTTGCAACTGTTTGAGCTAAGATTTCCAAGTTATTCACATAATGAAAACCTATACTTTGTTTCGGTCGAGTTCCCCATTCAAATGCATGTAACAGTGAGAAACGCACTGTCTTGGCGAAAGAAAGCGTTTTTGTACAACTTCATATAAATAGCTGTAACTTTTGAAGGAAGACTCGGATACACATGTTTATGGCTTTAACTTATAGAACTCAAGGTCCCCGTGCTGGGAAAAAAGGTTTTGCAACTGTTTGAGCTAAGATTTCCAAGTTATTCACATAATGAAAACCTATACTTTGTTTCGGTCGAGCTCCCCATTCAAATGCATGTAACAGTGAGAAACGCACTGTCTTGGCGAAAGAAAGCGTTTTTGTACAACTTCATATAAATAGCTGTAACTTTTGATGGAAGACTCGGATACACATGTTTATGGCTTTATCTTATAGAACTCAAGGTCCCCGTGCTGTGAAAAAAGGTTTTGCAACTGTTTGAGCTAAGATTTCCAAGTTATTCACATAATGAAAACCTATACTTTGTTTCGGTCGAGTTCCCCATTCAAATGCATGTAACAGTGAGAAACGCACTGTCTTGGCGAAAGAAAGCGTTTTTGTACAACTTCATATGAATAGCTGTAACTTTTGATAGAAGACTCAGATACACATGTTTATGGCTTTATCTTATAGAACTCAAGGTCCCCGTGCTGGGAAAACATGTTTTGCAGCTGTTTGAGCTAAGATTTCCAAGTTATTCACATAATGAAAACCTATACTTTGTCTCGGGCGAGTTTCCCATTCAAACGCATTGTGAGAAACGCATTGTGTTGGCGAAAGAAAGCGTTTTTGTACAACTTCATATAAATAGCTGTAACTTTTGATGGAAGACTCGGATACACATGTTTATGGCTTTAACTTATAGAACTCAAGGTCCCCGTGCTGGGAAAACAGGTTTTGCAGCTGTTTGAGCTAAGATTTCCAAGTTATTCACATAATGAAAACCTATACTTTGTTTCGGGCGAGTTCCCCATTCAAATGCATGTAACAGTGAGAAACGCACTGTCTTGGCGAAAGAAAGCGTTTTTGTACAACTTCATATAAATAGCTGTAACTTTTGATGGAAGACTCGGATACACATGATTATGGCTTTAACTTATAGAACTCAAGGTCCCCGTGCTGGGAAAACAGGTTTTGCAGCTGTTTGAGCTAAGATTTCCAAGTTATTCACATAATGAAAACCTATACTTTGTTTCGGGCGAGTTCCCCATTCAAATGCATGTAACAGTGAGAAACGCACTGTCTTGGCGAAAGAAAGCGTTTTTGTACAACTTCATATGAATAGCTGTAACTTTTGATAGAAGACTCAGATACACATGTTCATGGCTTTATCTTATAAAACTCAATATCCCCGTGCTGGGCAAACAGGTTTTGCAGCCGTTTGAGCTAAGATTTTAAAATTATTCACATAATGAAAACCTATACTTTGTCTCGGGCGAGTTTCCCATTCAAATGCATGTAACAGTGAGAAACGCATTGTGTTGGCGAAAGAAAGCGTTTTTGTACAACTTCATATAAATAGCTGTAACTTTTGATGGAAGACTCGGATACACATGTTTATGGCTTTAACTTATAGAACTCAAGGTCCCCGTGCTGGGAAAAAAGGTTTTGCAACTGTTTGAGCTAAGATTTCCAAGTTATTCACATAATGAAAACCTATACTTTGTTTCGGTCGAGTTCCCCATTCAAATGCATGTAACAGTGAGAAACGCACTGTCTTGGCGAAAGAAAGCGTTTTTGTACAACTTCATATAAATAGCTGTAACTTTTGATGGAAGACTCGGATACACATGTTTATGGCTTTAACTTATAGAACTCAAGGTCCCCGTGCTGGGAAAAAAGGTTTTGCAACTGTTTGAGCTAAGATTTCCAAGTTATTCACATAATGAAAACCTATACTTTGTTTCGGTCGAGTTCCCCATTCAAATGCATGTAACAGTGAGAAACGCACTGTCTTGGCGAAAGAAAGCGTTTTTGTACAACTTCATATAAATAGCTGTAACTTTTGATGGAAGACTCGGATACACATGTTTATGGCTTTAACTTATAGAACTCAAGGTCCCCGTGCTGGGAAAAAAGGTTTTGCAACTGTTTGAGCTAAGATTTCCAAGTTATTCACATAATGAAAACCTATACTTTGTTTCGGTCGAGCTCCCCATTCAAATGCATGTAACAGTGAGAAACGCACTGTCTTGGCGAAAGAAAGCGTTTTTGTACAACTTCATATAAATAGCTGTAACTTTTGATGGAAGACTCGGATACACATGTTTATGGCTTTAACTTATAGAACTCAAGGTCCCCGTGCTGTGAAAAAAGGTTTTGCAACTGTTTGAGCTAAGATTTCCAAGTTATTCACATAATGAAAACCTATACTTTGTTTCGGTCGAGTTCCCCATTCAAATGCATGTAACAGTGAGAAACGCACTGTCTTGGCGAAAGAAAGCGTTTTTGTACAACTTCATATGAATAGCTGTAACTTTTGATAGAAGACTCAGATACACATGTTTATGGCTTTATCTTATAGAACTCAAGGTCCCCGTGCTGGGAAAACATGTTTTGCAGCTGTTTGAGCTAAGATTTCCAAGTTATTCACATAATGAAAACCTATACTTTGTTTCGGTCGAGTTCCCCATTCAAATGCATGTAACAGTGAGAAACGCACTGTCTTGGCGAAAGAAAGCGTTTTTGTACAACTTCATATAAATAGCTGTAACTTTTGATGGAAGACTCAGATACACATGTTTATGGCTTTATCTTATAGAACTCAAGGTCCCCGTGCTGGGAAAACAGGTTTTGCAGCTGTTTGAGCTAAGAATTCCAAGTTATTCACATAATGAAAACCTATACTTTGTTTCGGGCGAGTTCCCCATTCAAATGCATGTAACAGTGAGAAACGCATTGTCTTGGCGAAAGAAAGCGTTTTTGTACAACTTCATATAAATAGCTGTAACTTTTGATGGAAGACTCGGATACACATGTTTATGGCTTTAACTTATAGAACTCAAGGTCCCCGTGCTGGGAAAAAAGGTTTTGCAACTGTTTGAGCTAAGATTTCCAAGTTATTCACATAATGAAAACCTATACTTTGTTTCGGTCGAGTTCCCCATTCAAATGCATGTAACAGTGAGAAACGCACTGTCTTGGCGAAAGAAAGCGTTTTTGTACAACTTCATATGAATAGCTGTAACTTTTGATAGAAGACTCAGATACACATCTTTATGGCTTTATCTTATAGAACTCAAGGTCCCCGTGCTGGGAAAACATGTTTTGCAGCTGTTTGAGCTAAGATTTCCAAGTTATTCACATAATGAAAACCTATACTTTGTCTCGGGCGAGTTTCCCATTCAAACGCATTGTGAGAAACGCATTGTGTTGGCGAAAGAAAGCGTTTTTGTACAACTTCATATAAATAGCTGTAACTTTTGATGGAAGACTCGGATACACATGTTTATGGCTTTAACTTATAGAACTCAAGGTCCCCGTGCTGGGAAAACAGGTTTTGCAGCTGTTTGAGCTAAGATTTCCAAGTTATTCACATAATGAAAACCTATACTTTGTTTCGGGCGAGTTCCCCATTCAAATGCATGTAACAGTGAGAAACGCACTGTCTTGGCGAAAGAAAGCGTTTTTGTACAACTTCATATAAATAGCTGTAACTTTTGATGGAAGACTCGGATACACATGTTTATGGCTTTAACTTATAGAACTCAAGGTCCCCGTGCTGGGAAAACAGGTTTTGCAGCTGTTTGAGCTAAGATTTCCAAGTTATTCACATAATGAAAACCTATACTTTGTTTCGGGCGAGTTCCCCATTCAAATGCATGTAACAGTGAGAAACGCACTGTCTTGGCGAAAGAAAGCGTTTTTGTACAACTTCATATGAATAGCTGTAACTTTTGATAGAAGACTCAGATACACATGTTCATGGCTTTATCTTATAAAACTCAATATCCCCGTGCTGGGCAAACAGGTTTTGCAGCCGTTTGAGCTAAGATTTTAAAATTATTCACATAATGAAAACCTATACTTTGTCTCGGGCGAGTTTCCCATTCAAATGCATGTAACAGTGAGAAACGCATTGTGTTGGCGAAAGAAAGCGTTTTTGTACAACTTCATATAAATAGCTGTAACTTTTGATGGAAGACTCGGATACACATGTTTATGGCTTTAACTTATAGAACTCAAGGTCCCTGTGCTGGGAAAAAAGGTTTTGCAACTGTTTGAGCTAAGATTTCCAAGTTATTCACATAATGAAAACCTATACTTTGTCTCGGGCGAGTTTCCCATTCAAATGCATGTAACAGTGAGAAACGCATTGTGTTGGCGAAAGAAAGCGTTTTTGTACAACTTCATATAAATAGCTGTAACTTTTGATGGAAGACTCGGATACACATGTTTATGGCTTTAACTTATAGAACTCAAGGTCCCCGTGCTGGGAAAAAAGGTTTTGCAACTGTTTGAGCTAAGATTTCCAAGTTATTCACATAATGAAAACCTATACTTTGTTTCGGTCGAGTTCCCCATTCAAATGCATGTAACAGTGAGAAACGCACTGTCTTGGCGAAAGAAAGCGTTTTTGTACAACTTCATATAAATAGCTGTAACTTTTGATGGAAGACTCGGATACACATGTTTATGGCTTTAACTTATAGAACTCAAGGTCCCCGTGCTGGGAAAAAAGGTTTTGCAACTGTTTGAGCTAAGATTTCCAAGTTATTCACATAATGAAAACCTATACTTTGTTTCGGTCGAGTTCCCCATTCAAATGCATGTAACAGTGAGAAACGCACTGTCTTGGCGAAAGAAAGCGTTTTTGTACAACTTCATATAAATAGCTGTAACTTTTGATGGAAGACTCGGATACACATGTTTATGGCTTTAACTTATAGAACTCAAGGTCCCCGTGCTGGGAAAAAAGGTTTTGCAACTGTTTGAGCTAAGATTTCCAAGTTATTCACATAATGAAAACCTATACTTTGTTTCGGTCGAGCCCCCCATTCAAATGCATGTAACAGTGAGAAACGCACTGTCTTGGCGAAAGAAAGCGTTTTTGTACAACTTCATATAAATAGCTGTAACTTTTGATGGAAGACTCGGATACACATGTTTATGGCTTTAACTTATAGAACTCAAGGTCCCCGTGCTGGGAAAAAAGGTTTTGCAACTGTTTGAGCTAAGATTTCCAAGTTATTCACATAATGAAAACCTATACTTTGTTTCGGTCGAGTTCCCCATTCAAATGCATGTAACAGTGAGAAACGCACTGTCTTGGCGAAAGAAAGCGTTTTTGTACAACTTCATATAAATAGCTGTAACTTTTGATGGAAGACTCGGATACACATGTTTATGGCTTTAACTTATAGAACTCAAGGTCCCCGTGCTGTGAAAAAAGGTTTTGCAACTGTTTGAGCTAAGATTTCCAAGTTATTCACATAATGAAAACCTATACTTTGTTTCGGTCGAGTTCCCCATTCAAATGCATGTAACAGTGAGAAACGCACTGTCTTGGCGAAAGAAAGCGTTTTTGTACAACTTCATATGAATAGCTGTAACTTTTGATAGAAGACTCAGATACACATGTTTATGGCTTTATCTTATAGAACTCAAGGTCCCCGTGCTGGGAAAACATGTTTTGCAGCTGTTTGAGCTAAGATTTCCAAGTTATTCACATAATGAAAACCTATACTTTGTTTCGGTCGAGTTCCCCATTCAAATGCATGTAACAGTGAGAAACGCACTGTCTTGGCGAAAGAAAGCGTTTTTGTACAACTTCATATAAATAGCTGTAACTTTTGATAGAAGACTCAGATACACATGTTTATGGCTTTATCTTATAGAACTCAAGGTCCCCGTGCTGGGAAAACAGGTTTTGCAGCTGTTTGAGCTAAGAATTCCAAGTTATTCACATAATGAAAACCTATACTTTGTCTCGGGCGAGTTTCCCATTCAAACGCATTGTGAGAAACGCATTGTGTTGGCGAAAGAAAGCGTTTTTGTACAACTTCATATAAATAGCTGTAACTTTTGATGGAAGACTCGGATACACATGTTTATGGCTTTAACTTATAGAACTCAAGGTCCCCGTGCTGGGAAAACAGGTTTTGCAGCTGTTTGAGCTAAGATTTCCAAGTTATTCACATAATGAAAACCTATACTTTGTTTCGGGCGAGTTCCCCATTCAAATGCATGTAACAGTGAGAAACGCACTGTCTTGGCGAAAGAAAGCGTTTTTGTACAACTTCATATAAATAGCTGTAACTTTTGATGGAAGACTCGGATACACATGTTTATGGCTTTAACTTATAGAACTCAAGGTCCCCGTGCTGGGAAAAAAGGTTTTGCAACTGTTTGAGCTAAGATTTCCAAGTTATTCACATAATGAAAACCTATACTTTGTTTCGGGCGAGTTCCCCATTCAAATGCATGTAACAGTGAGAAACGCACTGTCTTGGCGAAAGAAAGCGTTTTTGTACAACTTCATATAAATAGCTGTAACTTTTGATGGAAGACTCGGATACACATGTTTATGGCTTTAACTTATAGAACTCAAGGTCCCCGTGCTGGGAAAAAAGGTTTTGCAACTGTTTGAGCTAAGATTTCCAAGTTATTCACATAATGAAAACCTATACTTTGTTTCGGTCGAGTTACCCATTCAAATGCATGTAACAGTGAGAAACGCACTGTCTTGGCGAAAGAAAGCGTTTTTGTACAAATTCATATGAATAGCTGTAACTTTTGATAGAAGACTCAGATACACATGTTTATGGCTTTATCTTATAGAACTCAAGGTCCCCGTGCTGGGCAAACAGGTTTTGCAGCTGTTTGAGCTAAGATTTCCAAGTTATTCACATAATGAAATCCTATACTTTGTCTCGGGCGAGTTTCCCATTCAAATGCATGTAACAGTGAGAAACGCATTGTGTTGGCGAAAGAAAGAGGTTTTGTACAACTTCATATAAATAGCTGTAACTTTTGATGGAAGACTCGGATACACATGTTTATGGCTTTAACTTATAGAACTCAAGGTCCCCGTGCTGGGAAAACAGGTTTTGCAGCTGTTTGAGCTAAGATTTCCAAGTTATTCACATAATGAAATCCTATACTTTGTCTCGGGCGAGTTTCCCATTCAAATGCATGTAACAGTGAGAAACGCATTGTGTTGGCGAAAGAAAGAGGTTTTGTACAACTTCATATAAATAGCTGTAACTTTTGATGGAAGACTCGGATACACATGTTTATGGCTTTAACTTATAGAACTCAAGGTCCCCGTGCTGGGAAAACAGGTTTTGCAGCTGTTTGAGCTAAGATTTCCAAGTTAACAGTGAGAAACGCATTGTCTTGGCGAAAGAAAGCGTTTTTGGACAACTTCATATAAATAGCTATAACTTTTGATAGAAGACTCAGACAAACATGTTTATGGATTTAACAAAGTATAGGTTTTCATTATATGAATAAATTGAAAATCTTAGGTCAAACAGTTGCAAAACCATTTTTCCCAGCACGGGGACCTTGAGTTCTATAAGTGAAAGCCATAAACATGTGTATCCGAGTCTTCTATCAAAAGTTACAGCGATTTATATGAAGTTGTCCAAAAACGCTTTCTTTCGCCAAGACAGTGCGTTTCTTACTGTTACATGCATTTGAATGGGGAACTTGACCGAAACAAAGTATAGGTTTTCATTATGTGAATAACTTGGAAATCTTAGCTCAAACAGCTGCAAAACCTTTTTTCCCAGCACGGGGACCTTGAGTTCTATAAGTTAAAGCCTTAAACATGTGTATCCGAGTCTTCTATCAAAAGTTACAGCTATTTATATGAAGTTGTCCAAAAACGCTTTCTTTCGCCAAGACAATGCGTTTCTCACTGTTACATGCATTTGAATGGGGAACTCGACCGACACAAAGTATAGGTTTTCATTATGTGAATAACTTGGAAATCTTAGCTCAAACAGCTGCAAAACCTGTGTTCCCAGCACGGGGACCTTGAGTTCTATAAGATAAAGCCATAAACATGTTTGTCCGAGTCTCCTATCAAAAGTTACATTGATTTATATGAAGTTGTACAAAAACGCTTTCTTTCGCCAAGACAGTGCGTTTCTCACTGTTACATGCATTTGAATGGGGAACTCGACCGACACAAAGTATAGGTTTTCATTATGTGTATAACTTGGAAATCTTAGCTCAAACAGCTGCAAAACCTGTGTTCCCAGCACGGGGATCTTGAGTTCTATAAGTTAAAGCCATAAACATGTTTGTCTGAGTCTTCTATCAAAAGTTACAGCTATTCATATGAAGTTGTACAAAAACGCTTTCTTTCGCCAAGACAGTGCGTTTCTCACTGTTACATGCATTTGAATGGTAAACTCGCCCGAAACAAAGTATAGGTTTTCATTATGTGAATAAATTGAAAATCTTAGGTCAAACAGTTGCAAAACCCTTTTTCCCAGCACGGGAACCTTGAGTTCTATAAGATAAAGCCATAAACATGTGTATCCGAGTCTCCTATCAAAAGTTACAGTGATTTATATGAAGTTGTACAAAAACGCTTTCTTTCGCCAAGACAGTGCGTTTCTCACTGTTACATGCATTTGAATGGGGAACTCGACCGAAACAAAGTATAGGTTTTCATTATGTGAATAAATTGAAAATCTTAGGTCAAACAGTTGCAAAACCCTTTTTCCCAGCACGGGGACTTTGAGTTCTATAAGATAAAGCCATAAACATGTGTATCCGAGTCTCCTATCAAAAGTTACATTGATTTATATGAAGTTGTACAAAAACGCTTTCTTTCGCCAAGACAGTGCGTTTCTCACGGTTACATGCATTTGAATGGGGAACTCGCCCGAAACAAAGTATAGGTTTTCATTATGTGAATAAATTGAAAATCTTAGGTCAAACAGTTGCAAAACCCCTTTTCCCAGCACGGGAACCTTGAGTTCTATAAGATAAAGCCATAAACATGTGTATCCGAGTCTCCTATCAAAGGTTACAGTGATTTATATGAAGTTGTACAAAAACGCTTTCTTTCGCCAAGACAGTGCGTTTCTCACTGTTACATGCATTTGAATGGGGAACTCGACCGAAACAAAGTATAGGTTTTCATTATGTGAATAAATTGAAAATCTTAGGTCAAACAGTTGCAAAACCCTTTTTCCCAGCACGGGGACCTTGAGTTCTATAAGATAAAGCCATAAACATGTGTATCCGAGTCTCCTATCAAAAGTTACATTGATTTATATGAAGTTGTACAAAAACGCTTTCTTTCGCCAAGACAGTGCGTTTCTCACTGTTACATGCATTTGAATGGGGAACTCGACCGAAACAAAGTATAGGTTTTCATTATGTGAATAACTTGGAAATCTTAGCTCAAACAGCTGCAAAACCTGTTTTCCCAGCACGGGGACCTTGAGTTCTATAAGTTAAAGCCATAAACATGTGTATCCGAGTCTTCTATCAAAAGTTACAGTGATTTATATGAAGTTGTACAAAAACGCTTTCTTTCGCCAAGACAATGCGTTTCTCACTGTTACATGCATTTGAATGGGGAACTCGACCGAAACAAAGTATAGGTTTTCATTATGTGAATAACTTGGAAATCTTAGCTCAAACAGTTGCAAAACCTTTTTTCCCAGCACGGGGACCTTGAGTTCTATAAGTTAAAGCCATAAACATGTGTATCCGAGTCTTCCATCAAAAGTTACAGCTATTTATATGAAGTTGTACAAAAACGCTTTCTTTCGCCAAGACAGTGCGTTTCTCACTGTTACATGCATTTGAATGGGGAACTCGACCGAAACAAAGTATAGGTTTTCATTATGTGAATAACTTGGAAATCTTAGCTCAAACAGCTGCAAAACCTGTTTTCCCAGCACGGGGACCTTGAGTTCTATAAGATAAAGCCATAAACATGTTTGTCTGAGTCTTCTATCAAAAGTTACAGCTATTCATATAAAGTTGTACAAAAACGCTTTCTTTCGCCAAGACAGTGCGTTTCTCACTGTTACATGCATTTGAATGGGGAACTCGACCGAAACAAAGTATAGGTTTTCATTATGTGAATAACTTGGAAATCTTAGCTCAAACAGTTGCAAAACCTTTTTTCCCAGCACGGGGACCTTGAGTTCTATAAGTTAAAGCCATAAACATGTGTATCCGAGTCTTCCATCAAAAGTTACAGCTATTTATATGAAGTTGTACAAAAACGCTTTCTTTCGCCAAGACAGTGCGTTTCTCACTGTTACATGCATTTGAATGGGGAACTCGACCGAAACAAAGTATAGGTTTTCATTATGTGAATAACTTGGAAATCTTAGCTCAAACAGCTGCAAAACCTGTTTTCCCAGCACGGGGACCTTGAGTTCTATAAGTTAAAGCCATAAACATGTTTGTCTAAGTCTTCTATCAAAGGTTACAGCTATTCATATGAAGTTGTACAAAAACGCTTTCTTTCGCCAAGACAGTGCGTTTCTCACTGTTACATGCATTTGAATGGGGAACTCGACCGAAACAAAGTATAGGTTTTCATTATGTGAATAACCTTGAAATCTTAGCTCAAAAGGCTGCAAAACCTGTGTTCCCAGCACGGGGACCTTGAGTTCTATAAGATAAAGCCATAAACATGTGTATCCGAGTCTCCTATCAAAAGTTACATTGATTTATATGAAGTTGTACAAAAACGCTTTCTTTCGCCAAGACAGTGCGTTTCTCACTGTTACATGCATTTGAATGGGGAACTCGACCGAAACAAAGTATAGGTTTTCATTATGTGAATAACTTGGAAATCTTAGCTCAAACAGCTGCAAAACCTGTTTTCCCAGCACGGGGACCTTGAGTTCTATAAGATAAAGCCATAAACATGTGTATCCGAGTCTCCTATCAAAAGTTACATTGATTTATATGAAGTTGTACAAAAACGCTTTCTTTCGCCAAGACAGTGCGTTTCTCACTGTTACATGCATTTGAATGGGGAACTCGACCGAAACAAAGTATAGGTTTTCATTATGTGAATAAATTGAAAATCTTAGGTCAAACAGTTGCAAAACCCTTTTTCCCAGCACGGGGACTTTGAGTTCTATAAGATAAAGCCATAAACATGTGTATCCGAGTCTCCTATCAAAAGTTACATTGATTTATATGAAGTTGTACAAAAACGCTTTCTTTCGCCAAGACAGTGCGTTTCTCACTGTTACATGCATTTGAATGGGGAACTCGACCGAAACAAAGTATAGGTTTTCATTATGTGAATAAATTGAAAATCTTAGGTCAAACAGTTGCAAAACCCTTTTTCCCAGCACGGGGACTTTGAGTTCTATAAGATAAAGCCATAAACATGTGTATCCGAGTCTCCTATCAAAAGTTACATTGATTTATATGAAGTTGTACAAAAACGCTTTCTTTCGCCAAGACAGTGCGTTTCTCACTGTTACATGCATTTGAATGGGGAACTCGACCGAAACAAAGTATAGGTTTTCATTATGTGAATAACTTGGAAATCTTAGCTCAAACAGCTGCAAAACCTGCGTTCCCAGCACGGGGACCTTGAGTTCTATAAGATAAAGCCATAAACATGTGTATCCGAGTCTCCTATCAAAAGTTACATTGATTTATATGAAGTTGTACAAAAACGCTTTCTTTCGCCAAGACAGTGCGTTTCTCACTGTTACATGCATTTGAATGGGGAACTCGACCGAAACAAAGTATAGGTTTTCATTATGTGAATAAATTGAAAATCTTAGGTCAAACAGTTGCAAAACCCTTTTTCCCAGCACGGGGACTTTGAGTTCTATAAGATAAAGCCATAAACATGTGTATCCGAGTCTCCTATCAAAAGTTACATTGATTTATATGAAGTTGTACAAAAACGCTTTCTTTCGCCAAGACAGTGCGTTTCTCACTGTTACATGCATTTGAATGGGGAACTCGACCGAAACAAAGTATAGGTTTTCATTATGTGAATAACTTGGAAATCTTAGCTCAAACAGCTGCAAAACCTGCGTTCCCAGCACGGGGACCTTGAGTTCTATAAGATAAAGCCATAAACATGTGTATCCGAGTCTCCTATCAAAAGTTACATTGATTTATATGAAGTTGTACAAAAACGCTTTCTTTCGCCAAGACAGTGCGTTTCTCACTGTTACATGCATTTGAATGGGGAACTCGACCGAAACAAAGTATAGGTTTTCATTATGTGAATAACCTTGAAATCTTAGCTCAAACAGCTGCAAAACCTGTTTTCCCAGCACGGGGACCTTGAGTTCTATAAGATAAAGCCATAAACATGTGTATCCGAGTCTCCTATCAAAAGTTACATTGATTTATATGAAGTTGTACAAAAACGCTTTCTTTCGCCAAGACAGTGCGTTTCTCACTGTTACATGCATTTGAATGGGGAACTCGACCGAAACAAAGTATAGGTTTTCATTATGTGAATAACTTGGAAATCTTAGCTCAAACAGCTGCAAAACCTGCGTTCCCAGCACGGGGACCTTGAGTTCTATAAGATAAAGCCATAAACATGTGTATCCAAGTCTCCTATCAAAAGTTACATTGATTTATATGAAGTTGTACAAAAACGCTTTCTTTCGCCAAGACAGTGCGTTTCTCACTGTTACATGCATTTGAATGGGGAACTCGACCGAAACAAAGTATAGGTTTTCATTATGTGAATAACCTTGAAATCTTAGCTCAAAAGGCTGCAAAACCTGTGTTCCCAGCACGGGGACCTTGAGTTCTATAAGATAAAGCCATAAACATGTGTATCCGAGTCTTCTATCAAAAGTTACAGTGATTTATATGAAGTTGTACAAAAACGCTTTCTTTCGCCAAGACAATGCGTTTCTCACTGTTACATGCATTTGAATGGGGAACTCGACCGACACAAAGTATAGGTTTTCATTATGTGAATAACTTGGAAATCTTAGCTCAAACAGCTGCAAAACCTGTGTTCCCACCACGGGGATATTGAGTTCTATAAGATAAAGCCATAAACATGTGTATCCGAGTCTCCTATCAAAAGTTACATTGATTTATATGAAGTTGTACAAAAACGCTTTCTTTCGCCAAGACAGTGCGTTTCTCACTGTTACATGCATTTGAATGGGGAACTCGACCGAAACAAAGTATAGGTTTTCATTATGTGAATAACTTGGAAATCTTAGCTCAAACAGTTGCAAAACCTTTTTTCCCAGCACGGGGACCTTGAGTTCTATAAGTTAAAGCCATAAACATGTGTATCCGAGTCTTCCATCAAAAGTTACAGCTATTTATATGAAGTTGTACAAAAACGCTTTCTTTCGCCAAGACAGTGCGTTTCTCACTGTTACATGCATTTGAATGGGGAACTCGACCGAAACAAAGTATAGGTTTTCATTATGTGAATAACTTGGAAATCTTAGCTCAAACAGCTGCAAAACCTGTTTTCCCAGCACGGGGACCTTGAGTTCTATAAGATAAAGCCATAAACATGTTTGTCTGAGTCTTCTATCAAAAGTTACAGCTATTCATATAAAGTTGTACAAAAACGCTTTCTTTCGCCAAGACAGTGCGTTTCTCACTGTTACATGCATTTGAATGGGGAACTCGACCGAAACAAAGTATAGGTTTTCATTATGTGAATAACTTGGAAATCTTAGCTCAAACAGTTGCAAAACCTTTTTTCCCAGCACGGGGACCTTGAGTTCTATAAGTTAAAGCCATAAACATGTGTATCCGAGTCTTCCATCAAAAGTTACAGCTATTTATATGAAGTTGTACAAAAACGCTTTCTTTCGCCAAGACAGTGCGTTTCTCACTGTTACATGCATTTGAATGGGGAACTCGACCGAAACAAAGTATAGGTTTTCATTATGTGAATAACTTGGAAATCTTAGCTCAAACAGTTGCAAAACCTTTTTTCCCAGCACGGGGACCTTGAGTTCTATAAGTTAAAGCCATAAACATGTGTATCCGAGTCTCCTATCAAAAGTTACATTGATTTATATGAAGTTGTACAAAAACGCTTTCTTTCGCCAAGACAGTGCGTTTCTCACTGTTACATGCATTTGAATGGGGAACTCGACCGAAACAAAGTATAGGTTTTCATTATGTGAATAACTTGGAAATCTTAGCTCAAACAGCTGCAAAACCCTTTTTCCCAGCACGGGGACCTTGAGTTCTATAAGATAAAGCCATAAACATGTGTATCCGAGTCTCCTATCAAAAGTTACAGTGATTTATATGAAGTTGTACAAAAACGCTTTCTTTCGCCAAGACAGTGCGTTTCTCACTGTTACATGCATTTGAATGGGGAACTCGACCGAAACAAAGTATAGGTTTTCATTATGTGAATAACCTTGAAATCTTAGGTCAAACAGTTGCAAAACCTGTGTTCCCAGCACGGGGACCTTGAGTTCTATAAGATAAAGCCATAAACATGTGTATCCGAGTCTCCTATCAAAAGTTACATTGATTTATATGAAGTTGTACAAAAACGCTTTCTTTCGCCAAGACAGTGCGTTTCTCACGGTTACATGCATTTGAATGGGGCACTCGACCGAAACAAAGTATAGGTTTTCATTATGTGAATAACCTTGAAATCTTAGCTCAAAAGGCTGCAAAACCTGTGTTCCCAGCACGGGGACCTTGAGTTCTATAAGATAAAGCCATAAACATGTGTATCCGAGTCTCCTATCAAAAGTTACATTGATTTATATGAAGTTGTACAAAAACGCTTTCTTTCGCCAAGACAGTGCGTTTCTCACGGTTACATGCATTTGAATGGGGAACTCGACCGAAACAAAGTATAGGTTTTCATTATGTGAATAACCTTGAAATCTTAGCTCAAAGGGCTGCAAAACCTGTGTTCCCAGCACGGGGACCTTGAGTTCTATAAGATAAAGCCATAAACATGTGTATCCGAGTCTTCTATCAAAAGTTACATGGATTTATATGAAGTTGTACAAAAACGCTTTCTTTCGCCAAGACAGTGCGTTTCTCACTGTTACATGCATTTGAATGGGGAACTCGACCGACACAAAGTATAGGTTTTCATTATGTGAATAACTTGGAAATCTTAGCTCAAACAGCTGCAAAACCTGTGTTCCCAGCACGGGGACCTTGAGTTCTATAAGAAAAAGCCATAAACATGTGTATCCGAGTCTCCTATCAAAAGTTACATTGATTTATATGAAGTTGTACAAAAACGCTTTCTTTCGCCAAGACAGTGCGTTTCTCACTGTTACATGCATTTGAATGGGGAACTCGACCGAAACAAAGTATAGGTTTTCATTATGTGAATAACTTGGAAATCTTAGCTCAAACAGCTACAAAACCTGTTTTTCCAGCTCGGGGACCTTGAGTTCTATAAGTTAAAGCCATAAACATGTTTGTCTGAGTCTTCTATCAAAGGTTACAGCTATTCATATGAAAGTTGTACAAAAACGCTTTCTTTCGCCAAGACAATGCGTTTCTCACTGTTACATGCATTTGAATGGGGAACTCGACCGAAACAAAGTATAGGTTTTCATTATGTGAATAAATTGAAAATCTTAGCTCAAACAGCTGCAAAACCTGTGTTCCCAGCACGGGGACCTTGAGTTCTATAAGAAAAAGCCATAAACATGTGTATCCGAGTCTCCTATCAAAAGTTACATTGATTTATATGAAGTTGTACAAAAACGCTTTCTTTCGCCAAGACAGTGCGTTTCTCACGGTTACATGCATTTGAATGGGGAACTCGACCGAAACAAAGTATAGGTTTTCATTATGTGAATAACCTTGAAATCTTAGCTCCAAAGGCTGCAAAACCTGTGTTCCCAGCACGGGGACCTTGAGTTCTATAAGATAAAGCCATAAACATGTGTATCCGAGTCTTCTATCAAAAGTTACATGGATTTATATGAAGTTGTACAAAAACGCTTTCTTTCGCCAAGACAGTGCGTTTCTCACTGTTACATGCATTTGAATGGGGAACTCGACCGAAACAAAGTATAGGTTTTCATTATGTGAATAACTTGGAAATCTTAGCTCAAACAGCTGCAAAACCTGTTTTCCCAGCACGGGGACCTTGAGTTCTATAAGTTAAAGCCATAAACATGTTTGTCTAAGTCTTCTATCAAAGGTTACAGCTATTCATATGAAGTTGTACAAAAACGCTTTCTTTCGCCAAGACAGTGCGTTTCTCACTGTTACATGCATTTGAATGGGGAACTCGACCGAAACAAAGTATAGGTTTTCATTATGTGAATAACCTTGAAATCTTAGCTCAAACAGCTGCAAAACCTTTTTTCCCAGCACGGGGACCTTGAGTTCTATAAGTTAAAGCCATAAACATGTGTATCCGAGTCTCCTATCAAAAGTTACATTGATTTATATGAAGTTGTACAAAAACGCTTTCTTTCGCCAAGACAGTGCGTTTCTCACTGTTACATGCATTTGAATGGGGAACTCGACCGAAACAAAGTATAGGTTTTCATTATGTGAATAACTTGGAAATCTTAGCTCAAACAGCTGCAAAACCCTTTTTCCCAGCACGGGGACCTTGAGTTCTATAAGATAAAGCCATAAACATGTGTATCCGAGTCTCCTATCAAAAGTTACAGTGATTTATATGAAGTTGTACAAAAACGCTTTCTTTCGCCAAGACAGTGCGTTTCTCACTGTTACATGCATTTGAATGGGGAACTCGACCGAAACAAAGTATAGGTTTTCATTATGTGAATAAATTGAAAATCTTAGGTCAAACAGTTGCAAAACCCTTTTTCCCAGCACGGGGACCTTGAGTTCTATAAGATAAAGCCATAAACATGTGTATCCGAGTCTCCTATCAAAAGTTACATTGATTTATATGAAGTTGTACAAAAACGCTTTCTTTCGCCAAGACAGTGCGTTTCTCACTGTTACATGCATTTGAATGGGGAACTCGACCGAAACAAAGTATAGGTTTTCATTATGTGAATAACCTTGAAATCTTAGCTCAAAAGGCTGCAAAACCTGTGTTCCCAGCACGGGGATCTTGAGTTCTATAAGTTAAAGCCATAAACATGTTTGTCTGAGTCTTCTATCAAAAGTTACAGCTATTCATATGAAGTTGTACAAAAACGCTTTCTTTCGCCAAGACAGTGCGTTTCTCACTGTTACATGCATTTGAATGGTAAACTCGCCCGAAACAAAGTATAGGTTTTCATTATGTGAATAAATTGAAAATCTTAGGTCAAACAGTTGCAAAACCCTTTTTCCCAGCACGGGAACCTTGAGTTCTATAAGATAAAGCCATAAACATGTGTATCCGAGTCTCCTATCAAAAGTTACAGTGATTTATATGAAGTTGTACAAAAACGCTTTCTTTCGCCAAGACAGTGCGTTTCTCACGGTTACATGCATTTGAATGGGGAACTCGACCGAAACAAAGTATAGGTTTTCATTATGTGAATAACCTTGAAATCTTAGCTCAAAAGGCTGCAAAACCTGTGTTCCCAGCACGGGGACCTTGAGTTCTATAAGATAAAGCCATAAACATGTGTATCCGAGTCTTCTATCAAAAGTTACAGTGATTTATATGAAGTTGTACAAAAACGCTTTCTTTCGCCAAGACAGTGCGTTTCTCACTGTTACATGCATTTGAATGGGGAACTCGACCGACACAAAGTATAGGTTTTCATTATGTGAATAACTTGGAAATCTTAGCTCAAACAGCTGCAAAACCTGTTTTCCCAGCACGGGGACCTTGAGTTCTATAAGTTAAAGCCATAAACATGTTTGTCTAAGTCTTCTATCAAAGGTTACAGCTATTCATATGAAGTTGTACAAAAACGCTTTCTTTCGCCAAGACAGTGCGTTTCTCACAGTTACATGCATTTGAATCGGGAACTCGACCGAAATAAAGTATAGGTTTTCATTATGTGAATAACCTTGAAATCTTAGCTCAAACAGCTGCAAAACCTTTTTTCCCAGCACGGGGATCTTGAGTTCTATAAGTTAAAGCCATAAACATGTTTGTCTGAGTCTTCTATCAAAAGTTACAGCTATTCATATGAAGTTGTACAAAAACGCTTTCTTTCGCCAAGACAGTGCGTTTCTCACTGTTACATGCATTTGAATGGTAAACTCGCCCGAAACAAAGTATAGGTTTTCATTATGTGAATAAATTGAAAATCTTAGGTCAAACAGTTGCAAAACCCTTTTTCCCAGCACGGGAACCTTGAGTTCTATAAGATAAAGCCATAAACATGTGTATCCGAGTCTCCTATCAAAGGTTACAGCTATTCATATGAAGTTGTACAAAAACGCTTTCTTTCGCCAAGACAGTGCGTTTCTCACTGTTACATGCATTTGAATGGGGAACTCGACCGAAACAAAGTATAGGTTTTCATTATGTGAATAACTTGGAAATCTTAGCTCAAACAGCTGCAAAACCTGTGTTCCCAGCACGGGGACCTTGAGTTCTATAAGATAAAGCCATAAACATGTGTATCCGAGTCTCCTATCAAAAGTTACATTGATTTATATGAAGTTGTACAAAAACGCTTTCTTTCGCCAAGACAATGCGTTTCTCACTGTTACATGCATTTGAATGGGGAACTCGACCGAAACAAAGTATAGGTTTTCATTATGTGAATAACTTGGAAATCTTAGCTCAAACAGCTGCAAAACCCTTTTTCCCAGCACGGGGACCTTGAGTTCTATAAGTTAAAGCCATAAACATGTTTGTCTGAGTCTTCTATCAAAAGTTACAGCTATTCATATGAAGTTGTACAAAAACGCTTTCTTTCGCCAAGACAGTGCGTTTCTCACTGTTACATGCATTTGAATGGTAAACTCGCCCGAAACAAAGTATAGGTTTTCATTATGTGAATAAATTGAAAATCTTAGGTCAAACAGTTGCAAAACCCTTTTTCCCAGCACGGGAACCTTGAGTTCTATAAGATAAAGCCATAAACATGTGTATCCGAGTCTCCTATCAAAAGTTACAGTGATTTATATGAAGTTGTACAAAAACGCTTTCTTTCGCCAAGACAGTGCGTTTCTCACGGTTACATGCATTTGAATGGGGAACTCGACCGAAACAAAGTATAGGTTTTCATTATGTGAATAACCTTGAAATCTTAGCTCAAAAGGCTGCAAAACCTGTGTTCCCAGCACGGGGACCTTGAGTTCTATAAGAAAAAGCCATAAACATGTGTATCCGAGTCTCCTATCAAAAGTTACATTGATTTATATGAAGTTGTACAAAAACGCTTTCTTTCGCCAAGACAGTGCGTTTCTCACTGTTACATGCATTTGAATGGGGAACTCGACCGAAACAAAGTATAGGTTTTCATTATGTGAATAACTTGGAAATCTTAGCTCAAACAGTTGCAAAACCTTTTTTCCCAACACGGGGATCTTGAGTTCTATAAGTTAAAGCCATAAACATGTTTGTCTGAGTCTTCTATCAAAAGTTACAGCTATTCATATGAAGTTGTACAAAAACGCTTTCTTTCGCCAAGACAGTGCGTTTCTCACTGTTACATGCATTTGAATGGGGAACTCGCCCGAAACAAAGTATAGGTTTTCATTATGTGAATAAATTGAAAATCTTAGGTCAAACAGTTGCAAAACCCTTTTTCCCAGCACGGGAACCTTGAGTTCTATAAGATAAAGCCATAAACATGTGTATCCGAGTCTTCTATCAAAAGTTACAGTGATTTATATGAAGTTGTACAAAAACGCTTTCTTTCGCCAAGACAGTGCGTTTCTCACTGTTACATGCATTTGAATGGGGAACTCGACCGAAACAAAGTATAGGTTTTCATTATGTGAATAACTTGGAAATCTTAGCTCAAACAGCTGCAAAACCCTTTTTCCCAGCACGGGGACCTTGAGTTCTATAAGTTAAAGCCATAAACATGTGTATCCGAGTCTCCTATCAAAAGTTACATTGATTTATATGAAGTTGCACAAAAACGCTTTCTTTCGCCAAGACAGTGCGTTTCTCACTGTTACATGCATTTGAATGGGGAACTCGACCGAAACAAAGTATAGGTTTTCATTATGTGAATAAATTGAAAATCTTAGGTCAAACAGTTGCAAAACCCTTTTTCCCAGCACGGGGACTTTGAGTTCTATAAGATACAGCCATAAACATGTGTATCCGAGTCTCCTATCAAAAGTTACATTGATTTATATGAAGTTGTACAAAAACGCTTTCTTTCGCCAAGACAGTGCGTTTCTCACTGTTACATGCATTTGAATGGGGAACTCGACCGAAACAAAGTATAGGTTTTCATTATGTGAATAACTTGGAAATCTTAGCTCAAACGGCTGCAAAACCTGTTTTCCCAGCACGGGGACCTTGAGTTCTATAAGTTAAAGCCATAAACATGTTTGTCTAAGTCTTCTATCAAAGGTTACAGCTATTCATATGAAGTTGTACAAAAACGCTTTCTTTCGCCAAGACAGTGCGTTTCTCACTGTTACATGCATTTGAATGGGGAACTCGACCGAAACAAAGTATAGGTTTTCAATATGTGAATAACTTGGAAATCTTAGCTCAAACAGCTGCAAAACCCTTTTTCCCAGCACGGGAACCTTGAGTTCTATAAGATAAAGCCATAAACATGTGTATCCGAGTCTCCTATCAAAAGTTACAGTGATTTATATGAAGTTGTACAAAAACGCTTTCTTTCGCCAAGACAGTGCGTTTCTCACTGTTACATGCATTTGAATGGGGAACTCGACCGACACAAAGTATAGGTTTTCATTATGTGAATAACTTGGAAATCTTAGCTCAAACAGCTGCAAAACCTGTTTTCCCAGCACGGGGACCTTGAGTTCTATAAGTTAAAGCCATAAACATGTTTGTCTAAGTCTTCTATCAAAGGTTACAGCTATTCATATGAAGTTGTACAAAAACGCTTTCTTTCGCCAAGACAGTGCGTTTCTCACAGTTACATGCATTTGAATCGGGAACTCGACCGAAATAAAGTATAGGTTTTCATTATGTGAATAACCTTGAAATCTTAGCTCAAACAGCTGCAAAACCTTTTTTCCCAGCACGGGGATCTTGAGTTCTATAAGTTAAAGCCATAAACATGTTTGTCTGAGTCTTCTATCAAAAGTTACAGCTATTCATATGAAGTTGTACAAAAACGCTTTCTTTCGCCAAGACAGTGCGTTTCTCACTGTTACATGCATTTGAATGGTAAACTCGCCCGAAACAAAGTATAGGTTTTCATTATGTGAATAAATTGAAAATCTTAGGTCAAACAGTTGCAAAACCCTTTTTCCCAGCACGGGAACCTTGAGTTCTATAAGATAAAGCCATAAACATGTGTATCCGAGTCTCCTATCAAAAGTTACAGTGATTTATATGAAGTTGTACAAAAACGCTTTCTTTCGCCAAGACAGTGCGTTTCTCACGGTTACATGCATTTGAATGGGGAACTCGACCGAAACAAAGTATAGGTTTTCATTATGTGAATAACCTTGAAATCTTAGCTCAAAAGGCTGCAAAACCTGTGTTCCCAGCACGGGGACCTTGAGTTCTATAAGATAAAGCCATAAACATGTGTATCCGAGTCTTCTATCAAAAGTTACAGTGATTTATATGAAGTTGTACAAAAACGCTTTCTTTCGCCAAGACAGTGCGTTTCTCACTGTTACATGCATTTGAATGGGGAACTCGACCGACACAAAGTATAGGTTTTCATTATGTGAATAACTTGGAAATCTTAGCTCAAACAGCTGCAAAACCTGTTTTCCCAGCACGGGGACCTTGAGTTCTATAAGTTAAAGCCATAAACATGTTTGTCTAAGTCTTCTATCAAAGGTTACAGCTATTCATATGAAGTTGTACAAAAACGCTTTCTTTCGCCAAGACAGTGCGTTTCTCACTGTTACATGCATTTGAATGGGGAACTCGACCGAAACAAAGTATAGGTTTTCATTATGTGAATAACTTGGAAATCTTAGCTCAAACAGCTGCAAAACCTGTGTTCCCAGCACGGGGACCTTGAGTTCTATAAGATAAAGCCATAAACATGTGTATCCGAGTCTCCTATCAAAAGTTACATTGATTTATATGAAGTTGTACAAAAACGCTTTCTTTCGCCAAGACAATGCGTTTCTCACTGTTACATGCATTTGAATGGGGAACTCGACCGAAACAAAGTATAGGTTTTCATTATGTGAATAACTTGGAAATCTTAGCTCAAACAGCTGCAAAACCCTTTTTCCCAGCACGGGGACCTTGAGTTCTATAAGTTAAAGCCATAAACATGTTTGTCTGAGTCTTCTATCAAAAGTTACAGCTATTCATATGAAGTTGTACAAAAACGCTTTCTTTCGCCAAGACAGTGCGTTTCTCACTGTTACATGCATTTGAATGGTAAACTCGCCCGAAACAAAGTATAGGTTTTCATTATGTGAATAAATTGAAAATCTTAGGTCAAACAGTTGCAAAACCCTTTTTCCCAGCACGGGAACCTTGAGTTCTATAAGATAAAGCCATAAACATGTGTATCCGAGTCTCCTATCAAAAGTTACAGTGATTTATATGAAGTTGTACAAAAACGCTTTCTTTCGCCAAGACAGTGCGTTTCTCACGGTTACATGCATTTGAATGGGGAACTCGACCGAAACAAAGTATAGGTTTTCATTATGTGAATAACCTTGAAATCTTAGCTCAAAAGGCTGCAAAACCTGTGTTCCCAGCACGGGGACCTTGAGTTCTATAAGAAAAAGCCATAAACATGTGTATCCGAGTCTCCTATCAAAAGTTACATTGATTTATATGAAGTTGTACAAAAACGCTTTCTTTCGCCAAGACAGTGCGTTTCTCACTGTTACATGCATTTGAATGGGGAACTCGACCGAAACAAAGTATAGGTTTTCATTATGTGAATAACTTGGAAATCTTAGCTCAAACAGTTGCAAAACCTTTTTTCCCAACACGGGGATCTTGAGTTCTATAAGTTAAAGCCATAAACATGTTTGTCTGAGTCTTCTATCAAAAGTTACAGCTATTCATATGAAGTTGTACAAAAACGCTTTCTTTCGCCAAGACAGTGCGTTTCTCACTGTTACATGCATTTGAATGGGGAACTCGCCCGAAACAAAGTATAGGTTTTCATTATGTGAATAAATTGAAAATCTTAGGTCAAACAGTTGCAAAACCCTTTTTCCCAGCACGGGAACCTTGAGTTCTATAAGATAAAGCCATAAACATGTGTATCCGAGTCTTCTATCAAAAGTTACAGTGATTTATATGAAGTTGTACAAAAACGCTTTCTTTCGCCAAGACAGTGCGTTTCTCACTGTTACATGCATTTGAATGGGGAACTCGACCGAAACAAAGTATAGGTTTTCATTATGTGAATAACTTGGAAATCTTAGCTCAAACAGCTGCAAAACCCTTTTTCCCAGCACGGGGACCTTGAGTTCTATAAGTTAAAGCCATAAACATGTGTATCCGAGTCTCCTATCAAAAGTTACATTGATTTATATGAAGTTGCACAAAAACGCTTTCTTTCGCCAAGACAGTGCGTTTCTCACTGTTACATGCATTTGAATGGGGAACTCGACCGAAACAAAGTATAGGTTTTCATTATGTGAATAAATTGAAAATCTTAGGTCAAACAGTTGCAAAACCCTTTTTCCCAGCACGGGGACTTTGAGTTCTATAAGATACAGCCATAAACATGTGTATCCGAGTCTCCTATCAAAAGTTACATTGATTTATATGAAGTTGTACAAAAACGCTTTCTTTCGCCAAGACAGTGCGTTTCTCACTGTTACATGCATTTGAATGGGGAACTCGACCGAAACAAAGTATAGGTTTTCATTATGTGAATAACTTGGAAATCTTAGCTCAAACGGCTGCAAAACCTGTTTTCCCAGCACGGGGACCTTGAGTTCTATAAGTTAAAGCCATAAACATGTTTGTCTAAGTCTTCTATCAAAGGTTACAGCTATTCATATGAAGTTGTACAAAAACGCTTTCTTTCGCCAAGACAGTGCGTTTCTCACTGTTACATGCATTTGAATGGGGAACTCGACCGAAACAAAGTATAGGTTTTCAATATGTGAATAACTTGGAAATCTTAGCTCAAACAGCTGCAAAACCCTTTTTCCCAGCACGGGAACCTTGAGTTCTATAAGATAAAGCCATAAACATGTGTATCCGAGTCTCCTATCAAAAGTTACAGTGATTTATATGAAGTTGTACAAAAACGCTTTCTTTCGCCAAGACAGTGCGTTTCTCACTGTTACATGCATTTGAATGGGGAACTCGACCGACACAAAGTATAGGTTTTCATTATGTGAATAACTTGGAAATCTTAGCTCAAACAGCTGCAAAACCTGTTTTCCCAGCACGGGGACCTTGAGTTCTATAAGATAAAGCCATAAACATGTGTATCCGAGTTTCCTATCAAAAGTTACATTGATTTATATGAAGTTGTACAAAAACGCTTTATTTCGCCAAGACAGTGCGTTTCTCACTGTTACATGCATTTGAATGGGGAACTCGACCGAAACAAAGTATAGGTTTTCATTATGTGAATAACTTGGAAATCTTAGCTCAAACAGCTGCAAAACCTGTTTTCCCAGCATGGGGACCTTGAGTTCTATAAGATAAAGCCATAAACATGTTTGTCTGAGTCTTCTATCAAAGGTTACAGCTATTCATATGAAGTTGTACAAAAACGCTTTCTTTCGCCAAGACAATGCGTTTCTCACTGTTACATGCATTTGAATGGGGAACTCGACCGAAACAAAGTATAGGTTTTCATTATGTGAATAACTTGGAAATCTTAGCTCAAACAGTTGCAAAACCTTTTTTCCCAACACGGGGACCTTGAGTTCTATAAGTTAAAGCCATAAACATGTGTATCCGAGTCTCCTATCAAAAGTTACATTGATTTATATGAAGTTGTACAAAAACGCTTTCTTTCGCCAAGACAGTGCGTTTCTCACTGTTACATGCATTTGAATGGGGAACTCGACCGAAACAAAGTATAGGTTTTCATTATGTGAATAACTTGGAAATCTTAGCTCAAACAGCTGCAAAACCTGTGTTCCCAGCACGGGGACCTTGAGTTCTATAAGATAAAGCCACAAACATGTGTATCCGAGTCTCCTATCAAAAGTTACATTGATTTATATGAAGTTGTACAAAAACGCTTTCTTTCGCCAAGACAGTGCGTTTCTCACTGTTACATGCATTTGAATGGGGAACTCGACCGACACAAAGTATAGGTTTTCATTATGTGAATAACTTGGAAATCTTAGCTCAAACAGTTGCAAAACCTTTTTTCCCAGCACGGGGACCTTGAGTTCTATAAGTTAAAGCCATAAACAATGTGTATCCGAGTCTCCTATCAAAAGTTACATTGATTTATATGAAGTTGTACAAAAACGCTTTCTTTCGCCAAGACAGTGCGTTTCTCACTGTTACATGCATTTGAATGGGGAACTCGACCGAAACAAAGTATAGGTTTTCATTATGTGAATAACTTGGAAATCTTAGCTCAAACAGCTGCAAAACCTGTGTTCCCAGCACGGGGACCTTGAGTTCTATAAGATAAAGCCACAAACATGTGTATCCGAGTCTCCTATCAAAAGTTACATTGATTTATATGAAGTTGTACAAAAACGCTTTCTTTCGCCAAGACAGTGCGTTTCTCACTGTTACATGCATTTGAATGGGGAACTCGACCGACACAAAGTATAGGTTTTCATTATGTGAATAACTTGGAAATCTTAGCTCAAACAGTTGCAAAACCTTTTTTCCCAGCACGGGGACCTTGAGTTCTATAAGTTAAAGCCATAAACATGTGTATCCGAGTCTCCTATCAAAAGTTACATTGATTTATATGAAGTTGTACAAAAACGCTTTCTTTCGCCAAGACAGTGCGTTTCTCACTGTTACATGCATTTGAATGGGGAACTCGACCGAAACAAAGTATAGGTTTTCATTATGTGAATAACTTGGAAATCTTAGCTCAAACAGCTGCAAAACCTGTGTTCCCAGCACGGGGACCTTGAGTTCTATAAGATAAAGCCATAAACATGTGTTTCTGAGTCCTCTATCAAAAGTTACAGCGATTTATATGAAGTTGTACAAAAACGCTTTATTTCGCCAAGACAATGCGTTTCTCACTGTTACATGCATTTGAATGGGGAACTCGACCGAAACAAAGTATAGGTTTTCATTATGTGAATAACTTGGAAATCTTAGCTCAAACAGTTGCAAAACCTTTTTTCCCAACACGGGGACCTTGAGTTCTATAAGTTAAAGCCATAAACATGTGTATCCGAGTCTCCTATCAAAAGTTACATTGATTTATATGAAGTTGTACAAAAACGCTTTCTTTCGCCAAGACAGTGCGTTTCTCACTGTTACATGCATTTGAATGGGGAACTCGACCGAAACAAAGTATAGGTTTTCATTATGTGAATAACTTGGAAATCTTAGCTCAAACAGCTGCAAAACCTGTGTTCCCAGCACGGGGACCTTGAGTTCTATAAGATAAAGCCACAAACATGTGTATCCGAGTCTCCTATCAAAAGTTACATTGATTTATATGAAGTTGTACAAAAACGCTTTCTTTCGCCAAGACAGTGCGTTTCTCACTGTTACATGCATTTGAATGGGGAACTCGACCGACACAAAGTATAGGTTTTCATTATGTGAATAACTTGGAAATCTTAGCTCAAACAGTTGCAAAACCTTTTTTCCCAGCACGGGGACCTTGAGTTCTATAAGTTAAAGCCATAAACAATGTGTATCCGAGTCTCCTATCAAAAGTTACATTGATTTATATGAAGTTGTACAAAAACGCTTTCTTTCGCCAAGACAGTGCGTTTCTCACTGTTACATGCATTTGAATGGGGAACTCGACCGAAACAAAGTATAGGTTTTCATTATGTGAATAACTTGGAAATCTTAGCTCAAACAGCTGCAAAACCTGTGTTCCCAGCACGGGGACCTTGAGTTCTATAAGATAAAGCCACAAACATGTGTATCCGAGTCTCCTATCAAAAGTTACATTGATTTATATGAAGTTGTACAAAAACGCTTTCTTTCGCCAAGACAGTGCGTTTCTCACTGTTACATGCATTTGAATGGGGAACTCGACCGACACAAAGTATAGGTTTTCATTATGTGAATAACTTGGAAATCTTAGCTCAAACAGTTGCAAAACCTTTTTTCCCAGCACGGGGACCTTGAGTTCTATAAGTTAAAGCCATAAACATGTGTATCCGAGTCTCCTATCAAAAGTTACATTGATTTATATGAAGTTGTACAAAAACGCTTTCTTTCGCCAAGACAGTGCGTTTCTCACTGTTACATGCATTGGAATGGGGAACTCGACCGAAACAAAGTATAGGTTTTCATTATGTGAATAATTTTAAAATCTTAGCTCAAATGGCTTCAAAACCTGTTTGCCCAGCACGGAGATATTGAGTTTTATAAGATAAAGCCATAAACATGTGTTTCTGAGTCCTCTATCAAAAGTTACAGCGATTTATATGAAGTTGTTCAAAAACGCTTTCTTTCGCCAAGACAATGCGTTTCTCACGGTTACATGCATTTGAATGGGAAACTCGCCTCAGACAAAGTATAGGTTTTCATTATGTGAATAATTTTAAAATCTTAGCTCAAACGGCTGCAAAACCTGTTTGCCCAGCACGGAGATATTGAGTTTTATAAGATAAAGCCATAAACATGTGTTTCTGAGTCCTCTATCAAAAGTTACAGCGATTTATATGAAGTTGTACAAAAACGCTTTATTTCGCCAAGACAATGCGTTTCTCACTGTTACATGCATTTGAATGGGGAACTCGACCGAAACAAAGTATAGGTTTTCATTATGTGAATAATTTTAAAATCTTAGCTCAAATGGCTTCAAAACCTGTTTGCCCAGCACGGAGATATTGAGTTTTATAAGATAAAGCCATAAACATGTGTTTCTGAGTCCTCTATCAAAAGTTACAGCGATTTATATGAAGTTGTTCAAAAACGCTTTCTTTCGCCAAGACAATGCGTTTCTCACGGTTACATGCATTTGAATGGGAAACTCGCCTCAGACAAAGTATAGGTTTTCATTATGTGAATAATTTTAAAATCTTAGCTCAAACGGCTGCAAAACCTGTTTGCCCAGCACGGAGATATTGAGTTTTATAAGATAAAGCCATAAACATGTGTTTCTGAGTCCTCTATCAAAAGTTACAGCGATTTATATGAAGTTGTACAAAAACGCTTTCTTTCGCCAAGACAATGCGTTTCTCACTGTTACATGCATTTGAATGGGGAACTCGACCGAAACAAAGTATAGGTTTTCATTATGTGAATAATTTTAAAATCTTAGCTCAAATGGCTTCAAAACCTGTTTGCCCAGCACGGAGATATTGAGTTTTATAAGATAAAGCCATAAACATGTTTGTCTAAGTCTTCTATCAAAGGTTACAGCTATTCATATGAAGTTGTACAAAAACGCTTTCTTTCGCCAAGACAGTGCGTTTCTCACTGTTACATGCATTTGAATGGGGAACTCGACCGAAACAAAGTATAGGTTTTCATTATGTGAATAACTTGGAAATCTTAGCTCAAACAGCTGCAAAACCCTTTTTCCCAGCACGGGAACCTTGAGTTCTATAAGATAAAGCCATAAACATGTGTATCCGAGTCTCCTATCAAAAGTTACAGTGATTTATATGAAGTTGTACAAAAACGCTTTCTTTCGCCAAGACAGTGCGTTTCTCACTGTTACATGCATTTGAATGGGGAACTCGACCGAAACAAAGTATAGGTTTTCATTATGTGAATAAATTGAAAATCTTAGGTCAAACAGTTGCAAAACCCTTTTTCCCAGCACGGGGACTTTGAGTTCTATAAGATACAGCCATAAACATGTGTATCCGAGTCTCCTATCAAAAGTTACATTGATTTATATGAAGTTGTACAAAAACGCTTTCTTTCGCCAAGACAGTGCGTTTCTCACTGTTACATGCATTTGAATGGGGAACTCGACCGAAACAAAGTATAGGTTTTCATTATGTGAATAACTTGGAAATCTTAGCTCAAACAGCTGCAAAACCCTTTTTCCCAGCACGGGGACCTTGAGTTCTATAAGTTAAAGCCATAAACATGTGTATCCGAGTCTCCTATCAAAAGTTACATTGATTTATATGAAGTTGCACAAAAACGCTTTCTTTCGCCAAGACAGTGCGTTTCTCACTGTTACATGCATTTGAATGGGGAACTCGACCGAAACAAAGTATAGGTTTTCATTATGTGAATAACTTGGAAATCTTAGCTCAAACAGTTGCAAAACCTTTTTTCCCAGCACGGGGACCTTGAGTTCTATAAGTTAAAGCCATAAACAATGTGTATCCGAGTCTCCTATCAAAAGTTACATTGATTTATATGAAGTTGTACAAAAACGCTTTCTTTCGCCAAGACAGTGCGTTTCTCACTGTTACATGCATTTGAATGGGGAACTCGACCGAAACAAAGTATAGGTTTTCATTATGTGAATAATTTTAAAATCTTAGCTCAAATGGCTTCAAAACCTGTTTGCCCAGCACGGAGATATTGAGTTTTATAAGATAAAGCCATAAACATGTGTTTCTGAGTCCTCTATCAAAAGTTACAGCGATTTATATGAAGTTGTTCAAAAACGCTTTCTTTCGCCAAGACAATGCGTTTCTCACGGTTACATGCATTTGAATGGGAAACTCGCCTCAGACAAAGTATAGGTTTTCATTATGTGAATAATTTTAAAATCTTAGCTCAAACGGCTGCAAAACCTGTTTGCCCAGCACGGAGATATTGAGTTTTATAAGATAAAGCCATAAACATGTGTTTCTGAGTCCTCTATCAAAAGTTACAGCGATTTATATGAAGTTGTACAAAAACGCTTTCTTTCGCCAAGACAATGCGTTTCTCACTGTTACATGCATTTGAATGGGGAACTCGACCGAAACAAAGTATAGGTTTTCATTATGTGAATAATTTTAAAATCTTAGCTCAAATGGCTTCAAAACCTGTTTGCCCAGCACGGAGATATTGAGTTTTATAAGATAAAGCCATAAACATGTTTGTCTAAGTCTTCTATCAAAGGTTACAGCTATTCATATGAAGTTGTACAAAAACGCTTTCTTTCGCCAAGACAGTGCGTTTCTCACTGTTACATGCATTTGAATGGGGAACTCGACCGAAACAAAGTATAGGTTTTCATTATGTGAATAACTTGGAAATCTTAGCTCAAACAGCTGCAAAACCCTTTTTCCCAGCACGGGAACCTTGAGTTCTATAAGATAAAGCCATAAACATGTGTATCCGAGTCTCCTATCAAAAGTTACAGTGATTTATATGAAGTTGTACAAAAACGCTTTCTTTCGCCAAGACAGTGCGTTTCTCACTGTTACATGCATTTGAATGGGGAACTCGACCGAAACAAAGTATAGGTTTTCATTATGTGAATAAATTGAAAATCTTAGGTCAAACAGTTGCAAAACCCTTTTTCCCAGCACGGGGACTTTGAGTTCTATAAGATACAGCCATAAACATGTGTATCCGAGTCTCCTATCAAAAGTTACATTGATTTATATGAAGTTGTACAAAAACGCTTTCTTTCGCCAAGACAGTGCGTTTCTCACTGTTACATGCATTTGAATGGGGAACTCGACCGAAACAAAGTATAGGTTTTCATTATGTGAATAACTTGGAAATCTTAGCTCAAACAGCTGCAAAACCCTTTTTCCCAGCACGGGGACCTTGAGTTCTATAAGTTAAAGCCATAAACATGTGTATCCGAGTCTCCTATCAAAAGTTACATTGATTTATATGAAGTTGCACAAAAACGCTTTCTTTCGCCAAGACAGTGCGTTTCTCACTGTTACATGCATTTGAATGGGGAACTCGACCGAAACAAAGTATAGGTTTTCATTATGTGAATAAATTGAAAATCTTAGGTCAAACAGTTGCAAAACCCTTTTTCCCAGCACGGGGACTTTGAGTTCTATAAGATACAGCCATAAACATGTGTATCCGAGTCTCCTATCAAAAGTTACATTGATTTATATGAAGTTGTACAAAAACGCTTTCTTTCGCCAAGACAGTGCGTTTCTCACTGTTACATGCATTTGAATGGGGAACTCGACCGAAACAAAGTATAGGTTTTCATTATGTGAATAACTTGGAAATCTTAGCTCAAACAGCTGCAAAACCTGTTTTCCCAGCACGGGGACCTTGAGTTCTATAAGTTAAAGCCATAAACATGTTTGTCTAAGTCTTCTATCAAAGGTTACAGCTATTCATATGAAGTTGTACAAAAACGCTTTCTTTCGCCAAGACAGTGCGTTTCTCACTGTTACATGCATTTGAATGGGGAACTCGACCGAAACAAAGTATAGGTTTTCAATATGTGAATAACTTGGAAATCTTAGCTCAAACAGCTGCAAAACCTGTTTTCCCAGCATGGGGACCTTGAGTTCTATAAGTTAAAGCCATAAACATGTTTGTCTGAGTCTCCTATCAAAAGTTACATTGATTTATATGAAGTTGTACAAAAACGCTTTCTTTCGCCAAGACAGTGCGTTTCTCACTGTTACATGCATTTGAATGGGGAACTCGACCGAAACAAAGTATAGGTTTTCATTATGTGAATAACTTGGAAATCTTAGCTCAAACAGCTGCAAATCCTGTGTTCCCAGCACGGGGACCTTGAGTTCTATAAGATAAAGCCACAAACATGTGTATCCGAGTCTCCTATCAAAAGTTACATTGATTTATATGAAGTTGTACAAAAACGCTTTCTTTCGCCAAGACAGTGCGTTTCTCACTGTTACATGCATTTGAATGGGGAACTCGACCGAAACAAAGTATAGGTTTTCAATATGTGAATAACTTGGAAATCTTAGCTCAAACAGTTGCAAAACCTTTTTTCCCAACACGGGGACCTTGAGTTCTATAAGTTAAAGCCATAAACATGTGTATCCGAGTCTCCTATCAAAAGTTACATTGATTTATATGAAGTTGTACAAAAACGCTTTCTTTCGCCAAGACAGTGCGTTTCTCACTGTTACATGCATTTGAATGGGGAACTCGACCGAAACAAAGTATAGGTTTTCATTATGTGAATAACTTGGAAATCTTAGCTCAAACAGCTGCAAATCCTGTGTTCCCAGCACGGGGACCTTGAGTTCTATAAGATAAAGCCACAAACATGTGTATCCGAGTCTCCTATCAAAAGTTACATTGATTTATATGAAGTTGTACAAAAACGCTTTCTTTCGCCAAGACAGTGCGTTTCTCACTGTTACATGCATTTGAATGGGGAACTCGACCGACACAAAGTATAGGTTTTCATTATGTGAATAACTTGGAAATCTTAGCTCAAACAGTTGCAAAACCTTTTTTCCCAGCACGGGGACCTTGAGTTCTATAAGTTAAAGCCATAAACATGTGTATCCGAGTCTCCTATCAAAAGTTACATTGATTTATATGAAGTTGTACAAAAACGCTTTCTTTCGCCAAGACAGTGCGTTTCTCACTGTTACATGCATTTGAATGGGGAACTCGACCGAAACAAAGTATAGGTTTTCATTATGTGAATAACTTGGAAATCTTAGCTCAAACAGCTGCAAAACCTGTGTTCCCAGCACGGGGACCTTGAGTTCTATAAGATAAAGCCATAAACATGTGTATCCGAGTCTCCTATCAAAAGTTACATTGATTTATATGAAGTTGTACAAAAACGCTTTCTTTCGCCAAGACAATGCGTTTCTCACTGTTACATGCATTTGAATGGGGAACTCGACCGACACAAAGTATAGGTTTTCATTATGTGAATAACTTGGAAATCTTAGCTCAAACAGCTGCAAAACCTGTGTTCCCAGCACGGGGACCTTGAGTTCTATAAGTTAAAGCCATAAACAATGTGTATCCGAGTCTCCTATCAAAAGTTACATTGATTTATATGAAGTTGTACAAAAACGCTTTCTTTCGCCAAGACAGTGCGTTTCTCACTGTTACATGCATTTGAATGGGGAACTCGACCGAAACAAAGTATAGGTTTTCATTATGTGAATAACTTGGAAATCTTAGCTCAAACAGCTGCAAAACCTGTGTTCCCAGCACGGGGACCTTGAGTTCTATAAGATAAAGCCACAAACATGTGTATCCGAGTCTCCTATCAAAAGTTACATTGATTTATATGAAGTTGTACAAAAACGCTTTCTTTCGCCAAGACAGTGCGTTTCTCACTGTTACATGCATTTGAATGGGGAACTCGACCGACACAAAGTATAGGTTTTCATTATGTGAATAATTTTAAAATCTTAGCTCAAATGGCTTCAAAACCTGTTTGCCCAGCACGGAGATATTGAGTTTTATAAGATAAAGCCATAAACATGTGTTTCTGAGTCCTCTATCAAAAGTTACAGCGATTTATATGAAGTTGTTCAAAAACGCTTTCTTTCGCCAAGACAATGCGTTTCTCACGGTTACATGCATTTGAATGGGAAACTCGCCTCAGACAAAGTATAGGTTTTCATTATGTGAATAATTTTAAAATCTTAGCTCAAACGGCTGCAAAACCTGTTTGCCCAGCACGGAGATATTGAGTTTTATAAGATAAAGCCATAAACATGTGTTTCTGAGTCCTCTATCAAAAGTTACAGCGATTTATATGAAGTTGTACAAAAACGCTTTCTTTCGCCAAGACAATGCGTTTCTCACTGTTACATGCATTTGAATGGGGAACTCGACCGAAACAAAGTATAGGTTTTCATTATGTGAATAATTTTAAAATCTTAGCTCAAATGGCTTCAAAACCTGTTTGCCCAGCACGGAGATATTGAGTTTTATAAGATAAAGCCATAAACATGTTTGTCTAAGTCTTCTATCAAAGGTTACAGCTATTCATATGAAGTTGTACAAAAACGCTTTCTTTCGCCAAGACAGTGCGTTTCTCACTGTTACATGCATTTGAATGGGGAACTCGACCGAAACAAAGTATAGGTTTTCATTATGTGAATAACTTGGAAATCTTAGCTCAAACAGCTGCAAAACCCTTTTTCCCAGCACGGGAACCTTGAGTTCTATAAGATAAAGCCATAAACATGTGTATCCGAGTCTCCTATCAAAAGTTACAGTGATTTATATGAAGTTGTACAAAAACGCTTTCTTTCGCCAAGACAGTGCGTTTCTCACTGTTACATGCATTTGAATGGGGAACTCGACCGAAACAAAGTATAGGTTTTCATTATGTGAATAAATTGAAAATCTTAGGTCAAACAGTTGCAAAACCCTTTTTCCCAGCACGGGGACTTTGAGTTCTATAAGATACAGCCATAAACATGTGTATCCGAGTCTCCTATCAAAAGTTACATTGATTTATATGAAGTTGTACAAAAACGCTTTCTTTCGCCAAGACAGTGCGTTTCTCACTGTTACATGCATTTGAATGGGGAACTCGACCGAAACAAAGTATAGGTTTTCATTATGTGAATAACTTGGAAATCTTAGCTCAAACAGCTGCAAAACCCTTTTTCCCAGCACGGGGACCTTGAGTTCTATAAGTTAAAGCCATAAACATGTTTGTCTAAGTCTTCTATCAAAGGTTACAGCTATTCATATGAAGTTGTACAAAAACGCTTTCTTTCGCCAAGACAGTGCGTTTCTCACTGTTACATGCATTTGAATGGGGAACTCGACCGAAACAAAGTATAGGTTTTCAATATGTGAATAACTTGGAAATCTTAGCTCAAACAGCTGCAAAACCCTTTTTCCCAGCACGGGAACCTTGAGTTCTATAAGATACAGCCATAAACATGTGTATCCGAGTCTCCTATCAAAAGTTACATTGATTTATATGAAGTTGTACAAAAACGCTTTCTTTCGCCAAGACAGTGCGTTTCTCACTGTTACATGCATTTGAATGGGGAACTCGACCGAAACAAAGTATAGGTTTTCATTATGTGAATAACTTGGAAATCTTAGCTCAAACAGCTGCAAAACCTGTTTTCCCAGCACGGGGACCTTGAGTTCTATAAGTTAAAGCCATAAACATGTTTGTCTAAGTCTTCTATCAAAGGTTACAGCTATTCATATGAAGTTGTACAAAAACGCTTTCTTTCGCCAAGACAGTGCGTTTCTCACTGTTACATGCATTTGAATGGGGAACTCGACCGAAACAAAGTATAGGTTTTCAATATGTGAATAACTTGGAAATCTTAGCTCAAACAGCTGCAAAACCCTTTTTCCCAGCACGGGAACCTTGAGTTCTATAAGATAAAGCCATAAACATGTGTATCCGAGTCTCCTATCAAAAGTTACAGTGATTTATATGAAGTTGTACAAAAACGCTTTCTTTCGCCAAGACAGTGCGTTTCTCACTGTTACATGCATTTGAATGGGGAACTCGACCGACACAAAGTATAGGTTTTCATTATGTGAATAACTTGGAAATCTTAGCTCAAACAGCTGCAAAACCTGTTTTCCCAGCATGGGGACCTTGAGTTCTATAAGTTAAAGCCATAAACATGTTTGTCTGAGTCTTCTATCAAAGGTTACAGCTATTCATATGAAGTTGTACAAAAACGCTTTCTTTCGCCAAGACAATGCGTTTCTCACTGTTACATGCATTTGAATGGGGAACTCGACCGAAACAAAGTATAGGTTTTCATTATGTGAATAACTTGGAAATCTTAGCTCAAACAGTTGCAAAACCTTTTTTCCCAACACGGGGACCTTGAGTTCTATAAGTTAAAGCCATAAACATGTGTATCCGAGTCTCCTATCAAAAGTTACATTGATTTATATGAAGTTGTACAAAAACGCTTTCTTTCGACAAGACAGTGCGTTTCTCACTGTTACATGCATTTGAATGGGGAACTCGACCGAAACAAAGTATAGGTTTTCATTATGTGAATAACTTGGAAATCTTAGCTCAAACAGCTGCAAAACCTGTGTTCCCAGCACGGGGACCTTGAGTTCTATAAGATAAAGCCACAAACATGTGTATCCGAGTCTCCTATCAAAAGTTACATTGATTTATATGAAGTTGTACAAAAACGCTTTCTTTCGCCAAGACAGTGCGTTTCTCACTGTTACATGCATTTGAATGGGGAACTCGACCGACACAAAGTATAGGTTTTCATTATGTGAATAACTTGGAAATCTTAGCTCAAACAGTTGCAAAACCTTTTTTCCCAGCACGGGGACCTTGAGTTCTATAAGTTAAAGCCATAAACATGTGTATCCGAGTCTCCTATCAAAAGTTACATTGATTTATATGAAGTTGTACAAAAACGCTTTCTTTCGCCAAGACAGTGCGTTTCTCACTGTTACATGCATTTGAATGGGGAACTCGACCGAAACAAAGTATAGGTTTTCATTATGTGAATAACTTGGAAATCTTAGCTCAAACAGCTGCAAAACCTGTGTTCCCAGCACGGGGACCTTGAGTTCTATAAGATAAAGCCATAAACATGTGTTTCTGAGTCCTCTATCAAAAGTTACAGCGATTTATATGAAGTTGTACAAAAACGCTTTATTTCGCCAAGACAATGCGTTTCTCACTGTTACATGCATTTGAATGGGGAACTCGACCGAAACAAAGTATAGGTTTTCATTATGTGAATAATTTTAAAATCTTAGCTCAAATGGCTTCAAAACCTGTTTGCCCAGCACGGAGATATTGAGTTTTATAAGATAAAGCCATAAACATGTTTGTCTAAGTCTTCTATCAAAGGTTACAGCTATTCATATGAAGTTGTACAAAAACGCTTTCTTTCGCCAAGACAGTGCGTTTCTCACTGTTACATGCATTTGAATGGGGAACTCGACCGAAACAAAGTATAGGTTTTCATTATGTGAATAACTTGGAAATCTTAGCTCAAACAGCTGCAAAACCCTTTTTCCCAGCACGGGAACCTTGAGTTCTATAAGATAAAGCCATAAACATGTGTATCCGAGTCTCCTATCAAAAGTTACAGTGATTTATATGAAGTTGTACAAAAACGCTTTCTTTCGCCAAGACAGTGCGTTTCTCACTGTTACATGCATTTGAATGGGGAACTCGACCGAAACAAAGTATAGGTTTTCATTATGTGAATAAATTGAAAATCTTAGGTCAAACAGTTGCAAAACCCTTTTTCCCAGCACGGGGACTTTGAGTTCTATAAGATACAGCCATAAACATGTGTATCCGAGTCTCCTATCAAAAGTTACATTGATTTATATGAAGTTGTACAAAAACGCTTTCTTTCGCCAAGACAGTGCGTTTCTCACTGTTACATGCATTTGAATGGGGAACTCGACCGAAACAAAGTATAGGTTTTCATTATGTGAATAACTTGGAAATCTTAGCTCAAACAGCTGCAAAACCCTTTTTCCCAGCACGGGGACCTTGAGTTCTATAAGTTAAAGCCATAAACATGTGTATCCGAGTCTCCTATCAAAAGTTACATTGATTTATATGAAGTTGCACAAAAACGCTTTCTTTCGCCAAGACAGTGCGTTTCTCACTGTTACATGCATTTGAATGGGGAACTCGACCGAAACAAAGTATAGGTTTTCATTATGTGAATAAATTGAAAATCTTAGGTCAAACAGTTGCAAAACCCTTTTTCCCAGCACGGGGACTTTGAGTTCTATAAGATACAGCCATAAACATGTGTATCCGAGTCTCCTATCAAAAGTTACATTGATTTATATGAAGTTGTACAAAAACGCTTTCTTTCGCCAAGACAGTGCGTTTCTCACTGTTACATGCATTTGAATGGGGAACTCGACCGAAACAAAGTATAGGTTTTCATTATGTGAATAACTTGGAAATCTTAGCTCAAACAGCTGCAAAACCTGTTTTCCCAGCACGGGGACCTTGAGTTCTATAAGTTAAAGCCATAAACATGTTTGTCTAAGTCTTCTATCAAAGGTTACAGCTATTCATATGAAGTTGTACAAAAACGCTTTCTTTCGCCAAGACAGTGCGTTTCTCACTGTTACATGCATTTGAATGGGGAACTCGACCGAAACAAAGTATAGGTTTTCAATATGTGAATAACTTGGAAATCTTAGCTCAAACAGCTGCAAAACCTGTTTTCCCAGCATGGGGACCTTGAGTTCTATAAGTTAAAGCCATAAACATGTTTGTCTGAGTCTTCTATCAAAGGTTACAGCTATTCATATGAAGTTGTACAAAAACGCTTTCTTTCGCCAAGACAATGCGTTTCTCACTGTTACATGCATTTGAATGGGGAACTCGACCGAAACAAAGTATAGGTTTTCATTATGTGAATAACTTGGAAATCTTAGCTCAAACAGTTGCAAAACCTTTTTTCCCAACACGGGGACCTTGAGTTCTATAAGTTAAAGCCATAAACATGTGTATCCGAGTCTCCTATCAAAAGTTACATTGATTTATATGAAGTTGTACAAAAACGCTTTCTTTCGCCAAGACAGTGCGTTTCTCACTGTTACATGCATTTGAATGGGGAACTCGACCGAAACAAAGTATAGGTTTTCATTATGTGAATAACTTGGAAATCTTAGCTCAAACAGCTGCAAATCCTGTGTTCCCAGCACGGGGACCTTGAGTTCTATAAGATAAAGCCACAAACATGTGTATCCGAGTCTCCTATCAAAAGTTACATTGATTTATATGAAGTTGTACAAAAACGCTTTCTTTCGCCAAGACAGTGCGTTTCTCACTGTTACATGCATTTGAATGGGGAACTCGACCGACACAAAGTATAGGTTTTCATTATGTGAATAACTTGGAAATCTTAGCTCAAACAGTTGCAAAACCTTTTTTCCCAGCACGGGGACCTTGAGTTCTATAAGTTAAAGCCATAAACATGTGTATCCGAGTCTCCTATCAAAAGTTACATTGATTTATATGAAGTTGTACAAAAACGCTTTCTTTCGCCAAGACAGTGCGTTTCTCACTGTTACATGCATTTGAATGGGGAACTCGACCGAAACAAAGTATAGGTTTTCATTATGTGAATAACTTGGAAATCTTAGCTCAAACAGCTGCAAAACCTGTGTTCCCAGCACGGGGACCTTGAGTTCTATAAGATAAAGCCACAAACATGTGTATCCGAGTCTCCTATCAAAAGTTACATTGATTTATATGAAGTTGTACAAAAACGCTTTCTTTCGCCAAGACAGTGCGTTTCTCACTGTTACATGCATTTGAATGGGGAACTCGACCGACACAAAGTATAGGTTTTCATTATGTGAATAACTTGGAAATCTTAGCTCAAACAGTTGCAAAACCTTTTTTCCCAGCACGGGGACCTTGAGTTCTATAAGTTAAAGCCATAAACATGTGTATCCGAGTCTCCTATCAAAAGTTACATTGATTTATATGAAGTTGTACAAAAACGCTTTCTTTCGCCAAGACAGTGCGTTTCTCACTGTTACATGCATTTGAATGGGGAACTCGACCGAAACAAAGTATAGGTTTTCATTATGTGAATAACTTGGAAATCTTAGCTCAAACAGCTGCAAAACCTGTGTTCCCAGCACGGGGACCTTGAGTTCTATAAGATAAAGCCATAAACATGTGTTTCTGAGTCCTCTATCAAAAGTTACAGCGATTTATATGAAGTTGTACAAAAACGCTTTATTTCGCCAAGACAATGCGTTTCTCACTGTTACATGCATTTGAATGGGGAACTCGACCGAAACTAAGTATAGGTTTTCATTATGTGAATAATTTTAAAATCTTAGCTCAAATGGCTTCAAAACCTGTTTGCCCAGCACGGAGATATTGAGTTTTATAAGATAAAGCCATAAACATGTGTTTCTGAGTCCTCTATCAAAAGTTACAGCGATTTATATGAAGTTGTTCAAAAACGCTTTCTTTCGCCAAGACAATGCGTTTCTCACGGTTACATGCATTTGAATGGGAAACTCGCCTCAGACAAAGTATAGGTTTTCATTATGTGAATAATTTTAAAATCTTAGCTCAAACGGCTGCAAAACCTGTTTGCCCAGCACGGAGATATTGAGTTTTATAAGATAAAGCCATAAACATGTGTTTCTGAGTCCTCTATCAAAAGTTACAGCGATTTATATGAAGTTGTACAAAAACGCTTTATTTCGCCAAGACAATGCGTTTCTCACTGTTACATGCATTTGAATGGGGAACTCGACCGAAACAAAGTATAGGTTTTCATTATGTGAATAATTTTAAAATCTTAGCTCAAATGGCTTCAAAACCTGTTTGCCCAGCACGGAGATATTGAGTTTTATAAGATAAAGCCATAAACATGTTTGTCTAAGTCTTCTATCAAAGGTTACAGCTATTCATATGAAGTTGTACAAAAACGCTTTCTTTCGCCAAGACAGTGCGTTTCTCACTGTTACATGCATTTGAATGGGGAACTCGACCGAAACAAAGTATAGGTTTTCATTATGTGAATAACTTGGAAATCTTAGCTCAAACAGCTGCAAAACCCTTTTTCCCAGCACGGGAACCTTGAGTTCTATAAGATAAAGCCATAAACATGTGTATCCGAGTCTCCTATCAAAAGTTACAGTGATTTATATGAAGTTGTACAAAAACGCTTTCTTTCGCCAAGACAGTGCGTTTCTCACTGTTACATGCATTTGAATGGGGAACTCGACCGAAACAAAGTATAGGTTTTCATTATGTGAATAACTTGGAAATCTTAGCTCAAACAGCTGCAAAACCCTTTTTCCCAGCACGGGAACCTTGAGTTCTATAAGATAAAGCCATAAACATGTGTATCCGAGTCTCCTATCAAAAGTTACATTGATTTATATGAAGTTGTACAAAAACGCTTTCTTTCGCCAAGACAGTGTGTTTCTCACTGTTACATGCATTTGAATGGGGAACTCGACCGACACAAAGTATAGGTTTTCATTATGTGAATAACTTGGAAATCTTAGCTCAAACAGCTGCAAAACCTGTGTTCCCAGCACGGGGACCTTGAGTTCTATAAGATAAAGCCATAAACATGTGTATCCGAGTCTCCTATCAAAAGTTACATTGATTTATATGAAGTTGTACAAAAACGCTTTCTTTCGCCAAGACAATGCGTTTCTCACTGTTACATGCATTTGAATGGGGAACTCGACCGAAACAAAGTATAGGTTTTCATTATGTGAATAATTTTAAAATCTTAGCTCAAATGGCTTCAAAACCTGTTTGCCCAGCACGGAGATATTGAGTTTTATAAGATAAAGCCATAAACATGTGTTTCTGAGTCCTCTATCAAAAGTTACAGCGATTTATATGAAGTTGTTCAAAAACGCTTTCTTTCGCCAAGACAATGCGTTTCTCACGGTTACATGCATTTGAATGGGAAACTCGCCTCAGACAAAGTATAGGTTTTCATTATGTGAATAACTTGGAAATCTTAGCTCAAACAGCTGCAAAACCCTTTTTCCCAGCACGGGAACCTTGAGTTCTATAAGATAAAGCCATAAACATGTGTATCCGAGTCTCCTATCAAAAGTTACAGTGATTTATATGAAGTTGTACAAAAACGCTTTCTTTCGCCAAGACAGTGCGTTTCTCACTGTTACATGCATTTGAATGGGGAACTCGACCGAAACAAAGTATAGGTTTTCATTATGTGAATAAATTGAAAATCTTAGGTCAAACAGTTGCAAAACCCTTTTTCCCAGCACGGGGACTTTGAGTTCTATAAGATACAGCCATAAACATGTGTATCCGAGTCTCCTATCAAAAGTTACATTGATTTATATGAAGTTGTACAAAAACGCTTTCTTTCGCCAAGACAGTGCGTTTCTCACTGTTACATGCATTTGAATGGGGAACTCGACCGAAACAAAGTATAGGTTTTCATTATGTGAATAACTTGGAAATCTTAGCTCAAACAGCTGCAAAACCTGTGTTCCCAGCACGGGGACCTTGAGTTCTATAAGATAAAGCCATAAACATGTGTATCCGAGTCTCCTATCAAAAGTTACATTGATTTATATGAAGTTGTACAAAAACGCTTTCTTTCGCCAAGACAATGCGTTTCTCACTGTTACATGCATTTGAATGGGGAACTCGACCGAAACAAAGTATAGGTTTTCATTATGTGAATAATTTTAAAATCTTAGCTCAAATGGCTTCAAAACCTGTTTGCCCAGCACGGAGATATTGAGTTTTATAAGATAAAGCCATAAACATGTGTTTCTGAGTCCTCTATCAAAAGTTACAGCGGTTTATATGAAGTTGTTCAAAAACGCTTTCTTTCGCCAAGACAATGCGTTTCTCACGGTTACATGCATTTGAATGGGAAACTCGCCTCAGACAAAGTATAGGTTTTCATTATGTGAATAATTTTAAAATCTTAGCTCAAACGGCTGCAAAACCTGTTTGCCCAGCACAGGGACCTTGAGTTCTATAAGATAAAGCCATAAACATGTTTGTCTGAGTCTTCTATCAAAAGTTACAGCGATTTATATGAAGTTGTTCAAAAACGCTTTCTTTCGCCAAGACAATGCGTTTCTCACTGTTACATGCATTTGAATGGGAAACTCACCCGAGACAAAGTATAGGTTTTCATTATGTGAATAATTTTAAAATCTTAGCTCAAACGGCTGCAAAACCTCTTTCTTTCGCCAAGACAATGCGTTTCTCACTGTTACATGCATTTGAATGGGAAACTCACCCGAGACAAAGTATAGGTTTTCATTATGTGAATAATTTTAAAATCTTAGCTCAAACGGCTGCAAAACCTCTTTCTTTCGCCAAGACAGTGCGTTTCTCACGGTTACATGCATTTGAATGGGAAACTCGCCCGAGACAAAGTATAGGTTTTCATTATGTGAATAATTTTAAAATCTTAGCTCAAACGGCTGCAAAACCTCTTTCTTTCGCCAAGACAATGCGTTTCTCACTGTTACATGCATTTGAATGGGAAACTCACCCGAGACAAAGTATAGGTTTTCATTATGTGAATAATTTTAAAATCTTAGCTCAAACGGCTGCAAAACCTCTTTCTTTCGCCAAGACAATGCGTTTCTCACGGTTACATGCATTTGAATGGGAAACTCGCCCGAGACAAAGTATAGGTTTTCATTATGTGAATAATTTTAAAATCTTAGCTCAAACGGCTGCAAAACCTGTTTGCCCAGCACGGAGATATTGAGTTTTATAAGATAAAGCCATAAACATGTGTTTCTGAGTCCTCTATCAAAAGTTACAGCGATTTATATGAAGTTGTACAAAAACGCTTTATTTCGCCAAGACAATGCGTTTCTCACTGTTACATGCATTTGAATGGGGAACTCGACCGAAACAAAGTATAGGTTTTCATTATGTGAATAATTTTAAAATCTTAGCTCAAATGGCTTCAAAACCTGTTTGCCCAGCACGGAGATATTGAGTTTTATAAGATAAAGCCATAAACATGTGTTTCTGAGTCCTCTATCAAAAGTTACAGCGATTTATATGAAGTTGTTCAAAAACGCTTTCTTTCGCCAAGACAATGCGTTTCTCACGGTTACATGCATTTGAATGGGAAACTCGCCTCAGACAAAGTATAGGTTTTCATTATATGAATAATTTTAAAATCTTAGCTCAAACGGCTGCAAAACCTGTTTGCCCAGCACGGAGATATTGAGTTTTATAAGATAAAGCCATAAACATGTGTTTCTGAGTCCTCTATCAAAAGTTACATTGATTTATATGAAGTTGTACAAAAACGCTTTATTTCGCCAAGACAATGCGTTTCTCACTGTTACATGCATTTGAATGGGGAACTCGACCGAAACAAAGTATAGGTTTTCATTATCTGTATAACTTGAAAATCTTAGCTCAAACAGCTGCAAAACCTTTTTTCCCAGCACGGGGACCTTGAGTTCTATATGTTAAAGCCATAAACATGAGTATCCGAGTCTTCTATCAAAAGTTACAGCTATTTATATGACGTTGTACGAAAACGCTTTATTTCGCCAAGACTGTGTTTCTCACAGTTACATGCATTTGAATGAGAAACTCGCCTGAGACAAAGTATAGGTTTTCATTATGTGAATAATTTTAAAATCTTAGCTCAAACGGCTGCAAAACCTGTTTGCCCAGCACGGAGATATTGAGTTTTATAAGATAAAGCCATAAACATGTGTTTCTGAGTCCTCTATCAAAAGTTACATTGATTTATATGAAGTTGTACAAAAACGCTTTCTTTCGCCAAGACAATGCGTTTCTCACTGTTACATGCATTTGAATGGGGAACTCGACCGAAACAAAGTATAGGTTTTCATTATGTGAATAATTTTAAAATCTTAGCTCAAATGGCTTCAAAACCTGTTTGCCCAGCACGGAGATATTGAGTTTTATAAGATAAAGCCATAAACATGTGTTTCTGAGTCCTCTATCAAAAGTTACAGCGATTTATATGAAGTTGTTCAAAAACGCTTTCTTTCGCCAAGACAATGCGTTTCTCACGGTTACATGCATTTGAATGGGAAACTCGCCTCAGACAAAGTATAGGTTTTCATTATGTGAATAATTTTAAAATCTTAGCTCAAACGGGTGCAAAACCTGTTTGCCCAGCACGGAGATATTGAGTTTTATAAGATAAAGCCATAAACATGTGTTTCTGAGTCCTCTATCAAAAGTTACAGCGATTTATATGAAGTTGTACAAAAACGCTTTCTTTCGCCAAGACAGTGCGTTTCTCACTGTTACTTGCATTTGAATGGGGAACTCGACCGAAACAAAGTATAGGTTTTCATTATGTGTATAACTTGGAAATCTTAGCTCAAACAGCTGCAAATCCTGTTTTCCCAGCACAGGGACCTTGAGTTCTATAAGATAAAGCCATAAACATGTTTGTCTGAGTCTTCTATCAAAAGTTACAGCGATTTATATGAAGTTGTTCAAAAACGCTTTCTTTCGCCAAGACAATGCGTTTCTCACTGTTACATGCATTTGAATGGGAAACTCACCCGATACAAAGTATAGGTTTTCATTATGTGAATAATTTTAAAATCTTAGCTCAAACGGCTGCAAAACCTCTTTCTTTCGCCAAGACAATGCGTTTCTCACTGTTACATGCATTTGAATGGGAAACTCACCCGATACAAAGTATAGGTTTTCATTATGTGAATAATTTTAAAATCTTAGCTCAAACGGCTGCAAAACCTCTTTCTTTCGCCAAGACAATGCGTTTCTCACGGTTACATGCATTTGAATGGGAAACTCGCCCGAGACAAAGTATAGGTTTTCATTATGTGAATAATTTTAAAATCTTAGCTCAAACGGCTGCAAAACCTGTTTGCCCAGCACGGAGATATTGAGTTTTATAAGATAAAGCCATAAACATGTGTTTCTGAGTCCTCTATCAAAAGTTACAGCGATTTATATGAAGTTGTACAAAAACGCTTTATTTCGCCAAGACAATGCGTTTCTCACTGTTACATGCATTTGAATGGGGAACTCGACCGAAACAAAGTATAGGTTTTCATTATGTGAATAATTTTAAAATCTTAGCTCAAATGGCTTCAAAACCTGTTTGCCCAGCACGGAGATATTGAGTTTTATAAGATAAAGCCATAAACATGTGTTTCTGAGTCCTCTATCAAAAGTTACAGCGATTTATATGAAGTTGTTCAAAAACGCTTTCTTTCGCCAAGACAATGCGTTTCTCACGGTTACATGCATTTGAATGGGAAACTCGCCTCAGACAAAGTATAGGTTTTCATTATGTGAATAATTTTAAAATCTTAGCTCAAACGGCTGCAAAACCTGTTTGCCCAGCACGGAGATATTGAGTTTTATAAGATAAAGCCATAAACATGTGTTTCTGAGTCCTCTATCAAAAGTTACAGCGATTTATATGAAGTTGTACAAAAACGCTTTATTTCGCCAAGACAATGCGTTTCTCACTGTTACATGCATTTGAATGGGGAACTCGACCGAAACAAAGTATAGGTTTTCATTATCTGTATAACTTGAAAATCTTAGCTCAAACAGCTGCAAAACCTTTTTTCCCAGCACGGGGACCTTGAGTTCTATATGTTAAAGCCATAAACATGAGTATCCGAGTCTTCTATCAAAAGTTACAGCTATTTATATGACGTTGTACGAAAACGCTTTATTTCGCCAAGACTGTGTTTCTCACAGCTACATGCATTTGAATGAGAAACTCGCCTGAGACAAAGTATAGGTTTTCATTATGTGAATAATTTTAAAATCTTAGCTCAAACGGCTGCAAAACCTGTTTGCCCAGCACGGGGATATTGAGTTCTATAAGATAAAGCCATAAACATGTGTTTCTGAGTCTTCTATCAAAAGTTACAGCAAGATCTATGAAGTTGTACGAAAACGCTTTATTTCGCCAAGACAGTGTGTTTCTCACAGTTACATGCATTTGAATGGGAAACTCGCCTGAAACAAAGTATAGGTTTTCATTATGTGAATAACTTGGAAATCTTAGCTCAAACGGCTGCAAAACCTGTTTGCCCAGCACGGGGATATTGAGTTCTATAAGATAAAGCCATAAACATGTGTTTCTGAGTCTTCTATCAAAAGTTACATTGATTTATATGAAGTTGTACAAAAACGCTTTCTTTCGCCAAGACAGTGCGTTTCTCACTGTTACATGCATTTGAATGGGGAACTCGACCGAGACAAAGTATAGGTTTTCATTATGTGAATAACTTGGAAATCTTAGCTCAAACGGCTGCAAAACCTGTTTGCCCAGCACGGGGATATTGAGTTCTATAAGATAAAGCCATAAACATGTGTTTCTGAGTCTTCTATCAAAAGTTACAGCTATTTATATGAAGTTGTACAAAAACGCTTTCTTTTGCCAAGACAATGCGTTTCTCACTGTTACATGCATTTGAATGGGGAACTCGCCCGAAACAAAGTATAGGTTTTCATTATGTGAATAACTTGGAAATCTTAGCTCAAACGGCTGCAAAACCTGTTTGCCCAGCACGGGGATATTGAGTTCTATAAGATAAAGCCATAAACATGTGTTTCTGAGTCTTCTATCAAAAGTTACAGCTATTTATATGAAGTTGTACAAAAACGCTTTCTTTTGCCAAGACAATGCGTTTCTCACTGTTACATGCATTTGAATGGGGAACTCGCCCGAAACAAAGTATAGGTTTTCATTATGTGAATAACTTGGAAATCTTAGCTCAAACGGCTGCAAAACCTGTTTGCCCAGCACGGGGATATTGAGTTCTATAAGATAAAGCCATAAACATGTGTTTCTGAGTCTTCTATCAAAAGTTACAGCTATTTATATGAAGTTGTACAAAAACGCTTTCTTTTGCCAAGACAATGCGTTTCTCACTGTTACATGCATTTGAATGGGGAACTCGCCCGAAACAAAGTATAGGTTTTCATTATGTGAATAACTTGGAAATCTTAGCTCAAACAGCACGGGGACATTGAGTTCTATAAGATAAAGCCATAAACACGTGTATCCGAGTCTTCGATCAAAAGTTACAGCGATTTATATGAAGTTGTACAAAAACGCTTTCTTTCGCCAAGACAGTGCATTTCTCACTGTTACTTGCATTTGAATGGGGAACTCAACCGAAACAAAGTATAGGTTTTCATTATGTGAATAAGTTGAAAATCTTAGCTCAAACGGCTGCAAAACCTGTTTTCCCAGCATGGGGATATTGAAGTGTATAAGATAAAGCCATAAATATGTGTTTGTGAGTCTTCTATCAAAAGTTACAGCAAGATCTATGAAGTTGATGAAAAACGCTTTCTTTCGCGCATGTTTATGGCTTTATCTTATAGAACTCAATATCCCCGTGCTGGGCAAACAGGTTTTAAAGCTGTTTGAGCTAAGATTTTCAAGTTATTCACATAATGAAAACTTATACTTTGCGTCTGGCGAGAACTCCATTCAAATGCATGTAATAGCGAGTAACGCACTAACATGGTGAAATAAAGAGTTTTTTCATTAACTTCATAGATCCTTCCGCCTGTGGGCCCCCTCCTATCTGTAACTATCAAAACTCTCATATTCTAAAACTATCATCTCATATCAAAACTATCATAATAACATTATCTGACTTTATCAGTTATGACAATGAGAAACGATAAACAATTTGGCAAATAAATGACTTATAATTGTTCTTACCTGGTCCAGATGATCCACAGCCCCTTTGGATTTGTTATAATCCAGGATGATGTGGGGCTTTCTCTTCCCAGAGTCCTGGACTTGTAGCTCACGGTGCCTGGTGCCCAATAAGACAACATTTTTTCTTTGCTTGGGGATGTAGGAAACCACAGCCATATCCCCCTTGTAGCGACCTGGACGGGAGAGACGATTATCGAATCTTACTGCCCGATTAATTTGCTCAAATCTTTTTTTTTGACATGGTAGCAGGAAACAGAAGAGCCCTGTCTCCCCATCCCACAGGCTTGTTGTCGTTTCATGTGAGACCTGTACAGGCCAGCCAGCATCACAAGCCCCATGTAAGCCTGCAACTCCTCCTCATCTATGTCCTTCCAGTCTTTTACTGACCTGTTGCCCTGCAGGTTGGTGAAATGCAGGATTAGCTGCATAATGTCCTCTGCAAAAAAAAGATGGAAAGTGCACACAGGGCTGCTGATCCTATGAATTGCATAATGGGTTGGTCCTGGGGTTAAAATGGGAGGAGGAAAAAATGGCAGGACCTCTTCATGTGTGGGTTGCCACATGATTTCTCCATTTTTAGATCTCCACTGGCCATCCTCCAGTCTTGTCTCTTCCTCCTGCTCTTCTTCCTCCTTCTCCTTCTCCTCCTCCGCACATGAGCTGCAAAGCTCCTCGGTGCCTGGCAAAAATTCTTCTTCGCTGTCAGAAGTATCTCCACTGCTTGTGGAGAGTGCAAAACTGCAGCAACAGCCTCCTCTAAACTGAGTGCACGCTTCATTGTGTCTGTGCAGAAATGACCACTCAGACCAGGCTGCAAAGTATTCTCATAGACTTCAAAGGTGCACCTGAATAAACATGCTACACCATATCCAATAAGAGAGAGGAGGCACACTCTTGATCAAGAAAAAACATAAACGCACGCCTTTGATCTCTCCCCCCCCCCCCCCCCCCCCTCTCTCTCTCTCACACACACACACACACGCACACACATGCACATACACACACAATACCATTTTATGGTGGTTAGCTGTTTTATTGTCATGCATTTTACAAGGTAAGATAACCATGTCCTGCATTCAAAACCACTGAAAATGTCTATCGTGGTGCTGTGCCTAATATTGTGCTGGTGTATGTTGGGTAATGGCACAGCTAGCGACTGGGTGACTTTATTCACCCGCTTCGGCTGTTATCAGTCCATACAATTGGGCGTTATTAGCACAAATCAGTCCCATAGATATGGACCAGCTCCTGCTAGATTGTTCAGAAGGTTGTTATCATCCATCCAGATGGAGGATCACTAACAGGAGCGTGGGAAGACTCCAGAATTCACTCTGGCTGGAATCCGGTGGATACAGCAGTGTTTACAGGTAAGACCGTTTAAACGGACAGCATTTATAGAACGACTATTAAAAGTCAGCGAGTGTCAATAATGTTAATGTGCTTATGTTAGTAATACACCGAGTGCTAATATAACAGCTTTAAGATGCATTTGTAGATGTTATTACGTGTTTTACCGTCTTTATGGTGCTAGCTTAAAGTTACGGTGTAAACGTTAGCTTATATTGGAGTAAAGCTGTTACTGTTTAAACGATGTTAGCACAGAAATATTAGCTTCTGTTATGACTGACGAAGTTACTAGTTAATAAAGTTTCCAGTAAACTGTTTAATCGCAGCCACAGATTGACAGCAAATATCTCGATTAGCTTCAGTGCATCTGTAATAAATATGTGCAAGTTTCAGTGCTTCGTTTAAACTGTATGATACTTATACTGACCCAGGGTCAATGTAAAATACAATCCTAGCTGTGTGAACAAAGCCTGGCTCCTTTAATCCTGCATGAAAAACCTCAGGATGCAGGCTATTATTACTCTTTCCTGCTGGCACACCTGTCACACCTGAGAGTCAGCTAGAAACGTACAGTGACGTGGACATCATGCAAAGACTGCCAGACTCTGTAATACTGCAAATGATCAGTGACTCAAGTTAACACTAAACTTTAAACAGCACCTCTGTGTCTCTGTGTGCTGAACATTTAGGATTGAGTCAGGCTGCATCTGTGTTAGTCCTCTGACAGACTGGTGACCTGTCCAGGTGTGCTCTACCTATGACTACTGGGACAGGCTCTAGCTCCTGTAATAGAAATTTTCTGTTATTCTCATTTAAAGTATTTAAGTGCTTATGACACTGTTATAGACTGTTCAGTGAAAGGTTCTAAAACTAGATGAACTTACTTCAGCAGTTTGAGAAAACAACTCCCTTTACAGGTGCTGATAAGGCCAAGGGCACAAAACAGCATAACCACTGATCCGTTAGGTTTCATAGCGAGACACGTGAAGTGTGGTAGGATCAGTTTGTAACTTCCTCCCTCTTCCTTGGAATGCATAAAGGAGTAGGAGCACAACTTCTGTGGCAGAGCTGACATGACTGAACTGTAATGTTTGATGTGTGTTTGCTCTCCTGTGCGCAGTAATAAATAGCTTGATCACAGCTCTTTCTGTGTTGCAGACTTTATTAAAAAAATTCCACGACACCCCCCACCCCACTGAATTGAATATTCAAAAGACATTTGTTTAAATAGTTCTAGAAATCTGAGCTGTTGGTGTGTCCTTGGATTGTGTGGTAATAATATTAGAGCCTGCAATCTTTCTTACTGAATCTCTACTATGAGTCATGTTACCTGAGATTAATTCTATGTTTACCTGTCAGCCTGGACGAATGTGCTGTGTGAAGGAAATTAAATTAAATCAGATCTGAACTGCGTACATTTAAGGAATCTGTTCATATTTAATTGAAATATGAACCAGTGTTTTTTTTTATTGCTGATTCCAAGATAGTCTTTGTGGAAATCCTCTTTGGCTTTTTGTTATTTTAATTCTCTTTTATGTTTTCCAGAACAGTTCTCCACAGTCACTGTCCACATGGGTCAGTGGGACCAAGAAGCACTCTGCTAATGTGTGGACTCTGACCAGCAACATCCAGCAAGACCCAGACAGCGTTTTCTATCTCCCAGCTGGAGGTTTTTATTTGTCAGTGACTGGAGAGTCAGATTTTTGTTGAGCTTCACACTTGCAGAGGTAAGTCAGTTTGCAGAGATCCCTCCTACCCTGGCTTTTATGTGCTAGATTTCTTATCTGAAACAGTAATATTTCAGTGACTGCTGATCCACAGGTTAATACACGCTACTGATCCCTGATAGGAGATCCAACAAAGAAGCCTGGTGGATGTTTGTTTACAGTCTGATGATGGGACATCATGCTCTGCATCTTCAAAGTTTGTCTCTTGATTATTATTCATACCCAGTAATGTGAAGTATGCTCATATCTACTATAACTGAACCAACCTGGTGCTCTTCATTTATGGAGGCTGTTGAGTCTGAATGTTGGATGTTGTGTATCTCGTGTTCTCTGGGCTTTGTTGTCCTCAGTCTTTTTGCAGGATCAGAAAGCAAAACCAGGAGGCGCGTAAATGTTTCTTCTCCATGATGTTTCTTCAAATGTTTCTTCTGGATGATGATAAGACTGTGACACGGGATGCCACCTTTGGTCTTGTGATGAAGCAAAGCTCAGGAAGAAGTGTGATTAAATGGTACCCACATGTGTGCTGCTGAGAAGGATGTACAGGGGCACCTGCAGCCAAATCCAAGCTTCAGCTTAGTTGTAGTTGCAGAATGCTATAGGACTGAGACATCTAAGGCATCAAATGTTTGATTAAACAGAAGAAAAAGAGAAGTTTTTTCCCTATAATTATCACTTCTTAAAATCTGTAGCAACTTCAAGTCTTTCAGCATGCTGAGCATGCTCAGAATGTGACAATATATTTTTGTTCAATATTTAATTTCTTTCAGTTGCAATAGTTAAATGAAAAAAAATATATATATATTCTTATAATTTAGCAAACGAATTTATCAACAAAAAAAAATATATACATATATCTGTATTAGTTTTAATAAATTAATTTGACACCTGTATTGAAAATACCATATTGTATTCATATAGAATCAGTATGGTATCATTGTTTGTCTGCTCACTGATTGTTGAAACTAAGAGCTAGTTTGATCTGTTTAGATCTAAAGTATCCAAAGTTGAGCTCTAATGTTTCTTCACCCCTGTGTGTGTGATATGTGATTCCTACATGCTGGCAGAGCAGCAGTTTGTGCTCACAGATGGTGACGGTGTGGAGAGACGGTGGTGTTTCCTCAGAAGAACCAGCAGAGTCACAAAGGACACCAGTCCATCTCACAGCCTTGACTTGCTGACTGATGTTCGTCTGCACTGCACAGAGGAAATCAACTGACCGAGGTTTGTCCAGTGACGTGTTATGAAATGTATATTTGTTTTATGCTTACAGATATGTTTTTCTTGACAGAGGCTCTGCAGAGGTTAGACAAAGCAGAGAAAATATGTGCTTGTAACAGTGAGAAACGCATTGTCTTGGCGAAATAAAGCGTTTTTGAACAACTTCATATAAATCGCTGTAACTTTTGATAGAGGTCTCAGACACACATGTTTATGGCTTTATCTTATAAAACTCAATATCTCCGTGCTGGGCAAACAGGTTTTGCAGCCGTTTGAGCTAAGATTTTAAAATTATTCACATAATGAAAACCTATACTTTGTTTCAGGCGAGTTTCCCATTCAAATGCATGTAACAGTGAGAAACACACTGTCTTGGCGAAAGAAAGCGTTTTTGTACAACTTCATATAAATCGCTGTAACTTTTGATAGAAGACTCAGACAAACATGTTCATGGCTTTATCTTATAAAACTCAATATCCCCGTGCTGGGCAGCCGTTTGAGCTAAGATTTTAAAATTATTCACATAATGAAAACCTATACTTTGTCTGAGGCGAGTTTCCCATTCAAATGCATGTAACAGTGAGAAACACACTGTCTTGGCGAAAGAAAGCGTTTTTGAACAACTTCATATAAATCGCTGTAACTTTTGATAGAGGTCTCAGACAAACATGTTTATGGCTTTATCTTATAGAACTCAATATCTCCGTGCTGGGCAAACAGGTTTTGCAGCCGTTTGAGCTAAGATTTTAAAATTATTCACATAATGAAAACCTATACTTTGTCTCAGGCGAGTTTCCCATTCAAATGCATGTAACAGTGAGAAACGCATTGTCTTGGCGAAATAAAGCGTTTTTGAACAACTTCATATAAATCGCTGTAACTTTTGATAGAGGACTCAGACACACATGTTTATGGCTTTATCTTATAGAAGTCAATATCCCCGTGCTGGGCAAACAGGTTTTGCAGCCGTTTGAGCTAAGATTTTAAAATTATTCACATAATGAAAACCTATACTTTGTCTCTGGTGAGTTTCCCATTCAAATGCATGTAACTGTGAGAAACGCATTGTCTTGGCGAAAGAAAGCGTTTTTCAAAACCTTCATATAAATAGCTGTAACTTTTGATAGAAGACTCAGACAAACATGTTTATGGCTTTATCTTATAGAACTCAATATCCCCGTGCTGGGCAAACAGGTTTTGCAGCCGTTTGAGCTAAGATTTTAAAATTATTCACATAATGAAAACCTATACTTTGTCTCAGGCGAGTTTCCCATTCAAATGCATGTAACAGTGAGAAACGCATTGTCTTGGCGAAATAAAGCGTTTTTCAAAACCTTCATATAAATTGCTGTAACTTTTGATAGAGGACTCAGACAAACATGTTCATGGCTTTATCTTATAGAACTCAATATCCCCGTGCTGGGCAAACAGGTTTTGCAGCCGATTGAGCTAAGATTTTAAAATTATTCACATAATGAAAACCTATACTTTGTCTCAGGCGAGTTTCCCATTCAAATGCATGTAACAGTGAGAAACGCATTGTCTTGGCGAAAGAAAGCGTTTTTGAACAACTTCATATAAATCGCTGTAACTTTTGATAGAGGACTCAGACAAACATGTTTATGGCTTCATCTTATAGAACTCAATATCCCCGTGCTGGGCAAACAGGTTTTGCAGCCGTTTGAGCTAAGATTTTAAAATTATTCACATAATGAAAACCTATACTTTGTCTCAGGCGAGTTTCCCATTCAAATGCATGTAACTGTGAGAAACGCATTGTCTTGGCGAAATAAAGCGTTTTTGAACAACTTCATATAAATCGCTGTAACTTTTGATAGAAGACTCAGACAAACATGTTCATGGCTTTATCTTATAAAACTCAATATCTCCGTGCTGGGCAAACAGGTTTTGCAGCCGTTTGAGCTAAGATTTTAAAATTATTCACATAATGAAAACCTATACTTTGTTTCAGGCGAGTTTCCCATTCAAATGCATGTAACAGTGAGAAACGCATTGTCTTGGCGAAAGAAAGCATTTTCGTACAACTTCATATAAATCGCTGTAACTTTTGATAGAACACTCAGACAAACATGTTTATGGCTTTATCTTATAAAACTCAATATCTCCGTGCTGGGCAAACAGGTTTTGCAGCCGTTTGAGCTAAGATTTTAAAATTATTCACATAATGAAAACCTATACTTTGTCTCGGGTGAGTTTCCCATTCAAATGCATGTAACAGTGAGAAACGCATTGTCTTGGCGAAAGAAAGAGGTTTTGCAGCCGTTTGAGCTAAGATTTTAACAACATGTAACTTTTGATAGAAGACTCAGACAAACATGTTTATGGCTTTATCTTATAAAACTCAATAACTCCGTGCTGGGCAAACAGGTTTTGCAGCCGTTTGAGCTAAGATTTTAAAATTATTCACATAATGAAAACCTATACTTTGTCTCGGGTGAGTTTCCCATTCAAATGCATGTAACAGTGAGAAACGCATTGTCTTGGCGAAAGAAAGCGTTTTTGAACAACTTCATATAAATCGCTGTAACTTTTGATAGAAGACTCAGACAAACATGTTCATGGCTTTATCTTATAAAACTCAATATCTCCGTGCTGGGCAAACAGGTTTTGCAGCCGTTTGAGCTAAGATTTTAAAATTATTCACATAATGAAAACCTATACTTTTTTTCAGGCGAGTTTCCCATTCAAATGCATGTAACAGTGAGAAACGCATTGTCTTGGCGAAAGAAAGCGTTTTTGAACAACTTCATATAAATCGCTGTAACTTTTGATAGAAGACTCAGACAAACATGTTTATGGCTTTATCTTATAAAACTCAATATCTCCGTGTTGGGCAAACAGGTTTTGCAGCCGTTTGAGCTAAGATTTTAAAATTATTCACATAATGAAAACCTATACTTTGTCTCGGGCGAGTTTACCAATCAAATGCATGTAACAGTGAGAAACGCATTGTCTTGGCGAAAGAAAGAGGTTTTGCAGCCGTTTGAGCTAAGATTTTAAAATTATTCACATAATGAAAACCTATACTTTGTTTCAGGCGAGTTTCCCATTCAAATGCATGTAACAGTGAGAAACACACTGTCTTGGCGAAATAAAGCGTTTTTGTACAACTTCATATAAATCGCTGTAACTTTTGATAGAAGACTCAGACAAACATGTTTATGGCTTTATCTTATAAAACTCAATATCTCCGTGCTGGGCAAACAGGTTTTGCAGCCGTTTGAGCTAAGATTTTAAAATTATTCACATAATGAAAACCTATACTTTGTCTCGGGTGAGTTTCCCATTCAAATGCATGTAACAGTGAGAAACACACTGTCTTGGCGAAATAAAGCGTTTTTGTACAACTTCATATAAATCGCTGTAACTTTTGATAGAAGACTCAGACAAACATGTTTATGGCTTTATCTTATAAAACTCAATATCTCCGTGCTGGGCAAACAGGTTTTGCAGCCGTTTGAGCTAAGATTTTAAAATTATTCACATAATGAAAACCTATACTTTGTCTCGGGTGAGTTTCCCATTCAAATGCATGTAACAGTGAGAAACGCATTGTCTTGGCGAAAGAAAGCGTTTTTGAACAACTTCATATAAATCGCTGTAACTTTTGATAGAAGACTCAGACAAACATGTTCATGGCTTTATCTTATAAAACTCAATATCTCCGTGCTGGGCAAACAGGTTTTGCAGCCGTTTGAGCTAAGATTTTAAAATTATTCACATAATGAAAACCTATACTTTGTCTCGGGTGAGTTTCCCATTCAAATGCATGTAACAGTGAGAAACGCATTGTTTTGGCGAAAGAAAGCGTTTTCGTACAACTTCATATAAATCGCTGTAACTTTTGATAGAAGACTCAGACAAACATGTTTATGGCTTTATCTTATAAAACTCAATATCTCCGTGTTGGGCAAACAGGTTTTGCAGCCGTTTGAGCTAAGATTTTAAAATTATTCACATAATGAAAACCTATACTTTGTCTCAGGCGAGTTTCTCATTCAAATGCATGTAACTGTGAGAAACGCATTGTCTTGGCGAAATAAAGCGTTTTTGAACAACTTCATATAAATCGCTGTAACTTTTGATAGAAGACTCAGACAAACATGTTCATGGCTTTATCTTATAAAACTCAATATCTCCGTGCTGGGCAAACAGGTTTTGCAGCCGTTTGAGCTAAGATTTTAAAATTATTCACATAATGAAAACCTATACTTTGTTTCAGGCGAGTTTCCCATTCAAATGCATGTAACAGTGAGAAACGCATTGTCTTGGCGAAAGAAAGCATTTTCGTACAACTTCATATAAATCGCTGTAACTTTTGATAGAACACTCAGACAAACATGTTTATGGCTTTATCTTATAAAACTCAATATCTCCGTGCTGGGCAAACAGGTTTTGCAGCCGTTTGAGCTAAGATTTTAAAATTATTCACATAATGAAAACCTATACTTTGTCTCGGGTGAGTTTCCCATTCAAATGCATGTAACAGTGAGAAACGCATTGTCTTGGCGAAAGAAAGAGGTTTTGCAGCCGTTTGAGCTAAGATTTTAAAATTATTCACATAATGAAAACCTATACTTTGTTTCAGGCGAGTTTCCCATTCAAATGCATGTAACAGTGAGAAACACACTGTCTTGGCGAAATAAAGCGTTTTTGTACAACTTCATATAAATCGCTGTAACTTTTGATAGAAGACTCAGACAAACATGTTTATGGCTTTATCTTATAAAACTCAATATCTCCGTGCTGGGCAAACAGGTTTTGCAGCCGTTTGAGCTAAGATTTTAAAATTATTCACATAATGAAAACCTATACTTTGTCTCGGGTGAGTTTCCCATTCAAATGCATGTAACAGTGAGAAACGCATTGTCTTGGCGAAAGAAAGCGTTTTTGAACAACTTCATATAAATCGCTGTAACTTTTGATAGAAGACTCAGACAAACATGTTTATGGCTTTATCTTATAAAACTCAATATCTCCGTGTTGGGCAAACAGGTTTTGCAGCCGTTTGAGCTAAGATTTTAAAATTATTCACATAATGAAAACCTATACTTTGTCTCGGGCGAGTTTACCATTCAAATGCATGTAACAGTGAGAAACGCATTGTCTTGGCGAAAGAAAGAGGTTTTGCAGCCGTTTGAGCTAAGATTTTAAAATTATTCACATAATGAAAACCTATACTTTGTTTCAGGCGAGTTTCCCATTCAAATGCATGTAACAGTGAGAAACACACTGTCTTGGCGAAATAAAGCGTTTTTGTACAACTTCATATAAATCGCTGTAACTTTTGATAGAAGACTCAGACAAACATGTTTATGGCTTTATCTTATAAAACTCAATATCTCCGTGCTGGGCAAACAGGTTTTGCAGCCGTTTGAGCTAAGATTTTAAAATTATTCACATAATGAAAACCTATACTTTGTCTCGGGTGAGTTTCCCATTCAAATGCATGTAACAGTGAGAAACGCATTGTCTTGGCGAAAGAAAGCGTTTTTGAACAACTTCATATAAATCGCTGTAACTTTTGATAGAAGACTCAGACAAACATGTTCATGGCTTTATCTTATAAAACTCAATATCTCCGTGCTGGGCAAACAGGTTTTGCAGCCGTTTGAGCTAAGATTTTAAAATTATTCACATAATGAAAACCTATACTTTGTTTCAGGCGAGTTTCCCATTCAAATGCATGTAACAGTGAGAAACACACTGTCTTGGCGAAAGAAAGCGTTTTTGAACAACTTCATATAAATCGCTGTAACTTTTGATAGAGGTCTCAGACAAACATGTTCATGGCTTTATCTTATAAAACTCAATATCTCCGTGTTGGGCAAACAGGTTTTGCAGCCGATTGAGCTAAGATTTAAAAATTATTCACATAATGAAAACCTATACTTTGTCTCGGGCGAGTTTCCCATTCAAATGCATGTAACAGTGAGAAACGCATTGTCTTGGCGAAAGAAAGCGTTTTTGAACAACTTCATATAAATCGCTGTAACTTTTGATAGAAGACTCAGACAAACATGTTTATGGCTTTATCTTATAAAACTCAATATCTCCGTGCTGGGCAAACAGGTTTTGCAGCCGTTTGAGCTAAGATTTTAAAATTATTCACATAATGAAAACCTATACTTTGTCTCGGGTGAGTTTCCCATTCAAATGCATGTAACAGTGAGAAACGCATTGTTTTGGCGAAAGAAAGCGTTTTCGTACAACTTCATATAAATCGCTGTAACTTTTGATAGAAGACTCAGACAAACATGTTTATGGCTTTATCTTATAAAACTCAATATCTCCGTGTTGGGCAAACAGGTTTTGCAGCCGTTTGAGCTAAGATTTTAAAATTATTCACATAATGAAAACCTATACTTTGTTTCAGGCGAGTTTCCCATTCAAATGCATGTAACAGTGAGAAACGCATTGTCTTGGCGAAAGAAAGAGGTTTTGCAGCCGTTTGAGCTAAGATTTTAAAATTATTCACATAATGAAAACCTATACTTTGTTTCAGGCGAGTTTCCCATTCAAATGCATGTAACAGTGAGAAACACACTGTCTTGGCGAAATAAAGCGTTTTTGTACAACTTCATATAAATCGCTGTAACTTTTGATAGAAGACTCAGACAAACATGTTTATGGCTTTATCTTATAAAACTCAATATCTCCGTGCTGGGCAAACAGGTTTTGCAGCCGTTTGAGCTAAGATTTTAAAATTATTCACATAATGAAAACCTATACTTTGTCTCGGGTGAGTTTCCCATTCAAATGCATGTAACAGTGAGAAACGCATTGTCTTGGCGAAAGAAAGCGTTTTTGAACAACTTCATATAAATCGCTGTAACTTTTGATAGAAGACTCAGACAAACATGTTTATGGCTTTATCTTATAAAACTCAATATCTCCGTGCTGGGCAAACAGGTTTTGCAGCCGTTTGAGCTAAGATTTTAAAATTATTCACATAATGAAAACCTATACTTTGTCTCGGGTGAGTTTCCCATTCAAATGCATGTAACAGTGAGAAACGCATTGTCTTGGCGAAAGAAAGCGTTTTTGAACAACTTCATATAAATCGCTGTAACTTTTGATAGAAGACTCAGACAAACATGTTCATGGCTTTATCTTATAAAACTCAATATCTCCGTGCTGGGCAAACAGGTTTTGCAGCCGTTTGAGCTAAGATTTTAAAATTATTCACATAATGAAAACCTATACTTTGTTTCAGGCGAGTTTCCCATTCAAATGCATGTAACAGTGAGAAACACACTGTCTTGGCGAAAGAAAGCGTTTTTGAACAAATTTATATAAATCGCTGTAACTTTTGATAGAGGTCTCAGACAAACATGTTCATGGCTTTATCTTATAAAACTCAATATCTCCGTGCTGGGCAAACAGGTTTTGCAGCCGATTGAGCTAAGATTTAAAAATTATTCACATAATGAAAACCTATACTTTGTCTCGGGCGAGTTTCCCATTCAAATGCATGTAACAGTGAGAAACGCATTGTCTTGGCGAAAGAAAGCGTTTTTGAACAACTTCATATAAATCGCTGTAACTTTTGATAGAAGACTCAGACAAACATGTTTATGGCTTTATCTTATAAAACTCAATATCTCCGTGCTGGGCAAACAGGTTTTGCAGCCGTTTGAGCTAAGATTTTAAAATTATTCACATAATGAAAACCTATACTTTGTTTCAGGCGAGTTTCCCATTCAAATGCATGTAACAGTGAGAAACACACTGTCTTGGCGAAATAAAGCGTTTTTGAACAACTTCATATAAATCGCTGTAACTTTTGATAGAGGTCTCAGACAAACATGTTCATGGCTTTATCTTATAAAACTCAATATCTCCGTGCTGGGCAAACAGGTTTTGCAGCCGATTGAGCTAAGATTTAAAAATTATTCACATAATGAAAACCTATACTTTGTCTCAGGCGAGTTTCCCATTCAAATGCATGTAACAGTGAGAAACGCATTGTCTTGGCGAAAGAAAGCGTTTTTGAACAACTTCATATAAATCGCTGTAACTTTTGATAGAAGACTCAGACAAACATGTTTATGGCTTTATCTTATAAAACTCAATATCTCCGTGCTGGGCAAACAGGTTTTGCAGCCGTTTGAGCTAAGATTTTAAAATTATTCACATAATGAAAACCTATACTTTGTCTCGGGTGAGTTTCCCATTCAAATGCATGTAACAGTGAGAAACGCATTGTCTTGGCGAAAGAAAGCGTTTTTGAACAACTTCATATAAATCGCTGTAACTTTTGATAGAAGACTCAGACAAACATGTTTATGGCTTTATCTTATAAAACTCAATATCTCCGTGCTGGGCAAACAGGTTTTGCAGCCGTTTGAGCTAAGATTTTAAAATTATTCACATAATGAAAACCTATACTTTGTTTCAGGCGAGTTTCCCATTCAAATGCATGTAACAGTGAGAAACACACTGTCTTGGCGAAATAAAGCGTTTTTGAACAACTTCATATAAATCGCTGTAACTTTTGATAGAGGTCTCAGACAAACATGTTCATGGCTTTATCTTATAAAACTCAATATCTCCGTGCTGGGCAAACAGGTTTTGCAGCCGATTGAGCTAAGATTTAAAAATTATTCACATAATGAAAACCTATACTTTGTCTCAGGCGAGTTTCCCATTCAAATGCATGTAACAGTGAGAAACGCATTGTCTTGGCGAAAGAAAGCGTTTTTGAACAACTTCATATAAATCGCTGTAACTTTTGATAGAAGACTCAGACAAACATGTTTATGGCTTTATCTTATAAAACTCAATATCTCCGTGCTGGGCAAACAGGTTTTGCAGCCGTTTGAGCTAAGATTTTAAAATTATTCACATAATGAAAACCTATACTTTGTCTCGGGTGAGTTTCCCATTCAAATGCATGTAACAGTGAGAAACGCATTGTCTTGGCGAAAGAAAGCGTTTTTGAACAACTTCATATAAATCGCTGTAACTTTTGATAGAAGACTCAGACAAACATGTTCATGGCTTTATCTTATAAAACTCAATATCTCCGTGCTGGGCAAACAGGTTTTGCAGCCTTTTGAGCTAAGATTTTAAAATTATTCACATAATGAAAACCTATACTTTGTCTCGGGTGAGTTTCCCATTCAAATGCATGTAACAGTGAGAAACGCATTGTCTTGGCGAAAGAAAGAGGTTTTGCAGCCGTTTGAGCTAAGATTTTAAAATTATTCACATAATGAAAACCTATACTTTGTTTCAGGCGAGTTTCCCATTCAAATGCATGTAACAGTGAGAAACGCATTGTCTTGGCGAAAGAAAGCGTTTTTGAACAACTTCATATAAATCGCTGTAACTTTTGATAGAGGTCTCAGACACACATGTTTATGGCTTTATCTTATAAAACTCAATATCTCCGTGCTGGGCAAACAGGTTTTGCAGCCGTTTGAGCTAAGATTTTAAAATTATTCACATAATGAAAACCTATACTTTGTTTCAGGCGAGTTTCCCATTCAAATGCATGTAACAGTGAGAAACACACTGTCTTGGCGAAAGAAAGCGTTTTTGTACAACTTCATATAAATCGCTGTAACTTTTGATAGAAGACTCAGACAAACATGTTCATGGCTTTATCTTATAGAACTCAATATCCCCGTGCTGGGCAGCCGTTTGAGCTAAGATTTTAAAATTATTCACATAATGAAAACCTATACTTTGTCTGAGGCGAGTTTCCCATTCAAATGCATGTAACAGTGAGAAACACACTGTCTTGGCGAAAGAAAGCGTTTTTGAACAACTTCATATAAATCGCTGTAACTTTTGATAGAGGTCTCAGACAAACATGTTTATGGCTTTATCTTATAGAACTCAATATCTCCGTGCTGGGCAAACAGGTTTTGCAGCCGTTTGAGCTAAGATTTTAAAATTATTCACATAATGAAAACCTATACTTTGTCTCAGGCGAGTTTCCCATTCAAATGCATGTAACAGTGAGAAACGCATTGTCTTGGCGAAATAAAGCGTTTTTGAACAACTTCATATAAATCGCTGTAACTTTTGATAGAGGACTCAGACACACATGTTTATGGCTTTATCTTATAGAAGTCAATATCCCCGTGCTGGGCAAACAGGTTTTGCAGCCGTTTGAGCTAAGATTTTAAAATTATTCACATAATGAAAACCTATACTTTGTCTCAGGCGAGTTTCCCATTCAAATGCATGTAACAGTGAGAAACGCATTGTCTTGGCGAAAGAAAGCGTTTTTGAACAACTTCATATAAATCGCTGTAACTTTTGATAGAGGACTCAGACAAACATGTTTATGGCTTCATCTTATAGAACTCAATATCCCCGTGCTGGGCAAACAGGTTTTGCAGCCGTTTGAGCTAAGATTTTAAAATTATTCACATAATGAAAACCTATACTTTGTCTCAGGCGAGTTTCCCATTCAAATGCATGTAACTGTGAGAAACGCATTGTCTTGGCGAAATAAAGCGTTTTTGAACAACTTCATATAAATCGCTGTAACTTTTGATAGAAGACTCAGACAAACATGTTCATGGCTTTATCTTATAAAACTCAATATCTCCGTGCTGGGCAAACAGGTTTTGCAGCCGTTTGAGCTAAGATTTTAAAATTATTCACATAATGAAAACCTATACTTTGTTTCAGGCGAGTTTCCCATTCAAATGCATGTAACAGTGAGAAACGCATTGTCTTGGCGAAAGAAAGCATTTTCGTACAACTTCATATAAATCGCTGTAACTTTTGATAGAACACTCAGACAAACATGTTTATGGCTTTATCTTATAAAACTCAATATCTCCGTGCTGGGCAAACAGGTTTTGCAGCCGTTTGAGCTAAGATTTTAAAATTATTCACATAATGAAAACCTATACTTTGTCTCGGGTGAGTTTCCCATTCAAATGCATGTAACAGTGAGAAACGCATTGTCTTGGCGAAAGAAAGAGGTTTTGCAGCCGTTTGAGCTAAGATTTTAAAATTATTCACATAATGAAAACCTATACTTTGTTTCAGGCGAGTTTCCCATTCAAATGCATGTAACAGTGAGAAACGCATTGTCTTGGCGAAATAAAGCGTTTTTGAACAACTTCATATAAATCGCTGTAACTTTTGATAGAAGACTCAGACAAACATGTTCATGGCTTTATCTTATAAAACTCAATATCTCCGTGCTGGGCAAACAGGTTTTGCAGCCGTTTGAGCTAAGATTTTAAAATTATTCACATAATGAAAACCTATACTTTGTTTCAGGCGAGTTTCCCATTCAAATGCATGTAACAGTGAGAAACACACTGTCTTGGCGAAAGAAAGCGTTTTTGAACAACTTCATATAAATCGCTGTAACTTTTGATAGAGGTCTCAGACAAACATGTTCATGGCTTTATCTTATAAAACTCAATATCTCCGTGCTGGGCAAACAGGTTTTGCAGCCGATTGAGCTAAGATTTAAAAATTATTCACATAATGAAAACCTATACTTTGTCTCGGGCGAGTTTCCCATTCAAATGCATGTAACAGTGAGAAACGCATTGTCTTGGCGAAAGAAAGCGTTTTTGAACAACTTCATATAAATCGCTGTAACTTTTGATAGAAGACTCAGACAAACATGTTTATGGCTTTATCTTATAAAACTCAATATCTCCGTGCTGGGCAAACAGGTTTTGCAGCCGTTTGAGCTAAGATTTTAAAATTATTCACATAATGAAAACCTATACTTTGTCTCGGGTGAGTTTCCCATTCAAATGCATGTAACAGTGAGAAACGCATTGTTTTGGCGAAAGAAAGCGTTTTCGTACAACTTCATATAAATCGCTGTAACTTTTGATAGAAGACTCAGACAAACATGTTTATGGCTTTATCTTATAAAACTCAATATCTCCGTGTTGGGCAAACAGGTTTTGCAGCCGTTTGAGCTAAGATTTTAAAATTATTCACATAATGAAAACCTATACTTTGTTTCAGGCGAGTTTCCCATTCAAATGCATGTAACAGTGAGAAACGCATTGTCTTGGCGAAAGAAAGAGGTTTTGCAGCCGTTTGAGCTAAGATTTTAAAATTATTCACATAATGAAAACCTATACTTTGTTTCAGGCGAGTTTCCCATTCAAATGCATGTAACAGTGAGAAACGCATTGTCTTGGCGAAAGAAAGCGTTTTTGAACAACTTCATATAAATCGCTGTAACTTTTGATAGAAGACTCAGACAAACATGTTTATGGCTTTATCTTATAAAACTCAATATCTCCGTGTTGGGCAAACAGGTTTTGCAGCCGTTTGAGCTAAGATTTTAAAATTATTCACATAATGAAAACCTATACTTTGTCTCGGGCGAGTTTACCATTCAAATGCATGTAACAGTGAGAAACGCATTGTCTTGGCGAAAGAAAGAGGTTTTGCAGCCGTTTGAGCTAAGATTTTAAAATTATTCACATAATGAAAACCTATACTTTGTTTCAGGCGAGTTTCCCATTCAAATGCATGTAACAGTGAGAAACACACTGTCTTGGCGAAATAAAGCGTTTTTGTACAACTTCATATAAATCGCTGTAACTTTTGATAGAAGACTCAGACAAACATGTTTATGGCTTTATCTTATAAAACTCAATATCTCCGTGCTGGGCAAACAGGTTTTGCAGCCGTTTGAGCTAAGATTTTAAAATTATTCACATAATGAAAACCTATACTTTGTCTCGGGTGAGTTTCCCATTCAAATGCATGTAACAGTGAGAAACGCATTGTCTTGGCGAAAGAAAGCGTTTTTGAACAACTTCATATAAATCGCTGTAACTTTTGATAGAAGACTCAGACAAACATGTTCATGGCTTTATCTTATAAAACTCAATATCTCCGTGCTGGGCAAACAGGTTTTACAGCCGTTTGAGCTAAGATTTTAAAATTATTCACATAATGAAAACCTATACTTTGTCTCGGGCGAGTTTCCCATTCAAATGCATGTAACAGTGAGAAACGCATTGTCTTGGCGAAAGAAAGAGGTTTTGCAACCGTTTGAGCTAAGATTTTAAAATTATTCACATAATGAAAACCTATACTTTGTCTGGGGCGAGTTTCCCATTCAAATGCATGTAACAGTGAGAAACACACTGTCTTGGCGAAAGAAAGCGTTTTTGAACAACTTCATATAAATCGCTGTAACTTTTGATAGAGGTCTCAGACAAACATGTTCATGGCTTTATCTTATAAAACTCAATATCTCCGTGCTGGGCAAACAGGTTTTGCAGCCGATTGAGCTAAGATTTAAAAATTATTCACATAATGAAAACCTATACTTTGTCTCGGGCGAGTTTCCCATTCAAATGCATGTAACAGTGAGAAACGCATTGTCTTGGCGAAAGAAAGCGTTTTTGAACAACTTCATATAAATCGCTGTAACTTTTGATAGAAGACTCAGACAAACATGTTTATGGCTTTATCTTATAAAACTCAATATCTCCGTGCTGGGCAAACAGGTTTTGCAGCCGTTTGAGCTAAGATTTTAAAATTATTCACATAATGAAAACCTATACTTTGTCTCGGGTGAGTTTCCCATTCAAATGCATGTAACAGTGAGAAACGCATTGTTTTGGCGAAAGAAAGCGTTTTCGTACAACTTCATATAAATCGCTGTAACTTTTGATAGAAGACTCAGACAAACATGTTTATGGCTTTATCTTATAAAACTCAATATCTCCGTGTTGGGCAAACAGGTTTTGCAGCCGTTTGAGCTAAGATTTTAAAATTATTCACATAATGAAAACCTATACTTTGTTTCAGGCGAGTTTCCCATTCAAATGCATGTAACAGTGAGAAACGCATTGTCTTGGCGAAAGAAAGAGGTTTTGCAGCCGTTTGAGCTAAGATTTTAAAATTATTCACATAATGAAAACCTATACTTTGTTTCAGGCGAGTTTCCCATTCAAATGCATGTAACAGTGAGAAACGCATTGTCTTGGCGAAATAAAGCGTTTTTGAACAACTTCATATAAATCGCTGTAACTTTTGATAGAAGACTCAGACAAACATGTTCATGGCTTTATCTTATAAAACTCAATATCTCCGTGCTGGGCAAACAGGTTTTGCAGCCGTTTGAGCTAAGATTTTAAAATTATTCACATAATGAAAACCTATACTTTGTTTCAGGCGAGTTTCCCATTCAAATGCATGTAACAGTGAGAAACGCATTGTCTTGGCGAAAGAAAGCATTTTCGTACAACTTCATATAAATCGCTGTAACTTTTGATAGAACACTCAGACAAACATGTTTATGGCTTTATCTTATAAAACTCAATATCTCCGTGCTGGGCAAACAGGTTTTGCAGCCGTTTGAGCTAAGATTTTAAAATTATTCACATAATGAAAACCTATACTTTGTCTCGGGTGAGTTTCCCATTCAAATGCATGTAACAGTGAGAAACGCATTGTCTTGGCGAAAGAAAGAGGTTTTGCAGCCGTTTGAGCTAAGATTTTAAAATTATTCACATAATGAAAACCTATACTTTGTTTCAGGCGAGTTTCCCATTCAAATGCATGTAACAGTGAGAAACACACTGTCTTGGCGAAAGAAAGCGTTTTTGAACAACTTCATATAAATCGCTGTAACTTTTGATAGAAGACTCAGACAAACATGTTCATGGCTTTATCTTATAAAACTCAATATCTCCGTGCTGGGCAAACAGGTTTTGCAGCCGTTTGAGCTAAGATTTTAAAATTATTCACATAATGAAAACCTATACTTTGTTTCAGGCGAGTTTCCCATTCAAATGCATGTAACAGTGAGAAACACACTGTCTTGGCGAAAGAAAGCGTTTTTGAACAACTTCATATAAATCGCTGTAACTTTTGATAGAAGACTCAGACAAACATGTTTATGGCTTTATCTTATAAAACTCAATATCTCCGTGCTGGGCAAACAGGTTTTGCAGCCGTTTGAGCTAAGATTTTAAAATTATTCACATAATGAAAACCTATACTTTGTCTCGGGTGAGTTTCCCATTCAAATGCATGTAACAGTGAGAAACGCATTGTTTTGGCGAAAGAAAGCGTTTTCGTACAACTTCATATAAATCGCTGTAACTTTTGATAGAAGACTCAGACAAACATGTTTATGGCTTTATCTTATAAAACTCAATATCTCCGTGTTGGGCAAACAGGTTTTGCAGCCGTTTGAGCTAAGATTTTAAAATTATTCACATAATGAAAACCTATACTTTGTTTCAGGCGAGTTTCCCATTCAAATGCATGTAACAGTGAGAAACGCATTGTCTTGGCGAAAGAAAGAGGTTTTGCAGCCGTTTGAGCTAAGATTTTAAAATTATTCACATAATGAAAACCTATACTTTGTTTCAGGCGAGTTTCCCATTCAAATGCATGTAACAGTGAGAAACGCATTGTCTTGGCGAAAGAAAGCGTTTTTGAACAACTTCATATAAATCGCTGTAACTTTTGATAGAAGACTCAGACAAACATGTTTATGGCTTTATCTTATAAAACTCAATATCTCCGTGTTGGGCAAACAGGTTTTGCAGCCGTTTGAGCTAAGATTTTAAAATTATTCACATAATGAAAACCTATACTTTGTCTCGGGCGAGTTTACCATTCAAATGCATGTAACAGTGAGAAACGCATTGTCTTGGCGAAAGAAAGAGGTTTTGCAGCCGTTTGAGCTAAGATTTTAAAATTATTCACATAATGAAAACCTATACTTTGTTTCAGGCGAGTTTCCCATTCAAATGCATGTAACAGTGAGAAACACACTGTCTTGGCGAAATAAAGCGTTTTTGTACAACTTCATATAAATCGCTGTAACTTTTGATAGAAGACTCAGACAAACATGTTTATGGCTTTATCTTATAAAACTCAATATCTCCGTGCTGGGCAAACAGGTTTTGCAGCCGTTTGAGCTAAGATTTTAAAATTATTCACATAATGAAAACCTATACTTTGTCTCGGGTGAGTTTCCCATTCAAATGCATGTAACAGTGAGAAACGCATTGTCTTGGCGAAAGAAAGCGTTTTTGAACAACTTCATATAAATCGCTGTAACTTTTGATAGAAGACTCAGACAAACATGTTCATGGCTTTATCTTATAAAACTCAATATCTCCGTGCTGGGCAAACAGGTTTTGCAGCCGTTTGAGCTAAGATTTTAAAATTATTCACATAATGAAAACCTATACTTTGTTTCAGGCGAGTTTCCCATTCAAATGCATGTAACAGTGAGAAACACACTGTCTTGGCGAAATAAAGCGTTTTTGAACAAATTCATATAAATCGCTGTAACTTTTGATAGAGGTCTCAGACAAACATGTTCATGGCTTTATCTTATAAAACTCAATATCTCCGTGCTGGGCAAACAGGTTTTGCAGCCGATTGAGCTAAGATTTAAAAATTATTCACATAATGAAAACCTATACTTTGTCTCGGGCGAGTTTCCCATTCAAATGCATGTAACAGTGAGAAACGCATTGTCTTGGCGAAAGAAAGCGTTTTTGAACAACTTCATATAAATCGCTGTAACTTTTGATAGAAGACTCAGACAAACATGTTTATGGCTTTATCTTATAAAACTCAATATCTCCGTGCTGGGCAAGCAGGTTTTGCAGCCGTTTGAGCTAAGATTTTAAAATTATTCACATAATGAAAACCTATACTTTGTCTCGGGTGAGTTTCCCATTCAAATGCATGTAACAGTGAGAAACGCATTGTCTTGGCGAAAGAAAGCGTTTTTGAACAACTTCATATAAATCGCTGTAACTTTTGATAGAAGACTCAGACAAACATGTTTATGGCTTTATCTTATAAAACTCAATATCTCCGTGCTGGGCAAACAGGTTTTGCAGCCGTTTGAGCTAAGATTTTAAAATTATTCACATAATGAAAACCTATACTTTGTTTCAGGCGAGTTTCCCATTCAAATGCATGTAACAGTGAGAAACACACTGTCTTGGCGAAATAAAGCGTTTTTGAACAACTTCATATAAATCGCTGTAACTTTTGATAGAGGTCTCAGACAAACATGTTCATGGCTTTATCTTATAAAACTCAATATCTCCGTGCTGGGCAAACAGGTTTTGCAGCCGATTGAGCTAAGATTTAAAAATTATTCACATAATGAAAACCTATACTTTGTCTCAGGCGAGTTTCCCATTCAAATGCATGTAACAGTGAGAAACGCATTGTCTTGGCGAAAGAAAGCGTTTTTGAACAACTTCATATAAATCGCTGTAACTTTTGATAGAAGACTCAGACAAACATGTTTATGGCTTTATCTTATAAAACTCAATATCTCCGTGCTGGGCAAACAGGTTTTGCAGCCGTTTGAGCTAAGATTTTAAAATTATTCACATAATGAAAACCTATACTTTGTCTCGGGTGAGTTTCCCATTCAAATGCATGTAACAGTGAGAAACGCATTGTCTTGGCGAAAGAAAGCGTTTTTGAACAACTTCATATAAATCGCTGTAACTTTTGATAGAAGACTCAGACAAACATGTTCATGGCTTTATCTTATAAAACTCAATATCTCCGTGCTGGGCAAACAGGTTTTGCAGCCGTTTGAGCTAAGATTTTAAAATTATTCACATAATGAAAACCTATACTTTGTCTCGGGTGAGTTTCCCATTCAAATGCATGTAACAGTGAGAAACGCATTGTCTTGGCGAAAGAAAGCGTTTTTGAACAACTTCATATAAATCGCTGTAACTTTTGATAGAAGACTCAGACAAACATGTTTATGGCTTTATCTTATAAAACTCAATATCTCCGTGTTGGGCAAACAGGTTTTGCAGCCGTTTGAGCTAAGATTTTAAAATTATTCACATAATGAAAACCTATACTTTGTCTCGGGCGAGTTTACCATTCAAATGCATGTAACAGTGAGAAACGCATTGTCTTGGCGAAAGAAAGAGGTTTTGCAGCCGTTTGAGCTAAGATTTTAAAATTATTCACATAATGAAAACCTATACTTTGTTTCAGGCGAGTTTCCCATTCAAATGCATGTAACAGTGAGAAACACACTGTCTTGGCGAAATAAAGCGTTTTTGTACAACTTCATATAAATCGCTGTAACTTTTGATAGAAGACTCAGACAAACATGTTTATGGCTTTATCTTATAAAACTCAATATCTCCGTGCTGGGCAAACAGGTTTTGCAGCCGTTTGAGCTAAGATTTTAAAATTATTCACATAATGAAAACCTATACTTTGTCTCGGGTGAGTTTCCCATTCAAATGCATGTAACAGTGAGAAACGCATTGTCTTGGCGAAAGAAAGCGTTTTTGAACAACTTCATATAAATCGCTGTAACTTTTGATAGAAGACTCAGACAAACATGTTCATGGCTTTATCTTATAAAACTCAATATCTCCGTGCTGGGCAAACAGGTTTTGCAGCCGTTTGAGCTAAGATTTTAAAATTATTCACATAATGAAAACCTATACTTTTTTTCAGGCGAGTTTCCCATTCAAATGCATGTAACAGTGAGAAACGCATTGTCTTGGCGAAAGAAAGCGTTTTTGAACAACTTCATATAAATCGCTGTAACTTTTGATAGAAGACTCAGACAAACATGTTTATGGCTTTATCTTATAAAACTCAATATCTCCGTGTTGGGCAAACAGGTTTTGCAGCCGTTTGAGCTAAGATTTTAAAATTATTCACATAATGAAAACCTATACTTTGTCTCGGGCGAGTTTACCATTCAAATGCATGTAACAGTGAGAAACGCATTGTCTTGGCGAAAGAAAGAGGTTTTGCAGCCGTTTGAGCTAAGATTTTAAAATTATTCACATAATGAAAACCTATACTTTGTTTCAGGCGAGTTTCCCATTCAAATGCATGTAACAGTGAGAAACACACTGTCTTGGCGAAATAAAGCGTTTTTGTACAACTTCATATAAATCGCTGTAACTTTTGATAGAAGACTCAGACAAACATGTTTATGGCTTTATCTTATAAAACTCAATATCTCCGTGCTGGGCAAACAGGTTTTGCAGCCGTTTGAGCTAAGATTTTAAAATTATTCACATAATGAAAACCTATACTTTGTCTCGGGTGAGTTTCCCATTCAAATGCATGTAACAGTGAGAAACGCATTGTCTTGGCGAAAGAAAGCATTTTTGAACAACTTCATATAAATCGCTGTAACTTTTGATAGAAGACTCAGACAAACATGTTCATGGCTTTATCTTATAAAACTCAATATCTCCGTGCTGGGCAAACAGGTTTTGCAGCCGTTTGAGCTAAGATTTTAAAATTATTCACATAATGAAAACCTATACTTTGTTTCAGGCGAGTTTCCCATTCAAATGCATGTAACAGTGAGAAACACACTGTCTTGGTGAAAGAAAGCGTTTTTGAACAACTTCATATAAATCGCTGTAACTTTTGATAGAGGTCTCAGACAAACATGTTCATGGCTTTATCTTATAAAACTCAATATCTCCGTGCTGGGCAAACAGGTTTTGCAGCCGATTGAGCTAAGATTTAAAAATTATTCACATAATGAAAACCTATACTTTGTCTCGGGCGAGTTTCCCATTCAAATGCATGTAACAGTGAGAAACGCATTGTCTTGGCGAAAGAAAGCGTTTTTGAACAACTTCATATAAATCGCTGTAACTTTTGATAGAAGACTCAGACAAACATGTTTATGGCTTTATCTTATAAAACTCAATATCTCCGTGCTGGGCAAACAGGTTTTGCAGCCGTTTGAGCTAAGATTTTAAAATTATTCACATAATGAAAACCTATACTTTGTCTCGGGTGAGTTTCCCATTCAAATGCATGTAACAGTGAGAAACGCATTGTCTTGGCGAAAGAAAGCGTTTTCGTACAACTTCATATAAATCGCTGTAACTTTTGATAGAAGACTCAGACAAACATGTTTATGGCTTTATCTTATAAAACTCAATATCTCCGTGCTGGGCAAACAGGTTTTGCAGCCGTTTGAGTTAAGATTTTAAAATTATTCACATAATGAAAACCTATACTTTGTTTCAGGCGAGTTTCCCATTCAAATGCATGTAACAGTGAGAAACGCATTGTCTTGGCGAAAGAAAGCGTTTTTGAACAACTTCATATAAATCGCTGTAACTTTTGATAGAAGACTCAGACAAACATGTTTATGGCTTTATCTTATAAAACTCAATATCTCCGTGTTGGGCAAACAGGTTTTGCAGCCGTTTGAGCTAAGATTTTAAAATTATTCACATAATGAAAACCTATACTTTGTCTCGGGCGAGTTTACCATTCAAATGCATGTAACAGTGAGAAACGCATTGTCTTGGCGAAAGAAAGAGGTTTTGCAGCCGTTTGAGCTAAGATTTTAAAATTATTCACATAATGAAAACCTATACTTTGTTTCAGGCGAGTTTCCCATTCAAATGCATGTAACAGTGAGAAACACACTGTCTTGGCGAAATAAAGCGTTTTTGAACAACTTCATATAAATCGCTGTAACTTTTGATAGAGGTCTCACACAAACATGTTCATGGCTTTATCTTATAAAACTCAATATCTCCGTGCTGGGCAAACAGGTTTTGCAGCCGATTGAGCTAAGATTTAAAAATTATTCACATAATGAAAACCTATACTTTGTCTCGGGCGAGTTTCCCATTCAAATGCATGTAACAGTGAGAAACGCATTGTCTTGGCGAAAGAAAGCGTTTTTGAACAACTTCATATAAATCGCTGTAACTTTTGATAGAAGACTCAGACAAACATGTTTATGGCTTTATCTTATAAAACTCAATATCTCCGTGCTGGGCAAACAGGTTTTGCAGCCGTTTGAGCTAAGATTTTAAAATTATTCACATAATGAAAACCTATACTTTGTCTGGGGCGAGTTTCCCATTCAAATGCATGTAACAGTGAGAAACGCATTGTCTTGGCGAAAGAAAGCGTTTTTGAACAACTTCATATAAATCGCTGTAACTTTTGATAGAAGACTCAGACAAACATGTTTATGGCTTTATCTTATAAAACTCAATATCTCCGTGCTGGGCAAACAGGTTTTGCAGCCGATTGAGCTAAGATTTTAAAATTATTCACATAATGAAAACCTATACTTTGTCTCGGGTGAGTTTCCCATTCAAATGCATGTAACAGTGAGAAACGCATTGTCTTGGCGAAAGAAAGCGTTTTCGTACAACTTCATATAAATCGCTGTAACTTTTGATAGAAGACTCAGACAAACATGTTTATGGCTTTATCTTATAAAACTCAATATCTCCGTGTTGGGCAAACAGGTTTTGCAGCCGTTTGAGCTAAGATTTTAAAATTATTCACATAATGAAAACCTATACTTTGTCTCGGGCGAGTTTACCATTCAAATGCATGTAACAGTGAGAAACGCATTGTCTTGGCGAAAGAAAGAGGTTTTGCAGCCGTTTGAGCTAAGATTTTAAAATTATTCACATAATGAAAACCTATACTTTGTTTCAGGCGAGTTTCCCATTCAAATGCATGTAACAGTGAGAAACACACTGTCTTGGCGAAATAAAGCGTTTTTGAACAACTTCATATAAATCGCTGTAACTTTTGATAGAGGTCTCAGACAAACATGTTCATGGCTTTATCTTATAAAACTCAATATCTCCGTGCTGGGCAAACAGGTTTTGCAGCCGATTGAGCTAAGATTTAAAAATTATTCACATAATGAAAACCTATACTTTGTCTCGGGCGAGTTTCCCATTCAAATGCATGTAACAGTGAGAAACGCATTGTCTTGGCGAAAGAAAGCGTTTTTGAACAACTTCATATAAATCGCTGTAACTTTTGATAGAAGACTCAGACAAACATGTTTATGGCTTTATCTTATAAAACTCAATATCTCCGTGCTGGGCAAACAGGTTTTGCAGCCGTTTGAGCTAAGATTTTAAAATTATTCACATAATGAAAACCTATACTTTGTCTCGGGTGAGTTTCCCATTCAAATGCATGTAACAGTGAGAAACGCATTGTCTTGGCGAAAGAAAGCGTTTTTGAACAACTTCATATAAATCGCTGTAACTTTTGATAGAAGACTCAGACAAACATGTTCATGGCTTTATCTTATAAAACTCAATATCTCCGTGCTGGGCAAACAGGTTTTGCAGCCGTTTGAGCTAAGATTTTAAAATTATTCACATAATGAAAACCTATACTTTTTTTCAGGCGAGTTTCCCATTCAAATGCATGTAACAGTGAGAAACGCATTGTCTTGGCGAAAGAAAGCGTTTTTGAACAACTTCATATAAATCGCTGTAACTTTTGATAGAAGACTCAGACACACATGTTTATGGCTTTATCTTATAAAACTCAATATCTCCGTGCTGGGCAAACAGGTTTTGCAGCCGTTTGAGCTAAGATTTTAAAATTATTCACATAATGAAAACCTATACTTTGTTTCAGGCGAGTTTCCCATTCAAATGCATGTAACAGTGAGAAACGCATTGTCTTGGCGAAAGAAAGCGTTTTTGAACAACTTCATATAAATCGCTCTAACTTTTGATAGAAGACTCAGACAAACATGTTTATGGCTTTATCTTATAAAACTCAATATCTCCGTGCTGGGCAAACAGGTTTTGCAGCCGTTTGAGCTAAGATTTTAAAATTATTCACATAATGAAAACCTATACTTTGTCTGAGGCGAGTTTCCCATTCAAATGCATGTAACCGTGAGAAACGCATTGTCTTGGCGAAAGAAAGCGTTTTTGAACAACTTCATATAAATCGCTGTAACTTTTGATAGAGGACTCAGACAAACATGTTTATGGCTTTATCTTATAGAACTCAATATCCCCGTGCTGGGCAAACAGGTTTTGCAGCCGTTTGAGCTAAGATTTTAAAATTATTCACATAATGAAAACCTATACTTTGTCTCGGGCGAGTTTCCCATTCAAATGCATGTAACAGTGAGAAACGCATTGTCTTGGCGAAAGAAAGCGTTTTTGAACAACTTCATATAAATCGCTGTAACTTTTGATAGAAGACTCAGACACACATGTTTATGGCTTTATCTTATAAAACTCAATATCTCCGTGCTGGGCAAACAGGTTTTGCAGCCGTTTGAGCTAAGATTTAAAAATTATTCACATAATGAAAACCTATACTTTGTCTCGGGCGAGTTTCCCATTCAAATGCATGTAACAGTGAGAAACGCATTGTCTTGGCGAAAGAAAGAGGTTTTGCAACCGTTTGAGCTAAGATTTTAAAATTATTCACATAATGAAAACCTATACTTTGTCTGGGGCGAGTTTCCCATTCAAATGCATGTAACAGTGAGAAACGCATTGTCTTGGCGAAAGAAAGAGGTTTTGCAGCCGTTTGAGCTAAGATTTTAAAATTATTCACATAATGAAAACCTATACTTTGTCTCGGGTGAGTTTCCCATTCAAATGCATGTAACAGTGAGAAACGCATTGTCTTGGCGAAAGAACGCGTTTTTGAACAACTTCATATAAATCGCTGTAACTTTTGATAGAAGACTCAGACAAACATGTTCATGGCTTTATCTTATAAAACTCAATATCTCCGTGCTGGGCAAACAGGTTTTGCAGCCGTTTGAGCTAAGATTTTAAAATTATTCACATAATGAAAACCTATACTTTGTCTCGGGTGAGTTTCCCATTCAAATGCATGTAACAGTGAGAAACGCATTGTCTTGGCGAAAGAAAGCGTTTTTGAACAACTTCATATAAATCGCTGTAACTTTTGATAGAAGACTCAGACAAACATGTTTATGGCTTTATCTTATAAAACTCAATATCTCCGTGTTGGGCAAACAGGTTTTGCAGCCGTTTGAGCTAAGATTTTAAAATTATTCACATAATGAAAGCCTATACTTTGTCTCGGGCTAGTTTACCATTCAAATGCATGTAACAGTGAGAAACGCATTGTCTTGGCGAAAGAAAGAGGTTTTGCAGCCGTTTGAGCTAAGATTTTAAAATTATTCACATAATGAAAACCTATACTTTGTCTCGGGCGAGTTTCCCATTCAAATGCATGTAACAGTGAGAAACGCATTGTCTTGGCGAAAGAAAGCGTTTTTGAACAACTTCATATAAATCGCTGTAACTTTTGATAGAAGACTCAGACACACATGTTTATGGCTTTATCTTATAAAACTCAATATCTCCGTGCTGGGCAAACAGGTTTTGCAGCCGTTTGAGCTAAGATTTTAAAATTATTCACATAATGAAAACCTATACTTTGTCTCGGGCGAGTTTCCCATTCAAATGCATGTAACAGTGAGAAACGCATTGTCTTGGCGAAAGAAAGAGGTTTTGCAGCCGTTTGAGCTAAGATTTTAAAATTATTCACATAATGAAAACCTATACTTTGTCTGGGGCGAGTTTCCCATTCAAATGCATGTAACAGTGAGAAACGCATTGTCTTGGCGAAAGAAAGAGGTTTTGCAGCCGTTTGAGCTAAGATTTAAAAATTATTCACATAATGAAAACCTATACTTTGTCTCGGGTGAGTTTCCCATTCAAATGCATGTAACAGTGAGAAACGCATTGTCTTGGCGAAAGAAAGCGTTTTTGAACAACTTCATATAAATCGCTGTAACTTTTGATAGAAGACTCAGACAAACATGTTCATGGCTTTATCTTATAAAACTCAATATCTCCGTGCTGGGCAAACAGGTTTTGCAGCCTTTTGAGCTAAGATTTTAAAATTATTCACATAATGAAAACCTATACTTTTTTTCAGGCGAGTTTCCCATTCAAATGCATGTAACAGTGAGAAATGCATTGTATTGGCGAAATAAAGCGTTTTTGAACAACTTCATATAAATCGCTGTAACTTTTGATAGAAGACTCAGACAAACATGTTCATGGCTTTATCTTATAAAACTCAATATCTCCGTGCTGGGCAAACAGGTTTTGCAGCCGTTTGAGCTAAGATTTTAAAATTATTCACATAATGAAAACCTATACTTTGTCTCGGGCGAGTTTACCATTCAAATGCATGTAACAGTGAGAAACGCATTGTCTTGGCGAAAGAAAGAGGTTTTGCAGCCGTTTGAGCTAAGATTTTAAAATTATTCACATAATGAAAACCTATACTTTGTTTCAGGCGAGTTTCCCATTCAAATGCATGTAACAGTGAGAAACACACTGTCTTGGCGAAATAAAGCGTTTTTGTACAACTTCATATAAATCGCTGTAACTTTTGATAGAGGTCTCAGACAAACATGTTCATGGCTTTATCTTATAAAACTCAATATCTCCGTGCTGGGCAAACAGGTTTTGCAGCCGATTGAGCTAAGATTTAAAATTTATTCACATAATGAAAACCTATACTTTGTCTCGGGCGAGTTTCCCATTCAAATGCATGTAACAGTGAGAAACGCATTGTCTTGGCGAAAGAAAGCGTTTTTGAACAACTTCATATAAATCGCTCTAACTTTTGATAGAAGACTCAGACAAACATGTTTATGGCTTTATCTTATAAAACTCAATATCTCCGTGCTGGGCAAACAGGTTTTGCAGCCGTTTGAGCTAAGATTTTAAAATTATTCACATAATGAAAACCTATACTTTGTCTCGGGTGAGTTTCCCATTCAAATGCATGTAACAGTGAGAAACGCATTGTCTTGGCGAAAGAAAGCGTTTTTGAACAACTTCATATAAATCGCTGTAACTTTTGATAGAGGTCTCAGACAAACATGTTCATGGCTTTATCTTATAAAACTCAATATCTCCGTGCTGGGCAAACAGGTTTTGCAGCCGATTGAGCTAAGATTTAAAAATTATTCACATAATGAAAACCTATACTTTGTCTCAGGCGAGTTTCCCATTCAAATGCATGTAACAGTGAGAAACGCATTGTCTTGGCGAAAGAAAGCGTTTTTGAACAACTTCATATAAATCGCTGTAACTTTTGATAGAAGACTCAGACAAACATGTTTATGGCTTTATCTTATAAAACTCAATATCTCCGTGCTGGGCAAACAGGTTTTGCAGCCGTTTGAGCTAAGATTTTAAAATTATTCACATAATGAAAACCTATACTTTGTCTCGGGTGAGTTTCCCATTCAAATGCATGTAACAGTGAGAAACGCATTGTCTTGGCGAAAGAAAGCGTTTTCGTACAACTTCATATAAATCGCTGTAACTTTTGATAGAAGACTCAGACAAACATGTTTATGGCTTTATCTTATAAAACTCAATATCTCCGTGCTGGGCAAACAGGTTTTGCAGCCGTTTGAGCTAAGATTTTAAAATTATTCACATAATGAAAACCTATACTTTGTCTCGGGTGAGTTTCCCATTCAAATGCATGTAACAGTGAGAAACGCATTGTCTTGGCGAAAGAAAGCGTTTTTGAACAACTTCATATAAATCGCTGTAACTTTTGATAGAAGACTCAGACAAACATGTTTATGGCTTTATCTTATAAAACTCAATATCTCCGTGTTGGGCAAACAGGTTTTGCAGCCGTTTGAGCTAAGATTTTAAAATTATTCACATAATGAAAACCTATACTTTGTCTCGGGCGAGTTTACCATTCAAATGCATGTAACAGTGAGAAACGCATTGTCTTGGCGAAAGAAAGAGGTTTTGCAGCCGTTTGAGCTAAGATTTTAAAATTATTCACATAATGAAAACCTATACTTTGTTTCAGGCGAGTTTCCCATTCAAATGCATGTAACAGTGAGAAACACACTGTCTTGGCGAAATAAAGCGTTTTTGAACAACTTCATATAAATCGCTGTAACTTTTGATAGAGGTCTCACACAAACATGTTCATGGCTTTATCTTATAAAACTCAATATCTCCGTGCTGGGCAAACAGGTTTTGCAGCCGATTGAGCTAAGATTTAAAAATTATTCACATAATGAAAACCTATACTTTGTCTCGGGCGAGTTTCCCATTCAAATGCATGTAACAGTGAGAAACGCATTGTCTTGGCGAAAGAAAGCGTTTTTGAACAACTTCATATAAATCGCTGTAACTTTTGATAGAAGACTCAGACAAACATGTTTATGGCTTTATCTTATAAAACTCAATATCTCCGTGCTGGGCAAACAGGTTTTGCAGCCGTTTGAGCTAAGATTTTAAAATTATTCACATAATGAAAACCTATACTTTGTCTGGGGCGAGTTTCCCATTCAAATGCATGTAACAGTGAGAAACGCATTGTCTTGGCGAAAGAAAGCGTTTTTGAACAACTTCATATAAATCGCTGTAACTTTTGATAGAAGACTCAGACAAACATGTTTATGGCTTTATCTTATAAAACTCAATATCTCCGTGCTGGGCAAACAGGTTTTGCAGCCGATTGAGCTAAGATTTTAAAATTATTCACATAATGAAAACCTATACTTTGTCTCGGGTGAGTTTCCCATTCAAATGCATGTAACAGTGAGAAACGCATTGTCTTGGCGAAAGAAAGCGTTTTCGTACAACTTCATATAAATCGCTGTAACTTTTGATAGAAGACTCAGACAAACATGTTTATGGCTTTATCTTATAAAACTCAATATCTCCGTGTTGGGCAAACAGGTTTTGCAGCCGTTTGAGCTAAGATTTTAAAATTATTCACATAATGAAAACCTATACTTTGTCTCGGGCGAGTTTACCATTCAAATGCATGTAACAGTGAGAAACGCATTGTCTTGGCGAAAGAAAGAGGTTTTGCAGCCGTTTGAGCTAAGATTTTAAAATTATTCACATAATGAAAACCTATACTTTGTTTCAGGCGAGTTTCCCATTCAAATGCATGTAACAGTGAGAAACACACTGTCTTGGCGAAATAAAGCGTTTTTGAACAACTTCATATAAATCGCTGTAACTTTTGATAGAGGTCTCAGACAAACATGTTCATGGCTTTATCTTATAAAACTCAATATCTCCGTGCTGGGCAAACAGGTTTTGCAGCCGATTGAGCTAAGATTTAAAAATTATTCACATAATGAAAACCTATACTTTGTCTCGGGCGAGTTTCCCATTCAAATGCATGTAACAGTGAGAAACGCATTGTCTTGGCGAAAGAAAGCGTTTTTGAACAACTTCATATAAATCGCTGTAACTTTTGATAGAAGACTCAGACAAACATGTTTATGGCTTTATCTTATAAAACTCAATATCTCCGTGCTGGGCAAACAGGTTTTGCAGCCGTTTGAGCTAAGATTTTAAAATTATTCACATAATGAAAACCTATACTTTGTCTCGGGTGAGTTTCCCATTCAAATGCATGTAACAGTGAGAAACGCATTGTCTTGGCGAAAGAAAGCGTTTTTGAACAACTTCATATAAATCGCTGTAACTTTTGATAGAAGACTCAGACAAACATGTTCATGGCTTTATCTTATAAAACTCAATATCTCCGTGCTGGGCAAACAGGTTTTGCAGCCGTTTGAGCTAAGATTTTAAAATTATTCACATAATGAAAACCTATACTTTGTCTGGGGCGAGTTTCCCATTCAAATGCATGTAACAGTGAGAAACGCATTGTCTTGGCGAAAGAAAGAGGTTTTGCAGCCGTTTGAGCTAAGATTTAAAAATTATTCACATAATGAAAACCTATACTTTCTCTCGGGTGAGTTTCCCATTCAAATGCATGTAACAGTGAGAAACGCATTGTCTTGGCGAAAGAAAGCGTTTTTGAACAACTTCATATAAATCGCTGTAACTTTTGATAGAAGACTCAGACAAACATGTTCATGGCTTTATCTTATAAAACTCAATATCTCCGTGCTGGGCAAACAGGTTTTGCAGCCGTTTGAGCTAAGATTTTAAAATTATTCACATAATGAAAACCTATACTTTTTTTCAGGCGAGTTTCCCATTCAAATGCATGTAACAGTGAGAAACGCATTGTCTTGGCGAAAGAAAGCGTTTTTGAACAACTTCATATAAATCGCTGTAACTTTTGATAGAAGACTCAGACACACATGTTTATGGCTTTATCTTATAAAACTCAATATCTCCGTGCTGGGCAAACAGGTTTTGCAGCCGTTTGAGCTAAGATTTTAAAATTATTCACATAATGAAAACCTATACTTTGTTTCAGGCGAGTTTCCCATTCAAATGCATGTAACAGTGAGAAACGCATTGTCTTGGCGAAAGAAAGCGTTTTTGAACAACTTCATATAAATCGCTCTAACTTTTGATAGAAGACTCAGACAAACATGTTTATGGCTTTATCTTATAAAACTCAATATCTCCGTGCTGGGCAAACAGGTTTTGCAGCCGTTTGAGCTAAGATTTTAAAATTATTCACATAATGAAAACCTATACTTTGTCTGAGGCGAGTTTCCCATTCAAATGCATGTAACCGTGAGAAACGCATTGTCTTGGCGAAAGAAAGCGTTTTTGAACAACTTCATATAAATCGCTGTAACTTTTGATAGAGGACTCAGACAAACATGTTTATGGCTTTATCTTATAGAACTCAATATCCCCGTGCTGGGCAAACAGGTTTTGCAGCCGTTTGAGCTAAGATTTTAAAATTATTCACATAATGAAAACCTATACTTTGTCTCGGGCGAGTTTCCCATTCAAATGCATGTAACAGTGAGAAACGCATTGTCTTGGCGAAAGAAAGCGTTTTTGAACAACTTCATATAAATCGCTGTAACTTTTGATAGAAGACTCAGACACACATGTTTATGGCTTTATCTTATAAAACTCAATATCTCCGTGCTGGGCAAACAGGTTTTGCAGCCGTTTGAGCTAAGATTTAAAAATTATTCACATAATGAAAACCTATACTTTGTCTCGGGCGAGTTTCCCATTCAAATGCATGTAACAGTGAGAAACGCATTGTCTTGGCGAAAGAAAGAGGTTTTGCAACCGTTTGAGCTAAGATTTTAAAATTATTCACATAATGAAAACCTATACTTTGTCTGGGGCGAGTTTCCCATTCAAATGCATGTAACAGTGAGAAACGCATTGTCTTGGCGAAAGAAAGAGGTTTTGCAGCCGTTTGAGCTAAGATTTTAAAATTATTCACATAATGAAAACCTATACTTTGTCTCGGGTGAGTTTCCCATTCAAATGCATGTAACAGTGAGAAACGCATTGTCTTGGCGAAAGAACGCGTTTTTGAACAACTTCATATAAATCGCTGTAACTTTTGATAGAAGACTCAGACAAACATGTTCATGGCTTTATCTTATAAAACTCAATATCTCCGTGCTGGGCAAACAGGTTTTGCAGCCGTTTGAGCTAAGATTTTAAAATTATTCACATAATGAAAACCTATACTTTGTCTCGGGTGAGTTTCCCATTCAAATGCATGTAACAGTGAGAAACGCATTGTCTTGGCGAAAGAAAGCGTTTTTGAACAACTTCATATAAATCGCTGTAACTTTTGATAGAAGACTCAGACAAACATGTTTATGGCTTTATCTTATAAAACTCAATATCTCCGTGTTGGGCAAACAGGTTTTGCAGCCGTTTGAGCTAAGATTTTAAAATTATTCACATAATGAAAGCCTATACTTTGTCTCGGGCTAGTTTACCATTCAAATGCATGTAACAGTGAGAAACGCATTGTCTTGGCGAAAGAAAGAGGTTTTGCAGCCGTTTGAGCTAAGATTTTAAAATTATTCACATAATGAAAACCTATACTTTGTCTCGGGCGAGTTTCCCATTCAAATGCATGTAACAGTGAGAAACGCATTGTCTTGGCGAAAGAAAGCGTTTTTGAACAACTTCATATAAATCGCTGTAACTTTTGATAGAAGACTCAGACACACATGTTTATGGCTTTATCTTATAAAACTCAATATCTCCGTGCTGGGCAAACAGGTTTTGCAGCCGTTTGAGCTAAGATTTTAAAATTATTCACATAATGAAAACCTATACTTTGTCTCGGGCGAGTTTCCCATTCAAATGCATGTAACAGTGAGAAACGCATTGTCTTGGCGAAAGAAAGAGGTTTTGCAGCCGTTTGAGCTAAGATTTTAAAATTATTCACATAATGAAAACCTATACTTTGTCTGGGGCGAGTTTCCCATTCAAATGCATGTAACAGTGAGAAACGCATTGTCTTGGCGAAAGAAAGAGGTTTTGCAGCCGTTTGAGCTAAGATTTAAAAATTATTCACATAATGAAAACCTATACTTTGTCTCGGGTGAGTTTCCCATTCAAATGCATGTAACAGTGAGAAACGCATTGTCTTGGCGAAAGAAAGCGTTTTTGAACAACTTCATATAAATCGCTGTAACTTTTGATAGAAGACTCAGACAAACATGTTCATGGCTTTATCTTATAAAACTCAATATCTCCGTGCTGGGCAAACAGGTTTTGCAGCCTTTTGAGCTAAGATTTTAAAATTATTCACATAATGAAAACCTATACTTTTTTTCAGGCGAGTTTCCCATTCAAATGCATGTAACAGTGAGAAATGCATTGTATTGGCGAAATAAAGCGTTTTTGAACAACTTCATATAAATCGCTGTAACTTTTGATAGAAGACTCAGACAAACATGTTCATGGCTTTATCTTATAAAACTCAATATCTCCGTGCTGGGCAAACAGGTTTTGCAGCCGTTTGAGCTAAGATTTTAAAATTATTCACATAATGAAAACCTATACTTTGTCTCGGGCGAGTTTACCATTCAAATGCATGTAACAGTGAGAAACGCATTGTCTTGGCGAAAGAAAGAGGTTTTGCAGCCGTTTGAGCTAAGATTTTAAAATTATTCACATAATGAAAACCTATACTTTGTTTCAGGCGAGTTTCCCATTCAAATGCATGTAACAGTGAGAAACACACTGTCTTGGCGAAATAAAGCGTTTTTGTACAACTTCATATAAATCGCTGTAACTTTTGATAGAGGTCTCAGACAAACATGTTCATGGCTTTATCTTATAAAACTCAATATCTCCGTGCTGGGCAAACAGGTTTTGCAGCCGATTGAGCTAAGATTTAAAATTTATTCACATAATGAAAACCTATACTTTGTCTCGGGCGAGTTTCCCATTCAAATGCATGTAACAGTGAGAAACGCATTGTCTTGGCGAAAGAAAGCGTTTTTGAACAACTTCATATAAATCGCTCTAACTTTTGATAGAAGACTCAGACAAACATGTTTATGGCTTTATCTTATAAAACTCAATATCTCCGTGCTGGGCAAACAGGTTTTGCAGCCGTTTGAGCTAAGATTTTAAAATTATTCACATAATGAAAACCTATACTTTGTCTCGGGTGAGTTTCCCATTCAAATGCATGTAACAGTGAGAAACGCATTGTCTTGGCGAAAGAAAGCGTTTTTGAACAACTTCATATAAATCGCTGTAACTTTTGATAGAAGACTCAGACAAATATGTTCATGGCTTTATCTTATAAAACTCAATATCTCCGTGCTGGGCAAACAGGTTTTGCAGCCGATTGAGCTAAGATTTTAAAATTATTCACATAATGAAAACCTATACTTTGTCTCGGGCGAGTTTCCCATTCAAATGCATGTAACAGTGAGAAACGCATTGTCTTGGCGAAAGAAAGCGTTTTTGAACAACTTCATATAAATCGCTGTAACTTTTGATAGAAGACTCAGACAAACATGTTTATGGCTTTATCTTATAAAACTCAATATCTCCGTGCTGGGCAAACAGGTTTTGCAGCCGTTTGAGCTAAGATTTTAAAATTATTCACATAATGAAAACCTATACTTTGTCTCGGGTGAGTTTCCCATTCAAATGCATGTAACAGTGAGAAACGCATTGTCTTGGCGAAAGAAAGCGTTTTCGTACAACTTCATATAAATCGCTGTAACTTTTGATAGAAGACTCAGACAAACATGTTTATGGCTTTATCTTATAAAACTCAATATCTCCGTGCTGGGCAAACAGGTTTTGCAGCCGTTTGAGCTAAGATTTAAAAATTATTCACATAATGAAAACCTATACTTTGTCTCGGGCGAGTTTCCCATTCAAATGCATGTAACAGTGAGAAACGCATTGTCTTGGCGAAAGAAAGAGGTTTTGCAGCCGTTTGAGCTAAGATTTTAAAATTATTCACATAATGAAAACCTATACTTTGTTTCAGGCGAGTTTCCCATTCAAATGCATGTAACAGTGAGAAACACACTGTCTTGGCGAAATAAAGCGTTTTTGAACAACTTCATATAAATCGCTGTAACTTTTGATAGAGGTCTCAGACAAACATGTTCATGGCTTTATCTTATAAAACTCAATATCTCCGTGCTGGGCAAACAGGTTTTGCAGCCGATTGAGCTAAGATTTAAAAATTATTCACATAATGAAAACCTATACTTTGTCTTGGGCGAGTTTCCCATTCAAATGCATGTAACAGTGAGAAACGCATTGTCTTGGCGAAAGAAAGCGTTTTTGAACAACTTCATATAAATCGCTGTAACTTTTGATAGAAGACTCAGACAAACATGTTTATGGCTTTATCTTATAAAACTCAATATCTCCGTGCTGGGCAAACAGGTTTTGCAGCCGTTTGAGCTAAGATTTTAAAATTATTCACATAATGAAAACCTATACTTTGTCTCGGGTGAGTTTCCCATTCAAATGCATGTAACAGTGAGAAACGCATTGTCTTGGCGAAAGAAAGCGTTTTTGAACAACTTCATATAAATCGCTGTAACTTTTGATAGAAGACTCAGACACACATGTTTATGGCTTTATCTTATAAAACTCAATATCTCCGTGCTGGGCAAACAGGTTTTGCAGCCGTTTGAGCTAAGATTTTAAAATTATTCACATAATGAAAACCTATACTTTGTCTCGGGCGAGTTTCCCATTCAAATGCATGTAACAGTGAGAAACGCATTGTCTTGGCGAAAGAAAGCGTTTTTGAACAACTTCATATAAATCGCTGTAACTTTTGATAGAAGACTCAGACACACATGTTTATGGCTTTATCTTATAAAACTCAATATCTCCGTGCTGGGCAAACAGGTTTTGCAGCCGTTTGAGCTAAGATTTTAAAATTATTCACATAATGAAAACCTATACTTTGTCTCGGGCGAGTTTCCCATTCAAATGCATGTAACAGTGAGAAACGCATTGTCTTGGCGAAAGAAAGAGGTTTTGCAGCCGTTTGAGCTAAGATTTTAAAATTATTCACATAATGAAAACCTATACTTTGTCTCGGGTGAGTTTCCCATTCAAATGCATGTAACAGTGAGAAACGCATTGTCTTGGCGAAAGAAAGCGTTTTTGAACAACTTCATATAAATCGCTGTAACTTTTGATAGAAGACTCAGACAAACATGTTTATGGCTTTATCTTATAAAACTCAATATCTCCGTGCTGGGCAAACAGGTTTTGAAGCCATTTGAGCTAAGATTTTAAAATTATTCACATAATGAAAACCTATACTTTGTCTCGGGCGAGTTTCCCATTCAAATGCATGTAACAGTGAGAAACGCATTGTCTTGGCGAAAGAAAGCGTTTTTGAACAACTTCATATAAATCGCTGTAACTTTTGATAGAAGACTCAGACACACATGTTTATGGCTTTATCTTATAAAACTCAATATCTCCGTGCTGGGCAAACAGGTTTTGCAGCCGTTTGAGCTAAGATTTTAAAATTATTCACATAATGAAAACCTATACTTTGTCTCGGGCGAGTTTCCCATTCAAATGCATGTAACAGTGAGAAACGCATTGTCTTGGCGAAAGAAAGAGGTTTTGCAGCTGTTTGAGCTAAGATTTTAAAATTATTCACATAATGAAAACCTATACTTTGTCTGGGGCGAGTTTCCCATTCAAATGCATGTAACAGTGAGAAACGCATTGTCTTGGCGAAAGAAAGAGGTTTTGCAGCCGTTTGAGCTAAGATTTAAAAATTATTCACATAATGAAAACCTATACTTTCTCTCGGGTGAGTTTCCCATTCAAATGCATGTAACAGTGAGAAACGCATTGTCTTGGCGAAAGAAAGCGTTTTTGAACAACTTCATATAAATCGCTGTAACTTTTGATAGAAGACTCAGACAAACATGTTCATGGCTTTATCTTATAAAACTCAATATCTCCGTGCTGGGCAAACAGGTTTTGCAGCCTTTTGAGCTAAGATTTTAAAATTATTCACATAATGAAAACCTATACTTTTTTTCAGGCGAGTTTCCCATTCAAATGCATGTAACAGTGAGAAACGCATTGTCTTGGCGAAAGAAAGCGTTTTTGAACAACTTCATATAAATCGCTGTAACTTTTGATAGAAGACTCAGACACACATGTTTATGGCTTTATCTTATAAAACTCAATATCTCCGTGCTGGGCAAACAGGTTTTGCAGCCGTTTGAGCTAAGATTTTAAAATTATTCACATAATGAAAACCTATACTTTGTCTCGGGTGAGTTTCCCATTCAAATGCATGTAACAGTGAGAAACGCATTGTCTTGGCGAAAGAAAGCGTTTTTGAACAACTTCATATAAATCGCTGTAACTTTTGATAGAACACTCAGACACACATGTTTATGGCTTTATCTTATAAAACTCAATATCTCCGTGCTGGGCAAACAGGTTTTGCAGCCGTTTGAGCTAAGATTTTAAAATTATTCACATAATGAAAACCTATACTTTGTCTGAGGCGAGTTTCCCATTCAAATGCATGTAACCGTGAGAAACGCATTGTCTTGGCGAAAGAAAGCGTTTTTGAACAACTTCATATAAATCGCTCTAACTTTTGATAGAGGACTCAGACAAACATGTTTATGGCTTTATCTTATAGAACTCAATATCCCCGTGCTGGGCAAACAGGTTTTGCAGCCGTTTGAGCTAAGATTTTAAAATTATTCACATAATGAAAACCTATACTTTGTCTCGGGCGAGTTTCCCATTCAAATGCATGTAACAGTGAGAAACGCATTGTCTTGGCGAAAGAAAGCGTTTTCGTACAACTTCATATAAATCGCTGTAACTTTTGATAGAAGACTCAGACAAACATGTTTATGGCTTTATCTTATAAAACTCAATATCTCCGTGCTGGGCAAACAGGTTTTGCAGCCGTTTGAGTTAAGATTTTAAAATTATTCACATAATGAAAACCTATACTTTGTTTCAGGCGAGTTTCCCATTCAAATGCATGTAACAGTGAGAAACGCATTGTCTTGGCGAAAGAAAGCGTTTTTGAACAACTTCATATAAATCGCTGTAACTTTTGATAGAAGACTCAGACAAACATGTTTATGGCTTTATCTTATAAAACTCAATATCTCCGTGTTGGGCAAACAGGTTTTGCAGCCGTTTGAGCTAAGATTTTAAAATTATTCACATAATGAAAACCTATACTTTGTCTCGGGCGAGTTTACCATTCAAATGCATGTAACAGTGAGAAACGCATTGTCTTGGCGAAAGAAAGAGGTTTTGCAGCCGTTTGAGCTAAGATTTTAAAATTATTCACATAATGAAAACCTATACTTTGTTTCAGGCGAGTTTCCCATTCAAATGCATGTAACAGTGAGAAACACACTGTCTTGGCGAAATAAAGCGTTTTTGAACAACTTCATATAAATCGCTGTAACTTTTGATAGAGGTCTCAGACAAACATGTTCATGGCTTTATCTTATAAAACTCAATATCTCCGTGCTGGGCAAACAGGTTTTGCAGCCGATTGAGCTAAGATTTTAAAATTATTCACATAATGAAAACCTATACTTTGTCTGAGGCGAGTTTCCCATTCAAATGCATGTAACCGTGAGAAACGCATTGTCTTGGCGAAAGAAAGCGTTTTTGAACAACTTCATATAAATCGCTCTAACTTTTGATAGAAGACTCAGAGAAACATGTTTATGGCTTTATCTTATAGAACTCAATATCCCCGTGCTGGGCAAACAGGTTTTGCAGCCGTTTGAGCTAAGATTTTAAAATTATTCACATAATGAAAACCTATACTTTGTCTCGGGCGAGTTTCCCATTCAAATGCATGTAACAGTGAGAAACGCATTGTCTTGGCGAAAGAAAGCGTTTTTGAACAACTTCATATAAATCGCTGTAACTTTTGATAGAGGACTCAGAAACACATGTTTATGGCTTTATCTTATAAAACTCAATATCTCCGTGCTGGGCAAACAGGTTTTGAAGCCGTTTGAGCTAAGATTTTAAAATTATTCACATAATGAAAACCTATACTTTGTCTCGGGCGAGTTTCCCATTCAAATGCATGTAACAGTGAGAAACGCATTGTCTTGGCGAAAGAAAGCGTTTTTGAACAACTTCATATAAATCGCTGTAACTTTTGATAGAAGACTCAGACACACATGTTTATGGCTTTATCTTATAAAACTCAATATCTCCGTGCTGGGCAAACAGGTTTTGCAGCCGTTTGAGCTAAGATTTTAAAATTATTCACATAATGAAAACCTATACTTTGTCTCGGGCGAGTTTCCCATTCAAATGCATGTAACAGTGAGAAACGCATTGTCTTGGCGAAAGAAAGAGGTTTTGCAGCCGTTTGAGCTAAGATTTTAAAATTATTCACATAATGAAAACCTATACTTTGTCTGGGGCGAGTTTCCCATTCAAATGCATGTAACAGTGAGAAACGCATTGTCTTGGCGAAAGAAAGAGGTTTTGCAGCCGTTTGAGCTAAGATTTTAAAATTATTCACATAATGAAAACCTATACTTTGTCTCGGGTGAGTTTCCCATTCAAATGCATGTAACAGTGAGAAACGCATTGTCTTGGCGAAAGAAAGCGTTTTTGAACAACTTCATATAAATCGCTGTAACTTTTGATAGAAGACTCAGACAAACATGTTCATGGCTTTATCTTATAAAACTCAATATCTCCGTGCTGGGCAAACAGGTTTTGCAGCCTTTTGAGCTAAGATTTTAAAATTATTCACATAATGAAAACCTATACTTTTTTTCAGGCGAGTTTCCCATTCAAATGCATGTAACAGTGAGAAACGCATTGTCTTGGCGAAAGAAAGCGTTTTTGAACAACTTCATATAAATCGCTGTAACTTTTGATAGAAGACTCAGACACACATGTTTATGGCTTTATCTTATAAAACTCAATATCTCCGTGCTGGGCAAACAGGTTTTGCAGCCGTTTGAGCTAAGATTTTAAAATTATTCACATAATGAAAACCTATACTTTGTCTCGGGTGAGTTTCCCATTCAAATGCATGTAACAGTGAGAAACGCATTGTCTTGGCGAAAGAAAGCGTTTTTGAACAACTTCATATAAATCGCTGTAACTTTTGATAGAAGACTCAGACACACATGTTTATGGCTTTATCTTATAAAACTCAATATCTCCGTGCTGGGCAAACAGGTTTTGCAGCCGTTTGAGCTAAGATTTTAAAATTATTCACATAATGAAAACCTATACTTTGTCTGGGGCGAGTTTCCCATTCAAATGCATGTAACCGTGAGAAACGCATTGTCTTGGCGAAAGAAAGAGGTTTTGCAGCCGTTTGAGCTAAGATTTTAAAATTATTCACATAATGAAAACCTATACTTTGTCTCGGGTGAGTTTCCCATTCAAATGCATGTAACAGTGAGAAACGCATTGTCTTGGCGAAAGAAAGCGTTTTTGAACAACTTCATATAAATCGCTGTAACTTTTGATAGAAGACTCAGACACACATGTTTATGGCTTTATCTTATAAAACTCAATATCTCCGTGCTGGGCAAACAGGTTTTGCAGCCGTTTGAGCTAAGATTTTAAAATTATTCACATAATGAAAACCTATACTTTTTTTCAGGCGAGTTTCCCATTCAAATGCATGTAACAGTGAGAAACGCATTGTCTTGGCGAAAGAAAGCGTTTTTGAACAACTTCATATAAATCGCTGTAACTTTTGATAGAAGACTCAGACAAACATGTTCATGGCTTTATCTTATAAAACTCAATATCTCCGTGCTGGGCAAACAGGTTTTGCAGCCGTTTGAGCTAAGATTTTAAAATTATTCACATAATGAAAACCTATACTTTGTCTCGGGTGAGTTTCCCATTCAAATGCATGTAACAGTGAGAAACGCATTGTATTGGCGAAATAAAGCGTTTTTGAACAACTTCATATAAATCGCTGTAACTTTTGATGGAAGACTCAGACAAACATGTTTATGGCTTTATCTTATAAAACTCAATATCTCCGTGCTGGGCAAACAGGTTTTGCAGCCGTTTGAGCTAAGATTTTAAAATTATTCACATAATGAAAACCTATACTTTGTCTGAGGCGAGTTTCCCATTCAAATGCATGTAACCGTGAGAAACGCATTGTTTTGGCGAAAGAAAGAGTTTTTGAACAACTTCATATAAATCGCTGTAACTTTTGATAGAGGACTCAGACAAACATGTTTATGGCTTTATCTTATAGAACTCAATATCCCCGTGCTGGGCAAACAGGTTTTGCAGCCGTTTGAGCTAAGATTTTAAAATTATTCACATAATGAAAACCTATACTTTGTCTCGGGCGAGTTTCCCATTCAAATGCATGTAACAGTGAGAAACGCATTGTCTTGGCGAAATAAAGCGTTTTTGAACAACTTCATATAAATTGCTGTAACTTTTGATAGAGGACTCAGAAACACATGTTTATGGCTTTATCTTATAAAACTCAATATCTCCGTGCTGGGCAAACAGGTTTTGAAGCCATTTGAGCTAAGATTTTAAAATTATTCACATAATGAAAACCTATACTTTGTCTCGGGCGAGTTTCCCATTCAAATGCATGTAACAGTGAGAAACGCATTGTCTTGGCGAAAGAAAGCGTTTTTGAACAACTTCATATAAATCGCTGTAACTTTTGATAGAAGACTCAGACACACATGTTTATGGCTTTATCTTATAAAACTCAATATCTCCGTGCTGGGCAAACAGGTTTTGCAGCCGTTTGAGCTAAGATTTTAAAATTATTCACATAATGAAAACCTATACTTTGTCTCGGGCGAGTTTCCCATTCAAATGCATGTAACAGTGAGAAACGCATTGTCTTGGCGAAAGAAAGAGGTTTTGCAGCCGTTTGAGCTAAGATTTTAAAATTATTCACATAATGAAAACCTATACTTTGTCTGGGGCGAGTTTCCCATTCAAATGCATGTAACAGTGAGAAACGCATTGTCTTGGCGAAAGAAAGAGGTTTTGCAGCCGTTTGAGCTAAGATTTAAAAATTATTCACATAATGAAAACCTATACTTTGTCTCGGGTGAGTTTCCCATTCAAATGCATGTAACAGTGAGAAACGCATTGTCTTGGCGAAAGAAAGCGTTTTTGAACAACTTCATATAAATCGCTGTAACTTTTGATAGAAGACTCAGACAAACATGTTCATGGCTTTATCTTATAAAACTCAATATCTCCGTGCTGGGCAAACAGGTTTTGCAGCCTTTTGAGCTAAGATTTTAAAATTATTCACATAATGAAAACCTATACTTTTTTTCAGGCGAGTTTCCCATTCAAATGCATGTAACAGTGAGAAACGCATTGTCTTGGCGAAAGAAAGCGTTTTTGAACAACTTCATATAAATCGCTGTAACTTTTGATAGAAGACTCAGACACACATGTTTATGGCTTTATCTTATAAAACTCAATATCTCCGTGCTGGGCAAACAGGTTTTGCAGCCGTTTGAGCTAAGATTTTAAAATTATTCACATAATGAAAACCTATACTTTGTCTCGGGTGAGTTTCCCATTCAAATGCATGTAACAGTGAGAAACGCATTGTCTTGGCGAAAGAAAGCGTTTTTGAACAACTTCATATAAATCGCTGTAACTTTTGATAGAAGACTCAGACACACATGTTTATGGCTTTATCTTATAAAACTCAATATCTCCGTGCTGGGCAAACAGGTTTTGCAGCCGTTTGAGCTAAGATTTTAAAATTATTCACATAATGAAAACCTATACTTTGTCTGGGGCGAGTTTCCCATTCAAATGCATGTAACAGTGAGAAACGCATTGTCTTGGCGAAAGAAAGAGGTTTTGCAGCCGTTTGAGCTAAGATTTTAAAATTATTCACATAATGAAAACCTATACTTTGTCTCGGGTGAGTTTCCCATTCAAATGCATGTAACAGTGAGAAACGCATTGTCTTGGCGAAAGAAAGCGTTTTTGAACAACTTCATATAAATCGCTGTAACTTTTGATAGAAGACTCAGACACACATGTTTATGGCTTTATCTTATAAAACTCAATATCTCCGTGCTGGGCAAACAGGTTTTGCAGCCGTTTGAGCTAAGATTTTAAAATTATTCACATAATGAAAACCTATACTTTTTTTCAGGCGAGTTTCCCATTCAAATGCATGTAACAGTGAGAAACGCATTGTCTTGGCGAAAGAAAGCGTTTTTGAACAACTTCATATAAATCGCTGTAACTTTTGATAGAAGACTCAGACAAACATGTTCATGGCTTTATCTTATAAAACTCAATATCTCCGTGCTGGGCAAACAGGTTTTGCAGCCGTTTGAGCTAAGATTTTAAAATTATTCACATAATGAAAACCTATACTTTGTCTCGGGTGAGTTTCCCATTCAAATGCATGTAACAGTGAGAAACGCATTGTATTGGCGAAATAAAGCGTTTTTGAACAACTTCATATAAATCGCTGTAACTTTTGATGGAAGACTCAGACAAACATGTTTATGGCTTTATCTTATAAAACTCAATATCTCCGTGCTGGGCAAACAGGTTTTGCAGCCGTTTGAGCTAAGATTTTAAAATTATTCACATAATGAAAACCTATACTTTGTCTGAGGCGAGTTTCCCATTCAAATGCATGTAACCGTGAGAAACGCATTGTTTTGGCGAAAGAAAGAGTTTTTGAACAACTTCATATAAATCGCTGTAACTTTTGATAGAGGACTCAGACAAACATGTTTATGGCTTTATCTTATAGAACTCAATATCCCCGTGCTGGGCAAACAGGTTTTGCAGCCGTTTGAGCTAAGATTTTAAAATTATTCACATAATGAAAACCTATACTTTGTCTCGGGCGAGTTTCCCATTCAAATGCATGTAACAGTGAGAAACGCATTGTCTTGGCGAAATAAAGCGTTTTTGAACAACTTCATATAAATTGCTGTAACTTTTGATAGAGGACTCAGAAACACATGTTTATGGCTTTATCTTATAAAACTCAATATCTCCGTGCTGGGCAAACAGGTTTTGAAGCCATTTGAGCTAAGATTTTAAAATTATTCACATAATGAAAACCTATACTTTGTCTCGGGCGAGTTTCCCATTCAAATGCATGTAACAGTGAGAAACGCATTGTCTTGGCGAAAGAAAGCGTTTTTGAACAACTTCATATAAATCGCTGTAACTTTTGATAGAAGACTCAGACACACATGTTTATGGCTTTATCTTATAAAACTCAATATCTCCGTGCTGGGCAAACAGGTTTTGCAGCCGTTTGAGCTAAGATTTTAAAATTATTCACATAATGAAAACCTATACTTTGTCTCGGGCGAGTTTCCCATTCAAATGCATGTAACAGTGAGAAACGCATTGTCTTGGCGAAAGAAAGAGGTTTTGCAGCCGTTTGAGCTAAGATTTTAAAATTATTCACATAATGAAAACCTATACTTTGTCTGGGGCGAGTTTCCCATTCAAATGCATGTAACAGTGAGAAACGCATTGTCTTGGCGAAAGAAAGAGGTTTTGCAGCCGTTTGAGCTAAGATTTAAAAATTATTCACATAATGAAAACCTATACTTTGTCTCGGGTGAGTTTCCCATTCAAATGCATGTAACAGTGAGAAACGCATTGTCTTGGCGAAAGAAAGCGTTTTTGAACAACTTCATATAAATCGCTGTAACTTTTGATAGAAGACTCAGACAAACATGTTCATGGCTTTATCTTATAAAACTCAATATCTCCGTGCTGGGCAAACAGGTTTTGCAGCCTTTTGAGCTAAGATTTTAAAATTATTCACATAATGAAAACCTATACTTTTTTTCAGGCGAGTTTCCCATTCAAATGCATGTAACAGTGAGAAACGCATTGTCTTGGCGAAAGAAAGCGTTTTTGAACAACTTCATATAAATCGCTGTAACTTTTGATAGAAGACTCAGACACACATGTTTATGGCTTTATCTTATAAAACTCAATATCTCCGTGCTGGGCAAACAGGTTTTGCAGCCGTTTGAGCTAAGATTTTAAAATTATTCACATAATGAAAACCTATACTTTGTCTCGGGTGAGTTTCCCATTCAAATGCATGTAACAGTGAGAAACGCATTGTCTTGGCGAAAGAAAGCGTTTTTGAACAACTTCATATAAATCGCTGTAACTTTTGATAGAAGACTCAGACACACATGTTTATGGCTTTATCTTATAAAACTCAATATCTCCGTGCTGGGCAAACAGGTTTTGCAGCCGTTTGAGCTAAGATTTTAAAATTATTCACATAATGAAAACCTATACTTTTTTTCAGGCGAGTTTCCCATTCAAATGCATGTAACAGTGAGAAACGCATTGTCTTGGCGAAAGAAAGCGTTTTTGAACAACTTCATATAAATCGCTGTAACTTTTGATAGAAGACTCAGACAAACATGTTTATGGCTTTATCTTATAAAACTCAATATCTCCGTGCTGGGCAAACAGGTTTTGCAGCCGTTTGAGCTAAGATTTTAAAATTATTCACATAATGAAAACCTATACTTTTTTTCAGGCGAGTTTCCCATTCAAATGCATGTAACAGTGAGAAACGCATTGTCTTGGCGAAAGAAAGCGTTTTTGAACAACTTCATATAAATCGCTGTAACTTTTGATAGAAGACTCAGACAAACATGTTTATGGCTTTATCTTATAAAACTCAATATCTCCGTGTTGGGCAAACAGGTTTTGCAGCCGTTTGAGCTAAGATTTTAAAATTATTCACATAATGAAAACCTATACTTTGTCTCGGGCGAGTTTACCATTCAAATGCATGTAACAGTGAGAAACGCATTGTCTTGGCGAAAGAAAGAGGTTTTGCAGCCGTTTGAGCTAAGATTTTAAAATTATTCACATAATGAAAACCTATACTTTGTTTCAGGCGAGTTTCCCATTCAAATGCATGTAACAGTGAGAAACACACTGTCTTGGCGAAATAAAGCGTTTTTGTACAACTTCATATAAATCGCTGTAACTTTTGATAGAAGACTCAGACAAACATGTTTATGGCTTTATCTTATAAAACTCAATATCTCCGTGCTGGGCAAACAGGTTTTGCAGCCGTTTGAGCTAAGATTTTAAAATTATTCACATAATGAAAACCTATACTTTGTCTCGGGTGAGTTTCCCATTCAAATGCATGTAACAGTGAGAAACGCATTGTCTTGGCGAAAGAAAGCATTTTTGAACAACTTCATATAAATCGCTGTAACTTTTGATAGAAGACTCAGACAAACATGTTCATGGCTTTATCTTATAAAACTCAATATCTCCGTGCTGGGCAAACAGGTTTTGCAGCCGTTTGAGCTAAGATTTTAAAATTATTCACATAATGAAAACCTATACTTTGTCTCGGGTGAGTTTCCCATTCAAATGCATGTAACAGTGAGAAACGCATTGTATTGGCGAAATAAAGCGTTTTTGAACAACTTCATATAAATCGCTGTAACTTTTGATGGAAGACTCAGACAAACATGTTTATGGCTTTATCTTATAAAACTCAATATCTCCGTGCTGGGCAAACAGGTTTTGCAGCCGTTTGAGCTAAGATTTTAAAATTATTCACATAATGAAAACCTATACTTTGTCTGAGGCGAGTTTCCCATTCAAATGCATGTAACCGTGAGAAACGCATTGTTTTGGCGAAAGAAAGAGTTTTTGAACAACTTCATATAAATCGCTGTAACTTTTGATAGAGGACTCAGACAAACATGTTTATGGCTTTATCTTATAAAACTCAATATCCCCGTGCTGGGCAAACAGGTTTTGCAGCCGTTTGAGCTAAGATTTTAAAATTATTCACATAATGAAAACCTATACTTTGTCTCGGGCGAGTTTCCCATTCAAATGCATGTAACAGTGAGAAACGCATTGTCTTGGCGAAATAAAGCGTTTTTGAACAACTTCATATAAATTGCTGTAACTTTTGATAGAGGACTCAGAAACACATGTTTATGGCTTTATCTTATAAAACTCAATATCTCCGTGCTGGGCAAACAGGTTTTGAAGCCATTTGAGCTAAGATTTTAAAATTATTCACATAATGAAAACCTATACTTTGTCTCGGGCGAGTTTCCCATTCAAATGCATGTAACAGTGAGAAACGCATTGTCTTGGCGAAAGAAAGCGTTTTTGAACAACTTCATATAAATCGCTGTAACTTTTGATAGAAGACTCAGACACACATGTTTATGGCTTTATCTTATAAAACTCAATATCTCCGTGCTGGGCAAACAGGTTTTGCAGCCGTTTGAGCTAAGATTTTAAAATTATTCACATAATGAAAACCTATACTTTGTCTCGGGCGAGTTTCCCATTCAAATGCATGTAACAGTGAGAAACGCATTGTCTTGGCGAAAGAAAGAGGTTTTGCAGCCGTTTGAGCTAAGATTTTAAAATTATTCACATAATGAAAACCTATACTTTGTCTGGGGCGAGTTTCCCATTCAAATGCATGTAACAGTGAGAAACGCATTGTCTTGGCGAAAGAAAGAGGTTTTGCAGCCGTTTGAGCTAAGATTTAAAAATTATTCACATAATGAAAACCTATACTTTGTCTCGGGTGAGTTTCCCATTCAAATGCATGTAACAGTGAGAAACGCATTGTCTTGGCGAAAGAAAGCGTTTTTGAACAACTTCATATAAATCGCTGTAACTTTTGATAGAAGACTCAGACAAACATGTTCATGGCTTTATCTTATAAAACTCAATATCTCCGTGCTGGGCAAACAGGTTTTGCAGCCTTTTGAGCTAAGATTTTAAAATTATTCACATAATGAAAACCTATACTTTTTTTCAGGCGAGTTTCCCATTCAAATGCATGTAACAGTGAGAAACGCATTGTCTTGGCGAAAGAAAGCGTTTTTGAACAACTTCATATAAATCGCTGTAACTTTTGATAGAAGACTCAGACACACATGTTTATGGCTTTATCTTATAAAACTCAATATCTCCGTGCTGGGCAAACAGGTTTTGCAGCCGTTTGAGCTAAGATTTTAAAATTATTCACATAATGAAAACCTATACTTTGTCTCGGGTGAGTTTCCCATTCAAATGCATGTAACAGTGAGAAACGCATTGTCTTGGCGAAAGAAAGCGTTTTTGAACAACTTCATATAAATCGCTGTAACTTTTGATAGAAGACTCAGACACACATGTTTATGGCTTTATCTTATAAAACTCAATATCTCCGTGCTGGGCAAACAGGTTTTGCAGCCGTTTGAGCTAAGATTTTAAAATTATTCACATAATGAAAACCTATACTTTGTCTGAGGCGAGTTTCCCATTCAAATGCATGTAACCGTGAGAAACGCATTGTCTTGGCGAAAGAAAGCGTTTTTGAACAACTTCATATAAATCGCTCTAACTTTTGATAGAGGACTCAGACAAACATGTTTATGGCTTTATCTTATAGAACTCAATATCCCCGTGCTGGGCAAACAGGTTTTGCAGCCGTTTGAGCTAAGATTTTAAAATTATTCACATAATGAAAACCTATACTTTGTCTCGGTCGAGTTTCCCATTCAAATGCATGTAACAGTGAGAAACGCATTGTCTTGGCGAAAGAAAGCGTTTTTGAACAACTTCATATAAATCGCTGTAACTTTTGATAGAGGACTCAGAAACACATGTTTATGGCTTTATCTTATAAAACTCAATATCTCCGTGCTGGGCAAACAGGTTTTGAAGCCATTTGAGCTAAGATTTTAAAATTATTCACATAATGAAAACCTATACTTTGTCTCGGGCGAGTTTCCCATTCAAATGCATGTAACAGTGAGAAACGCATTGTCTTGGCGAAAGAAAGCGTTTTTGAACAACTTCATATAAATCGCTGTAACTTTTGATAGAAGACTCAGACACACATGTTTATGGCTTTATCTTATAAAACTCAATATCTCCGTGCTGGGCAAACAGGTTTTGCAGCCGTTTGAGCTAAGATTTTAAAATTATTCACATAATGAAAACCTATACTTTGTCTGGGGCGAGTTTCCCATTCAAATGCATGTAACAGTGAGAAACGCATTGTCTTGGCGAAAGAAAGAGGTTTTGCAGCCGTTTGAGCTAAGATTTTAAAATTATTCACATAATGAAAACCTATACTTTGTCTGGGGCGAGTTTCCCATTCAAATGCATGTAACAGTGAGAAACGCATTGTCTTGGCGAAAGAAAGAGGTTTTGCAGCCGTTTGAGCTAAGATTTAAAAATTATTCACATAATGAAAACCTATACTTTGTCTCGGGTGAGTTTCCCATTCAAATGCATGTAACAGTGAGAAACGCATTGTCTTGGCGAAAGAAAGCGTTTTTGAACAACTTCATATAAATCGCTGTAACTTTTGATAGAAGACTCAGACAAACATGTTCATGGCTTTATCTTATAAAACTCAATATCTCCGTGCTGGGCAAACAGGTTTTGCAGCCTTTTGAGCTAAGATTTTAAAATTATTCACATAATGAAAACCTATACTTTTTTTCAGGCGAGTTTCCCATTCAAATGCATGTAACAGTGAGAAACGCATTGTCTTGGCGAAAGAAAGCGTTTTTGAACAACTTCATATAAATCGCTGTAACTTTTGATAGAAGACTCAGACACACATGTTTATGGCTTTATCTTATAAAACTCAATATCTCCGTGCTGGGCAAACAGGTTTTGCAGCCGTTTGAGCTAAGATTTTAAAATTATTCACATAATGAAAACCTATACTTTGTCTCGGGTGAGTTTCCCATTCAAATGCATGTAACAGTGAGAAACGCATTGTCTTGGCGAAAGAAAGCGTTTTTGAACAACTTCATATAAATCGCTGTAACTTTTGATAGAAGACTCAGACACACATGTTTATGGCTTTATCTTATAAAACTCAATATCTCCGTGCTGGGCAAACAGGTTTTGCAGCCGTTTGAGCTAAGATTTTAAAATTATTCACATAATGAAAACCTATACTTTGTCTGAGGCGAGTTTCCCATTCAAATGCATGTAACCGTGAGAAACGCATTGTCTTGGCGAAAGAAAGCGTTTTTGAACAACTTCATATAAATCGCTCTAACTTTTGATAGAGGACTCAGACAAACATGTTTATGGCTTTATCTTATAGAACTCAATATCCCCGTGCTGGGCAAACAGGTTTTGCAGCCGTTTGAGCTAAGATTTTAAAATTATTCACATAATGAAAACCTATACTTTGTCTCGGTCGAGTTTCCCATTCAAATGCATGTAACAGTGAGAAACGCATTGTCTTGGCGAAAGAAAGCGTTTTTGAACAACTTCATATAAATCGCTGTAACTTTTGATAGAGGACTCAGAAACACATGTTTATGGCTTTATCTTATAAAACTCAATATCTCCGTGCTGGGCAAACAGGTTTTGAAGCCGTTTGAGCTAAGATTTTAAAATTATTCACATAATGAAAACCTATACTTTGTCTCGGGCGAGTTTCCCATTCAAATGCATGTAACAGTGAGAAACGCATTGTCTTGGCGAAAGAAAGCGTTTTTGAACAACTTCATATAAATCGCTGTAACTTTTGATAGAGGACTCAGAAACACATGTTTATGGCTTTATCTTATAAAACTCAATATCTCCGTGCTGGGCAAACAGGTTTTGCAGCCGTTTGAGCTAAGATTTTAAAATTATTCACATAATGAAAACCTATACTTTGTCTCGGGCGAGTTTCCTATTCAAATGCATGTAACAGTGAGAAACGCATTGTCTTGGCGAAAGAAAGAGTTTTTGCAGCCGTTTGAGCTAAGATTTAAAAATTATTCACATAATGAAAACCTATACTTTGTCTGGGGCGAGTTTCCCATTCAAATGCATGTAACAGTGAGAAACGCATTGTCTTGGCGAAAGAAAGAGGTTTTGCAGCCGTTTGAGCTAAGATTTAAAAATTATTCACATAATGAAAACCTATACTTTGTCTCGGGTGAGTTTCCCATTCAAATGCATGTAACAGTGAGAAACGCATTGTCTTGGCGAAAGAAAGCGTTTTTGAACAACTTCATATAAATCGCTGTAACTTTTGATAGAAGACTCAGACAAACATGTTCATGGCTTTATCTTATAAAACTCAATATCTCCGTGCTGGGCAAACAGGTTTTGCAGCCGTTTGAGCTAAGATTTTAAAATTATTCACATAATGAAAACCTATACTTTTTTTCAGGTGAGTTTCCCATTCAAATGCATGTAACAGTGAGAAACACTGTCTTGGCGAAAGAAAGCATTTTCGTACAACTTCATATAAATCGCTGTAACTTTTGATAGAAGACTCAGACAAACATGTTTATGGCTTTATCTTATAAAACTCAATATCCCCGTGCTGGGAAAAGAGAACAGGTTTTGCAGCTGTTTGAGCTAAGATTTCCAAGTTATACACATAATGAAAACCTATACTTTGTCTCGGTCGAGTTTCCCATTCAAATGCATGTAACAGTGAGAAACGCACTGTCTTGGCGAAAGAAAGCGTTTTTGTACAACTTCATATAAATAGCTGTAACTTTTGATAGAAGATTCGGATACACATGTTTATGGCTTTTTCTTATAGAACTCAAGGTCCCCGTGCTGGGAAAACAGGATTTGCAGCTGTTTGAGCTAAGATTTTCAAGTTATACACATAATGAAAACCTATACTTTGTTTCGGTCGAGTTCCCCATTCAAATGCATGTAACAGTGAGAAACGCATTGTCTTGGCGAAATAAAGCGTTTTTGTACAACTTCATATAAATAGCTGTAACTTTTGATAGAAGACTCAGACAAACATGTTTATGGCTTTATCTTATAGAACTCAAGGTCCCTGTGCTGGGAAAACAGGATTTGCAGCTGTTTGAGCTAAGATTTCCAAGTTATACACATAATGAAAACCTATACTTAGTTTCGGTCGAGTTCCCCATTCAAATGCATGTAACAGTGAGAAACGCACTGTCTTGGCGAAATAAAGCGTTTTTGTACAACTTCATATAAATCGCTGTAACTTTTGATAGAAGACTCGTATACACATGTTTATGGCTTTATCTTATAGAACTCAAGGTCCCCGTGCTGGGTGTTAGAGTTTGTATTGTTGATTGTTATTTATGCTTAGAAATATTTAACCATAGATGCATAGAGGTGTATAATCAATTGTGTAGTGATAAGTTGTGTGATCTTTAACAGGCTACAGAGGCTTGGTGTGTATTCCACACTAGAATGCACACCTATATCCTGGGAGCATGGGAAAGTTCGTACCTTGTCTTAATTGTTTTATGGTAGGATTAACGTAGCTACGTCTGTTCTAGTCTAAGTGCTTTTCTGTTTAGATGAACTGCTGGACTTCCTCACCGGGGGGGGTCTAGTCTACCCTCTTCCTGACCAAGGATGTTTGACCCTTTGATCAGCAACACACACACACACACACACACACACACACACACACACACACACACACACACACACACACACACACACACACACACAGGCAAGGTACTCTTTGTTTGTATGTAGACGTCGTATGTTAATGAACCTATGCATATTCATGTAACCTCAATAAAAGGACAGTGTTACGGGAGGACGGACGAGAGCGACTGGGGTCAAGCGAAGGGACGGCGCTCTGTCCGGTCTCTCCCGTGCACGAGTAACATGAAGAACTTTGCCTATTTGTGTCTTGCTTAGCAGTGTAATTATATTGTCTTCAACGTTCCAGCGGATGGGTTCAAGCTACAAACCTATCATTAATTGGTCCTTCGATGCCGGAGCCCTGGAATCGCATTCACCGAGGGGAGGAGAGGCACGCTGAAAGACTGACGTCAGCCAGGAAGTTCCTGTGGATTCGCGGTCTGTCTTTTCTCCTCGATGAATGACGGTCGGCGGGATTCGGGCTGATATTACACTCTAAGCAATGCCAAGTAAGTTTAAAGAGGCCGACTCTATAACCGTGTCGTTGTGCAGTCTCCGCCACTGTGTGAGGCGTTGAGAAGAGCCCGACTCTATAACCATGTGGTTGTGCAGTCTCCGCCACTGTGTGAGGCGTTGAGAAGTTCGCTACTTTGTGGAGCGATACCCGGGTTCCTTGCTAATTTGTGGAGCAAGAGGTTCCTCGCTACTTTGTGTGGCGAGAGGTGAGTTCTCCGCCACTTTGTGGGGCGTTGAGAAGTTCCGCGGGGTCCAGACTGTGCTGGACGATAGGCCTATTTTGTGTTGTTTTTGTTGTCGTCGTCGTCGTTGTTGTTGTTGTGTGGGTGTGTGCGGAGCAGAACATGTGGTCTGTGACACCGACTGTTGTTGTTATCATGGGTTTCTAGGCAACCAAGAGTGAGTCGGAGGGAGACAGACGTTTGTGCTGGACTTTGCTCCTGGCAGCACAAAGTATTTATGTAAAAAAGAGAGGGAGCGACGGCTCCACAGCTGCGCGGGTTCACGTGAGCGCGGTCACGCGGGTTTCACGCGGACCTGAGCCGTGCGGTTAATCGCAGGCTTAAAAATGGAAGAGATTAAAATGTTAGAAGTTTTCAGAAAACACACCAGCCTTGAAGAGCGTGTGGAGAAGGCCAGCCCACATCAGCAGCTATGCTCTGGTGGGTGGCTGTCCCCCCACCCCTTGCTGACACAAAACGTTAACTCTTCAGCCTGTGTGCCAGACCATAGACGTAATTGAGGTGGATAGTTGTTAAAAGTCATCTACATTACGCTTGTGGTTGCTCAAATTCAGTACGATGACATGTGAGGTGAAGTGATATAGATAAATATTTAAACTAATGAAGTGCATAGAGGCACTTGACCTGTGTGGAAGACTGTCGTCTTATTATGAACCATTGTTGAGATATACAGCACACCTGTGAAAACAACTATGCTGAACCCTGTATGAAACATCTAAAAGTACATGATGGAGAAGCTGTGTTGAATATGAAAGTGTAAGACTTTGCCGCTGTGGGCAGAGCAACTACTGTGTGATGTTGCGTTGCGGGTTTTTTTTTTTTCTTCTGAGCTGATGAGCAGGCTACACATTATCAGATCGAGAGCTGTCTGAGAACTACTCTAAGAGAGGGAAACAACGCTATGATAACTGTGATAACTGGAGTGTGCAGCGTTTCCATGAGCAGTTTTCCTGAATCTTGACTCTTGTGTGTGGAGTGTTCATAGCATCAGCATCATGTTTTTGTTTATTTGTTTTGTTGGGTTGAAAATAAATAAACGTGTGATCATGCCTATGGATCACCATGGCACAGGAGATAAACAGGAGATAAGATGTACCACAACGTAAGGAGTGCTCTGACACGTTGATAAATGTGATTTATTTATGCAGATGACAAAGTGAGTGTGAATGTGTCTGACATCACAGTGTTTTTGTGCACTGTGCAAGAGTAATTGCCTTTGATTGTGAGTGACAGCGGTGATTTTGCAGGTCACCAGCTATTGTAAATTAAAAAAAAAAGAGTGAATAAGAGGGAGAATTTATATTGTAGAAAAAAAATAATCATAGGAAAAAGGTTTTGTGTTGATCAACCAAAAAAAACAACTATAATTTCATTTTCTGCTTTTAAGAAAGGATTGTTCACAAAAACAGAGAGAGAGAGAGAGATGTGTGTTGGTTAAGCAGTGATGATAATAATGAACATGTCTTAGTTTGTCACTTTCAGGTGAAAAGCAGACCTGAATCAATTTTCCACATGCAGCGGTCGGAAGAAAGTTATAGTTTAACATCATTGGAAACATGCAGGCCAAGTTTCTGGCTGACTTATTTACAGCGCCATGTGTCTCTCAACCTCACAAGCAAGTGCTCACTCCTCCCTGAGGAATGCAGCTCCAAAGAGCAATAACATGGCAGATAAAGACAGCAGCAAGTCCTGAGCAAAGAGTCCCAGCAAAGCAGCAGCAATGTGGACAAACAGCATCAAAGAAGAAGAGCAAACCCATCATCCTGACTGATCGGATGGATGGCACTGTGTTTACAACAGGCTGTGACTTCACTGTGCATGTGAAGAAAACGTTTGAGGAGAACTGAACAGTTGGAGTTTGACATTTGCCACCTGTGGAGTAAAATGGCAAGAAGAGACAGTGGAACACAGGACAAAGCTGAAGGAGAACTGCCGGCTGTTTGGACTGTTGAAGTGGGAGAGGACAAAAGAGTGAGAGGACAACAGAGTGAGAAGACTAGGTGAGAACACATAGGAATTATTTAATGTGGGAAATCAAAATTTGGGTTAGCAAACTTGGGGAAAAGAAAACTGACTGCTTAAGTTGGAAAATTGAGAAGGAGTCTGGATATATGCAAATATAAAAAACATATACATCATATACAAAATCACACACACAAGCAGAACATGCATTAACCCTACTAACACAAACACAAGAGAGCTCATGCAAAGACCAGTGGACTCATAGCACATTAGTTAAGAAATGATTAAATAATAGCAGAGAAATGTGTAGGAAAGGCACAAACACCCATGCAATGAAAATTAGCTTGTTATCTTTCATCAGTGTTAAAATAGTGTCAATTTAGCAGACACTTGTTATTAAATACTGAATTTATCCAATGCAAAAAATTGACTCTCCAGGTTGCAGGACAACAGTTTAACTTTTGTGGGGAAAAAAGATCCTGGTTTGACCAACCAGTGATCAGACAATAAATTTAGTTGTTAAAATGGTAAATTGGGAGAAGCTTCCTGCTTGATTGAGGCAGCACATGTAATTTACTGTATGAGGGAAATTGTCTTTTGTGATACTATTTTGAACATGCTTTTCTGTCGTCCTGTCAACTTAGTGGGTTAATAGCTGATATGCAAATTAGTTGATCGGTTTTAGATTAATGAAAGGTGACTGAATTCTAGTATGAGTGAATGAGATGTGTTGGAGTTGTTGTGTGTTGAGTGGAGACTCTAAAACACTGAGTTTCCTGCTTTGATGTGCGAGTGAATCCTGTATTTAGATACACAACTCTGAATACGTCAGAACAAACTTCTTTTGTGAAGTGCATGACAGCATGTCACATGTTTTATGATGAAGGGAAAAAAGGAAAACTGAATAAAATAGATCTGTGGCCTAAATGAGTGAAGAACACAGACCTGGTGATTAAACTCATAAGTTAAAGAAGACATTAGGCTTATGTTGTGAGTGGTGCAGCTGATGGTTGGTTTGGAGTGAATCTAGCTGATGATTCTTCTCCTGTTGTGAAGTTGATGAGGAGTTTGTGTCATGACTTAGCAAGGCCTTTTTATTTTGATACTTTCACAGTGCACTGAAAGTTTTGTTCGATAATCTCTGTTCTTTAAGCAGATCTGCACGTCGGGAATTAAAAGCGCTACACGTCGTCGAGAAAATTGTGCCAAGTGAGTTCTCCACATTTAAATGGACTCTGGAGAAAGCCACTTATTTGGGACAATTATTAAATGACAGTCCCAGTCCAAAAGGATTCAGCGATGTAATCCAAACTAAAGTTCTTCTTTTTCTTTTTGAAATGACGTCATTTTGCTGAGAGTGGAAACTAAATGCGACGATAGGTTCCACTATCAGCAAAGAAAGAAAGAATGAATGCATGAATGAGTGAGTGAAAGGAAAACAAACTGACTGACTGGTAAAAGCTGACAAAAGCTGACAAGACTTTACTGATGTAACACGACTGTGTGAAGTTGACCCCCGCCTGGCAGGGGTGCAGATGAGTCTGTGTGTGCTTCCCTTTACAGGAGCAGAAAGATGACAGCAACACTCGAGGTTGCGTGATGATTTAACATTTTAAATGCCATTTTCTGTGTCTGTGAATTTACTATGTGTGCGTCATTCACTAGCTTGTGTGCTCACAGAGATAGCTGTGACAAAGTATGCATACGCCTGCGCAAGCGCTAACATTTGCATTTTCGTTTTTACAGCATTACGGTTCTTCATGTGTTTGATCATGTGATTTATAGGAATACTGGCTAATGTTTCTCTACTACAAGATTTCTGGGTTTATGTGTGACGAAAACTGTAGTTACAGGCTATATGTTGATGGAGAAATTAATATAGTTTGAGACATACTGTGATGAGACCAGTGTTACTTTTTCCACAGCGAGTGTTAACTTTATGGTGTTTTATGGCACCTCTGGAATGTGGATGGCCGACGCCTGCCCACCAGGATGGTCAATGTGTATTGCTAATGTTTGTTTTTCTGAGACTGCATTTAGAAGATTCAGCTGAAGCGGACAAGTGACATGAGTAAAACAAATAAGAGATTACGGTATTTATGGAATAGTTTATTATGGGCTCATTTGCTGGCCACTTTTGAACCCATAATAATAATATATGAGTGGAGTGACTTTGCTTAAGAGAAGTCACTGATTACATTAATGTTAACAGAGTACATGGGATAATCCATGTCTGAGGTGAATTAGGGTAATAGTTGTAGTTACTGATTTGAGAAAACCTGCACATGACACTTGTCTTGCTGATGTTGAATGCTTATTACTCTTATGATACAATTGTTTACAGGTATGAAGTTTGATTTCACTTCCAGATTTTGCTTTCCAGGCCGTGATGGTGTGTATGCAGGCTCCTGGGAGAGCCAGGTGTTAAGCAAACTTAATATGCAACACACGCTAACATCTTTTATTGCAGGGTTACGGAGCTACTCCAGAGGAGATGCCCTGATGTTGCCTGGGACGTGATCTAGCTAATCTTTTTCTTTAAGACAGGGATCCAGGTTTGGTGAGTTGACGCATGGGAATGTCCATGCGTCAAGAGGTGGAGTGCAAGGATTAACATTAAACAATGTTTACTATTATTGTTGCAGTGATTTGTGTGATTAGCCGTTTATTTACAAGTATTAAACCTATGCAAGTGGTGCACCCATGTTCAGATGAGGCTTTGATGGCCTATAAGTGAAGTTCACTGAACTAAAGAATGTGGTTTGATGATTGTTGACATGCTCTCCAAATAGAAGTTTTTCTTCTTAGCAAGGAAATACAGGTGCAGCAGTAATCTCCTGAGAAATCTTCAGAGGCCCAGTGAGAAGCGTGAACCATTCCAGGCATAGCTGACAGCCAGGCAGTGGTTGAGGTCAAAGGTCAAGCTGGTTGGGGCCCATCATGAGATCAGACCTTGGAGCCACAGCAAGGACCATGAAACTGCCTGCAAAATAGAGGAGAGGATCGTCCACAAGATGGGAGCTGAGGCCAGGAGAGAGGCTTCAGGAGGATCAGAGATCATCTTCAGCACAGCAGACATCACACAGAGAGCTGTGCTACTGAGTTTCCAGGAGATTTTAAATAAAATGAAAGATTCAATATTGACGCTGAGGAAGACAACTAAGGTGTACGACGTGCTCTGCCTTAAACCTTCAGCAGCGTTGGAACATGAAAACTCGTGGGATGAGGGGAGCGTGCCAAGCTCCATCGACAGCGCAGAAGGAGTTCGAGGATGACATCATGATTCTGTGAAAGCACAGGAACCAGAAGCTATGGTGGTGATGACAGCAGTTTCCTATGAACATCACCTAATGCTGTGCCACTATACTGTGCATACGATGACACTCTGAAGGCTGCTGGGATCATAACAGCAGTAAGACAACTGAACCCTGCACCCTTTCCACAGAGGTGTTTCTCTGCAGAGCGTGGACAATGAAGGAGTCATAAATATCCCCCTCGCAGGATGAAGGCCTGAAGTGAGGTGATGGGAGGCCATAAAACTAGAGTGCTGAGAGGTCTGCAGCTTTGGAAATAGCTGAGACCCATGTTGACAAACAACAAAACTAACTGGTATGTTTGAATGTTTATTCTACATACATTTGGACTCTGGTCCTATGGACAACGAAACAACTAGAAGAGACATTCATGACGCCCTGCAGAACTCAAACCACTCTGCAGAGAGACATGTGATTTGCACACCCGGAGGAAGCATCACCAAGCTGAGATGTTTTTGAAAATGTTACTTTCTTAGTTTCACTATTAAATTAACAATTTCTTTGGTTGCTCGTAAGATGCAGTTTGCCATGAGATGAGCTCAATGAATGGGGTAACTGCTAATACATTTATTAAACTGTGTAACTTTTACAGTAATTTAGGGTGATTTGACATATGCTGAGTAAAAAAAATGTTTGCATTGAAACTGTCAGACATAAGGTATGCATAACTGGGAACTTTCTAGCATAAAGGTCAAAAACGGGGGAATGTTAGAGTTTGTATTGTTGATTGTTATTTATGCTTAGAAATATTTAACCATAGATGCATAGAGGTGTATAATCAATTGTGTAGTGATAAGTTGTGTGATCTTTAACAGGCTACAGAGGCTTGGTGTGTATTCCACACTAGAATGCACACCTATATCCTGGGAGCATGGGAAAGTTCGTACCTTGTCTTAATTGTTTTATGGTAGGATTAACGTAGCTACGTCTGTTCTAGTCCAAGTGCTTTTCTGTTTAGATGAACTGCTGGACTTCCTCACCGGGGGGGGTCTAGTCTACCCTCTTCCTGACCAAGGATGTTTGACCCTTTGATCAGCAACACACACACACACACACACACACACACACACACACAAACACACACAGGCAAGGTACTCTTTGTTTGTATGTAGACGTCGTATGTTAATGAACCTATGCATATTCATGTAACCTCAATAAAAGGACAGTGTTACGGGAGGACGGACGAGAGCGACTGGGGTCAAGCGAAGGGACGGCGCTCTGTCCGGTCTCTCCCGTGCACGAGTAACATGAAGAACTTTGCCTATTTGTGTCTTGCTTAGCAGTGTAATTATATTGTCTTCAACGTTCCAGCGGATGGGTTCAAGCTACAAACCTATCACTGGGAAAACAGGTTTTGCAGCTGTTTGAGCTAAGATTTCCAAGTTATACACATAATGAAAACCTGTACTTTGTTTCGGGCGAGTTCCCCATTCAAATGCATGTAACAGTGAGAAACGCACTGTCTTGGCGAAAGAAAGCGTTTTTGTACAACTTCATATAAATAGCTGTAACTTTTGCTAGAAGACTCGGATACACATGTTTATGGCTTTATCTTATAGAACTCAAGGTCCCTGTGCTGGGAAAACAGGATTTGCAGCTGTTTGAGCTAAGATTTCCAAGTTATACACATAATGAAAACCTATACTTTGTTTCGGTCGAGTTCCCCATTCAAATGCATGTAACAGTGAGAAACGCACTGTCTTGGCGAAAGAAAGCGTTTTTGTACAACTTCATATAAATAGCTGTAACTTTTGATAGAAGACTCAGACAAACATGTTTATGGCTTTATCTTATAGAACTCAAGGTCCCTGTGCTGGGAAAACAGGATTTGCAGCTGTTTGAGCTAAGATTTCCAAGTTATACACATAATGAAAACCTATACTTTGTTTCGGGCGAGTTCCCCATTCAAATGCATGTAACAGTGAGAAATGCACTGTCTTGGCGAAAGAAAGCGTTTTTGTACAACTTCATATAAATAGCTGTAACTTTTGCTAGAAGACTCGGATACACATGTTTATGGCTTTATCTTATAGAACTCAAGGTCCCTGTGCTGGGAAAACAGGATTTGCAGCTGTTTGAGCTAAGATTTTCAAGTTATACACATAATGAAAACCTATACTTAGTTTCGGTCGAGTTCCCCATTCAAATGCATGTAACAGTGAGAAACGCACTGTCTTGGCGAAAGAAAGCGTTTTTGTACAACTTCATATAAATAGCTGTAACTTTTGATAGAAGACTCGGATACACATGTTTATGGCTTTTTCTTATAGAACTCAAGGTCCCCGTGCTGGGAAAACAGGATTTGCAGCTGTTTGAGCTAAGATTTTCAAGTTATACACATAATGAAAACCTATACTTTGTTTCGGTCGAGTTCCCCATTCAAATGCATGTAACAGTGAGAAACGCATTGTCTTGGCGAAATAAAGCGTTTTTGTACAACTTCATATAAATAGCTGTAACTTTTGATAGAAGACTCAGACAAACATGTTTATGGCTTTATCTTATAGAACTCAAGGTCCCTGTGCTGGGAAAACAGGATTTGCAGCTGTTTGAGCTAAGATTTCCAAGTTATACACATAATGAAAACCTATACTTTGTTTCGGTCGAGTTCCCCATTCAAATGCATGTAACAGTGAGAAACGCACTGTCTTGGCGAAAGAAAGCGTTTTTGAACAACTTCATATAAATAGCTGTAACTTTTGATAGAAGACTCGGATACACATGTTTATGGCTTTATCTTATAGAACTCAAGGTCCCTGTGCTGGGAAAACAGGATTTGCAGCCATTTGAGCTAAGATTTTCAAGTTATACACATAATGAAAACCTATACTTTGTTTCGGTCGAGTTCCCCATTCAAATGCATGTAACAGTGAGAAACGCACTGTCTTGGCGAAAGAAAGCGTTTTTGTACAACTTCATATAAATAGCTGTAACTTTTGATAGAAGACTCGGATACACATGTTTATGGCTTTTTCTTATAGAACTCAAGGTCCCCGTGCTGGGAAAACAGGTTTTGCAGCTGTTTGAGCTAAGATTTTCAAGTTATACACATAATGAAAACCTATACTTTGTTTCGGTCGAGTTTCCCATTCAAATGCATGTAACAGTGAGAAACGCATTGTCTTGGCGAAATAAAGCGTTTTTGTACAACTTCATATAAATCGCTGTAACTTTTGATAGAGGACTCAGAAACACATGTTTATGGCTTTATCTTATAAAACTCAATATCTCCGTGCTGGGCAAACAGGTTTTGCAGCCGTTTGAGCTAAGATTTTAAAATTATTCACATAATGAAAACCTATACTTTGTCTGAGGCGAGTTTCCCATTCAAATGCATGTAACCGTGAGAAACGCATTGTCTTGGCGAAAGAAAGCGTTTTTGAACAACTTCATATAAATCGCTGTAACTTTTGATAGAGGACTCAGAAACACATGTTTATGGCTTTATCTTATAAAACTCAATATCTCCGTGCTGGGCAAACAGGTTTTGCAGCCGTTTGAGCTAAGATTTTAAAATTATTCACATAATGAAAACCTATACTTTTTTTCAGGCGAGTTTCCCATTCAAATGCATGTAACAGTGAGAAACGCATTGTCTTGGCGAAAGAAAGCGTTTTTGAACAACTTCATATAAATCGCTGTAACTTTTGATAGAAGACTCAGACACACATGTTTATGGCTTTATCTTATAGAACTCAAGGTCCCTGTGCTGGGAAAACAGGATTTGCAGCTGTTTGAGCTAAGATTTCCAAGTTATACACATAATGAAAACCTATACTTTGTTTCGGGCGAGTTCCCCATTCAAATGCATGTAACAGTGAGAAATGCACTGTCTTGGCGAAAGAAAGCGTTTTTGTACAACTTCATATAAATAGCTGTAACTTTTGCTAGAAGACTCGGATACACATGTTTATGGCTTTATCTTATAGAACTCAAGGTCCCTGTGCTGGGAAAACAGGATTTGCAGCCATTTGAGCTAAGATTTTCAAGTTATACACATAATGAAAACCTATACTTTGTTTCGGTCGAGTTCCCCATTCAAATGCATGTAACAGTGAGAAACGCACTGTCTTGGCGAAAGAAAGCGTTTTTGTACAACTTCATATAAATAGCTGTAACTTTTGATAGAAGACTCGGATACACATGTTTATGGCTTTTTCTTATAAAACTCAATATCTCCGTGCTGGGCAAACAGGTTTTGCAGCCGTTTGAGCTAAGATTTTAAAATTATTCACATAATGAAAACCTATACTTTTTTTCAGGCGAGTTTCCCATTCAAATGCATGTAACAGTGAGAAACGCATTGTCTTGGCGAAAGAAAGCGTTTTTGAACAACTTCATATAAATCGCTGTAACTTTTGATAGAAGACTCAGACACACATGTTTATGGCTTTATCTTATAGAACTCAAGGTCCCTGTGCTGGGAAAACAGGATTTGCAGCTGTTTGAGCTAAGATTTCCAAGTTATACACATAATGAAAACCTATACTTTGTTTCGGGCGAGTTCCCCATTCAAATGCATGTAACAGTGAGAAATGCACTGTCTTGGCGAAAGAAAGCGTTTTTGTACAACTTCATATAAATAGCTGTAACTTTTGCTAGAAGACTCGGATACACATGTTTATGGCTTTATCTTATAGAACTCAAGGTCCCTGTGCTGGGAAAACAGGATTTGCAGCCATTTGAGCTAAGATTTTCAAGTTATACACATAATGAAAACCTATACTTTGTTTCGGTCGAGTTCCCCATTCAAATGCATGTAACAGTGAGAAACGCATTGTCTTGGCGAAATAAAGCGTTTTTGAACAACTTCATATAAATCGCTGTAACTTTTGATAGAGGACTCAGAAACACATGTTAATGGCTTTATCTTATAAAACTCAATATCTCCGTGCTGGGCAAACAGGTTTTGCAGCCGTTTGAGCTAAGATTTTAAAATTATTCACATAATGAAAACCTATACTTTGTTTCGGTCGAGTTCCCCATTCAAATGCATGTAACAGTGAGAAACGCATTGTCTTGGCGAAAGAAAGCGTTTTTGAACAACTTCATATAAATAGCTGTAACTTTTGATAGAAGACTCGGATACACATGTTTATGGCTTTATCTTATAGAACTCAAGGTTCCTGTGCTGGGAAAACAGGATTTGCAGCTGTTTGAGCTAAGATTTTCAAGTTATTCACATAATGAAAACCTATACTTTGTTTTGGTCGAGTTCCCCATTCAAATGCATGTAACAGTGAGAAACGCACTGTCTTGGCGAAAGAAAGCGTTTTTGTACAACTTCATATAAATCGCTGTAACTTTTGATAGAAGACTCAGACACACATGTTTATGGCTTTATCTTATAGAACTCAATATCTCCGTGCTGGGCAAACAGGTTTTGCAGCCGTTTGAGCTAAGATTTTAAAATTATTCACATAATGAAAACCTATACTTTTTTTCAGGCGAGTTTCCCATTCAAATGCATGTAACAGTGAGGAAACGCATTGTCTTGGCGAAATAAAGCGTTTTTGAACAACTTCATATAAATCGCTGTAACTTTTGATAGAAGACTCAGACAAACATGTTTATGGCTTTATCTTATAGAACTCAATATCTCCGTGCTGGGCAAACAGGTTTTGCAGCCGTTTGAGCTAAGATTTTAAAATTATTCACATAATGAAAACCTATACTTTGTCTGAGGCGAGTTTCCCATTCAAATGCATGTAACCGTGAGAAACACACTGTCTTGGCGAAATAAAGCGTTTTTGAACAACTTCATATAAATCGCTGTAACTTTTGATAGAGGACTCAGACACACATGTTTATGGCTTTATCTTATAAAACTCAATATCTCCGTGCTGGGCAAACAGATTTTGAAGCCATTTGAGCTAAGATTTTAAAATTATTCACATAATGAAAACCTATACTTTTTTTTCAGGCGAGTTTCCCATTCAAATGCATGTAACAGTGAGAAATGCACTGTCTTGGCGAAAGAAAGCGTTTTTGTACAACTTCATATAAATAGCTGTAACTTTTGCTAGAAGACTCGGATACACATGTTTATGGCTTTATCTTATAGAACTCAAGGTCCCCGTGCTGGGCAAAAAGGTTTTGCAGCTGTTTGAGCTAAGATTTCCAAGTTATACACATAATGAAAACCTATACTTTGTTTCGGTCGAGTTCCCCATTCAAATGCATGTAACAGTGAGAAACGCATTGTCTTGGCGAAAGAAAGCGTTTTTGTACAACTTCATATAAATAGCTGTAACTTTTGATAGAAGACTCGGATACACATGTTTATGGCTTTATCTTATAGAACTCAAGGTTCCTGTGCTGGGAAAACAGGATTTGCAGCTGTTTGAGCTAAGATTTTCAAGTTATTCACATAATGAAAACCTATACTTTGTTTCGGTCGAGTTCCCCATTCAAATGCATGTAACAGTGAGAAACGCACTGTCTTGGCGAAAGAAAGCGTTTTTGTACAACTTCATATAAATCGCTGTAACTTTTGATAGAAGACTCAGACACACATGTTTATGGCTTTATCTTATAGAACTCAAGGTTCCTGTGCTGGGAAAACAGGATTTGCAGCTGTTTGAGCTAAGATTTTCAAGTTATTCACATAATGAAAACCTATACTTTGTTTCGGTCGAGTTCCCCATTCAAATGCATGTAACAGTGAGAAACGCATTGTCTTGGCGAAATAAAGCGTTTTTGAACAACTTCATATAAATCGCTGTAACTTTTGATAGAAGACTCAGACACACATGTTTATGGCTTTATCTTATAGAACTCAAGGTCCCTGTGCTGGGAAAACAGGATTTGCAGCTGTTTGAGCTAAGATTTTCAAGTTATACACATAATGAAAACCTATACTTTGTTTCGGTCGAGTTCCCCATTCAAATGCATGTAACAGTGAGAAACGCAGTGTCTTGGCGAAAGAAAGCGTTTTTGTACAACTTCATATAAATAGCTGTAACTTTTGATAGAAGACTCGGATACACATGTTTATGGTTTTTTCTTATAGAACTCAATATCTCCGTGCTGGGCAAACAGGTTTTGCAGCCGTTTGAGCTAAGATTTTAAAATTATTCACATAATGAAAACCTATACTTTGTTTCGGTCGAGTTCCCCATTCAAATGCATGTAACCGTGAGAAACGCATTGTCTTGGCGAAAGAAAGCGTTTTTGAACAACTTCATATAAATCGCTGTAACTTTTGATAGAGGACTCAGAAACACATGTTTATGGCTTTATCTTATAAAACTCAATATCTCCGTGCTGGGCAAACAGGTTTTGCAGCCGTTTGAGCTAAGATTTTAAAATTATTCACATAATGAAAACCTATACTTTTTTTCAGGCGAGTTTCCCATTCAAATGCATGTAACAGTGAGAAATGCACTGTCTTGGCGAAAGAAAGCGTTTTTGTACAACTTCATATAAATAGCTGTAACTTTTGCTAGAAGACTCGGATACACATGTTTATGGCTTTATCTTATAGAACTCAAAGTCCCTGTGCTGGGAAAACAGGATTTGCAGCTGTTTGAGCTAAGATTTTCAAGTTATACACATAATGAAAACCTATACTTTGTTTCGGTCGAGTTCCCCATTCAAATGCATGTAACAGTGAGAAACGCATTGTCTTGGCGAAATAAAGCGTTTTTGTACAACTTCATATAAATCGCTGTTACTTTTGATAGAGGACTCAGAAACACATGTTTATGGCTTTATCTTATAAAACTCAATATCTCCGTGCTGGGCAAACAGGTTTTGCAGCCGTTTGAGCTAAGATTTTAAAATTATTCACATAATGAAAACCTATACTTTGTCTGAGGCGAGTTTCCCATTCAAATGCATGTAACCGTGAGAAACGCATTGTCTTGGCGAAAGAAAGCGTTTTTGAACAACTTCATATAAATCGCTGTAACTTTTGATAGAGGACTCAGAAACACATGTTTATGGCTTTATCTTATAAAACTCAATATCTCCGTGCTGGGCAAACAGGTTTTGCAGCCGTTTGAGCTAAGATTTTCAAGTTATTCACATAATGAAAACCTATACTTTGTTTCGGTCGAGTTCCCCATTCAAATGCATGTAACAGTGAGAAACGCAGTGTCTTGGCGAAAGAAAGCGTTTTTGTACAACTTCATATAAATAGCTGTAACTTTTGATAGAAGACTCGGATACACATGTTTATGGTTTTTTCTTATAGAACTCAAGGTCCCCGTGCTGGGAAAACAGGTTTTGCAGCTGTTTGAGCTAAGATTTTAAAATTATTCACATAATGAAAACCTATACTTTTTTTCAGGCGAGTTTCCCATTCAAATGCATGTAACAGTGAGAAACGCATTGTCTTGGCGAAATAAAGCGTTTTTGAACAACTTCATATAAATCGCTGTAACTTTTGATAGAGGACTCAGACACACATGTTTATGGCTTTATCTTATAAAACTCAATATCTCCGTGCTGGGCAAACAGGTTTTGAAGCCATTTGAGCTAAGATTTTAAAATTATTCACATAATGAAAACCTATACTTTTTTTCAGGCGAGTTTCCCATTCAAATGCATGTAACAGTGAGAAATGCACTGTCTTGGCGAAAGAAAGCGTTTTTGTACAACTTCATATAAATAGCTGTAACTTTTGCTAGAAGACTCGGATACACATGTTTATGGCTTTATCTTATAGAACTCAAAGTCCCTGTGCTGGGAAAACAGGATTTGCAGCTGTTTGAGCTAAGATTTTCAAGTTATACACATAATGAAAACCTATACTTTGTTTCGGTCGAGTTCCCCATTCAAATGCATGTAACAGTGAGAAACGCATTGTCTTGGCGAAATAAAGCGTTTTTGTACAACTTCATATAAATCGCTGTTACTTTTGATAGAGGACTCAGAAACACATGTTTATGGCTTTATCTTATAAAACTCAATATCTCCGTGCTGGGCAAACAGGTTTTGCAGCCGTTTGAGCTAAGATTTTAAAATTATTCACATAATGAAAACCTATACTTTGTCTGAGGCGAGTTTCCCATTCAAATGCATGTAACCGTGAGAAACGCATTGTCTTGGCGAAAGAAAGCGTTTTTGAACAACTTCATATAAATCGCTGTAACTTTTGATAGAGGACTCAGAAACACATGTTAATGGCTTTATCTTATAAAACTCAATATCTCCGTGCTGGGCAAACAGGTTTTGCAGCCGTTTGAGCTAAGATTTTAAAATTATTCACATAATGAAAACCTATACTTTGTTTCGGTCGAGTTCCCCATTCAAATGCATGTAACAGTGAGAAACGCATTGTCTTGGCGAAAGAAAGCGTTTTTGAACAACTTCATATAAATAGCTGTAACTTTTGATAGAAGACTCGGATACACATGTTTATGGCTTTATCTTATAGAACTCAAGGTTCCTGTGCTGGGAAAACAGGATTTGCAGCTGTTTGAGCTAAGATTTTCAAGTTATTCACATAATGAAAACCTATACTTTGTTTTGGTCGAGTTCCCCATTCAAATGCATGTAACAGTGAGAAACGCACTGTCTTGGCGAAAGAAAGCGTTTTTGTACAACTTCATATAAATCGCTGTAACTTTTGATAGAAGACTCAGACACACATGTTTATGGCTTTATCTTATAGAACTCAATATCTCCGTGCTGGGCAAACAGGTTTTGCAGCCGTTTGAGCTAAGATTTTAAAATTATTCACATAATGAAAACCTATACTTTTTTTCAGGCGAGTTTCCCATTCAAATGCATGTAACAGTGAGGAAACGCATTGTCTTGGCGAAATAAAGCGTTTTTGAACAACTTCATATAAATCGCTGTAACTTTTGATAGAAGACTCAGACAAACATGTTTATGGCTTTATCTTATAGAACTCAATATCTCCGTGCTGGGCAAACAGGTTTTGCAGCCGTTTGAGCTAAGATTTTAAAATTATTCACATAATGAAAACCTATACTTTGTCTGAGGCGAGTTTCCCATTCAAATGCATGTAACCGTGAGAAACACACTGTCTTGGCGAAATAAAGCGTTTTTGAACAACTTCATATAAATCGCTGTAACTTTTGATAGAGGACTCAGACACACATGTTTATGGCTTTATCTTATAAAACTCAATATCTCCGTGCTGGGCAAACAGATTTTGAAGCCATTTGAGCTAAGATTTTAAAATTATTCACATAATGAAAACCTATACTTTTTTTTCAGGCGAGTTTCCCATTCAAATGCATGTAACAGTGAGAAATGCACTGTCTTGGCGAAAGAAAGCGTTTTTGTACAACTTCATATAAATAGCTGTAACTTTTGCTAGAAGACTCGGATACACATGTTTATGGCTTTATCTTATAGAACTCAAGGTCCCCGTGCTGGGCAAAAAGGTTTTGCAGCTGTTTGAGCTAAGATTTCCAAGTTATACACATAATGAAAACCTATACTTTGTTTCGGTCGAGTTCCCCATTCAAATGCATGTAACAGTGAGAAACGCATTGTCTTGGCGAAAGAAAGCGTTTTTGTACAACTTCATATAAATAGCTGTAACTTTTGATAGAAGACTCGGATACACATGTTTATGGCTTTATCTTATAGAACTCAAGGTTCCTGTGCTGGGAAAACAGGATTTGCAGCTGTTTGAGCTAAGATTTTCAAGTTATTCACATAATGAAAACCTATACTTTGTTTCGGTCGAGTTCCCCATTCAAATGCATGTAACAGTGAGAAACGCACTGTCTTGGCGAAAGAAAGCGTTTTTGTACAACTTCATATAAATCGCTGTAACTTTTGATAGAAGACTCAGACACACATGTTTATGGCTTTATCTTATAGAACTCAAGGTTCCTGTGCTGGGAAAACAGGATTTGCAGCTGTTTGAGCTAAGATTTTCAAGTTATTCACATAATGAAAACCTATACTTTGTTTCGGTCGAGTTCCCCATTCAAATGCATGTAACAGTGAGAAACGCATTGTCTTGGCGAAATAAAGCGTTTTTGAACAACTTCATATAAATCGCTGTAACTTTTGATAGAAGACTCAGACACACATGTTTATGGCTTTATCTTATAGAACTCAAGGTCCCTGTGCTGGGAAAACAGGATTTGCAGCTGTTTGAGCTAAGATTTTCAAGTTATACACATAATGAAAACCTATACTTTGTTTCGGTCGAGTTCCCCATTCAAATGCATGTAACAGTGAGAAACGCAGTGTCTTGGCGAAAGAAAGCGTTTTTGTACAACTTCATATAAATAGCTGTAACTTTTGATAGAAGACTCGGATACACATGTTTATGGTTTTTTCTTATAGAACTCAATATCTCCGTGCTGGGCAAACAGGTTTTGCAGCCGTTTGAGCTAAGATTTTAAAATTATTCACATAATGAAAACCTATACTTTGTTTCGGTCGAGTTCCCCATTCAAATGCATGTAACCGTGAGAAACGCATTGTCTTGGCGAAAGAAAGCGTTTTTGAACAACTTCATATAAATCGCTGTAACTTTTGATAGAGGACTCAGAAACACATGTTTATGGCTTTATCTTATAAAACTCAATATCTCCGTGCTGGGCAAACAGGTTTTGCAGCCGTTTGAGCTAAGATTTTAAAATTATTCACATAATGAAAACCTATACTTTTTTTCAGGCGAGTTTCCCATTCAAATGCATGTAACAGTGAGAAATGCACTGTCTTGGCGAAAGAAAGCGTTTTTGTACAACTTCATATAAATAGCTGTAACTTTTGCTAGAAGACTCGGATACACATGTTTATGGCTTTATCTTATAGAACTCAAAGTCCCTGTGCTGGGAAAACAGGATTTGCAGCTGTTTGAGCTAAGATTTTCAAGTTATACACATAATGAAAACCTATACTTTGTTTCGGTCGAGTTCCCCATTCAAATGCATGTAACAGTGAGAAACGCATTGTCTTGGCGAAATAAAGCGTTTTTGTACAACTTCATATAAATCGCTGTTACTTTTGATAGAGGACTCAGAAACACATGTTTATGGCTTTATCTTATAAAACTCAATATCTCCGTGCTGGGCAAACAGGTTTTGCAGCCGTTTGAGCTAAGATTTTAAAATTATTCACATAATGAAAACCTATACTTTGTCTGAGGCGAGTTTCCCATTCAAATGCATGTAACCGTGAGAAACGCATTGTCTTGGCGAAAGAAAGCGTTTTTGAACAACTTCATATAAATCGCTGTAACTTTTGATAGAGGACTCAGAAACACATGTTTATGGCTTTATCTTATAAAACTCAATATCTCCGTGCTGGGCAAACAGGTTTTGCAGCCGTTTGAGCTAAGATTTTCAAGTTATTCACATAATGAAAACCTATACTTTGTTTCGGTCGAGTTCCCCATTCAAATGCATGTAACAGTGAGAAACGCAGTGTCTTGGCGAAAGAAAGCGTTTTTGTACAACTTCATATAAATAGCTGTAACTTTTGATAGAAGACTCGGATACACATGTTTATGGTTTTTTCTTATAGAACTCAAGGTCCCCGTGCTGGGAAAACAGGTTTTGCAGCTGTTTGAGCTAAGATTTTAAAATTATTCACATAATGAAAACCTATACTTTTTTTCAGGCGAGTTTCCCATTCAAATGCATGTAACAGTGAGAAACGCATTGTCTTGGCGAAATAAAGCGTTTTTGAACAACTTCATATAAATCGCTGTAACTTTTGATAGAGGACTCAGACACACATGTTTATGGCTTTATCTTATAAAACTCAATATCTCCGTGCTGGGCAAACAGGTTTTGAAGCCATTTGAGCTAAGATTTTAAAATTATTCACATAATGAAAACCTATACTTTTTTTCAGGCGAGTTTCCCATTCAAATGCATGTAACAGTGAGAAATGCACTGTCTTGGCGAAAGAAAGCGTTTTTGTACAACTTCATATAAATAGCTGTAACTTTTGCTAGAAGACTCGGATACACATGTTTATGGCTTTATCTTATAGAACTCAAAGTCCCTGTGCTGGGAAAACAGGATTTGCAGCTGTTTGAGCTAAGATTTTCAAGTTATACACATAATGAAAACCTATACTTTGTTTCGGTCGAGTTCCCCATTCAAATGCATGTAACAGTGAGAAACGCATTGTCTTGGCGAAATAAAGCGTTTTTGTACAACTTCATATAAATCGCTGTTACTTTTGATAGAGGACTCAGAAACACATGTTTATGGCTTTATCTTATAAAACTCAATATCTCCGTGCTGGGCAAACAGGTTTTGCAGCCGTTTGAGCTAAGATTTTAAAATTATTCACATAATGAAAACCTATACTTTGTCTGAGGCGAGTTTCCCATTCAAATGCATGTAACCGTGAGAAACGCATTGTCTTGGCGAAAGAAAGCGTTTTTGAACAACTTCATATAAATCGCTGTAACTTTTGATAGAGGACTCAGAAACACATGTTTATGGCTTTATCTTATAAAACTCAATATCTCCGTGCTGGGCAAACAGGTTTTGCAGCCGTTTGAGCTAAGATTTTAAAATTATTCACATAATGAAAACCTATACTTTTTTTCAGGCGAGTTTCCCATTCAAATGCATGTAACAGTGAGAAACGCATTGTCTTGGCGAAAGAAAGCGTTTTTGAACAACTTCATATAAATCGCTGTAACTTTTGATAGAAGACTCAGACACACATGTTTATGGCTTTATCTTATAGAACTCAAGGTCCCTGTGCTGGGAAAACAGGATTTGCAGCTGTTTGAGCTAAGATTTCCAAGTTATACACATAATGAAAACCTATACTTTGTTTCGGTCGAGTTCCCCATTCAAATGCATGTAACAGTGAGAAACGCATTGTCTTGGCGAAATAAAGCGTTTTTGTACAACTTCATATAAATAGCTGTAACTTTTGCTAGAAGACTCGGATACACATGTTTATGGCTTTATCTTATAGAACTCAAAGTCCCTGTGCTGGGAAAACAGGATTTGCAGCTGTTTGAGCTAAGATTTCCAAGTTATACACATAATGAAAACCTATACTTTGTTTCGGTCGAGTTCCCCATTCAAATGCATGTAACAGTGAGAAACGCACTGTCTTGGCGAAAGAAAGCGTTTTTGTACAACTTCATATAAATAGCTGTAACTTTTGCTAGAAGACTCGGATACACATGTTTATGGCTTTATCTTATAGAACTCAAGGTCCCTGTGCTGGGAAAACAGGATTTGCAGCTGTTTGAGCTAAGATTTTCAAGTTATACACATAATGAAAACCTATACTTTGTTTCGGTCGAGTTCCCCATTCAAATGCATGTAACAGTGAGAAACGCACTGTCTTGGCGAAAGAAAGCGTTTTTGTACAACTTCATATAAATAGCTGTAACTTTTGATAGAAGACTCGGATACACATGTTTATGGCTTTTTCTTATAGAACTCAAGGTCCCCGTGCTGGGAAAACAGGATTTGCAGCTGTTTGAGCTAAGATTTTCAAGTTATACACATAATGAAAACCTATACTTTGTTTCGGTCGAGTTCCCCATTCAAATGCATGTAACAGTGAGAAACGCATTGTCTTGGCGAAATAAAGCGTTTTTGTACAACTTCATATAAATCGCTGTTACTTTTGATAGAGGACTCAGAAACACATGTTTATGGCTTTATCTTATAAAACTCAATATCTCCGTGCTGGGCAAACAGGTTTTGCAGCCGTTTGAGCTAAGATTTTAAAATTATTCACATAATGAAAACCTATACTTTGTCTGAGGCGAGTTTCCCATTCAAATGCATGTAACCGTGAGAAACGCATTGTCTTGGCGAAAGAAAGCGTTTTTGAACAACTTCATATAAATCGCTGTAACTTTTGATAGAAGACTCAGACACACATGTTTATGGCTTTATCTTATAGAACTCAAGGTTCCTGTGCTGGGAAAACAGGATTTGCAGCTGTTTGAGCTAAGATTTCCAAGTTATACACATAATGAAAACCTATACTTTGTTTCGGTCGAGTTCCCCATTCAAATGCATGTAACAGTGAGAAACGCATTGTCTTGGCGAAATAAAGCGTTTTTGTACAACTTCATATAAATAGCTGTAACTTTTGCTAGAAGACTCGGATACACATGTTTATGGCTTTATCTTATAGAACTCAAAGTCCCTGTGCTGGGAAAACAGGATTTGCAGCTGTTTGAGCTAAGATTTCCAAGTTATACACATAATGAAAACCTATACTTTGTTTCGGTCGAGTTCCCCATTCAAATGCATGTAACAGTGAGAAACGCACTGTCTTGGCGAAAGAAAGCGTTTTTGTACAACTTCATATAAATAGCTGTAACTTTTGCTAGAAGACTCGGATACACATGTTTATGGCTTTATCTTATAGAACTCAAGGTGCCTGTGCTGGGAAAACAGGATTTGCAGCTGTTTGAGCTAAGATTTTCAAGTTATACACATAATGAAAACCTATACTTTGTTTCGGTCGAGTTCCCCATTCAAATGCATGTAACAGTGAGAAACGCACTGTCTTGGCGAAAGAAAGCGTTTTTGTACAACTTCATATAAATAGCTGTAACTTTTGATAGAAGACTCGGATACACATGTTTATGGCTTTTTCTTATAGAACTCAAGGTCCCCGTGCTGGGAAAACAGGATTTGCAGCTGTTTGAGCTAAGATTTTCAAGTTATACACATAATGAAAACCTATACTTTGTTTCGGTCGAGTTCCCCATTCAAATGCATGTAACAGTGAGAAACGCATTGTCTTGGCGAAATAAAGCGTTTTTGTACAACTTCATATAAATCGCTGTAACTTTTGATAGAGGACTCAGACAAACATGTTTATGGCTTTATCTTATAAAACTCAATATCTCCGTGCTGGGCAAACAGGTTTTGCAGCCGTTTGAGCTAAGATTTTAAAATTATTCACATAATGAAAACCTATACTTTGTCTGAGGCGAGTTTCCCATTCAAATGCATGTAACCGTGAGAAACGCATTGTCTTGGCGAAAGAAAGCGTTTTTGAACAACTTCATATAAATCGCTGTAACTTTTGATAGAAGACTCAGACACACATGTTTATGGCTTTATCTTATAGAACTCAAGGTTCCTGTGCTGGGAAAACAGGATTTGCAGCTATTTGAGCTAAGATTTCCAAGTTATACACATAATGAAAACCTATACTTTGTTTCGGGCGAGTTCCCCATTCAAATGCATGTAACAGTGAGAAATGCACTGTCTTGGCGAAATAAAGCGTTTTTGTACAACTTCATATAAATAGCTGTAACTTTTGATAGAAGACTCGGATACACATGTTTATGGCTTTATCTTATAGAACTCAAGGTTCCTGTGCTGGGAAAACAGGATTTGCAGCTGTTTGAGCTAAGATTTCCAAGTTATACACATAATGAAAACCTATACTTTGTTTCGGTCGAGTTCCCCATTCAAATGCATGTAACAGTGAGAAACGCACTGTCTTGGCGAAAGAAAGCGTTTTTGTACAACTTCATATAAATCGCTGTAACTTTTGATAGAAGACTCAGACACACATGTTTATGGCTTTATCTTATAAAACTCAATATCTCCGTGCTGGGCAAACAGGTTTTGCAGCCGTTTGAGCTAAGATTTTAAAATTATTCACATAATGAAAACCTATACTTTTTTTCAGGCGAGTTTCCCATTCAAATGCATGTAACAGTGAGGAAACGCATTGTCTTGGCGAAAGAAAGCGTTTTTGTACAACTTCATATAAATAGCTGTAACTTTTGATAGAAGACTCGGATACACATGTTTATGGCTTTATCTTATAGAACTCAAGGTTCCTGTGCTGGGAAAACAGGATTTGCAGCTGTTTGAGCTAAGATTTTCAAGTTATTCACATAATGAAAACCTATACTTTGTTTCGGTCGAGTTCCCCATTCAAATGCATGTAACAGTGAGAAACGCACTGTCTTGGCGAAAGAAAGCGTTTTTGTACAACTTCATATAAATAGCTGTAACTTTTGATAGAAGACTCGGATACACATGTTTATGGCTTTTTCTTATAGAACTCAAGGTCCCCGTGCTGGGAAAACAGGATTTGCAGCTGTTTGAGCTAAGATTTTCAAGTTATACACATAATGAAAACCTATACTTTGTTTCGGTCGAGTTCCCCATTCAAATGCATGTAACAGTGAGAAACGCATTGTCTTGGCGAAATAAAGCGTTTTTGTACAACTTCATATAAATCGCTGTAACTTTTGATAGAGGACTCAGACAAACATGTTTATGGCTTTATCTTATAAAACTCAATATCTCCGTGCTGGGCAAACAGGTTTTGCAGCCGTTTGAGCTAAGATTTTAAAATTATTCACATAATGAAAACCTATACTTTGTCTGAGGCGAGTTTCCCATTCAAATGCATGTAACCGTGAGAAACGCATTGTCTTGGCGAAAGAAAGCGTTTTTGAACAACTTCATATAAATCGCTGTAACTTTTGATAGAAGACTCAGACACACATGTTTATGGCTTTATCTTATAAAACTCAATATCTCCGTGCTGGGCAAACAGGTTTTGCAGCCGTTTGAGCTAAGATTTTAAAATTATTCACATAATGAAAACCTATACTTTTTTTCAGGCGAGTTTCCCATTCAAATGCATGTAACCGTGAGAAACGCATTGTCTTGGCGAAAGAAAGCGTTTTTGAACAACTTCATATAAATCGCTGTAACTTTTGATAGAAGACTCAGACACACATGTTTATGGCTTTATCTTATAGAACTCAAGGTTCCTGTGCTGGGAAAACAGGATTTGCAGCTGTTTGAGCTAAGATTTCCAAGTTATACACATAATGAAAACCTATACTTTGTTTCGGTCGAGTTCCCCATTCAAATGCATGTAACAGTGAGAAACGCATTGTCTTGGCGAAATAAAGCGTTTTTGTACAACTTCATATAAATAGCTGTAACTTTTGCTAGAAGACTCGGATACACATGTTTATGGCTTTATCTTATAGAACTCAAAGTCCCTGTGCTGGGAAAACAGGATTTGCAGCTGTTTGAGCTAAGATTTCCAAGTTATACACATAATGAAAACCTATACTTTGTTTCGGTCGAGTTCCCCATTCAAATGCATGTAACAGTGAGAAACGCATTGTCTTGGCGAAATAAAGCGTTTTTGTACAACTTCATATAAATCGCTGTAACTTTTGATAGAGGACTCAGACAAACATGTTTATGGCTTTATCTTATAAAACTCAATATCTCCGTGCTGGGCAAACAGGTTTTGCAGCCGTTTGAGCTAAGATTTTAAAATTATTCACATAATGAAAACCTATACTTTGTCTGAGGCGAGTTTCCCATTCAAATGCATGTAACCGTGAGAAACGCATTGTCTTGGCGAAAGAAAGCGTTTTTGAACAACTTCATATAAATCGCTGTAACTTTTGATAGAAGACTCAGACACACATGTTTATGGCTTTATCTTATAGAACTCAAGGTTCCTGTGCTGGGAAAACAGGATTTGCAGCTATTTGAGCTAAGATTTCCAAGTTATACACATAATGAAAACCTATACTTTGTTTCGGGCGAGTTCCCCATTCAAATGCATGTAACAGTGAGAAATGCACTGTCTTGGCGAAATAAAGCGTTTTTGTACAACTTCATATAAATAGCTGTAACTTTTGATAGAAGACTCGGATACACATGTTTATGGCTTTATCTTATAGAACTCAAGGTTCCTGTGCTGGGAAAACAGGATTTGCAGCTGTTTGAGCTAAGATTTCCAAGTTATACACATAATGAAAACCTATACTTTGTTTCGGTCGAGTTCCCCATTCAAATGCATGTAACAGTGAGAAACGCACTGTCTTGGCGAAAGAAAGCGTTTTTGTACAACTTCATATAAATCGCTGTAACTTTTGATAGAAGACTCAGACACACATGTTTATGGCTTTATCTTATAAAACTCAATATCTCCGTGCTGGGCAAACAGGTTTTGCAGCCGTTTGAGCTAAGATTTTAAAATTATTCACATAATGAAAACCTATACTTTTTTTCAGGCGAGTTTCCCATTCAAATGCATGTAACAGTGAGGAAACGCATTGTCTTGGCGAAAGAAAGCGTTTTTGTACAACTTCATATAAATAGCTGTAACTTTTGATAGAAGACTCGGATACACATGTTTATGGCTTTATCTTATAGAACTCAAGGTTCCTGTGCTGGGAAAACAGGATTTGCAGCTGTTTGAGCTAAGATTTTCAAGTTATTCACATAATGAAAACCTATACTTTGTTTCGGTCGAGTTCCCCATTCAAATGCATGTAACAGTGAGAAACGCACTGTCTTGGCGAAAGAAAGCGTTTTTGTACAACTTCATATAAATAGCTGTAACTTTTGATAGAAGACTCGGATACACATGTTTATGGCTTTTTCTTATAGAACTCAAGGTCCCCGTGCTGGGAAAACAGGATTTGCAGCTGTTTGAGCTAAGATTTTCAAGTTATTCACATAATGAAAACCTATACTTTGTTTCGGTCGAGTTCCCCATTCAAATGCATGTAACAGTGAGAAACGCACTGTCTTGGCGAAAGAAAGCGTTTTTGAACAACTTCATATAAATAGCTGTAACTTTTGATAGAGGACTCAGACAAACATGTTTATGGCTTTATCTTATAAAACTCAATATCTCCGTGCTGGGCAAACAGGTTTTGCAGCCGTTTGAGCTAAGATTTTAAAATTATTCACATAATGAAAACCTATACTTTGTCTGAGGCGAGTTTCCCATTCAAATGCATGTAACAGTGAGAAACGCATTGTCTTGGCGAAAGAAAGCGTTTTTGAACAACTTCATATAAATCGCTGTAACTTTTGATAGAAGACTCAGACACACATGTTTATGGCTTTATCTTATAAAACTCAATATCTCCGTGCTGGGCAAACAGGTTTTGCAGCCGTTTGAGCTAAGATTTTAAAATTATTCACATAATGAAAACCTATACTTTTTAACAGGCGAGTTTCCCATTCAAATGCATGTAACAGTGAGAAACGCATTGTCTTGGCGAAAGAAAGCGTTTTTGAACAACTTCATATAAATCGCTGTAACTTTTGATAGAAGACTCAGACACACATGTTTATGGCTTTATCTTATAGAACTCAAGGTTCCTGTGCTGGGAAAACAGGATTTGCAGCTGTTTGAGCTAAGATTTCCAATTTATACACATAATGAAAACCTATACTTTGTTTCGGGCGAGTTCCCCATTCAAATGCATGTAACAGTGAGAAATGCACTGTCTTGGCGAAATAAAGCGTTTTTGTACAACTTCATATAAATAGCTGTAACTTTTGATAGAAGACTCGGATACACATGTTTATGGCTTTATCTTATAGAACTCAAGGTTCCTGTGCTGGGAAAACAGGATTTGCAGCTGTTTGAGCTAAGATTTCCAAGTTATACACATAATGAAAACCTATACTTTGTTTCGGTCGAGTTCCCCATTCAAATGCATGTAACAGTGAGAAACGCACTGTCTTGGCGAAAGAAAGCGTTTTTGTACAACTTCATATAAATCGCTGTAACTTTTGATAGAAGACTCAGACACACATGTTTATGGCTTTATCTTATAAAACTCAATATCTCCGTGCTGGGCAAACAGGTTTTGCAGCCGTTTGAGCTAAGATTTTAAAATTATTCACATAATGAAAACCTATACTTTTTTTCAAGCGAGTTTCCCATTCAAATGCATGTAACAGTGAGGAAACGCATTGTCTTGGCGAAAGAAAGCGTTTTTGTACAACTTCATATAAATAGCTGTAACTTTTGATAGAAGACTCGGATACACATGTTTATGGCTTTATCTTATAGAACTCAAGGTTCCTGTGCTGGGAAAACAGGATTTGCAGCTGTTTGAGCTAAGATTTTCAAGTTATTCACATAATGAAAACCTATACTTTGTTTCGGTCGAGTTCCCCATTCAAATGCATGTAACAGTGAGAAATGCATTGTATTGGCGAAATAAAGCGTTTTTGAACAACTTCATATAAATCGCTGTAACTTTTGATAGAAGACTCAGACAAACATGTTCATGGCTTTATCTTATAAAACTCAATATCTCCGTGCTGGGCAAACAGGTTTTGCAGCCGTTTGAGCTAAGATTTTAAAATTATTCACATAATGAAAACCTATACTTTTTTTCAGGCGAGTTTCCCATTCAAATGCATGTAACAGTGAGAAACGCATTGTCTTGGCGAAATAAAGCGTTTTTGAACAACTTCATATAAATCGCTGTAACGTTTGATAGAAGACTCAGACAAACATGTTTATGGCTTTATCTTATAGAACTCAATATCTCCGTGCTGGGCAAACAGGTTTTGCAGCCGTTTGAGCTAAGATTTTAAAATTATTCACATAATGAAAACCTATACTTTGTCTGAGGCGAGTTTCCCATTCAAATGCATGTAACCGTGAGAAACACACTGTCTTGGCGAAATAAAGCGTTTTTGAACAACTTCATATAAATCGCTGTAACTTTTGATAGAGGACTCAGACACACATGTTTATGGCTTTATCTTATAAAACTCAATATCTCCGTGCTGGGCAAACAGGTTTTGCAGCCGTTTGAGCTAAGATTTTAAAATTATTCACATAATGAAAACCTATACTTTTTTTCAGGCGAGTTTCCCATTCAAATGCATGTAACAGTGAGAAACGCATTGTCTTGGCGAAATAAAGCGTTTTTGAACAACTTCATATAAATCGCTGTAACGTTTGATAGAAGACTCAGACAAACATGTTTATGGCTTTATCTTATAGAACTCAATATCTCCGTGCTGGGCAAACAGGTTTTGCAGCCGTTTGAGCTAAGATTTTAAAATTATTCACATAATGAAAACCTATACTTTGTCTGAGGCGAGTTTCCCATTCAAATGCATGTAACCGTGAGAAACACACTGTCTTGGCGAAATAAAGCGTTTTTGAACAACTTCATATAAATCGCTGTAACTTTTGATAGAGGACTCAGACACACATGTTTATGGCTTTATCTTATAAAACTCAATATCTCCGTGCTGGGCAAACAGGTTTTGAAGCCATTTGAGCTAAGATTTTAAAATTATTCACATAATGAAAACCTATACTTTTTTTCAGGCGAGTTTCCCATTCAAATGCATGTAACAGTGAGAAATGCACTGTCTTGGCGAAAGAAAGCGTTTTTGTACAACTTCATATAAATAGCTGTAACTTTTGCTAGAAGACTCGGATACACATGTTTATGGCTTTATCTTATAGAACTCAAGGTTCCTGTGCTGGGAAAACAGGATTTGCAGCTGTTTGAGCTAAGATTTCCAAGTTATACACATAATGAAAACCTATACTTTGTTTCGGTCGAGTTCCCCATTCAAATGCATGTAACAGTGAGAAACGCACTGTCTTGGCGAAAGAAAGCGTTTTTGTACAACTTCATATAAATAGCTGTAACTTTTGATAGAAGACTCGGATACACATGTTTATGGCTTTATCTTATAGAACTCAAGGTCCCTGTGCTGGGAAAACAGGATTTGCAGCTGTTTGAGCTAAGATTTTCAAGTTATACACATAATGAAAACCTATACTTTGTTTCGGTCGAGTTCCCCATTCAAATGCATGTAACAGTGAGAAACGCATTGTCTTGGCGAAATAAAGCGTTTTTGTACAACTTCATATAAATCGCTGTAACTTTTGATAGAGGACTCAGAAACACATGTTTATGGCTTTATCTTATAAAACTCAATATCTCCGTGCTGGGCAAACAGGTTTTGCAGCCGTTTGAGCTAAGATTTTAAAATTATTCACATAATGAAAACCTATACTTTGTCTGAGGCGAGTTTCCCATTCAAATGCATGTAACCGTGAGAAACGCATTGTCTTGGCGAAAGAAAGCGTTTTTGAACAACTTCATATAAATCGCTGTAACTTTTGATAGAGGACTCAGAAACACATGTTTATGGCTTTATCTTATAAAACTCAATATCTCCGTGCTGGGCAAACAGGTTTTGCAGCTGTTTGAGCTAAGATTTTAAAATTATTCACATAATGAAAACCTATACTTTGTCTCGGGTGAGTTTCCCCATTCAAATGCATGTAACAGTGAGAAATGCATTGTATTGGCGAAATAAAGCGTTTTTGAACAACTTCATATAAATCGCTGTAACTTTTGATAGAAGACTCAGAAACACATGTTTATGGCTTTATCTTATAAAACTCAATATCTCCGTGCTGGGCAAACAGGTTTTGCAGCCGTTTGAGCTAAGATTTTAAAATTATTCACATAATGAAAACCTATACTTTTTTTCAGGCGAGTTTCCCATTCAAATGCATGTAACAGTGAGAAACGCATTGTCTTGGCGAAAGAAAGCGTTTTTGAACAACTTCATATAAATCGCTGTAACTTTTGATAGAAGACTCAGACACACATGTTTATGGCTTTATCTTATAGAACTCAAGGTCCCTGTGCTGGGAAAACAGGATTTGCAGCTGTTTGAGCTAAGATTTCCAAGTTATACACATAATGAAAACCTATACTTTGTTTCGGTCGAGTTCCCCATTCAAATGCATGTAACAGTGAGAAACGCATTGTCTTGGCGAAATAAAGCGTTTTTGTACAACTTCATATAAATAGCTGTAACTTTTGCTAGAAGACTCGGATACACATGTTTATGGCTTTATCTTATAGAACTCAAGGTCCCTGTGCTGGGAAAACAGGATTTGCAGCTGTTTGAGCTAAGATTTTCAAGTTATACACATAATGAAAACCTATACTTTGTTTCGGTCGAGTTCCCCATTCAAATGCATGTAACAGTGAGAAACGCACTGTCTTGGCGAAAGAAAGCGTTTTTGTACAACTTCATATAAATAGCTGTAACTTTTGATAGAAGACTCGGATACACATGTTTATGGCTTTTTCTTATAGAACTCAAGGTCCCCGTGCTGGGAAAACAGGATTTGCAGCTGTTTGAGCTAAGATTTTCAAGTTATACACATAATGAAAACCTATACTTTGTTTCGGTCGAGTTCCCCATTCAAATGCATGTAACAGTGAGAAACGCATTGTCTTGGCGAAATAAAGCGTTTTTGTACAACTTCATATAAATCGCTGTAACTTTTGATAGAGGACTCAGACAAACATGTTTATGGCTTTATCTTATAAAACTCAATATCTCCGTGCTGGGCAAACAGGTTTTGCAGCCGTTTGAGCTAAGATTTTAAAATGATTCACATAATGAAAACCTATACTTTTTTTCAGGCGAGTTTCCCATTCAAATGCATGTAACAGTGAGGAAACGCATTGTCTTGGCGAAAGAAAGCGTTTTTGTACAACTTCATATAAATAGCTGTAACTTTTGATAGAAGACTCGGATACACATGTTTATGGCTTTATCTTATAGAACTCAAGGTTCCTGTGCTGGGAAAACAGGATTTGCAGCTGTTTGAGCTAAGATTTTCAAGTTATTCACATAATGAAAACCTATACTTTGTTTCGGTCGAGTTCCCCATTCAAATGCATGTAACAGTGAGAAACGCACTGTCTTGGCGAAAGAAAGCGTTTTTGTACAACTTCATATAAATAGCTGTAACTTTTGATAGAAGACTCGGATACACATGTTTATGGCTTTTTCTTATAGAACTCAAGGTCCCCGTGCTGGGAAAACAGGATTTGCAGCTGTTTGAGCTAAGATTTTCAAGTTATACACATAATGAAAACCTATACTTTGTTTCGGTCGAGTTCCCCATTCAAATGCATGTAACAGTGAGAAACGCATTGTCTTGGCGAAATAAAGCGTTTTTGTACAACTTCATATAAATCGCTGTAACTTTTGATAGAGGACTCAGACAAACATGTTTATGGCTTTATCTTATAAAACTCAATATCTCCGTGCTGGGCAAACAGGTTTTGCAGCCGTTTGAGCTAAGATTTTAAAATTATTCACATAATGAAAACCTATACTTTGTCTGAGGCGAGTTTCCCATTCAAATGCATGTAACCGTGAGAAACGCATTGTCTTGGCGAAAGAAAGCGTTTTTGAACAACTTCATATAAATCGCTGTAACTTTTGATAGAAGACTCAGACACACATGTTTATGGCTTTATCTTATAAAACTCAATATCTCCGTGCTGGGCAAACAGGTTTTGCAGCCGTTTGAGCTAAGATTTTAAAATTATTCACATAATGAAAACCTATACTTTTTTTCAGGCGAGTTTCCCATTCAAATGCATGTAACAGTGAGAAACGCATTGTCTTGGCGAAAGAAAGCGTTTTTGAACAACTTCATATAAATCGCTGTAACTTTTGATAGAAGACTCAGACACACATGTTTATGGCTTTATCTTATAGAACTCAAGGTTCCTGTGCTGGGAAAACAGGATTTGCAGCTGTTTGAGCTAAGATTTCCAAGTTATACACATAATGAAAACCTATACTTTGTTTCGGGCGAGTTCCCCATTCAAATGCATGTAACAGTGAGAAATGCACTGTCTTGGCGAAATAAAGCGTTTTTGTACAACTTCATATAAATAGCTGTAACTTTTGATAGAAGACTCGGATACACATGTTTATGGCTTTATCTTATAGAACTCAAGGTTCCTGTGCTGGGAAAACAGGATTTGCAGCTGTTTGAGCTAAGATTTCCAAGTTATACACATAATGAAAACCTATACTTTGTTTCGGTCGAGTTCCCCATTCAAATGCATGTAACAGTGAGAAATGCATTGTATTGGCGAAATAAAGCGTTTTTGAACAACTTCATATAAATCGCTGTAACTTTTGATAGAAGACTCAGACACACATGTTTATGGCTTTATCTTATAAAACTCAATATCTCCGTGCTGGGCAAACAGGTTTTGCAGCCGTTTGAGCTAAGATTTAAAAATTATTCACATAATGAAAACCTATACTTTTTTTCAGGCGAGTTTCCCATTCAAATGCATGTAACAGTGAGAAACGCATTGTCTTGGCGAAATAAAGCGTTTTTGAACAACTTCATATAAATCGCTGTAACGTTTGATAGAAGACTCAGACAAACATGTTTATGGCTTTATCTTATAGAACTCAATATCTCCGTGCTGGGCAAACAGGTTTTGCAGCCGTTTGAGCTAAGATTTTAAAATTATTCACATAATGAAAACCTATACTTTGTCTGAGGCGAGTTTCCCATTCAAATGCATGTAACCGTGAGAAACGCATTGTCTTGGCGAAAGAAAGCGTTTTTGAACAACTTCATATAAATCGCTGTAACTTTTGATAGAGGACTCAGAAACACATGTTTATGGCTTTATCTTATAAAACTCAATATCTCCGTGCTGGGCAAACAGGTTTTGCATCTGTTTGAGCTAAGATTTTAAAATTATTCACATAATGAAAACCTATACTTTGTCTCGGGTGAGTTTCCCCATTCAAATGCATGTAACAGTGAGAAATGCATTGTATTGGCGAAATAAAGCGTTTTTGAACAACTTCATATAAATCGCTGTAACTTTTGATAGAAGACTCAGACAAACATGTTCATGGCTTTATCTTATAAAACTCAATATCTCCGTGCTGGGCAAACAGGTTTTGCAGCCGTTTGAGCTAAGATTTTAAAATTATTCACATAATGAAAACCTATACTTTGTCTGAGGCGAGTTTCCCATTCAAATGCATGTAACCGTGAGAAACACACTGTCTTGGCGAAATAAAGCGTTTTTGTACAACTTCATATAAATAGCTGTAACTTTTGATAGAAGACTCGGATACACATGTTTATGGCTTTTTCTTATAGAACTCAAGGTCCCCGTGCTGGGAAAACAGGATTTGCAGCTGTTTGAGCTAAGATTTTCAAGTTATACACATAATGAAAACCTATACTTTGTTTCGGTCGAGTTCCCCATTCAAATGCATGTAACAGTGAGAAACGCACTGTCTTGGCGAAAGAAAGCGTTTTTGTACAACTTCATATAAATAGCTGTAACTTTTGATAGAAGACTCGGATACACATGTTTATGGCTTTTTCTTATAGAACTCAAGGTCCCCGTGCTGGGAAAACAGGATTTGCAGCTGTTTGAGCTAAGATTTTCAAGTTATACACATAATGAAAACCTATACTTTGTTTCGGTCGAGTTCCCCATTCAAATGCATGTAACAGTGAGAAACGCATTGTCTTGGCGAAATAAAGCGTTTTTGTACAACTTCATATAAATCGCTGTAACTTTTGATAGAGGACTCAGAAACACATGTTTATGGCTTTATCTTATAAAACTCAATATCTCCGTGCTGGGCAAACAGGTTTTGCAGCCGTTTGACCTAAGATTTTAAAATTATTCACATAATGAAAACCTATACTTTGTCTGAGGCGAGTTTCCCATTCAAATGCATGTAACCGTGAGAAACGCATTGTCTTGGCGAAAGAAAGCGTTTTTGAACAACTTCATATAAATCGCTGTAACTTTTGATAGAGGACTCAGAAACACATGTTTATGGCTTTATCTTATAAAACTCAATATCTCCGTGCTGGGCAAACAGGTTTTGCAGCCGTTTGAGCTAAGATTTTAAAATTATTCACATAATGAAAACCTATACTTTTTTTCAGGCGAGTTTCCCATTCAAATGCATGTAACAGTGAGAAACGCATTGTCTTGGCGAAAGAAAGCGTTTTTGAACAACTTCATATAAATCGCTGTAACTTTTGATAGAAGACTCAGACACACATGTTTATGGCTTTATCTTATAGAACTCAAGGTCCCTGTGCTGGGAAAACAGGATTTGCAGCTGTTTGAGCTAAGATTTCCAAGTTATACACATAATGAAAACCTATACTTTGTTTCGGTCGAGTTCCCCATTCAAATGCATGTAACAGTGAGAAACGCATTGTCTTGGCGAAATAAAGCGTTTTTGTACAACTTCATATAAATAGCTGTAACTTTTGCTAGAAGACTCGGATACACATGTTTATGGCTTTATCTTATAGAACTCAAGGTCCCTGTGCTGGGAAAACAGGATTTGCAGCTGTTTGAGCTAAGATTTTCAAGTTATACACATAATGAAAACCTATACTTTGTTTCGGTCGAGTTCCCCATTCAAATGCATGTAACAGTGAGAAACGCACTGTCTTGGCGAAAGAAAGCGTTTTTGTACAACTTCATATAAATAGCTGTAACTTTTGATAGAAGACTCGGATACACATGTTTATGGCTTTTTCTTATAGAACTCAAGGTCCCCGTGCTGGGCAAACAGGTTTTGCAGCCGTTTGAGCTAAGATTTTAAAATTATTCACATAATGAAAACCTATACTTTGTCTGAGGCGAGTTTCCCATTCAAATGCATGTAACCGTGAGAAACGCATTGTCTTGGCGAAAGAAAGCGTTTTTGAACAACTTCATATAAATCGCTGTAACTTTTGATAGAGGACTCAGAAACACATGTTTATGGCTTTATCTTATAAAACTCAATATCTCCGTGCTGGGCAAACAGGTTTTGCAGCCGTTTGAGCTAAGATTTTAAAATTATTCACATAATGAAAACCTATACTTTGTCTGAGGCGAGTTTCCCATTCAAATGCATGTAACCGTGAGAAACGCATTGTCTTGGCGAAAGAAAGCGTTTTTGAACAACTTCATATAAATCGCTGTAACTTTTGATAGAAGACTCAGACACACATGTTTATGGCTTTATCTTATAAAACTCAATATCTCCGTGCTGGGCAAACAGGTTTTGCAGCCGTTTGAGCTAAGATTTTAAAATTATTCACATAATGAAAACCTATACTTTTTTTCAGGCGAGTTTCCCATTCAAATGCATGTAACCGTGAGAAACGCATTGTCTTGGCGAAAGAAAGCGTTTTTGAACAACTTCATATAAATCGCTGTAACTTTTGATAGAAGACTCAGACACACATGTTTATGGCTTTATCTTATAGAACTCAAGGTTCCTGTGCTGGGAAAACAGGATTTGCAGCTGTTTGAACTAAGATTTCCAAGTTATACACATAATGAAAACCTATACTTTGTTTCGGTCGAGTTCCCCATTCAAATGCATGTAACAGTGAGAAACGCATTGTCTTGGCGAAATAAAGCGTTTTTGTACAACTTCATATAAATAGCTGTAACTTTTGCTAGAAGACTCGGATACACATGTTTATGGCTTTATCTTATAGAACTCAAAGTCCCTGTGCTGGGAAAACAGGATTTGCAGCTGTTTGAGCTAAGATTTCCAAGTTATACACATAATGAAAACCTATACTTTGTTTCGGTCGAGTTCCCCATTCAAATGCATGTAACAGTGAGAAACGCACTGTCTTGGCGAAAGAAAGCGTTTTTGTACAACTTCATATAAATAGCTGTAACTTTTGCTAGAAGACTCGGATACACATGTTTATGGCTTTATCTTATAGAACTCAAGGTCCCTGTGCTGGGAAAACAGGATTTGCAGCTGTTTGAGCTAAGATTTTCAAGTTATACACATAATGAAAACCTATACTTTGTTTCGGTCGAGTTCCCCATTCAAATGCATGTAACAGTGAGAAACGCACTGTCTTGGCGAAAGAAAGCGTTTTTGTACAACTTCATATAAATCGCTGTAACTTTTGATAGAGGACTCAGACAAACATGTTTATGGCTTTATCTTATAAAACTCAATATCTCCGTGCTGGGCAAACAGGTTTTGCAGCCGTTTGAGCTAAGATTTTAAAATTATTCACATAATGAAAACCTATACTTTGTCTGAGGCGAGTTTCCCATTCAAATGCATGTAACCGTGAGAAACGCATTGTCTTGGCGAAAGAAAGCGTTTTTGAACAACTTCATATAAATCGCTGTAACTTTTGATAGAAAACTCAGACACACATGTTTATGGCTTTATCTTATAGAACTCAAGGTTCCTGTGCTGGGAAAACAGGATTTGCAGCTGTTTGAGCTAAGATTTCCAAGTTATACACATAATGAAAACCTATACTTTGTTTCGGGCGAGTTCCCCATTCAAATGCATGTAACAGTGAGAAATGCACTGTCTTGGCGAAATAAAGCGTTTTTGTACAACTTCATATAAATAGCTGTAACTTTTGATAGAAGACTCGGATACACATGTTTATGGCTTTATCTTATAGAACCCAAGGTTCCTGTGCTGGGAAAACAGGATTTGCAGCTGTTTGAGCTAAGATTTCCAAGTTATACACATAATGAAAACCTATACTTTGTTTCGGTCGAGTTCCCCATTCAAATGCATGTAACAGTGAGAAACGCATTGTCTTGGCGAAAGAAAGCGTTTTTGTACAACTTCATATAAATCGCTGTAACTTTTGATAGAGGACTCAGAAACACATGTTTATGGCTTTATCTTATAAAACTCAATATCTCCGTGCTGGGCAAACAGGTTTTGCAGCCGTTTGAGCTAAGATTTTAAAATTATTCACATAATGAAAACCTATACTTTTTTTCAGGCGAGTTTCCCATTCAAATGCATGTAACAGTGAGGAAACGCATTGTCTTGGCGAAATAAAGCGTTTTTGAACAACTTCATATAAATCGCTGTAACTTTTGATAGAAGACTCAGACAAACATGTTTATGGCTTTATCTTATAGAACTCAATATCTCCGTGCTGGGCAAACAGGTTTTGCAGCCGTTTGAGCTAAGATTTTAAAATTATTCACATAATGAAAACCTATACTTTGTCTGAGGCGAGTTTCCCATTCAAATGCATGTAACCGTGAGAAACACACTGTCTTGGCGAAAGAAAGCGTTTTTGAACAACTTCATATAAATCGCTGTAACTTTTGATAGAGGACTCAGAAACACATGTTTATGGCTTTATCTTATAAAACTCAATATCTCCGTGCTGGGCAAACAGGTTTTGCAGCCGTTTGAGCTAAGATTTTAAAATTATTCACATAATGAAAACCTATACTTTGTCTGAGGCGAGTTTCCCATTCAAATGCATGTAACCGTGAGAAACGCATTGTCTTGGCGAAAGAAAGCGTTTTTGAACAACTTCATATAAATCGCTGTAACTTTTGATAGAAGACTCAGACACACATGTTTATGGCTTTATCTTATAAAACTCAATATCTCCGTGCTGGGCAAACAGGTTTTGCAGCCGTTTGAGCTAAGATTTTAAAATTATTCACATAATGAAAACCTATACTTTGTCTCAGGCGAGTTTCCCATTCAAATGCATGTAACCGTGAGAAACACATTGTCTTGGCGAAAGAAAGCGTTTGTGAACAACTTCATATAAATCGCTGTAACTTTTGATAGAAGACTCAGACAAACATGTTTATGGCTTTATCTTATAAAACTCAATATCTCCGTGCTGGGCAAACAGGTTTTGCAGCCGTTTGAGCTAAGATTTTAAAATTATTCACATAATGAAAACCTATACTTTGTCTCGGGCGAGTTTCCCATTCAAATGCATGTAACAGTGAGAAACGCATTGTCTTGGCGAAAGAAAGCGTTTTTGAACAACTTCATATAAATCGCTGTAACTTTTGATAGAAGACTCAGACAAACATGTTTATGGCTTTATCTTATGAAACTCAATATCTCCGTGCTGGGCAAACAGGTTTTGCAGCCGTTTGAGCTAAGATTTTAAAATTATTCACATAATGAAAACCTATACTTTGTTTCAGGCGAGTTTCCCATTCAAATGCATGTAACCGTGAGAAACGCATTGTCTTGGCGAAAGAAAGCGTTTTTGAACAACTTCATATAAATCGCTGTAACTTTTGATAGAAGACTCAGACAAACATGTTTATGGCTTTATCTTATAAAACTCAATATCTCCGTGCTGGGCAAACAGGTTTTGCAGCCGTTTGAGCTAAGATTTTAAAATTATTCACATAATGAAAACCTATAATTTGTCTCGGGCGAGTTTCCCATTCAAATGCATGTAACAGTGAGAAACGCATTGTCTTGGCGAAAGAAAGCGTTTTTGAACAACTTCATATAAATCGCTGTAACTTTTGATAGAAGACTCAGACAAACATGTTTATGGCTTTATCTTATAAAACTCAATATCTCCGTGCTGGGCAAACAGGTTTTGCAGCCGTTTGAGCTAAGATTTTAAAATTATTCACATAATGAAAACCTATACTTTGTCTCAGGCGAGTTTCCCATTCAAATGCATGTAACAGTGAGAAATGCACTGTCTTGGCGAAAGAAAGCGTTTTTGTACAACTTCATATAAATAGCTGTAACTTTTGCTAGAAGACTCGGATACACATGTTTATGGCTTTATCTTATAGAACTCAAGGTCCCCGTGCTGGGCAAAAAGGTTTTGCAGCTGTTTGAGCTAAGATTTCCAAGTTATACACATAATGAAAACCTATACTTTGTTTCGGTCGAGTTCCCCATTCAAATGCATGTAACAGTGAGAAACGCATTGTCTTGGCGAAATAAAGCGTTTTTGTACAACTTCATATAAATAGCTGTAACTTTTGATAGAAGACTCGGATACACATGTTTATGGCTTTATCTTATAGAACTCAAGGTTCCTGTGCTGGGAAAACAGGATTTGCAGCTGTTTGAGCTAAGATTTTCAAGTTATTCACATAATGAAAACCTATACTTTGTTTCGGTCGAGTTCCCCATTCAAATGCATGTAACAGTGAGAAACGCACTGTCTTGGCGAAAGAAAGCGTTTTTGTACAACTTCATATAAATCGCTGTAACTTTTGATAGAAGACTCAGACACACATGTTTATGGCTTTATCTTATAGAACTCAAGGTTCCTGTGCTGGGAAAACAGGATTTGCAGCTGTTTGAGCTAAGATTTTCAAGTTATTCACATAATGAAAACCTATACTTTGTTTCGGTCGAGTTCCCCATTCAAATGCATGTAACAGTGAGAAACGCATTGTCTTGGCGAAATAAAGCGTTTTTGAACAACTTCATATAAATCGCTGTAACTTTTGATAGAAGACTCAGACAAACATGTTTATGGCTTTATCTTATAGAACTCAATATCTCCGTGCTGGGCAAACATGTTTTGCAGCCGTTTGAGCTAAGATTTTAAAATTATTCACATAATGAAAACCTATACTTTGTCTGAGGCGAGTTTCCCATTCAAATGCATGTAACCGTGAGAAACGCATTGTCTTGGCGAAAGAAAGCGTTTTTGAACAACTTCATATAAATCGCTGTAACTTTTGATAGAGGACTCAGAAACACATGTTTATGGCTTTATCTTATAAAACTCAATATCTCCGTGCTGGGCAAACAGGTTTTGCAGCCGTTTGAGCTAAGATTTTAAAATTATTCACATAATGAAAACCTATACTTTGTCTGAGGCGAGTTTCCCATTCAAATGCATGTAACCGTGAGAAACGCATTGTCTTGGCGAAAGAAAGCGTTTTTGAACAACTTCATATAAATCGCTGTAACTTTTGATAGAAGACTCAGACACACATGTTTATGGCTTTATCTTATAAAACTCAATATCTCCGTGCTGGGCAAACAGGTTTTGCAGCCGTTTGAGCTAAGATTTTAAAATTATTCACATAATGAAAACCTATACTTTGTCTCAGGCGAGTTTCCCATTCAAATGCATGTAACCGTGAGAAACACATTGTCTTGGCGAAAGAAAGCGTTTGTGAACAACTTCATATAAATCGCTGTAACTTTTGATAGAAGACTCAGACAAACATGTTTATGGCTTTATCTTATAAAACTCAATATCTCCGTGCTGGGCAAACAGGTTTTGCAGCCGTTTGAGCTAAGATTTTAAAATTATTCACATAATGAAAACCTATACTTTGTCTCGGGCGAGTTTCCCATTCAAATGCATGTAACAGTGAGAAACGCATTGTCTTGGCGAAAGAAAGCGTTTTTGAACAACTTCATATAAATCGCTGTAACTTTTGATAGAAGACTCAGACAAACATGTTTATGGCTTTATCTTATGAAACTCAATATCTCCGTGCTGGGCAAACAGGTTTTGCAGCCGTTTGAGCTAAGATTTTAAAATTATTCACATAATGAAAACCTATACTTTGTTTCAGGCGAGTTTCCCATTCAAATGCATGTAACCGTGAGAAACGCATTGTCTTGGCGAAAGAAAGCGTTTTTGAACAACTTCATATAAATCGCTGTAACTTTTGATAGAAGACTCAGACAAACATGTTTATGGCTTTATCTTATAAAACTCAATATCTCCGTGCTGGGCAAACAGGTTTTGCAGCCGTTTGAGCTAAGATTTTAAAATTATTCACATAATGAAAACCTATACTTTGTCTCGGGCGAGTTTCCCATTCAAATGCATGTAACAGTGAGAAACGCATTGTCTTGGCGAAAGAAAGCGTTTTTGAACAACTTCATATAAATCGCTGTAACTTTTGATAGAAGACTCAGACAAACATGTTTATGGCTTTATCTTATAAAACTCAATATCTCCGTGCTGGGCAAACAGGTTTTGCAGCCGTTTGAGCTAAGATTTTAAAATTATTCACATAATGAAAACCTATACTTTGTCTCAGGCGAGTTTCCCATTCAAATGCATGTAACCGTGAGAAACACATTGTCTTGGCGAAAGAAAGCGTTTGTGAACAACTTCATATAAATCGCTGTAACTTTTGATAGAAGACTCAGACAAACATGTTTATGGCTTTATCTTATAAAACTCAATATCTCCGTGCTGGGCAAACAGGTTTTGCAGCCGTTTGAGCTAAGATTTTAAAATTATTCACATAATGAAAACCTATACTTTGTCTCGGGCGAGTTTCCCATTCAAATGCATGTAACAGTGAGAAACGCATTGTCTTGGCGAAAGAAAGCGTTTTTGAACAACTTCATATAAATCGCTGTAACTTTTGATAGAAGACTCAGACAAACATGTTTATGGCTTTATCTTATAAAACTCAATATCTCCGTGCTGGGCAAACAGGTTTTGCAGCCGTTTGAGCTAAGATTTTAAAATTATTCACATAATGAAAACCTATACTTTGTCTCAGGCGAGTTTCCCATTCAAATGCATGTAACCGTGAGAAACACATTGTCTTGGCGAAAGAAAGCGTTTGTGAACAACTTCATATAAATCGCTGTAACTTTTGATAGAAGACTCAGACAAACATGTTTATGGCTTTATCTTATAAAACTCAATATCTCCGTGCTGGGCAAACAGGTTTTGCAGCCGTTTGAGCTAAGATTTTAAAATTATTCACATAATGAAAACCTATACTTTGTTTCAGGCGAGTTTCCCATTCAAATGCATGTAACAGTGAGAAACGCATTGTCTTGGCGAAAGAAAGCGTTTGTGAACAACTTCATATAAATCGCTGTAACTTTTGATAGAGGTCTCAGACAAACATGTTTATGGCTTTATCTTATAAAACTCAATATCTCCGTGCTGGGCAAACAGGTTTTGCAGCCGTTTGAGCTAAGATTTTAAAATTATTCACATAATGAAAACCTATACTTTGTCTCGGGCGAGTTTCCCATTCAAATGCATGTAACAGTGAGAAACGCATTGTCTTGGCGAAAGAAAGCGTTTTTGAACAACTTCATATAAATCGCTGTAACTTTTGATAGAAGACTCAGACAAACATGTTTATGGCTTTATCTTATGAAACTCAATATCTCCGTGCTGGGCAAACAGGTTTTGCAGCCATTTGAGCTAAGATTTTAAAATTATTCACATAATGAAAACCTATACTTTGTTTCAGGCGAGTTTCCCATTCAAATGCATGTAACAGTGAGAAACGCATTGTATTGGCGAAAGAAAGCATTTTCGTACAACTTCATATAAATCGCTGTAACTTTTGATAGAACACTCAGACAAACATGTTTATGGCTTTATCTTATAGAACTCAATATCCCCGTGCTGGGCAAACAGGTTTTGCAGCCGTTTGAGCTAAGATTTTAAAATTATTCACATAATGAAAACCTATACTTTGTCTCAGGCGAGTTTCCCATTCAAATGCATGTAACTGTGAGAAACGCATTGTCTTGGCGAAAGAAAGCGTTTTTCAAAACCTTCATATAAATCGCTGTAACTTTTGATAGAGGACTCAGACAAACATGTTTATGGCTTTATCTTATAGAACTCAATATCCCCGTGCTGGGCAAACAGGTTTTGCAGCCGTTTGAGCTAAGATTTTAAAATTATTCACATAATGAAAACCTATACTTTGTCTCGGGCGAGTTGCCCATTCAAATGCATGTAACAGTGAGAAACGCATTGTCTTGGCGAAAGAAAGCGTTTGTGAACAACTTCATATAAATCGCTGTAACTTTTGATAGAGGTCTCAGACAAACATGTTTATGGCTTTATCTTATAAAACTCAATATCTCCGTGCTGGGCAAACAGGTTTTGCAGCCGTTTGAGCTAAGATTTTAAAATTATTCACGTAATGAAAACCTATACTTTGTCTCGGGCGAGTTTCCCATTCAAATGCATGTAACCGTGAGAAACGCATTGTCTTGGCTAAAGAAAGCGTTTTTGTTAACAACTTCATATAAATCGCTGTAACTTTTGATAGAAGACTCAGACAAACGTGTTTATGGCTTTATCTTATAAAACTAAATATCTCCGTGCTGGGCAAACAGGTTTTGCAGCCGTTTGAGCTAAGATTTTAAAATTATTCACATAATGAAAACCTATACTTTGTTTCAGGCGAGTTTCCCATTCAAATGCATGTAACAGTGAGAAACGCATTGTCTTTGCGAAAGAAAGCGTTTGTGAACAACTTCATATAAATCGCTGTAACTTTTGATAGAGGTCTCAGACAAACATGTTTATGGCTTTATCTTATAAAACTCAATATCTCCGTGCTGGGCAAACAGGTTTTGCAGCCGTTTGAGCTAAGATTTTAAAATTATTCACATAATGAAAACCTATACTTTGTCTCGGGCGAGTTTCCCATTCAAATGCATGTAACAGTGAGAAACGCATTGTCTTGGCGAAAGAAAGCGTTTTTGAACAACTTCATATAAATCGCTGTAACTTTTGATAGAAGACTCAGACAAACATGTTTATGGCTTTATCTTATGAAACTCAATATCTCCGTGCTGGGCAAACAGGTTTTGCAGCCGTTTGAGCTAAGATTTTAAAATTATTCACATAATGAAAACCTACACTTTGTTTCAGGCGAGTTTCCCATTCAAATGCATGTAACCGTGAGAAACGCATTGTCTTGGCGAAAGAAAGCGTTTTTGAACAACTTCATATAAATCGCTGTAACTTTTGATAGAGGTCTCAGACAAACATGTTTATGGCTTTATCTTATAAAACTCAATATCTCCGTGCTGGGCAAACAGGTTTTGCAGCCGTTTGAGCTAAGATTTTAAAATTATTCACATAATGAAAACCTATACTTTGTTTCAGGCCTAGTTTCCCATTCAAATGCATGTAACAGTGAGAAACGCATTGTATTGGCGAAAGAAAGCGTTTTTGAACAACTTCATATAAATCGCTGTAACTTTTGATAGAGGTCTCAGACAAACATGTTTATGGCTTTATCTTATAAAACTCAATATCTCCGTGCTGGGCAAACAGGTTTTGCAGCCGTTTGAGCTAAGATTTTAAAATTATTCACATAATGAAAACCTATACTTTGTCTCGGGCGAGTTTCCCATTCAAATGCATGTAACCGTGAGAAACACATTGTCTTGGCGAAAGAAAGCGTTTTTGAACAACTTCATATAAATCGCTGTAACTTTTGATAGAAGACTCAGACAAACATGTTTATGGCTTTATCTTATAAAACTCAATATCTCCGTGCTGGGCAAACAGGTTTTGCAGCCGTTTGAGCTAAGATTTTAAAATTATTCACATAATGAAAACCTATACTTTGTCTCGGGCGAGTTTCCCATTCAAATGCATGTAACCGTGAGAAACACATTGTCTTGGCGAAAGAAAGCGTTTTTGAACAACTTCATATAAATCGCTGTAACTTTTGATAGAAGACTCAGACAAACATGTTTATGGCTTTATCTTATAGAACTCAATATCTCCGTGCTGGGCAAACAGGTTTTGCAGCCGTTTGAGCTAAGATTTTAAAATTATTCACATAATGAAAACCTATACTTTGTCTCGGGCGAGTTTCCCATTCAAATGCATGTAACAGTGAGAAACGCATTGTCTTGGCGAAAGAAAGAGGTTTTGCAGCCGTTTGAGCTAAGATTTTAAAATTATTCACATAATGAAAACCTATACTTTGTCTCAGGCGAGTTTCCCATTCAAATGCATGTAACAGTGAGAAACACACTGTCTTGGCGAAAGAAAGCGTTTTTGAACAACTTCATATAAATCGCTGTAACTTTTGATAGAGGTCTCAGACAAACATGTTTATGGCTTTATCTTATAAAACTCAATATCTCCGTGCTGGGCAAACAGGTTTTACAGCCGTTTGAGCTAAGATTTTAAAATTATTCACATAATGAAAACCTATACTTTGTCTCGGGCGAGTTTCCCATTCAAATGCATGTAACCGTGAGAAACACATTGTCTTGGCGAAAGAAAGCGTTTGTTAACAACTTCATATAAATCGCTGTAACTTTTGATAGAAGACTCAGACAAACATGTTTATGGCTTTATCTTATAGAACTCAATATCTCCGTGCTGGGCAAACAGGTTTTGCAGCCGTTTGAGCTAAGATTTTAAAATTATTCACATAATGAAAACCTATACTTTGTTTCAGGCGAGTTTCCCATTCAAATGCATGTAACCGTGAGAAACACATTGTCTTGGCGAAAGAAAGCGTTTGTTAAAAACTTCATATAAATCGCTGTAACTTTTGATAGAGGTCTCAGACAAACATGTTTATGGCTTTATCTTATAGAACTCAATATCCCCGTGCTGGGCAAACAGGTTTTGCAGCCGTTTGAGCTAAGATTTTAAAATTATTCACATAATGAAAACCTATACTTTGTCTCGGGCGAGTTTCCCATTCAAATGCATGTAACCGTGAGAAACACATTGTCTTGGCGAAAGAAAGCGTTTGTTAACAACTTCATATAAATCGCTGTAACTTTTGATAGAAGACTCAGACAAACATGTTTATGGCTTTATCTTATAGAACTCAATATCTCCGTGCTGGGCAAACAGGTTTTGCAGCCGTTTGAGCTAAGATTTTAAAATTATTCACATAATGAAAACCTATACTTTGTCTCGGGCGAGTTTCCCATTCAAATGCATGTAACAGTGAGAAACACATTGTCTTGGCGAAAGAAAGCGTTTTTGAACAACTTCATATAAATCGCTGTAACTTTTGATAGAAGACTCAGACAAACATGTTTATGGCTTTATCTTATGAAACTCAATATCTCCGTGCTGGGCAAACAGGTTTTGCAGCCGTTTGAGCTAAGATTTTAAAATTATTCACATAATGAAAACCTATACTTTGTTTCAGGCGAGTTTCCCATTCAAATGCATGTAACCGTGAGAAACGCATTGTATTGGCGAAAGAAAGCGTTTTTGAACAACTTCATATAAATCGCTGTAACTTTTGATAGAGGTCTCAGACAAACATGTTTATGGCTTTATCTTATAGAACTCAATATCCCCGTGCTGGGCAAACAGGTTTTGCAGCCGTTTGAGCTAAGATTTTAAAATTATTCACATAATGAAAACCTATACTTTGTCTCAGGCGAGTTTCCCATTCAAATGCATGTAACAGTGAGAAACACACTGTCTTGGCGAAAGAAAGCGTTTTTGAACAACTTCATATAAATCGCTGTAACTTTTGATAGAGGTCTCAGACAAACATGTTTATGGCTTTATCTTATAAAACTCAATATCTCCGTGCTGGGCAAACAGGTTTTACAGCCGTTTGAGCTAAGATTTTAAAATTATTCACATAATGAAAACCTATACTTTGTCTCGGGCGAGTTTCCCATTCAAATGCATGTAACCGTGAGAAACACATTGTCTTGGCGAAAGAAAGCGTTTGTTAACAACTTCATATAAATCGCTGTAACTTTTGATAGAAGACTCAGACAAACATGTTTATGGCTTTATCTTATAGAACTCAATATCTCCGTGCTGGGCAAACAGGTTTTGCAGCCGTTTGAGCTAAGATTTTAAAATTATTCACATAATGAAAACCTATACTTTGTTTCAGGCGAGTTTCCCATTCAAATGCATGTAACCGTGAGAAACACATTGTCTTGGCGAAAGAAAGCGTTTGTTAAAAACTTCATATAAATCGCTGTAACTTTTGATAGAGGTCTCAGACAAACATGTTTATGGCTTTATCTTATAGAACTCAATATCCCCGTGCTGGGCAAACAGGTTTTGCAGCCGTTTGAGCTAAGATTTTAAAATTATTCACATAATGAAAACCTATACTTTGTCTCGGGCGAGTTTCCCATTCAAATGCATGTAACCGTGAGAAACACATTGTCTTGGCGAAAGAAAGCGTTTGTTAACAACTTCATATAAATCGCTGTAACTTTTGATAGAAGACTCAGACAAACATGTTTATGGCTTTATCTTATGAAACTCAATATCTCCGTGCTGGGCAAACAGGTTTTGCAGCCGTTTGAGCTAAGATTTTAAAATTATTCACATAATGAAAACCTATACTTTGTTTCAGGCGAGTTTCCCATTCAAATGCATGTAACCGTGAGAAACGCATTGTATTGGCGAAAGAAAGCGTTTTTGAACAACTTCATATAAATCGCTGTAACTTTTGATAGAGGTCTCAGACAAACATGTTTATGGCTTTATCTTATAGAACTCAATATCCCCGTGCTGGGCAAACAGGTTTTGCAGCCGTTTGAGCTAAGATTTTAAAATTATTCACATAATGAAAACCTATACTTTGTCTCAGGCGAGTTTCCCATTCAAATGCATGTAACAGTGAGAAACACACTGTCTTGGCGAAAGAAAGCGTTTTTGAACAACTTCATATAAATCGCTGTAACTTTTGATAGAGGTCTCAGACAAACATGTTTATGGCTTTATCTTATAAAACTCAATATCTCCGTGCTGGGCAAACAGGTTTTACAGCCGTTTGAGCTAAGATTTTAAAATTATTCACATAATGAAAACCTATACTTTGTCTCGGGCGAGTTTCCCATTCAAATGCATGTAACCGTGAGAAACACATTGTCTTGGCGAAAGAAAGCGTTTGTTAACAACTTCATATAAATCGCTGTAACTTTTGATAGAAGACTCAGACAAACATGTTTATGGCTTTATCTTATAGAACTCAATATCTCCGTGCTGGGCAAACAGGTTTTGCAGCCGTTTGAGCTAAGATTTTAAAATTATTCACATAATGAAAACCTATACTTTGTTTCAGGCGAGTTTCCCATTCAAATGCATGTAACCGTGAGAAACACATTGTCTTGGCGAAAGAAAGCGTTTGTTAAAAACTTCATATAAATCGCTGTAACTTTTGATAGAGGTCTCAGACAAACATGTTTATGGCTTTATCTTATAGAACTCAATATCCCCGTGCTGGGCAAACAGGTTTTGCAGCCGTTTGAGCTAAGATTTTAAAATTATTCACATAATGAAAACCTATACTTTGTCTCGGGCGAGTTTCCCATTCAAATGCATGTAACAGTGAGAAACGCATTGTCTTGGCGAAAGAAAGCGTTTTTGAACAACTTCATATAAATCGCTGTAACTTTTGATAGAAGACTCAGACAAACATGTTTATGGCTTTATCTTATAAAACTCAATATCTCCGTGCTGGGCAAACAGGTTTTGCAGCCGTTTGAGCTAAGATTTTAAAATTATTCACATAATGAAAACCTATACTTTGTTTCAGGCGAGTTTCCCATTCAAATGCATGTAACAGTGAGAAACGCATTGTATTGGCGAAAGAAAGCGTTTTTGAACAACTTCATATAAATCGCTGTAACTTTTGATAGAGGTCTCAGACAAACATGTTTATGGCTTTATCTTATAGAACTCAATATCTCCGTGCTGGACAAACAGGTTTTGCAGCCGTTTGAGCTAAGATTTTAAAATTATTCACATAATGAAAACCTATACTTTGTTTCAGGCGAGTTTCCCATTCAAATGCATGTAACCGTGAGAAACGCATTGTATTGGCGAAAGAAAGCGTTTTTGAACAACTTCATATAAATCGCTGTAACTTTTGATAGAGGTCTCAGACAAACATGTTTATGGCTTTATCTTATAGAACTCAATATCTCCGTGCTGGACAAACAGGTTTTGCAGCCGTTTGAGCTAAGATTTTAAAATTATTCACATAATGAAAACCTATACTTTGTCTCAGGCGAGTTTCCCATTCAAATGCATGTAACCGTGAGAAACGCATTGTCTTGGCGAAAGAAAGCGTTTGTTAACAACTTCATATAAATCGCTGTAACTTTTGATAGAAGACTCAGACAAACATGTTTATGGCTTTATCTTATAGAACTCAATATCTCTGTGCTGGGCAAACAGGTTTTGCAGCCGTTTGAGCTAAGATTTTAAAATTATTCACATAATGAAAACCTATACTTTGTTTCAGGCGAGTTTCCCATTCAAATGCATGTAACCGTGAGAAACACATTGTCTTGGCGAAAGAAAGCGTTTGTGAACAACTTCATATAAATCGCTGTAACTTTTGATAGAGGTCTCAGACAAACATGTTTATGGCTTTATCTTATAAAACTCAATATCTCCGTGCTGGGCAAACAGGTTTTGCAGCCGTTTGAGCTAAGATTTTAAAATTATTCACATAATGAAAACCTATACTTTGTCTCGGGCGAGTTTCCCATTCAAATGCATGTAACAGTGAGAAACGCATTGTCTTGGCGAAAGAAAGCGTTTTTGAACAACTTCATATAAATCGCTGTAACTTTTGATAGAAGACTCAGACAAACATGTTTATGGCTTTATCTTATGAAACTCAATATCTCCGTGCTGGGCAAACAGGTTTTGCAGCCGTTTGAGCTAAGATTTTAAAATTATTCACATAATGAAAACCTATACTTTGTCTCAGGCGAGTTTCCCATTCAAATGCATGTAACCGTGAGAAACACATTGTCTTGGCGAAAGAAAGCGTTTGTGAACAACTTCATATAAATCGCTGTAACTTTTGATAGAAGACTCAGACAAACATGTTTATGGCTTTATCTTATAAAACTCAATATCTCCGTGCTGGGCAAACAGGTTTTGCAGCCGTTTGAGCTAAGATTTTAAAATTATTCACATAATGAAAACCTATACTTTGTCTCGGGCGAGTTTCCCATTCAAATGCATGTAACAGTGAGAAACGCATTGTCTTGGCGAAAGAAAGCGTTTTTGAACAACTTCATATAAATCGCTGTAACTTTTGATAGAAGACTCAGACAAACATGTTTATGGCTTTATCTTATAAAACTCAATATCTCCGTGCTGGGCAAACAGGTTTTGCAGCCGTTTGAGCTAAGATTTTAAAATTATTCACATAATGAAAACCTATACTTTGTCTCAGGCGAGTTTCCCATTCAAATGCATGTAACCGTGAGAAACACATTGTCTTGGCGAAAGAAAGCGTTTGTGAACAACTTCATATAAATCGCTGTAACTTTTGATAGAAGACTCAGACAAACATGTTTATGGCTTTATCTTATAAAACTCAATATCTCCGTGCTGGGCAAACAGGTTTTGCAGCCGTTTGAGCTAAGATTTTAAAATTATTCACATAATGAAAACCTATACTTTGTTTCAGGCGAGTTTCCCATTCAAATGCATGTAACAGTGAGAAACGCATTGTCTTGGCGAAAGAAAGCGTTTGTGAACAACTTCATATAAATCGCTGTAACTTTTGATAGAGGTCTCAGACAAACATGTTTATGGCTTTATCTTATAAAACTCAATATCTCCGTGCTGGGCAAACAGGTTTTGCAGCCGTTTGAGCTAAGATTTTAAAATTATTCACATAATGAAAACCTATACTTTGTCTCGGGCGAGTTTCCCATTCAAATGCATGTAACAGTGAGAAACGCATTGTCTTGGCGAAAGAAAGCGTTTTTGAACAACTTCATATAAATCGCTGTAACTTTTGATAGAAGACTCAGACAAACATGTTTATGGCTTTATCTTATGAAACTCAATATCTCCGTGCTGGGCAAACAGGTTTTGCAGCCATTTGAGCTAAGATTTTAAAATTATTCACATAATGAAAACCTATACTTTGTTTCAGGCGAGTTTCCCATTCAAATGCATGTAACAGTGAGAAACGCATTGTATTGGCGAAAGAAAGCATTTTCGTACAACTTCATATAAATCGCTGTAACTTTTGATAGAACACTCAGACAAACATGTTTATGGCTTTATCTTATAAAACTAAATATCTCCGTGCTGGGCAAACAGGTTTTGCAGCCGTTTGAGCTAAGATTTTAAAATTATTCACATAATGAAAACCTATACTTTGTTTCAGGCGAGTTTCCCATTCAAATGCATGTAACAGTGAGAAACGCATTGTCTTGGCGAAAGAAAGCGTTTGTGAACAACTTCATATAAATCGCTGTAACTTTTGATAGAGGTCTCAGACAAACATGTTTATGGCTTTATCTTATAAAACTCAATATCTCCGTGCTGGGCAAACAGGTTTTGCAGCCGTTTGAGCTAAGATTTTAAAATTATTCACATAATGAAAACCTATACTTTGTCTCGGGCGAGTTTCCCATTCAAATGCATGTAACAGTGAGAAACGCATTGTCTTGGCGAAAGAAAGCGTTTTTGAACAACTTCATATAAATCGCTGTAACTTTTGATAGAAGACTCAGACAAACATGTTTATGGCTTTATCTTATGAAACTCAATATCTCCGTGCTGGGCAAACAGGTTTTGCAGCCGTTTGAGCTAAGATTTTAAAATTATTCACATAATGAAAACCTACACTTTGTTTCAGGCGAGTTTCCCATTCAAATGCATGTAACCGTGAGAAACGCATTGTCTTGGCGAAAGAAAGCGTTTTTGAACAACTTCATATAAATCGCTGTAACTTTTGATAGAGGTCTCAGACAAACATGTTTATGGCTTTATCTTATAAAACTCAATATCTCCGTGCTGGGCAAACAGGTTTTGCAGCCGTTTGAGCTAAGATTTTAAAATTATTCACATAATGAAAACCTATACTTTGTTTCAGGCCTAGTTTCCCATTCAAATGCATGTAACAGTGAGAAACGCATTGTATTGGCGAAAGAAAGCGTTTTTGAACAACTTCATATAAATCGCTGTAACTTTTGATAGAGGTCTCAGACAAACATGTTTATGGCTTTATCTTATAAAACTCAATATCTCCGTGCTGGGCAAACAGGTTTTGCAGCCGTTTGAGCTAAGATTTTAAAATTATTCACATAATGAAAACCTATACTTTGTCTCGGGCGAGTTTCCCATTCAAATGCATGTAACCGTGAGAAACACATTGTCTTGGCGAAAGAAAGCGTTTTTGAACAACTTCATATAAATCGCTGTAACTTTTGATAGAAGACTCAGACAAACATGTTTATGGCTTTATCTTATAGAACTCAATATCTCCGTGCTGGGCAAACAGGTTTTGCAGCCGTTTGAGCTAAGATTTTAAAATTATTCACATAATGAAAACCTATACTTTGTCTCGGGCGAGTTTCCCATTCAAATGCATGTAACAGTGAGAAACACATTGTCTTGGCGAAAGAAAGCGTTTTTGAACAACTTCATATAAATCGCTGTAACTTTTGATAGAAGACTCAGACAAACATGTTTATGGCTTTATCTTATGAAACTCAATATCTCCGTGCTGGGCAAACAGGTTTTGCAGCCGTTTGAGCTAAGATTTTAAAATTATTCACATAATGAAAACCTATACTTTGTTTCAGGCGAGTTTCCCATTCAAATGCATGTAACCGTGAGAAACGCATTGTATTGGCGAAAGAAAGCGTTTTTGAACAACTTCATATAAATCGCTGTAACTTTTGATAGAGGTCTCAGACAAACATGTTTATGGCTTTATCTTATAGAACTCAATATCCCCGTGCTGGGCAAACAGGTTTTGCAGCCGTTTGAGCTAAGATTTTAAAATTATTCACATAATGAAAACCTATACTTTGTCTCAGGCGAGTTTCCCATTCAAATGCATGTAACAGTGAGAAACACACTGTCTTGGCGAAAGAAAGCGTTTTTGAACAACTTCATATAAATCGCTGTAACTTTTGATAGAGGTCTCAGACAAACATGTTTATGGCTTTATCTTATAAAACTCAATATCTCCGTGCTGGGCAAACAGGTTTTACAGCCGTTTGAGCTAAGATTTTAAAATTATTCACATAATGAAAACCTATACTTTGTCTCGGGCGAGTTTCCCATTCAAATGCATGTAACCGTGAGAAACACATTGTCTTGGCGAAAGAAAGCGTTTGTTAACAACTTCATATAAATCGCTGTAACTTTTGATAGAAGACTCAGACAAACATGTTTATGGCTTTATCTTATAGAACTCAATATCTCCGTGCTGGGCAAACAGGTTTTGCAGCCGTTTGAGCTAAGATTTTAAAATTATTCACATAATGAAAACCTATACTTTGTTTCAGGCGAGTTTCCCATTCAAATGCATGTAACCGTGAGAAACACATTGTCTTGGCGAAAGAAAGCGTTTGTTAACAACTTCATATAAATCGCTGTAACTTTTGATAGAGGTCTCAGACAAACATGTTTATGGCTTTATCTTATAGAACTCAATATCCCCGTGCTGGGCAAACAGGTTTTGCAGCCGTTTGAGCTAAGATTTTAAAATTATTCACATAATGAAAACCTATACTTTGTCTCGGGCGAGTTTCCCATTCAAATGCATGTAACCGTGAGAAACACATTGTCTTGGCGAAAGAAAGCGTTTGTTAACAACTTCATATAAATCGCTGTAACTTTTGATAGAAGACTCAGACAAACATGTTTATGGCTTTATCTTATAGAACTCAATATCTCCGTGCTGGGCAAACAGGTTTTGCAGCCGTTTGAGCTAAGATTTTAAAATTATTCACATAATGAAAACCTATACTTTGTCTCGGGCGAGTTTCCCATTCAAATGCATGTAACAGTGAGAAACGCATTGTCTTGGCGAAAGAAAGCGTTTTTGAACAACTTCATATAAATCGCTGTAACTTTTGATAGAAGACTCAGACAAACATGTTTATGGCTTTATCTTATAAAACTCAATATCTCCGTGCTGGGCAAACAGGTTTTGCAGCCGTTTGAGCTAAGATTTTAAAATTATTCACATAATGAAAACCTATACTTTGTTTCAGGCGAGTTTCCCATTCAAATGCATGTAACAGTGAGAAACGCATTGTATTGGCGAAAGAAAGCGTTTTTGAACAACTTCATATAAATCGCTGTAACTTTTGATAGAGGTCTCAGACAAACATGTTTATGGCTTTATCTTATAGAACTCAATATCTCCGTGCTGGACAAACAGGTTTTGCAGCCGTTTGAGCTAAGATTTTAAAATTATTCACATAATGAAAACCTATACTTTGTTTCAGGCGAGTTTCCCATTCAAATGCATGTAACCGTGAGAAACGCATTGTATTGGCGAAAGAAAGCGTTTTTGAACAACTTCATATAAATCGCTGTAACTTTTGATAGAGGTCTCAGACAAACATGTTTATGGCTTTATCTTATAGAACTCAATATCTCCGTGCTGGACAAACAGGTTTTGCAGCCGTTTGAGCTAAGATTTTAAAATTATTCACATAATGAAAACCTATACTTTGTCTCAGGCGAGTTTCCCATTCAAATGCATGTAACCGTGAGAAACGCATTGTCTTGGCGAAAGAAAGCGTTTGTTAACAACTTCATATAAATCGCTGTAACTTTTGATAGAAGACTCAGACAAACATGTTTATGGCTTTATCTTATAGAACTCAATATCTCTGTGCTGGGCAAACAGGTTTTGCAGCCGTTTGAGCTAAGATTTTAAAATTATTCACATAATGAAAACCTATACTTTGTTTCAGGCGAGTTTCCCATTCAAATGCATGTAACCGTGAGAAACACATTGTCTTGGCGAAAGAAAGCGTTTGTGAACAACTTCATATAAATCGCTGTAACTTTTGATAGAGGTCTCAGACAAACATGTTTATGGCTTTATCTTATAAAACTCAATATCTCCGTGCTGGGCAAACAGGTTTTGCAGCCGTTTGAGCTAAGATTTTAAAATTATTCACATAATGAAAACCTATACTTTGTCTCGGGCGAGTTTCCCATTCAAATGCATGTAACAGTGAGAAACGCATTGTCTTGGCGAAAGAAAGCGTTTTTGAACAACTTCATATAAATCGCTGTAACTTTTGATAGAAGACTCAGACAAACATGTTTATGGCTTTATCTTATGAAACTCAATATCTCCGTGCTGGGCAAACAGGTTTTGCAGCCGTTTGAGCTAAGATTTTAAAATTATTCACATAATGAAAACCTATACTTTGTCTCAGGCGAGTTTCCCATTCAAATGCATGTAACCGTGAGAAACACATTGTCTTGGCGAAAGAAAGCGTTTGTGAACAACTTCATATAAATCGCTGTAACTTTTGATAGAAGACTCAGACAAACATGTTTATGGCTTTATCTTATAAAACTCAATATCTCCGTGCTGGGCAAACAGGTTTTGCAGCCGTTTGAGCTAAGATTTTAAAATTATTCACATAATGAAAACCTATACTTTGTCTCGGGCGAGTTTCCCATTCAAATGCATGTAACAGTGAGAAACGCATTGTCTTGGCGAAAGAAAGCGTTTTTGAACAACTTCATATAAATCGCTGTAACTTTTGATAGAAGACTCAGACAAACATGTTTATGGCTTTATCTTATAAAACTCAATATCTCCGTGCTGGGCAAACAGGTTTTGCAGCCGTTTGAGCTAAGATTTTAAAATTATTCACATAATGAAAACCTATACTTTGTCTCAGGCGAGTTTCCCATTCAAATGCATGTAACCGTGAGAAACACATTGTCTTGGCGAAAGAAAGCGTTTGTGAACAACTTCATATAAATCGCTGTAACTTTTGATAGAAGACTCAGACAAACATGTTTATGGCTTTATCTTATAAAACTCAATATCTCCGTGCTGGGCAAACAGGTTTTGCAGCCGTTTGAGCTAAGATTTTAAAATTATTCACATAATGAAAACCTATACTTTGTTTCAGGCGAGTTTCCCATTCAAATGCATGTAACAGTGAGAAACGCATTGTCTTGGCGAAAGAAAGCGTTTGTGAACAACTTCATATAAATCGCTGTAACTTTTGATAGAGGTCTCAGACAAACATGTTTATGGCTTTATCTTATAAAACTCAATATCTCCGTGCTGGGCAAACAGGTTTTGCAGCCGTTTGAGCTAAGATTTTAAAATTATTCACATAATGAAAACCTATACTTTGTCTCGGGCGAGTTTCCCATTCAAATGCATGTAACAGTGAGAAACGCATTGTCTTGGCGAAAGAAAGCGTTTTTGAACAACTTCATATAAATCGCTGTAACTTTTGATAGAAGACTCAGACAAACATGTTTATGGCTTTATCTTATGAAACTCAATATCTCCGTGCTGGGCAAACAGGTTTTGCAGCCATTTGAGCTAAGATTTTAAAATTATTCACATAATGAAAACCTATACTTTGTTTCAGGCGAGTTTCCCATTCAAATGCATGTAACAGTGAGAAACGCATTGTATTGGCGAAAGAAAGCATTTTCGTACAACTTCATATAAATCGCTGTAACTTTTGATAGAAGACTCAGACAAACATGTTTATGGCTTTATCTTATAAAACTAAATATCTCCGTGCTGGGCAAACAGGTTTTGCAGCCGTTTGAGCTAAGATTTTAAAATTATTCACATAATGAAAACCTATACTTTGTTTCAGGCGAGTTTCCCATTCAAATGCATGTAACAGTGAGAAACGCATTGTCTTGGCGAAAGAAAGCGTTTGTGAACAACTTCATATAAATCGCTGTAACTTTTGATAGAGGTCTCAGACAAACATGTTTATGGCTTTATCTTATAAAACTCAATATCTCCGTGCTGGGCAAACAGGTTTTGCAGCCGTTTGAGCTAAGATTTTAAAATTATTCACATAATGAAAACCTATACTTTGTCTCGGGCGAGTTTCCCATTCAAATGCATGTAACAGTGAGAAACGCATTGTCTTGGCGAAAGAAAGCGTTTTTGAACAACTTCATATAAATCGCTGTAACTTTTGATAGAAGACTCAGACAAACATGTTTATGGCTTTATCTTATGAAACTCAATATCTCCGTGCTGGGCAAACAGGTTTTGCAGCCGTTTGAGCTAAGATTTTAAAATTATTCACATAATGAAAACCTACACTTTGTTTCAGGCGAGTTTCCCATTCAAATGCATGTAACCGTGAGAAACGCATTGTCTTGGCGAAAGAAAGCGTTTTTGAACAACTTCATATAAATCGCTGTAACTTTTGATAGAGGTCTCAGACAAACATGTTTATGGCTTTATCTTATAAAACTCAATATCTCCGTGCTGGGCAAACAGGTTTTGCAGCCGTTTGAGCTAAGATTTTAAAATTATTCACATAATGAAAACCTATACTTTGTTTCAGGCCTAGTTTCCCATTCAAATGCATGTAACAGTGAGAAACGCATTGTATTGGCGAAAGAAAGCGTTTTTGAACAACTTCATATAAATCGCTGTAACTTTTGATAGAGGTCTCAGACAAACATGTTTATGGCTTTATCTTATAAAACTCAATATCTCCGTGCTGGGCAAACAGGTTTTGCAGCCGTTTGAGCTAAGATTTTAAAATTATTCACATAATGAAAACCTATACTTTGTCTCGGGCGAGTTTCCCATTCAAATGCATGTAACCGTGAGAAACACATTGTCTTGGCGAAAGAAAGCGTTTTTGAACAACTTCATATAAATCGCTGTAACTTTTGATAGAAGACTCAGACAAACATGTTTATGGCTTTATCTTATAAAACTCAATATCTCCGTGCTGGGCAAACAGGTTTTGCAGCCGTTTGAGCTAAGATTTTAAAATTATTCACATAATGAAAACCTATACTTTGTCTCGGGCGAGTTTCCCATTCAAATGCATGTAACCGTGAGAAACACATTGTCTTGGCGAAAGAAAGCGTTTTTGAACAACTTCATATAAATCGCTGTAACTTTTGATAGAAGACTCAGACAAACATGTTTATGGCTTTATCTTATAGAACTCAATATCTCCGTGCTGGGCAAACAGGTTTTGCAGCCGTTTGAGCTAAGATTTTAAAATTATTCACATAATGAAAACCTATACTTTGTCTCGGGCGAGTTTCCCATTCAAATGCATGTAACAGTGAGAAACACATTGTCTTGGCGAAAGAAAGCGTTTTTGAACAACTTCATATAAATCGCTGTAACTTTTGATAGAAGACTCAGACAAACATGTTTATGGCTTTATCTTATGAAACTCAATATCTCCGTGCTGGGCAAACAGGTTTTGCAGCCGTTTGAGCTAAGATTTTAAAATTATTCACATAATGAAAACCTATACTTTGTTTCAGGCGAGTTTCCCATTCAAATGCATGTAACCGTGAGAAACGCATTGTATTGGCGAAAGAAAGCGTTTTTGAACAACTTCATATAAATCGCTGTAACTTTTGATAGAGGTCTCAGACAAACATGTTTATGGCTTTATCTTATAGAACTCAATATCCCCGTGCTGGGCAAACAGGTTTTGCAGCCGTTTGAGCTAAGATTTTAAAATTATTCACATAATGAAAACCTATACTTTGTCTCAGGCGAGTTTCCCATTCAAATGCATGTAACAGTGAGAAACACACTGTCTTGGCGAAAGAAAGCGTTTTTGAACAACTTCATATAAATCGCTGTAACTTTTGATAGAGGTCTCAGACAAACATGTTTATGGCTTTATCTTATAAAACTCAATATCTCCGTGCTGGGCAAACAGGTTTTACAGCCGTTTGAGCTAAGATTTTAAAATTATTCACATAATGAAAACCTATACTTTGTCTCGGGCGAGTTTCCCATTCAAATGCATGTAACCGTGAGAAACACATTGTCTTGGCGAAAGAAAGCGTTTGTTAACAACTTCATATAAATCGCTGTAACTTTTGATAGAAGACTCAGACAAACATGTTTATGGCTTTATCTTATAGAACTCAATATCTCCGTGCTGGGCAAACAGGTTTTGCAGCCGTTTGAGCTAAGATTTTAAAATTATTCACATAATGAAAACCTATACTTTGTCTCGGGCGAGTTTCCCATTCAAATGCATGTAACCGTGAGAAACGCATTGTCTTGGCGAAAGAAAGCGTTTTTGAACAACTTCATATAAATCGCTGTAACTTTTGATAGAAGACTCAGACAAACATGTTCATGGCTTTATCTTATAGAACTCAATATCTCCGTGCTGGGCAAACAGGTTTTGCAGCCGTTTGAGCTAAGATTTTAAAATTATTCACATAATGAAAACCTATACTTTGTTTCAGGCCTAGTTTCCCATTCAAATGCATGTAACAGTGAGAAACGCATTGTATTGGCGAAAGAAAGCGTTTTTGAACAACTTCATATAAATCGCTGTAACTTTTGATAGAGGTCTCAGACAAACATGTTTATGGCTTTATCTTATAAAACTCAATATCTCCGTGCTGGGCAAACAGGTTTTGCAGCCGTTTGAGCTAAGATTTTAAAATTATTCACATAATGAAAACCTATACTTTGTCTCGGGCGAGTTTCCCATTCAAATGCATGTAACCGTGAGAAACACATTGTCTTGGCGAAAGAAAGCGTTTTTGAACAACTTCATATAAATCGCTGTAACTTTTGATAGAAGACTCAGACAAACATGTTTATGGCTTTATCTTATAAAACTCAATATCTCCGTGCTGGGCAAACAGGTTTTGCAGCCGTTTGAGCTAAGATTTTAAAATTATTCACATAATGAAAACCTATACTTTGTCTCGGGCGAGTTTCCCATTCAAATGCATGTAACCGTGAGAAACACATTGTCTTGGCGAAAGAAAGCGTTTTTGAACAACTTCATATAAATCGCTGTAACTTTTGATAGAAGACTCAGACAAACATGTTTATGGCTTTATCTTATAGAACTCAATATCTCCGTGCTGGGCAAACAGGTTTTGCAGCCGTTTGAGCTAAGATTTTAAAATTATTCACATAATGAAAACCTATACTTTGTCTCAGGCGAGTTTCCCATTCAAATGCATGTAACAGTGAGAAACACACTGTCTTGGCGAAAGAAAGCGTTTTTGAACAACTTCATATAAATCGCTGTAACTTTTGATAGAGGTCTCAGACAAACATGTTTATGGCTTTATCTTATAAAACTCAATATCTCCGTGCTGGGCAAACAGGTTTTACAGCCGTTTGAGCTAAGATTTTAAAATTATTCACATAATGAAAACCTATACTTTGTCTCGGGCGAGTTTCCCATTCAAATGCATGTAACCGTGAGAAACACATTGTCTTGGCGAAAGAAAGCGTTTGTTAACAACTTCATATAAATCGCTGTAACTTTTGATAGAAGACTCAGACAAACATGTTTATGGCTTTATCTTATAGAACTCAATATCTCCGTGCTGGGCAAACAGGTTTTGCAGCCGTTTGAGCTAAGATTTTAAAATTATTCACATAATGAAAACCTATACTTTGTCTCAGGCGAGTTTCCCATTCAAATGCATGTAACAGTGAGAAACACACTGTCTTGGCGAAAGAAAGCGTTTTTGAACAACTTCATATAAATCGCTGTAACTTTTGATAGAGGTCTCAGACAAACATGTTTATGGCTTTATCTTATAAAACTCAATATCTCCGTGCTGGGCAAACAGGTTTTACAGCCGTTTGAGCTAAGATTTTAAAATTATTCACATAATGAAAACCTATACTTTGTCTCGGGCGAGTTTCCCATTCAAATGCATGTAACCGTGAGAAACACATTGTCTTGGCGAAAGAAAGCGTTTGTTAACAACTTCATATAAATCGCTGTAACTTTTGATAGAAGACTCAGACAAACATGTTTATGGCTTTATCTTATAGAACTCAATATCTCCGTGCTGGGCAAACAGGTTTTGCAGCCGTTTGAGCTAAGATTTTAAAATTATTCACATAATGAAAACCTATACTTTGTTTCAGGCGAGTTTCCCATTCAAATGCATGTAACCGTGAGAAACACATTGTCTTGGCGAAAGAAAGCGTTTGTTAACAACTTCATATAAATCGCTGTAACTTTTGATAGAGGTCTCAGACAAACATGTTTATGGCTTTATCTTATAGAACTCAATATCCCCGTGCTGGGCAAACAGGTTTTGCAGCCGTTTGAGCTAAGATTTTAAAATTATTCACATAATGAAAACCTATACTTTGTCTCGGGCGAGTTTCCCATTCAAATGCATGTAACCGTGAGAAACACATTGTCTTGGCGAAAGAAAGCGTTTGTTAACAACTTCATATAAATCGCTGTAACTTTTGATAGAAGACTCAGACAAACATGTTTATGGCTTTATCTTATAGAACTCAATATCTCCGTGCTGGGCAAACAGGTTTTGCAGCCGTTTGAGCTAAGATTTTAAAATTATTCACATAATGAAAACCTATACTTTGTCTCGGGCGAGTTTCCCATTCAAATGCATGTAACAGTGAGAAACGCATTGTCTTGGCGAAAGAAAGCGTTTTTGAACAACTTCATATAAATCGCTGTAACTTTTGATAGAAGACTCAGACAAACATGTTTATGGCTTTATCTTATAAAACTCAATATCTCCGTGCTGGGCAAACAGGTTTTGCAGCCGTTTGAGCTAAGATTTTAAAATTATTCACATAATGAAAACCTATACTTTGTTTCAGGCGAGTTTCCCATTCAAATGCATGTAACAGTGAGAAACGCATTGTATTGGCGAAAGAAAGCGTTTTTGAACAACTTCATATAAATCGCTGTAACTTTTGATAGAGGTCTCAGACAAACATGTTTATGGCTTTATCTTATAGAACTCAATATCTCCGTGCTGGACAAACAGGTTTTGCAGCCGTTTGAGCTAAGATTTTAAAATTATTCACATAATGAAAACCTATACTTTGTTTCAGGCGAGTTTCCCATTCAAATGCATGTAACCGTGAGAAACGCATTGTATTGGCGAAAGAAAGCGTTTTTGAACAACTTCATATAAATCGCTGTAACTTTTGATAGAGGTCTCAGACAAACATGTTTATGGCTTTATCTTATAGAACTCAATATCTCCGTGCTGGGCAAACAGGTTTTGCAGCCGTTTGAGCTAAGATTTTAAAATTATTCACATAATGAAAACCTATACTTTGTCTCAGGCGAGTTTCCCATTCAAATGCATGTAACCGTGAGAAACGCATTGTCTTGGCGAAAGAAAGCGTTTGTTAACAACTTCATATAAATCGCTGTAACTTTTGATAGAAGACTCAGACAAACATGTTTATGGCTTTATCTTATAGAACTCAATATCTCTGTGCTGGGCAAACAGGTTTTGCAGCCGTTTGAGCTAAGATTTTAAAATTATTCACATAATGAAAACCTATACTTTGTTTCAGGCGAGTTTCCCATTCAAATGCATGTAACCGTGAGAAACACATTGTCTTGGCGAAAGAAAGCGTTTGTGAACAACTTCATATAAATCGCTGTAACTTTTGATAGAGGTCTCAGACAAACATGTTTATGGCTTTATCTTATAAAACTCAATATCTCCGTGCTGGGCAAACAGGTTTTGCAGCCGTTTGAGCTAAGATTTTAAAATTATTCACATAATGAAAACCTATACTTTGTCTCGGGCGAGTTTCCCATTCAAATGCATGTAACAGTGAGAAACGCATTGTCTTGGCGAAAGAAAGCGTTTTTGAACAACTTCATATAAATCGCTGTAACTTTTGATAGAAGACTCAGACAAACATGTTTATGGCTTTATCTTATGAAACTCAATATCTCCGTGCTGGGCAAACAGGTTTTGCAGCCGTTTGAGCTAAGATTTTAAAATTATTCACATAATGAAAACCTATACTTTGTTTCAGGCGAGTTTCCCATTCAAATGCATGTAACCGTGAGAAACGCATTGTCTTGGCGAAAGAAAGCGTTTTTGAACAACTTCATATAAATCGCTGTAACTTTTGATAGAAGACTCAGACAAACATGTTTATGGCTTTATCTTATAAAACTCAATATCTCCGTGCTGGGCAAACAGGTTTTGCAGCCGTTTGAGCTAAGATTTTAAAATTATTCACATAATGAAAACCTATACTTTGTCTCAGGCGAGTTTCCCATTCAAATGCATGTAACCGTGAGAAACACATTGTCTTGGCGAAAGAAAGCGTTTGTGAACAACTTCATATAAATCGCTGTAACTTTTGATAGAAGACTCAGACAAACATGTTTATGGCTTTATCTTATAAAACTCAATATCTCCGTGCTGGGCAAACAGGTTTTGCAGCCGTTTGAGCTAAGATTTTAAAATTATTCACATAATGAAAACCTATACTTTGTCTCGGGCGAGTTTACCATTCAAATGCATGTAACAGTGAGAAACGCATTGTCTTGGCGAAAGAAAGCGTTTTTGAACAACTTCATATAAATCGCTGTAACTTTTGATAGAAGACTCAGACAAACATGTTTATGGCTTTATCTTATAAAACTCAATATCTCCGTGCTGGGCAAACAGGTTTTGCAGCCGTTTGAGCTAAGATTTTAAAATTATTCACATAATGAAAACCTATACTTTGTCTCAGGCGAGTTTCCCATTCAAATGCATGTAACCGTGAGAAACACATTGTCTTGGCGAAAGAAAGCGTTTGTGAACAACTTCATATAAATCGCTGTAACTTTTGATAGAAGACTCAGACAAACATGTTTATGGCTTTATCTTATAAAACTCAATATCTCCGTGCTGGGCAAACAGGTTTTGCAGCCGTTTGAGCTAAGATTTTAAAATTATTCACATAATGAAAACCTATACTTTGTTTCAGGCGAGTTTCCCATTCAAATGCATGTAACAGTGAGAAACGCATTGTCTTGGCGAAAGAAAGCGTTTGTGAACAACTTCATATAAATCGCTGTAACTTTTGATAGAGGTCTCAGACAAACATGTTTATGGCTTTATCTTATAAAACTCAATATCTCCGTGCTGGGCAAACAGGTTTTGCAGCCGTTTGAGCTAAGATTTTAAAATTATTCACATAATGAAAACCTATACTTTGTTTCAGGCGAGTTTCCCATTCAAATGCATGTAACAGTGAGAAACGCATTGTATTGGCGAAAGAAAGCATTTTCGTACAACTTCATATAAATCGCTGTAACTTTTGATAGAACACTCAGACAAACATGTTTATGGCTTTATCTTATAGAACTCAATATCCCCGTGCTGGGCAAACAGGTTTTGCAGCCGTTTGAGCTAAGATTTTAAAATTATTCACATAATGAAAACCTATACTTTGTCTCAGGCGAGTTTCCCATTCAAATGCATGTAACTGTGAGAAACGCATTGTCTTGGCGAAAGAAAGCGTTTTTCAAAACCTTCATATAAATCGCTGTAACTTTTGATAGAGGACTCAGACAAACATGTTTATGGCTTTATCTTATAGAACTCAATATCTCTGTGCTGGGCAAACAGGTTTTGCAGCCGTTTGAGCTAAGATTTTAAAATTATTCACATAATGAAAACCTATACTTTGTTTCAGGCGAGTTTCCCATTCAAATGCATGTAACCGTGAGAAACACATTGTCTTGGCGAAAGAAAGCGTTTGTGAACAACTTCATATAAATCGCTGTAACTTTTGATAGAGGTCTCAGACAAACATGTTTATGGCTTTATCTTATAAAACTCAATATCTCCGTGCTGGGCAAACAGGTTTTGCAGCCGTTTGAGCTAAGATTTTAAAATTATTCACATAATGAAAACCTATACTTTGTCTCGGGCGAGTTTCCCATTCAAATGCATGTAACAGTGAGAAACGCATTGTCTTGGCGAAAGAAAGCGTTTTTGAACAACTTCATATAAATCGCTGTAACTTTTGATAGAAGACTCAGACAAACATGTTTATGGCTTTATCTTATGAAACTCAATATCTCCGTGCTGGGCAAACAGGTTTTGCAGCCGTTTGAGCTAAGATTTTAAAATTATTCACATAATGAAAACCTATACTTTGTTTCAGGCGAGTTTCCCATTCAAATGCATGTAACCGTGAGAAACGCATTGTCTTGGCGAAAGAAAGCGTTTTTGAACAACTTCATATAAATCGCTGTAACTTTTGATAGAAGACTCAGACAAACATGTTTATGGCTTTATCTTATAAAACTCAATATCTCCGTGCTGGGCAAACAGGTTTTGCAGCCGTTTGAGCTAAGATTTTAAAATTATTCACATAATGAAAACCTATACTTTGTCTCGGGCGAGTTTCCCATTCAAATGCATGTAACAGTGAGAAACGCATTGTCTTGGCGAAAGAAAGCGTTTTTGAACAACTTCATATAAATCGCTGTAACTTTTGATAGAAGACTCAGACAAACATGTTTATGGCTTTATCTTATAAAACTCAATATCTCCGTGCTGGGCAAACAGGTTTTGCAGCCGTTTGAGCTAAGATTTTAAAATTATTCACATAATGAAAACCTATACTTTGTCTCAGGCGAGTTTCCCATTCAAATGCATGTAACCGTGAGAAACACATTGTCTTGGCGAAAGAAAGCGTTTGTGAACAACTTCATATAAATCGCTGTAACTTTTGATAGAAGACTCAGACAAACATGTTTATGGCTTTATCTTATAAAACTCAATATCTCCGTGCTGGGCAAACAGGTTTTGCAGCCGTTTGAGCTAAGATTTTAAAATTATTCACATAATGAAAACCTATACTTTGTCTCGGGCGAGTTTCCCATTCAAATGCATGTAACAGTGAGAAACGCATTGTCTTGGCGAAAGAAAGCGTTTTTGAACAACTTCATATAAATCGCTGTAACTTTTGATAGAAGACTCAGACAAACATGTTTATGGCTTTATCTTATAAAACTCAATATCTCCGTGCTGGGCAAACAGGTTTTGCAGCCGTTTGAGCTAAGATTTTAAAATTATTCACATAATGAAAACCTATACTTTGTCTCAGGCGAGTTTCCCATTCAAATGCATGTAACCGTGAGAAACACATTGTCTTGGCGAAAGAAAGCGTTTGTGAACAACTTCATATAAATCGCTGTAACTTTTGATAGAAGACTCAGACAAACATGTTTATGGCTTTATCTTATAAAACTCAATATCTCCGTGCTGGGCAAACAGGTTTTGCAGCCGTTTGAGCTAAGATTTTAAAATTATTCACATAATGAAAACCTATACTTTGTTTCAGGCGAGTTTCCCATTCAAATGCATGTAACAGTGAGAAACGCATTGTCTTGGCGAAAGAAAGCGTTTGTGAACAACTTCATATAAATCGCTGTAACTTTTGATAGAGGTCTCAGACAAACATGTTTATGGCTTTATCTTATAAAACTCAATATCTCCGTGCTGGGCAAACAGGTTTTGCAGCCGTTTGAGCTAAGATTTTAAAATTATTCACATAATGAAAACCTATACTTTGTCTCGGGCGAGTTTCCCATTCAAATGCATGTAACAGTGAGAAACGCATTGTCTTGGCGAAAGAAAGCGTTTTTGAACAACTTCATATAAATCGCTGTAACTTTTGATAGAAGACTCAGACAAACATGTTTATGGCTTTATCTTATGAAACTCAATATCTCCGTGCTGGGCAAACAGGTTTTGCAGCCATTTGAGCTAAGATTTTAAAATTATTCACATAATGAAAACCTATACTTTGTTTCAGGCGAGTTTCCCATTCAAATGCATGTAACAGTGAGAAACGCATTGTATTGGCGAAAGAAAGCATTTTCGTACAACTTCATATAAATCGCTGTAACTTTTGATAGAACACTCAGACAAACATGTTTATGGCTTTATCTTATAGAACTCAATATCCCCGTGCTGGGCAAACAGGTTTTGCAGCCGTTTGAGCTAAGATTTTAAAATTATTCACATAATGAAAACCTATACTTTGTCTCAGGCGAGTTTCCCATTCAAATGCATGTAACTGTGAGAAACGCATTGTCTTGGCGAAAGAAAGCGTTTTTCAAAACCTTCATATAAATCGCTGTAACTTTTGATAGAGGACTCAGACAAACATGTTTATGGCTTTATCTTATAGAACTCAATATCCCCGTGCTGGGCAAACAGGTTTTGCAGCCGTTTGAGCTAAGATTTTAAAATTATTCACATAATGAAAACCTATACTTTGTCTCGGGCGAGTTTCCCATTCAAATGCATGTAACAGTGAGAAACGCATTGTCTTGGCGAAAGAAAGCGTTTTTGAACAACTTCATATAAATCGCTGTAACTTTTGATAGAAGACTCAGACAAACATGTTTATGGCTTTATCTTATGAAACTCAATATCTCCGTGCTGGGCAAACAGGTTTTGCAGCCGTTTGAGCTAAGATTTTAAAATTATTCACATAATGAAAACCTATACTTTGTCTCGGGCGAGTTGCCCATTCAAATGCATGTAACAGTGAGAAACGCATTGTCTTGGCGAAAGAAAGCGTTTGTGAACAACTTCATATAAATCGCTGTAACTTTTGATAGAGGTCTCAGACAAACATGTTTATGGCTTTATCTTATAAAACTCAATATCTCCGTGCTGGGCAAACAGGTTTTGCAGCCGTTTGAGCTAAGATTTTAAAATTATTCACGTAATGAAAACCTATACTTTGTCTCGGGCGAGTTTCCCATTCAAATGCATGTAACCGTGAGAAACGCATTGTCTTGGCTAAAGAAAGCGTTTTTGTTAACAACTTCATATAAATCGCTGTAACTTTTGATAGAAGACTCAGACAAACATGTTTATGGCTTTATCTTATAAAACTCAATATCTCCGTGCTGGGCAAACAGGTTTTGCAGCCGTTTGAGCTAAGATTTTAAAATTATTCACATAATGAAAACCTATACTTTGTCTCAGGCGAGTTTCCCATTCAAATGCATGTAACCGTGAGAAACACATTGTCTTGGCGAAAGAAAGCGTTTGTGAACAACTTCATATAAATCGCTGTAACTTTTGATAGAAGACTCAGACAAACATGTTTATGGCTTTATCTTATAAAACTCAATATCTCCGTGCTGGGCAAACAGGTTTTGCAGCCGTTTGAGCTAAGATTTTAAAATTATTCACATAATGAAAACCTATACTTTGTCTCGGGCGAGTTTCCCATTCAAATGCATGTAACAGTGAGAAACGCATTGTCTTGGCGAAAGAAAGCGTTTTTGAACAACTTCATATAAATCGCTGTAACTTTTGATAGAAGACTCAGACAAACATGTTTATGGCTTTATCTTATAAAACTCAATATCTCCGTGCTGGGCAAACAGGTTTTGCAGCCGTTTGAGCTAAGATTTTAAAATTATTCACATAATGAAAACCTATACTTTGTCTCAGGCGAGTTTCCCATTCAAATGCATGTAACCGTGAGAAACACATTGTCTTGGCGAAAGAAAGCGTTTGTGAACAACTTCATATAAATCGCTGTAACTTTTGATAGAAGACTCAGACAAACATGTTTATGGCTTTATCTTATAAAACTCAATATCTCCGTGCTGGGCAAACAGGTTTTGCAGCCGTTTGAGCTAAGATTTTAAAATTATTCACATAATGAAAACCTATACTTTGTTTCAGGCGAGTTTCCCATTCAAATGCATGTAACAGTGAGAAACGCATTGTCTTGGCGAAAGAAAGCGTTTGTGAACAACTTCATATAAATCGCTGTAACTTTTGATAGAGGTCTCAGACAAACATGTTTATGGCTTTATCTTATAAAACTCAATATCTCCGTGCTGGGCAAACAGGTTTTGCAGCCGTTTGAGCTAAGATTTTAAAATTATTCACATAATGAAAACCTATACTTTGTCTCGGGCGAGTTTCCCATTCAAATGCATGTAACAGTGAGAAACGCATTGTCTTGGCGAAAGAAAGCGTTTTTGAACAACTTCATATAAATCGCTGTAACTTTTGATAGAAGACTCAGACAAACATGTTTATGGCTTTATCTTATGAAACTCAATATCTCCGTGCTGGGCAAACAGGTTTTGCAGCCATTTGAGCTAAGATTTTAAAATTATTCACATAATGAAAACCTATACTTTGTTTCAGGCGAGTTTCCCATTCAAATGCATGTAACAGTGAGAAACGCATTGTATTGGCGAAAGAAAGCATTTTCGTACAACTTCATATAAATCGCTGTAACTTTTGATAGAACACTCAGACAAACATGTTTATGGCTTTATCTTATAGAACTCAATATCCCCGTGCTGGGCAAACAGGTTTTGCAGCCGTTTGAGCTAAGATTTTAAAATTATTCACATAATGAAAACCTATACTTTGTCTCAGGCGAGTTTCCCATTCAAATGCATGTAACTGTGAGAAACGCATTGTCTTGGCGAAAGAAAGCGTTTTTCAAAACCTTCATATAAATCGCTGTAACTTTTGATAGAGGACTCAGACAAACATGTTTATGGCTTTATCTTATAGAACTCAATATCCCCGTGCTGGGCAAACAGGTTTTGCAGCCGTTTGAGCTAAGATTTTAAAATTATTCACATAATGAAAACCTATACTTTGTCTCGGGCGAGTTTCCCATTCAAATGCATGTAACAGTGAGAAACGCATTGTCTTGGCGAAAGAAAGCGTTTTTGAACAACTTCATATAAATCGCTGTAACTTTTGATAGAAGACTCAGACAAACATGTTTATGGCTTTATCTTATGAAACTCAATATCTCCGTGCTGGGCAAACAGGTTTTGCAGCCGTTTGAGCTAAGATTTTAAAATTATTCACATAATGAAAACCTATACTTTGTCTCGGGCGAGTTGCCCATTCAAATGCATGTAACAGTGAGAAACGCATTGTCTTGGCGAAAGAAAGCGTTTGTGAACAACTTCATATAAATCGCTGTAACTTTTGATAGAGGTCTCAGACAAACATGTTTATGGCTTTATCTTATAAAACTCAATATCTCCGTGCTGGGCAAACAGGTTTTGCAGCCGTTTGAGCTAAGATTTTAAAATTATTCACGTAATGAAAACCTATACTTTGTCTCGGGCGAGTTTCCCATTCAAATGCATGTAACCGTGAGAAACGCATTGTCTTGGCTAAAGAAAGCGTTTTTGTTAACAACTTCATATAAATCGCTGTAACTTTTGATAGAAGACTCAGACAAACGTGTTTATGGCTTTATCTTATAAAACTAAATATCTCCGTGCTGGGCAAACAGGTTTTGCAGCCGTTTGAGCTAAGATTTTAAAATTATTCACATAATGAAAACCTATACTTTGTTTCAGGCGAGTTTCCCATTCAAATGCATGTAACAGTGAGAAACGCATTGTCTTGGCGAAAGAAAGCGTTTGTGAACAACTTCATATAAATCGCTGTAACTTTTGATAGAGGTCTCAGACAAACATGTTTATGGCTTTATCTTATAAAACTCAATATCTCCGTGCTGGGCAAACAGGTTTTGCAGCCGTTTGAGCTAAGATTTTAAAATTATTCACATAATGAAAACCTATACTTTGTCTCGGGCGAGTTTCCCATTCAAATGCATGTAACAGTGAGAAACGCATTGTCTTGGCGAAAGAAAGCGTTTTTGAACAACTTCATATAAATCGCTGTAACTTTTGATAGAAGACTCAGACAAACATGTTTATGGCTTTATCTTATGAAACTCAATATCTCCGTGCTGGGCAAACAGGTTTTGCAGCCGTTTGAGCTAAGATTTTAAAATTATTCACATAATGAAAACCTATACTTTGTTTCAGGCGAGTTTCCCATTCAAATGCATGTAACCGTGAGAAACGCATTGTCTTGGCGAAAGAAAGCGTTTTTGAACAACTTCATATAAATCGCTGTAACTTTTGATAGAGGTCTCAGACAAACATGTTTATGGCTTTATCTTATAAAACTCAATATCTCCGTGCTGGGCAAACAGGTTTTGCAGCCGTTTGAGCTAAGATTTTAAAATTATTCACATAATGAAAACCTATACTTTGTTTCAGGCCTAGTTTCCCATTCAAATGCATGTAACAGTGAGAAACGCATTGTATTGGCGAAAGAAAGCGTTTTTGAACAACTTCATATAAATCGCTGTAACTTTTGATAGAGGTCTCAGACAAACATGTTTATGGCTTTATCTTATAAAACTCAATATCTCCGTGCTGGGCAAACAGGTTTTGCAGCCGTTTGAGCTAAGATTTTAAAATTATTCACATAATGAAAACCTATACTTTGTCTCGGGCGAGTTTCCCATTCAAATGCATGTAACCGTGAGAAACACATTGTCTTGGCGAAAGAAAGCGTTTTTGAACAACTTCATATAAATCGCTGTAACTTTTGATAGAAGACTCAGACAAACATGTTTATGGCTTTATCTTATGAAACTCAATATCTCCGTGCTGGGCAAACAGGTTTTGCAGCCGTTTGAGCTAAGATTTTAAAATTATTCACATAATGAAAACCTATACTTTGTTTCAGGCGAGTTTCCCATTCAAATGCATGTAACCGTGAGAAACGCATTGTATTGGCGAAAGAAAGCGTTTTTGAACAACTTCATATAAATCGCTGTAACTTTTGATAGAGGTCTCAGACAAACATGTTTATGGCTTTATCTTATAGAACTCAATATCTCCGTGCTGGGCAAACAGGTTTTGCAGCCGTTTGAGCTAAGATTTTAAAATTATTCACATAATGAAAACCTATACTTTGTCTCAGGCGAGTTTCCCATTCAAATGCATGTAACAGTGAGAAACACACTGTCTTGGCGAAAGAAAGCGTTTTTGAACAACTTCATATAAATCGCTGTAACTTTTGATAGAGGTCTCAGACAAACATGTTTATGGCTTTATCTTATAAAACTCAATATCTCCGTGCTGGGCAAACAGGTTTTACAGCCGTTTGAGCTAAGATTTTAAAATTATTCACATAATGAAAACCTATACTTTGTCTCGGGCGAGTTTCCCATTCAAATGCATGTAACCGTGAGAAACACATTGTCTTGGCGAAAGAAAGCGTTTGTTAACAACTTCATATAAATCGCTGTAACTTTTGATAGAAGACTCAGACAAACATGTTTATGGCTTTATCTTATAGAACTCAATATCTCCGTGCTGGGCAAACAGGTTTTGCAGCCGTTTGAGCTAAGATTTTAAAATTATTCACATAATGAAAACCTATACTTTGTTTCAGGCGAGTTTCCCATTCAAATGCATGTAACCGTGAGAAACACATTGTCTTGGCGAAAGAAAGCGTTTGTTAACAACTTCATATAAATCGCTGTAACTTTTGATAGAGGTCTCAGACAAACATGTTTATGGCTTTATCTTATAGAACTCAATATCCCCGTGCTGGGCAAACAGGTTTTGCAGCCGTTTGAGCTAAGATTTTAAAATTATTCACATAATGAAAACCTATACTTTGTCTCGGGCGAGTTTCCCATTCAAATGCATGTAACAGTGAGAAACGCATTGTCTTGGCGAAAGAAAGCGTTTTTGAACAACTTCATATAAATCGCTGTAACTTTTGATAGAAGACTCAGACAAACATGTTTATGGCTTTATCTTATAAAACTCAATATCTCCGTGCTGGACAAACAGGTTTTGCAGCCGTTTGAGCTAAGATTTTAAAATTATTCACATAATGAAAACCTATACTTTGTTTCAGGCGAGTTTCCCATTCAAATGCATGTAACCGTGAGAAACGCATTGTATTGGCGAAAGAAAGCGTTTTTGAACAACTTCATATAAATCGCTGTAACTTTTGATAGAGGTCTCAGACAAACATGTTTATGGCTTTATCTTATAGAACTCAATATCTCCGTGCTGGGCAAACAGGTTTTGCAGCCGTTTGAGCTAAGATTTTAAAATTATTCACATAATGAAAACCTATACTTTGTCTCAGGCGAGTTTCCCATTCAAATGCATGTAACCGTGAGAAACGCATTGTATTGGCGAAAGAAAGCGTTTTTGAACAACTTCATATAAATCGCTGTAACTTTTGATAGAGGTCTCAGACAAACATGTTTATGGCTTTATCTTATAGAACTCAATATCTCCGTGCTGGGCAAACAGGTTTTGCAGCCGTTTGAGCTAAGATTTTAAAATTATTCACATAATGAAAACCTATACTTTGTCTCAGGCGAGTTTCCCATTCAAATGCATGTAACCGTGAGAAACGCATTGTCTTGGCGAAAGAAAGCGTTTGTTAACAACTTCATATAAATCGCTGTAACTTTTGATAGAAGACTCAGACAAACATGTTTATGGCTTTATCTTATAGAACTCAATATCTCTGTGCTGGGCAAACAGGTTTTGCAGCCGTTTGAGCTAAGATTTTAAAATTATTCACATAATGAAAACCTATACTTTGTCTCGGGCGAGTTTCCCATTCAAATGCATGTAACAGTGAGAAACGCATTGTCTTGGCTAAAGAAAGCGTTTTTGAACAACTTCATATAAATCGCTGTAACTTTTGATAGAAGACTCAGACAAACGTGTTTATGGCTTTATCTTATAAAACTAAATATCTCCGTGCTGGGCAAACAGGTTTTGCAGCCGTTTGAGCTAAGATTTTAAAATTATTCACATAATGAAAACCTATACTTTGTTTCAGGCGAGTTTCCCATTCAAATGCATGTAACAGTGAGAAACGCATTGTCTTGGCGAAAGAAAGCGTTTGTGAACAACTTCATATAAATCGCTGTAACTTTTGATAGAGGTCTCAGACAAACATGTTTATGGCTTTATCTTATAAAACTCAATATCTCCGTGCTGGGCAAACAGGTTTTGCAGCCGTTTGAGCTAAGATTTTAAAATTATTCACATAATGAAAACCTATACTTTGTCTCGGGCGAGTTTCCCATTCAAATGCATGTAACAGTGAGAAACGCATTGTCTTGGCGAAAGAAAGCGTTTTTGAACAACTTCATATAAATCGCTGTAACTTTTGATAGAAGACTCAGACAAACATGTTTATGGCTTTATCTTATGAAACTCAATATCTCCGTGCTGGGCAAACAGGTTTTGCAGCCATTTGAGCTAAGATTTTAAAATTATTCACATAATGAAAACCTATACTTTGTTTCAGGCGAGTTTCCCATTCAAATGCATGTAACAGTGAGAAACGCATTGTATTGGCGAAAGAAAGCATTTTCGTACAACTTCATATAAATCGCTGTAACTTTTGATAGAACACTCAGACAAACATGTTTATGGCTTTATCTTATAGAACTCAATATCCCCGTGCTGGGCAAACAGGTTTTGCAGCCGTTTGAGCTAAGATTTTAAAATTATTCACATAATGAAAACCTATACTTTGTCTCAGGCGAGTTTCCCATTCAAATGCATGTAACTGTGAGAAACGCATTGTCTTGGCGAAAGAAAGCGTTTTTCAAAACCTTCATATAAATCGCTGTAACTTTTGATAGAGGACTCAGACAAACATGTTTATGGCTTTATCTTATAGAACTCAATATCCCCGTGCTGGGCAAACAGGTTTTGCAGCCGTTTGAGCTAAGATTTTAAAATTATTCACATAATGAAAACCTATACTTTGTCTCGGGCGAGTTTCCCATTCAAATGCATGTAACAGTGAGAAACGCATTGTCTTGGCGAAAGAAAGCGTTTTTGAACAACTTCATATAAATCGCTGTAACTTTTGATAGAGGTCTCAGACAAACATGTTTATGGCTTTATCTTATAAAACTCAATATCTCCGTGCTGGGCAAACAGGTTTTGCAGCCGTTTGAGCTAAGATTTTAAAATTATTCACGTAATGAAAACCTATACTTTGTCTCGGGCGAGTTTCCCATTCAAATGCATGTAACCGTGAGAAACGCATTGTCTTGGCTAAAGAAAGCGTTTTTGTTAACAACTTCATATAAATCGCTGTAACTTTTGATAGAAGACTCAGACAAACGTGTTTATGGCTTTATCTTATAAAACTAAATATCTCCGTGCTGGGCAAACAGGTTTTGCAGCCGTTTGAGCTAAGATTTTAAAATTATTCACATAATGAAAACCTATACTTTGTCTCGGGCGAGTTTCCCATTCAAATGCATGTAACAGTGAGAAACGCATTGTCTTGGCGAAAGAAAGCGTTTTTGAACAACTTCATATAAATCGCTGTAACTTTTGATAGAAGACTCAGACAAACATGTTTATGGCTTTATCTTATGAAACTCAATATCTCCGTGCTGGGCAAACAGGTTTTGCAGCCGTTTGAGCTAAGATTTTAAAATTATTCACATAATGAAAACCTACACTTTGTTTCAGGCGAGTTTCCCATTCAAATGCATGTAACCGTGAGAAACGCATTGTCTTGGCGAAAGAAAGCGTTTTTGAACAACTTCATATAAATCGCTGTAACTTTTGATAGAGGTCTCAGACAAACATGTTTATGGCTTTATCTTATAAAACTCAATATCTCCGTGCTGGGCAAACAGGTTTTGCAGCCGTTTGAGCTAAGATTTTAAAATTATTCACATAATGAAAACCTATACTTTGTTTCAGGCCTAGTTTCCCATTCAAATGCATGTAACAGTGAGAAACGCATTGTATTGGCGAAAGAAAGCGTTTTTGAACAACTTCATATAAATCGCTGTAACTTTTGATAGAGGTCTCAGACAAACATGTTTATGGCTTTATCTTATAAAACTCAATATCTCCGTGCTGGGCAAACAGGTTTTGCAGCCGTTTGAGCTAAGATTTTAAAATTATTCACATAATGAAAACCTATACTTTGTCTCGGGCGAGTTTCCCATTCAAATGCATGTAACCGTGAGAAACACATTGTCTTGGCGAAAGAAAGCGTTTTTGAACAACTTCATATAAATCGCTGTAACTTTTGATAGAAGACTCAGACAAACATGTTTATGGCTTTATCTTATAAAACTCAATATCTCCGTGCTGGGCAAACAGGTTTTGCAGCCGTTTGAGCTAAGATTTTAAAATTATTCACATAATGAAAACCTATACTTTGTCTCGGGCGAGTTTCCCATTCAAATGCATGTAACCGTGAGAAACACATTGTCTTGGCGAAAGAAAGCGTTTTTGAACAACTTCATATAAATCGCTGTAACTTTTGATAGAAGACTCAGACAAACATGTTTATGGCTTTATCTTATAAAACTCAATATCTCCGTGCTGGGCAAACAGGTTTTGCAGCCGTTTGAGCTAAGATTTTAAAATTATTCACATAATGAAAACCTATACTTTGTCTCGGGCGAGTTTCCCATTCAAATGCATGTAACCGTGAGAAACACATTGTCTTGGCGAAAGAAAGCGTTTTTGAACAACTTCATATAAATCGCTGTAACTTTTGATAGAAGACTCAGACAAACATGTTTATGGCTTTATCTTATAGAACTCAATATCTCCGTGCTGGGCAAACAGGTTTTGCAGCCGTTTGAGCTAAGATTTTAAAATTATTCACATAATGAAAACCTATACTTTGTCTCGGGCGAGTTTCCCATTCAAATGCATGTAACAGTGAGAAACACATTGTCTTGGCGAAAGAAAGCGTTTTTGAACAACTTCATATAAATCGCTGTAACTTTTGATAGAAGACTCAGACAAACATGTTTATGGCTTTATCTTATAGAACTCAATATCTCCGTGCTGGGCAAACAGGTTTTGCAGCCGTTTGAGCTAAGATTTTAAAATTATTCACATAATGAAAACCTATACTTTGTTTCAGGCGAGTTTCCCATTCAAATGCATGTAACCGTGAGAAACACATTGTCTTGGCGAAAGAAAGCGTTTGTGAACAACTTCATATAAATCGCTGTAACTTTTGATAGAAGACTCAGACAAACATGTTTATGGCTTTATCTTATAGAACTCAATATCTCCGTGCTGGGCAAACAGGTTTTGCAGCCGTTTGAGCTAAGATTTTAAAATTATTCACATAATGAAAACCTATACTTTGTCTCGGGCGAGTTTCCCATTCAAATGCATGTAACAGTGAGAAACGCATTGTCTTGGCGAAAGAAAGCGTTTTTGAGCTAAGATTTTAAAATTATTCACATAATGAAAACCTATACTTTGTCTCGGGCGAGTTTCCCATTCAAATGCATGTAACCGTGAGAAACACATTGTCTTGGCGAAAGAAAGCGTTTTTGAACAACTTCATATAAATCGCTGTAACTTTTGATAGAAGACTCAGACAAACATGTTTATGGCTTTATCTTATAGAACTCAATATCTCCGTGCTGGGCAAACAGGTTTTGCAGCCGTTTGAGCTAAGATTTTAAAATTATTCACATAATGAAAACCTATACTTTGTCTCGGGCGAGTTTCCCATTCAAATGCATGTAACAGTGAGAAACACATTGTCTTGGCGAAAGAAAGCGTTTTTGAACAACTTCATATAAATCGCTGTAACTTTTGATAGAAGACTCAGACAAACATGTTTATGGCTTTATCTTATAGAACTCAATATCTCCGTGCTGGGCAAACAGGTTTTGCAGCCGTTTGAGCTAAGATTTTAAAATTATTCACATAATGAAAACCTATACTTTGTCTCGGGCGAGTTTCCCATTCAAATGCATGTAACAGTGAGAAACGCATTGTCTTGGCGAAAGAAAGCGTTTTTGAACAACTTCATATAAATCGCTGTAACTTTTGATAGAAGACTCAGACAAACATGTTTATGGCTTTATCTTATAGAACTCAATATCTCCGTGCTGGGCAAACAGGTTTTGCAGCCGTTTGAGCTAAGATTTTAAAATTATTCACATAATGAAAACCTATACTTTGTTTCAGGCGAGTTTCCCATTCAAATGCATGTAACCGTGAGAAACACATTGTCTTGGCGAAAGAAAGCGTTTGTGAACAACTTCATATAAATCGCTGTAACTTTTGATAGAAGACTCAGACAAACATGTTTATGGCTTTATCTTATAGAACTCAATATCTCCGTGCTGGGCAAACAGGTTTTGCAGCCGTTTGAGCTAAGATTTTAAAATTATTCACATAATGAAAACCTATACTTTGTTTCAGGCGAGTTTCCCATTCAAATGCATGTAACCGTGAGAAACGCATTGTCTTGGCTAAAGAAAGCGTTTTTGAACAACTTCATATAAATCGCTGTAACTTTTGATAGAAGACTCAGACAAACGTGTTTATGGCTTTATCTTATAAAACTAAATATCTCCGTGCTGGGCAAACAGGTTTTGCAGCCGTTTGAGCTAAGATTTTAAAATTATTCACATAATGAAAACCTATACTTTGTCTCGGGCGAGTTTCCCATTCAAATGCATGTAACAGTGAGAAACGCATTGTCTTGGCGAAAGAAAGCGTTTGTGAACAACTTCATATAAATCGCTGTAACTTTTGATAGAGGTCTCAGACAAACATGTTTATGGCTTTATCTTATAAAACTCAATATCTCCGTGCTGGGCAAACGGGTTTTGCAGCCGTTTGAGCTAAGATTTTAAAATTATTCACATAATGAAAACCTATACTTTGTTTCAGGCGAGTTTCCCATTCAAATGCATGTAACCGTGAGAAACGCATTGTCTTGGCGAAAGAAAGCGTTTTTGAACAACTTCATATAAATCGCTGTAACTTTTGATAGAGGTCTCAGACAAACATGTTTATGGCTTTATCTTATAAAACTCAATATCTCCGTGCTGGGCAAACAGGTTTTGCAGCCGTTTGAGCTAAGATTTTAAAATTATTCACATAATGAAAACCTATACTTTGTCTCGGGCGAGTTTCCCATTCAAATGCATGTAACAGTGAGAAACGCATTGTCTTGGCGAAAGAAAGCGTTTTTGAACAACTTCATATAAATCGCTGTAACTTTTGATAGAAGACTCAGACAAACATGTTTATGGCTTTATCTTATAAAACTCAATATCTCCGTGCTGGGCAAACAGGTTTTGCAGCCGTTTGAGCTAAGATTTTAAAATTATTCACATAATGAAAACCTATACTTTGTCTCGGGCGAGTTTCCCATTCAAATGCATGTAACAGTGAGAAACGCATTGTCTTGGCGAAAGAAAGCGTTTTTGAACAACTTCATATAAATCGCTGTAACTTTTGATAGAGGTCTCAGACAAACATGTTTATGGCTTTATCTTATAGAACTCAATATCCCCGTGCTGGGCAAACAGGTTTTGCAGCCGTTTGAGCTAAGATTTTAAAATTATTCACATAATGAAAACCTATACTTTGTCTCAGGCGAGTTTCCCATTCAAATGCATGTAACAGTGAGAAACACACTGTCTTGGCGAAAGAAAGCGTTTTTGAACAACTTCATATAAATCGCTGTAACTTTTGATAGAGGTCTCAGACAAACATGTTTATGGCTTTATCTTATAAAACTCAATATCTCCGTGCTGGGCAAACAGGTTTTACAGCCGTTTGAGCTAAGATTTTAAAATTATTCACATAATGAAAACCTATACTTTGTCTCGGGCGAGTTTCCCATTCAAATGCATGTAACCGTGAGAAACACATTGTCTTGGCGAAAGAAAGCGTTTGTTAACAACTTCATATAAATCGCTGTAACTTTTGATAGAAGACTCAGACAAACATGTTTATGGCTTTATCTTATAGAACTCAATATCTCCGTGCTGGGCAAACAGGTTTTGCAGCCGTTTGAGCTAAGATTTTAAAATTATTCACATAATGAAAACCTATACTTTGTTTCAGGCGAGTTTCCCATTCAAATGCATGTAACCGTGAGAAACACATTGTCTTGGCGAAAGAAAGCGTTTGTTAACAACTTCATATAAATCGCTGTAACTTTTGATAGAGGTCTCAGACAAACATGTTTATGGCTTTATCTTATAGAACTCAATATCTCCGTGCTGGGCAAACAGGTTTTGCAGCCGTTTGAGTTAAGATTTTAAAATTATTCACATAATGAAAACCTATACTTTGTCTCAGGCGAGTTTCCCATTCAAATGCATGTAACCGTGAGAAACGCATTGTCTTGGCGAAAGAAAGCGTTTTTGAACAACTTCATATAAATCGCTGTAACTTTTGATAGAAGACTCAGACAAACATGTTTATGGCTTTATCTTATAGAACTCAATATCTCCGTGCTGGGCAAACAGGTTTTGCAGCCGTTTGAGCTAAGATTTTAAAATTATTCACATAATGAAAACCTATACTTTGTCTCGGGCGAGTTTCCCATTCAAATGCATGTAACAGTGAGAAACACATTGTCTTGGCGAAAGAAAGCGTTTTTGAACAACTTCATATAAATCGCTGTAACTTTTGATAGAAGACTCAGACAAACATGTTTATGGCTTTATCTTATAGAACTCAATATCTCCGTGCTGGGCAAACAGGTTTTGCAGCCGTTTGAGCTAAGATTTTAAAATTATTCACATAATGAAAACCTATACTTTGTTTCAGGCGAGTTTCCCATTCAAATGCATGTAACCGTGAGAAACACATTGTCTTGGCGAAAGAAAGCGTTTGTGAACAACTTCATATAAATCGCTGTAACTTTTGATAGAAGACTCAGACAAACATGTTTATGGCTTTATCTTATAGAACTCAATATCTCCGTGCTGGGCAAACAGGTTTTGCAGCCGTTTGAGCTAAGATTTTAAAATTATTCACATAATGAAAACCTATACTTTGTCTCGGGCGAGTTTCCCATTCAAATGCATGTAACAGTGAGAAACGCATTGTCTTGGCGAAAGAAAGCGTTTTTGAGCTAAGATTTTAAAATTATTCACATAATGAAAACCTATACTTTGTCTCGGGCGAGTTTCCCATTCAAATGCATGTAACCGTGAGAAACACATTGTCTTGGCGAAAGAAAGCGTTTTTGAACAACTTCATATAAATCGCTGTAACTTTTGATAGAAGACTCAGACAAACATGTTTATGGCTTTATCTTATAGAACTCAATATCTCCGTGCTGGGCAAACAGGTTTTGCAGCCGTTTGAGCTAAGATTTTAAAATTATTCACATAATGAAAACCTATACTTTGTCTCGGGCGAGTTTCCCATTCAAATGCATGTAACAGTGAGAAACACATTGTCTTGGCGAAAGAAAGCGTTTTTGAACAACTTCATATAAATCGCTGTAACTTTTGATAGAAGACTCAGACAAACATGTTTATGGCTTTATCTTATAGAACTCAATATCTCCGTGCTGGGCAAACAGGTTTTGCAGCCGTTTGAGCTAAGATTTTAAAATTATTCACATAATGAAAACCTATACTTTGTCTCGGGCGAGTTTCCCATTCAAATGCATGTAACAGTGAGAAACGCATTGTCTTGGCGAAAGAAAGCGTTTTTGAACAACTTCATATAAATCGCTGTAACTTTTGATAGAAGACTCAGACAAACATGTTTATGGCTTTATCTTATAGAACTCAATATCTCCGTGCTGGGCAAACAGGTTTTGCAGCCGTTTGAGCTAAGATTTTAAAATTATTCACATAATGAAAACCTATACTTTGTTTCAGGCGAGTTTCCCATTCAAATGCATGTAACCGTGAGAAACACATTGTCTTGGCGAAAGAAAGCGTTTGTGAACAACTTCATATAAATCGCTGTAACTTTTGATAGAAGACTCAGACAAACATGTTTATGGCTTTATCTTATAGAACTCAATATCTCCGTGCTGGGCAAACAGGTTTTGCAGCCGTTTGAGCTAAGATTTTAAAATTATTCACATAATGAAAACCTATACTTTGTTTCAGGCGAGTTTCCCATTCAAATGCATGTAACCGTGAGAAACGCATTGTCTTGGCTAAAGAAAGCGTTTTTGAACAACTTCATATAAATCGCTGTAACTTTTGATAGAAGACTCAGACAAACGTGTTTATGGCTTTATCTTATAAAACTAAATATCTCCGTGCTGGGCAAACAGGTTTTGCAGCCGTTTGAGCTAAGATTTTAAAATTATTCACATAATGAAAACCTATACTTTGTCTCGGGCGAGTTTCCCATTCAAATGCATGTAACAGTGAGAAACGCATTGTCTTGGCGAAAGAAAGCGTTTGTGAACAACTTCATATAAATCGCTGTAACTTTTGATAGAGGTCTCAGACAAACATGTTTATGGCTTTATCTTATAAAACTCAATATCTCCGTGCTGGGCAAACGGGTTTTGCAGCCGTTTGAGCTAAGATTTTAAAATTATTCACATAATGAAAACCTATACTTTGTTTCAGGCGAGTTTCCCATTCAAATGCATGTAACCGTGAGAAACGCATTGTCTTGGCGAAAGAAAGCGTTTTTGAACAACTTCATATAAATCGCTGTAACTTTTGATAGAGGTCTCAGACAAACATGTTTATGGCTTTATCTTATAAAACTCAATATCTCCGTGCTGGGCAAACAGGTTTTGCAGCCGTTTGAGCTAAGATTTTAAAATTATTCACATAATGAAAACCTATACTTTGTCTCGGGCGAGTTTCCCATTCAAATGCATGTAACAGTGAGAAACGCATTGTCTTGGCGAAAGAAAGCGTTTTTGAACAACTTCATATAAATCGCTGTAACTTTTGATAGAAGACTCAGACAAACATGTTTATGGCTTTATCTTATAAAACTCAATATCTCCGTGCTGGGCAAACAGGTTTTGCAGCCGTTTGAGCTAAGATTTTAAAATTATTCACATAATGAAAACCTATACTTTGTCTCGGGCGAGTTTCCCATTCAAATGCATGTAACAGTGAGAAACGCATTGTCTTGGCGAAAGAAAGCGTTTTTGAACAACTTCATATAAATCGCTGTAACTTTTGATAGAGGTCTCAGACAAACATGTTTATGGCTTTATCTTATAGAACTCAATATCCCCGTGCTGGGCAAACAGGTTTTGCAGCCGTTTGAGCTAAGATTTTAAAATTATTCACATAATGAAAACCTATACTTTGTCTCAGGCGAGTTTCCCATTCAAATGCATGTAACAGTGAGAAACACACTGTCTTGGCGAAAGAAAGCGTTTTTGAACAACTTCATATAAATCGCTGTAACTTTTGATAGAGGTCTCAGACAAACATGTTTATGGCTTTATCTTATAAAACTCAATATCTCCGTGCTGGGCAAACAGGTTTTACAGCCGTTTGAGCTAAGATTTTAAAATTATTCACATAATGAAAACCTATACTTTGTCTCGGGCGAGTTTCCCATTCAAATGCATGTAACCGTGAGAAACACATTGTCTTGGCGAAAGAAAGCGTTTGTTAACAACTTCATATAAATCGCTGTAACTTTTGATAGAAGACTCAGACAAACATGTTTATGGCTTTATCTTATAGAACTCAATATCTCCGTGCTGGGCAAACAGGTTTTGCAGCCGTTTGAGCTAAGATTTTAAAATTATTCACATAATGAAAACCTATACTTTGTTTCAGGCGAGTTTCCCATTCAAATGCATGTAACCGTGAGAAACACATTGTCTTGGCGAAAGAAAGCGTTTGTTAACAACTTCATATAAATCGCTGTAACTTTTGATAGAGGTCTCAGACAAACATGTTTATGGCTTTATCTTATAGAACTCAATATCTCCGTGCTGGGCAAACAGGTTTTGCAGCCGTTTGAGTTAAGATTTTAAAATTATTCACATAATGAAAACCTATACTTTGTCTCAGGCGAGTTTCCCATTCAAATGCATGTAACCGTGAGAAACGCATTGTCTTGGCGAAAGAAAGCGTTTGTTAACAACTTCATATAAATCGCTGTAACTTTTGATAGAAGACTCAGACAAACATGTTTATGGCTTTATCTTATAGAACTCAATATCTCTGTGCTGGGCAAACAGGTTTTGCAGCCGTTTGAGCTAAGATTTTAAAATTATTCACATAATGAAAACCTATACTTTGTTTCAGGCGAGTTTCCCATTCAAATGCATGTAACAGTGAGAAACACATTGTCTTGGCGAAAGAAAGCGTTTTTGAACAACTTCATATAAATCGCTGTAACTTTTGATAGAGGTCTCAGACAAACATGTTTATGGCTTTATCTTATAAAACTCAATATCTCCGTGCTGGGCAAACAGGTTTTGCAGCCGTTTGAGCTAAGATTTTAAAATTATTCACATAATGAAAACCTATACTTTGTCTCGGGCGAGTTTCCCATTCAAATGCATGTAACAGTGAGAAACGCATTGTCTTGGCTAAAGAAAGCGTTTTTGAACAACTTCATATAAATCGCTGTAACTTTTGATAGAAGACTCAGACAAACGTGTTTATGGCTTTATCTTATAAAACTAAATATCTCCGTGCTGGGCAAACAGGTTTTGCAGCCGTTTGAGCTAAGATTTTAAAATTATTCACATAATGAAAACCTATACTTTGTTTCAGGCGAGTTTCCCATTCAAATGCATGTAACAGTGAGAAACGCATTGTCTTGGCGAAAGAAAGCGTTTTTGAACAACTTCATATAAATCGCTGTAACTTTTGATAGAAGACTCAGACAAACATGTTTATGGCTTTATCTTATGAAACTCAATATCTCCGTGCTGGGCAAACAGGTTTTGCAGCCGTTTGAGCTAAGATTTTAAAATTATTCACATAATGAAAACCTATACTTTGTTTCAGGCGAGTTTCCCATTCAAATGCATGTAACCGTGAGAAACGCATTGTCTTGGCGAAAGAAAGCGTTTTTGAACAACTTCATATAAATCGCTGTAACTTTTGATAGAGGTCTCAGACAAACATGTTTATGGCTTTATCTTATAAAACTCAATATCTCCGTGCTGGGCAAACAGGTTTTGCAGCCGTTTGAGCTAAGATTTTAAAATTATTCACATAATGAAAACCTATACTTTGTCTCGGGCGAGTTTCCCATTCAAATGCATGTAACAGTGAGAAACGCATTGTCTTGGCGAAAGAAAGCGTTTTTGAACAACTTCATATAAATCGCTGTAACTTTTGATAGAAGACTCAGACAAACATGTTTATGGCTTTATCTTATAAAACTCAATATCTCCGTGCTGGGCAAACAGGTTTTGCAGCCGTTTGAGCTAAGATTTTAAAATTATTCACATAATGAAAACCTATACTTTGTTTCAGGCGAGTTTCCCATTCAAATGCATGTAACCGTGAGAAACACATTGTCTTGGCGAAAGAAAGCGTTTTTGAACAACTTCATATAAATCGCTGTAACTTTTGATAGAAGACTCAGACAAACATGTTTATGGCTTTATCTTATGAAACTCAATATCTCCGTGCTGGGCAAACAGGTTTTGCAGCCGTTTGAGCTAAGATTTTAAAATTATTCACATAATGAAAACCTATACTTTGTTTCAGGCGAGTTTCCCATTCAAATGCATGTAACCGTGAGAAACGCATTGTCTTGGCGAAAGAAAGCGTTTTTGAACAACTTCATATAAATCGCTGTAACTTTTGATAGAGGTCTCAGACAAACATGTTTATGGCTTTATCTTATAAAACTCAATATCTCCGTGCTGGGCAAACAGGTTTTGCAGCCGTTTGAGCTAAGATTTTAAAATTATTCACATAATGAAAACCTATACTTTGTCTCGGGCGAGTTTCCCATTCAAATGCATGTAACCGTGAGAAACGCATTGTCTTGGCGAAAGAAAGCGTTTTTGAACAACTTCATATAAATCGCTGTAACTTTTGATAGAAGACTCAGACAAACATGTTTATGGCTTTATCTTATAAAACTCAATATCTCCGTGCTGGGCAAACAGGTTTTGCAGCCGTTTGAGCTAAGATTTTAAAATTATTCACATAATGAAAACCTATACTTTGTTTCAGGCGAGTTTCCCATTCAAATGCATGTAACCGTGAGAAACGCATTGTATTGGCGAAAGAAAGCGTTTTTGAACAACTTCATATAAATCGCTGTAACTTTTGATAGAAGACTCAGACAAACATGTTTATGGCTTTATCTTATGAAACTCAATATCTCCGTGCTGGGCAAACAGGTTTTGCAGCCGTTTGAGCTAAGATTTTAAAATTATTCACATAATGAAAACCTATACTTTGTCTCGGGCGAGTTTCCCATTCAAATGCATGTAACAGTGAGAAACGCATTGTCTTGGCGAAAGAAAGCGTTTGTGAACAACTTCATATAAATCGCTGTAACTTTTGATAGAGGTCTCAGACAAACATGTTTATGGCTTTATCTTATAAAACTCAATATCTCCGTGCTGGGCAAACAGGTTTTGCAGCCGTTTGAGCTAAGATTTTAAAATTATTCACATAATGAAAACCTATACTTTGTCTCGGGCGAGTTTCCCATTCAAATGCATGTAACAGTGAGAAACGCATTGTCTTGGCGAAAGAAAGCGTTTTTGAACAACTTCATATAAATCGCTGTAACTTTTGATAGAGGTCTCAGACAAACATGTTTATGGCTTTATCTTATAAAACTCAATATCTCCGTGCTGGGCAAACAGGTTTTGCAGCCGTTTGAGCTAAGATTTTAAAATTATTCACATAATGAAAACCTATACTTTGTCTCGGGCGAGTTTCCCATTCAAATGCATGTAACAGTGAGAAACGCATTGTCTTGGCGAAAGAAAGCGTTTTTGAACAACTTCATATAAATCGCTGTAACTTTTGATAGAAGACTCAGACAAACATGTTTATGGCTTTATCTTATGAAACTCAATATCTCCGTGCTGGGCAAACAGGTTTTGCAGCCGTTTGAGCTAAGATTTTAAAATTATTCACATAATGAAAACCTATACTTTGTTTCAGGCGAGTTTCCCATTCAAATGCATGTAACTGTGAGAAACGCATTGTATTGGCGAAAGAAAGCGTTTTTGAACAACTTCATATAAATCGCTGTAACTTTTGATAGAGGTCTCAGACAAACATGTTTATGGCTTTATCTTATAGAACTCAATATCCCCGTGCTGGGCAAACAGGTTTTGCAGCCGTTTGAGCTAAGATTTTAAAATTATTCACATAATGAAAACCTATACTTTGTCTCAGGCGAGTTTCCCATTCAAATGCATGTAACAGTGAGAAACACATTGTCTTGGCGAAAGAAAGCGTTTGTTAACAACTTCATATAAATCGCTGTAACTTTTGATAGAAGACTCAGACAAACATGTTTATGGCTTTATCTTATAGAACTCAATATCTCCGTGCTGGGCAAACAGGTTTTGCAGCCGTTTGAGCTAAGATTTTAAAATTATTCACATAATGAAAACCTATACTTTGTTTCAGGCGAGTTTCCCATTCAAATGCATGTAACCGTGAGAAACACATTGTCTTGGCGAAAGAAAGCGTTTGTTAACAACTTCATATAAATCGCTGTAACTTTTGATAGAGGTCTCAGACAAACATGTTTATGGCTTTATCTTATAGAACTCAATATCCCCGTGCTGGGCAAACAGGTTTTGCAGCCGTTTGAGCTAAGATTTTAAAATTATTCACATAATGAAAACCTATACTTTGTCTCGGGCGAGTTTCCCATTCAAATGCATGTAACCGTGAGAAACGCATTGTCTTGGCGAAAGAAAGCGTTTTTGAACAACTTCATATAAATCGCTGTAACTTTTGATAGAAGACTCAGACAAACATGTTTATGGCTTTATCTTATAAAACTCAATATCTCCGTGCTGGGCAAACAGGTTTTGCAGCCGTTTGAGCTAAGATTTTAAAATTATTCACATAATGAAAACCTATACTTTGTTTCAGGCGAGTTTCCCATTCAAATGCATGTAACCGTGAGAAACGCATTGTATTGGCGAAAGAAAGCGTTTTTGAACAACTTCATATAAATCGCTGTAACTTTTGATAGAGGTCTAAGACAAACATGTTTATGGCTTTATCTTATAGAACTCAATATCCCCGTGCTGGGCAAACAGGTTTTGCAGCCGTTTGAGCTAAGATTTTAAAATTATTCACATAATGAAAACCTATACTTTGTCTCGGGCGAGTTTCCCATTCAAATGCATGTAACCGTGAGAAACGCATTGTCTTGGCGAAAGAAAGCGTTTTTGAACAACTTCATATAAATCGCTGTAACTTTTGATAGAAGACTCAGACAAACATGTTTATGGCTTTATCTTATAAAACTCAATATCTCCGTGCTGGGCAAACAGGTTTTGCAGCCGTTTGAGCTAAGATTTTAAAATTATTCACATAATGAAAACCTATACTTTGTTTCAGGCGAGTTTCCCATTCAAATGCATGTAACCGTGAGAAACGCATTGTATTGGCGAAAGAAAGCGTTTTTGAACAACTTCATATAAATCGCTGTAACTTTTGATAGAGGTCTAAGACAAACATGTTTATGGCTTTATCTTATAGAACTCAATATCCCCGTGCTGGGCAAACAGGTTTTGCAGCCGTTTGAGCTAAGATTTTAAAATTATTCACATAATGAAAACCTATACTTTGTCTCGGGCGAGTTTCCCATTCAAATGCATGTAACAGTGAGAAACACACTGTCTTGGCGAAAGAAAGCGTTTTTGAACAACTTCATATAAATCGCTGTAACTTTTGATAGAAGACTCAGACAAACATGTTTATGGCTTTATCTTATGAAACTCAATATCTCCGTGCTGGGCAAACAGGTTTTGCAGCCGTTTGAGCTAAGATTTTAAAATTATTCACATAATGAAAACCTATACTTTGTCTCGGGCGAGTTTCCCATTCAAATGCATGTAACAGTGAGAAACGCATTGTCTTGGCGAAAGAAAGCGTTTGTGAACAACTTCATATAAATCGCTGTAACTTTTGATAGAGGTCTCAGACAAACATGTTTATGGCTTTATCTTATAAAACTCAATATCTCCGTGCTGGGCAAACAGGTTTTGCAGCCGTTTGAGCTAAGATTTTAAAATTATTCACATAATGAAAACCTATACTTTGTCTCGGGCGAGTTTCCCATTCAAATGCATGTAACAGTGAGAAACGCATTGTCTTGGCGAAAGAAAGCGTTTTTGAACAACTTCATATAAATCGCTGTAACTTTTGATAGAAGACTCAGACAAACATGTTTATGGCTTTATCTTATAAAACTCAATATCTCCGTGCTGGGCAAACAGGTTTTGCAGCCGTTTGAGCTAAGATTTTAAAATTATTCACATAATGAAAACCTATACTTTGTCTCGGGCGAGTTTCCCATTCAAATGCATGTAACAGTGAGAAACGCATTGTCTTGGCGAAAGAAAGCGTTTTTGAACAACTTCATATAAATCGCTGTAACTTTTGATAGAGGTCTCAGACAAACATGTTTATGGCTTTATCTTATAGAACTCAATATCCCCGTGCTGGGCAAACAGGTTTTGCAGCCGTTTGAGCTAAGATTTTAAAATTATTCACATAATGAAAACCTATACTTTGTCTCAGGCGAGTTTCCCATTCAAATGCATGTAACAGTGAGAAACACACTGTCTTGGCGAAAGAAAGCGTTTTTGAACAACTTCATATAAATCGCTGTAACTTTTGATAGAGGTCTCAGACAAACATGTTTATGGCTTTATCTTATAAAACTCAATATCTCCGTGCTGGGCAAACAGGTTTTACAGCCGTTTGAGCTAAGATTTTAAAATTATTCACATAATGAAAACCTATACTTTGTCTCGGGCGAGTTTCCCATTCAAATGCATGTAACCGTGAGAAACACATTGTCTTGGCGAAAGAAAGCGTTTGTTAACAACTTCATATAAATCGCTGTAACTTTTGATAGAAGACTCAGACAAACATGTTTATGGCTTTATCTTATAGAACTCAATATCTCCGTGCTGGGCAAACAGGTTTTGCAGCCGTTTGAGCTAAGATTTTAAAATTATTCACATAATGAAAACCTATACTTTGTTTCAGGCGAGTTTCCCATTCAAATGCATGTAACCGTGAGAAACACATTGTCTTGGCGAAAGAAAGCGTTTGTTAACAACTTCATATAAATCGCTGTAACTTTTGATAGAGGTCTCAGACAAACATGTTTATGGCTTTATCTTATAGAACTCAATATCTCCGTGCTGGGCAAACAGGTTTTGCAGCCGTTTGAGTTAAGATTTTAAAATTATTCACATAATGAAAACCTATACTTTGTCTCAGGCGAGTTTCCCATTCAAATGCATGTAACCGTGAGAAACGCATTGTCTTGGCGAAAGAAAGCGTTTGTTAACAACTTCATATAAATCGCTGTAACTTTTGATAGAAGACTCAGACAAACATGTTTATGGCTTTATCTTATAGAACTCAATATCTCTGTGCTGGGCAAACAGGTTTTGCAGCCGTTTGAGCTAAGATTTTAAAATTATTCACATAATGAAAACCTATACTTTGTTTCAGGCGAGTTTCCCATTCAAATGCATGTAACAGTGAGAAACACATTGTCTTGGCGAAAGAAAGCGTTTTTGAACAACTTCATATAAATCGCTGTAACTTTTGATAGAGGTCTCAGACAAACATGTTTATGGCTTTATCTTATAAAACTCAATATCTCCGTGCTGGGCAAACAGGTTTTGCAGCCGTTTGAGCTAAGATTTTAAAATTATTCACATAATGAAAACCTATACTTTGTCTCGGGCGAGTTTCCCATTCAAATGCATGTAACAGTGAGAAACGCATTGTCTTGGCTAAAGAAAGCGTTTTTGAACAACTTCATATAAATCGCTGTAACTTTTGATAGAAGACTCAGACAAACGTGTTTATGGCTTTATCTTATAAAACTAAATATCTCCGTGCTGGGCAAACAGGTTTTGCAGCCGTTTGAGCTAAGATTTTAAAATTATTCACATAATGAAAACCTATACTTTGTTTCAGGCGAGTTTCCCATTCAAATGCATGTAACAGTGAGAAACGCATTGTCTTGGCGAAAGAAAGCGTTTTTGAACAACTTCATATAAATCGCTGTAACTTTTGATAGAGGTCTCAGACAAACATGTTTATGGCTTTATCTTATAGAACTCAATATCTCCGTGCTGGGCAAACAGGTTGCAGCCGTTTGAGTTAAGATTTTAAAATTATTCACATAATGAAAACCTATACTTTGTCTCAGGCGAGTTTCCCATTCAAATGCATGTAACCGTGAGAAACGCATTGTCTTGGCGAAAGAAAGCGTTTGTTAACAACTTCATATAAATCGCTGTAACTTTTGATAGAAGACTCAGACAAACATGTTTATGGCTTTATCTTATAGAACTCAATATCTCTGTGCTGGGCAAACAGGTTTTGCAGCCGTTTGAGCTAAGATTTTAAAATTATTCACATAATGAAAACCTATACTTTGTTTCAGGCGAGTTTCCCATTCAAATGCATGTAACAGTGAGAAACACATTGTCTTGGCGAAAGAAAGCGTTTTTGAACAACTTCATATAAATCGCTGTAACTTTTGATAGAGGTCTCAGACAAACATGTTTATGGCTTTATCTTATAAAACTCAATATCTCCGTGCTGGGCAAACAGGTTTTGCAGCCGTTTGAGCTAAGATTTTAAAATTATTCACATAATGAAAACCTATACTTTGTCTCGGGCGAGTTTCCCATTCAAATGCATGTAACAGTGAGAAACGCATTGTCTTGGCTAAAGAAAGCGTTTTTGAACAACTTCATATAAATCGCTGTAACTTTTGATAGAAGACTCAGACAAACGTGTTTATGGCTTTATCTTATAAAACTAAATATCTCCGTGCTGGGCAAACAGGTTTTGCAGCCGTTTGAGCTAAGATTTTAAAATTATTCACATAATGAAAACCTATACTTTGTTTCAGGCGAGTTTCCCATTCAAATGCATGTAACAGTGAGAAACGCATTGTCTTGGCGAAAGAAAGCGTTTTTGAACAACTTCATATAAATCGCTGTAACTTTTGATAGAAGACTCAGACAAACATGTTTATGGCTTTATCTTATGAAACTCAATATCTCCGTGCTGGGCAAACAGGTTTTGCAGCCGTTTGAGCTAAGATTTTAAAATTATTCACATAATGAAAACCTATACTTTGTTTCAGGCGAGTTTCCCATTCAAATGCATGTAACCGTGAGAAACGCATTGTCTTGGCGAAAGAAAGCGTTTTTGAACAACTTCATATAAATCGCTGTAACTTTTGATAGAGGTCTCAGACAAACATGTTTATGGCTTTATCTTATAAAACTCAATATCTCCGTGCTGGGCAAACAGGTTTTGCAGCCGTTTGAGCTAAGATTTTAAAATTATTCACATAATGAAAACCTATACTTTGTCTCGGGCGAGTTTCCCATTCAAATGCATGTAACAGTGAGAAACGCATTGTCTTGGCGAAAGAAAGCGTTTTTGAACAACTTCATATAAATCGCTGTAACTTTTGATAGAAGACTCAGACAAACATGTTTATGGCTTTATCTTATAAAACTCAATATCTCCGTGCTGGGCAAACAGGTTTTGCAGCCGTTTGAGCTAAGATTTTAAAATTATTCACATAATGAAAACCTATACTTTGTTTCAGGCGAGTTTCCCATTCAAATGCATGTAACCGTGAGAAACACATTGTCTTGGCGAAAGAAAGCGTTTTTGAACAACTTCATATAAATCGCTGTAACTTTTGATAGAAGACTCAGACAAACATGTTTATGGCTTTATCTTATGAAACTCAATATCTCCGTGCTGGGCAAACAGGTTTTGCAGCCGTTTGAGCTAAGATTTTAAAATTATTCACATAATGAAAACCTATACTTTGTTTCAGGCGAGTTTCCCATTCAAATGCATGTAACCGTGAGAAACGCATTGTCTTGGCGAAAGAAAGCGTTTTTGAACAACTTCATATAAATCGCTGTAACTTTTGATAGAGGTCTCAGACAAACATGTTTATGGCTTTATCTTATAAAACTCAATATCTCCGTGCTGGGCAAACAGGTTTTGCAGCCGTTTGAGCTAAGATTTTAAAATTATTCACATAATGAAAACCTATACTTTGTCTCGGGCGAGTTTCCCATTCAAATGCATGTAACCGTGAGAAACGCATTGTCTTGGCGAAAGAAAGCGTTTTTGAACAACTTCATATAAATCGCTGTAACTTTTGATAGAAGACTCAGACAAACATGTTTATGGCTTTATCTTATAAAACTCAATATCTCCGTGCTGGGCAAACAGGTTTTGCAGCCGTTTGAGCTAAGATTTTAAAATTATTCACATAATGAAAACCTATACTTTGTTTCAGGCGAGTTTCCCATTCAAATGCATGTAACCGTGAGAAACGCATTGTATTGGCGAAAGAAAGCGTTTTTGAACAACTTCATATAAATCGCTGTAACTTTTGATAGAGGTCTAAGACAAACATGTTTATGGCTTTATCTTATAGAACTCAATATCCCCGTGCTGGGCAAACAGGTTTTGCAGCCGTTTGAGCTAAGATTTTAAAATTATTCACATAATGAAAACCTATACTTTGTCTCGGGCGAGTTTCCCATTCAAATGCATGTAACAGTGAGAAACACACTGTCTTGGCGAAAGAAAGCGTTTTTGAACAACTTCATATAAATCGCTGTAACTTTTGATAGAAGACTCAGACAAACATGTTTATGGCTTTATCTTATGAAACTCAATATCTCCGTGCTGGGCAAACAGGTTTTGCAGCCGTTTGAGCTAAGATTTTAAAATTATTCACATAATGAAAACCTATACTTTGTCTCGGGCGAGTTTCCCATTCAAATGCATGTAACAGTGAGAAACGCATTGTCTTGGCGAAAGAAAGCGTTTGTGAACAACTTCATATAAATCGCTGTAACTTTTGATAGAGGTCTCAGACAAACATGTTTATGGCTTTATCTTATAAAACTCAATATCTCCGTGCTGGGCAAACAGGTTTTGCAGCCGTTTGAGCTAAGATTTTAAAATTATTCACATAATGAAAACCTATACTTTGTCTCGGGCGAGTTTCCCATTCAAATGCATGTAACAGTGAGAAACGCATTGTCTTGGCGAAAGAAAGCGTTTTTGAACAACTTCATATAAATCGCTGTAACTTTTGATAGAGGTCTCAGACAAACATGTTTATGGCTTTATCTTATAAAACTCAATATCTCCGTGCTGGGCAAACAGGTTTTGCAGCCGTTTGAGCTAAGATTTTAAAATTATTCACATAATGAAAACCTATACTTTGTCTCGGGCGAGTTTCCCATTCAAATGCATGTAACAGTGAGAAACGCATTGTCTTGGCGAAAGAAAGCGTTTTTGAACAACTTCATATAAATCGCTGTAACTTTTGATAGAAGACTCAGACAAACATGTTTATGGCTTTATCTTATGAAACTCAATATCTCCGTGCTGGGCAAACAGGTTTTGCAGCCGTTTGAGCTAAGATTTTAAAATTATTCACATAATGAAAACCTATACTTTGTTTCAGGCGAGTTTCCCATTCAAATGCATGTAACTGTGAGAAACGCATTGTATTGGCGAAAGAAAGCGTTTTTGAACAACTTCATATAAATCGCTGTAACTTTTGATAGAGGTCTCAGACAAACATGTTTATGGCTTTATCTTATAGAACTCAATATCCCCGTGCTGGGCAAACAGGTTTTGCAGCCGTTTGAGCTAAGATTTTAAAATTATTCACATAATGAAAACCTATACTTTGTCTCAGGCGAGTTTCCCATTCAAATGCATGTAACAGTGAGAAACACATTGTCTTGGCGAAAGAAAGCGTTTGTTAACAACTTCATATAAATCGCTGTAACTTTTGATAGAAGACTCAGACAAACATGTTTATGGCTTTATCTTATAGAACTCAATATCTCCGTGCTGGGCAAACAGGTTTTGCAGCCGTTTGAGCTAAGATTTTAAAATTATTCACATAATGAAAACCTATACTTTGTTTCAGGCGAGTTTCCCATTCAAATGCATGTAACCGTGAGAAACACATTGTCTTGGCGAAAGAAAGCGTTTGTTAACAACTTCATATAAATCGCTGTAACTTTTGATAGAGGTCTCAGACAAACATGTTTATGGCTTTATCTTATAGAACTCAATATCCCCGTGCTGGGCAAACAGGTTTTGCAGCCGTTTGAGCTAAGATTTTAAAATTATTCACATAATGAAAACCTATACTTTGTCTCGGGCGAGTTTCCCATTCAAATGCATGTAACCGTGAGAAACGCATTGTCTTGGCGAAAGAAAGCGTTTTTGAACAACTTCATATAAATCGCTGTAACTTTTGATAGAAGACTCAGACAAACATGTTTATGGCTTTATCTTATAAAACTCAATATCTCCGTGCTGGGCAAACAGGTTTTGCAGCCGTTTGAGCTAAGATTTTAAAATTATTCACATAATGAAAACCTATACTTTGTTTCAGGCGAGTTTCCCATTCAAATGCATGTAACCGTGAGAAACGCATTGTATTGGCGAAAGAAAGCGTTTTTGAACAACTTCATATAAATCGCTGTAACTTTTGATAGAGGTCTAAGACAAACATGTTTATGGCTTTATCTTATAGAACTCAATATCCCCGTGCTGGGCAAACAGGTTTTGCAGCCGTTTGAGCTAAGATTTTAAAATTATTCACATAATGAAAACCTATACTTTGTCTCGGGCGAGTTTCCCATTCAAATGCATGTAACCGTGAGAAACGCATTGTCTTGGCGAAAGAAAGCGTTTTTGAACAACTTCATATAAATCGCTGTAACTTTTGATAGAAGACTCAGACAAACATGTTTATGGCTTTATCTTATAAAACTCAATATCTCCGTGCTGGGCAAACAGGTTTTGCAGCCGTTTGAGCTAAGATTTTAAAATTATTCACATAATGAAAACCTATACTTTGTTTCAGGCGAGTTTCCCATTCAAATGCATGTAACCGTGAGAAACGCATTGTATTGGCGAAAGAAAGCGTTTTTGAACAACTTCATATAAATCGCTGTAACTTTTGATAGAGGTCTAAGACAAACATGTTTATGGCTTTATCTTATAGAACTCAATATCCCCGTGCTGGGCAAACAGGTTTTGCAGCCGTTTGAGCTAAGATTTTAAAATTATTCACATAATGAAAACCTATACTTTGTCTCGGGCGAGTTTCCCATTCAAATGCATGTAACAGTGAGAAACACACTGTCTTGGCGAAAGAAAGCGTTTTTGAACAACTTCATATAAATCGCTGTAACTTTTGATAGAAGACTCAGACAAACATGTTTATGGCTTTATCTTATGAAACTCAATATCTCCGTGCTGGGCAAACAGGTTTTGCAGCCGTTTGAGCTAAGATTTTAAAATTATTCACATAATGAAAACCTATACTTTGTCTCGGGCGAGTTTCCCATTCAAATGCATGTAACAGTGAGAAACGCATTGTCTTGGCGAAAGAAAGCGTTTGTGAACAACTTCATATAAATCGCTGTAACTTTTGATAGAGGTCTCAGACAAACATGTTTATGGCTTTATCTTATAAAACTCAATATCTCCGTGCTGGGCAAACAGGTTTTGCAGCCGTTTGAGCTAAGATTTTAAAATTATTCACATAATGAAAACCTATACTTTGTCTCGGGCGAGTTTCCCATTCAAATGCATGTAACAGTGAGAAACGCATTGTCTTGGCGAAAGAAAGCGTTTTTGAACAACTTCATATAAATCGCTGTAACTTTTGATAGAAGACTCAGACAAACATGTTTATGGCTTTATCTTATGAAACTCAATATCTCCGTGCTGGGCAAACAGGTTTTGCAGCCGTTTGAGCTAAGATTTTAAAATTATTCACATAATGAAAACCTATACTTTGTCTCGGGCGAGTTTCCCATTCAAATGCATGTAACAGTGAGAAACGCATTGTCTTGGCGAAAGAAAGCGTTTTTGAACAACTTCATATAAATCGCTGTAACTTTTGATAGAAGACTCAGACAAACATGTTTATGGCTTTATCTTATGAAACTCAATATCTCCGTGCTGGGCAAACAGGTTTTGCAGCCGTTTGAGCTAAGATTTTAAAATTATTCACATAATGAAAACCTATACTTTGTCTCAGGCGAGTTTCCCATTCAAATGCATGTAACAGTGAGAAACACACTGTCTTGGCGAAAGAAAGCGTTTTTGAACAACTTCATATAAATCGCTGTAACTTTTGATAGAGGTCTCAGACAAACATGTTTATGGCTTTATCTTATAAAACTCAATATCTCCGTGCTGGGCAAACAGGTTTTACAGCCGTTTGAGCTAAGATTTTAAAATTATTCACATAATGAAAACCTATACTTTGTCTCGGGCGAGTTTCCCATTCAAATGCATGTAACCGTGAGAAACACATTGTCTTGGCGAAAGAAAGCGTTTGTTAACAACTTCATATAAATCGCTGTAACTTTTGATAGAAGACTCAGACAAACATGTTTATGGCTTTATCTTATAGAACTCAATATCTCCGTGCTGGGCAAACAGGTTTTGCAGCCGTTTGAGCTAAGATTTTAAAATTATTCACATAATGAAAACCTATACTTTGTTTCAGGCGAGTTTCCCATTCAAATGCATGTAACCGTGAGAAACACATTGTCTTGGCGAAAGAAAGCGTTTGTTAACAACTTCATATAAATCGCTGTAACTTTTGATAGAGGTCTCAGACAAACATGTTTATGGCTTTATCTTATAGAACTCAATATCCCCGTGCTGGGCAAACAGGTTTTGCAGCCGTTTGAGCTAAGATTTTAAAATTATTCACATAATGAAAACCTATACTTTGTCTCGGGCGAGTTTCCCATTCAAATGCATGTAACAGTGAGAAACGCATTGTCTTGGCGAAAGAAAGCGTTTTTGAACAACTTCATATAAATCGCTGTAACTTTTGATAGAAGACTCAGACAAACATGTTTATGGCTTTATCTTATAGAACTCAATATCTCCGTGCTGGGCAAACAGGTTTTGCAGCCGTTTGAGCTAAGATTTTAAAATTATTCACATAATGAAAACCTATACTTTGTCTCAGGCGAGTTTCCCATTCAAATGCATGTAACCGTGAGAAACGCATTGTATTGGCGAAAGAAAGCGTTTTTGAACAACTTCATATAAATCGCTGTAACTTTTGATAGAGGTCTCAGACAAACATGTTTATGGCTTTATCTTATAGAACTCAATATCTCCGTGCTGGGCAAACAGGTTTTGCAGCCGTTTGAGCTAAGATTTTAAAATTATTCACATAATGAAAACCTATACTTTGTCTCAGGCGAGTTTCCCATTCAAATGCATGTAACCGTGAGAAACGCATTGTCTTGGCGAAAGAAAGCGTTTGTTAACAACTTCATATAAATCGCTGTAACTTTTGATAGAAGACTCAGACAAACATGTTTATGGCTTTATCTTATAGAACTCAATATCTCTGTGCTGGGCAAACAGGTTTTGCAGCCGTTTGAGCTAAGATTTTAAAATTATTCACATAATGAAAACCTATACTTTGTTTCAGGCGAGTTTCCCATTCAAATGCATGTAACCGTGAGAAACACATTGTCTTGGCGAAAGAAAGCGTTTGTGAACAACTTCATATAAATCGCTGTAACTTTTGATAGAAGACTCAGACAAACATGTTTATGGCTTTATCTTATGAAACTCAATATCTCCGTGCTGGGCAAACAGGTTTTGCAGCCGTTTGAGCTAAGATTTTAAAATTATTCACATAATGAAAACCTATACTTTGTTTCAGGCGAGTTTCCCATTCAAATGCATGTAACCGTGAGAAACACATTGTCTTGGCGAAAGAAAGCGTTTGTGAACAACTTCATATAAATCGCTGTAACTTTTGATAGAAGACTCAGACAAACATGTTTATGGCTTTATCTTATAGAACTCAATATCTCCGTGCTGGGCAAACAGGTTTTGCAGCCGTTTGAGCTAAGATTTTAAAATTATTCACATAATGAAAACCTATACTTTGTTTCAGGCGAGTTTCCCATTCAAATGCATGTAACCGTGAGAAACGCATTGTCTTGGCTAAAGAAAGCGTTTTTGAACAACTTCATATAAATCGCTGTAACTTTTGATAGAAGACTCAGACAAACGTGTTTATGGCTTTATCTTATAAAACTAAATATCTCCGTGCTGGGCAAACAGGTTTTGCAGCCGTTTGAGCTAAGATTTTAAAATTATTCACATAATGAAAACCTATACTTTGTCTCGGGCGAGTTTCCCATTCAAATGCATGTAACAGTGAGAAACGCATTGTCTTGGCGAAAGAAAGCGTTTGTGAACAACTTCATATAAATCGCTGTAACTTTTGATAGAGGTCTCAGACAAACATGTTTATGGCTTTATCTTATAAAACTCAATATCTCCGTGCTGGGCAAACGGGTTTTGCAGCCGTTTGAGCTAAGATTTTAAAATTATTCACATAATGAAAACCTATACTTTGTTTCAGGCGAGTTTCCCATTCAAATGCATGTAACCGTGAGAAACGCATTGTCTTGGCGAAAGAAAGCGTTTTTGAACAACTTCATATAAATCGCTGTAACTTTTGATAGAGGTCTCAGACAAACATGTTTATGGCTTTATCTTATAAAACTCAATATCTCCGTGCTGGGCAAACAGGTTTTGCAGCCGTTTGAGCTAAGATTTTAAAATTATTCACATAATGAAAACCTATACTTTGTCTCGGGCGAGTTTCCCATTCAAATGCATGTAACAGTGAGAAACGCATTGTCTTGGCGAAAGAAAGCGTTTTTGAACAACTTCATATAAATCGCTGTAACTTTTGATAGAAGACTCAGACAAACATGTTTATGGCTTTATCTTATAAAACTCAATATCTCCGTGCTGGGCAAACAGGTTTTGCAGCCGTTTGAGCTAAGATTTTAAAATTATTCACATAATGAAAACCTATACTTTGTCTCGGGCGAGTTTCCCATTCAAATGCATGTAACAGTGAGAAACGCATTGTCTTGGCGAAAGAAAGCGTTTTTGAACAACTTCATATAAATCGCTGTAACTTTTGATAGAAGACTCAGACAAACATGTTTATGGCTTTATCTTATGAAACTCAATATCTCCGTGCTGGGCAAACAGGTTTTGCAGCCGTTTGAGCTAAGATTTTAAAATTATTCACATAATGAAAACCTATACTTTGTCTCGGGCGAGTTTCCCATTCAAATGCATGTAACAGTGAGAAACGCATTGTCTTGGCGAAAGAAAGCGTTTTTGAACAACTTCATATAAATCGCTGTAACTTTTGATAGAAGACTCAGACAAACATGTTTATGGCTTTATCTTATGAAACTCAATATCTCCGTGCTGGGCAAACAGGTTTTGCAGCCGTTTGAGCTAAGATTTTAAAATTATTCACATAATGAAAACCTATACTTTGTCTCGGGCGAGTTTCCCATTCAAATGCATGTAACAGTGAGAAACGCATTGTCTTGGCGAAAGAAAGCGTTTTTGAACAACTTCATATAAATCGCTGTAACTTTTGATAGAAGACTCAGACAAACATGTTTATGGCTTTATCTTATGAAACTCAATATCTCCGTGCTGGGCAAACAGGTTTTGCAGCCGTTTGAGCTAAGATTTTAAAATTATTCACATAATGAAAACCTATACTTTGTCTCAGGCGAGTTTCCCATTCAAATGCATGTAACAGTGAGAAACACACTGTCTTGGCGAAAGAAAGCGTTTTTGAACAACTTCATATAAATCGCTGTAACTTTTGATAGAGGTCTCAGACAAACATGTTTATGGCTTTATCTTATAAAACCCAATATCTCCGTGCTGGGCAAACAGGTTTTACAGCCGTTTGAGCTAAGATTTTAAAATTATTCACATAATGAAAACCTATACTTTGTCTCGGGCGAGTTTCCCATTCAAATGCATGTAACCGTGAGAAACACATTGTCTTGGCGAAAGAAAGCGTTTGTTAACAACTTCATATAAATCGCTGTAACTTTTGATAGAAGACTCAGACAAACATGTTTATGGCTTTATCTTATAGAACTCAATATCTCCGTGCTGGGCAAACAGGTTTTGCAGCCGTTTGAGCTAAGATTTTAAAATTATTCACATAATGAAAACCTATACTTTGTTTCAGGCGAGTTTCCCATTCAAATGCATGTAACCGTGAGAAACACATTGTCTTGGCGAAAGAAAGCGTTTGTTAACAACTTCATATAAATCGCTGTAACTTTTGATAGAGGTCTCAGACAAACATGTTTATGGCTTTATCTTATAGAACTCAATATCCCCGTGCTGGGCAAACAGGTTTTGCAGCCGTTTGAGCTAAGATTTTAAAATTATTCACATAATGAAAACCTATACTTTGTCTCGGGCGAGTTTCCCATTCAAATGCATGTAACAGTGAGAAACGCATTGTCTTGGCGAAAGAAAGCGTTTTTGAACAACTTCATATAAATCGCTGTAACTTTTGATAGAAGACTCAGACAAACATGTTTATGGCTTTATCTTATAAAACTCAATATCTCCGTGCTGGACAAACAGGTTTTGCAGCCGTTTGAGCTAAGATTTTAAAATTATTCACATAATGAAAACCTATACTTTGTTTCAGGCGAGTTTCCCATTCAAATGCATGTAACCGTGAGAAACGCATTGTATTGGCGAAAGAAAGCGTTTTTGAACAACTTCATATAAATCGCTGTAACTTTTGATAGAGGTCTCAGACAAACATGTTTATGGCTTTATCTTATAGAACTCAATATCTCCGTGCTGGGCAAACAGGTTTTGCAGCCGTTTGAGCTAAGATTTTAAAATTATTCACATAATGAAAACCTATACTTTGTCTCAGGCGAGTTTCCCATTCAAATGCATGTAACCGTGAGAAACGCATTGTATTGGCGAAAGAAAGCGTTTTTGAACAACTTCATATAAATCGCTGTAACTTTTGATAGAGGTCTCAGACAAACATGTTTATGGCTTTATCTTATAGAACTCAATATCTCCGTGCTGGGCAAACAGGTTTTGCAGCCGTTTGAGCTAAGATTTTAAAATTATTCACATAATGAAAACCTATACTTTGTCTCAGGCGAGTTTCCCATTCAAATGCATGTAACCGTGAGAAACGCATTGTCTTGGCGAAAGAAAGCGTTTGTTAACAACTTCATATAAATCGCTGTAACTTTTGATAGAAGACTCAGACAAACATGTTTATGGCTTTATCTTATAGAACTCAATATCTCTGTGCTGGGCAAACAGGTTTTGCAGCCGTTTGAGCTAAGATTTTAAAATTATTCACATAATGAAAACCTATACTTTGTTTCAGGCGAGTTTCCCATTCAAATGCATGTAACCGTGAGAAACACATTGTCTTGGCGAAAGAAAGCGTTTGTGAACAACTTCATATAAATCGCTGTAACTTTTGATAGAAGACTCAGACAAACATGTTTATGGCTTTATCTTATAGAACTCAATATCTCCGTGCTGGGCAAACAGGTTTTGCAGCCGTTTGAGCTAAGATTTTAAAATTATTCACATAATGAAAACCTATACTTTGTTTCAGGCGAGTTTCCCATTCAAATGCATGTAACCGTGAGAAACGCATTGTCTTGGCTAAAGAAAGCGTTTTTGAACAACTTCATATAAATCGCTGTAACTTTTGATAGAAGACTCAGACAAACGTGTTTATGGCTTTATCTTATAAAACTAAATATCTCCGTGCTGGGCAAACAGGTTTTGCAGCCGTTTGAGCTAAGATTTTAAAATTATTCACATAATGAAAACCTATACTTTGTCTCGGGCGAGTTTCCCATTCAAATGCATGTAACAGTGAGAAACGCATTGTCTTGGCGAAAGAAAGCGTTTGTGAACAACTTCATATAAATCGCTGTAACTTTTGATAGAGGTCTCAGACAAACATGTTTATGGCTTTATCTTATAAAACTCAATATCTCCGTGCTGGGCAAACGGGTTTTGCAGCCGTTTGAGCTAAGATTTTAAAATTATTCACATAATGAAAACCTATACTTTGTCTCGGGCGAGTTTCCCATTCAAATGCATGTAACAGTGAGAAACGCATTGTCTTGGCGAAAGAAAGCGTTTTTGAACAACTTCATATAAATCGCTGTAACTTTTGATAGAAGACTCAGACAAACATGTTTATGGCTTTATCTTATAAAACTCAATATCTCCGTGCTGGGCAAACAGGTTTTGCAGCCGTTTGAGCTAAGATTTTAAAATTATTCACATAATGAAAACCTATACTTTGTCTCGGGCGAGTTTCCCATTCAAATGCATGTAACAGTGAGAAACGCATTGTCTTGGCGAAAGAAAGCGTTTTTGAACAACTTCATATAAATCGCTGTAACTTTTGATAGAAGACTCAGACAAACATGTTTATGGCTTTATCTTATAAAACTCAATATCTCCGTGCTGGGCAAACGGGTTTTGCAGCCGTTTGAGCTAAGATTTTAAAATTATTCACATAATGAAAACCTATACTTTGTTTCAGGCGAGTTTCCCATTCAAATGCATGTAACCGTGAGAAACGCATTGTCTTGGCGAAAGAAAGCGTTTTTGAACAACTTCATATAAATCGCTGTAACTTTTGATAGAGGTCTCAGACAAACATGTTTATGGCTTTATCTTATAAAACTCAATATCTCCGTGCTGGGCAAACAGGTTTTGCAGCCGTTTGAGCTAAGATTTTAAAATTATTCACATAATGAAAACCTATACTTTGTCTCGGGCGAGTTTCCCATTCAAATGCATGTAACAGTGAGAAACGCATTGTCTTGGCGAAAGAAAGCGTTTTTGAACAACTTCATATAAATCGCTGTAACTTTTGATAGAAGACTCAGACAAACATGTTTATGGCTTTATCTTATAAAACTCAATATCTCCGTGCTGGGCAAACAGGTTTTGCAGCCGTTTGAGCTAAGATTTTAAAATTATTCACATAATGAAAACCTATACTTTGTCTCGGGCGAGTTTCCCATTCAAATGCATGTAACAGTGAGAAACGCATTGTCTTGGCGAAAGAAAGCGTTTTTGAACAACTTCATATAAATCGCTGTAACTTTTGATAGAGGTCTCAGACAAACATGTTTATGGCTTTATCTTATAAAACCCAATATCTCCGTGCTGGGCAAACAGGTTTTACAGCCGTTTGAGCTAAGATTTTAAAATTATTCACATAATGAAAACCTATACTTTGTCTCGGGCGAGTTTCCCATTCAAATGCATGTAACCGTGAGAAACACATTGTCTTGGCGAAAGAAAGCGTTTGTTAACAACTTCATATAAATCGCTGTAACTTTTGATAGAAGACTCAGACAAACATGTTTATGGCTTTATCTTATAGAACTCAATATCTCCGTGCTGGGCAAACAGGTTTTGCAGCCGTTTGAGCTAAGATTTTAAAATTATTCACATAATGAAAACCTATACTTTGTCTCGGGCGAGTTTCCCATTCAAATGCATGTAACAGTGAGAAACGCATTGTCTTGGCGAAAGAAAGCGTTTTTGAACAACTTCATATAAATCGCTGTAACTTTTGATAGAAGACTCAGACAAACATGTTTATGGCTTTATCTTATGAAACTCAATATCTCCGTGCTGGGCAAACAGGTTTTGCAGCCGTTTGAGCTAAGATTTTAAAATTATTCACATAATGAAAACCTATACTTTGTCTCGGGCGAGTTTCCCATTCAAATGCATGTAACAGTGAGAAACGCATTGTCTTGGCGAAAGAAAGCGTTTTTGAACAACTTCATATAAATCGCTGTAACTTTTGATAGAAGACTCAGACAAACATGTTTATGGCTTTATCTTATAAAACTCAATATCTCCGTGCTGGACAAACAGGTTTTGCAGCCGTTTGAGCTAAGATTTTAAAATTATTCACATAATGAAAACCTATACTTTGTTTCAGGCGAGTTTCCCATTCAAATGCATGTAACCGTGAGAAACGCATTGTATTGGCGAAAGAAAGCGTTTTTGAACAACTTCATATAAATCGCTGTAACTTTTGATAGAGGTCTCAGACAAACATGTTTATGGCTTTATCTTATAGAACTCAATATCTCCGTGCTGGGCAAACAGGTTTTGCAGCCGTTTGAGCTAAGATTTTAAAATTATTCACATAATGAAAACCTATACTTTGTCTCAGGCGAGTTTCCCATTCAAATGCATGTAACCGTGAGAAACGCATTGTATTGGCGAAAGAAAGCGTTTTTGAACAACTTCATATAAATCGCTGTAACTTTTGATAGAGGTCTCAGACAAACATGTTTATGGCTTTATCTTATAGAACTCAATATCTCCGTGCTGGGCAAACAGGTTTTGCAGCCGTTTGAGCTAAGATTTTAAAATTATTCACATAATGAAAACCTATACTTTGTCTCAGGCGAGTTTCCCATTCAAATGCATGTAACCGTGAGAAACGCATTGTCTTGGCGAAAGAAAGCGTTTGTTAACAACTTCATATAAATCGCTGTAACTTTTGATAGAAGACTCAGACAAACATGTTTATGGCTTTATCTTATAGAACTCAATATCTCTGTGCTGGGCAAACAGGTTTTGCAGCCGTTTGAGCTAAGATTTTAAAATTATTCACATAATGAAAACCTATACTTTGTTTCAGGCGAGTTTCCCATTCAAATGCATGTAACCGTGAGAAACACATTGTCTTGGCGAAAGAAAGCGTTTGTGAACAACTTCATATAAATCGCTGTAACTTTTGATAGAAGACTCAGACAAACATGTTTATGGCTTTATCTTATAGAACTCAATATCTCCGTGCTGGGCAAACAGGTTTTGCAGCCGTTTGAGCTAAGATTTTAAAATTATTCACATAATGAAAACCTATACTTTGTTTCAGGCGAGTTTCCCATTCAAATGCATGTAACCGTGAGAAACGCATTGTCTTGGCTAAAGAAAGCGTTTTTGAACAACTTCATATAAATCGCTGTAACTTTTGATAGAAGACTCAGACAAACGTGTTTATGGCTTTATCTTATAAAACTAAATATCTCCGTGCTGGGCAAACAGGTTTTGCAGCCGTTTGAGCTAAGATTTTAAAATTATTCACATAATGAAAACCTATACTTTGTCTCGGGCGAGTTTCCCATTCAAATGCATGTAACAGTGAGAAACGCATTGTCTTGGCGAAAGAAAGCGTTTGTGAACAACTTCATATAAATCGCTGTAACTTTTGATAGAGGTCTCAGACAAACATGTTTATGGCTTTATCTTATAAAACTCAATATCTCCGTGCTGGGCAAACGGGTTTTGCAGCCGTTTGAGCTAAGATTTTAAAATTATTCACATAATGAAAACCTATACTTTGTCTCGGGCGAGTTTCCCATTCAAATGCATGTAACAGTGAGAAACGCATTGTCTTGGCGAAAGAAAGCGTTTTTGAACAACTTCATATAAATCGCTGTAACTTTTGATAGAAGACTCAGACAAACATGTTTATGGCTTTATCTTATAAAACTCAATATCTCCGTGCTGGGCAAACAGGTTTTGCAGCCGTTTGAGCTAAGATTTTAAAATTATTCACATAATGAAAACCTATACTTTGTCTCGGGCGAGTTTCCCATTCAAATGCATGTAACAGTGAGAAACGCATTGTCTTGGCGAAAGAAAGCGTTTTTGAACAACTTCATATAAATCGCTGTAACTTTTGATAGAAGACTCAGACAAACATGTTTATGGCTTTATCTTATAAAACTCAATATCTCCGTGCTGGGCAAACGGGTTTTGCAGCCGTTTGAGCTAAGATTTTAAAATTATTCACATAATGAAAACCTATACTTTGTTTCAGGCGAGTTTCCCATTCAAATGCATGTAACCGTGAGAAACGCATTGTCTTGGCGAAAGAAAGCGTTTTTGAACAACTTCATATAAATCGCTGTAACTTTTGATAGAGGTCTCAGACAAACATGTTTATGGCTTTATCTTATAAAACTCAATATCTCCGTGCTGGGCAAACAGGTTTTGCAGCCGTTTGAGCTAAGATTTTAAAATTATTCACATAATGAAAACCTATACTTTGTCTCGGGCGAGTTTCCCATTCAAATGCATGTAACAGTGAGAAACGCATTGTCTTGGCGAAAGAAAGCGTTTTTGAACAACTTCATATAAATCGCTGTAACTTTTGATAGAAGACTCAGACAAACATGTTTATGGCTTTATCTTATAAAACTCAATATCTCCGTGCTGGGCAAACAGGTTTTGCAGCCGTTTGAGCTAAGATTTTAAAATTATTCACATAATGAAAACCTATACTTTGTCTCGGGCGAGTTTCCCATTCAAATGCATGTAACAGTGAGAAACGCATTGTCTTGGCGAAAGAAAGCGTTTTTGAACAACTTCATATAAATCGCTGTAACTTTTGATAGAGGTCTCAGACAAACATGTTTATGGCTTTATCTTATAGAACTCAATATCCCCGTGCTGGGCAAACAGGTTTTGCAGCCGTTTGAGCTAAGATTTTAAAATTATTCACATAATGAAAACCTATACTTTGTCTCAGGCGAGTTTCCCATTCAAATGCATGTAACAGTGAGAAACACACTGTCTTGGCGAAAGAAAGCGTTTTTGAACAACTTCATATAAATCGCTGTAACTTTTGATAGAGGTCTCAGACAAACATGTTTATGGCTTTATCTTATAAAACTCAATATCTCCGTGCTGGGCAAACAGGTTTTACAGCCGTTTGAGCTAAGATTTTAAAATTATTCACATAATGAAAACCTATACTTTGTCTCGGGCGAGTTTCCCATTCAAATGCATGTAACCGTGAGAAACACATTGTCTTGGCGAAAGAAAGCGTTTGTTAACAACTTCATATAAATCGCTGTAACTTTTGATAGAAGACTCAGACAAACATGTTTATGGCTTTATCTTATAGAACTCAATATCTCCGTGCTGGGCAAACAGGTTTTGCAGCCGTTTGAGCTAAGATTTTAAAATTATTCACATAATGAAAACCTATACTTTGTTTCAGGCGAGTTTCCCATTCAAATGCATGTAACCGTGAGAAACACATTGTCTTGGCGAAAGAAAGCGTTTGTTAACAACTTCATATAAATCGCTGTAACTTTTGATAGAGGTCTCAGACAAACATGTTTATGGCTTTATCTTATAGAACTCAATATCTCCGTGCTGGGCAAACAGGTTTTGCAGCCGTTTGAGTTAAGATTTTAAAATTATTCACATAATGAAAACCTATACTTTGTCTCAGGCGAGTTTCCCATTCAAATGCATGTAACCGTGAGAAACGCATTGTCTTGGCGAAAGAAAGCGTTTGTTAACAACTTCATATAAATCGCTGTAACTTTTGATAGAAGACTCAGACAAACATGTTTATGGCTTTATCTTATAGAACTCAATATCTCTGTGCTGGGCAAACAGGTTTTGCAGCCGTTTGAGCTAAGATTTTAAAATTATTCACATAATGAAAACCTATACTTTGTTTCAGGCGAGTTTCCCATTCAAATGCATGTAACCGTGAGAAACACATTGTCTTGGCGAAAGAAAGCGTTTTTGAACAACTTCATATAAATCGCTGTAACTTTTGATAGAAGACTCAGACAAACATGTTTATGGCTTTATCTTATAGAACTCAATATCTCTGTGCTGGGCAAACAGGTTTTGCAGCCGTTTGAGCTAAGATTTTAAAATTATTCACATAATGAAAACCTATACTTTGTTTCAGGCGAGTTTCCCATTCAAATGCATGTAACAGTGAGAAACACATTGTCTTGGCGAAAGAAAGCGTTTTTGAACAACTTCATATAAATCGCTGTAACTTTTGATAGAGGTCTCAGACAAACATGTTTATGGCTTTATCTTATAAAACTCAATATCTCCGTGCTGGGCAAACAGGTTTTGCAGCCGTTTGAGCTAAGATTTTAAAATTATTCACATAATGAAAACCTATACTTTGTTTCAGGCGAGTTTCCCATTCAAATGCATGTAACAGTGAGAAACGCATTGTCTTGGCGAAAGAAAGCGTTTTTGAACAACTTCATATAAATCGCTGTAACTTTTGATAGAAGACTCAGACAAACATGTTTATGGCTTTATCTTATGAAACTCAATATCTCCGTGCTGGGCAAACAGGTTTTGCAGCCGTTTGAGCTAAGATTTTAAAATTATTCACATAATGAAAACCTATACTTTGTTTCAGGCGAGTTTCCCATTCAAATGCATGTAACCGTGAGAAACGCATTGTCTTGGCGAAAGAAAGCGTTTTTGAACAACTTCATATAAATCGCTGTAACTTTTGATAGAGGTCTCAGACAAACATGTTTATGGCTTTATCTTATAAAACTCAATATCTCCGTGCTGGGCAAACAGGTTTTGCAGCCGTTTGAGCTAAGATTTTAAAATTATTCACATAATGAAAACCTATACTTTGTCTCGGGCGAGTTTCCCATTCAAATGCATGTAACAGTGAGAAACGCATTGTCTTGGCGAAAGAAAGCGTTTTTGAACAACTTCATATAAATCGCTGTAACTTTTGATAGAAGACTCAGACAAACATGTTTATGGCTTTATCTTATAAAACTCAATATCTCCGTGCTGGGCAAACAGGTTTTGCAGCCGTTTGAGCTAAGATTTTAAAATTATTCACATAATGAAAACCTATACTTTGTTTCAGGCGAGTTTCCCATTCAAATGCATGTAACCGTGAGAAACACATTGTCTTGGCGAAAGAAAGCGTTTTTGAACAACTTCATATAAATCGCTGTAACTTTTGATAGAAGACTCAGACAAACATGTTTATGGCTTTATCTTATGAAACTCAATATCTCCGTGCTGGGCAAACAGGTTTTGCAGCCGTTTGAGCTAAGATTTTAAAATTATTCACATAATGAAAACCTATACTTTGTTTCAGGCGAGTTTCCCATTCAAATGCATGTAACCGTGAGAAACGCATTGTCTTGGCGAAAGAAAGCGTTTTTGAACAACTTCATATAAATCGCTGTAACTTTTGATAGAGGTCTCAGACAAACATGTTTATGGCTTTATCTTATAAAACTCAATATCTCCGTGCTGGGCAAACAGGTTTTGCAGCCGTTTGAGCTAAGATTTTAAAATTATTCACATAATGAAAACCTATACTTTGTCTCGGGCGAGTTTCCCATTCAAATGCATGTAACCGTGAGAAACGCATTGTCTTGGCGAAAGAAAGCGTTTTTGAACAACTTCATATAAATCGCTGTAACTTTTGATAGAAGACTCAGACAAACATGTTTATGGCTTTATCTTATAAAACTCAATATCTCCGTGCTGGGCAAACAGGTTTTGCAGCCGTTTGAGCTAAGATTTTAAAATTATTCACATAATGAAAACCTATACTTTGTTTCAGGCGAGTTTCCCATTCAAATGCATGTAACCGTGAGAAACGCATTGTATTGGCGAAAGAAAGCGTTTTTGAACAACTTCATATAAATCGCTGTAACTTTTGATAGAGGTCTAAGACAAACATGTTTATGGCTTTATCTTATAGAACTCAATATCCCCGTGCTGGGCAAACAGGTTTTGCAGCCGTTTGAGCTAAGATTTTAAAATTATTCACATAATGAAAACCTATACTTTGTCTCGGGCGAGTTTCCCATTCAAATGCATGTAACAGTGAGAAACACACTGTCTTGGCGAAAGAAAGCGTTTTTGAACAACTTCATATAAATCGCTGTAACTTTTGATAGAAGACTCAGACAAACATGTTTATGGCTTTATCTTATGAAACTCAATATCTCCGTGCTGGGCAAACAGGTTTTGCAGCCGTTTGAGCTAAGATTTTAAAATTATTCACATAATGAAAACCTATACTTTGTCTCGGGCGAGTTTCCCATTCAAATGCATGTAACAGTGAGAAACGCATTGTCTTGGCGAAAGAAAGCGTTTGTGAACAACTTCATATAAATCGCTGTAACTTTTGATAGAGGTCTCAGACAAACATGTTTATGGCTTTATCTTATAAAACTCAATATCTCCGTGCTGGGCAAACAGGTTTTGCAGCCGTTTGAGCTAAGATTTTAAAATTATTCACATAATGAAAACCTATACTTTGTCTCGGGCGAGTTTCCCATTCAAATGCATGTAACAGTGAGAAACGCATTGTCTTGGCGAAAGAAAGCGTTTTTGAACAACTTCATATAAATCGCTGTAACTTTTGATAGAAGACTCAGACAAACATGTTTATGGCTTTATCTTATGAAACTCAATATCTCCGTGCTGGGCAAACAGGTTTTGCAGCCGTTTGAGCTAAGATTTTAAAATTATTCACATAATGAAAACCTATACTTTGTTTCAGGCGAGTTTCCCATTCAAATGCATGTAACTGTGAGAAACGCATTGTATTGGCGAAAGAAAGCGTTTTTGAACAACTTCATATAAATCGCTGTAACTTTTGATAGAGGTCTCAGACAAACATGTTTATGGCTTTATCTTATAGAACTCAATATCCCCGTGCTGGGCAAACAGGTTTTGCAGCCGTTTGAGCTAAGATTTTAAAATTATTCACATAATGAAAACCTATACTTTGTCTCAGGCGAGTTTCCCATTCAAATGCATGTAACAGTGAGAAACACATTGTCTTGGCGAAAGAAAGCGTTTGTTAACAACTTCATATAAATCGCTGTAACTTTTGATAGAAGACTCAGACAAACATGTTTATGGCTTTATCTTATAGAACTCAATATCTCCGTGCTGGGCAAACAGGTTTTGCAGCCGTTTGAGCTAAGATTTTAAAATTATTCACATAATGAAAACCTATACTTTGTTTCAGGCGAGTTTCCCATTCAAATGCATGTAACCGTGAGAAACACATTGTCTTGGCGAAAGAAAGCGTTTGTTAACAACTTCATATAAATCGCTGTAACTTTTGATAGAGGTCTCAGACAAACATGTTTATGGCTTTATCTTATAGAACTCAATATCCCCGTGCTGGGCAAACAGGTTTTGCAGCCGTTTGAGCTAAGATTTTAAAATTATTCACATAATGAAAACCTATACTTTGTCTCGGGCGAGTTTCCCATTCAAATGCATGTAACCGTGAGAAACGCATTGTCTTGGCGAAAGAAAGCGTTTTTGAACAACTTCATATAAATCGCTGTAACTTTTGATAGAAGACTCAGACAAACATGTTTATGGCTTTATCTTATAAAACTCAATATCTCCGTGCTGGGCAAACAGGTTTTGCAGCCGTTTGAGCTAAGATTTTAAAATTATTCACATAATGAAAACCTATACTTTGTTTCAGGCGAGTTTCCCATTCAAATGCATGTAACCGTGAGAAACGCATTGTATTGGCGAAAGAAAGCGTTTTTGAACAACTTCATATAAATCGCTGTAACTTTTGATAGAGGTCTAAGACAAACATGTTTATGGCTTTATCTTATAGAACTCAATATCCCCGTGCTGGGCAAACAGGTTTTGCAGCCGTTTGAGCTAAGATTTTAAAATTATTCACATAATGAAAACCTATACTTTGTCTCGGGCGAGTTTCCCATTCAAATGCATGTAACCGTGAGAAACGCATTGTCTTGGCGAAAGAAAGCGTTTTTGAACAACTTCATATAAATCGCTGTAACTTTTGATAGAAGACTCAGACAAACATGTTTATGGCTTTATCTTATAAAACTCAATATCTCCGTGCTGGGCAAACAGGTTTTGCAGCCGTTTGAGCTAAGATTTTAAAATTATTCACATAATGAAAACCTATACTTTGTTTCAGGCGAGTTTCCCATTCAAATGCATGTAACCGTGAGAAACGCATTGTATTGGCGAAAGAAAGCGTTTTTGAACAACTTCATATAAATCGCTGTAACTTTTGATAGAGGTCTAAGACAAACATGTTTATGGCTTTATCTTATAGAACTCAATATCCCCGTGCTGGGCAAACAGGTTTTGCAGCCGTTTGAGCTAAGATTTTAAAATTATTCACATAATGAAAACCTATACTTTGTCTCGGGCGAGTTTCCCATTCAAATGCATGTAACCGTGAGAAACACATTGTCTTGGCGAAAGAAAGCGTTTGTGAACAACTTCATATAAATCGCTGTAACTTTTGATAGAAGACTCAGACAAACATGTTTATGGCTTTATCTTATGAAACTCAATATCTCCGTGCTGGGCAAACAGGTTTTGCAGCCGTTTGAGCTAAGATTTTAAAATTATTCACATAATGAAAACCTATACTTTGTTTCAGGCGAGTTTCCCATTCAAATGCATGTAACCGTGAGAAACACATTGTCTTGGCGAAAGAAAGCGTTTGTTAACAACTTCATATAAATCGCTGTAACTTTTGATAGAGGTCTCAGACAAACATGTTTATGGCTTTATCTTATAGAACTCAATATCCCCGTGCTGGGCAAACAGGTTTTGCAGCCGTTTGAGCTAAGATTTTAAAATTATTCACATAATGAAAACCTATACTTTGTCTCGGGCGAGTTTCCCATTCAAATGCATGTAACCGTGAGAAACGCATTGTCTTGGCGAAAGAAAGCGTTTTTGAACAACTTCATATAAATCGCTGTAACTTTTGATAGAAGACTCAGACAAACATGTTTATGGCTTTATCTTATAAAACTCAATATCTCCGTGCTGGGCAAACAGGTTTTGCAGCCGTTTGAGCTAAGATTTTAAAATTATTCACATAATGAAAACCTATACTTTGTTTCAGGCGAGTTTCCCATTCAAATGCATGTAACCGTGAGAAACGCATTGTATTGGCGAAAGAAAGCGTTTTTGAACAACTTCATATAAATCGCTGTAACTTTTGATAGAGGTCTAAGACAAACATGTTTATGGCTTTATCTTATAGAACTCAATATCCCCGTGCTGGGCAAACAGGTTTTGCAGCCGTTTGAGCTAAGATTTTAAAATTATTCACATAATGAAAACCTATACTTTGTCTCGGGCGAGTTTCCCATTCAAATGCATGTAACAGTGAGAAACACACTGTCTTGGCGAAAGAAAGCGTTTTTGAACAACTTCATATAAATCGCTGTAACTTTTGATAGAAGACTCAGACAAACATGTTTATGGCTTTATCTTATGAAACTCAATATCTCCGTGCTGGGCAAACAGGTTTTGCAGCCGTTTGAGCTAAGATTTTAAAATTATTCACATAATGAAAACCTATACTTTGTCTCGGGCGAGTTTCCCATTCAAATGCATGTAACAGTGAGAAACGCATTGTCTTGGCGAAAGAAAGCGTTTGTGAACAACTTCATATAAATCGCTGTAACTTTTGATAGAGGTCTCAGACAAACATGTTTATGGCTTTATCTTATAAAACTCAATATCTCCGTGCTGGGCAAACAGGTTTTGCAGCCGTTTGAGCTAAGATTTTAAAATTATTCACATAATGAAAACCTATACTTTGTCTCGGGCGAGTTTCCCATTCAAATGCATGTAACAGTGAGAAACGCATTGTCTTGGCGAAAGAAAGCGTTTTTGAACAACTTCATATAAATCGCTGTAACTTTTGATAGAAGACTCAGACAAACATGTTTATGGCTTTATCTTATGAAACTCAATATCTCCGTGCTGGGCAAACAGGTTTTGCAGCCGTTTGAGCTAAGATTTTAAAATTATTCACATAATGAAAACCTATACTTTGTCTCGGGCGAGTTTCCCATTCAAATGCATGTAACAGTGAGAAACGCATTGTCTTGGCGAAAGAAAGCGTTTTTGAACAACTTCATATAAATCGCTGTAACTTTTGATAGAAGACTCAGACAAACATGTTTATGGCTTTATCTTATGAAACTCAATATCTCCGTGCTGGGCAAACAGGTTTTGCAGCCGTTTGAGCTAAGATTTTAAAATTATTCACATAATGAAAACCTATACTTTGTCTCAGGCGAGTTTCCCATTCAAATGCATGTAACAGTGAGAAACACACTGTCTTGGCGAAAGAAAGCGTTTTTGAACAACTTCATATAAATCGCTGTAACTTTTGATAGAGGTCTCAGACAAACATGTTTATGGCTTTATCTTATAAAACTCAATATCTCCGTGCTGGGCAAACAGGTTTTACAGCCGTTTGAGCTAAGATTTTAAAATTATTCACATAATGAAAACCTATACTTTGTCTCGGGCGAGTTTCCCATTCAAATGCATGTAACCGTGAGAAACACATTGTCTTGGCGAAAGAAAGCGTTTGTTAACAACTTCATATAAATCGCTGTAACTTTTGATAGAAGACTCAGACAAACATGTTTATGGCTTTATCTTATAGAACTCAATATCTCCGTGCTGGGCAAACAGGTTTTGCAGCCGTTTGAGCTAAGATTTTAAAATTATTCACATAATGAAAACCTATACTTTGTTTCAGGCGAGTTTCCCATTCAAATGCATGTAACCGTGAGAAACACATTGTCTTGGCGAAAGAAAGCGTTTGTTAACAACTTCATATAAATCGCTGTAACTTTTGATAGAGGTCTCAGACAAACATGTTTATGGCTTTATCTTATAGAACTCAATATCCCCGTGCTGGGCAAACAGGTTTTGCAGCCGTTTGAGCTAAGATTTTAAAATTATTCACATAATGAAAACCTATACTTTGTCTCGGGCGAGTTTCCCATTCAAATGCATGTAACAGTGAGAAACGCATTGTCTTGGCGAAAGAAAGCGTTTTTGAACAACTTCATATAAATCGCTGTAACTTTTGATAGAAGACTCAGACAAACATGTTTATGGCTTTATCTTATAGAACTCAATATCTCCGTGCTGGGCAAACAGGTTTTGCAGCCGTTTGAGCTAAGATTTTAAAATTATTCACATAATGAAAACCTATACTTTGTCTCAGGCGAGTTTCCCATTCAAATGCATGTAACCGTGAGAAACGCATTGTATTGGCGAAAGAAAGCGTTTTTGAACAACTTCATATAAATCGCTGTAACTTTTGATAGAGGTCTCAGACAAACATGTTTATGGCTTTATCTTATAGAACTCAATATCTCCGTGCTGGGCAAACAGGTTTTGCAGCCGTTTGAGCTAAGATTTTAAAATTATTCACATAATGAAAACCTATACTTTGTCTCAGGCGAGTTTCCCATTCAAATGCATGTAACCGTGAGAAACGCATTGTCTTGGCGAAAGAAAGCGTTTGTTAACAACTTCATATAAATCGCTGTAACTTTTGATAGAAGACTCAGACAAACATGTTTATGGCTTTATCTTATAGAACTCAATATCTCTGTGCTGGGCAAACAGGTTTTGCAGCCGTTTGAGCTAAGATTTTAAAATTATTCACATAATGAAAACCTATACTTTGTTTCAGGCGAGTTTCCCATTCAAATGCATGTAACCGTGAGAAACACATTGTCTTGGCGAAAGAAAGCGTTTGTGAACAACTTCATATAAATCGCTGTAACTTTTGATAGAAGACTCAGACAAACATGTTTATGGCTTTATCTTATGAAACTCAATATCTCCGTGCTGGGCAAACAGGTTTTGCAGCCGTTTGAGCTAAGATTTTAAAATTATTCACATAATGAAAACCTATACTTTGTTTCAGGCGAGTTTCCCATTCAAATGCATGTAACCGTGAGAAACACATTGTCTTGGCGAAAGAAAGCGTTTGTGAACAACTTCATATAAATCGCTGTAACTTTTGATAGAAGACTCAGACAAACATGTTTATGGCTTTATCTTATAGAACTCAATATCTCCGTGCTGGGCAAACAGGTTTTGCAGCCGTTTGAGCTAAGATTTTAAAATTATTCACATAATGAAAACCTATACTTTGTTTCAGGCGAGTTTCCCATTCAAATGCATGTAACCGTGAGAAACGCATTGTCTTGGCTAAAGAAAGCGTTTTTGAACAACTTCATATAAATCGCTGTAACTTTTGATAGAAGACTCAGACAAACGTGTTTATGGCTTTATCTTATAAAACTAAATATCTCCGTGCTGGGCAAACAGGTTTTGCAGCCGTTTGAGCTAAGATTTTAAAATTATTCACATAATGAAAACCTATACTTTGTCTCGGGCGAGTTTCCCATTCAAATGCATGTAACAGTGAGAAACGCATTGTCTTGGCGAAAGAAAGCGTTTGTGAACAACTTCATATAAATCGCTGTAACTTTTGATAGAGGTCTCAGACAAACATGTTTATGGCTTTATCTTATAAAACTCAATATCTCCGTGCTGGGCAAACGGGTTTTGCAGCCGTTTGAGCTAAGATTTTAAAATTATTCACATAATGAAAACCTATACTTTGTTTCAGGCGAGTTTCCCATTCAAATGCATGTAACCGTGAGAAACGCATTGTCTTGGCGAAAGAAAGCGTTTTTGAACAACTTCATATAAATCGCTGTAACTTTTGATAGAGGTCTCAGACAAACATGTTTATGGCTTTATCTTATAAAACTCAATATCTCCGTGCTGGGCAAACAGGTTTTGCAGCCGTTTGAGCTAAGATTTTAAAATTATTCACATAATGAAAACCTATACTTTGTCTCGGGCGAGTTTCCCATTCAAATGCATGTAACAGTGAGAAACGCATTGTCTTGGCGAAAGAAAGCGTTTTTGAACAACTTCATATAAATCGCTGTAACTTTTGATAGAAGACTCAGACAAACATGTTTATGGCTTTATCTTATAAAACTCAATATCTCCGTGCTGGGCAAACAGGTTTTGCAGCCGTTTGAGCTAAGATTTTAAAATTATTCACATAATGAAAACCTATACTTTGTCTCGGGCGAGTTTCCCATTCAAATGCATGTAACAGTGAGAAACGCATTGTCTTGGCGAAAGAAAGCGTTTTTGAACAACTTCATATAAATCGCTGTAACTTTTGATAGAAGACTCAGACAAACATGTTTATGGCTTTATCTTATGAAACTCAATATCTCCGTGCTGGGCAAACAGGTTTTGCAGCCGTTTGAGCTAAGATTTTAAAATTATTCACATAATGAAAACCTATACTTTGTCTCGGGCGAGTTTCCCATTCAAATGCATGTAACAGTGAGAAACGCATTGTCTTGGCGAAAGAAAGCGTTTTTGAACAACTTCATATAAATCGCTGTAACTTTTGATAGAAGACTCAGACAAACATGTTTATGGCTTTATCTTATGAAACTCAATATCTCCGTGCTGGGCAAACAGGTTTTGCAGCCGTTTGAGCTAAGATTTTAAAATTATTCACATAATGAAAACCTATACTTTGTCTCGGGCGAGTTTCCCATTCAAATGCATGTAACAGTGAGAAACGCATTGTCTTGGCGAAAGAAAGCGTTTTTGAACAACTTCATATAAATCGCTGTAACTTTTGATAGAAGACTCAGACAAACATGTTTATGGCTTTATCTTATGAAACTCAATATCTCCGTGCTGGGCAAACAGGTTTTGCAGCCGTTTGAGCTAAGATTTTAAAATTATTCACATAATGAAAACCTATACTTTGTCTCAGGCGAGTTTCCCATTCAAATGCATGTAACAGTGAGAAACACACTGTCTTGGCGAAAGAAAGCGTTTTTGAACAACTTCATATAAATCGCTGTAACTTTTGATAGAGGTCTCAGACAAACATGTTTATGGCTTTATCTTATAAAACCCAATATCTCCGTGCTGGGCAAACAGGTTTTACAGCCGTTTGAGCTAAGATTTTAAAATTATTCACATAATGAAAACCTATACTTTGTCTCGGGCGAGTTTCCCATTCAAATGCATGTAACCGTGAGAAACACATTGTCTTGGCGAAAGAAAGCGTTTGTTAACAACTTCATATAAATCGCTGTAACTTTTGATAGAAGACTCAGACAAACATGTTTATGGCTTTATCTTATAGAACTCAATATCTCCGTGCTGGGCAAACAGGTTTTGCAGCCGTTTGAGCTAAGATTTTAAAATTATTCACATAATGAAAACCTATACTTTGTTTCAGGCGAGTTTCCCATTCAAATGCATGTAACCGTGAGAAACACATTGTCTTGGCGAAAGAAAGCGTTTGTTAACAACTTCATATAAATCGCTGTAACTTTTGATAGAGGTCTCAGACAAACATGTTTATGGCTTTATCTTATAGAACTCAATATCCCCGTGCTGGGCAAACAGGTTTTGCAGCCGTTTGAGCTAAGATTTTAAAATTATTCACATAATGAAAACCTATACTTTGTCTCGGGCGAGTTTCCCATTCAAATGCATGTAACAGTGAGAAACGCATTGTCTTGGCGAAAGAAAGCGTTTTTGAACAACTTCATATAAATCGCTGTAACTTTTGATAGAAGACTCAGACAAACATGTTTATGGCTTTATCTTATAAAACTCAATATCTCCGTGCTGGACAAACAGGTTTTGCAGCCGTTTGAGCTAAGATTTTAAAATTATTCACATAATGAAAACCTATACTTTGTTTCAGGCGAGTTTCCCATTCAAATGCATGTAACCGTGAGAAACGCATTGTATTGGCGAAAGAAAGCGTTTTTGAACAACTTCATATAAATCGCTGTAACTTTTGATAGAGGTCTCAGACAAACATGTTTATGGCTTTATCTTATAGAACTCAATATCTCCGTGCTGGGCAAACAGGTTTTGCAGCCGTTTGAGCTAAGATTTTAAAATTATTCACATAATGAAAACCTATACTTTGTCTCAGGCGAGTTTCCCATTCAAATGCATGTAACCGTGAGAAACGCATTGTATTGGCGAAAGAAAGCGTTTTTGAACAACTTCATATAAATCGCTGTAACTTTTGATAGAGGTCTCAGACAAACATGTTTATGGCTTTATCTTATAGAACTCAATATCTCCGTGCTGGGCAAACAGGTTTTGCAGCCGTTTGAGCTAAGATTTTAAAATTATTCACATAATGAAAACCTATACTTTGTCTCAGGCGAGTTTCCCATTCAAATGCATGTAACCGTGAGAAACGCATTGTCTTGGCGAAAGAAAGCGTTTGTTAACAACTTCATATAAATCGCTGTAACTTTTGATAGAAGACTCAGACAAACATGTTTATGGCTTTATCTTATAGAACTCAATATCTCTGTGCTGGGCAAACAGGTTTTGCAGCCGTTTGAGCTAAGATTTTAAAATTATTCACATAATGAAAACCTATACTTTGTTTCAGGCGAGTTTCCCATTCAAATGCATGTAACCGTGAGAAACACATTGTCTTGGCGAAAGAAAGCGTTTGTGAACAACTTCATATAAATCGCTGTAACTTTTGATAGAGGTCTCAGACAAACATGTTTATGGCTTTATCTTATAAAACCCAATATCTCCGTGCTGGGCAAACAGGTTTTACAGCCGTTTGAGCTAAGATTTTAAAATTATTCACATAATGAAAACCTATACTTTGTCTCGGGCGAGTTTCCCATTCAAATGCATGTAACCGTGAGAAACACATTGTCTTGGCGAAAGAAAGCGTTTGTTAACAACTTCATATAAATCGCTGTAACTTTTGATAGAAGACTCAGACAAACATGTTTATGGCTTTATCTTATAGAACTCAATATCTCCGTGCTGGGCAAACAGGTTTTGCAGCCGTTTGAGCTAAGATTTTAAAATTATTCACATAATGAAAACCTATACTTTGTTTCAGGCGAGTTTCCCATTCAAATGCATGTAACCGTGAGAAACACATTGTCTTGGCGAAAGAAAGCGTTTGTTAACAACTTCATATAAATCGCTGTAACTTTTGATAGAGGTCTCAGACAAACATGTTTATGGCTTTATCTTATAGAACTCAATATCCCTGTGCTGGGCAAACAGGTTTTGCAGCCGTTTGAGCTAAGATTTTAAAATTATTCACATAATGAAAACCTATACTTTGTCTCGGGCGAGTTTCCCATTCAAATGCATGTAACAGTGAGAAACGCATTGTCTTGGCGAAAGAAAGCGTTTTTGAACAACTTCATATAAATCGCTGTAACTTTTGATAGAAGACTCAGACAAACATGTTTATGGCTTTATCTTATAAAACTCAATATCTCCGTGCTGGACAAACAGGTTTTGCAGCCGTTTGAGCTAAGATTTTAAAATTATTCACATAATGAAAACCTATACTTTGTTTCAGGCGAGTTTCCCATTCAAATGCATGTAACCGTGAGAAACGCATTGTATTGGCGAAAGAAAGCGTTTTTGAACAACTTCATATAAATCGCTGTAACTTTTGATAGAGGTCTCAGACAAACATGTTTATGGCTTTATCTTATAGAACTCAATATCTCCGTGCTGGGCAAACAGGTTTTGCAGCCGTTTGAGCTAAGATTTTAAAATTATTCACATAATGAAAACCTATACTTTGTCTCAGGCGAGTTTCCCATTCAAATGCATGTAACCGTGAGAAACGCATTGTATTGGCGAAAGAAAGCGTTTTTGAACAACTTCATATAAATCGCTGTAACTTTTGATAGAGGTCTCAGACAAACATGTTTATGGCTTTATCTTATAGAACTCAATATCTCCGTGCTGGGCAAACAGGTTTTGCAGCCGTTTGAGCTAAGATTTTAAAATTATTCACATAATGAAAACCTATACTTTGTCTCAGGCGAGTTTCCCATTCAAATGCATGTAACCGTGAGAAACGCATTGTCTTGGCGAAAGAAAGCGTTTGTTAACAACTTCATATAAATCGCTGTAACTTTTGATAGAAGACTCAGACAAACATGTTTATGGCTTTATCTTATAGAACTCAATATCTCTGTGCTGGGCAAACAGGTTTTGCAGCCGTTTGAGCTAAGATTTTAAAATTATTCACATAATGAAAACCTATACTTTGTTTCAGGCGAGTTTCCCATTCAAATGCATGTAACCGTGAGAAACACATTGTCTTGGCGAAAGAAAGCGTTTGTGAACAACTTCATATAAATCGCTGTAACTTTTGATAGAAGACTCAGACAAACATGTTTATGGCTTTATCTTATAGAACTCAATATCTCCGTGCTGGGCAAACAGGTTTTGCAGCCGTTTGAGCTAAGATTTTAAAATTATTCACATAATGAAAACCTATACTTTGTTTCAGGCGAGTTTCCCATTCAAATGCATGTAACCGTGAGAAACGCATTGTCTTGGCTAAAGAAAGCGTTTTTGAACAACTTCATATAAATCGCTGTAACTTTTGATAGAAGACTCAGACAAACGTGTTTATGGCTTTATCTTATAAAACTAAATATCTCCGTGCTGGGCAAACAGGTTTTGCAGCCGTTTGAGCTAAGATTTTAAAATTATTCACATAATGAAAACCTATACTTTGTCTCGGGCGAGTTTCCCATTCAAATGCATGTAACAGTGAGAAACGCATTGTCTTGGCGAAAGAAAGCGTTTGTGAACAACTTCATATAAATCGCTGTAACTTTTGATAGAGGTCTCAGACAAACATGTTTATGGCTTTATCTTATAAAACTCAATATCTCCGTGCTGGGCAAACGGGTTTTGCAGCCGTTTGAGCTAAGATTTTAAAATTATTCACATAATGAAAACCTATACTTTGTTTCAGGCGAGTTTCCCATTCAAATGCATGTAACCGTGAGAAACGCATTGTCTTGGCGAAAGAAAGCGTTTTTGAACAACTTCATATAAATCGCTGTAACTTTTGATAGAGGTCTCAGACAAACATGTTTATGGCTTTATCTTATAAAACTCAATATCTCCGTGCTGGGCAAACAGGTTTTGCAGCCGTTTGAGCTAAGATTTTAAAATTATTCACATAATGAAAACCTATACTTTGTCTCGGGCGAGTTTCCCATTCAAATGCATGTAACAGTGAGAAACGCATTGTCTTGGCGAAAGAAAGCGTTTTTGAACAACTTCATATAAATCGCTGTAACTTTTGATAGAAGACTCAGACAAACATGTTTATGGCTTTATCTTATAAAACTCAATATCTCCGTGCTGGGCAAACAGGTTTTGCAGCCGTTTGAGCTAAGATTTTAAAATTATTCACATAATGAAAACCTATACTTTGTCTCGGGCGAGTTTCCCATTCAAATGCATGTAACAGTGAGAAACGCATTGTCTTGGCGAAAGAAAGCGTTTTTGAACAACTTCATATAAATCGCTGTAACTTTTGATAGAAGACTCAGACAAACATGTTTATGGCTTTATCTTATGAAACTCAATATCTCCGTGCTGGGCAAACAGGTTTTGCAGCCGTTTGAGCTAAGATTTTAAAATTATTCACATAATGAAAACCTATACTTTGTTTCAGGCGAGTTTCCCATTCAAATGCATGTAACCGTGAGAAACGCATTGTATTGGCGAAAGAAAGCGTTTTTGAACAACTTCATATAAATCGCTGTAACTTTTGATAGAGGTCTCAGACAAACATGTTTATGGCTTTATCTTATAGAACTCAATATCTCCGTGCTGGGCAAACAGGTTTTGCAGCCGTTTGAGCTAAGATTTTAAAATTATTCACATAATGAAAACCTATACTTTGTCTCAGGCGAGTTTCCCATTCAAATGCATGTAACCGTGAGAAACGCATTGTATTGGCGAAAGAAAGCGTTTTTGAACAACTTCATATAAATCGCTGTAACTTTTGATAGAGGTCTCAGACAAACATGTTTATGGCTTTATCTTATAGAACTCAATATCTCCGTGCTGGGCAAACAGGTTTTGCAGCCGTTTGAGCTAAGATTTTAAAATTATTCACATAATGAAAACCTATACTTTGTCTCAGGCGAGTTTCCCATTCAAATGCATGTAACCGTGAGAAACGCATTGTCTTGGCGAAAGAAAGCGTTTGTTAACAACTTCATATAAATCGCTGTAACTTTTGATAGAAGACTCAGACAAACATGTTTATGGCTTTATCTTATAGAACTCAATATCTCTGTGCTGGGCAAACAGGTTTTGCAGCCGTTTGAGCTAAGATTTTAAAATTATTCACATAATGAAAACCTATACTTTGTTTCAGGCGAGTTTCCCATTCAAATGCATGTAACCGTGAGAAACACATTGTCTTGGCGAAAGAAAGCGTTTGTGAACAACTTCATATAAATCGCTGTAACTTTTGATAGAAGACTCAGACAAACATGTTTATGGCTTTATCTTATAGAACTCAATATCTCCGTGCTGGGCAAACAGGTTTTGCAGCCGTTTGAGCTAAGATTTTAAAATTATTCACATAATGAAAACCTATACTTTGTTTCAGGCGAGTTTCCCATTCAAATGCATGTAACCGTGAGAAACGCATTGTCTTGGCTAAAGAAAGCGTTTTTGAACAACTTCATATAAATCGCTGTAACTTTTGATAGAAGACTCAGACAAACGTGTTTATGGCTTTATCTTATAAAACTAAATATCTCCGTGCTGGGCAAACAGGTTTTGCAGCCGTTTGAGCTAAGATTTTAAAATTATTCACATAATGAAAACCTATACTTTGTCTCGGGCGAGTTTCCCATTCAAATGCATGTAACAGTGAGAAACGCATTGTCTTGGCGAAAGAAAGCGTTTGTGAACAACTTCATATAAATCGCTGTAACTTTTGATAGAGGTCTCAGACAAACATGTTTATGGCTTTATCTTATAAAACTCAATATCTCCGTGCTGGGCAAACGGGTTTTGCAGCCGTTTGAGCTAAGATTTTAAAATTATTCACATAATGAAAACCTATACTTTGTTTCAGGCGAGTTTCCCATTCAAATGCATGTAACCGTGAGAAACGCATTGTCTTGGCGAAAGAAAGCGTTTTTGAACAACTTCATATAAATCGCTGTAACTTTTGATAGAGGTCTCAGACAAACATGTTTATGGCTTTATCTTATAAAACTCAATATCTCCGTGCTGGGCAAACAGGTTTTGCAGCCGTTTGAGCTAAGATTTTAAAATTATTCACATAATGAAAACCTATACTTTGTCTCGGGCGAGTTTCCCATTCAAATGCATGTAACAGTGAGAAACGCATTGTCTTGGCGAAAGAAAGCGTTTTTGAACAACTTCATATAAATCGCTGTAACTTTTGATAGAAGACTCAGACAAACATGTTTATGGCTTTATCTTATAAAACTCAATATCTCCGTGCTGGGCAAACAGGTTTTGCAGCCGTTTGAGCTAAGATTTTAAAATTATTCACATAATGAAAACCTATACTTTGTCTCGGGCGAGTTTCCCATTCAAATGCATGTAACAGTGAGAAACGCATTGTCTTGGCGAAAGAAAGCGTTTTTGAACAACTTCATATAAATCGCTGTAACTTTTGATAGAAGACTCAGACAAACATGTTTATGGCTTTATCTTATGAAACTCAATATCTCCGTGCTGGGCAAACAGGTTTTGCAGCCGTTTGAGCTAAGATTTTAAAATTATTCACATAATGAAAACCTATACTTTGTCTCGGGCGAGTTTCCCATTCAAATGCATGTAACAGTGAGAAACGCATTGTCTTGGCGAAAGAAAGCGTTTTTGAACAACTTCATATAAATCGCTGTAACTTTTGATAGAGGTCTCAGACAAACATGTTTATGGCTTTATCTTATAGAACTCAATATCCCCGTGCTGGGCAAACAGGTTTTGCAGCCGTTTGAGCTAAGATTTTAAAATTATTCACATAATGAAAACCTATACTTTGTCTCAGGCGAGTTTCCCATTCAAATGCATGTAACAGTGAGAAACACACTGTCTTGGCGAAAGAAAGCGTTTTTGAACAACTTCATATAAATCGCTGTAACTTTTGATAGAGGTCTCAGACAAACATGTTTATGGCTTTATCTTATAAAACTCAATATCTCCGTGCTGGGCAAACAGGTTTTACAGCCGTTTGAGCTAAGATTTTAAAATTATTCACATAATGAAAACCTATACTTTGTCTCGGGCGAGTTTCCCATTCAAATGCATGTAACCGTGAGAAACACATTGTCTTGGCGAAAGAAAGCGTTTGTTAACAACTTCATATAAATCGCTGTAACTTTTGATAGAAGACTCAGACAAACATGTTTATGGCTTTATCTTATAGAACTCAATATCTCCGTGCTGGACAAACAGGTTTTGCAGCCGTTTGAGCTAAGATTTTAAAATTATTCACATAATGAAAACCTATACTTTGTCTCGGGCGAGTTTCCCATTCAAATGCATGTAACCGTGAGAAACACATTGTCTTGGCGATAGAAAGCGTTTTTGAACAACTTCATATAAATCGCTGTAACTTTTGATAGAAGACTCAGACAAACATGTTTATGGCTTTATCTTATGAAACTCAATATCTCCGTGCTGGGCAAACAGGTTTTGCAGCCGTTTGAGCTAAGATTTTAAAATTATTCACATAATGAAAACCTATACTTTGTTTCAGGCGAGTTTCCCATTCAAATGCATGTAACCGTGAGAAACGCATTGTCTTGGCTAAAGAAAGCGTTTTTGAACAACTTCATATAAATCGCTGTAACTTTTGATAGAAGACTCAGACAAACGTGTTTATGGCTTTATCTTATAAAACTAAATATCTCCGTGCTGGGCAAACAGGTTTTGCAGCCGTTTGAGCTAAGATTTTAAAATTATTCACATAATGAAAACCTATACTTTGTTTCAGGCGAGTTTCCCATTCAAATGCATGTAACAGTGAGAAACGCATTGTCTTGGCGAAAGAAAGCGTTTGTGAACAACTTCATATAAATCGCTGTAACTTTTGATAGAGGTCTCAGACAAACATGTTTATGGCTTTATCTTATAAAACTCAATATCTCCGTGCTGGGCAAACGGGTTTTGCAGCCGTTTGAGCTAAGATTTTAAAATTATTCACATAATGAAAACCTATACTTTGTTTCAGGCGAGTTTCCCATTCAAATGCATGTAACAGTGAGAAACGCATTGTCTTGGCGAAAGAAAGCGTTTTTGAACAACTTCATATAAATCGCTGTAACTTTTGATAGAAGACTCAGACAAACATGTTTATGGCTTTATCTTATAAAACTCAATATCTCCGTGCTGGGCAAACAGGTTTTGCAGCCGTTTGAGCTAAGATTTTAAAATTATTCACATAATGAAAACCTATACTTTGTCTCGGGCGAGTTTCCCATTCAAATGCATGTAACAGTGAGAAACGCATTGTCTTGGCGAAAGAAAGCGTTTTTGAACAACTTCATATAAATCGCTGTAACTTTTGATAGAAGACTCAGACAAACATGTTTATGGCTTTATCTTATGAAACTCAATATCTCCGTGCTGGGCAAACAGGTTTTGCAGCCGTTTGAGCTAAGATTTTAAAATTATTCACATAATGAAAACCTATACTTTGTCTCGGGCGAGTTTCCCATTCAAATGCATGTAACAGTGAGAAACGCATTGTCTTGGCGAAAGAAAGCGTTTTTGAACAACTTCATATAAATCGCTGTAACTTTTGATAGAAGACTCAGACAAACATGTTTATGGCTTTATCTTATGAAACTCAATATCTCTGTGCTGGGCAAACAGGTTTTGCAGCCGTTTGAGCTAAGATTTTAAAATTATTCACATAATGAAAACCTATACTTTGTTTCAGGCGAGTTTCCCATTCAAATGCATGTAACCGTGAGAAACGCATTGTCTTGGCGAAAGAAAGCGTTTTTGAACAACATATAAATCGCTGTAACTTTTGATAGAGGTCTCAGACAAACATGTTTATGGCTTTATCTTATAAAACTCAATATCTCCGTGCTGGGCAAACAGGTTTTGCAGCCGTTTGAGCTAAGATTTTAAAATTATTCACATAATGAAAACCTATACTTTGTCTCGGGCGAGTTTCCCATTCAAATGCATGTAACAGTGAGAAACGCATTGTCTTGGCGAAAGAAAGCGTTTTTGAACAACTTCATATAAATCGCTGTAACTTTTGATAGAAGACTCAGACAAACATGTTTATGGCTTTATCTTATGAAACTCAATATCTCCGTGCTGGGCAAACAGGTTTTGCAGCCGTTTGAGCTAAGATTTTAAAATTATTCACATAATGAAAACCTATACTTTGTCTCGGGCGAGTTTCCCATTCAAATGCATGTAACAGTGAGAAACGCATTGTCTTGGCGAAAGAAAGCGTTTTTGAACAACTTCATATAAATCGCTGTAACTTTTGATAGAAGACTCAGACAAACATGTTTATGGCTTTATCTTATGAAACTCAATATCTCCGTGCTGGGCAAACAGGTTTTGCAGCCGTTTGAGCTAAGATTTTAAAATTATTCACATAATGAAAACCTATACTTTGTTTCAGGCGAGTTTCCCATTCAAATGCATGTAACCGTGAGAAACGCATTGTCTTGGCGAAAGAAAGCGTTTTTGAACAACTTCATATAAATCGCTGTAACTTTTGATAGAGGTCTCAGACAAACATGTTTATGGCTTTATCTTATAAAACTCAATATCTCCGTGCTGGGCAAACAGGTTTTGCAGCCGTTTGAGCTAAGATTTTAAAATTATTCACATAATGAAAACCTATACTTTGTCTCGGGCGAGTTTCCCATTCAAATGCATGTAACAGTGAGAAACGCATTGTCTTGGCGAAAGAAAGCGTTTTTGAACAACTTCATATAAATCGCTGTAACTTTTGATAGAAGACTCAGACAAACATGTTTATGGCTTTATCTTATAAAACTCAATATCTCCGTGCTGGGCAAACAGGTTTTGCAGCCGTTTGAGCTAAGATTTTAAAATTATTCACATAATGAAAACCTATACTTTGTCTCGGGCGAGTTTCCCATTCAAATGCATGTAACAGTGAGAAACGCATTGTCTTGGCGAAAGAAAGCGTTTTTGAACAACTTCATATAAATCGCTGTAACTTTTGATAGAAGACTCAGACAAACATGTTTATGGCTTTATCTTATGAAACTCAATATCTCCGTGCTGGGCAAACAGGTTTTGCAGCCGTTTGAGCTAAGATTTTAAAATTATTCACATAATGAAAACCTATACTTTGTCTCGGGCGAGTTTCCCATTCAAATGCATGTAACAGTGAGAAACGCATTGTCTTGGCGAAAGAAAGCGTTTTTGAACAACTTCATATAAATCGCTGTAACTTTTGATAGAAGACTCAGACAAACATGTTTATGGCTTTATCTTATGAAACTCAATATCTCCGTGCTGGGCAAACAGGTTTTGCAGCCGTTTGAGCTAAGATTTTAAAATTATTCACATAATGAAAACCTATACTTTGTTTCAGGCGAGTTTCCCATTCAAATGCATGTAACCGTGAGAAACGCATTGTATTGGCGAAAGAAAGCGTTTTTGAACAACTTCATATAAATCGCTGTAACTTTTGATAGAGGTCTCAGACAAACATGTTTATGGCTTTATCTTATAGAACTCAATATCCCCGTGCTGGGCAAACAGGTTTTGCAGCCGTTTGAGCTAAGATTTTAAAATTATTCACATAATGAAAACCTATACTTTGTCTCAGGCGAGTTTCCCATTCAAATGCATGTAACAGTGAGAAACACATTGTCTTGGCGAAAGAAAGGGTTTGTTAACAACTTCATATAAATCGCTGTAACTTTTGATAGAAGACTCAGACAAACATGTTTATGGCTTTATCTTATAGAACTCAATATCTCCGTGCTGGGCAAACAGGTTTTGCAGCCGTTTGAGCTAAGATTTTAAAATTATTCACATAATGAAAACCTATACTTTGTCTCAGGCGAGTTTCCCATTCAAATGCATGTAACAGTGAGAAACACACTGTCTTGGCGAAAGAAAGCGTTTTTGAACAACTTCATATAAATCGCTGTAACTTTTGATAGAGGTCTCAGACAAACATGTTTATGGCTTTATCTTATAAAACTCAATATCTCCGTGCTGGGCAAACAGGTTTTACAGCCGTTTGAGCTAAGATTTTAAAATTATTCACATAATGAAAACCTATACTTTGTCTCGGGCGAGTTTCCCATTCAAATGCATGTAACCGTGAGAAACACATTGTCTTGGCGAAAGAAAGCGTTTGTTAACAACTTCATATAAATCGCTGTAACTTTTGATAGAAGACTCAGACAAACATGTTTATGGCTTTATCTTATAGAACTCAATATCTCCGTGCTGGGCAAACAGGTTTTGCAGCCGTTTGAGCTAAGATTTTAAAATTATTCACATAATGAAAACCTATACTTTGTTTCAGGCGAGTTTCCCATTCAAATGCATGTAACCGTGAGAAACACATTGTCTTGGCGAAAGAAAGCGTTTGTTAACAACTTCATATAAATCGCTGTAACTTTTGATAGAGGTCTCAGACAAACATGTTTATGGCTTTATCTTATAGAACTCAATATCCCCGTGCTGGGCAAACAGGTTTTGCAGCCGTTTGAGCTAAGATTTTAAAATTATTCACATAATGAAAACCTATACTTTGTCTCGGGCGAGTTTCCCATTCAAATGCATGTAACAGTGAGAAACGCATTGTCTTGGCGAAAGAAAGCGTTTTTGAACAACTTCATATAAATCGCTGTAACTTTTGATAGAAGACTCAGACAAACATGTTTATGGCTTTATCTTATAAAACTCAATATCTCCGTGCTGGACAAACAGGTTTTGCAGCCGTTTGAGCTAAGATTTTAAAATTATTCACATAATGAAAACCTATACTTTGTTTCAGGCGAGTTTCCCATTCAAATGCATGTAACCGTGAGAAACGCATTGTATTGGCGAAAGAAAGCGTTTTTGAACAACTTCATATAAATCGCTGTAACTTTTGATAGAGGTCTCAGACAAACATGTTTATGGCTTTATCTTATAGAACTCAATATCTCCGTGCTGGGCAAACAGGTTTTGCAGCCGTTTGAGCTAAGATTTTAAAATTATTCACATAATGAAAACCTATACTTTGTCTCAGGCGAGTTTCCCATTCAAATGCATGTAACCGTGAGAAACGCATTGTATTGGCGAAAGAAAGCGTTTTTGAACAACTTCATATAAATCGCTGTAACTTTTGATAGAGGTCTCAGACAAACATGTTTATGGCTTTATCTTATAGAACTCAATATCTCCGTGCTGGGCAAACAGGTTTTGCAGCCGTTTGAGCTAAGATTTTAAAATTATTCACATAATGAAAACCTATACTTTGTCTCAGGCGAGTTTCCCATTCAAATGCATGTAACCGTGAGAAACGCATTGTCTTGGCGAAAGAAAGCGTTTGTTAACAACTTCATATAAATCGCTGTAACTTTTGATAGAAGACTCAGACAAACATGTTTCTGGCTTTATCTTATAGAACTCAATATCTCTGTGCTGGGCAAACAGGTTTTGCAGCCGTTTGAGCTAAGATTTTAAAATTATTCACATAATGAAAACCTATACTTTGTTTCAGGCGAGTTTCCCATTCAAATGCATGTAACCGTGAGAAACACATTGTCTTGGCGAAAGAAAGCGTTTGTGAACAACTTCATATAAATCGCTGTAACTTTTGATAGAGGTCTCAGACAAACATGTTTATGGCTTTATCTTATAAAACTCAATATCTCCGTGCTGGGCAAACAGGTTTTGCAGCCGTTTGAGCTAAGATTTTAAAATTATTCACATAATGAAAACCTATACTTTGTCTCGGGCGAGTTTCCCATTCAAATGCATGTAACAGTGAGAAACGCATTGTCTTGGCGAAAGAAAGCGTTTTTGAACAACTTCATATAAATCGCTGTAACTTTTGATAGAAGACTCAGACAAACATGTTTATGGCTTTATCTTATGAAACTCAATATCTCCGTGCTGGGCAAACAGGTTTTGCAGCCGTTTGAGCTAAGATTTTAAAATTATTCACATAATGAAAACCTATACTTTGTCTCGGGCGAGTTTCCCATTCAAATGCATGTAACAGTGAGAAACGCATTGTCTTGGCAAAAGAAAGCGTTTTTGAACAACTTCATATAAATCGCTGTAACTTTTGATAGAAGACTCAGACAAACACGTTTATGGCTTTATCTTATGAAACTCAATATCTCCGTGCTGGGCAAACAGGTTTTGCAGCCGTTTGAGCTAAGATTTTAAAATTATTCACATAATGAAAACCTATACTTTGTTTCAGGCGAGTTTCCCATTCAAATGCATGTAACCGTGAGAAACGCATTGTATTGGCGAAAGAAAGCGTTTTTGAACAACTTCATATAAATCGCTGTAACTTTTGATAGAAGACTCAGACAAACATGTTTATGGCTTTATCTTATAAAACTCAATATCTCCGTGCTGGACAAACAGGTTTTGCAGCCGTTTGAGCTAAGATTTTAAAATTATTCACATAATGAAAACCTATACTTTGTTTCAGGCGAGTTTCCCATTCAAATGCATGTAACAGTGAGAAACGCATTGTATTGGCGAAAGAAAGCGTTTTTGAACAACTTCATATAAATCGCTGTAACTTTTGATAGAGGTCTCAGACAAACATGTTTATGGCTTTATCTTATAGAACTCAATATCTCCGTGCTGGGCAAACAGGTTTTGCAGCCGTTTGAGCTAAGATTTTAAAATTATTCACATAATGAAAACCTATACTTTGTCTCAGGCGAGTTTCCCATTCAAATGCATGTAACCGTGAGAAACGCATTGTATTGGCGAAAGAAAGCGTTTTTGAACAACTTCATATAAATCGCTGTAACTTTTGATAGAGGTCTCAGACAAACATGTTTATGGCTTTATCTTATAGAACTCAATATCTCCGTGCTGGGCAAACAGGTTTTGCAGCCGTTTGAGCTAAGATTTTAAAATTATTCACATAATGAAAACCTATACTTTGTCTCAGGCGAGTTTCCCATTCAAATGCATGTAACCGTGAGAAACGCATTGTCTTGGCGAAAGAAAGCGTTTGTTAACAACTTCATATAAATCGCTGTAACTTTTGATAGAAGACTCAGACAAACATGTTTATGGCTTTATCTTATAGAACTCAATATCTCTGTGCTGGGCAAACAGGTTTTGCAGCCGTTTGAGCTAAGATTTTAAAATTATTCACATAATGAAAACCTATACTTTGTTTCAGGCGAGTTTCCCATTCAAATGCATGTAACCGTGAGAAACACATTGTCTTGGCGAAAGAAAGCGTTTGTGAACAACTTCATATAAATCGCTGTAACTTTTGATAGAGGTCTCAGACAAACATGTTTATGGCTTTATCTTATAAAACTCAATATCTCCGTGCTGGGCAAACAGGTTTTGCAGCCGTTTGAGCTAAGATTTTAAAATTATTCACATAATGAAAACCTATACTTTGTCTCAGGCGAGTTTCCCATTCAAATGCATGTAACCGTGAGAAACGCATTGTCTTGGCGAAAGAAAGCGTTTGTTAACAACTTCATATAAATCGCTGTAACTTTTGATAGAAGACTCAGACAAACATGTTTATGGCTTTATCTTATAGAACTCAATATCTCTGTGCTGGGCAAACAGGTTTTGCAGCCGTTTGAGCTAAGATTTTAAAATTATTCACATAATGAAAACCTATACTTTGTCTCAGGCGAGTTTCCCATTCAAATGCATGTAACCGTGAGAAACGCATTGTATTGGCGAAAGAAAGCGTTTTTGAACAACTTCATATAAATCGCTGTAACTTTTGATAGAGGTCTCAGACAAACATGTTTATGGCTTTATCTTATAGAACTCAATATCTCCGTGCTGGGCAAACAGGTTTTGCAGCCGTTTGAGCTAAGATTTTAAAATTATTCACATAATGAAAACCTATACTTTGTCTCAGGCGAGTTTCCCATTCAAATGCATGTAACCGTGAGAAACGCATTGTCTTGGCGAAAGAAAGCGTTTGTTAACAACTTCATATAAATCGCTGTAACTTTTGATAGAAGACTCAGACAAACATGTTTATGGCTTTATCTTATAGAACTCAATATCTCCGTGCTGGGCAAACAGGTTTTGCAGCCGTTTGAGCTAAGATTTTAAAATTATTCACATAATGAAAACCTATACTTTGTTTCAGGCGAGTTTCCCATTCAAATGCATGTAACCGTGAGAAACACATTGTCTTGGCGAAAGAAAGCGTTTGTGAACAACTTCATATAAATCGCTGTAACTTTTGATAGAGGTCTCAGACAAACATGTTTATGGCTTTATCTTATAAAACTCAATATCTCCGTGCTGGGCAAACAGGTTTTGCAGCCGTTTGAGCTAAGATTTTAAAATTATTCACATAATGAAAACCTATACTTTGTCTCAGGCGAGTTTCCCATTCAAATGCATGTAACCGTGAGAAACGCATTGTCTTGGCGAAAGAAAGCGTTTGTTAACAACTTCATATAAATCGCTGTAACTTTTGATAGAAGACTCAGACAAACATGTTTATGGCTTTATCTTATAGAACTCAATATCTCTGTGCTGGGCAAACAGGTTTTGCAGCCGTTTGAGCTAAGATTTTAAAATTATTCACATAATGAAAACCTATACTTTGTTTCAGGCGAGTTTCCCATTCAAATGCATGTAACCGTGAGAAACACATTGTCTTGGCGAAAGAAAGCGTTTGTGAACAACTTCATATAAATCGCTGTAACTTTTGATAGAGGTCTCAGACAAACATGTTTATGGCTTTATCTTATAAAACTCAATATCTCCGTGCTGGGCAAACAGGTTTTGCAGCCGTTTGAGCTAAGATTTTAAAATTATTCACATAATGAAAACCTATACTTTGTCTCGGGCGAGTTTCCCATTCAAATGCATGTAACAGTGAGAAACGCATTGTCTTGGCGAAAGAAAGCGTTTTTGAACAACTTCATATAAATCGCTGTAACTTTTGATAGAAGACTCAGACAAACATGTTTATGGCTTTATCTTATGAAACTCAATATCTCCGTGCTGGGCAAACAGGTTTTGCAGCCGTTTGAGCTAAGATTTTAAAATTATTCACATAATGAAAACCTATACTTTGTTTCAGGCGAGTTTCCCATTCAAATGCATGTAACCGTGAGAAACGCATTGTATTGGCGAAAGAAAGCGTTTTTGAACAACTTCATATAAATCGCTGTAACTTTTGATAGAAGACTCAGACAAACATGTTTATGGCTTTATCTTATAAAACTCAATATCTCCGTGCTGGACAAACAGGTTTTGCAGCCGTTTGAGCTAAGATTTTAAAATTATTCACATAATGAAAACCTATACTTTGTTTCAGGCGAGTTTCCCATTCAAATGCATGTAACCGTGAGAAACGCATTGTATTGGCGAAAGAAAGCGTTTTTGAACAACTTCATATAAATCGCTGTAACTTTTGATAGAGGTCTCAGACAAACATGTTTATGGCTTTATCTTATAGAACTCAATATCTCCGTGCTGGGCAAACAGGTTTTGCAGCCGTTTGAGCTAAGATTTTAAAATTATTCACATAATGAAAACCTATACTTTGTCTCAGGCGAGTTTCCCATTCAAATGCATGTAACCGTGAGAAACGCATTGTCTTGGCGAAAGAAAGCGTTTGTTAACAACTTCATATAAATCGCTGTAACTTTTGATAGAAGACTCAGACAAACATGTTTATGGCTTTATCTTATAGAACTCAATATCTCTGTGCTGGGCAAACAGGTTTTGCAGCCGTTTGAGCTAAGATTTTAAAATTATTCACATAATGAAAACCTATACTTTGTTTCAGGCGAGTTTCCCATTCAAATGCATGTAACCGTGAGAAACACATTGTCTTGGCGAAAGAAAGCGTTTGTGAACAACTTCATATAAATCGCTGTAACTTTTGATAGAGGTCTCAGACAAACATGTTTATGGCTTTATCTTATAAAACTCAATATCTCCGTGCTGGGCAAACAGGTTTTGCAGCCGTTTGAGCTAAGATTTTAAAATTATTCACATAATGAAAACCTATACTTTGTCTCGGGCGAGTTTCCCATTCAAATGCATGTAACAGTGAGAAACGCATTGTCTTGGCTAAAGAAAGCGTTTTTGAACAACTTCATATAAATCGCTGTAACTTTTGATAGAAGACTCAGACAAACGTGTTTATGGCTTTATCTTATAAAACTAAATATCTCCGTGCTGGGCAAACAGGTTTTGCAGCCGTTTGAGCTAAGATTTTAAAATTATTCACATAATGAAAACCTATACTTTGTTTCAGGCGAGTTTCCCATTCAAATGCATGTAACAGTGAGAAACGCATTGTCTTGGCGAAAGTAAGCGTTTTTGAACAACTTCATATAAATCGCTGTAACTTTTGATAGAAGACTCAGACAAACATGTTTATGGCTTTATCTTATGAAACTCAATATCTCCGTGCTGGGCAAACAGGTTTTGCAGCCGTTTGAGCTAAGATTTTAAAATTATTCACATAATGAAAACCTATACTTTGTTTCAGGCGAGTTTCCCATTCAAATGCATGTAACCGTGAGAAACGCATTGTCTTGGCGAAAGAAAGCGTTTTTGAACAACTTCATATAAATCGCTGTAACTTTTGATAGAGGTCTCAGACAAACATGTTTATGGCTTTATCTTATAAAACTCAATATCTCCGTGCTGGGCAAACAGGTTTTGCAGCCGTTTGAGCTAAGATTTTAAAATTATTCACATAATGAAAACCTATACTTTGTCTCGGGCGAGTTTCCCATTCAAATGCATGTAACAGTGAGAAACGCATTGTCTTGGCGAAAGAAAGCGTTTTTGAACAACTTCATATAAATCGCTGTAACTTTTGATAGAAGACTCAGACAAACATGTTTATGGCTTTATCTTATAAAACTCAATATCTCCGTGCTGGGCAAACAGGTTTTGCAGCCGTTTGAGCTAACATTTTAAAATTATTCACATAATGAAAACCTATACTTTGTTTCAGGCGAGTTTCCCATTCAAATGCATGTAACCGTGAGAAACACATTGTCTTGGCGAAAGAAAGCGTTTTTGAACAACTTCATATAAATCGCTGTAACATTTGATAGAAGACTCAGACAAACATGTTTATGGCTTTATCTTATGAAACTCAATATCTCCGTGCTGGGCAAACAGGTTTTGCAGCCGTTTGAGCTAAGATTTTAAAATTATTCACATAATGAAAACCTATACTTTGTTTCAGGCGAGTTTCCCATTCAAATGCATGTAACCGTGAGAAACGCATTGTCTTGGCGAAAGAAAGCGTTTTTGAACAACTTCATATAAATCGCTGTAACTTTTGATAGAGGTCTCAGACAAACATGTTTATGGCTTTATCTTATAAAACTCAATATCTCCGTGCTGGGCAAACAGGTTTTGCAGCCGTTTGAGCTAAGATTTTAAAATTATTCACATAATGAAAACCTATACTTTGTCTCGGGCGAGTTTCCCATTCAAATGCATGTAACCGTGAGAAACGCATTGTCTTGGCGAAAGAAAGCGTTTTTGAACAACTTCATATAAATCGCTGTAACTTTTGATAGAAGACTCAGACAAACATGTTTATGGCTTTATCTTATAAAACTCAATATCTCCGTGCTGGGCAAACAGGTTTTGCAGCCGTTTGAGCTAAGATTTTAAAATTATTCACATAATGAAAACCTATACTTTGTTTCAGGCGAGTTTCCCATTCAAATGCATGTAACCGTGAGAAACGCATTGTATTGGCGAAAGAAAGCGTTTTTGAACAACTTCATATAAATCGCTGTAACTTTTGATAGAGGTCTAAGACAAACATGTTTATGGCTTTATCTTATAGAACTCAATATCCCCGTGCTGGGCAAACAGGTTTTGCAGCCGTTTGAGCTAAGATTTTAAAATTATTCACATAATGAAAACCTATACTTTGTCTCGGGCGAGTTTCCCATTCAAATGCATGTAACAGTGAGAAACACACTGTCTTGGCGAAAGAAAGCGTTTTTGAACAACTTCATATAAATCGCTGTAACTTTTGATAGAAGACTCAGACAAACATGTTTATGGCTTTATCTTATGAAACTCAATATCTCCGTGCTGGGCAAACAGGTTTTGCAGCCGTTTGAGCTAAGATTTTAAAATTATTCACATAATGAAAACCTATACTTTGTCTCGGGCGAGTTTCCCATTCAAATGCATGTAACAGTGAGAAACGCATTGTCTTGGCGAAAGAAAGCGTTTGTGAACAACTTCATATAAATCGCTGTAACTTTTGATAGAGGTCTCAGACAAACATGTTTATGGCTTTATCTTATAAAACTCAATATCTCCGTGCTGGGCAAACAGGTTTTGCAGCCGTTTGAGCTAAGATTTTAAAATTATTCACATAATGAAAACCTATACTTTGTCTCGGGCGAGTTTCCCATTCAAATGCATGTAACAGTGAGAAACGCATTGTCTTGGCGAAAGAAAGCGTTTTTGAACAACTTCATATAAATCGCTGTAACTTTTGATAGAGGTCTCAGACAAACATGTTTATGGCTTTATCTTATAAAACTCAATATCTCCGTGCTGGGCAAACAGGTTTTGCAGCCGTTTGAGCTAAGATTTTAAAATTATTCACATAATGAAAACCTATACTTTGTCTCGGGCGAGTTTCCCATTCAAATGCATGTAACAGTGAGAAACGCATTGTCTTGGCGAAAGAAAGCGTTTTTGAACAACTTCATATAAATCGCTGTAACTTTTGATAGAAGACTCAGACAAACATGTTTATGGCTTTATCTTATGAAACTCAATATCTCCGTGCTGGGCAAACAGGTTTTGCAGCCGTTTGAGCTAAGATTTTAAAATTATTCACATAATGAAAACCTATACTTTGTCTCGGGCGAGTTTCCCATTCAAATGCATGTAACAGTGAGAAACGCATTGTCTTGGCGAAAGAAAGCGTTTTTGAACAACTTCATATAAATCGCTGTAACTTTTGATAGAAGACTCAGACAAACATGTTTATGGCTTTATCTTATGAAACTCAATATCTCCGTGCTGGGCAAACAGGTTTTGCAGCCGTTTGAGCTAAGATTTTAAAATTATTCACATAATGAAAACCTATACTTTGTTTCAGGCGAGTTTCCCATTCAAATGCATGTAACCGTGAGAAACGCATTGTATTGGCGAAAGAAAGCGTTTTTGAACAACTTCATATAAATCGCTGTAACTTTTGATAGAGGTCTCAGACAAACATGTTTATGGCTTTATCTTATAGAACTCAATATCCCCGTGCTGGGCAAACAGGTTTTGCAGCCGTTTGAGCTAAGATTTTAAAATTATTCACATAATGAAAACCTATACTTTGTCTCAGGCGAGTTTCCCATTCAAATGCATGTAACCGTGAGAAACACATTGTCTTGGCGAAAGAAAGCGTTTGTTAACAACTTCATATAAATCGCTGTAACTTTTGATAGAAGACTCAGACAAACATGTTTATGGCTTTATCTTATAGAACTCAATATCTCCGTGCTGGGCAAACAGGTTTTGCAGCCGTTTGAGCTAAGATTTTAAAATTATTCACATAATGAAAACCTATACTTTGTTTCAGGCGAGTTTCCCATTCAAATGCATGTAACCGTGAGAAACACATTGTCTTGGCGAAAGAAAGCGTTTGTTAACAACTTCATATAAATCGCTGTAACTTTTGATAGAGGTCTCAGACAAACATGTTTATGGCTTTATCTTATAGAACTCAATATCCCCGTGCTGGGCAAACAGGTTTTGCAGCCGTTTGAGCTAAGATTTTAAAATTATTCACATAATGAAAACCTATACTTTGTTTCAGGCGAGTTTCCCATTCAAATGCATGTAACCGTGAGAAACACATTGTCTTGGCGAAAGAAAGCGTTTGTTAACAACTTCATATAAATCGCTGTAACTTTTGATAGAGGTCTCAGACAAACATGTTTATGGCTTTATCTTATAGAACTCAATATCCCCGTGCTGGGCAAACAGGTTTTGCAGCCGTTTGAGCTAAGATTTTAAAATTATTCACATAATGAAAACCTATACTTTGTCTCGGGCGAGTTTCCCATTCAAATGCATGTAACAGTGAGAAACGCATTGTCTTGGCGAAAGAAAGCGTTTTTGAACAACTTCATATAAATCGCTGTAACTTTTGATAGAAGACTCAGACAAACATGTTTATGGCTTTATCTTATAAAACTCAATATCTCCGTGCTGGACAAACAGGTTTTGCAGCCGTTTGAGCTAAGATTTTAAAATTATTCACATAATGAAAACCTATACTTTGTTTCAGGCGAGTTTCCCATTCAAATGCATGTAACCGTGAGAAACGCATTGTATTGGCGAAAGAAAGCGTTTTTGAACAACTTCATATAAATCGCTGTAACTTTTGATAGAGGTCTCAGACAAACATGTTTATGGCTTTATCTTATAGAACTCAATATCTCCGTGCTGGGCAAACAGGTTTTGCAGCCGTTTGAGCTAAGATTTTAAAATTATTCACATAATGAAAACCTATACTTTGTCTCAGGCGAGTTTCCCATTCAAATGCATGTAACCGTGAGAAACGCATTGTATTGGCGAAAGAAAGCGTTTTTGAACAACTTCATATAAATCGCTGTAACTTTTGATAGAGGTCTCAGACAAACATGTTTATGGCTTTATCTTATAGAACTCAATATCTCTGTGCTGGGCAAACAGGTTTTGCAGCCGTTTGAGCTAAGATTTTAAAATTATTCACATAATGAAAACCTATACTTTGTTTCAGGCGAGTTTCCCATTCAAATGCATGTAACCGTGAGAAACACATTGTCTTGGCGAAAGAAAGCGTTTGTGAACAACTTCATATAAATCGCTGTAACTTTTGATAGAGGTCTCAGACAAACATGTTTATGGCTTTATCTTATAAAACTCAATATCTCCGTGCTGGGCAAACAGGTTTTGCAGCCGTTTGAGCTAAGATTTTAAAATTATTCACATAATGAAAACCTATACTTTGTCTCGGGCGAGTTTCCCATTCAAATGCATGTAACAGTGAGAAACGCATTGTCTTGGCTAAAGAAAGCGTTTTTGAACAACTTCATATAAATCGCTGTAACTTTTGATAGAAGACTCAGACAAACGTGTTTATGGCTTTATCTTATAAAACTAAATATCTCCGTGCTGGGCAAACAGGTTTTGCAGCCGTTTGAGCTAAGATTTTAAAATTATTCACATAATGAAAACCTATACTTTGTTTCAGGCGAGTTTCCCATTCAAATGCATGTAACCGTGAGAAACGCATTGTCTTGGCGAAAGAAAGCGTTTTTGAACAACTTCATATAAATCGCTGTAACTTTTGATAGAGGTCTCAGACAAACATGTTTATGGCTTTATCTTATAAAACTCAATATCTCCGTGCTGGGCAAACAGGTTTTGCAGCCGTTTGAGCTAAGATTTTAAAATTATTCACATAATGAAAACCTATACTTTGTCTCGGGCGAGTTTCCCATTCAAATGCATGTAACAGTGAGAAACGCATTGTCTTGGCGAAAGAAAGCGTTTTTGAACAACTTCATATAAATCGCTGTAACTTTTGATAGAAGACTCAGACAAACATGTTTATGGCTTTATCTTATGAAACTCAATATCTCCGTGCTGGGCAAACAGGTTTTGCAGCCGTTTGAGCTAAGATTTTTAAAATTATTCACATAATGAAAACCTATACTTTGTCTGAGGCGAGTTTCCCATTCAAATGCATGTAACCGTGAGAAACGCATTGTCTTGGCGAAAGAAAGCGTTTTTGAACAACTTCATATAAATCGCTGTAACTTTTGATAGAAGACTCAGACAAACATGTTTATGGCTTTATCTTATAAAACTCAATATCTCCGTGCTGGGCAAACAGGTTTTGCAGCCGTTTGAGCTAAGATTTTAAAATTATTCACATAATGAAAACCTATACTTTGTTTCAGGCGAGTTTCCCATTCAAATGCATGTAACCATGAGAAACGCATTGTATTGGCGAAAGAAAGCGTTTTTGAACAACTTCATATAAATCGCTGTAACTTTTGATAGAGGTCTCAGACAAACATGTTTATGGCTTTATCTTATAGAACTCAATATCCCCGTGCTGGGCAAACAGGTTTTGCAGCCGTTTGAGCTAAGATTTTAAAATTATTCACATAATGAAAACCTATACTTTGTCTCGGGCGAGTTTCCCATTCAAATGCATGTAACAGTGAGAAACGCATTGTCTTGGCGAAAGAAAGCGTTTTTGAACAACTTCATATAAATCGCTGTAACTTTTGATAGAAGACTCAGACAAACATGTTTATGGCTTTATCTTATAAAACTCAATATCTCCGTGCTGGACAAACAGGTTTTGCAGCCGTTTGAGCTAAGATTTTAAAATTATTCACATAATGAAAACCTATACTTTGTTTCAGGCGAGTTTCCCATTCAAATGCATGTAACCGTGAGAAACGCATTGTATTGGCGAAAGAAAGCGTTTTTGAACAACTTCATATAAATCGCTGTAACTTTTGATAGAGGTCTCAGACAAACATGTTTATGGCTTTATCTTATAGAACTCAATATCTCCGTGCTGGGCAAACAGGTTTTGCAGCCGTTTGAGCTAAGATTTTAAAATTATTCACATAATGAAAACCTATACTTTGTCTCAGGCGAGTTTCCCATTCAAATGCATGTAACCGTGAGAAACGCATTGTATTGGCGAAAGAAAGCGTTTTTGAACAACTTCATATAAATCGCTGTAACTTTTGATAGAGGTCTCAGACAAACATGTTTATGGCTTTATCTTATAGAACTCAATATCTCCGTGCTGGGCAAACAGGTTTTGCAGCCGTTTGAGCTAAGATTTTAAAATTATTCACATAATGAAAACCTATACTTTGTCTCAGGCGAGTTTCCCATTCAAATGCATGTAACCGTGAGAAACGCATTGTCTTGGCGAAAGAAAGCGTTTGTTAACAACTTCATATAAATCGCTGTAACTTTTGATAGAAGACTCAGACAAACATGTTTATGGCTTTATCTTATAGAACTCAATATCTCTGTGCTGGGCAAACAGGTTTTGCAGCCGTTTGAGCTAAGATTTTAAAATTATTCACATAATGAAAACCTATACTTTGTTTCAGGCGAGTTTCCCATTCAAATGCATGTAACCGTGAGAAACACATTGTCTTGGCGAAAGAAAGCGTTTGTGAACAACTTCATATAAATCGCTGTAACTTTTGATAGAGGTCTCAGACAAACATGTTTATGGCTTTATCTTATAAAACTCAATATCTCCGTGCTGGGCAAACAGGTTTTGCAGCCGTTTGAGCTAAGATTTTAAAATTATTCACATAATGAAAACCTATACTTTGTCTCGGGCGAGTTTCCCATTCAAATGCATGTAACAGTGAGAAACGCATTGTCTTGGCTAAAGAAAGCGTTTTTGAACAACTTCATATAAATCGCTGTAACTTTTGATAGAAGACTCAGACAAACGTGTTTATGGCTTTATCTTATAAAACTAAATATCTCCGTGCTGGGCAAACAGGTTTTGCAGCCGTTTGAGCTAAGATTTTAAAATTATTCACATAATGAAAACCTATACTTTGTTTCAGGCGAGTTTCCCATTCAAATGCATGTAACCGTGAGAAACGCATTGTCTTGGCGAAAGAAAGCGTTTTTGAACAACTTCATATAAATCGCTGTAACTTTTGATAGAGGTCTCAGACAAACATGTTTATGGCTTTATCTTATAAAACTCAATATCTCCGTGCTGGGCAAACAGGTTTTGCAGCCGTTTGAGCTAAGATTTTAAAATTATTCACATAATGAAAACCTATACTTTGTCTCGGGCGAGTTTCCCATTCAAATGCATGTAACAGTGAGAAACGCATTGTCTTGGCGAAAGAAAGCGTTTTTGAACAACTTCATATAAATCGCTGTAACTTTTGATAGAAGACTCAGACAAACATGTTTATGGCTTTATCTTATAAAACTCAATATCTCCGTGCTGGGCAAACAGGTTTTGCAGCCGTTTGAGCTAAGATTTTAAAATTATTCACATAATGAAAACCTATACTTTGTTTCAGGCGAGTTTCCCATTCAAATGCATGTAACCGTGAGAAACACATTGTATTGGCGAAAGAAAGCGTTTTTGAACAACTTCATATAAATCGCTGTAACTTTTGATAGAAGACTCAGACAAACATGTTTATGGCTTTATCTTATGAAACTCAATATCTCCGTGCTGGGCAAACAGGTTTTGCAGCCGTTTGAGCTAAGATTTTAAAATTATTCACATAATGAAAACCTATACTTTGTTTCAGGCGAGTTTCCCATTCAAATGCATGTAACCGTGAGAAACGCATTGTCTTGGCGAAAGAAAGCGTTTTTGAACAACTTCATATAAATCGCTGTAACTTTTGATAGAGGTCTCAGACAAACATGTTTATGGCTTTATCTTATAAAACTCAATATCTCCGTGCTGGGCAAACAGGTTTTGCAGCCGTTTGAGCTAAGATTTTAAAATTATTCACATAATGAAAACCTATACTTTGTCTCGGGCGAGTTTCCCATTCAAATGCATGTAACCGTGAGAAACGCATTGTCTTGGCGAAAGAAAGCGTTTTTGAACAACTTCATATAAATCGCTGTAACTTTTGATAGAAGACTCAGACAAACATGTTTATGGCTTTATCTTATAAAACTCAATATCTCCGTGCTGGGCAAACAGGTTTTGCAGCCGTTTGAGCTAAGATTTTAAAATTATTCACATAATGAAAACCTATACTTTGTTTCAGGCGAGTTTCCCATTCAAATGCATGTAACCGTGAGAAACGCATTGTATTGGCGAAAGAAAGCGTTTTTGAACAACTTCATATAAATCGCTGTAACTTTTGATAGAGGTCTAAGACAAACATGTTTATGGCTTTATCTTATAGAACTCAATATCTCCGTGCTGGGCAAACAGGTTTTGCAGCCGTTTGAGCTAAGATTTTAAAATTATTCACATAATGAAAACCTATACTTTGTCTCGGGCGAGTTTCCCATTCAAATGCATGTAACAGTGAGAAACACACTGTCTTGGCGAAAGAAAGCGTTTTTGAACAACTTCATATAAATCGCTGTAACTTTTGATAGAAGACTCAGACAAACATGTTTATGGCTTTATCTTATGAAACTCAATATCTCCGTGCTGGGCAAACAGGTTTTGCAGCCGTTTGAGCTAAGATTTTAAAATTATTCACATAATGAAAACCTATACTTTGTCTGAGGCGAGTTTCCCATTCAAATGCATGTAACCGTGAGAAACGCATTGTCTTGGCGAAAGAAAGCGTTTTTGAACAACTTCATATAAATCGCTGTAACTTTTGATAGAAGACTCAGACAAACATGTTTATGGCTTTATCTTATAAAACTCAATATCTCCGTGCTGGGCAAACAGGTTTTGCAGCCGTTTGAGCTAAGATTTTAAAATTATTCACATAATGAAAACCTATACTTTGTTTCAGGCGAGTTTCCCATTCAAATGCATGTAACCATGAGAAACGCATTGTATTGGCGAAAGAAAGCGTTTTTGAACAACTTCATATAAATCGCTGTAACTTTTGATAGAGGTCTCAGACAAACATGTTTATGGCTTTATCTTATAAAACTCAATATCTCCGTGCTGGGCAAACAGGTTTTACAGCCGTTTGAGCTAAGATTTTAAAATTATTCACATAATGAAAACCTATACTTTGTCTCGGGCGAGTTTCCCATTCAAATGCATGTAACCGTGAGAAACACATTGTCTTGGCGAAAGAAAGCGTTTGTTAACAACTTCATATAAATCGCTGTAACTTTTGATAGAAGACTCAGACAAACATGTTTATGGCTTTATCTTATAGAACTCAATATCTCCGTGCTGGGCAAACAGGTTTTGCAGCCGTTTGAGCTAAGATTTTAAAATTATTCACATAATGAAAACCTATACTTTGTTTCAGGCGAGTTTCCCATTCAAATGCATGTAACCGTGAGAAACACATTGTCTTGGCGAAAGAAAGCGTTTTTGAACAACTTCATATAAATCGCTGTAACCTTTGATAGAACACTCAGACAAACATGTTTATGGCTTTATCTTATGAAACTCAATATCTCCGTGCTGGGCAAACAGGTTTTGCAGCCGTTTGAGCTAAGATTTTAAAATTATTCACATAATGAAAACCTATACTTTGTCTCAGGCGAGTTTCCCATTCAAATGCATGTAACCGTGAGAAACGCATTGTCTTGGCGAAAGAAAGCGTTTTTGAACAACTTCATATAAATCGCTGTAACTTTTGATAGAAGACTCAGACAAACATGTTTATGGCTTTATCTTATAGAACTCAATATCTCTGTGCTGGGCAAACAGGTTTTGCAGCCGTTTGAGCTAAGATTTTAAAATTATTCACATAATGAAAACCTATACTTTGTTTCAGGCGAGTTTCCCATTCAAATGCATGTAACCGTGAGAAACACATTGTCTTGGCGAAAGAAAGCGTTTGTGAACAACTTCATATAAATCGCTGTAACTTTTGATAGAGGTCTCAGACAAACATGTTTATGGCTTTATCTTATAAAACTCAATATCTCCGTGCTGGGCAAACAGGTTTTGCAGCCGTTTGAGCTAAGATTTTAAAATTATTCACATAATGAAAACCTATACTTTGTCTCGGGCGAGTTTCCCATTCAAATGCATGTAACAGTGAGAAACGCATTGTCTTGGCTAAAGAAAGCGTTTTTGAACAACTTCATATAAATCGCTGTAACTTTTGATAGAAGACTCAGACAAACGTGTTTATGGCTTTATCTTATAAAACTAAATATCTCCGTGCTGGGCAAACAGGTTTTGCAGCCGTTTGAGCTAAGATTTTAAAATTATTCACATAATGAAAACCTATACTTTGTTTCAGGCGAGTTTCCCATTCAAATGCATGTAACAGTGAGAAACGCATTGTCTTGGCGAAAGAAAGCGTTTTTGAACAACTTCATATAAATCGCTGTAACTTTTGATAGAAGACTCAGACAAACATGTTTATGGCTTTATCTTATAAAACTCAATATCTCCGTGCTGGGCAAACAGGTTTTGCAGCCGTTTGAGCTAAGATTTTAAAATTATTCACATAATGAAAACCTATACTTTGTCTCGGGCGAGTTTCCCATTCAAATGCATGTAACAGTGAGAAACGCATTGTCTTGGCGAAAGAAAGCGTTTTTGAACAACTTCATATAAATCGCTGTAACTTTTGATAGAAGACTCAGACAAACATGTTTATGGCTTTATCTTATAAAACTCAATATCTCCGTGCTGGGCAAACAGGTTTTGCAGCCGTTTGAGCTAAGATTTTAAAATTATTCACATAATGAAAACCTATACTTTGTTTCAGGCGAGTTTCCCATTCAAATGCATGTAACCGTGAGAAACGCATTGTCTTGGCGAAAGAAAGCGTTTTTGAACAACTTCATATAAATCGCTGTAACTTTTGATAGAAGACTCAGACAAACATGTTTATGGCTTTATCTTATGAAACTCAATATCTCCGTGCTGGGCAAACAGGTTTTGCAGCCGTTTGAGCTAAGATTTTAAAATTATTCACATAATGAAAACCTATACTTTGTTTCAGGCGAGTTTCCCATTCAAATGCATGTAACCGTGAGAAACGCATTGTCTTGGCGAAAGAAAGCGTTTTTGAACAACTTCATATAAATCGCTGTAACTTTTGATAGAGGTCTCAGACAAACATGTTTATGGCTTTATCTTATAGAACTCAATATCTCCGTGCTGGGCAAACAGGTTTTACAGCCGTTTGAGCTAAGATTTTAAAATTATTCACATAATGAAAACCTATACTTTGTCTCGGGCGAGTTTCCCATTTAAATGCATGTAACCGTGAGAAACACATTGTCTTGGCGAAAGAAAGCGTTTGTTAACAACTTCATATAAATCGCTGTAACTTTTGATAGAAGACTCAGACAAACATGTTTATGGCTTTATCTTATAGAACTCAATATCTCCGTGCTGGGCAAACAGGTTTTGCAGCCGTTTGAGCTAAGATTTTAAAATTATTCACATAATGAAAACCTATACTTTGTCTCAGGCGAGTTTCCCATTCAAATGCATGTAACAGTGAGAAACGCATTGTCTTGGCGAAAGAAAGCGTTTTTGAACAACTTCATATAAATCGCTGTAACTTTTGATAGAAGACTCAGACAAACATGTTTATGGCTTTATCTTATAGAACTCAATATCTCCGTGCTGGGCAAACAGGTTTTGCAGCCGTTTGAGCTAAGATTTTAAAATTATTCACATAATGAAAACCTATACTTTGTTTCAGGCGAGTTTCCCATTCAAATGCATGTAACCGTGAGAAACGCATTGTCTTGGCGAAAGAAAGCGTTTTTGAACAACTTCATATAAATCGCTGTAACTTTTGATAGAAGACTCAGACAAACATGTTTATGGCTTTATCTTATAAAACTCAATATCTCCGTGCTGGGCAAACAGGTTTTGCAGCCGTTTGAGCTAAGATTTTAAAATTATTCACATAATGAAAACCTATACTTTGTCTCGGGCGAGTTTCCCATTCAAATGCATGTAACAGTGAGAAACGCATTGTCTTGGCGAAAGAAAGCGTTTTTGAACAACTTCATATAAATCGCTGTAACTTTTGATAGAAGACTCAGACAAACATGTTTATGGCTTTATCTTATAAAACTCAATATCTCCGTGCTGGGCAAACAGGTTTTGCAGCCGTTTGAGCTAAGATTTTAAAATTATTCACATAATGAAAACCTATACTTTGTCTCAGGCGAGTTTCCCATTCAAATGCATGTAACCGTGAGAAACACATTGTCTTGGCGAAAGAAAGCGTTTGTTAACAACTTCATATAAATCGCTGTAACTTTTGATAGAAGACTCAGACAAACATGTTTATGGCTTTATCTTATAGAACTCAATATCTCCGTGCTGGGCAAACAGGTTTTGCAGCCGTTTGAGCTAAGATTTTAAAATTATTCACATAATGAAAACCTATACTTTGTTTCAGGCGAGTTTCCCATTCAAATGCATGTAACCGTGAGAAACGCATTGTCTTGGCGAAAGAAAGCGTTTTTGAACAACTTCATATAAATCGCTGTAACTTTTGATAGAAGACTCAGACAAACATGTTTATGGCTTTATCTTATAAAACTCAATATCTCCGTGCTGGGCAAACAGGTTTTGCAGCCGTTTGAGCTAAGATTTTAAAATTATTCACATAATGAAAACCTATACTTTGTCTCGGGCGAGTTTCCCATTCAAATGCATGTAACAGTGAGAAACGCATTGTCTTGGCGAAAGAAAGCGTTTTTGAACAACTTCATATAAATCGCTGTAACTTTTGATAGAAGACTCAGACAAACATGTTTATGGCTTTATCTTATAAAACTCAATATCTCCGTGCTGGGCAAACAGGTTTTGCAGCCGTTTGAGCTAAGATTTTAAAATTATTCACATAATGAAAACCTATACTTTGTCTCAGGCGAGTTTCCCATTCAAATGCATGTAACAGTGAGAAACGCATTGTCTTGGCGAAAGAAAGCGTTTTTGAACAACTTCATATAAATCGCTGTAACTTTTGATAGAAGACTCAGACAAACATGTTTATGGCTTTATCTTATAAAACTCAATATCTCCGTGCTGGGCAAACAGGTTTTGCAGCCGTTTGAGCTAAGATTTTAAAATTATTCACATAATGAAAACCTATACTTTGTTTCAGGCGAGTTTCCCATTCAAATGCATGTAACCGTGAGAAACGCATTGTCTTGGCGAAAGAAAGCGTTTTTGAACAACTTCATATAAATCGCTGTAACTTTTGATAGAAGACTCAGACAAACATGTTTATGGCTTTATCTTATAAAACTCAATATCTCCGTGCTGGGCAAACAGGTTTTGCAGCCGTTTGAGCTAAGATTTTAAAATTATTCACATAATGAAAACCTATACTTTGTCTCGGGCGAGTTTCCCATTCAAATGCATGTAACAGTGAGAAACGCATTGTCTTGGCGAAAGAAAGCGTTTTTGAACAACTTCATATAAATCGCTGTAACTTTTGATAGAAGACTCAGACAAACATGTTTATGGCTTTATCTTATAAAACTCAATATCTCCGTGCTGGGCAAACAGGTTTTGCAGCCGTTTGAGCTAAGATTTTAAAATTATTCACATAATGAAAACCTATACTTTGTCTCAGGCGAGTTTCCCATTCAAATGCATGTAACCGTGAGAAACACATTGTCTTGGCGAAAGAAAGCGTTTGTTAACAACTTCATATAAATCGCTGTAACTTTTGATAGAAGACTCAGACAAACATGTTTATGGCTTTATCTTATAGAACTCAATATCTCCGTGCTGGGCAAACAGGTTTTGCAGCCGTTTGAGCTAAGATTTTAAAATTATTCACATAATGAAAACCTATACTTTGTTTCAGGCGAGTTTCCCATTCAAATGCATGTAACCGTGAGAAACGCATTGTCTTGGCGAAAGAAAGCGTTTTTGAACAACTTCATATAAATCGCTGTAACTTTTGATAGAAGACTCAGACAAACATGTTTATGGCTTTATCTTATAAAACTCAATATCTCCGTGCTGGGCAAACAGGTTTTGCAGCCGTTTGAGCTAAGATTTTAAAATTATTCACATAATGAAAACCTATACTTTGTCTCGGGCGAGTTTCCCATTCAAATGCATGTAACAGTGAGAAACGCATTGTCTTGGCGAAAGAAAGCGTTTTTGAACAACTTCATATAAATCGCTGTAACTTTTGATAGAAGACTCAGACAAACATGTTTATGGCTTTATCTTATAAAACTCAATATCTCCGTGCTGGGCAAACAGGTTTTGCAGCCGTTTGAGCTAAGATTTTAAAATTATTCACATAATGAAAACCTATACTTTGTCTCAGGCGAGTTTCCCATTCAAATGCATGTAACCGTGAGAAACACATTGTCTTGGCGAAAGAAAGCGTTTGTGAACAACTTCATATAAATCGCTGTAACTTTTGATAGAGGTCTCAGACAAACATGTTTATGGCTTTATCTTATAAAACTCAATATCTCCGTGCTGGGCAAACAGGTTTTGCAGCCGTTTGAGCTAAGATTTTAAAATTATTCACATAATGAAAACCTATACTTTGTTTCAGGCGAGTTTCCCATTCAAATGCATGTAACAGTGAGAAACGCATTGTCTTGGCGAAAGAAAGCGTTTGTGAACAACTTCATATAAATCGCTGTAACTTTTGATAGAGGTCTCAGACAAACATGTTTATGGCTTTATCTTATAAAACTCAATATCTCCGTGCTGGGCAAACAGGTTTTGCAGCCGTTTGAGCTAAGATTTTAAAATTATTCACATAATGAAAACCTATACTTTGTCTCGGGCGAGTTTCCCATTCAAATGCATGTAACAGTGAGAAACGCATTGTCTTGGCGAAAGAAAGCGTTTTTGAACAACTTCATATAAATCGCTGTAACTTTTGATAGAAGACTCAGACAAACATGTTTATGGCTTTATCTTATGAAACTCAATATCTCCGTGCTGGGCAAACAGGTTTTGCAGCCATTTGAGCTAAGATTTTAAAATTATTCACATAATGAAAACCTATACTTTGTTTCAGGCGAGTTTCCCATTCAAATGCATGTAACAGTGAGAAACGCATTGTATTGGCGAAAGAAAGCATTTTCGTACAACTTCATATAAATCGCTGTAACTTTTGATAGAACACTCAGACAAACATGTTTATGGCTTTATCTTATAGAACTCAATATCCCCGTGCTGGGCAAACAGGTTTTGCAGCCGTTTGAGCTAAGATTTTAAAATTATTCACATAATGAAAACCTATACTTTGTCTCGGGCGAGGTTCCCATTCAAATGCATGTAACAGTGAGAAACGCATTGTCTTGGCGAAAGAAAGCGTTTTTGAACAACTTCATATAAATCGCTGTAACTTTTGATAGAAGACTCAGACAAACATGTTTATGGCTTTATCTTATGAAACTCAATATCTCCGTGCTGGGCAAACAGGTTTTGCAGCCGTTTGAGCTAAGATTTTAAAATTATTCACATAATGAAAACCTATACTTTGTCTCGGGCGAGTTGCCCATTCAAATGCATGTAACAGTGAGAAACACATTGTCTTGGCTAAAGAAAGCGTTTTTGTTAACAACTTCATATAAATCGCTGTAACTTTTGATAGAAGACTCAGACAAACGTGTTTATGGCTTTATCTTATAAAACTAAATATCTCCGTGCTGGGCAAACAGGTTTTGCAGCCGTTTGAGCTAAGATTTTAAAATTATTCACATAATGAAAACCTATACTTTGTTTCAGGCGAGTTTCCCATTCAAATGCATGTAACAGTGAGAAACGCATTGTCTTGGTGAAAGAAAGCGTTTGTGAACAACTTCATATAAATCGCTGTAACTTTTGATAGAGGTCTCAGACAAACATGTTTATGGCTTTATCTTATAAAACTCAATATCTCCGTGCTGGGCAAACAGGTTTTGCAGCCGTTTGAGCTAAGATTTTAAAATTATTCACATAATGAAAACCTATACTTTGTCTCGGGCGAGTTTCCCATTCAAATGCATGTAACAGTGAGAAACGCATTGTCTTGGCGAAAGAAAGCGTTTTTGAACAACTTCATATAAATCGCTGTAACTTTTGATAGAAGACTCAGACAAACATGTTTATGGCTTTATCTTATGAAACTCAATATCTCCGTGCTGGGCAAACAGGTTTTGCAGCCGTTTGAGCTAAGATTTTAAAATTATTCACATAATGAAAACCTATACTTTGTTTCAGGCGAGTTTCCCATTCAAATGCATGTAACCGTGAGAAACGCATTGTCTTGGCGAAAGAAAGCGTTTTTGAACAACTTCATATAAATCGCTGTAACTTTTGATAGAAGACTCAGACAAACATGTTTATGGCTTTATCTTATAAAACTCAATATCTCCGTGCTGGGCAAACAGGTTTTGCAGCCGTTTGAGCTAAGATTTTAAAATTATTCACATAATGAAAACCTATACTTTGTCTCGGGCGAGTTTCCCATTCAAATGCATGTAACAGTGAGAAACGCATTGTCTTGGCGAAAGAAAGCGTTTTTGAACAACTTCATATAAATCGCTGTAACTTTTGATAGAAGACTCAGACAAACATGTTTATGGCTTTATCTTATAAAACTCAATATCTCCGTGCTGGGCAAACAGGTTTTGCAGCCGTTTGAGCTAAGATTTTAAAATTATTCACATAATGAAAACCTATACTTTGTTTCAGGCGAGTTTCCCATTCAAATGCATGTAACCGTGAGAAACACATTGTCTTGGCGAAAGAAAGCGTTTGTGAACAACTTCATATAAATCGCTGTAACTTTTGATAGAAGACTCAGACAAACATGTTTATGGCTTTATCTTATAGAACTCAATATCTCCGTGCTGGGCAAACAGGTTTTGCAGCCGTTTGAGCTAAGATTTTAAAATTATTCACATAATGAAAACCTATACTTTGTCTCGGGCGAGTTTCCCATTCAAATGCATGTAACAGTGAGAAACGCATTGTCTTGGCGAAAGAAAGCGTTTTTGAACAACTTCATATAAATCGCTGTAACTTTTGATAGAAGACTCAGACAAACATGTTTATGGCTTTATCTTATGAAACTCAATATCTCCGTGCTGGGCAAACAGGTTTTGCAGCCGTTTGAGCTAAGATTTTAAAATTATTCACATAATGAAAACCTATACTTTGTCTCGGGCGAGTTTCCCATTCAAATGCATGTAACAGTGAGAAACGCATTGTCTTGGCGAAAGAAAGCGTTTTTGAACAACTTCATATAAATCGCTGTAACTTTTGATAGAAGACTCAGACAAATATGTTCATGGCTTTATCTTATAAAACTCAATATCTCCGTGCTGGGCAAACAGGTTTTGCAGCCGTTTGAGCTAAGATTTTAAAATTATTCACATAATGAAAACCTATACTTTGTCTCGGGTGAGTTTCCCATTCAAATGCATGTAACAGTGAGAAACACACTGTCTTGGCGAAAGAAAGCGTTTTTCAACAACTTCATATAAATCGCTGTAACTTTTGATAGAAGACTCAGACACACATGTTTATGGCTTTATCTTATAAAACTCAATATCTCCGTGCTGGGCAAACAGGTTTTGCAGCCGTTTGAGCTAAGATTTTAAAATTATTCACATAATGAAAACCTATACTTTGTTTCAGGCGAGTTTCCCATTCAAATGCATGTAACCGTGAGAAACGCATTGTCTTGGCGAAAGAAAGCGTTTTTGAACAACTTCATATAAATCGCTGTAACTTTTGATAGAAGACTCAGACAAACATGTTTATGGCTTTATCTTATAAAACTCAATATCTCCGTGCTGGGCAAACAGGTTTTGCAGCCGTTTGAGCTAAGATTTTAAAATTATTCACATAATGAAAACCTATACTTTGTCTCGGGCGAGTTTCCCATTCAAATGCATGTAACCGTGAGAAACGCATTGTCTTGGCGAAAGAAAGAGGTTTTGCAGCCGTTTGAGCTAAGATTTTAAAATTATTCACATAATGAAAACCTATACTTTGTCTCGGGCGAGTTTCCCATTCAAATGCATGTAACCGTGAGAAACGCATTGTCTTGGCGAAAGAAAGAGGTTTTGCAGCCGTTTGAGCTAAGATTTTAAAATTATTCACATAATGAAAACCTATACTTTGTCTCAGGCGAGTTTCCCATTCAAATGCATGTAACAGTGAGAAACACACTGTCTTGGCGAAAGAAAGCATTTTCGTACAACTTCATATAAATCGCTGTAACTTTTGATAGAAGACTCAGACAAACATGTTCATGGCTTTATCTTATAAAACTCAATATCTCCGTGCTGGGCAAACAGGTTTTGCAGCCGTTTGAGCTAAGATTTTAAAATTATTCACATAATGAAAACCTATACTTTGTTTCAGGCGAGTTTCCCATTCAAATGCATGTAACAGTGAGAAACACACTGTCTTGGCGAAAGAAAGCATTTTCGTACAACTTCATATAAATCGCTGTAACTTTTGATAGAAGACTCAGACAAACATGTTCATGGCTTTATCTTATAAAACTCAATATCTCCGTGCTGGGCAAACAGGTTTTGCAGCCGTTTGAGCTAAGATTTTAAAATTATTCACATAATGAAAACCTATACTTTGTCTCGGGGGAGTTTCCCATTCAAATGCATGTAACAGTGAGAAACGCATTGTATTGGCGAAATAAAGCGTTTTTCAACAACTTCATATAAATCGCTGTAACTTTTGATAGAGGTCTCAGACAAACATGTTTATGGCTTTATCTTATAAAACTCAATATCTCCGTGCTGGGCAAACAGGTTTTGCAGCCGTTTGAGCTAAGATTTTAAAATTATTCACATAATGAAAACCTATACTTTGTCTCAGGCGAGTTTCCCATTCAAATGCATGTAACAGTGAGAATCACACTGTCTTGGCCGTTTGAGCTAAGATTTTAAAATTATTCACATAATGAAAACCTATACTTTGTCTCGGGCGAGTTTCCCATTCAAATGCATGTAACCGTGAGAAACACATTGTCTTGGCGAAAGAAAGCGTTTGTGAACAACTTCATATAAATCGCTGTAACTTTTGATAGAGGTCTCAGACAAACATGTTTATGGCTTTATCTTATAAAACTCAATATCTCCGTGCTGGGCAAACAGGTTTTGCAGCCGTTTGAGCTAACATTTTAAAATTATTCACATAATGAAAACCTATACTTTGTTTCAGGCGAGTTTCCCATTCAAATGCATGTAACCGTGAGAAACGCATTGTATTGGCGAAAGAAAGCGTTTTTGAACAACTTCATATAAATCGCTGTAACTTTTGATAGAGGTCTCAGACAAACATGTTTATGGCTTTATCTTATAAAACTCAATATCTCCGTGCTGGGTAAACAGGTTTTGCAGCCGTTTGAGCTAAGATTTTAAAATTATTCACATAATGAAAACCTATACTTTGTTTCAGGCGAGTTTCCCATTCAAATGCATGTAACCGTGAGAAACAGATTGTCTTGGCGAAAGAAAGCGTTTTTGAACAACTTCATATAAATCGCTGTAACTTTTGATAGAAGACTCAGACAAACATGTTTATGGCTTTATCTTATAAAACTCAATATCTCCGTGCTGGGCAAACAGGTTTTGCAGCCGTTTGAGCTAAGATTTTAAAATTATTCACATAATGAAAACCTATACTTTGTTTCAGGCGAGTTTCCCATTCAAATGCATGTAACAGTGAGAAACACACTGTCTTGGCGAAAGAAAGCGTTTTTCAACAACTTCATATAAATCGCTGTAACTTTTGATAGAAGACTCAGACAAACATGTTTATGGCTTTATCTTATAAAACTCAATATCTCCGTGCTGGGCAAACAGGTTTTGCAGCCGTTTGAGCTAAGATTTTAAAATTATTCACATAATGAAAACCTATACTTTGTTTCAGGCGAGTTTCCCATTCAAATGCATGTAACCGTGAGAAACGCATTGTCTTGGCGAAAGAAAGCGTTTTTGAACAACTTCATATAAATCGCTGTAACTTTTGATAGAAGACTCAGACAAACATGTTTATGGCTTTATCTTATAGAACACAATATCCCCGTGCTGGGCAAACAGGTTTTGCAGCCGTTTGAGCTAAGATTTTAAAATTATTCACATAATGAAAACCTATACTTTGTCTCAGGCGAGTTTCCCATTCAAATGCATGTAACAGTGAGAATCACACTGTCTTGGCCGTTTGAGCTAAGATTTTAAAATTATTCACATAATGAAAACCTATACTTTGTCTCGGGCGAGTTTCCCATTCAAATGCATGTAACCGTGAGAAACACATTGTCTTGGCGAAAGAAAGCGTTTGTGAACAACTTCATATAAATCGCTGTAACTTTTGATAGAGGTCTCAGACAAACATGTTTATGGCTTTATCTTATAAAACTCAATATCTCCGTGCTGGGCAAACAGGTTTTGCAGCCGTTTGAGCTAAGATTTTAAAATTATTCACATAATGAAAACCTATACTTTGTTTCAGGCGAGTTTCCCATTCAAATGCATGTAACCGTGAGAAACGCATTGTATTGGCGAAAGAAAGCGTTTTTGAACAACTTCATATAAATCGCTGTAACTTTTGATAGAGGTCTCAGACAAACATGTTTATGGCTTTATCTTATAGAACTCAATATCTCCGTGCTGGGCAAACAGGTTTTGCAGCCGTTTGAGCTAACATTTTAAAATTATTCACATAATGAAAACCTATACTTTGTCTCAGGCGAGTTTCCCATTCAAATGCATGTAACCGTGAGAAACGCATTGTCTTGGCGAAAGAAAGCGTTTTTGAACAACTTCATATAAATCGCTGTAACTTTTGATAGAAGACTCAGACAAACATGTTTATGGCTTTATCTTATAAAACTCAATATCTCCGTGCTGGGCAAACAGGTTTTGCAGCCGTTTGAGCTAAGATTTTAAAATTATTCACATAATGAAAACCTATACTTTGTCTCGGGGGAGTTTCCCATTCAAATGCATGTAACAGTGAGAAACGCATTGTATTGGCGAAATAAAGCGTTTTTCAACAACTTCATATAAATCGCTGTAACTTTTGATAGAGGTCTCAGACAAACATGTTTATGGCTTTATCTTATAAAACTCAATATCTCCGTGCTGGGCAAACAGGTTTTGCAGCCGTTTGAGCTAAGATTTTAAAATTATTCACATAATGAAAACCTATACTTTGTCTCGGGTGAGTTTCCCATTCAAATGCATGTAACAGTGAGAAACGCATTGTATTGGCGAAAGAAAGCGTTTTTGAACAACTTCATATAAATCGCTGTAACTTTTGATAGAAGACTCAGACAAACATGTTTATGGCTTTATCTTATAAAACTCAATATCTCCGTGCTGGGTAAACAGGTTTTGCAGCCGTTTGAGCTAAGATTTTAAAATTATTCACATAATGAAAACCTATACTTTGTCTCGGGTGAGTTTCCCATTCAAATGCATGTAACCGTGAGAAACGCATTGTCTTGGCGAAAGAAAGCGTTTTTGAACAACTTCATATAAATCGCTGTAACTTTTGATAGAAGACTCAGACAAACATGTTTATGGCTTTATCTTATAAAACTCAATATCTCCGTGCTGGGCAAACAGGTTTTGCAGCCGATTGAGCTAAGATTTTAAAATTATTCACATAATGAAAACCTATACTTTGTCTCGGGCGAGTTTCCCATTCAAATGCATGTAACAGTGAGAAACACATTGTCTTGGCGAAAGAAAGCGTTTTTGAACAACTTCATATAAATCGCTGTAACTTTTGATAGAAGACTCAGACAAACATGTTTATGGCTTTATCTTATAAAACTCAATATCTCCGTGCTGGGCAAACAGGTTTTGCAGCCGTTTGAGCTAAGATTTTAAAATTATTCACATAATGAAAACCTATACTTTGTTTCAGGCGAGTTTCCCATTCAAATGCATGTAACAGTGAGAAACGCATTGTCTTGGCGAAAGAAAGCGTTTTTGAACAACTTCATATAAATCGCTGTAACTTTTGATAGAAGACTCAGACAAACATGTTTATGGCTTTATCTTATAGAACTCAATATCCCCGTGCTGGGCAAACAGGTTTTGCAGCCGTTTGAGCTAAGATTTTAAAATTATTCACATAATGAAAACCTATACTTTGTCTCAGGCGAGTTTCCCATTCAAATGCATGTAACAGTGAGAATCACACTGTCTTGGCCGTTTGAGCTAAGATTTTAAAATTATTCACATAATGAAAACCTATACTTTGTCTCGGGCGAGTTTCCCATTCAAATGCATGTAACAGTGAGAAACACACTGTCTTGGCGAAATAAATCGTTTTTGAACAACTTCATATAAATCGCTGTAACTTTTGATAGAAGACTCAGACAAACATGTTCATGGCTTTATCTTATAAAACTCAATATCTCCGTGCTGGGCAAACAGGTTTTGCAGCCGTTTGAGCTAAGATTTTAAAATTATTCACATAATGAAAACCTATACTTTGTTTCAGGCGAGTTTCCCATTCAAATGCATGTAACAGTGAGAAACACACTGTCTTGGCCGTTTGAGCTAAGATTTTAAAATTATTCACATAATGAAAACCTATACTTTGTCTCAGGCGAGTTTCCCATTCAAATGCATGTAACAGTGAGAAACACACTGTCTTGGCGAAAGAAAGCATTTTCGTACAACTTCATATAAATCGCTGTAACTTTTGATAGAAGACTCAGACAAACATGTTTATGGCTTTATCTTATAAAACTCAATATCTCCGTGCTGGGCAAACAGGTTTTGCAGCCGTTTGAGCTAAGATTTTAAAATTATTCACATAATGAAAACCTATACTTTGTCTCAGGCGAGTTTCCCATTCAAATGCATGTAACAGTGAGAAACGCATTGTATTGGCGAAATAAAGCGTTTTTCAACAACTTCATATAAATCGCTGTAACTTTTGATAGAAGACTCAGACAAATATGTTCATGGCTTTATCTTATAAAACTCAATATCTCCGTGCTGGGCAAACAGGTTTCGCAGCCGTTTGAGCTAAGATTTTAAAATTATTCACATAATGAAAACCTATACGTTTGTCTCAGGCGAGTTTCCCATTCAAATGCATGTAACAGTGAGAATCACACTGTCTTGGCCGTTTGAGCTAAGATTTTAAAATTATTCACATAATGAAAACCTATACTTTGTCTCAGGCGAGTTTCCCATTCAAATGCATGTAACAGTGAGAAACACACTGTCTTGGCGAAAGAAAGCATTTTCGTACAACTTCATATAAATCGCTGTAACTTTTGATAGAAGACTCAGACAAACATGTTTATGGCTTTATCTTATAAAACTCAATATCTCCGTGCTGGGCAAACAGGTTTTGCAGCCGTTTGAGCTAAGATTTTAAAATTATTCACATAATGAAAACCTATACTTTGTCTCAGGCGAGTTTCCCATTCAAATGCATGTAACAGTGAGAATCACACTGTCTTGGCCGTTTGAGCTAAGATTTTAAAATTATTCACATAATGAAAACCTATACTTTGTCTCGGGGGAGTTTCCCATTCAAATGCATGTAACAGTGAGAAACGCATTGTATTGGCGAAATAAAGCGTTTTTCAACAACTTCATATAAATCGCTGTAACTTTTGATAGAAGACTCAGACAAATATGTTCATGGCTTTATCTTATAAAACTCAATATCTCCGTGCTGGGCAAACAGGTTTCGCAGCCGTTTGAGCTAAGATTTTAAAATTATTCACATAATGAAAACCTATACGTTTGTCTCAGGCGAGTTTCCCATTCAAATGCATGTAACAGTGAGAAACACACTGTCTTGGCCGTTTGAGTTAAGATTTTAAAATTATTCACATAATGAAAACCTATACTTTGTTTCGGGCGAGTTTCCCATTCAAATGCATGTAACAGTGAGAAACGCACTGTCTTGGTGAAATAAAGCGTTTTTGTACAACTTCATATAAATAGCTGTAACTTATCTTATAGACTTCAATATTCCCGTGCTGGGAAAACAGGTTTTGCAGCTGTGTGAGCTAAGATTTTAAAATTATTCACATAATGAAAACCTATACTTTGTCTCGGGCGAGTTTCCCATTCAAATGCATGTAACAGTGAGAAACGCACTGTCTTGGCGAAAGAAAGCGTTTTTCATCAACTTCATAGAGCTTGCTGTAACTTTTGATAGAAGACTCAGACACACATGTTTATGGCTTTATCTTATAGACTTCAATATCCCCGTGCTGGGCAAACAGATTTTAAAGCTGTATGAGCTAAGATTTTAAAATTATTCACATAATGAAAACCTATACTTTGTTTCGGGCGAGTTTCCCATCCAAATGCATGTAACAGTGAGAAACGCACTGTCTTGATGAAAGAAAGCGTGTTTTGAAAACGTCATAAAGATAGCTGTAACTTTTGATAGACAGTCGCCACATATTTATGGATTTGCCTTATAGAATTCAACATACCCGTGTTGTGCAAACATGTTTTGCAGTTGTTTGAGCAAAGATTATGAAGTTATTCACAAAATTAAAACTCTGACACTGTAGCGTTGACATTATAATCCAAAATCTGTTCCACTTAGAGGCATGCACACCTCGTTTTCCAACGATTTTACATTGGAGCGGCAAGATCCAAATTTCCTTTGACCATTTCATTCTTTGCAAGCACTCAGATGAAAATCCACCTGAAACTCTTCAAATAATCAGTATAATGTCCTTAACCACATAAAATCTGTCATAGGCACAATACAGGGCTTGCTTTGTGGCAGGTGAATCGGCAGTTATCTGGCTGGCATTCAAGCTCTAAAGCTTTTACCCAGGCCTTGCTTCCACCTCAAACTCCCAAGGTCAAGGTCCCAAGTACCTCTGGGAGCAGTCTGACCAGGCAGAGGAGGTAGAAGCTCAACATTATCTTAACTGACTTTGATTGCATGAACTTGGTCACCTCATTGTATTTTGTGTGATGCTCGAGCGGTCCAGGCTGATTTCCATCCTCTACATTGGCAGTATACACCTTATAGTAACTTTTTACTAGATGGCCACTGTGCAGCAGTCATACACTGCTCTTTACTTAGTAGCCATCAGTACTAACCTGTTTATCCTGTACTAACCTTCAGAGGATCTTCCTTTTAAATAATAAAGTCTACCTCAGTCTGCAGCCTTTTTCACAACATGAAAAAACAATGATTGACTTTTAGTTAGCAAAACACTGTGACAACAGTTGTACTGGATAATATTATACAAATTAAAGAGACATACACGTTATGGGAGTGATTTATTCCATGATGCAGGTTGAGTGCACTATGCTTCCTGAAAAGAACACAGTTGATTTTAATTGCAAAACCAAAAGATCGAACAGAACAGAGAAAAATGAAAGGATAGAGTCGTGGTTATAATTACACTGCTGTTTCACATATGCTGTGTACCATATGTGAAACTCCTTGACTACTACACTGGAACATCATAACTCCCATTTTCCCCTGTGTTTAAGGGGACATTGATACAAAGATGACACATCACTAGAAAACTAAACAAAAATATGAGCAGAATATGTACAAAAGATGAATCAAACCAGGAGGAGTGAACACGATCTGCTGCATCGAATACAAGATGGACCAAAGGGTGGTGACAAGACCTCTTGACACATCTGTAGACTTGTTCAGCTGCTGTCTGGTGCATTGTGACAGCAACTGCTCACATTAGTTCAATTAAAAAAAACATAAAATGACTGTCAAAAGGTAACAGAAACACTCATTTGTGTTTTACATGGGCTGGAAAAGAAAAACTGACAGTATATCAAAAATATCCATCTACATTGCTGTCACTGTGTAACTGTGAGCATCTTCATAAGACAAGAAAATTATTTCCAGTTAACAATAAAGACAGTGAAATATTCCTACTCATGACATTATAATGAAAATACCCAAAAATGTAAAGCAGGCAATGATGCTGAGGAAAGTGGAAACAGTGAGATGTTGTTCAAACCTGGGAAACTCTGTGGCAGGAAACTCCAGAAAAAGAGGGGTAAAAAAAGTGATGTATTTTGGTATTAGTGTAAAACACACACACAAAGGGATATTTACAAAGCGTAAATCACCGATCATATTTACACATTTAAAATGAACCAAACTTTTAAGGAGACGTGATTCCACCACAAGCTTTGCCTAATATAGGCTGATACAATAAAATATATCAACTACAGCTTCCCTCCAATGACGGCAACCTTTGTCTCCAGGGGGTCTGCTCTGACCCAGAAAGTGTTAGGACGGGGATGAGGACAAGGAGAAAGGGCTATACTGTTTCCAGAAATAACTAAATAACAGGAAATGTCACTGAGCAGATCTGCGTCTGCTGTTTCAGGCACCATGGGACAGACAAAGGTGAAACTGATCAGAAACATCACAGACCACACATCTGTAAATTTTGTTACTTTTAAACAGGAACACTTGGAGATGAATGTTTTTTTCTTTTTCTTTTTGTTAAATAAACAAAGCTGTGTGTACATACAGTATATTCCAAAGAAGCTGAGCTGTAAGAGTACTTGTCAGTGGAGATTTCAAAAAGTGCAACACTGCCCTCTTGTGTTTGCATGTGTACACCCATCACATGCAAATTCACAAGGGTTTATATCACATCCTACATTCCATTGAGATTATTATTGCCATTGACGAGAGGAGCAGAATGATAACTGTGTGTGTGTGTGTGGGAGGGGGGGGGGTGCAACAATAATGGAGGGGAACAATGCAAACTACGTTTAGTGCTCACAAATCATTTTAGCACACTAGTCTCTGGTGGTTTCAACTATCTCTCTGACTTTCAGTATCAGTGGAAACCAGTCTTGTGAGACATGCTTGCCGATTGTACCTGTGTTATCAGACAGACAGTGTACAGATGAGCCTTCAAACTGAGCCACTGGCCCTTGTGTCCAGGGTCTCCAGGGTTGGCACAAAAAAAGGGGTGATTACTGAATAGAGTCCCAACACCATGGTCAGCCACTTCCCCAAAATAATTAACACAATACCCAGAAGCAGGAGAGTGGAAGAGTCCATGGAAGAGTGAAGTGACCTGACAGAGGAGGAGGAGAGGGAAAATCTAAAGACGAGAGAAGGAAAAAGGCAGAGTGGAGTCCCTGTGCTCATTAGCCAGCTCGGCTCGCCTCAACTAGCTCTTCAGCATTGCCATGGTGGCCATCAGCTGGTCTGCTAACTGTGTAGCTCTCTGCAGTTCATGTTTAGGACCACACCCGAATGAGTGCCTGGTAAAAAAGAGATAAAAAACAATATGAGAGATGCTAAAGAGACATATAAAATATACATAAAACACATATGTAAGCCCACTTACAGTTATGTAAAAGTGTTATATATGACATAAAGCAATGTATAGTATTAGACGGTGTCCTGTGACATACAGTTCTGGCTCACGCATAACACCAAAACTTCCAAAATGCACCATTTCACAAAAAAGCAGAAAAAATAGTAAAGCACATAATTATATAATTACAATGTAATAATTAATTTGCCTTCTTGGATAGTAAACTTGATTTAATTCTATGGTTGATTAATTGTTTGAATAATTCTGGACTTCATTAAGAATTCCAGCGTGCTGGCTCAAAATTGGGTATAAAAACACAAATTACGTTTAAGTTTTTCCTTCAAAAATCATTAGTTGTTCCACATGCTCTAATCAGTAAAATTCCTATATATATTTCTTTATATTGTTAAATAGAAGTCACAGGACCAAGTTGGCCAGTTGCAATTTGCTAATCTCAGTGTCTTTCTTAAGCACTCCTAGTAGACCAAACCCTCACAGGATCTACATGCTGACAGGGATTTTTATACAATTTGCTTTATTACATGAAACAGAGGTAAAAAAAAAAAATTTCTAATCTTATATAACAGAACACAATCAGGCTTTAAAATTAAGAATGATTTACTTTTGTCACAATGATAGTCGTGACAAAGATAGTTTAATATGTAAATATACAAAGAATGCACTTATTATTGTCAGGAAAGAAAAATGATTACTTTAATGGTGACCGCCATTAACAATCCACTATATCTATGATCGCAAATCAATTCATTACCATCATAACCATAGCCATCATATTGTTTTGTTGTTGCACTGTATTTTATGAGAAACCTTGTCATAAAATTTATAGAAATTATTATATAGAGACATCAGGTCATGTATGATAAAATTAAAAGAATTTTGGCAAGTGTACAAGTATAACTCAGTAACACTAACATTTCAGATTCCTTAGGCATTATGTAGTGCAAAAATTACTGAATGTCATGCAATATGATTAGCTGTGCTTGTTGATGGCCATGAAATGCTATGTGACTACTTTAGAAGCAACGATAATAAACCTCAAAGAACTGCAATGGCAGTAAAAATAACAAAAAGGGGGAAGTCCTTCAGTACCTTGGTGTGTGTTAGCTGCTGGTGTTAGTGGCTTGGGTTTAGTAGCAGTGGTTAGTAGTAGTCCTTATTAGGGAACGGAAGGCGGGGCTACCTCCTGCGTTACCTAGAGTCTGTGAGTCCAGGTCGTCATCGATGTACTCCTCACCCTGGATGATTTGCTGGGTGTCCTCACTGTGATTGACAGGGCTGATCATCTCCTGCTCCTTTACACTGTGCATCTGGGCGTAGTTGTGGGTGCATGGAAGCTTCCTGAAAAACAATGGGGGATATGCATCCTCAGGCCTAAGCCAAGGACTGTGGGATTTGTTGTTTTTGTAAGACGGGGCTGTATAGTCTTCCATTGCGTTCTTTAAGTGACTTTTTGTGGATATTTGTGTTAGAGACACAAGGAGGTGCTGCTGGTGGGTTACTGATATGACAAGAAGCATGCACAATGTGAATTTGCATTCAACTGTTTAGGGTTGTATGACTTCAAACATCATGAGGTGTATGCAACCATCAGGGAATATGATATTTTTATTAAAATAGCTGGTGGTAGCTAAAGATACTGGACAGATGGATACATTTTAGTTCATGCACATCATTACAAAATTTCAATATTGTAGCAATCTAACTTAAGGGATGTTTCAATTTGTGTCACTTACTTTGGTATGGAACCTGAACATTTGATGGATTTCCACACTACCCACAATGGATTTTAAATAGTCAGGTTACAATTAAAATTCAGATTTTCAGCTTTAATTGAGGACGTTTAACAGAAGTATTACATTTATTGTGTAGGAGTTAAAGCCATGTTTAGACACAGTCCTTCATTTTCAGAGGCTTAGAAAATCCAGGGTGATTTCACCAGATGCTGTGTGGTGTATCTCTTGAGATACTCCACTTAGACTTTAGTTCAGCTGCCTTCAGTTACTGCTTGTAAGTGGGTCTCTCTGCATTCTGCTTAATTTATCATGGAATAATGAAAGAATAGCCCTCACCTAGCTTGTGAAGCTGAAAGTCTGCATTTCAATTACATCTTAATTGTTTCATTTACAATCCACTGCAGTGGTGCACAGAGGCAATATTACAAATATTATGTTACTGTACAAAACTACTGACTTTAGAGCTCACCTCATGAGTTTTTCTTTCAACGTTTGATTTCCATTCTTTGTCAGGTTTTTTTGTGCCTACGTCGTTAAGGTGACAGCACTGTAAAATACATGACTCACCTTTTGAACTTATAGAGGATAAAGGCGCCAGTAGCAATAAGACCAATGAGGAAAATGACAGCTAGAGTCCAAACACCGGCACTTCCAGCTGCTCCATGGTAGCCTGGATTGATGAGCACACAGTAAAGAATGCATCACATTTCTACAATCAAAGGACAAAAGGTGAAAACACAGCAGAGCACAACACCAACAGACCCGGATGCAGGAAAAAGAAAGGCCCAGGAGTCAAACCAAAGACTAAGCTGGTGATGCTAATTGCATTTATAGAGAAAGCAGGTATATTATTTATCAACGCACCATTCTCTGCCTCTGTAACTGTTGCGTCTTTAGTAATATAACCTAGTTCTTGGAAATAAACCAATAGGATGCAATTATCATTTAAAATACTGTATACATTTACAAACTTCACTTAATATGTACTGAAGTGCAAAATACATGTACCAAAATATACCTGCATTTGGGTCAGCTAGCATCACGAGCACCTGTAGGCCTCCTCGTATCACAAAGCTGACGTTGTTGTCGTTGAAGACCTGAATGATGGCTGGAATACGCTAAAGATGAGATTAAGTGTATTAAATGTAACTGATGTTACTTATAAAAAACAAACTTGCTAGTCTGTGTCTCCACAGAGTAAAACATGCCACCACCCGTGTTCAGGCATTGGATATGTTTATTATCAGTGATCACATACCTTATCTACAAACAAGCTTCTCTTGGCTGGTTTGGTGTCCAGTGGGAGAACATACAGGTTGGCAGAGGTGGGGAGACCTGGTTTGACCACAGTAACTAGGGAATTCTGAGGTACACCTGTAATCTGGGGCCACAAGATGAAAATGCCAGTCATGTCTTAAATCTGCACTAATCCAATAACTGTATAATTCATATCCTACAGTGTTTAGTGTTAATCAGCAAAGGTTAGCATGCTAACTATGATTATATTATTATTATGTGATTATAACATGGACTATCATTATCTAACAGTAATACTTTTATGTTTTGTATTTTTATAGGAGTACCAGACATTAGACTGGACTGTGCGCTATGAAAAGACAAGAAGTTAGGTTGCGTGACACTACCATCCATTCTCTTTAAAGACCTACCTTAGCCAGTATTTTGGTGACCACCTGGCCAATGTCATCTCTCCACTCTGGGATATTTGGATTGAATCTGTCTAGGTTTCTGCTGAAGCTCAGAGGGATGACTTGGAAGTTATCTGCAGGAGCAGTCAACAAGCATCATGGCTATGATTTAAATTGATCAAATAAAACCTAAAATATTATTTTAGCAAATAAATAAAATTAAAAAGAAATTGCAAATACCTACACATTACGCTGTTTGGACTGATGTGTAACACCTTGGTGGGAACATATGTGGTAAAGAAATCAGTCTGCCTATCCATATGTGTATTTTTTTGCATGAACTAATAGAAGTAGTGTAGCTTGTTGAGAAGCAGCATTTCAAATATGTATAAAACTGTGTACAAAAATCACAAAATAATTTGAGCAACATAATGAAACCAAAGCAAAAAGCTAGTTAAAATGTACTTGAGTTCAGACAGTAAAAAAATCCGAGTTAAACTAAAATAAACTCCCTTTATCTTCAAATATTAAAGCTTGCTTATAAATAAAACAAGCACATCTCTTTGTCAAATGAATTCTAACTTGCTAACTCTGATACACCAGCAATAAAATCATGAGATCATACAATATTTTCCAAAGATGGAAAAATGTCAATTCAATTTTATTTGTACAGCGCCAAATCTCAACAACAGGCGTTTTATATTGTAAGGCAGACCCTACAATAACAGGCAGCAAATTTGTCTCTGTTTGTCTCAGTGACTCTTAGACCAGGAATAGCTTTTAAGTTTTGACTTTACTATCCGAACTCTGACTGAAAAATTTAAGAATGTTGAAAGCTCACTCTCAACAGTAGAAGCCGAGATGTGGTTGAAAGCTATGAGAAAAAGCCTACAGTAGGACAAAGATCTGAATTCAATTTTTTTCAGATTTTTCTTAACTACCTTATCCAAAAGAAAGAATGAACATGTGCATTAAATTTAAGCTAACAGCATTGTTTATGTTAGCAAGAATGAATGACCTCTCTGCACTGAAACATACTTGTTATTACAGTTTTTCTCGATTGCTTAAACACTATCTTTTGAACTCAAATTTCAAAACCATAATGCTATTTTTCAAAAAGCACACCCATTTCCCTGAACTATAAACACAGGGGAATTTAGTGCAGGGAAATACCCTGCTTTAATACATGAGTCAGATTTGGTGAACTGTTATTGGAAAACTGTACACACAAATCCCTTTGATTTTCAGTGCTTACGCCATGTAGTCATTTTGAAAGCACTAGCATTCAATGATGTTGACTTAAGTCAGCACAGCTTGAACTCAATTAGTGGAAACACTAAGAGTCAAAATGTATCACACACCAATCAGAAACTTTGAGGGCCAAAGTCAGCTCATCCGGGTCTGAAAGGTCGAGGAGGAGGAGGCGAAGGAGGTCTAGGACATCAGGGAAGAGGAGGTGGAGGAGGAGGAGGCAGAGGAGAAGGAGGTCTAGGACAACAGCGACAAGGAAGGGGAAGAGCTAGGGCAAGGAGACAAGCGGTCTTGGATGAATTTCGAGCCACTTTAGTTGACTGTGTCCTTGTTTATGGTATGACTATGAGGGAGGCTGGGCAACGAGTACAGCCAAATTTGAGTCGCTTCACTGTTGCCTCCATCATCAGAACCTTCAGGGAGGAAAACAGGTAGGTGTAAGACTGTTCTGTACAGTAACTTCAGTAACTTTTGAGTTACTGAACTCAAGTTTTTTGAGTTTCAGTATGTTTCCATTTTTGTCCTGAAAAAGGTTATTTGACAGTTACAGTAAATGAGTGCTTCTATTTTTTTGTAGGACACAGAGGGGACCACCTGGTGGAGGCCGGTTAAATTGTCAGAGGAGCAAGAGAGGGAGCTTGTAAACATGGAAGATGCCACTAATGTAATCCCCCTGCGAGGAGGAGATTGATTGAGGATGATCATAATTTTCGAGGGATAAATGCCATTAGCCTCTCCATATTGACCACATCCTCCGAAAGAACCAATTCCAGATGAAACTGGCATAGATTGGTTCTTTTGAATGATAGTCTGAAAGAGTGAAAAACCAACAAGTGAGTTCTGATATTGTATGAAGTATTGTGTTACATCACAGCATGATAGTTTATGCTGCCATTTGTGCACTCTTAAACTGTGGTTCAGGGTAACTCTATTGTGTTAGTCAGGTTTTAACCTGACCAAAAGGAGACGCATTGGTTGTGTCTTTTGTCTTCATCATGTGAAAAGGTTTTTGAGGGGAAGAACCACAAGCAACATGACTTGCCAGTTCTGGAAATATTGTTTTTAATTTATTGCACCAATGTGTAAGACTATGTTGTAGTGTGTGTGTTTGAGGCCTTGTGTGTTATGTCTGTGGGCAAAATTTGTTTTTTCAGCAAGTGAATGGTTTTGAGTGTAGAGCTTCATTTTGACCTGAAAATACGATGTTTGGGAAATTGGGTGAGACGTTATGGATTTGTGTTTACTGTTTTGAGAATACGAGGCATAGTTTCGAGAAATGTGTTTAACCACTCGAAAAAAATACTGTAATCTCTGGCTCACTTCCACAACATGTCTTTGATCCTGTCCTCCTTCTCTCTCCCCAACCAATCGTGGCAGATAACCGCCCCACCCTGAGCTTGCTCGTAGGGGGTCATATGGGGTTGGGTTTTTCTGACAATAGTGCCTTGAAATGACTGTTGTTGTGATTTGCCGCTGTATAAATAAAATTGAATTGAAGAATTGAATTAAAATGAATATTGTAATTCTATTTTGGCCAACAGACAAATGTAACTTTCTCAGAACCTTTGATATAATAACCTCTTTCTCTTCACCTCTTAGCACATACAAACATACGTTACCGTAAACTCGGACAGTTCTTGTGTCCTGCACCATGGATCGGCTGTTTGTGGCCTGTACCGTGACTGAGACTTTGCCTGTTCCTGGGAAACGAGTCAGAAGGTTGTTCTGCAGAGTCAGGATGGGCTGCAGGAAAAATTCACAGTATTAGTGATAAAAACATGTGGAACATCTGGAAAAACAAAAAAATGGAGGTCTGGAGGTCAGAAATATTCAGAACATTTTTGGGTTTATTTAATAAACCTATGCAATATGAAACCTGCTGTGCATAATAAATTTTGAGACTATTTTAATTCATTGCTATAGTCACTGGGCCACAAATTTGCTCATAGCTTAAATTAAAATTGGTATTGCAATTGTTCCAAGCGAGGAACCCTAACAAGAAACCCCCCATATTGTACTCTGGGTCCAGCAACCTACTGCCTTCTTGCAAGAAGGCAGTGCACAATGTAACTAGTTAATACTTAGCAGCTACACAAATTTTGGTCTCTTTGTCACTGTAAAAAGAAACTGAAAAGTTTATACATATCAGAACATAATAAAAATCATCTGTTCTTTACCAGGTCTTAAAATTAAATAAATAAAACTTCAGGCAAAGTACAAAACATTTCCTATAATGCTGTGTCATTGTTTATTGAACAAAACCTTATCCAAAATGCACAATCAGAGTGTCAAATTTAAGTACACCCTTACTAGTTCCTTGGGAATTAAAAAGATAAGTAGCCACGGGGGGCTGCAAATTAAATGCACGTCATTAATTTAATTCGGGAACCCAACCACGGCCACAAAATCAGATTTTTTTGGCAGTTTTCTGGTCTGGAGGAAGAAGTGGAATAAATTCAAGACATTCTTCCTAGTAGTAGAGATCTTGGGAAATTCACCCCAAGGTTACAGTGCAATGCTCAGAGAAAGTGCAAAAACCACCAAAACAACCAACCAAGCAAAAAAACAATCCAAGAACTACATCTCAGACTCTACAGGCCTCAGCTACCATGTTAAATTCAAGATTTAGAAAAAGACTGAACAAGTACAGTGTGTCTGGAAGGGTTCCCAGGAGAAAGCCTCTTTCTAGAAAGAACACAGCAGCACTCATTATCATTGCAAAATTTTATCTGAACAAACTACAACACTTCAGCAACTGTGTTTTTTGGACATATGTGACTAAAGTGCATATGTTTGGCCATAATGCATAATACATAAAAACCAAACATTTCAGCACAAACACCTCATACCAATTGTCAAACCCAGTTGACAATTAGGTGATTCTTTGGGCTCATTATACAGCAACTTGGCTTAGGCACCATGTAGTCTGCTGCTGCTATTATTTATTATTGTTTGCTGGGTTTTTTGTTGTTGCTACGGTATTTAAACGTAGAATGGGAGGCAGAGCCTTCAGCTTGCAGGTCCCTCTTCTATGGAACCAGCTCTCAGTTTAGATCAGTCTTAGAGATTTCTTTTTTTGATGAAGTTTTAGTTTAGTTTCCAGCATCAGGCCTAAAGTGCTGGGGAGTGCTTCTCATGACACACTGTTTCTTCCTCTTAATCACCACTTTTCACGTTTGTTTGTACACCACTCTGTATTCAATCCTTAGTTACTTAGCTGAACTAACGCAATTTTAATGGAATTCCACAGATTTTACAGTTAGAAATGAATTTATAAATGAATGACAATTGAAGTTTTTCCTTTACCTGCATGCTGTCTCCTATCCACCAGTAAAAGACAGTCAGGTTGGCCTCACTGGGAAGGACAGTAGCAGTGAGATTGACCTCATGGTTTCTCCCAGCAATGGGAACCACTTCTAGGTGTACTTCCTGTAGTGGGGCTACAAGAAATGAAATTCTATTAAAATAATAAGAAAGGGTCAGACTCTACAGGCCTCAGCTACCATGTTAAATATTAAAGTTCGTGTCAGTAGAATTAGAACATTTCTAACTGACAAATAAGAAGTGAAAAATGAAGTGAGATTCAGAACGGTCTCCACCATATTTGGCAAAGCTAGACAGATATGAGAGGAGCGAACCAACTGGCAAAAGATGATTTCATCACGTTTTTTCCCTGCTAGGTATTAATAGAAATTCAGGACAAATGAGTATAGATGTTTGTGACAGGCAGTGTGAGCTTCAGTGATGAGACATCAGCAAAAACTCCACCTCCAAGAAAGAAAATACATTTTAGAGGCTGTCTAATTAAAAGACAAGGAAGTTCACCAGGAAACCCAACCTGTGACCTGGATGTACATGGTAGCCTCATCGTGTCCAGCCATATTCTCAGCCTTCACTTTGACCTTGTAAATGCCTGGATTTTCATAACGGTGCTGGATGGGTTCATCAGTCACAGTCAGGTTCTGGTAAATTGTCCGTACCCCATCACCAAGATCCACCTGATACTTGGTGCTGCTGGTGTCACCCTGTTAAAGAAAGATAATGTTCAACAAACTGAAACTGAATAAATGAGGAAAAAGTAAAAAGAAAACAACTTTTGTCCTACCTGCTCCTGGTGGACAGTGAATGTGATGTCATCCCCAGGTGCCACAGCCAGCATCTGCCCTTTTATGCCAACTCGTAATCCTTTAGGCGCGAGCAGGGGGCAGCTGTGCTTTTTAGAGCTCTGCTGCTTGTTTGGCTCCCCTTCACATGAGTTAGATATCATCTTCCTGTAGCTGAAACACAGCAGAGGACAGAGTGTGAAGTCAGGCGTGCACTCTTACTGAAAGCAAGATTAGAGAGTGAATAACAATGCTGGTAGGTGTGAACTTGAGACAGAGCTGGAGCTGGGTTGGAGAAAACGTAAAATCAACAAGAACAGACCCAGTGCTGGACATGTAGGTCTGTCCTAGGTGGCAGTCTTCAGGTGGTGAATCTGGATCATACCAGAAGTCAGCAATGCAGCGGTCAGTTTCCATGTGTGATTGCTCGAATCCATAATCACTACAAAGACATTTCAGCATCATAAAAATTAATAACTGTTCACTAAGCAAGAAAGTTATGCTGGTCTGAGCAAATACTTGAAAAAGTAAAGGCCTCAAAGATAACACAGCATGAAGTACATTTATATGGATACACCGTAATAACATGGGAATGGTTGGTGATATTAAAGTCCTGTTTGTGGCACATTAGTATATGTGAAGGGGCAAACTCCTCGAGGTGGGTGGTGACCATGGTGGCCATTTAGAAGTCGGCCATCTTGGATACAACTTTTGTTTTTTCAATAGGCCATGTGACACATCAAACTTATTGGTAATGTCACAAGAAAAACAATGGTGTGCTTGGTTTCCACGTAACTTTATTCTTTCATGAGTTATGTACAAGTTTCTCTTTGTTCACAGTCATTGACATGTCGAAGAGGTTAACACGTGAGGAGCGGATCGAAATTGTGTTGATATCTGGTGAACGCAGTAACCGGGTCATTGCAGCAGATTTCAATGCAAGACACCCTACGGGACCACCCATCTCCCATGCTACAGTCAGCAAACTGCTTGCTAAGTTTCGTGATTTTTGCCAAAATGTGGACGCAAGCAAACTGTTACTAATGAAGAAACATCAGTGGCTGTCCTAGCTTCATTCAGCAAGAGCCCACAGCGTAGCACTCACCGCATCTCACTGGAGAGTGGCATTAGTTGAACATCCCTTCGGCGGATATTAGCTTCTCACAAACGGCACCCTTACAAAATCCAGCTACTGCAGCATCTCAACGAGGATGACCCAGATCGGCGCACAGAATTTGCAGAATGGGCAAAACAAAAACTGGAACAGGACCCTCAGTTCACGCAGAAGATTTTGTTCAGAGATGAGGCAAACTTTTATGTGAATGGTGAAGTTAACAAACAAAACCACCGCTATTGGTCTGACACTAACCCATATTGGATGGATCCCTCCAAGACTGTTGGACCAACAAAAGTGATGGTTTGGTGTGGTATATGGGGTACAACGATAGTGGGTCCATTCTTCATCAATGGAAACCTCAAGGCCACTGGATATTTGAAATTGCTACATGATGATGTGTTTCCCTCTTTGTGCACTGAAGCTGGCATGTTCCCTGAGTTTTTCCAGCAAGATGGTGCTCCACCACATTATGGGTGCCAGGTCCGAGCATTCCTAGATGAACAGTTTCCTGGAAAGTGGATTGGTCGTGGTGGCCCGAAGGTCTCCCGATCTGACCCCCTTAGACTTTTATCTTTGGCGCCATCTGAAGGCAATTGTCTATGGTGTGAAGATACGAGATGTGAAGCACCTGAAACTACGGATACTGGATGCCTGTGCTGGCATTTCTCCTGTGGTGTTGCTATCAGTGTGTGAAAAGTGGGAGAAGAAGGTTGCATTGACAATCTAACACAATGCAGCACATTGAACACATTTTATAAGTGGTCAGAAACTTGTAAGTAACTCATGAAAGAATAAAGTTACATTGAAACCAAGCACACCATTGTTTTTCTTGTGACATTACCAATAAGTTTGATGTGTCACATGGCCCTCTTCCTATTGAAAAAACAAAAGTTGTATCCAAGATGGCCGACTTCTAAACGGCCACCATGGTCACCACCCATCTTGAGGAGTTTGCCACCTCACATATACTAATGTGCCACAAACAGGACTTTAATATCACCAACCATTCCCATGTTATTATGGTGTTTTCCATATAAATGGCCCACCCTGTAGTGTGCACAGTGTCCTTTATTTGCATTTATAAACAATACATTTGCTTTTGTTTCCGCATTCTACTTTCAGATACAATAATAGAGGAAATATGATGTAATCTGAAACCAGTTCAGTGCATATTTACCAGTTGTAGTCTTTCTCAGTACACTGGCAGGGTTTGTTGGTCAGAGCTGATGTGTAGCTTTTTCCTTTTATGCAGAATGCAGTGTCCTTCCTCTTCCTGAACGTCCGCTCCTGGCCCATAATGCACTTTTCCTCCTAAGGGTGATAAAATCCATGTGCACACTCTGTAGCCACTTATATGTTTGTACAATCTGATACAACCAAACACAGCTCGAGAGCCATGACCTTAGAAATAGATAATTTCCCTTGGAAACTTCAAAAAGCTAGAATCTATAACACAGCTTAAATCATGTGAATGTGCTGCATCTCTGTGTGAGTCCGTGTGCATTACCTTCTGATCTGTGAACTGCCAGGAGTCATAATCAGACTCAGTGCACTGACGGGGAAAAGACTGCCTAAAGTCCACTTTCACCAGCTCCCAGTCTGACCTATAGCTGATGTGGCCAAACACACTGCAAGAAAACACACACACACACACGCAGTATAACGAAAAAAGCCTTTTTTTGTCGGCACAAAGGAAAGTCTGAACATCAGGCTTTTTTCATTTTTTAGCATCAACACCTAAATGGTAAAGACAGGATATTTCCTTAATGTTCTGCTTGTTTGATAAAACATTAACAACGTTCTTGCTTCCAGCTGTTTGTTAGATTCTTTCCTCTGTGTTTCCTCAGAGTCACTTACACACCTGACACAAACAGCAGCAACTTCATTAATTATTCTAAGACTGGTAATTCACAACATGTGCTTTTCTAAAACACAGAGTGGCAGTTTTAAAATGTAAGTATTTATTTTACAGCATTATTGTGGCATTATTGTGTATGATGCAAGGGGCAACACTGAGATAATCTTTACCTAAACCATCTTGCAGCTTTACAAATGGATTGTATCTCTATTGGAAATGTAGCTCAAGTGATAAAGCCTTTTAGCAAAGTCACAGTTCCCCATCCTTTCCACTAGATGGTGGTGTTCTACAGGAAATCACAGGTGATGCGCCATATTCCCATTACTGAACTCAGCTGTTTACAGTTTTTCTCGATTGCTTAAACACTATAACCAGGCCTCTAAACTAAAATTTCAAAACCGTAACGCTACTGTTCAAAAAGCTCACCCATTTCCCTGAACTATAAACACTATTCCCTGCTTTGACACATGACTCAAATTTGGTGAACTGTTACTGCAAAACTCTACACACAAATCCCTACATTTTACAGTGCTTACACCATGTAGTCATTTAGAAAGCACTAGCATGCAATAATGTTAACTTAAGTCAGCATAGCTTGAGCTCAATTAGCACACAATTAACCAGGTGGAAACACTAGGAGTCAAAATTTAGCACACACCAATCAGAACCTGCGATAGATAGATAAAAGGGCCAAAGTCAGCTCATTCAGGTTTGAAACAATGGATCCAAAGAGATGCAAAGGAAGAGGACGTGGTGGAGAAAGAGGACGTGGTGAAGGAGGTGGAGAACGACGGCGACAAGGAAGGGGAAGAGCAAGGGCAAGAAGACAGTCAGTCTCGGATGAAATTCGAGCCACTTTAGTTCACCATGTCCTTGTCCATGGGATGACTATGAGGGAGGCTGGGCAACGAGTACAACCAAATTTGAGTCGCTTCACTGTTGCCTCCATCATCAGAACCTTCAGGGAGGAAAACAGGTAGGTGTACTTGCAGTAAGACTGCTTTGTACAGTAACGTTTAAGTTACTGAACTTATGTGTCTTGAGTATGTTTCCATTATTTGCCTGTAAAATGAATGTGTGACAGTTACAGTAATGAGTGCTTCTATTTTTGTAGGACACAGAGACGACCACCTGGTGGAGGCAGGTTAAGGCTTTTGTCGGAGGAGCAAGAGAGGGAACTTGTAAACATGGTAATTGCAAATAATGTAATCCGCCTGCAAGAGATTCAAAGGAGAGTGATTGAGGATGATCATCTTTTTCGAGGCATAAATGCCATCAGCCTCTCCACAATTGACCGAAAGAATCAATTCCGGATGAAACAGGCATACCGAGTCCCTTTCGAACGAAACTCTGACAGAGTGAAAAACCAACGTGTGGAATATGTTCAGGTATGAGTTTTGATACTGTATAAAGTATTGTGTACCATCACAGCATGGCAGTTTATGCTGCCATTTCAGCACTCTTGAACTGTGGTTCAGGGTACCGATTGACTCTACTGTGTTATGTGTTTTGCAGAGAATCTTTGAGATTGAAGGACGGCCTGTTCCCCATGAAATAATCTTTGTGGATGAGGCAGGTTTTAACCTGACCAAAAGAAGGAAAAGGGGGAGGAACATAATTGGCCATCGGGCTATTGTAAATGTCCCTGGTCAGCGTGGGGGGAATGTCACTATGTGCGCAGCCATCAGCCAACGAGGGGTACTCCACCGCCATGGCGTACTAGGACCCTATAACACTATGCTTCTCCTTGCTTTTCTTGATGGTTTAAGACAACATATGTTCCAGCTGGACTACAGGGAACCAGCACAGCCAGAGCAGCCTCACTACGTTGTTGTGTGGGATAACGTCAGCTTCCATCGCGCTGCTCTGGTTCGTGACTGGTTTACCAATAACCCAAGGTTTTCTAATATCTTTCTGCCTGCATACTCTCCCTTTCTAAACCCGATAGAGGAGTTATTTTCGGCATGGCGGTGGAAAGTGTATGGCCGAGAACCTTATGTCCGTGTTCACCTCCTTCAGGCCATGGAAGAGGCCTGCCTAGACATATCAGTAGATGCATGCCAGGGGTGGATCAGGCATGCAAGAGGATTTTACCCCCGCTGCCTGGCTGGGGCCAATATAGCCTGTGATGTGGATGAGATTCTCTGGCCTGACCCAGACCAAAGACAAGATGCTGAGGTGGGATAATGTTTCTGGTGTGTGTTGTACTGTATAGTACATGAATGACAATGTGCCACTGTACATACATTGGTTGCGTCTTTTGTGTTTATCATGTGACAAGGGTTTTGAAGGGGAGAACCATAAGCAACCTATTTGTTTTGGAACTATTGTTTTGAATTAATTGTACCAGTGTGCAAAACTCTGTTGTAGTGTGTGTGTTTTTGAGGGCTTGTGTTTGATGTCTGAGGGCAAAGTTTGGTTTTTCAGCAGGAGTGAATAGTTTTGGGTGTAGAGCTTCATTTTGACCTGGAAATAGGATGTTTGGGAAATTGAGTGAGATGTTATGGATTTGTGTTTACTGTTGTGAGGATATGAGGCGTAGTTTCAAGAAATGTGTTTTAGCAATCGAGAAAAACTGTAATCTGTGTGTGTCTGTTAGAACATTTTTAAGCATACTGATGTGACTCAAATCAGTCACTCTGACATATGTTATTGGCTTGCAATCACTTCGTTGGAGTGCCGCGCAAGCAAGACTAATGTTGTCTTTACCAGCGTCGTTAAAAGGTAGTGACAGATGTCTCGGCTGCAGATTCACATATGCTGATGTTCCACTTTTTACCTCTGTTGTTCTTCTTGCTCTTACTTGTTTGATTTGGTCAAATACGGATTATCCTGCTTCTTAAATTTGGAGGATTTTTAAAGCAATTATCTGATTTAAAATTATTCCATGCTGTGTGGTACAGACTGTCAAAAAAGTTTGGATTTCAGTTTTGCTAAGGTAAAATTTGAAGTCTTATTTAGTAACAATTAGCAGGATCTGTGCTAATATTAGCTGATAGCTTACGACATCACCCTCCTGATCAAATATGGTAACCTCTGACTCCAAAATAACGACATGGCAGCTGCCCAAAAATACTTATCTTGAGTCTTTAATCTAATAAGTAGCTACAAACTGTCTATCTTTGTATACAGTCTATGATCACAATACGCCAATTTCAAAATTCTGAAAACCACCTATGGAGGACAAGGAGAAGATCCTGCCTTAGTAATGTGGATGAACGCATGTTTAACATTTCCATCCGTGAGTCTTATCTAGATTTTGTAAACAACATTTTGCTGGGTCACTGCAAACCTTTCAGTGTACTTCAGTGTAAAAATGTTTATTGCTTTATTTGTGTATTAATTCCCACCAGCTGTGGAGTTAATTTAGTTATTTCTTTGTCTACTTTTGAATGGGCGCTCCAGAGCATTAACACTTCTGTTAGTGGACAAACAACAGTCCAATCAGCTCAGTGAACACAAATCAAAACTTATTACAGTTTTTTCTGATTGCTTAAGCACATTTTTTGTAACTATTGGCTAATTTTGCAAAACTCTTCACACAAATAAGAAAACCTGTCACCCAATAATCAAAACATTGTAGTTCTCTTGCAAAAGCAAACACAGCTGGATTAACTCTTCACACCTTCGTAAAAATGGTGTTTCCGTATCAAACAGTACACACAAGCCATCATCTACTAAGCACACAATGCGCCAACTGCACACTGATGGTATGAATACAAAACACATCTGGCTTTTGCTTTCTCTGCGCACAAGGTAGGCTATGTCAGTTTGAGCTCATACTTCTGTCATAGATCCATAAGCATAGAGGGATCCAAACTTCAAGTACTGGTGTTTATTCAAACACATCAAAACAAACACAAGTGTTCATTTCCAAGTATAGGATTATTTGCAATCGCCATAATGACTATATGGGTTACTTGGTCTGCAGTGAACATGCTTCCTCTGCCCCAGCATCTGGTCATCTAGCAATTCTGTAAAGTAACAATTTCAGTATTTTTACATCAATGGTATTGGTGTGTTTCTCATTGGCATATGGCAGTGCTACAAATCTTTGTGCGAAGTGACTGTACTAACCGATTCTCATTTCAAGATGTCCTTATGGTACTTGCTACAGTGTAGCGGCTCGAGTTAGGCTGGACCCGTTGGCCAGCTACCCTCAGGGTCATTCCACGGTTGATGACATGGTCCACTATTGTAACTCTGATGTCATCAGCAATTCTATTTCTTACTCTTCCTACCCTTCCTCTCCCCCTTCCTCGTCTTCCTCTTGCTCCTCCTTGTCCTTGCCGTCCTCTTCATCCTACTTCTTCACCTCCACGTCCTCTTCCTCGGCCTCCTCTACTTCTCACTCTTTCTGCTCCCTCCATTGTACTCCGCACACACAGCTTACCTGTATTATAGTGCTTAGGCTGATTGCAAAGTGAACTAATTATCTAAAAAAGTTTTCACATGTGAAAGTGTGCCAGACAGTTGGCAAATTAGTGTTAATGATAGCCATACATGTGTATACTTTTGCTAGGAGTGTGTTGGAAATTTGGTAATTGAGTGTTGTGCAGTGAATTGTGCCTACAGTTTTGCAAAGTGTGTGTTACAAAATTGCAAACTGAGTGCAAAGCAGTTTTTGTGCTTTTAGTTTTGCAAACTCAGTGAGTGGTTTTGCTATAAGTCTGAATAGTTTTAGAGATTGTGCTACAGGAATCACAGTTAGTGTTTAAGCATTCAGAAAAAACTGTAACAGCTCCCTTTGTTAAACAAACAGAGCTAAGTAGGAGAAAACACATGTTTGTACATTGTTTTCAGGAGAGTTTTGTTGCAGAATGTGATTAGATACAAACCAGTGATGTGGTTTTCTATTATGTTTCTTACAAGTGGTTTAGAAGCAGCAGAATGAGGTGATTTCATGATCTCACAAAGCAGTATGTGCAGTAGAAACCTGCCTGTGCTGTCCTGATATTTGACTGGGTGTTATTAGTATGAGTGGTGGATGAGCTCTACTCCCCACCTGTCCTTGGTGCTAAGTCACTGTTCAAAGACTTCATTACGGGATGGCAGCCTCCGCCATCAAAAATCGAAACTCCGTGGCAAGGATATAGACCCTGGCTAATCTATCAGACATGAGCTGCCCTCAACACCCTTCCTTGGCCGCCGACCCTATCTCGCTGGAGTCAGTTGGATGGCACATATATATGTGTGTGTGTGTGTGTGTGTGTGTGTGTGCGTGTGTGCGTCTGAGTGTGTCTCAGCCCAGAGGCTGTGTGCCTGACATCTCTGATAATGGTGAGTGAGCTTGAATGTTCGATCTCTCCTCCTCATGTGTGTGTGCCTGCGCGTGTATCTGTGCGTGTGTGTGACAATCTCTTTGCCCTTCTCAGCAGATTACTGCTAGGAGTGAGTCTTATCTGTGTGCCAAGGTCTGGAGTCTAAGATGATGTGACAAGTGTCACTCCTGCTAACTTAGAGATGGAGAGATTTGGAGAGAGCGAGTGAGAGAGAGAGAGAGAGAGAGAGCAAGCAAGAGAAGACAGACTTTACGCCTAAAAAGATATGAACGCCTGACATCTGCACCTAAAGCTACCTGCAGTTGATATTCAGTACTCATAGAGTGAGAAGCCAAAGAAATCGAAAACTGTAGTGGTACCAGTTTTCAAGAACAAAAGAGTTATAGTAATTACAGACTGATGAAGATGATACCGATAAGCTATGAATCTGTTGATGGTAGATGTAATATTTTCTTTGAAAGTGCTGATCAGGAAGTACAGAAAAGGTCAGAAGGTTTTGCAAAATGCTTTTGAGGATTTCGAGAAACAATATGATAGGTTGCCAAACTCTATGCTACAGCATTAGGAAGTCAGGATTGGCAGAAATGTACGTGAGGCCAGGACATGAATGAGGACAGGGAGACAGGTGGAATTACAAACAGGTACTGGCTTTGACCCCCTTCTTGTTTACAACAGTGATAGACAAGCTGACAGATGCAATCAGGCAGGAGTCTTTGTGGATAAAGATGTTCACAGTTAACACTGTGATTGTGTAGGGAGGAGTAGGTGGGAGAGCCTGGAAAGGTGGAGGGATACGTTGGAGAGAAGAGGAGTGAAAGTCAGAAGAAGCAATGTGAATGAGAAAGAGTGACAATACAAGGAGCAGAGGTAGTGAAGATGGACAGTTTCAACTAATATGAGGCTGATGCTCAAATTTTTGTTGGGAGAGACCAAATGGACAGTATTAGAAATTAGTATATCAGAGAGACGGCTCAGGTTGAGTACTTTGAAGACAATGTTAGAGAGGCAAATAATGAGATAGTAAAGAGTTTGGACAAATAATGCTGTATATCAAGCTGCCAGGCAGAAGAAAATAAGAGCAATCACAGAGGAGGTCCATGGACCTAGTGAAGGAGGACAAGCAGAGCGTTAGTGTAAAAGATGAGGATGCAGGGGATATGGTGAGACAGAGGAAGGTGATTAGGCTGTGTTAGAGTGTAAAGGTTCTCAGGCCTTGGTTTAGCTCACTGGGATGAGCAGGCGCCCATAGGCCGTTTGGCTGAGAGTGGCAAATCCGAATCTGAATCCGACCCCTGTTCATACAATACTGTCTTTCAAGCTGTATATAAAGAAATGAGGGCTTATGGCTCAAGACTTATGCACAGCACCGTAGACGCTAACTAAGCTGCCTGTACTGCTGTACTAGTCTAAGCCTGCTCAGGATGCGTTCACAAATACTTAGCAGACTATGGGAGTAATATGTCAGCAGGTGAGTATGTAGGGGTCCTCTGCTCCCATCATTCTCTGCTTTAATGTGAAACTGAAGAGAAACTAGGTGCCACTCTCCAAAAAGGGGGACTGCTTTATTGGAAAAGAAAAATGAGCTCCTTTAAATGTACTCTATTACCCGGTAGACCTTTCAGACAACTTATTAAAAACGTATACGAGTACAGGAAGAGTTAAGGATACAATAAAAGGTAAATTGTAGGAGATGTAAGGTATTTAAATTCTTCTCCACAATGCTGAATAGATATGGAATATGAGAGAATATATTGTCAGCTACATAAAGGAAAGTTTGAATTTGTATTTTTTTAAAAGGCACCTAAAATTTCAGACCCTTTTCAGTTAATTTAACTGAACAGTGTGTTTTATCATTCTGGCAGAAGCACTGAAATTGAAATTTTCACTCACGTCATGACCAGGGTCTCATCTCCTGGCTCACTCAGAAGTCCATCGACGAACACGGAGGTGCTTGTAAAGTTGTGAATGTTCCACGTCCGTCCTTCATCAATACTGAACCTGTGGGAAAGGATGAAGTGTTCAGAATCACCAAGACAGAAGCAGAGTCTCATGAAACTGTCTTCAGATATAACAAAAGAGCCTTGCCCTGATGTCAGCAAATGAAATCTTAAATAACAATCAAAATACTAGAAATCAACATTAGACTTATCATTTGGTACTTCTAATGTTGATTTCATTTGGTACTTAATGAATTTAGATTATGTTGCCCTTTATACTGTCTGTCTAAAACCTGCGTGATTAGCACAACTAGCTAAATGCTGAATACCTAGTGCATCCTAGAAAACTGGTGTATCCACTTCATGGTGTAATTTCAGTTTATTTTCAGTACAGTTTCTCACATTGTCCCTCTGTTTGGTTCAGAAAGCTATCAGATGTTAAGGTAACTTTTTCAGCTCATAGCTAGCTTGTAGCTATTGTTTGCCATTGTTTACGGGCCTGGCAGACTCACTGAAATTATTAGTTCTTTAAACCAACTGCAATATGGATAAAATTATTTATCAGATACTAAATTTTATGTACCGTTAGAATCAATACAGAGCACATGTACTGTTTTATATTTGAAATGTAGCTCTGTTAAAACATTTCTGAATTAAAAGTATTATTGTCTTTTGAGATAAAAACAACTAAGATTTGTGTAATTCATTTTTGAAAGTAATCGCATAAAATTTTGGCAAAGCCATGGAAATATGGTTATGATCAACTACCTAACATTCATATTAGGTCAAACAATACTTTGTTTGCAGAGTCTTGACATGTTTTCTATGTGGGATAAATGGTAAATGGTAAATGGCCTGTATTTGTATAGCACTTTACTCGTCCCTAAGGACCCCAAAGCGCTTTACATATCCAGTCATCCACCCATTCACACACACATTCACACACTGGATACTGCACACATTCTTACCAACAAAATGCTTATTTTATCCCATTCTGTTGGTTTTTGTCTTTTGCCCTTCTCCCCCGTCCCTCTTCTCAGCTGTTTCTCTTTCCCTCTTTCTTTCTCCCCTTCTTTCCCCCAGTCAAGTCTGTCCCATATTCAGTAAGTGAAAATAAAATAAACAATAAAAGGTGAATCAAATGGACCATTACGGCAAGGCTGGGGTGGTCAATTTGGTAAAGTAAATCCGTTGGGCATCTTTCTTTGCCTTTAGACAACAATTCTGATGGCAAAAGAGCCAAACGGGACAGGCAAAAAAAAAAAAAACATACAAAAAGTGATTGCAAAATGTTTGATATTCTAAACATGGGAGCAGCTAGGTGCTTTCCATAGCTATGGTCTTTCACCAGAATTATCTTAGTGAGATAATAAGGTGGCTGTAGCTTAGGAGGCAGAGCAGATCATCTGCTAGTCAGAAGGTTGGTTCTTTAATCCAAGGCTGCCAGACAAGATACTGAATCACACAATGAGTGAGGAGTTTGAACTTTAGATTAAAAAAAACCCCCAAAAGCTTATGCAGTAGAAAACTGTTCAATTTAAAACTGGTTAATATGAGATGAGGGTGTACCTTTTGATTTCCTTCATGTTCACTTCAATTCAATTTTATCTATATAGGGTTATAGACAACAATAGTTGCCTCAAGGCATGCCATGTTGTAAAAACCCTACAATAATAGATACCCCCTCATAAGCAAACTCTTGTGACAGTGGGACAGAAAACTCAATTTTTAACAGAATGAAATATACGTTTACAACAGATATTTTTAGTAGGTTAAATGAAACATCATTCGAAAGTCATGGAAATTCATTGGTAAAAATGTGTATAAGAACTGTGTAATCTGTTTTTTATAAGTAAAACTATGTAGTGCCAAAATGCACATACATAACAAAGTTGGATCACTGAAGTTGTCTATACATAGAAAATTGACAAAATATAATTCATTGCTAATTAAGTGCTTTTTATGCTTTTAGTCACAATGAGATCCTTTTTGTGAAACTCAAATGTCTGTTATTCAAGTTTTCTTTAGTCCTGTCTAAAATGAGGTTTGTGAAGCAAGCAAGAAGAGCCATCTGCCCAGCTTTATTTACTGTGCCGACAACTCATGCCATCAACAGTGGCAGCAGTACTGAATAAGTGTGACTGTGTGATGGAGAGGGATCAATGTTGAATCGAGCAGTGTGTGGCTCGCTCTGCGGGCTGTGTTTTAACGATGTCCTAACAAGGAGTGCAATAAGATAATCACTGGGTAAACAGGCACTGTGAAAGAAAAACAGAATGGATATACAAAGCCATCAAAGCTAGGCCTTGCTAGGCCTTTTTATGCGTCAAACAAAGGGTTCTCTAATCTAACAGTGTGTGAAGCCACTTTCCAAAGGCAGAATCAGTTACGTCTTGGGGCCTTTCAACTTTAATTCCTTAAAATTGATGAATCAAGGAGTACTGAGGTGTGAATGTAAGCAGGCTATGAATTTCACTCAGACTCTGTTCCTTCATTTCTACTCACTACTTCTTGTAACATCTGACGTGTACAACCAAGCGCAACATCATGAAAGACTTCTGACAGTTCAAGTTTTATTATCTACAGGACAAAGACACTAATGGGCACCACCAAGAGAGTTCTTGGCATTAGAACAAGAAAGCAGAATAAAACTGCCAAGGGGACGGTTCGTCCAAATTCCTTGCCTCTGAGTTTGGTCATTTGGATTAACTATAAAAACATTTGCCCTTCAAAGTGATCAGACAGCAGATCACAGGTAATTCAAGGCATGCTGAGACCCTAAAAGTCTTTCACCAGAATGATTTTGTTATTTATCAGTAATAATGGTATGAGTGATATGGATGAGTGAATAGTAAATGAGGCGCTAAAGGCTCTTTTAGACTTTGGTTCATTTGACCGAGGAAAGAAAAAAGACATTGCTATCTAACAAAACACATAGTTACATAAAATGAGGCATAACGCAGTGACTAGACAGGTTTAGAAGAAGAAAGAAGAAAGTGTGTACATTATTGTACTTTATTGAGCCCCGTGGGGAAATTGCTCTCTGCATTTAACCCATTCACTCAGTGAAGCAGTTTAGTGCCATCATCCTGCATGATCAGTTCTTATCATAGTAACTAAATATGATATATGCAAATAGCACGAACTGCTTTTTGTCAGCTTTCTATACGTATAAATACGATCCCTAAAGACCATGGAAACTTTGACCAGATGGCAACTGATGATGGACTCGTTGAGCAATAATGCCTTTTTTCTCTTTTAGAGTTATTCTTTTTATAATAAAGAGCTTTATGTCTGTGAAGGTTCTCAGTCATCCAGGTCATTGTAGTCAAAGGAGCTTGCAAAGAAAAGCGTCCTAATTACTCCAAGTTTGTGTTCCAGAGGGTGATGGGAGTCAAAGAGGAGGTACTGGTCCGTGTGTGTGGGCTTCCGGTTCTATGTTAAGGTTGCCGTTCTCTTCAATGTGCACAGCGCAGTCCAGGAAAGGCAAACAGTCGTCCTTTGTGTCTTCCCTGGTGAACTTGATGTTTTAATCCACAGCGTTAATGTGCACAGTGAAGGATTCCACTTCTTGTGTCTTGATTTTGACCCAGGTGTCGTCTACATATCTGTACCAGTGGCTGGGTACTCTTCCTTTGAAAGAGCCAAGAGCCTTCCTTTCCACTTCTTCCATGTAAAGGTTGGCTACAATAGGTGACACGGGGGAGTCCATGGCACAGCCATGTTTTTGTCTGTAGAAGCCTTCGTTGTATTTGAAGTATGTTGTGGTAAGGCAGAGGTCTAACAGTGTGCAAATCTGATCGGGTGTGAAGTTGGTCCTGTCTTCCAAGGAGCTGTCTTCTTGTAGTCGTTTTCTGACAATCTCCACTCAAAAGGAAGCACTCAAAACGTGCGGCAATCCTAAATGGGCGTTCTTAAAGTCAGCAAAGAGGCACAGAAAAGAAGATCAGACACCAGCGAGGGAGGATAAGAAGGACAGACGCAACAACATTGTCATCCTCTATGTAGCCGGTGTATCAGAAAAACTCAGGAGAGTTTTCTCCAAGCATGACATCCTGGTGCATTTCAGACCCAGCAACACACTCAGACAAAAACTGGTTCACCCGAAAGACAAAACGCCAAAACACAGACTTAACAATGTGGTGTATGCTGTACAGTGCAGCGAGGAATGCCCAGACCTCTACATTGGAGAGACCAAACAGCCACTTCACAAGCGCATGGCACAACACAGAAGAGCCACCTCCACAGGACAAGACTCAGCAGTCCATCTGCATCTTAAGGATAAAGGACACTCTTTTGAGGATGCCAATGTTCACATTTTGGACAGAGAGGACAGATGGTTTGAAAGAGGAGTGAAAGAAGCCATCTATGTCCACTGTGAGCGACCATCTTTGAACAGAGGCGGTGGTTTACGACACCAACTGTCTGCCATCTATAATCCAGTTTTGAGTTCCCTCCCCAGACGCCTTAACGCCCACTCACATCCTGGGCCATCTGACCTCAGGAATTCGCATGATAAGGTGGGGCCAGGTTTCACAATGAGCTCACCCGAAACCCTGGCTGATTGGGACCCACACCCATTTTCACACCTTGGCTCAGGCGATTAAAAGATCATCAATCAGGGGGTCCTTTTGTCCCTCTGTGGGGGGATACTCCCACTAGGTTTAAATCTGGGACTCTCCCCCATTTAACCTTAGAACTGAAGAAGCTTCTCGGATGAGAGGTGAAACGTCTTCAAGCAACTTAAAGAAGTCCAGACGCTTTTCTTTGCAAGCTCCTTTGACAATAAAGAGCTATAATTATATCTGTGTGGCCTGGCTTAACCTCACAGAGACAAAGAAGCAAAGCTGATAAAAAACAATGGGTAGAAAGGAGAAAGACCCTCCTACTCTCCTGGCAGAGGTCCGAAGGATCTTCTAGGAATCACTCAACCATCCATTATCTGTTGCTCTCTAAGGCTCTCAGTGTAAGTTACCACACCACCTTACCCCAGTAAGAAGAAAACCTCTTTTATTGTACAGAAAATCCAGGGTTAACCCTGAAGTGAAAATTCTGCTCCCTCATTCACCAAACTAATTAATTATCTCGTTTCCATCTTTTAGTAATATGAACTGAGAAAAGTCAAGCGTGCAGCTGCCAAGATGCCACTTGCCACCAGTTTGGCCATATTTCAGAGCTGCAATATCACTGGAGTGCCCAAAAGCACAAGGTGTGCAATACTCAGAGACATGGCCAAGACGACCACCACTGAACAAGACACACAAGCTGAAACGTCAAGACTGGGCCAAGAAATATCTCAAGACTGGTTTTTCTAAGGTTTTATGGACTGATGAAATGAGAGTGAGTCTTGATGGGCCAGATGGATGGGCCCGTGGCTGGATTGGTAAAGGGCAGAGAGCTCCAGTCCGACTCAGACGCCAGCAAGGTGGAGGTGGAGTACTGGTTTGGGCTGGTATCATCAAAGATGAGCTTGTGGGGCCTTTTCGGGTTGAGGATGGAGTCAAGCTCAACTCCCAGTCCTACTGCCAGTTTCTGGAAGACACCTTCTTCAAGCAGTGGTACAGGAAGAAGTCTGCATCCTTCAAGAAAAACATGATTTTCATGCAGGACAATGCTCCATCACACTCGTCCAAGTACTCCACAGCGTGGCTGGCAAGAAAGGGTATAAAAGAAGAAAAACTAATGACATGGCCACCTTGTTCACCTGATCTGAACCCCATTGAGAACCTGTGGTCCATCATCAAATGTGAGTTTTACAAGGAGGGAAAACAGTACACCTCTCTGAACAGTGTCTGGGAGGCTGTGGTTGCTGCTGCACGCAAGGTTGATGGTGAACAGATCAAAACACTGACAGAATCCATGGATGGCAGGCTTTTGAGTGTCCTTGCAAAGAAAGGTGGCTATGTTGGTCGCTGATTTGTTTTTGTTTTGTTTTTGAATGTCAGAAATGTATATTTGTGAATGTGGAGATGTTATATTGGTTTCACTGGTAAAAATAAATAATTGAAATGGGTATATATTTGTTTTTTGTTACGTGGCCTAATAATTATGCACAGTAATAGTCACCTGCACACACAGATATCCCCCTAAAATAGCTAAAACTAAAAACAAACTAAAAACTACTTCCACAAACATTCAGCTTTGATATTAATGAGTTTTTTGGGTTCACTGAGAACATGGTTGTTGTTCAATAATAAAATTATTCCTCAAAAATACAACTTGCCTAATAATTCTGCACTCCCTGTATACAGACAGTGTGCTAGAGTCTTCTCATTTCTCAGCCTGCTGCCTTTTCATAATTAGCTGATATGAATGCCTTGTGAGAGCTACAGAGTGTAAAAAAAAAAAACTCATTCAAGTTTGAGTGAGTGTATGAGGAGCTGGGGAATTATCGGAAATGATTTGAGGGAGTGTGTGTGTGTGTACAGTCACTTATAAAAGTCGAGATGCACTCTTCAAGTGTCTGTGAAATGGCATGGCTTTGATGCACACAGTTGTAGCTATCTTACCCCCGCTTGGGAACATGGTGTAATCATTTTGGAGAGTCAAAGGCACTACAGAATCTGGGAACAAGTCATATTTTCAGGATTTGGAAAGATAGTATGGAGTGTATAAATTTGGAGGACTTTATGAAGAAGCATTTCAGGTCAAGAACAGTTCTTAATATACAAGTACTGACAACCTACCCAGTCCTCCACCTATACTTGTTTACTAATATATTTTTCCTTTTCTTGCCATTATACACTTTTTTGTCATCTTTGCTTGCTGTGTGTGATAGGTTAAACCAGGCCACAGACTTACTGAAAGCTCTTTAATATAAAAGGAATACATTACCCCTAAAAGAAAAAAACAATCACATTACTTCCCTAATGTGAAGTAAAATAAAATATATTCCAGTTTTTACCACTAATGACTACCTTCTAAAGCAGTTAATAGGAGAAGTTCACATTAAACTATGAAGTATAATACCAAGGTTCAAAAGAAAACTTTCTAAGATTAAAAAAACAAACAATGGGACTGGACAAAATCATAATGTTGTCTCTCACATGTACACAGAAGAAATACTTATCCTCAAGAGTTTCACTTCTAGGTAAAAAAGGTTAATAATAAATCTTAATAGTGACGCTTATAAATACAACTTACACTTTCCAATACATTACTGTTCAGAAGTTCAGAAGTATGCCAGATGACATACAAAGCAGAAAAGACACCATTCAAAGGCTGACCATGAACTGCAGTGTCCCAGGTTTTAGGATCATTTTTCAGGGTGCACTGTATATGCAATTTATAGCACAGCAAAGTACTGTGGATATAGAGAAAGGCTGCATACTAATGTATAACGGATAAAAATGTGTTTTGTGTGTGGTATAAAAATGTTGTTGTTGATAATTCTTCATAATGCAATCAGTAATTTTGTTTATAAAGGGCAGTATTTTCCAACTTTTTGGAGCCACAGCACATATTTCACATTAGAAAAACCACACCACCAAACAAAAATGTAACAAAAAACATATTGATAATTTTCTTACGCGCACCAGGTATAGCGGAATTGGCTTGGTTTATCCTCAGTATACCTTTTTACGTTCTTCTGACCACTACTCAAACATTGATATAGGCGTTCTTATATATGCAGCTAGCATGCTGAAAAGGCAAGTGTTTTTAGTTGTCTCTAGGTCTCTGTTCTCCATACCTCATGAACACCTAATATGCATTACATGCATTACACCAAGTCAGCAAAATATTCAGATTCTTCACATTTCCAGGGCATTGAAAAGTGGAATGCTGTCAAAGCTGTTTGCCTTTCTGAATAATGCACAATCACCCCTTTGATATCTGGGTTTAGGCTATAGGAACGTGGGCCTGTCACTCCAAACTCTCCAGATGTTTACACCTGAAAAGAACCCCTTGCTGTCACTTTTAAATACAGTAGCCAACTTTAATTTTCTAACTTGTAGGTTTAATCATTTGCAGGGGCAATATTTTTACTTCAACCACATAACAAAGTATTTTTCAGAGCCTAAACCTAACCAGGTGTAGTGTTACTTAGACTATCAACAAAACATGAATGAAAACCAAAGGAAGCAAAGTTTAAATACACAGCTACAAAAAGGATACAAAATAAGATGTACTGCACTAATCCACTAATGCCAGTGCTGCTTCATCTATTATTCATGTGCACGATATTTCAGCAGTCAAGGCGCATATGGAAAGGGTATATCTGGCACCTCTTTAAAGACATTCATATCAGAATGTCAACAGGCTGGCAGTAACTGATGCTTTGGGAGGGATCACCTAAAATAATATAGGAATAAAACCAAACTTTCATGGAAACAAGTCTCAACTACAAAAAAGAAAGGAATAACCTTTAGACCTTTATTATAACATTGCTAGTTAATATGGTTAAGTGGCATGCATTATTTTTCCATTGAAGGTATGATTGATTATAATAAACTAGTTTGCAAAGAGTAAACTTTGATTTGGCTTTGGCATTTGTCTGGCAGATGCACATTACCCTGCCATGCCAGCTAAATTAAGCATGAAAATCAAGCTTGGATATAGAATTATAGCTTTAAAAAGGCTACATAAGGACTTGCAGGACTGAAAAATTATCCTTTTTTCTAAAAGTCTGTAAATGTGACCGGCAACTTAAAGAACAAAATTGTATTTTGTCATAATAATAATAATAATAATAATTATTGTTGTTGTTGTTGTTGTTGTTGTTGTTGTTGTTGTTGTTGTTATTATTATTATTATTATTATTATTATTATTATAGGGTCTTTATGTTACAATATAAGGCATCCTTGAGGTGACTGTGTTTTTGATTTGGCACCATACGAATAAAACTTAAAATTGGAAAATTGAACAATAATGTTTAGTGTGTGGCTCTCACTCTTAGTGCTATAACATAGACGTGAAAGTGAGAATTTTGGGGGGGTCAAGGAATTCATTTCTGACTCCAGAACAAACTATACAAAAGGAGTGAGTCTTGGAAGTAAGAAATATCAGATTACATTATTTTGATTTTACATAATAAAGTGGTAATAATGAACATTCACACTTCTATTACTTAAGAAGTTCCCTTTTTACCCAAGCCAAAGTGAGGGAAGAATGTCAAGGACTCTGTTCCTATCCGAAAAGTCATTTGATTTAAATTTGTGATAAATGCTTTTCTTTTTTCTTTTTTTTCCTGAGCACTGTCTTATCTATGCGCCCTCATTATTTGATCCTTATTTATTAAGGTCAGTGAGATATTATCTTGCTGAGGTAGAAACTGTATTTGTGAACTAAGGGGAAGGAGAGAGAATCGTTTTTAAAAAATTCAAGGTACCGTACCAGAAATCGAAACTTTTTCAAAATCTACAAGTATGCAATTATACTAAGCAACATTTATATAAGAAATGCACCCAAAACATAATACTTTGCAGGGGTTGTTACATTTGCAAAAACGGTATAAACATCTCAATTCAACGTCTGCATAACAATGATCGCATGGCATTTTGAACATCCACTGACTGACTCTACATTGGAGTGAGTGTTTCTTTACTGTTAATCATTTTTACTTTTGTCTCCCGTTGATTTAACATCTCCTTGATTACTTCGTTTTTTTCCATTTTGTCAGTCATGCATATAAAACTAGGGCTACAATTAAAAGCATACTTATTGATTGACTGTCACAGGCTTCTAACGGATGATCACTGCTACCAGTGAATTTCAGAATAAATCATTCCATTAACTTTCATTATATTGATTATAACTGATTTTGGTGACACTAAAAGGCTTTAATAAGAAGCCAATCATGAAAAAAATCACACTCCATTAAACAATGTCTTATAGCAGCAGCAAGGAGTAAGCATTACTGTCTTTGTCTGTAATCTTACTTGAGTATCTTGAGGGGAATCGAGGTATCTTTGATGGCAACGATGACACCACCGTGGTCCAGATACAGGATATGATGCTCCTCCTCAAACACCTTTCAAAAGCAACATATTTAGAAATAACAAAAGGCATGACAGTCAAAGGCTAATAAACAATTTGAAATGATAGATATAATATACTTTTTTATCCTCTCAGATTCTCCTCAGTGGAAAGCTGAAATGGTGAGGTCAGAATGGGAAGAGTGAAGCAGTATAAAAGAAGAATTAAGATAGAGGATGTGTACCTGTCTCCACGTCTTTCCGCAGTCTGAAGAGATATACATTTCTTCCTTATACTCTACTAGCTTGGAGCCCAGGTTACCTGAAGGCACAATGAGGAATGGAGAATTTTATCAGGCATGAAGTGAGCCTTCATGTGGGGCAGGCAACAATAATGGATTCAAACTGTGTTAGGGATGCTAGAAAGGGAATAACTGAAGAGACAAAGTCACAAAGGTTGAGCGCTCCTCGAGAACTTTTTATTGCTGTGTGTGGGGTTTTTTTGTTTGTTTTTTTTACATTTGGCCAAAAGGAGAGAATATGTTTGAATTCTGAATCTGCCAAAATTAGCTAAGATATAAAAAAGGATTTATCTCTTTCTCTGATCAAAGCTGGAGGCGTATATTTGAATATCGGAATAGATTTTCTGATTTAGTAAAGTTACGCTTTAAACCCGAATATCTTAAGGGTTTAGAGTTTGTACTTCTTTTTTAAATTAAAATGTAGCTACAATGTGTGTGCTTCAGTAACACGTCACTAATTTTAATAACTTTTTTGGTAATGTTGTTGCTATAAAGTTTCCAGACAACCAGTGAAGACCCCAACAGGTTATACAGACGTATGATGTATGTTTTGTGAAAAATTAATTTAGCCAATGAAGATGTCACCCACTGGTTTCTGGACTAATTCGGAAGGTTAAAGGTTATTTTTTGGTTATTTTTTTCAGATATCAGTGGAAGAGTGCTGGAGAAGTGGGCAGCCCTGGTACCTCCTAAATAAGAGTCCACGTATTTAGGAGCCAGGTTAAGGCAGGTACTTAAGGGGCCAGGATGTCTCCTTCTCCAGGCCTCTGTCATCTTCCCCCAACCTATGAGGGTCATACACGATTCCAGTAAGGACTCGAGGTGGTATACCGTAGGCTATGGTTATAGGGCCATACACAGTCCAAAATCAACCAGAATCGGGTTTGCCTCGGGAATTTGGTTGAAGCATGGTGGGTGAGTATTAAGTGTGTGAATGGGAATGTGCAAATGTAGTACCACTTAAATTAAATATAAGTGCAAAACAATGACTACAACTATGCCTTACAGTATGCATCCACTGATTCTAAGTACAGATTGGACAGAATAATAAGTTAGTGGGGCAATATCTGACGGTGTGCTCTGAATGCTGATGTGAGGTCATGTGATACTGTAGAGAGGGACACTTGTGTTGGTGAAGAGAACACCAGTTGCTGGTGGTGAAGAGCTGCTGGGAAATGGCTTTTCAGGCAGCCCATTACAAACCCATACCTGGCCTGTAAACTATGAAAAGAATAGGCCTGATTTTACTGGCATTTGTGCTAGTGCAACACTAGCATTTGTGCTATTGTTGCCTATCCTGTCCTGAATGCCAGCTGGTTAATCCAGTGTCTATGCCAAAATCACCTCGACACCTCCTAACCCTCATGGAAGTCCCAGTCAAGTGTATTATTATGAACTTACACAAGGTAAGAGCTTTATTACAGGGGACCAAGTCAATTCAAATGAACTTATTCTGCTCTACATAAATAGACAAGAGCCTATTTAGGTCACACATATTCCCAAGTGGGGATTGTTTATTATGAAGTTGTGTGAACTGACAGAGGCAGAGCAACTTAGATTTACCATTTCAACTTCCTAAAAGCATGGAAGAAGGCGAAGCTTGTGTCTCTGGTGAGCTAGGTGAACGTGCTTCCCTGTGATAACCATCTCTCACCGGCTGAGAGTGCATATATAGCTAAGTTGCAACTGAGCTATATCTGATGCGTTTTTTCTCTGGGGCCAGGTTGCACTAACCTCATAAAGTATATTTTGGTAACTTTCCCAAGGCTGTCAGTTCAGTTACAACCCTATAGGCTGCAAAAACACCAAAGCAAAATGGTTCTCAAAGAATTGAAGGCAATGCTGGAGATGGGGCATATAAGAGTCACTCAGTTTCTGATATAGTCCCATTGTTCTTGTTGTGGTTGTCTAAGGGTGGGCCTAGCTTGGAGAGCATGGCACACCTTGATGCAGCTCAGTGTCCTGTGGTAACTGTGGGCAGGGATAGCTCAGTAGGTAGAGTGGTGGCCCCATGATCGGAAGGTCGGGGGTTCGATTCCCCTGAACAGCTACCCTGAGGTACCCCTGAGCAAGGTACCATCCTTACACACTGCTCCCTGGGCGGCCAATGGCTGCCCACTGCTTCACTGAATGAATGGGTTAAATGCAGAGAGGAATTTCCCCACGGGGATCAATAAAGTACACTTTTTCTTTTCTATATAAATAAAATTCAATTCAAAAACTATACTGTGTGTCTTTGTTTCTGTGAGAGTTTTTTTTTTTTAAGCAGAAATGGGCTTTAGTAGAAAATCAAAAGTGTGACTTAAATGGCTTGTTTTCTCTTTTTCACAAACAGACACAGGCAGCTTACTCAGTGACTTAATTTCATTTTCAAGCCTTTTTTGCTTTCTGTCAGCAATGCCCCCACAAAGACAAATATAGTAAAGTATCCAATAAATAAAATTGCTGGCAGTTTAGTAAACTCCACCTTGTGTAAAAGTCCCCAGGCATGAAGCAGTGTGGCAGCAGTTTTATACTCCACCACTGCACAGACAGAAAGGAACAGCCAAAGCTTTTCCCTTGGTAAATTAACTGTATTTTTTCTCTGGAGGAAAGGGGTTTTCTTGCCTAACCATGCAAACTCTTTACATAAATACTGTGCAAAAATCTTGAGCCACACCTTATTTCTTTATATTTTGATAGGAAAATGGGAAATTGCTGGGAAATACAATATAAAAGAAAAAAACCTCAAATTTGTTCAGTTGTAACAAACTTTATTCACCTTTATTCTTCAGCACAGCCTGAATTCTCTTAGGCAAGCTTTCTTTTTGTCATTCCTTTAAGTTGTCTTCAGGAATAGTTCTCCTTGATTCTTGAAGGACATTCCAAAGATCCTTTTGAGATAGTGGCTGCTTTTTCTCTGTTCTCTGCTAAGATGACCCCACACTGATTCAGTTACATTGAGATCTTAGCACTGGGGAGGCCAATACATGACTGGTAACGTTTCATCGTGGTTTTTTTATAATTAGGTATGTTTTTACTGCATTGGCAGTTTGTTTGGAATACTTGTTACACTGAACAACAAAGCCATCTGTGATGGTTTGGTACTGAATTTCAGTCAGTGGTGTTGGAGATCTTGTCAAACCTGATGAACTTATGAATACAGAAAACACTGTCTGATTTTGATCTGGCTTGCAATATCAAAAGTGCCTGGAAAGCAATTGGCTAATGGCCAATCATTTTTCAGCCCGATAATTATCCCAAACCCACTTCCAATGCTGTAAAAATATACCTGGATAGAAAAACGCACAGTTGAACACTATCACACATGGAACCCAGAACTTAACATTACTGAAGCAGTGTGGGAAAGGAAAAAAAGGCAGCGAACATCCTTGGAGAGTTTAGGCTGTGCGGAAGAATAAAGGTAGTCATCTCGAATCTTGACTTTCAAGCTAGACAAAATTGTACAAACTCTGGGTTTTGCCTTTTAAATTATATTTACATGATATTGTATTTGTACAGGTTTCAATAGATCGCTACATTGGCAAATGAAGACTCAAGACTATTTCATTGGATGGATGGCATGGATAGACTTTTCCATCTCACTTTATATTAGGGGCTTGCTGCTGTACTGCTTCCATGTCACTCTACCCATCCTCCTCATTCACACCAGCCCTTTGCATGTCCTCCATCACAGCATCAGCAAATCTTCTCTTTGATCTTCTTCTCTTCCTCCTGCCTGGCAGAGCTATATTTAATATTCTTTGTCCAGTATATCCACTATCCCTCCTCTGCACATGTCCAAACCATCTCAGCCTTGGCTCTTTGTCAACCTGAGCTGTCCCTCTGATACACCGATCTACTCTGATATACTGTAAGTTTCGGGCTATAAGGCGCTACTTTTTGCACAAGCTTTGAACCCTGCGGCTTTTAGTCAGGTGCGGCTTTTCTATGGATCGTCCATGACTTTTGTGATATCGTAAGACGATTGTTTTGGTTGTTCCGCTGTTGTACGGCACTACGTTGCCTGGCGGAAGGGCATGTGATCAGACACACAAGAGTACAAGGGTAGAAGAGTGGTAACACTGGTCACATGTCCGTCCGCCAGGCAACGTAGTGCCGTATGAAGTAGCGCGAAAAACAAACTTGATTAGCAAGGCTCTCAGCGAGGGAAATAGAGCTGCTGCACGTACCCTTGGTATAAACGAATCAATGGTGAGACGCTGGAGACGCCAGCGTAAAAAACTAGCTCAGTCCAAAAAGACGAAAAAAGCTTTCAGAGGAAATAAGAGCAGATGGTTTAAACTTGAAGACTGGATGAACACACAGAGAGCAAACGGGCGAGGTGTTTCAACTGTGCAGATCTGATTAAAAGCCAAAACAGTCGCCAACGAAATGAAGATAGAAAATTTCAGAGGTGGGCCATCCTGGTGTCACAGATTTATGAAACGAAAAGGACTGTCCATCAGGGCACGGACGACGGTGTGTCAGCAACTCCCTTCCGACTACGCAGAGAAAATAACAAACTTCCGCAAATTCACACTAAGAAATAAAAACAAATGTATTCCATCGGACCGGATGAGATCATAAACATGGATGAAGTGCCGTTGACGTTTGACCTGTTAATAAGCAAGGTGAATCAACCATCACGGTGAGAACCACTGGCCATGAGAGAACAAATTTCATTTGTGTGCTGGTCTGCACAGCATCAGGGTTTAAACTTCTGCCAATGGTGATTTTTAAGCGAATGACTGTGCCAATAGAAAAGATCTCTGCTAAAGTCAACAAGAAAGGGTGGATGGTGGAAAGCGTAATGAAGGAGTGGCTGCAAGAGTGCTATGGGAAGCGACCTGGAGGATTCTTTCCCCCAAAAAAAGCGTTGCTTGTTTTGGACAGCATGAGGGCCCATATCACAGATTCTGTGAAAGCAGCCATTAAGAGCACAAACTCGATTCCAGCTGTGATTCCTGGAGGCACAATGAAGCACCTGCAGCCACTCGACATAAGTGTGAATTGTGCGTTCAAAGTAGCACTACGCGTTCAGTGGGAGGCGTGGATGATGAGCGGCGATAAATCATTCACCAAAACTGGTTGCATGCGAAGAGCAAGTTTTGCCCAAGGCTGTCAGTGGATTCTGACAGCATGGAGAAGTGTGAAAACATCCACGATCACCAACAGATTTTGAAGGGCTGGACTGCTGCGTGATGGAGAGGGGGACACCGCCATGGCCCTTCAGAGGGTGTTCAACTCCGACACTGACAACGAGGATTTCTTTGGTTTTGAAAGCGACAACGAAGGAGAGAAGCGGAGAGTGGATGACGAAGCCATCCTAAGCCTGTTTGTTTCCGACACTGGAGAAGAGGACTTTGGTGGTTTTAGTGCGCAGGAAGAAGAGAAAGATGGTGGTGAATGACTGACTTTTCTTCTTGTTAAAGCTGTGTCACTGCACCTGAGCCTAAAAGGTAGGCCGAATCTATTTTTCTGGTGTGCTGTAGGTCATTGTTATACACTACATTTGTTACTCGTTTATAAAGCACAGTACATGTTTCGTACTTGTAATTACCTGTACTTGTATATATTAATCAAAGGGATGTGTTCCCAAACAGCCATCTCTTTCCTGATAATCCCCTTTGTGCATATTCTCTTACATATGGTAAGTAAACATTAAAACACCTGCGCCTTTCAGTCAGGTGCGGCTAATGTATGTACAAAACAGAATTTTCCCCTGATTTTAGCTTGTGCAGCTAATATTCAGGTGCGCTTTGTAGTCCGGAAAATACGGTACTCATTTCTAATCTTGTTTATCCTGGTTACTCTCAATGAAAACCTGCTCCCTACTCTCACTATAGATCAAAATGTTGTCTGCAAACATCGTAGTCCACAGAGACTCCTGCCAGACCCCAACCTGACTCAGACCTCAATCACCACAGAAAACAAGAAGGGGCACACAGCTGATCCTGGATTTAATACCACAGCCACCTTGAACCCCTCTGTAATTCCTATGACACATTTTGCCATTGTTTTGCTGTCCCAACTTCCTCTCAGCACCCTATCATACACTTTCTCTAAATCTACAAAGACACAGCCAACCCCTCTAGAAAATTCAAGAAACAAGTTACATAAAGTGAAAACAAGTGGAGGAAGCTCATAAAAAATTACATAAATAAAAATAGGTTTACTTACCAGCACCCATAATAAGACCGGGAGCAGAGTCTTTGGTGTGGACAGTCCCAGACACATAGGGGTTGTCTGCCCAGCGCAAGTGGAGGTGGAGGTGACAGTCCGGCTGCAGAGGAGACACATGTAGAAAGAACTTAGGAAGCACTCAGATCCACCCACCAAAACAATGTTCAATGTGGCCCAAAGTACTTAGAGTAAAATAGTGGGTCTACTGAATACCGGAGCACTCGCTCAGCAATATTTAATGAGTCTTACGACAGATACCTGATTATCCCACTGCAAACTAATCGCAGTTCAAAAGGGTTTTAGTTCTGTTAATCAAACTGTATTTGTGACAGATATTTAATGAATGATAATTCATTTCAAATATGAGAATCAGAGTGGAGAGTCACCAGTGCAAACGTTAGGCATTTTATGAATTACATTTCCACTTGTTGCTTCAAACCCTAATGCCGAGGATGTTGACTGCAGTTTCAATAGAAATGTATTGTTTTGCACAAAAGATTGTCATGAACTGTTTCTGATAATATATCAAAAACCAGTGTTTGCAAATAGCTGGAAAGCAAGTTTGATCTATAAGAACCTGAAGACTTGTTGGTTGCATCAGATCATTACTCACCAAGATCCATCTCTGTTTTATGAATTACAAACAGTATATTACATCACTTTGGCTCATTCCAAAATAGGGTTTTCAGTATGCTTTCTCATAGATTCCAAAGCAGTGAAGACAAATTGTTGGTTAGGTAGCACAGGACATATTCTTCAGCAGTGTAAGTTAAGTACCATCAGAGGTGTAGTGCTGTTTGTCTAAACACTGTTTTAAAAAATGTTAGTGTGTCTGACTTTACCTGTACCAACTGTACCTACAACTAGCTGTTTTACAACTACTCTTTCAAGAATTTCTGAAATAAAAAGAAGGCTGGCGATTGGCCTATAATTAACTAAAACAGCAAGTGCTGGCTTTTTAAGTAATGGTTTAATTTTTGCCACCTTAAAAGCCTGTGGCATGTAGCATGTTACACTGATCACATTTAAGATCGACGCAATCATTAATGGTAGGAGTTTTATAGGAATGGGGTTTAAGAATGGGAACAAATTAACCTTTTATACCCTATGTAATTTTGCCAGTGTCTGGCTATATGTGCTTTGTGCAGAATTGCTCAGTAAATATATAAAAATCTTTTAGCATCTGCACATTTCTTTGTGGTGCTTCGTGGAGCACGCAAACTACAACACACCGCATTCCGAAACGATAAACCTCTCCTGTGTATAGAGGTCATTTCTCTTAACCAGTCTCTGTCAGGTAATGGCTACAGCTGACAGCACGTGCCTGTTACACTGACATATAGATAGTAGATAGTACATCTGCTATCTGGCTTTGTCTATCTCTGTGAGTTGTGATGTCAGTGAGGCAATACATGTGATGTCAGCTTTTGAAATAAAGCCGCCTCTCTGACTGATAGATGTAATAACTGGAATCCAGGCAAGGTAATTCTGTTGAGGTATGGAAGAGGCTAAAGGGAAGAGAGGTCAATATCAGAGCGACCAACCACGGCTCAGAGATGGTAAATGAGTCTCAAACTGATATCTGTGTCCTACCTCCAGATGTGTCAGCTGACTGAAGCGATGGTTCAAATAAAAGAACAGACTCACACCCCCTCTATCTCCCTGCGAGGTATGATGTATGGATATCAGACTGCGGGTGACTCATTGCTCTTTGCTGACTAGCCTACCCCTACAGCAGCAACTTTGACAAGATGGATGGCAAAGCTAGGAGGGCATCTCAAACACATCCTTCAATGTACAACACTCATCCTTCCTTCGCTTACTTTATGCTTACACTCTGAACAACCTAGTCAACAGGTCTGAACAGTCTGATTGATTGCTGCTTGTGCAAGATTGCATCTGCACTTCAGTTTATAGATACAAAGTCTAAGCCAAGTGTCTACTACTACTATGTACAATATGCATGACTATGTGCAGTACTAACGTACTCTGTAAAAATCTGTATTGAGTACAGACTAGTTTGGTTAGATGGATGCTTACCGCTTTGCAACTGACAGGTTTGCCATTCATGTCAGTGGTAGGTGGGGCCAAGGGTTCCCAGTCACGTCCTTTGTTGTAAGTTATTACAGTTGCCACTCTTCCATCAATTTTCTGGTTTGCCAAGAAGACTCCTTTGATTCCACGTACCTGACAGAATGAGATAGATTTTTCATAGCTTGGGTTAATTTTGCAAAAAGTTATTTCTGTTGCCCTTTTAAAGAAATCTTTGAACATGATGCAAGTCATTTTGAAAAAAAATGTGGTATATATGTAACTACTGCTTAATCTTCTGTCAGCTGCTCCCTCTAGGGCAGGGGTGGGGGAACTCCAGGCCTCAAGGGCCGGTTCATTACTTGGCCTCTGGAGAACTTCAAGACATGTTGAGGAGGTAATTTAACCATTTAAATTAGCTGTGTTGGGTCAAGGACACATCTAAAACCTGCAGGACACTGGCTGTCGAGGCCTGGAGTTCCCCTACACCTGCTATAGGGGTTACCGCAGCAGATCATCTCATCCTATCCCTAGAAGGTCACCCCAAATGACAATCTTAATATATTCTACCATCTCTATCTCTGCCTCCTGTCTTTTTATTAATGTCACCATCTCCAAAACATACATCATACTAGGTCTCAGTACCCTCTTACAAATCTTTCCTTTCATTGTGTTGATGCATGCTCAATCATCCAGGTAAGGAAATCCCCCAAAACTGATTCTGGATGATCATGTTTACTGTAAACCAACACATACCAGTATGTAAGATTTGATCATTATCATCCACTGGAGCACAAACTGGGTGTCATCAGGGCTATACAACACAGAGTGAACACAATCCCCACGGATACAGCAGCCAGGGAAGCAAGAATCACTTGGATGTGCGAGGAAACATTTTTCCCACTGAAAAAATTACGTCCAGATGAACAGAATCAACTTTATGGGCTTTCCTTTTATTCTTGCTACCTCTCACAGAACAAGAATTTATGTTAACTACTAAAACAAAATGTGACACAGATGCTAAAATAAAGACAAAGTTGTAAATTCAATCAGCTGACTGACAGCAGCTTAACATTGGCTAATACTAAGCTAGAGGTCATGTAAAACAAATTAGGCTGTATTAGCCAAACCCTTGTATGTAGTTCAACAAGCAAAGGGAATGTTCTCTTCCAGCTGAGTCACTCAGTAGAACACATGTGGTATGGGATATCTTGCAGGATCTTTTTGGTGTAGTGGAAGTAGATCTTTTTTCTTTGCTCACTGCCCCTACTTCTCCATAACCAACTATTATTGCACCTCTGGGGATGAATGCGATAGCGCATGTTCCTTGACATGTTCCTGTATGCCTTTCCCCCAAAGGAAATGATACCAGTAATTCAAGAAAGAGTGTCTCAGCAGTGCCTCTCTCAGATTCTAGTGGCCCCTTGGTGACCAGCAAAGCTGTGGTATGCAGAGATAATCAGTGTGTTGGCAGTGAGGCCGTCCTCTCTGCAGGACCTCCTCTCTCAGGTGGGAGGGGAGGTGATTCATCCATGCTCAGAACTATGGCAGCTGCATACTTGCCTGTTGAGAGGTCAAACTTGGTAACCAGGTCTTCACCCACATGTGGCGGCAAAAATTTAGAGTGCTGGAGCTTCATATACTAGAGGCTTGTATGCATACAAACAACAGAACTTTGAGCAATGGAGCCAAAACCGACACATTCTCCCATTCCAGTGCTCTATTGTGGATGTTTTAAAATTCCTGCAGGGACTGCTGGATAAAGGTCTTACCTTTTCTATCATTAAATTTTTTTGACATCTATATGTGCTAATCATAATTGCTTTAATGGGGGTCACAGCAGGTATACAGTGCACCAACTGAATCTTTAAGTCTGTATATATGAAGTTCCTTTCATATAAGACTACGTTGCTTCTTGCTTTGGGTTCTACAAAGCCAGTTGGTGACATTCATGCTTTGCCTTCTTGAACACAGTTTTCTGTTGGCCTCAGAGTTATACTATGTATGAATGTAACATTTACCTAAGGTTATTCCTGTGGCTTGTAGCTCTCTGAAATTTGAGCTTCTGAGTTTCTGCCTCCTTCCTTTGGCTTCTGAGGAGCAGAGGAGGCTGCTTTTTCTGTGTCTGGTGTGAGTACTGAATATATACATTGACTGCACTCAGAATGTGTGTTTATCTGACCAGTTGATTGCCTGCTTTGCTAATCCAGTCAGTAGTAGAGCTCTTTCTAAACAGAAGCTCTCCCAGTGGATTATGAAGGCTTACTGGCATAACGCTCCAAGAGTCTCTCTTTGCCTCTGGGTGTGAGAGCACATTTTATTTATTATTATTGTATTATTTTAGGTATTTATTCTGTTATGTTGCCCGGTCTTATAATAGAATACACCTTGAGGCGACTGATGATTTGGGGCTAAATAAATAACGCTGAATTGAATATGAGGTAATGAATGAGAATTGGGAAATTCAGGGGCTCTTTTTAAAGGGGTCATTGTGGATGATATTTATGCTGCAAACATGTTCAATTCTATCACTTAGAAGTGATCGCTCCTTCATTACCTTATTTTGTCCTTTCTGCTTAGTCTACAATGCACTAGGTCCCACTTAGGTCTGGTGGCTGCTTTCCGGGGCCTGTATATATTTCCCACACTATATGTGTTGTACCAAGTAAAATGACTGAAAAGGAACAAAGTGTGATGTCTGTAACTTCTGTTCCCTCAAGGAGCAGAATGAGGTAGACTTTCAGGATACTCCTCTGTGTAGCATAGCTCAGTGAAGGGCAGCTACAAAACTGAGGGATGACAGCGATGACAGGGTTGTGTAAGTGTGGGAAGAGCTGTGCATATGTCATCACATCATCTGCCTTAAAGGTGTGAATACAGGTGTCTTTGGCCAGGGCATGCAGGGGTGTGATAACCCACAATATACAGTATGTGTTTTACCTCATTGATGTCCTACAAGGAACAGAAGCTATAGACATTAACACTTTGATTTATTGCTTTTTTATGTGTGCTAGTTCAGTTTTTAATATTACCGGTACTGGTTTTATGTTGTAATCTAGATAAAGGAATCTAAAACTGGAATTTAACGTAACTTTGAATTCCAGAGTCTGAGTCATAATATCAAATAGAATATGCCGTTTAACCATCATTAAGGTTTAAACCACTGGACTGTTAAAGTTTAATTCACAGAAATCAATATCTACTGCATAGTTTTTGTGGCTGTGATATTGTTAGCTTTAGGTTCTGAAGATAAAATATAAAAGACTGAAACAATAATGAACAAAAACATTTAGACCAAGCCAGGCAGCATATCAGATATGTCTGCTTCTATAGCCTTCCTCAGCTCTCAGTGGCACTGATGTCCACACAAGAGAAACAAATCGTTTAAATCAAAGTACATAAGCCTGCCTGTATTCTCTTTGTACGTCTGGCTTCAAACCTCTTCCTGTCTGTATTTTATAGTCCTTCTGCTTCAATCTGTCTTTATTCATCCCACATATATTGTTCACCTCTCTATCTATATCTACAGCCTGTGACGAAAGCGCAGCCCAGAGCAAGGGATGACACATGGGAAGGAGGAGATGATCCACTGCCTATTCTTTCCCCTCTAACGCTCCCTCTCTCTTTCTTCCTCCACCCTTTGTGTCACGTCTTCTGTGCCCATTTATCTGGAGAAATTGGCAAAAGACTCAGGACATACACAAATGAACAAATGCATAGCATAGCTGCCTTGTAATGTGAAAGTTTTCCTGGCATGCTTAATGTGGAGAAGAGTAAGGAATTAACGTTTAACTTGGGTTTATACAGGGAGTGCAGAATTATTAGGCAAATGAGTATTTTGTCCACATCATCCTCTTCATGCATGTTGTCTTACTCCAAGCTGTATAGGCTCGAAAGCCTACTACCAATTAAGCATATTAGGTGATGTGCAACTCTATAATGAGAAGGGGTGTGGTCTAATGACATCAACACCCTATATCAGGTGTGCATAATTATTAGGCAACGTCCTTTCCTTTGGCAAAATGGGTCAAAAGAAGGACTTGACAGGCTCAGAAAAGTCAAAAATAGTGAGATATCTTGCAGAGGGATGCAGCAGTCTCAAAATTGCAAAGCTTCTGAAGCGTGATCATCGAACAATCAAGCGTTTCATTCAAAATAGTCAACAGGGTCGCAAGAAGCGTGTGGAAAAACCAAGGCGCAAAATAACTGCCCATGAACTGAGAAAAGTCAAGCGTGCAGCTGCCAAGATGCCACTTGCCACCAGTTTGGCCATATTTCAGAGCTGCAATATCACTGGAGTGCCCAAAAGCACAAGGTGTGCAATATTCAGAGACATGGCCAAGGTAAGAAAGGCTGAAAGACGACCACCACTGAACAAGACACACAAGCTGAAACGTCAAGACTGGGCCAAGAAATATCTCAAGACTGGTTTTTCTAAGGTTTTATGGACTGATGAAATGAGAGTGAGTCTTGATGGGCCAGATGGATGGGCCCGTGGCTGGATTGGTAAAGGGCAGAGAGCTCCAGTCCGACTCAGACGCCAGCAAGGTGGAGGTGGAGTACTGGTTTGGGCTGGTATCATCAAAGATGAGCTTGTGGGGCCTTTTCGGGTTGAGGATGGAGTCAAGCTCAACTCCCAGTCCTACTGCCAGTTTCTGGAAGACACCTTCTTCAAGCAGTGGTACAGGAAGAAGTCTGCATCCTTCAAGAAAAACATGATTTTCATGCAGGACAATGCTCCATCACACTCGTCCAAGTACTCCACAGCGTGGCTGGCAAGAAAGGGTATAAAAGAAGAAAAACTAATGACATGGCCACCTTGTTCACCTGATCTGAACCCCATTGAGAACCTGTGGTCCATCATCAAATGTGAGATTTACAAGGAGGGAAAGCAGTACACCTCTCTGAACAGTGTCTGGGAGGCTGTGGTTGCTGCTGCACGCAATGTTGATGGTGAACAGATCAAAACACTGACAGAATCCATGGATGGCAGGCTTTTGAGTGTCCTTGCAAAGAAAGGTGGCTATATTGGTCGCTGATTTGTTTTTGTTTTGTTTTTGAATGTCAGAAATGTATATTTGTGAATGTGGAGATGTTATATTGGTTTCACTGGTAAAAATAAATAAAGGCAGCACGGTGGCACGGTGGTTAGCACTGTTGCCGCACAGCAAGAAGGTCCTGAGTTCAATTCCAACTTCATTTCTGTGTGGAGTTTGCATGTTCTCCCCGTGTTTGCGTGGGTTCCCTCCGGGTACTCCGGCTTCCTCCCACCGTCCAAAGACATGAAGGTTGTGGGGATAGGTTAATTGATAAATCCAAATTGCCACTAGGTGTGAATGTGAGTGCGAATGGTTGTCTGTCCCTGTGTGTTGGCCCTGCGACAGACTGGCTATGACAGCTGGGATAGGCTCCAGTGCCCCCCGCGACCCTGAAAAAGATAAGTGGAAGCGAATGGATGGATGGATGGTAAAAATAAATAATTGAAATGGGTATATATTTGTTTTTGTTAAGTTGCCTAATAATTATGCACACACAAAATATCCCCCTAAAATAGCTAAAACTAAAAACTACTTCCAAAAACATTCAGCTTTGATATTAATGAGTTTTTTGGGTTCATTGAGAACATGGTTGTTGTTCAATAATAAAATCATTCCTCAAAAATACAACTTGCCTAATAATTCTGCACTCCCTGTATGTCCCCTGATCACTCAATATGGGTTAGAAGAGCTGTCCAGAAAAAATGACCCAGCTTCCTAAGCTTTGTAGCTTTGCCTGCCACCACCATGACCTGGGCTGGAAAACAGTTTGATTAAAAGATCCAAACGGGGTGCATTAATGGGTGGGTTATAAGGACACAGTGTACCCCTTCTGCAATCAACAGGAATTTTCTGTCATAAAAATAGTTTTTACATTTTGTCATTTTTTCTCCCTATTTCCCTCTTAAACCCACAGGTCTGCTTACAAAACTCTTTATTTTAATACTGTTTTGTGGAACTATAACAACTTTTTAGCCTGACTTCCTCATAAGGGACACATATAAAAACAGAAGACTTTAAAACATGTATTAAGATTCAGAGTCAAGAAACTGGTGTTTAGTTTAGAAAGAAAACAACATAGAGACATTTGAAGTAAGAAACTACTTTGAAAATGGCCTGTATTTATATAGCGCTTTACTAGTCCCTTAAGGACCCCAAAGCACTTTACACATCCAGTCATCCACCCATTCACACACATATTCACACACTGGTGATGGCAAGCTACATTGTAGCCACAGCCACCCTGGGGCGCACTGACAGAGGCAAGGCTGCCGGACACTGGCGCCACCGGGCCCTCTGACCACGACCAGTAGGCAACGGGTGAAGTGTCTTGCCCAAGGACACAACGACCGAGACTGTCCAAGCCGGGGCTCGAACCAGCAACCTTCCGATTACAAGGCGAACTCCCAACTCTTGAGCCACCATCGCCCCACTCGTTTCTCACAACAAAAAGTTAAAGTGCTTCCTAACATTCACATTACTCTTTTCTATTTTAAACTTTGCGCATGTTCAGGTCAATGAACATGCGCAAGGATATGGTTAACAATATTCTCTGTTTTTCTTGTACTGATTGTGTATTATAATACAGTTGCCCAGGCTTTGGATGTTATTTCATTAGAGAAATAATAGCAATTTGACAAGTAAATCACTTTTAAAGTGTTTTGAGTCTTTGTGCTTTAAAATTACAACCCCATCTTACCTCCAGAATGTCAATGAGAACATTCTCTTCTGGCTGCTTGGTGCTGCGAACATTTTCCAGGACGATGGAGTAGTAGATGCCTTCGGGATCTGACTGGTACAGGTTGTATGTGTCTGACTGGTACCACTCCTGGAGGGCGAGGAAGACCTGGTTCTCATCTGTGCTCACTATCTGAACATCCTAGAGAATGAAACAGAAAAATTAGTGCTCTTGGGAGTGAAACAAGAGAAAAGAAGCGTAAAAGAAGGAAACTGAATAAAGAGAATAAAGGGGATGGAATAACAAAGTAAGCTCAGAGAAAGAAAAGAGAAAATAAGGTAATAATGACAGATAATGAATACAAGAGAAATGACTGACAAAGAAAATGAAAGCAAGTAATGACAGATGGAGAGAAGACAGAAAAAAGAAACTGAATAAAGAAAAGAAAGGAGAGTGAGAATAGATAAATCAGTAACAGAAGCAAGTGTAATTCATAGAACTTTGACAGTGATTTGCAGCAAGCCAGGGAACATAATCGGATAAATACAAATGTAGAGAGTGAGGAAAAAACTCAACAGAAAACGGGGGAGATGACGAATAAGGGTTCTACCCACTGAACACTGTTTCCTGGAGTGTAGAATACCGTTAGGTGTATCTGACAAAGCTCTTGAGACTCTGATGAAAATGGTTTCATCACTCATGAAAGACTGTAATGAAGGATCAAAGAGCAATTCAGCACTTTCTCTCTATTAGTGATTACATTAACATAACATTTGGAGACGAAGCCAAGAAGGTGTGTCTATAATCACTGACACGCTTCCATCTTGTTTATGAAAAACACTCAAGCTCAATTACCCTTAGATTTATGGTGGTGGTTCCAAGTAATAGCAATATTGAAAGCCATATGCTGATCTTCATATTCATAAAGGTACTCTTTCTGAGTCACTCAGCAGCTTTCTGCAAATTGCCACAGTGCTGATTATGGACGGATGCTGTCTCAGGACCCATGGTGACACATTTGAAAGGACTGGGTACCTTTTAGCTTAATTTTTTTACTGTGCAGAATTAACATTGTGACCTGAAAACCACTAATGCTTCCCTGAAAGTAAAAAAAAAGTTCAATTTTTGAATCCAACAGAACTGTGAGCAATAAAAGACTTAACAACTTAAACACTTGTAAACACAAAGCTTTTAAACAGGACACATGGTATGGTCTTATAAGAGACTCTTGAGTCTTTTGCTATTTATGGCAATACCAGCACACCTATTGTACCACAGTGTGAGATTGGTGCAAAAAGTGTTAAGCAGCTTATTAAATACAGCCGTATTTGTTACTCTGGGAATGGGAAGAGACAATGTTTGTATATAAAGAATTCTTCTTCTTTTATTTATTAAGGGACAAAGGTTAGCCAAGCCTGCCTGGCCAAGTGTGGAAAATGTAATTGTATTGCATTTGTATCCTTGAGCAACATACTGAATCCGTGTGTAAGTTCAAACAATAATGTAGACAGAACAATAGCAAACAAGGCAAGCAGTGCTTGTCTTGTGAAATCTAAAAATTGACATTAGTTCAAATGCAGCTGTTACGGTTGTTGATATGGCTAGGAGACGCTCCCTGTGGGAGAATGCTGTTGTTTCCCTTTCCCCCTTCCTGTCACGTCTTTCGGGTTCTGGGTGACGCAGCTGAGTAGCGTTACGGCTCGTTAGCCACGGGATCAAAACGGCCGTGTCTCACACGCTAGCCCCCCCTTCCCTGCGACGTGCTACGGCAGCTCGGAAAGGTTGAGCGGACTTCTGGAGGCTCTGAGCGGCGTGTGTGATAGTGTTTCTGTGCCCCTCTGCTGTTTGGGATATTGAGATCGCGGGGGACTGCCGTGGAAGCAGGTAGGGGGTTCTCCGCCATTTTTGTTTGACCAGTTTTCTCCCGTTTCATGGAAAGCCAGGGAGGTCGGGGTATTACTTCCCTGATCAAGAAAAAGAAAATACGACACCTGACCTCCCTGGTGTTTTGTTACTAGAATGGAGGAGGGTTTTTGTTTGTTATTTTGGCCTCGGAGACTCCGAAGCTTTTAGCTTCCCGGCTCAGCTGTGTGCTGCAAGTATTTTGCTTGGCTTGGTGAAATAAACCCCGTGAGCCTTCCAGTGACTGGTTTATGCGCGGTTACACTCTTTTCCCGTGTTCTTCCACTATTCCGAGAAAAGGTTGCACCTCTGGCCAGTGGCTATCCCGGGCTAAAGGGGACGGGGCGTAACAGTAACACAGTCTCTCTCCTTTCATCTCAAACAGCATTCTGTCCCACAGCCCCTCACCTTTTTGCATCTATCCTTCAAATCATTGCCAACTTGGGTTGATCTGATATCCTCGTGTTGGTGTTGTTCCCAGATCATCATACTAAATGTTGTTCCAGGATCAACATTGCAAGTGACCAATCAGAATGTTGTGACGTCATAGTTTTGCGACTTCGGGAAAAACCGGCGTAAAACAAAAAACTGTACTTAAGCTGCGTGAAACCGCCTCTGTCCGCCGATCAACAGACCCTGACCCTAACCCTAACTGTAACCCTTTAATAAACAGGAAGCAGAATTGATATTGTCCTTGCAACATTGGAATTTCATAAATGCACGAATGGCTTGGCGCGCAAAGGAATAACGTCACAACAATGTGATTGGTCACTTGCAATGTTGAACCTGGAACAACATTTTCATGATGGTCTGGGAACAACACCAACACGAGGATATCAGATCATCCGCCAACTTGTGGCTGCAGTTGACTATTGACAGTGCAAGCAGTCTCGACTCTGCTTTTGGCCAGATTCAGGTGCGTGTCCATATCCCGTTAAGAATGGCTTTAACTTTTCAAGTTCAAATGCAAACTGTGGCTGTTTGTGCATGGTGTGTGCATGGTGGACAAATCTCTGATCAGTTCCCCTCTTTGATGGGGAATTAATGGGAAACTGAGATGATGCCTCTGCTTTCACTGTTCTGAGATCAGTTGCCAGAACAGAACTAGGACTAGCAATTAAACAAGCACACACTGATACCTCAGCTTTCTTTGTACTAACCATCTTGGTCAACATGTGTGATGAAGATGAGTTGGGAGTAGTGTGAAAGGCACATCAGCAAGAAAAGCCTTGATGGTGCAGGGAAACCATCAGCTCCTGCTAAATCCTTCTTTATAAAACAGTCAATTTAAACAAATAAGGTGGTTTCCAAATACAACATCTTGTATTTGTTTATAATTCCATATTCACACTTATCAATGTCACACAATGCTTAAACCTATTAATTCAGATGTGATTTTAAAAATGTTAGAAATACATTTATTCTTTTTAAAATTAAGATTTAGGTCTTTTTCTGAGCTAAATAGTCCTACCCTACTGAAGCTTAAAGAGAATATAAAGTATTTAAAATGGGCTCAGTTTCAAACTTCTGCAAATAGACTAATGTGACTAATGGGGAATATTTTTCTGCAGGAGTACTTTTACTTTTTGAACCCGACAACACAAACTTTTGTGTCTTGAGGGGTTGTCATAATGTTTTCCTACTTTTGCTTGATAAATGGCTCTGAAAGAAATTCCTCCAGCAATTTTCATTGTCAGCAAATGGAAAATATTTGGGTGACAAATACAAAAGTAATATTTTACAATTCTTCAGCCGGGAAGGAGTGCAAAGAGGTGAAGATGTACAGAAAGAGTCTATCAGCATTTATTAAAGAATATCAAACAGGCAGCACGAGACAGATTAATCTGGTCTAACGTCCCTTATTAAACAGGCAACTCATTCCAACTCTAAATTAATGAGGCATACAGCAAAGTACAAGCTCTTTTTTGAGACACATAAGATTGGTGTCTGTGTGAAATTGGCTGTATGTTAGTTGGACAGGGACTATCTACGAAGTGCAACATCAAACGGCACAATACCTAAATATTCAACTGTAACTTCACTTTTTCTGTATACAGCCCATCTCTGCTGGTTCCACCTGTCCCCAGTTACTTCCCCGTGTCCTTTTTAGTCCTGGCTTTGCCTCACAGTCCTCGTCTGGATTTCTGTTTCATTTGTCTATTGGACTTTGAGTTCTTCTGGACTGTCTTATATGCTTTTTCAGCTCAGTTAAGTTTGTTTTTGTGGTCATTCTTATTCCTGCCAGTGTCTGCTAACTCAAAACAAATTAGTCTTTATTAACATCTACAGACTTCTGGCACTGCTCATGCATTAACATGCAAGACTGCTGCTCAAATTACACAAGACTGTGACAATGGCAATCAGTAAGTTAAACATTTAACCATAAAACAATGTCAAAATGCCTAATCAGCAAATCAAGTTGCCAACACTCAACCACAAACCATCAAAGAATATAACTATTATATGATGAAAGTAGAACATCGTTTGTTATGCTGCACGTTCCAGGCAGATATATTGTCATTCCTGTATAACACATTACCATGCAACACTGCCTCTAAATGAAAAAATAAATGAGCAGTCTTCATAATGACACCATCATGTTTCAGTTCAAACACAAATATTCCACCTCATTTACTTCTCCTTGCATCTTCAACTCCATATACCTTTTCTTTCTTTCTTCTTTATTCCAGTCCTCCATTAAAGCCCTGCGCTGCAGCCTGTTTTTGGCTGACAGTTCATCTGAGGCAGCAGTATGGAGCTTGGGAGGAGTTGGAACTGAAAAATGTCTAAACTTTAGCTTCAGATGCCTTTTTAACATTCAGAGATGGTCCTCCACCTACCAGAGGGACTAAAAAAACAACACAAAAAGAAGAAAAAAAACAATCGTACACCAACACCAAGGACTGTTGGGGTGACAATGTAAATATATGCAGACAGTATTCATGGAAATGCTTGGGTGGAAGACCTCAATTTAGTGGCCAAACAGAGTAGGAAGGAAAAGAATATCCTGTGACTCAACTCAGGAATCGGATGTGATAAAGATGGAAAAAAGCACTGTTGTCTCAATATAGGTAAGGGTTATTAAAAAGGGAAACACATGAGCATATTTAATGGCCTGAGATACTATGTCCCACATTTTTTTTTTTCATCAATAAATCCTTATTGTAACAAGGATACATGCAATCTTAATTGTCTTTTAATTTTTAACACAAAAACAAAAAGCAGAATTGGTGAACAAAAAAAAGCCCAAAAGCGTTTTTGGTCGTTTCAATGTGGACACACAACTCTGTGAAAATGATTGAAAACACTAGTGTGGACGTGTACAGTTTTCAGACGAAAACGCTGTTTTCAAATCTATCTGGGCTAGTGTGGATGTAGCCTTAGTGGGTTACCATGTGGCTGTGAGTGTCCTTTCCACACTCACATGCTTGATTTGCCTGCCTGATTGCGTGAGGCTGATCTGCCAGTCAACGATCAAGAATTCTGGAAATTGGCAGATTCTGGTCCCTTGTGGTGGGTGAAACTCTTGAAGTGGCAACCACTAGTGCTGAAAAATGAAGCAATTACAGAACTGATAGTTTCTCAGGTTCCCACTTGAGGCTTGTACTCATAGACTCCCATGTGTAAAAAAAAAAAAAAAAAAAAAAAAAAAAACAGCCCCTCCATTAAAAAAACATTTGCTTAATATATACAGTAAAACCTCTTTACTCTAAGCTAGTAAAATACCTGAAGATTTTCATGAAATTAAATCTGCCATACGCTATAATATTAAAGTTCATTTGATGATCTGAACATTTTAGAGTAATAAATATGAAAGGAAGGAAGAGGGAAAATATTCTTTCACAGCGGTGTATTTCACTGTGTACTTGATCCAAACTCAGCACAGTGCTAATAACACTAGAAAGGCAAAGGCAGAACACTATAATGAGACGGTGCAGAATGTAAAGCTCAATTTACATTTACACATGAAAGGAAACTGTCTGGGTGCACATCCTGAAAAATCTACCAACCCTGTGTGGAGCAAAAACAAACCACAAGAATGAGTGAAAATAAGGATCCCCTGACTTTAAATTGTACACACTAGCAGAAGGAGGCATAAAATAAAATGAGGAAATTGTGAAAGTGAAAGATGTTTTCGTACATCTTGTTTTACATTTAGGTGAAAGAGACAGCAGGTTTTAATAATGTTATCAGACAACATTCACTATTAAAGGCATACGTACAAGACTGACCATCAATCATCTCACCCTTGCATATCCTAACAATCCTTTGTTTTGGATTTTCACAGTGACTTATACATTGTGTGCTCTGACTGCCTTGCTTCAGCCGTGCCTCCTAAAAGTTTTGTTTCCATACGTTGATGTTTACAGTCTATAGTAAAAGTATAGTAAGAGAAAAAGGTTTAACAGTAATCACTTATAATCATGTAGCCATGATTGGTGTACAAGCCTGTGACCACAGTGTCTACATGGATCACTGAGAACAATAGCTGAGAAGTCTTACAAAGGCAGGACAACCATGTTGGTCATGTTACCAAATACTTCATTCCTTGATTTATTTATTTTTTCCCTGTCTTACCTTTTCAGGCAGCCATTCAGAAACATACAACAGGAGCTCTAAATGGTTACCATTGTGATGAAGTACACTAAAGGATTCACTCAAATATCCAAATAATTGAATTCAGGTGTTTCAATTACTGCCATGGCCACAGTTGAATAAAACCAAGCAGCTATGGACTGATTCTTATATAGCGCTTTGCTATTCTCCCAGAGTAATCAAAGCGCTCTATACAACGTCCCACATTCACTTTCTTCTAAGCTTTTAGTGCCTCCTAGCTAACATTCATACTCCAATGGATGGATCGGAGAGCAACTTGGGGTTAGTATCTTGCACAAGAATACTTGGCATGGCCTGCTGTACTTCCTGAGCTACAGCCACCCTGCAGCTAGGCATACGCTCAGAAGCGTAGTGGTCACATACAATCACAGAGTGGGGTCAGCGGATGCTGAGACACAATCCCTCCTCTCACCTCATCTAACACCTCAGCTTGTTCCTTTCTCTTTGACCAACAGTACCACAGTTTCCACTGGCACCCTGCTGGCCATCAGGGTGGAAACTGAATTGAAAACACAAGTGTCTTAAATTGAATTTCAGGCCACGTGCTAAAAGCAAATGCTTGGTTGACATGTGAAGGAGATTTATAAACTTCTATTACTTATGCCCGTTCTCAATACTCCTGCCGGTGGCTCATGTACAATTATTTCAGACATCTTTCTGACAGATTATACTCCATCACTGTCCCATTTCCTACAGTAACATCACTGAGCCTTGGTCAGAATGGTGCGAGGAACGTCTTGCTCATTTAATTAATGGGAAAAAAAAAAGAAAAAAAAAAAGGACAACATCTGATGCCAGATTTCCCCCGGCAGTCAGCTGGGACATAATAGCCTCTTCAGTGGGCTCACCCTCTCTCAGCAGCTTTGAGCTCATTTCCTTTCACACTCTAACAGATCACATTAATCACATTAAAATCCCCATCATGCCCCGTGGACATTACTGAATTCAGTAAAGAGGTCTTTGATACAGTCGGCCCACACATTTCAGCTTTCTAAAAGATTTAACTGCTTTAAGATCTCATCCAGCTGTCTTACACATACCTCTTAAAGATAAAATCAATTCTCTTAGTAATTATAAGCACTCACTCAAAATGCTTACAGGTCAAGCTTTTATTTCTAAATACTGAAAAATTAGCTGTCATGGGTCACAGAGTTTTGACTGTTGTCCTGATGTGAAAAAGTCAGATTATTTTTTAAGATATTATTTTTATTTCACATTTATTATGTACTGCTTCTTCACTGCAGCATTCTGCCTCTGCAGCAGAACACACCCTTGCAATCCTGAAATGTGGTATTGACAGCCACAAGTGTTTCTTTGGACTTCTGGCTTCACAATGTCATTGACAGCTCCTGAGATTGTTTGATTTTCATTTTATTCAACTCAGCTTGTACCTGGTAATACAGATGCACATAGGATTCTTATACATCCTATTCTGTCCCCTGCGTGCGTGGTTCTGTTGCACGAAGTGACAGATAGCTAAACATATGCAGCAGGCACTGAAAGCGTTAAATGATGAGTCAGATGTGGAAGTAAAGTTGAGGGCTGTTTACTTGTTTGTCTTCACCAATGTACATCTTACAGTGCTTTCCCAGAGCTTGTGAAACTACAAAAATACAAAACAGAAATATGCTCAATGAAAATAAAGAATTATGCACAAGCCAAGCCACAGAAAAATTCACTTGACGGTAGTCTCCAAGCTAACCACTAGGAGATGCTAAAATGCTTAATGTGCACATAACATTATACATCCCATTTAACAGACTTTAAGTCTCTCATATCTAAAGACATTAGAGTCATAATAAACTATTCATGTATCTTATAATGAGATTCCTTTTAGGATTACTTTCCAGTCGTGTTGTTAGAAATTTACAAGAAGAAAAACTGGAATAATGGAGCAGCAGCACGAGGACGTTTAGCCCACAGCTGACCTTGTGTTTGGAATGGGTGGTTCTGGAAAAACACTCCTTGCACACAAATAATCTCTGACTCAACATGTCACCAATTAAGGCAAATGGAGAGTGTTGTTTGTTGACAAATTCTTCAATTTCAATTTTATTTCTACAGCACCAAATCACAACAACAGTTGTCTCAAGGCGCTTTATGTTGTAAGGTAGACCCTACAAAAATACATACAGAGAAAAACCCAGCAATCACATGACCCCCTATGAGCAAGCACTTTGGCGACAGTGGGAAAGAAAAACTCCCTTTTTACAGGAATAAATCTCCAGCAGAACCAGGCTCAGGGAGGGGCGGCCATCTGCTGTGACCAGTTGGGGAGAGAATTCTCTTGCATATGTATAACTATTACACATGCAAGTCCAGAAAGTTTAAATAAAGTTGTTTTTTTTGTGGTTTTTTTTGTTTTTTTAACATTTATGCATCCATTCCCTTCCACCTATCCAGTTCAGGGTCATGAGGGCTGCAGACTTTCCCAGCTATCATAGGGCAAGAGGCAGAGTACACCCTGGACAGGTCGCCAATCTGTCGCAGGGCTAACACAGAGAGACAGACATTCAGTCATTTTAAGTAACCTTAATACATCTACTTATATCAAAAGCCTGACATGTTCAACAGAAAACATCTGTTTTCTGGTAAAATGAGGCATTTAATAAAACCAAATATTCAGTTCCGTCATCTACAGTATGCCCTACAGCTATTACCTCATTTAGTTGTTTTTATTTTTATTTTGAGATTAAAGTAAAAAAATCTTTGATTTTGCCACTTACATACACCCTACAGCCTGTCTTTCTCCTATGAAATTGGCTGCACATAAAAATAAAGCCTCATTTTACAGCTTTATCACTCTTCAGAAATTCTGCTTTAGAGAAACTTATTGTGCTGTAGCTGCATGCCTCTATTCATTCAGATGGGTATCTGTTGTCTCGTAAGTCTTTACTGGCTTGTGGATTCAAATAACACAGGGTTTTTTTGTGTTTTTGGTTTTGTTTTGTTTTTTTTTTAAATAGAAAGTGTGTCATTGCAACTAATGTGTATATACATACAGTTAGGCCCATAAATATTTGGACAGAGCCAACATTTTTCTAATTTTGGTTCTGTATATTAGCACAATGAATTTTAACCAAACAACTCAAATGCAGCTGAACAAAAATATTAAAAATGTGATGAACTAAAGCATTTTTAACAATATCCCTTCATTTCAGGGGCTCAAAAGTAACTGGACAAATAAATGACAGTTATTTATTTGTCCAGTTTATTTGTCTAGAAAACCCTATGCTGGCAACAACAGCGTGAACTCTTAAACTCATGGACATCACCAGATGCTGGGTTTCCTCCTTTTTTATGTTCTGCCAGGCCTTTACTGCAGCTAGTTTCAGTTGCTCTTTGTTTGTTGGCCTTTGTCAGAATGTCTGTGAAGGTTCTCAGTCATCCAGGTCATCGTAGTCAAAGGAGCTTGCAAAGAAAAGCGTCTGGACTTCTTTAAGTTACTTGAAGACGTTTCACCTCTCATCCGAGAAGCTTCTTCAGTTCTGAGGTCAAATGGTGGAGAGTCCCAGATATAAACCTAGTGGGAGTTTCCCCCCACAGAGGGACAAAAGGACTCCCTGATGATCCTCTAATCGCCTGAGCCAAGGTGTGAAAATGGGGGTGGGTCCCAATCAGCCAGAGTTTCGGGTGAGTTCATTGTGAAACCTGGCCCCACCTTATCATGCGAATTCCTGAGATCAGCTGGCCCAGGATGTGAGTGGGCGTTAAGGCGTCTGGGGAGGGAACTCAAAACTGGATTATAGATGGCAGAGAGTTGGTGTCGTAAACCCCCGCCTCTGTTCAAAGATGGTCACTCACAGTGGACATAGATGGCTTCTTTCACTCCTCTTTCAAACCATCTGTCCTCTCTGTCCAAAATGTGAACATTGGCATCCTCAAAAGAGTGTCCTTTATCCTTAAGATGCAGATGGACTGCTGAGTCTTGTCCTGTGGAGGTGGCTCTTCTGTGTTGTGCCATGCGCTTGTGAAGTGGCTGTTTGGTCTCTCCAATGTAGAGGTCTGAGCATTCCTCGCTGCACTGTACAGCATACACCACATTGTTAAGTCTGTGTTTTCGAGTTTTGTCTTTCGGGTGAACCAGTTTTTGTCTGAGTGTGTTGCTGGGTCTGAAATACACTGGGATGTCATGCTTGGAGAAAACTCTCCTGAGTTTTTCTGATACACCGGCTACATAGGGGATGACAATGTTGTTGCGTCTGTCTTTCTTATCTTCCCTCGCTGGTGTCTGATCTTCTTTTCTGTGCCTCTTTGCTGACTTTAAGAACGCCCATTTAGGATAGCTGCACGTTTTGAGTGCTTCCTTTACATGTGTGTGTTCCTTCTTTTTTCCTTCCGGCTTAGAGGGAACATGTTCTGCACAGTGGTGTAGGGTCCTAATTACTCCAAGTTTGTGTTCCAGAGGGTGATGGGAGTCAAAGAGGAGGTACTGGTCCGTGTGTGTGGGCTTCCGGTAAACTTCGATGTTGAGGTTGCCGTTCTCTTCAATGTGCACGGCGCAGTCCAGGAAAGGCAAACAGTCGTCCTTTGTGTCTTCCCTGGTGAACTTGATGTTTTTATCCACAGCGTTAATGTGCGCAGTGAAGGATTCCACTTCTTGTGTCTTGATTTTGACCCAGGTGTCGTCTACATATCTGTATCAGTGGCTGGGTACTCTTCCTTTGAAAGAGCCAAGAGCCTTCCTTTCCACTTCCTCCATGTAAAGGTTGGCTACAATAGGTGACACGGGGGAGCCCATGGCACAGCCATGTTTTTGTCTGTAAAAGCCTTCGTTGCATTTGAAATATGTAGTGGTGAGTCAGCAAAGAGGCACTGAAAAGAAGATCAGACACCAGCGAGGGAGGATAAGAAAGACAGGCGCAACAACATTGTCATCCCCTATGTAGCCGGTGTATCAGAAAAACTCAGGAGAGTTTTCTCCAAGCATGACATCCCGGTGCATTTCAGACCCAGCAACACGCTCAGACAAAAACTGGTTCACCCGAAAGACAAAACGCCAAAACACAGACTTAACAATGTGGTGTATGCTGTACAGTGCAGCGAGGAATGCTCAGACCTCTACATTGGAGAGACCAAACAGCCACTTCACAAGCGCATGGCACAACACAGAAGAGCCACCTCCACAGGACAAGACTCAGCAGTCCATCTGCATCTTAAGGATAAAGGACACTCTTTTGAGGATGCCAATGTTCACATTTTGGACAGAGAGGACAGATGGTTTGAAAGAGGAGTGAAAGAAGCCATCTATGTCCACTGTGAGTGACCATCTTTGAACAGAGGCGGGGGTTTACGACACCAACTCTCTGCCATCTATAATCCAGTTTTGAGTTCCCTCCCCAGACGCCTTAACGCCCACTCACATCCTGGGCCAGCTGATCTCAGGAATTCGCATGATAAGGTGGGGCCAGGTTTCACAATGAACTCACCCGAAACTCTGGCTGATTGGGACCCACACCCAGTTTCACACCTTGGCTCAGGCGATTAGAGGATCATCAGGGGGTCCTTTTGTCCCTCTGTGGGGGGATACTCCCACTAGGTTTATATCTGGGACTCCCCACCATTTGACCTTAGAACTGAAGAAGCTTCTCGGATGAGAGGTGAAACGTCTTCAAGCAACTTAAAGAAGTCCAGACGCTTTTCTTTGCTTTCTGTCAGAAGTTTAGTCTTCAACAAGTGAAATACATAGTTGGGTTGAGATGGGGTGACTGACCTAGCCAATCAAGACATTTCCACTTCTTTGCTTTAATAAACTCCTGGGATGCTTTGGCCGTATATTTTAGGTCATTGTCCATCTGTATTATAAAACACTGCCCAATCAATTTGACTGCACTTAGCTGGATTTGAGCAGACAGTTTGTCTCTGAACACTTCAGAATCCACTCAGCTCCTTCTGTCCTGTGTTACATCATCAATAAACACTAGTGTCCCAGTGCCACTGGCAGCCATGCACACCCAAGTCAGCAGACTGCTTCCGTAGGACCTACTAGGCACCAACAAGACACTGTCTGGTCAATGATACACTGATAGTTAAACAAAGTGTTAAAAACCCCAGAAACATGATCACATTCCGAGTGGCCAGAGGAGATGGAAGCAGAGCAAAAAGGAACAATTATTACTTGTGATTTCACACCTGTGTGGGTGTGTGTGGGTGGGTGTGTGGTTAATCCATCACTTGGGTCAGGTCTCACAGGACACAGTAAAACTGCTTTCTCTCATGGCCTCTGCATTTTTTATCTGCCAACCTTTCAATTATTAACAGTGGAAAAACATGGAACCCCTTACTCACACACACACTTTCTCCTCATCTTCCCCCTTCAGTCTCTCTCTCACCATCCCTCTCGCCTGTCTCTGTTTCTTTGCCCTGACACCCCACCCCATGTCGCTCGACCTAAAAGCTTCGCAAAGCGTGACCTATCTGCTCACCCAAGTAAGAGGACACATGTAGAGAGACAGAGGGAGCGATGAGCATGAGAGTAACTAGGGCATATTTTATCTAAACACATACTTACACACAAACTAATTTATCCACTGGCTTCCCATTACAGCAGATCCCCAGATGTGTGTTTGTCTGTGTAATTCAATTCCTTTCACCTTAAGGATCACGGAAATTGTGGAGCTCTTGGTGCTGAAGTAGCCAGACAATTCAGGTTATAAGATTTCTGTAAGTGGTGGGGTTAGTATTTTACGTATTCGTGTTGCTAAACACCTTGCATAAGATTATCAGTGACAGACTAACAATCGCAGTGTCTGGCTAAAAGGGCTTAGTTTAAAGCCAAGAAAAATAAATAAATAAAAACAAAAATCTTGAAAGATTTCCTCAGGCTTACCATGCAATCAGATGAGTTCAATAGCACTCTGGCAAGTGTCACACTAAAATGGTTCCCTGTGCAGCTGATGCTGACAGCAAAGGTTCCAATACTGGCCTGTATTGAAGTGGAGCTCATTTATCCTCTCTGGCTATGTGAGTGACATAAGATGCTGCTGGATCAATGCTGAGGTGTGAATATTTTATGGAGGTTATCATGTATCAGGGCAGTTCCAGGATTAATTTGAGTGCAGGTAGTGTACTAACACTTGAGACCAACAAAGAAGTGGAACATATTGGAACAAGGGGTTTGATTTTAAAAGTTTTGAATCCATAGAGTTAGGAACATGAAATTTCACACTAAACCCTTTGTATGGGGAATGGGACACATTTACAGTATATCATTCTAGCATGCCTTCCTGTGTCTGAACAGATAATAACAGAACTTTGAAATAATGGACCTTCCATGATTCTCAGTTACCTGCAACAGTCTGTGGACTGTGGACTTTCTATTTCAAGGATACACAATGGATTTCAGCAAAAAATCCAAAGAATGTGATGGTTCAAATGCATTGCTTGTCTACTCCTGGCATCAGTGAGAATATTATTAGCTTAGAAATTTAGTGCAGCGCAGCATGATACAGACTTGAACATAAATTATACATTAAGATATAAAAAAAATAAAAATACACACATATAGTGTTTTGATAGTGAAAGGATTACCAAGCAGTAGATGAGGTCAATGAGACTGACCTAGTTAGTCACATGGCTGTTTTCAAATCCTCAGTTATAGGATAAAACATAGTAACGTATGTGTAATGTGAAAGGGTACTTCAAGAGTACTTCCACCAGGGCAGGGATAGCTCAGTAGGTAGAGTGGTGGCCCCATGATCGGAAGGTCGGGGGTTCGACTCCACTGAACGGCTACCCTGAGGTACCCCTGAGCAAGGTACCGTCCCTACACACTGCTCCCCGGGCGCTGCATTGGTGGCTGCCCACTGCTTCACTGGGTGAATGGGTTAAATGCAGAGGAACCATTTCCCTATGGGGACTAACACGCACACTTTACTTTACACTTTTTACACACTTTACACTTCACCAGTAAATCAAGTAATCACACAGCAAATATGTATAAGTAATGTGGTGTGTACAAGGAGTGGTAGGCCAGTCTGGTCTAATTTAATGAACTCACATAGGTGAGTATCCCAAACTTTTCTGGTACTGTCTTATTTAAATTCATCATTTCCAAGTAAATGTTGTAACCGTGTGTGCTGATACACGGGTATATATGGTGTACGCTAGTCCCTCAAATATTGTACAAGATACAATAGTGCGGGGCTCTAGCGATGGAGTATCATGAAATACTGTTGTGAACCTGGTCACACATGGAATGTGAGCATAAGTGTGTGCAAATATCAGAATACAAACTGCAGTTCACTTAATGGTGTGGGTTTCATCAGTAATGACTTTACAGAACCTACACATTTAATGTCAAAAGTAAAAATAAATCTGATTCCACTGAATTCTTGTAATTATTCTTAGCTAAACAACTATAAATGAAAGTGTTCAAAACACTGATCCCTGAGGGATGCGTGCATAATTCAGACTGAGAAGTCTTTCAGGGAGCAAACTGTGTCAACCTTAAATCAATATTAGCAAAAGATGCACCAATTTTCTCGTCCATTACCTTTGGTAAGGCATACTTAGGAAACCTCATCTGGACAAATTCATTCCGTCGGTAGGACACATAGTGCTTGGTCCGATTGCCTGTGGTGACCTGGGAAATAAGCAAAAACAACAGCAACAGCATGAATAACAGTCTAACAGTTCTACAGTTATAATATAGTCAAACAGTTTTAAATTTTTTATAGACATACGACCCATAAGTATATTACTTTAAAGGGAAAGCTGCTGAATGCACTGAGATTAAAAACGAGGCAAGAGTGAAACAGAAAACAATTTGAGTGACACAGCATCAAGAGACATATTAAGGCTGAATTCATCCAGTCATTTAAATATTGTCCTGCAGAAAAACAATCAAATGTTCAACATCTGCAAATGTCCAGCTGACTAATTGTGGAGGTGGAGGTGCACAGTTCACCATCTGTTGCCGGTGACTCAGTCTGTGCTGATAGGTAAATGCAAAGAAACTCCTGCGCATTGCACAGACCTTGGCATTCAACTCACAAATGGGTAAAAGGCTGAATCATGCCGTCGTCCTGCTGAGTGCTCAGACGATGAAAAAGCTCACATAGCACGAACCAGAATACTCAAACAGGTGATTCTACAGTTTAGCAGAGGGAGTTGGGAGAAAAGAGACCGCACTGGTGACTGACAGTGGATTGGAACAAGAGCTGAATGTGTCATATCCCAAGTGACAGGCTCAGAAATGAGTTAACCATGTTCTGAAACAGGTGAGCAGCACTGAAACTCCTTTTTTTTTTTTGTGTTAAAAAAAACCCATTTTTTCTTTTGTCAAAATAAAAAGGAAAGGTTTATAACTTTGCATTCAGTGCTTCTATTTTTGACTTTGCCTTTTTTCCCTTCATGGAGATGTCAGTCTCTGTCATCTGAGTTCAGACTGAGCTGTGATTATTGCCATTGCTTGTGATTGAAAGGAGCAGGTAAGTTCCACTTTTCTTTAATGATAAGCATTGCAGAGGGATCAAACAAAAAAAGCCATTTTTAAAAAATGAGAGCTACTGAAGAAAGTGTCATGGACTGAGGTTTCAAAAGGAATCACTTTCTAAAGGACGGCTGGCAGAGTGGGATGAGAGCTGCATTCTCAGCTCTGACTCTGCATATTTATGTAGTGCCTTAATGTTGGAAAAGTACCCCGAAGATCTGTTTATACCATTAAGATTTTTTTTTTTTTTTTGGACAAAATTTATACAAAGAGCCAGAGTTTCTTGTGTTTGTGAAACTTGTGTGAATAGCTGAATGTCAGAGGTTCAGTACTTCATTGCAAATCAATAAACTTGTCAGTTTCAGAAAGAAATATTTTGGGTGAACCCCCAGCAGCTGAAAGGATTAGGACTGCAGGCTGCCAGTTGTTGAAAACGCCTTCACTTAAAATAACAAACAGGAAACCAGCAAACTAAATGAAACCCAAAATCATAATAAAAGAACAGAGCACAGTAAGGAACATGTGAACAAGAAGTTACTAGACAACAACCAACCAACTGAAGGAAGGGTTAAAACAAACAGGTGAACTTAATGAACAATGAAGGGCTTTAAAAAACTGAAAACCTCACGGGAAATGTTCACCACATAACAGCACACTGAAAGGAGAAAAAATAAAAAAAAGACTGACAAAGCACATGAAAAGCTGGCAATGCAAGTGACAAGATGTATTTGGTCTATCATCACCTCCAGTTTTTTTCTTTGTCTATATGTACCTTGTTTTAGTTTCTGTACTCAGTATAGAGACTTGTGTTTAGGTATCATAATCCACAACACACTTTTTACATTAATTCTCAAAGTGTGGAGCTCTGAAAACTAATTTTCCAAAAGGTATTCCATTATTTGCTGTTCTGGACGCTTTCAAATCTACATAGTTATTCAGTTAGGTTTGAGATTATTCTAATTAGGACCTCATAGATTAAAGGTGACCAGTCAGAGCACTTTGTATCGTACTGTATTGTATTGTACTTGATGCATGCTCAATCATCCAGGTAAGTCGATCACAAAAGGTTGATTCTGTTCATCTGGACGTAGCGTTTTCAGTGGAAGAAACGTTTCATCACTCATCCAAGTGACTTCTTCAGTCTCAGTTGACTGCAGGTTTCCCCAGCCGTATAAACACTACATTTGCACAATAACTGAAACCATCTTTTGCCATCTTACAAAGCTGTGATTGCAGCCATTCCCCAACTCTCTCTGTTAATGGTATTCATGGCCTTTGATCAATGGGTTTTGATCAGTTGTTGATCAATGGTTATGATAATTTTCATATTAATGATCAAGGAACAGACCTCACCTTATAAAGTTGGGGATGAAAGTATCAACAATTACTTTAAAGGGAAAGTGACACATGCAGTAAATGTTCGCACACATACATCACTCACAGAACTGCCAGGTGTTGGGTTTCATTATAGGTAAACACGTAAGAACTGCTAGTAAAGATTGTTTGAGGTGTTGTTCTTCAAACCTGATATCTGTATGTAATGCTTGAAATATTAGGAGGATTATCCCTTAAGGATAATGGGCCAGTCTACAGTGACCTGATGAGTTTTCATTCTTCTCACAGATGCAAACACTCATGCACACATAACTTTACACATAGGGGGACAACACCCAGAGAGAGCAACTTTGTCCTACTGTGGAGATTGTCCTCTAGCATACCAGCTCATGTCTATTCTCCATGCAAATAGAATTGAACTATTGGCCACTGCAGAGTGTGCAGTACTGTACTGCATGGCAAATCAATTATAGACAAGATTAATTCCGCACACTATCACGAATAGAAATTCTTTTTCCATTTCAAGTGACAGCACTGTATGTTATCTGGGCAGCAAGAGTTTATCAGTAAAACAGACATAAAGCTGCAAATTCAGCTGTAAGCGCAAACACAGCTGCAACTGAATAGATACACTGACAGATACAACATATACACAAATGCTGAAAGAGAAATAACTGGGGAGATGCAGGTTTAAAAAAAAAAAAAACTTGCTCAGTTTTTCCTTACTAGTATTATGTATATAGAACTATCTCATAGTATAAGACTTTAACTTTGTTGTTTATTGCTTTTTTATTGTAGACTGTAGTAATTTTATTCTTTTATTCTGCTGATTTAATGCAACAGTTTCTCTCGTGGGATCATTAAAGTATCTATCTACAGAGTGCTGGAAAGTAAATGCAACAAAAGCCACAGTATAGGTGCCTCTGCCTCGACCCTTGGAGGCTGCCTAGATTTTGGGTCCACTTTAGAGACGTACAGTACAAAGAATGTATTAGTCAGGAGACAAGTTTTGTTTCTGGCAAAAAAGAGGAAGAAAATAGAAGTTTTCACTATTTCACTAAGCTCGGGAAAAGATCATAATATCAATCATAATTTTTTCCTGAGACCTATGCATAACCTGAAATCTCAATTTGACTGTAATGCAGACTATATGATTATAATTCTGATAACACTCTAGCTTAAAATAATGTTTAAGCTTGGCTAAGCTATGCAATTTATCAGTATCACATCTTGAACACCCTGTGATAAGAAAAATACTAGCTTGAGAAAAATGTATTGTTCAATTTTTAATCCATCTATAAAATGATGGCCTCTACGGTTGAGTGACCAACGGATAATCCTCCTTTTGAAGTTCAGTTACTGTTTTCTAGCTCACCCCTGCATTTCCTGTCTCATGTTTTCCATATCATATAGCTTAGTGGTCAGGTTGCTGTTTGCATGTTCTTCCCATGTCTTTGTGGGTTCTCTCCAGGTACTCTGGCTTCCTTCCACAGTTCAAAGGGTTATTGAGTGATTCTAAATTGCCCATAAGTGTGAATGTGAATCAACATGGTTGTCTGTCTCTCTGTGTTAGCCCTGAAACCTGTTTGCGGTTGCAGGGCTGGAATAGGGTCCAGACTTCCTGAATTGGACAGGCAGAGGAGAACAGATGGACTATATGATCATGCAAATGCATAGGTGTACACATTTCCTCTCCCACAACACAAATAGTATTTATTAAATGTGTACAAAAATGCTGTCTACTGTGTGAAAAGCTGAACGAGTTCAAATGGAACAAAGACAAAACAATAACCTGCAACACGAGACATTAAAATAGAATTTGAAACCATCAGAGGAGCAATTCCTGTCTTCTCATTAATGCAGCAGTCAGATGTAATGTTGAGAATATTAGGTGCTGTGGAATCTAACAAATGCATCAGACAAAATGGAGTGGATACGTGACAGGATTTAAAATTTAGTTTGAATAGAATGGCAGTAGTCTGGAATATGAGAGAAGATAAGTGACATTTATATAGCACAGTGTTTCAAAGTGTAAAATAAAAACATTCATGCACATGTATTCCTCTTTTACCTTGACAAATACGTAGTCATCCTGCACCAGCAGCGAGTTGTGATCAATTTTTCCAAGGAACTGTGCCGTCACCATTTTGTCCGAGCAGTTCTGAATGAGGCAGGTGACATACAAGTAGCCTGGAGTGACATGGACAGCAACAGGACAGGAAACAGTGACACAGTCAGGAAACAGGAAGGGATAATTACTGCTGGAAATTTTAAACAAAACACATTGGCATTCTAGAATATCTTGTTAATAATTGCAATGCATCTTTGTAATTTCTGCCCCCACACCCTTGAACAGGTCCAGGCAGATCATGGATCCTCTCTGTGCCTTGCTCTGCCTGACGTCTCTTCCTGTTAAAAGTTCTTCCTTCCCACTGTCACCAAGGGCTTGCTTACCAGATGGTTGGTTTTCACTTTTGTTGGCCCATAAAGTCCCTCAACTGGACTATTTTGAAAACACATTATAAAACTGAATAAAATATAGTGTAAAATATATTTTTTATTATGTCTCAGCTACTTAATATCTGATGTGTTTAAATGTGTTGTAAAAATAAAGTAACTTAACTTGAGTAGGTTGAATATTCACAGAGATTTATGATTATTCAAACAGCATTCACAGTAATGGTACTTATACTGTACATGGAAGCTAAATACAACTATAGCTTTTAGCTGACATAATAAAAACTGTGTAATCTATGTTAAGTAGAGAAAGTAAAAGAGAAAAGGCTCAAGAATGGGGAAAAAATAGGATAGAATACAATAGAAATAAGCATAAGCTGAAGACTGCAGCTTCTGCTTTTCTGTGGCTGGCTGTTAGAGGGAGTGGAAGAAAATGTATGAGAGGAAAAACTAGGCGAAAAGAAAAATGGAGACATCATTTTCCAGACTCTATAAGATATGACAGCTTCCCCATAGACATACAGTCGTTCTAGGATCCAAATGGCCAGGAGGGATTACCCTCACACAGGCACACAGAGAGGCTAGCGCATGGTGCAAAGCTCAACCACTATTGAATTTCAACCAGCAGCTGCATCAGCAGCATCGACTCCTGAAATGCAGCCGCTATGTTCCCCCCAAAGGTGACAAGCTGGCAATAGAGAAAATACTCACACACACACACACAACTTCACACTCTCAAGCCTGCATCCACACATGTGCGAGGTTAGCAGTTCAGATGCACTGGCTGAATCCACATTTATGGTTTGACCTTCAATTGATTACATCAGACACTTGGAAATAAGTTAAAAGTATCAGCTCAGATATAACTTAGAGCTTAACAGCATCTGAAGTGAATTAGACATTCATCAAACTGACCTTGATCTTTCAAAAATACAGGTTCTTACAGGACTCACTGAAACTTCAAATCACCATATGGCAAACAGAATCTATGCTTACTTCTCACACATGTTTAACATAAAAAAATAGATGATAGAAAATAGACTCAAAGAATTTCACACATAACTTTGGAAGTACTAACAATTACTACGACCAGATAATGAAACAAAGGGCTTCAAGCTACGTCACGGAGGGCAACTTAAACTGTGTGTCACATATATCAGTGCTGCTTCTGCCCTGCATCAGTGCCTTCTGTTTCAATTCATCCACCAACCTCCACCAAAGCTCAAGAAGAATCACTCCCTCGTTTCTGCGAGAGGCCTGGGAGCCTGAAGGTCTTGCACAGTATCTTTCCATTTCCCAAGACTGTGCGGTTCTGCACAGATATCTCAGATGTCATTCCTGGAATCTGCTGATCTGCTGGGTCACTGCTCCAAGTGTTCCAGTTACTATGTGGACCACTGTTGCCTAAACTTTCCAAATTGTCTCTCAGCCCTGGTATTTGAATTGTTTTTCATTCTTCTTGTGTTTCTTGTTCCTGATGTTGCTATCACTTGGTATCGCTACATCGAACACTACGACTGTCTTCCTCTGCTTGTCCACCACTACTATTTCTTGGTTGGTTGCCCATCACCCGTTTGTCTGTCTGTATGTGGAAGTTCCACAGAATATTACCATGGTCATTCTCAGGGCATATCTCATTTTGACTTTGTGTGTGTGTGTGTGTGTGTGTGTGTGTGTGTATATATATATATATATATATATATATATATATACATATATACATATATATATATATACATATTATATATACTGTATATATATATACATACACATACACACACAAAGTCAAAATGAGATATGCCCTGAGAATGACCATGGTCTCTGTATATATATATATGACAGAGAGGATGACTCTTTCTCCATGTCCTTTGCTAAACAGAATGGATATTAATCTACCTGGTTTAAAAATTCATAAAAGACAGTTTTACAGATGTCTGTGTTATAATGCACCATATCAAGTCACCTTCATTCACATGTGGTACATCCTATCTTCTTTATATTGATGTCTTTTACTACTTTTTTTCTAAAGTATTATCTTAGTAGAATAAAATCAACATACAACTACATAAAAGAAAATTCAAATCGGTTCAGCCTCAGGATGACGCAACTTCATATCGCATGACTGAGTCAATTCTTTTCATCAGCACTGTACTTTTCCTCCTCTGCTTTGTCTTTGTTCAGGAGGTGTGTGGAGTGGCTAATTTATTGAAAAGCCCAGACATTTAATCAAAGCAGCATACGGTGGAGAACTCATTAAAAAACTATTAGATTGGACTAAGTGTTCAATTCCAGCTTGTGGCACACTCATTTCTTCATGCCACTTGCTGTCCTCACATACCTGCAACCACACTCACATGGTGAAATTGGGTGGTATGACGAGGAAAACAGCAACAGGGAAACAGGGCATAGCTAAAGGGATATTATTGAGACTGTGACTATTTAAAAAATACAGAAAGCAATACATGTAATACTTGTAGAGACATGTACACATTTACAGTACTCCTAACATTACAGCGTCAATATGTGCATGAACAAGATACTCTCATGCTTTCTTGCCCTTCAATCTCCCTAATGACAAACTAATATACAAAGACACACTACCAGCTAGCATCTCTGTGCACACATGGCTCATCCATCAATCGACCACCCCATCTCCTAGGAGACTTTCCTCCCACCCCTCCAGCCCTTCTCAAACATCAGACAGCAGTCCTGGGAGCTGAGGGCAGGGCCACAGTTCCTCATCTCTCCTGTGTCCTTTTTGGTAGCATGCCACTGTTTAACCTTGGCCATGCTACGCATGACAGGGTTGGAGCAGAGGATTTGGGGGAACAGGGTGAACAGATTGGTTTAGCATGCCTGGTCGCTCCCGCCTTCCTCAACTATCTATCTGGGCACAGAAGCAAGGAGAGGAAGAGGGAGGAGAATGAGAAAGATGAGGCCATGTGCCCCAGGAAGAGCTCCCCTAACTGGGCAGTCAGCCCAGACAGACAGCCTCTCATCTTCACTATCCACAAACACAGGGAGCTTTGTTCAGCCCGACAGATTTCACAATGCAGGCAGCATCTTTCTGTGTGTGGGTTAAAAGATTGCTCGTCTCCTCCTCAAGAGGTTCAGATTTTAATGGCCATTTATAATAGGGAGGTTTATTGAGAATGGAACAGCAAATATAATAAACACATCCTTCATTGTGCCCTTCAGAGTCTGCCACTCCTATCTGACTTTGCCTGCTCAGGTTTATTTAGAGGTTATAGTTTAGAATTTAGGATTATAGTTTGGGAGACTGAGAGAAGATGAAGTCAAGATGTGAATAAAGAGTCTGAACATTTGCCACCTTCATTGACAAATGCACAATCTCAAATACACATTTCTATTACCCTCTTGGCCCTCTGTGTGGAGGTGTTCGTCTGTCACTCAGGAGATATGATAATCCAAATTCACTGGTGTGAGTATTTAGCTTATCCATTAATTCCCTACTGACCCCTCACACATAAACACTACCAACACTCCCACACCAAGGTCATTCGGTAATCTCTTCTTTTACTTGCTTTTACATTGTAGTGCTAGCGCTGCCTGGATAGGTAAAACACATTATCCTCTACCTCAAGAATTCTTAAAGAGAAGTTGATCCTCATGTCATAGTTGTAATTAATCACAATTAATAGCAATTACTTGATCAATAGCCTGGTTTCAATTACTTTTTTTTTTCAACTTAATATTTACGCTTGTAACTGACATTTATGCAATATAATGAAGTAAATGCAGAATAACCACAAAGAATGTATGCTTAAATTCAAAGAGAATTTAAATAGTTTTCTTGCATCTTTTAACACAGGTTATTTTCTGTGAAACTTTTTAAAAAACCTATATACTAATAGGTAAGTATACACCAATATATAATATATATTAGTGCTGTCAAACAATTAAAATGTTTAATCAGATTCATCACAGGGTTACAGTGGATTAATTTTGATTAATCACAATTAAATATCATTCATTTTTATTCTATATTAATCGCATTTCATTTTGCATGAGCAAACAGACTCAAGAAAAAAGGGAGAATGTACGCACTTTCATGTTGCAATCCACTTGGCAATTGTGTCAGTCAACATGTCTGAGGCAGTGTTGCCAACTCCTCAGTAAGGAAAATCGCTATTGGTTGTCCTAAAAGTCGCTAAATGACATCATAACCTAATTTGCATAATTGGTCATGCTAATATAATTGTAACCTACGCTGTTGGAGACAGAAATAACATCGTGGAAGAAACATAAAGTGAGCAAAAAACGTCCTAAATGCATTTAGAATTTATTTAGAACTACAAATTAAATTTCGTTTAACAATTATTGTTTTTTAATGTCACAATTCCAACCCTGCTCCTTTATCCGGGCTTCGACTGGCAAAAGTGACCCGAAATAGGCACTCTGGTGGAGTTACTTTATGTGTGTGTGTGTTTATAAGTAGTTTTAAACCTTGTGATCCACAAAACAGCATGAGAGTAAAAGAAGAACTGACTGCATTACAGTCAGTGCGGGAGCAGCGGCTTCGCTCATGCGCGGTTCATTTGCAGTTTGGACGCATAGGTGTGAACATCTCCTGCAGCTGGGGGAGGACTATCCTCCGCCCGTGAGCGCTTTAGCACGGGTGAGGTGCCCACGGCAGCACTGCTGCTTGTTGAGAGTAAGAGCAATACGCCCTTTCACGTTAAAAAGTCGTCATAAGTAAGTCTCCAATAACACCAGAAAAAGTCGCCAGATTTGTCGCTAGAAGCTTTTTAGAAAAAAAGTCGCTAAGGGGGTCTGAAAACCCGCCAAATATAGCGACAAAGTCGCTAAGTTGGCAACACTGGTCTGAGGTAGACTTACTGAGTCCCCGATTCTCCGTGAGTGGTTTGTCGCAAGCTTGGTGACGCGTTAGCCAAAGTCCTAGCAGCATCCCCGGCTAACGTATGCTTCACGTCAGTGTGATATTTTAAGCTGGAAGTGCTTCGGTAAAAAGAAAATTCCTTCTTGCATAATTTGCATAATACTTTATGTCGGTTGACTGTTCCGTCTTGTTATTTCTTTAATACTCAAATTTCCATTGAGAGGGCCAATGTGCGTTTATCAACATTTTAGGGATTTTGAGTCATTCTGCACTCCAGATGCGTTAATTGCGCTAAAAAAAAAGTATCACATTGACCGTGATGGCAGATGAATTTGCATTAACATGTTAATTTTCACAGCACTAATTATTTCCTTTTGGTTTTGCCTTAAGGCTATTATTAATTCTGTCCTTCCCTGAATTCAGAGTGAGTTCTCTTGTGCCTTTAGTTGGGTTCTTTGTTATTTTAACAGTTTAAAATTAGTTGTCTCTTGTGTCTTCCTTTAAGCTTTTTTTTTTTTTTTTTTGCCTGTCCCGTTTGGCTCTTTTGCCATCAGAATTGTTGTCTAAAGGCAAAGAAAGATGCCCAACGGATTTACTTTACCGGATTTACTTCCTTTAAGCTTGACTTCATCCCCTGTGATTGTCTTGATTACTGTCACCTATGTCTCATTACCCTCCTGTTTCTAGTTAAAGTGTATATATAGTCCTGTGCTTCTCCTTAGACTTGTCTGTAGTCTTTATCTTCCTCTGTTTGCTCTTAGTTTTGCCTGTTTCCCTGCAAAGACCTTAAAGTTCTGCTTGTATTCGGATTTGGCTGTAGGCATTGCATTCAACCTAATAAAGGTTCACCTTTTTGTTTAAAATCCTGTATTTTGGTCCTCTACCCATCAGCTTGTGATAGTGCCAGTTAATGTATTTTAATAACATGCTTTTAAACCCAAGAAAGAATACACCTGGTAGCATTTCAAATTTCAAGTCTCTTTGCTGATTAGCTGTTTGCTATTAGTAGTATAAAATTGGACCAAAGCTAAACCTTGTGCTTTATTTTACCTCTAGATTTATATCAACTTATAGAAATTCTAATAAACTTTGATCTTCTCTGACCAAGTGCTAACATTATAACAAGATGAGTGGGCTAGTGGAAGATCACTGCACCTCCACTTGTATCTTGCATCTCCATGTGCACCAGATCAGGATCCACATCCACACCAGATACAGACCTGGAACACAGAAGACAATCATGTCAGATGTAGATCAGACTTCAAGCTTAAAACCACATATGACTAGTCCAAGCAACACAACAGTAAAGCACAGTCAATACAATATGTTTTTTTAATAATAACAATTTGTCACTTTAATGTTTTTAGAATTTTACTTCTATATTTCCCTTTTTTACATTTTCTAATTTTAATATTGGAGCAAGACAGAAAATATGGAGAAATAAAACATGGAACAAATGGCATGACCGCACAAATTCGCTGCATTCTGTCAAATGATGTGTGTTTTAGATGTTCACATAACATGGTGAACCCAGGAAAACGTTTTTATTCATGACTCAAACCTGTTAGGGTGGTGGATGGATGTAAATGTAGAAACATTTAAGTTTGAGTGTATCATTTTAATCTTTTAAATTCAAAATCAAAGGTTAAGAAATGCTTTCCACTGTTTTTATGGAATTACCAATGTTATATGTCTAAGTTTGCAGGGGAAGACCATCTAGAACTAAACCATTCAATCATAATTTTAGACAACTTGTACACGTTGATTTCTACGCTAATTTTATTTTAGCCAATCCAGACAAAGCCCCTCCCACTACCCTGAATTCGATAGGCAGAAAATGTATGGCTGGATGGATAATATGTTATAATGTACAGTCACTGTCCACAACCCCTTTTTTCACTGGTCAGCACTTCCTGGAAAATGCACTTATCCTAACTCATGTTAACGTAGTATACTTTAAAACCATCAAAATGTTCATATGCTCCTTTTTAAAAGCACACGGATGTATACAAAAGTGCATTTGCTCTGTCTGCCCTTCAGTGAGTGGTAAACTAAACAGTTCATCTGAGTAGAACTGCATAATGTAGTCTGTAAAATATCCCCCTGGCCAGTAAAGACACAGTGGAGATTTAAAACCTTGTTACTTTTCCTATAAAGAGATTTTACAAGCAATTAGCAGACTGTGAGGGGAAGGGGAAGCAAGGTAGGAAAAGAGTTATGAGGGGTAAGGAATATCAGTCATATTGTAGGTAAAGAGAGAGCTCATAGAGGACGCTTCAGAAAAAACACTACCCACGTGAAACAGTTTACTTAAAAAATCTTATGTATTACTTTAAATAAGTTACACATTAATAAGTAATAAATAAGTCACATTTCTTTCAGCATTAGAATAATTATCACTCACTGCTTGTTTTTCATTGCTGGGATGATACACATACGTCTCATACTCTATACATGGTGCAGGTAAAATATATATTTCTTATTAAAAACATTATTAAAAGTATTCTAAAAATTATTTGGTCGTACTAAATGCAAATGACATTTCAAAATTTTGCCAATGGTACGTTATTGTTTGTGCAATACATAAAACTTAACTTGATTGAATGGAATAAAGTGGTCATTAATAGCCAATTCAAAATCAAGTCTATTATCCAGAAAGTCTTTTCTGTTTAACAAAAACAGCTGCCAACAAATGTGGTTCATCTACAAAACCAAGTTTGCTTCTGGGCTCAGTCCAGTTACTGCTAGTCAGATGTCTATGGAATGGGTTATACACCCATCGTACAAATATAAGAGGTCACCACAATTTAAACAGTGGATGATGAAAAGCGACTGCAGAAACAAGAAGAAGAGAACTCATTATCCATCTGTTAGCCTGATATCAGAAAGAATGTTCAGCTTGTTAAGGGGCATATGAAGGAATGACTGGCAGCAGAGACTATGATGAAATGTCAGTGATGTATAGTGATTTATACCAATGACAGTTAAACTTTTCTAATAGAGCGACTGAAGTGAGCACAGCTTAGAGTAGGGGGTCCATTTCAGCTTATCACAGCGGTAAAGAGAATATAGGAGAACTACTTATGTAAGCCTTAGAATGGGACTAGGGACCAGCTATCAGCTACAAAACAGCACGTCCATATTTACCTTCAGTATGGTATTGTGTCCACTTTAACAGATTTCTTTTTAAAGACTGACTTTTACCCTGGACAGCAGAGTATCCAAGAAAGGAGGGACAGAGCGCAATAACATGGAATAACATGTCCAGAAGCAGAATCAAACCTGGATCTCTGGAGTAGCCTTTCAGCATATAGTTCACCTGTTTAATCCACTCTAATAGATTTCCATTGGCATGTACCTCAATGTAATTTATTTTGCGTTGACACTAATGCACAGCAATGCCGAAATACTCCTTTTGCCAGGTTTTAGGATGTTCCTCTTCTTGTTAGTCGCCAATCAGGCTTTAAGCAAACACTGGGCATTTGAAATGTCCTTATCAATAGCTAAATCTTTGTCTGCCTGACATTTGCAGTTTTCTTTTCTTTTCTTTTTTTTTAACTTTCTGTATTTATTTTTACTGTATATATACTTTAAGGTTCTGGACCTGATCAAGAGTCTTGCTGCTTGTTCCCATCTATTAGAAAACCCATGAGCAAACGTCCCATGTCCTCCTTGACCTATCTTGGAAACTTGCATGTTTCTTTGGATAGAAGTGTCAGCTCCAAGCATGCAATGTGAATTCAGACTGAAGGTGAATTTGCACTTTGAGAAATGTTACCCCTCGGCCATCTAGTGAATGATTTCAATGGACTGAATGGCTTTAATGGAATCTTCTACCACTGCCGTGCAGATGACACCCAGTGACACTTTTCTGTCAAGCCCAAAACCTTGACAGCCTCTTGACATTGTTGTACCCAAACTGTGGAACAGCCTTCCTCAGACTATTAAAACAGCAGATTCTGTTATTTGTTTTAAAACAACTGCTGAAAACTCATTTTTTATAGGTTAGTGTTTCCTTAATCTTTTCACCTTCATTTTTTGGCCATAGTTTGCAACCATGCATGCATGTATGTGTGTATGATGGAACAAAAGAGCATGTCTGTTTTTGTGTCTGTATGTTCAAACATGTACACTTATCTCCTGTACATATATATCTCTGTTTTGAAAAGTGCTATACAAATAAATTCTTCTTCTTCTTCTCGTTATTATTATTATTATACAAGCTGTTTTCTTCACCTATTCTTAAACATTTTACTTTTGTTTTTAGTTGTCAGCCTTGCAATGTCAGTTTAATTTCAATAAACAGCTTTTTCATTTTATTGAGAATGACAAACAAAACGTTTACAACCTAGCATCACAAAAACAAGGTCCACTGGAACACATTTAGCTAGACCAGCCTAAAGGCAGATTGATTTTAATGTGATATTTTTTGTGTGATTTATGTGCACTTGCAGGAAGACTTCTGGTCTCTGCTATTCCTGTTACAGCTGATATGACTGGCTAAATTCAGATCCCAAAACTCTAACAACATGCATTTACAGTGTGTATGTATGTAAAACCTTAGCCACATATATAAACTTTTGAATGGAGGACCACAATCTTTATGATATTAGTGGTATGGAGCTCAGTTTCCTATAATCAATAGTTATATAGAAAACAAAAACAAAACAAAACAAATCAAATAAACTAAAAAAATAAAACCACCAAAACAATTCTTGGTATTTAGTTAAACATAGACAATTCACAGGCAGTCACACAGACAGACAAAATTGCACAGGAACCATTTATTGGAAAAACAATAGTCAGTAAAGTCAGTAATTCATCCATTCCATATAGACAATTAGGACCAAGCTTTGTAAAGATCAAAGTAAAAGTTTTGTAAAGACCAACTGAAGCAATAGGCCACTGGCTATATGATGGCACTTGGCGAGGGGTATTAAGTCAAGCGGTCAGCAATTTTTGCCAGTTTAATCTGCTCTTATATTGTATGGTTAAATGGTCACTCTGTTTTCCAGGTGTTTCTGAGTAAATATTGGATGGGTAGCCAATATTTAAAGGTTAAGATTTTGGAGCCATTTTTCATGGTTTCCAAAATATGAATTTTGAAAACAAGTCCATAACTTTTAATCTTGTGCCACTATTAAGTCAAAACCAAATGTTATTCACAGAAAAACAAAAAAAATGTTTAATCCACAAGTTACAGTAAGAATTACATAATATAGCTCTCATTGCAGGGGTCTAAAACCCAGAGCCAACTCTTACTTGAGTATGTAACTTAAGTCTAAAAAAGGAAGCACTTAGGGTGTTTCTCTTCCTATATGGCACCCTTCCACAATCTCTCAATTTTTACATTGCAGAGAGGATGATTTGTGAGTTAGCACTGGTGGTATAAATCATAGTTGCTTGGGTGTGTGAACCAGCTCATTTAATATTTGCAAAGAGAGGACAGGAACTCCTTCAGAAATGCCTTTCTGACCTTTAAAAGATGGGAAAGAGGGACTCAATAGTATTTGAATGCTGCACATTTGAACTTATAATTTTACAATAATGCCTATTTTACATGAATGAGTAACATGAAGCTTAATTCAAATGGGAGAAAATGGTAAAAGAAAACAGATGAATAGAAGAATGAAAAAGGAGATAAAATATGAAGACTAGAGTTAGGAGGAGACATACTGGAAGATATATGATCGTGAAAGCTGTGAAATATTACATGTGACAATAAGAGCCATTTACTTTCTTCTGCTTTCTGTTTCTCTCTGGGATGAGATGACAGCCTTATTATAAAACACTCTGCAGTAATTTCCCACAATTTTGACCCCTGTGCATTACAACCAACGTGAGCATTGAAAGGATAGGAAACACCTGACCTCGAAAAGATTCCTATCCAAGCAGGTTTTTCAGGTTTGCTTCTGAGCAAAGTTTCTTTTTTTTTTTTAAAGTATATTGCCTCACATCAGCTCTACCAATCTATTGAAGGTTGTTTACCTTGGTTAACTTTAATAGATTAATGATTGTTAAGATAGAAATCCACAGTTTTCATGCAAAATGCAATGCATAGTTGTACTTGGGATGTAAATTACCCCTCTCGTCTAAGTTGTTGCATTTGCTAAAAAGTTTGTTTTATCCCTGGTGGGAGTCATTTTCACATATTTATTAACTCTTAAAAGAAAAATCTGCTGCTCTTAGTAAATGAAACAGGATGCCTCCTTCCTGCCATCTGGAGATTTATGTATAAAAGACAATGGTGCTTTGCAGGAAAACCGAAAAATCTACCATCACAGCAACCTCTCTCTCTCTACCTCTTGGTGTGTTTGCTTGTTGCTCTGTGTATATGTGTCTGCTTACTCCACGTTACCTTAGGGGGGCAGGATCCTCCTGGGATCTCAGCCCTCGCCCTGATGTGCCTCAAGCAATCAAGCACCTGTGAATCAGCTGGCAATCAGCTGACTGCTATTTAAACTGGGACCTGACCTTCAGTCTCTGTCTGAGTGTTGTCCAACTGTCGTAGTGATTGCCTTGCCCATCTGTAAGTCTCTTTCATTATTGTTAGCACAAAGATTTCAAATGTTAGCTGTGGTTACCTGTGGAGAGTGTTTTGCATGGCTGAGAGAAGAGATTCTGTCCTGGGAACACTGGAGATCAGATGCTGGATTTTGTAAATACAAGACTTTTGAACTAAGAACTGCTGAAAGACTTTATAAATAGCACAACTCTCCTGCACTGTAAATAAAGCCACTGCAATGTCATTGATTTCATAATAAATATTAAAGCTGGTCAAATAATACCAGTGAAAGCCATTTAAAACTATTTATATTGTTCTATGAGAGAGAGCGAGAGAGAGAGAAACACACACACACACACACCTGGTCTTGCCCCCCCCCCCCCCCTCTCTCTCCACCACTTGGCAATGGCCAATTTTTTTTTTTATGTTTGTGTAATGTTAATCCACCAATGTTGTTGGTTGTTCAAGCTCTTTAAATGAAATTATATTATTAATGTTAGAATATAATTTTGTTGTTTTTCATTCATATTTTGTTTCATTTTCATCAAATTTAATGTTTTACAATATAAAACAGAAGAAAATTTTAAAGCATATTAATTTTCTTTGATTAAGTTGGCAAATTACTGAAAATTTTCTGAACAGAACATTTTGTGCTTGAATGCTTGATTAATTTCTGATAAATCCAGTCTGCCAGCTCAAATGTGGGTATAAAATGTGAATTCAGTTTGAAATTCCTCCTCATTTTAAAATGGGAACATGCAGAGAGCTCTTTGAAAAGGGAATAGTCTACATTGAAGCACTTTGTGATGCTGTGATGGTCTTTGAGACAAATAGAGCAAGACTTCAAGTGTTCTCACAGTGTGGTCAAGTGTGCTTTGGAGTCTGGCCCTTACAGAATGCACCAAGGAAGAGGAAGAAATGAAAGCTGACTGAAGCAGATCTCAGGCACCTTAAGACTTTAAGTAGTATAGACAGAAGGAGGACCACTGCTGCTTCAGGCAGCAAAAAAGGTAAATGTTTTTAGATCATATTATAAGAAAGTCTCCAGACTGACCATAAGCAAATGACTGAATGAACAAGGCTGAAGGGAAACTTAACTTCTAAGAAGCCATTATCTGTGCAATGTCACAAATTGCACAGATTGCAAACATCCACAAAAATTTTGATGCTAGCATAATATAATGAACAAAAAATTCTAGCAAATCACCTTGGTTCATCAAGATGTAGACTGAAATGGATTGCTCATGGGTTTATATACCAACAAGAGAATGACCCAAAACATATTTCAAAACTGTGCACAAACTATGTGAAAAAGGAATCTAGAGAACTAGAACTGTTGGACTGGCCAAGTCTAAGTCCAAACTTGAAAAATATTGAGCAGATTTGAGATTTGGTGGATTCGAAGACAGGTTGGACAAAAGTTCCATTGGGAAACTTTGTGGGACAAACCAAAAACTATTTGTTTTTGACAGATTTTTAAAATATGTATTTTCCTGTTTTTATGACAGGTGGTTATCTATCCATCCAGCACATAACAGCAGGGTGCAAGATGCTAGCAAGCAGGGCATACATGGAACGCCATAACCAAGTGATTTGGATAGTATACAGGAACACCTGTGCCAGGTATAGCAAGGATGTTCCAAAGTCAAAACGGGATTTGCATTCTCAACGACCAAGGTAAGTTTCTGTGGAACTTCCAGATACAGACGGAAAAACCGGACATGGTAGTGGTGGACAATCAGAGGAAGACAGTAATAGTGATAGATGTAGCGATACCGAATGACAGCAACATCAAGAAGAAGGAACACGAGAAGTTGGAGAAGTACTAAGGGCTCAGAGAAGAGCTCGAGAAGATGTGGAGGGCAAAGGTAACAGTGGTCCCAGTGGTAAACGGGACCCCAAGCTGGGCAAGTGGCTCCAGCAGATCCAGGAACAACTGAGATCTCTGTCTAGAAGAGCAAAGTCCTACACTGTAAAAAAAATCCTAATATAAAAGTATTTTACTGTGTATTTTACAGTTTTGTTCTGTTCTTCTAGAATATCATTAAATTTACATAAATGGACTGTGATTTCACATTTTAAATGTAAATTAACGTAAAATCACTGTAATGTAATAAAACATAATTTTCTTGTTGTCTAAATGTATCTGTCTGTACATATATGCATATTTAGATTGTTAAAATACATTCACAAATGTATCATGATTTCACAAATATTTGTCCGTTATTTGAAAGATTGAACTGTTAAATTCAAATGTAATGCTATGGAAAAATATATAAAATCATCATTGATCACAATCTTTTTCTACAGAATACAGAGTAAGTATGTATCTGTCAAGGTAAACAGGATAAGGTTCATCACAATCACCATCTTATGTTGGCATATTTAAATTATACATAAACTGATGTGGATGTCATTTCTTCTTCAACTGAAGGGCAAAATATAAAATTAAGGGAACAATTGTAATAATTCATATACTTAACGTTTTCTAATCTAGTATTTGACTTCTGTGGAGCAGCTGTAGCCCATTAGAGTTAGTGAGTTTTAAAAATGTTAGTAAGTGTAATTTTTTACGAAGCCCCATCTTCTCATTTTTATACTAATGTAACCCCCAGTTCTACGCTTAGTGAGTATTACTACTTTCAAAGAGACCTTTCTATTCTGGCGCCATAGGTTCTTATTGGATTGTGTATAATTTAAAACCTGAAATGAATGAAATTCTCATGGACTCAAACAAAGGACATGTCTTTGTGCTTGTCCTGTTAGGTCACTCTGTAGCATTTGATACTGTTGTTCACAATATTTTTCAACATAAATTTAGATTAAACTGTTAATCTCTGTTAAAATTGTTAAAGAAAATACATTCCAATGGTTTAAATTGTATGTACCTGATAGATTTTGTTCATGTAAGCTGATAGTCTTCTCCACAAAGTTTGTCATGGAGTTCCACAGGGTTCTGTGCTGGGATCCATACTTTTTTATATTATACATGCGTCCCTTAGAGAATATTATCAGAAAACACTGCATACATTTTTATTGCTACGTAGATAATACCCAGTATGATTCATTTTCGAAGCCAGATGACACAAGTCATATACTTTGGCTACTGGCATATTTTAAAGACATAAGGATGTCCCATAATTTCCTTCCAATATTCAGACAAAACTGAGGTTATTATATGTTTAATTGCATTCTGAATCTGGTTGGCATTACCATACCAGGATAAGTCATATATAATGCACATTAAATTTACATAAATGGACTGTGATTTCACATTTTAAATGTAAATTAACGTAAAATCACTGTAATGTAATAAAACATAATTTTCTTGTTGTCTAAATGTATCTGTCTGTACATATATGCATATTTAGATTGTTAAAATACATTCACAAATGTATCATGATTTCACAAATATTTGTCCGTTATTTGAAAGATTGAACTGTTAAATTCAAATGTAATGCTATGGAAAAATATATAAAATCATCATTGATCACAATCTTTTTCTACAGAATACAGAGTAAGTATGTATGCACATTATGACTAATGTGCATATTAAACAATTATGTAGAACTTGTTTCTTTCTTCTGCACGATATCTCTGTCTTATATCTGCATTCATTATTTTTATGCTGGACTATTGTTTTTTATCGTTATCAGGTCATTCTTAAAGTTCACTAAGCCCCCAGTTAATCCAAAATGCTGTTGCCAGAGTACTGACAGGGATGATAAAGCGAGTTCATTCTTGTCCAATATTAGCTTCTCTTCAGCGGCACCCAGTTAAATCCTTCAAATAGAGCCTTCAACTTTCAGCAGGCCTCCTTCCTGTGGAACCAGCTTCCAGTTTGTTTTCATGAGACATACAGCCTCTCTACTTTTAAGAAAACTTTCCTTTTTGATAAAGCTAACAGTTAAGGCTAGACATATGACCCGTTATGTAGCTATAGGATCAAAGTCCTAAGAGACTTGATGCGATGAACTAAGCAGTTCTTCACCATTCAGCTCTCACTCTCCCCACATATTTATATACCAGTGGAGCCATATAACTACTTTTTAACTTTTTTTGATAGATAACCTGGCATTCCCTGAGCCCTGGCTCTGCCAGAGGTTGTCCTTTCTACAACTGCAAACTTGTCTAGGGGTTGCTTGATTGTTGAGGTTTTCTCCAGAATAATGTAGGCTTCTTACCTTACAATGTGACTGTTATTGTGATTTGGTACTAAATTGAACTTAAGTGAACTGAAATAACCTTAAGCAGTTCAAATTTTCTTTTCGTCTGTGTTTATTATAGCCTTCAACACCCATCTCAAAGTAAATTCAAAATAAAGTCCTTGTACTTGTATTTTCATTCCTCTCTTCCTTAACTTATCGGGATCCTTGCAAAACACTGACATATGTTCAAGAACCAGTATTAATCATCTTTGCATAAAGAAACAGAAAATTTTCTGTTTGGTTGCAACCTTAATTCTCACAGTTTCTAAAACTATATATCAGTGAAGAAGTTATCAGAGGCCTGTAGAGCAAACCTAGAGACTGAGTCAGGCAAGTGTGGTACTGTCAGGTTTATCCTTTGGTTTTCAGGGTAAACACAAAGGTTATCTTCTTAATGGGTACACCGCCATGGTAAGATATGCTGCAGGCCTAATATGCTCTGGTGCATGTTATCCTTTAGAAAAGACACGAACATATACAAAACCACAACATAATTACCAATCAGTTCTTTCCAACAAAATCCCTAGAACTTCAGTATTTAGGTAGTAGAAAGGAGTGTAGTTCTAGAGATAGTATTTGTCTTTATCTGACAAGCATCAATAAGAAATGGAGATTCTTAGGGAACAACGGCATTCCCTTCTTTTTAAATCACACATTCTTATGTACCAACTTGCAGATGTATTATCTGTTTAACATCTTTCAATATTTTTAATATAGTCTCTTCATTTGTAAATTATACTGCTTTGCTGCAAGTAGACTAGTCCGTGTCTATGATTAATCAAATTGCACAGTTTTATGTGACCAGACTCAAAAAGAAGAATCTGGGTTGACTGATCCACCTTCAGTTACTGATGTTGCTGTTGTTTGAATAAGTGACTCGAAATAAGATATCCTGGGTATCATGAACTTGCTTAGTAATGCTGGCCCCAGCTGTGATACAAACACAGCTGCATTCTTGGCATCTTATCCATCAAATGTTATAAAATTAAGTTAGACTGACCAGAAAACTCTGTCCTTTGTCACTCTCTCCTGCAGTAATGTCCACTTGCGGCCCAGATCTGCTGAAGCAAAGAGCTGGACAAAAAAAACAAAAAACCCCACACAATTAGACAGAAAAAAGCACAATTTCCATGTAGCATAATGTATCTCCAGATTATTGCCAGCTGTTTATTTTACAATGGAGGTCACTATAGAAAATTATTCATCCAATCAATTTACTACATTTCATACATTAAAACTGAGCTCACATATTAATCATAACAGGTTTGGCAGCCGTGTGTGTCAGCGTGACAAGGTGTGTGCATTGAGTGTGTATTAGCTGACACACACACACACAAACAACACTTGCACCTTCTCATTCTGCTCAGCTCCTGCCTATCTCACTCATGGTCATCGGAAAATAAATGTAATCAGTGACAACAAGCTAATCCTAAAGCACATTCTTTTGTCGCTGTGAAAAAGAGAAATGAAGGTTGACCTTGATGTAAATATGTGTCTGCCCTCACAAACCGTAATTTGAAAATGATCCTCACATCATTCTCCAGCTAAATGATTTTTTTTGTTCTGTTTGAATGGATTCCTCATTTCCATCTGCAGCCTGCCCATATGGAACAGATTAAAACCTAATTGAATTTCTTGCTTAATTATGTGTAAATTATTGAAGTGGAGGAGGAGTTGAGCCAATTCAAGCTTATTAACTATTCAAACTTATGTCTCACCTACTTAAATATCTTGAGCTTCATTTCCATTTTGGTTTTCAGGGTCTTTTTATTTAAGCCCAAACACCACTTTTTACATTGGGTTTTAATTACTTAATTAAATGTACAGCACTTTGTGTCAGCTGTGGTTGTTTTAAAGTGCTTTATAAATAAAGTTGATGATGATGATGATGATGTTAATTCAGTCGGTGCAAAAAATAAGGACTTTGATGAATACAAGTAGTTGTTTGGTGGTTTGTGCAACAAAACAAAATGAAATTACATTTTGTTGATCTTGATAGATTGTTAAAGTGTTAATTTATTAGTTTTTAAAAAGGTATTATCCAAAAAAATGAATTCATAATATACAGATAAGTACAAAGACTGTGGCAGATAAACTAAACTAAACCATACTGATACCATATGAAAACAAACTGCCCTTTAATTCAATATTTTTAGTGTATGATTGGTGAATTACCCAGGTGTGGTGGTAGACAACAACGTGAAATATAGCTGCGCTGTCTCCAAAAGTACCTGGATGATTACCTGGATGAATACCTTACCTGTATGATTGAGTATGCATCAAGACATAGCTGTGCTGTTTCCACATAGGCGACTATAGTCAGCTAACATAATAACATAAAATAAAATACTTTGCTCTCTACGACAAAAATATCGCTATCTGCACTTTGGGCTTCCGACCTTTGTATATCACTGCCAGATCAGATATACTACCTTTGCACTACCTTTGTGTTATCACCATATCAGCTGTTAACATTAGCTTTGCTCAGAATTGGCCATTCCACATGTGTCCCCAAGTGATACATCTTTAAATTCCTTGGCTCTGCTTTGATCCCCTAACTAAAGCTACTGCTATAAAACAGTCAAATGCAGTGAGATGAACATCTCTCATTGCTTATTAATAAATCTGTTGATTGAGTGTTTCTAACCTACATGAGAAAGCAGCATTTTTGACCAACACTATTTTCATCTTGCAGGTTCTCTACACTGCTGCAGGCTTGAATGTCTTATCCACTGAATCATCTCATCTCTCGGCAAAAAGACATAAGTAATTCATTGGACAGCAATACGATGCCCTGGCTTTCGTGTTGGCTCAGACTGGAGTGACATGTTACAACTATGAAAGCAATTAACTGGATTAACAGGATTAAAAACAACATAAAAAGCCATGCAGCTGAATTATTATGTGCTCTACAAGTGTGCATTGACGGTCATTAACCAGCACCTCAGGATCCTCCATCATAGTTTAATTGTTTCTGTCTACTGTTAGTGCTTTTAATGATAGTGAAACTAAAAATATATATAATGAAAAGGTTTTACATAAAATCGATATTAATCTATATTAATTGCACATGAAGTGAAATGTTTGTCTTTATATGCCTGTTTTGTTTTAATTTGGGTGATTATGGGTTTTGCTGTTCAAAATTAAAAAGTATGTGAGATAATGGATTATCTCGACTTAATATTTCCTTCTAAATTTGAGTAAATTATGTGTGTATCTCAGTCTAGTCGAGTGCAAGCAACTACATTCGAGGCTGCTGACTTGACAATTGTCCAGATGACCTTCACTGGGCAATCCACAAGGACAGTAAGCCCCATAAGGTCATTGCTGAATGTCTAGTCATTCGCTGAGTGCTGCATAGAATGTATGGAAAATTGGAACGCTTTGAAAGGATGAGTGGGGTAGGGAGAGGTGGACAAGAAACAGGGATAACTGCAGCCATTAGATGTTTGCTGAGAAAAGTCAGTGCAAGATCTGACAGCAACGTAATAAATATACATATTTAAACTTTTACCTTAAAAATAAAATTTAAAGCAAAAGTTTTACATTCAGATTTCTATATACAAATAGATTTGTGGGTTATTTATAATTAAAAACATTGTTTTATGATATACGTTTTTATTTCTTCTTAGAACTTGCCAAAGGGTTTCCAACTAGAAGCCAAGTGTGACTACACTTACTATATCGTCACTGTGTTTGGATATGGTTATTGTTTAATTCATTTCACTTTAATTCAAGAATTACAGAACAGCATTACTGTGGTATGAAAAAACAACATATGACGTTTTTTTTCTGAGTTTAGTCGTAAATCTTGAGATATAATGCGCTGCTGCACGACAAAAGATTTGGTAACGTAACACCAACGATAACTCCTTGTGCATTTATTTCAGCTACAGAATCAAAAGTTTCTTTTATGTTTGTGTCTACAACCCACCCTGCCCTCCTTGCAATAGGCCAGCAGCTTGTCTTCTTCCTTGGGGTGGAAGATGAGCGTATCAGGTGTGAAGTCGATGGACTGCCGCTGGAAGGAGGAACCTTCATCTGTGCTGATAAACAGCATTTGATCTCGTTCATTTATAGAGGAACCCACCAGAATTACCTGTAAGAGATGATAGAGAGAACAGCGAAGAAGAAAAGAAAGAAAAAGAAGAAAAAAGAAGGTCACAGGTGATACGGTCCAAAGCATCCTGCAACATATTTGGTGCTAAGTCAGCAGTCTGTTGAAAATATCCTCCTCATATCAGTACTTGTCCATGTTAATTCACCTGCATGCACTGAAAACCTGATAAATATGAATGCATTCACTTCCATGCATGCACATTCATTCAAGGCCATCCTCTGGAACAGAAAAACTTTCCATCAACCTTACAGGCGGCTTAAACCATGGCAACACTCTATTGATTATCTATTCAGACTTTTATAGCTCATAAAGTGAAAACATTAAATACAGGGGACACCAGGAACTGCCAACCCACCAATCACAATTATGTCCCAGACACTTGCAATAAGTGTCTCAATAGGGGAAATCGATAGGAACTAATGAACCAGTCATGTTCATTAACAGTGCGTGAGAGGTGGGAAGCTATCCCATGAGGGTTTTTGGTTGTTTACAGCAACTCCTTATAAAAAGTGTCCTCAGTCAGAGAAATGCAATAAAGTAACTAGCTGTATTGTTACTTAACAAATGTTTCAGCAAAGATTAATGGATGCAAACTAGAGATATAATTTTAATGAAAGGGATATTCAACATGTAATGGCTATTTAAAAAAATAAGTATTATGTGTGGGCAGAAACAATTGAGCAAACAAATAAATCAACTCATAGGAAATTGTCAAGGTACTTCCAATGCTTTTAATTCTTATTTTAAGACTGCATGCTTTTGTCCACGTACAAAGAAAGAAAAAAATCCCTTTTTAATGCCTATATTCCTCCTTCACTTCCAAAATAACCTTAATATTCAACCTTGCCGAAAGCAATTTGTATTCAATGGTATATTTAATAGTGTTTTCAAAGGTTACAGTAGCTCCTTCTAGAGGGAGTTCAGTACTTTAGTATTAGAAAAGAAAAGCTTCATATTTGTATGCTTATACTTGGGTAAATTTATTACACAAACCTGTAATAAATGCCTCTTACACAGCATGTTTGGCTCATCAAAGCGGGGAAAGCACAGTTTTAATAATGTTCACTTCAGTGTCCCAGTAGGCCAAGAAACTTATGGGTTATCTGCCTGATCTGGATTTCTTTCAGGGCCTTGTGTTACAGAAGATACTTTTAGTAATTTTTGAATAACCAGTCCATCGATCTCTTTGGTCAAAAATCAGTCACACCTGCTGGAGAGCATCCACACACTTGATGCTTTGACAACTAGACCTAAACTCAGAAATCGAATGGTTCCTTTAAATCGCCAGAAAACAAAAAACAGCAGGAAGGATGGGTTTTTTTCAGCAGGAAGCCAAAAAAACCCCAAAAAGATCAAATAAAATAAAAAAGTATACTGTACAAGTTTAAAGCTCTTTAGGGCAGTGATTACACAAAATCTTGAGAGAGTACTTGAGAGATTTCTGTCTCCCTATCAAAGCAGGTAGGGAATAACCTGGAAATTTCAGGTTACATATTTGCTTCTAGAAGAGCATTGCTCATGTTCACAGAAATCTACTCCAGTAGTATTTCCTCTTTGTCCTTGCTGTCGATCTTTTCTTTTATTATCCTTTAATCCAACCTCTGTTTTGTTTTTATCTAAAGAAACACAAAGCTGGTGTAAAACCAGTGGCTATGTCCATCTTTTATACTGTCCGTTTCTAGAAAAAGAAAAAAATCATTACTACTTTTATAGCTAAACTAACACTGTGCTATTTTATTTTTTGTCCATATTTAATGTGTTCAGTGATTTGTATTATGTATGCCTATTTTCTGAACACATTTCTGGCAAATCTTCACCTGTCATTTCTTTTTATAGTCATCAGAACAGCTTCAATATCACAAAAGCCCTTACCCTAAACCTATAACTTCTTGATGCATGCTCAACTTTTCTCCCACAAAAACGCTAGGTCCGGATGAACAGAATCAACTTTTGGAGACTAAACCTATAACCATAACCTAATTGTAAACCTGACGCTAAAACTTGAGGGGACTGAGATTTTGGTCCCCTTCAGGGCTGTTGGTCCCCAGAAAAATGTCTAAACAGGTACACACGCACACACACACAACCCCTATTAGGATTCTCATCATGACTTCAATTAAGGAGTGTGTGTAGAATAACACATCTTTCTGGGTTGATACTTGAGAACTGTGTGTGAGTTGGGTGTAACTTCCGTTAGCACCACAGTCAATTAAAAGCTTGGTGTTTGTTTTGCAGGCAGAGCATGGTCAACAAGGAAGAGGAGTAGAATGATGATGTTAGAACAGCAGGAAAGAAGACTTTATTTCTTATAATACAGTTAATTTAGAAAATGTCAGCTGGGATTTGCTCAGTGTATTTGTTGTTTACAGCTAAAAAGCTCCACTGAAAAGCTCAAGTTCACCCTGTGGATGTAGGAAGTCAGCAAACAATTACTATCCTTAATTTCTACCAAAATGACCACTCCCAATCTCATATTTACATGTGTTTACAAAGTCTTTTGGCTTCTATGGTATAAAGCCTGATGACAGCTGTTTTGGCACACACTTTTGCCTCATGTCCCTGTGGGGCAGGTCCATCAATCGGTCAGCCCTCCTGTGCCAACATGTCATCATTTAAAGGATATCACTCGGTTTAACCTAGTTAAGCTAAGACAAACACTGAACATCCTCAGGACACACACGTACACAGTCCCACCTCACATATAGACATCATATCAACAAATGGAGACAAATGAGATGACAAATGCTTGAAAAAGAAGCATAAAGGTGCACCGGATCTTATGAATATGATTGTGTCAGTTGGTGAAGTTGCATAATCTCACCCAAAACAACCTGAAACTCGCTACTCAGAGGTACTGAGTACTATAAGCTTAGCAAAAAACAAAAAAAAAGTTACAAATAAATAAACAATAAAAATCTGTACTACCACAAAGGTCATGCTCTTGATGTGTTTGCATTTGTAACTAGATTTCTGTAGTTTTAGCGACAGTGAAACACAGATCATCATGCAACGAAGCTAAACACAATTATACTTTTAGATAGTATTTTTAATTATTCGTTTTTTATGAAATGCTTTTCATTCAGTCTTTAAATTTGTTTGCTTGCTTTGTCACAATGTCCACTACTAAGCCTATGGAAGCTTTTGACTAACCTTGATGCCATCAGATTATCTTTTTTTTTGTCATCAGAGATTTAAATGAAAACACACTGTTTAACTGAAAGTATCTGTTTGCACAGGAGGTGTGGGCTGTTAGTAGTCAGGCTGAGGAGGGGAAATGCTGCTCAATTGCATCATGGGACTAGAAACAGAATGAGAGCGTTTTTGAAATCTAGTAGGAGACACACACAGCGCTTTGAGTGCTCAGACAGAGTAGAAAAGCGCTATATAAGAACAAGTCCATTTACCATTACCATTTACACACTGAGGACTCCAAGTTGAGATATTTCTAAGCTTAAAGTGTATTACTAAATCACTTGAGAAATCTTTGCAGTTCCATTTGATTGTACTGGTCTTTTTGAGACCTTAGGTGAAAGGAGTTTAAAATTAAATTCAAAACCTTAGCCAAAAAAATAAACCTTTTCTATTCTATGCACTATTGTGAGTTGTGCATTTTATGTGGTACTTAAACGTCTTGTAACCCCTCCATATTCATGCATTGTTCCCTTATTGGGTTTCAACCTGGGAAACTCAAAATGGGACAAAATTGCTAAAACGAATCTTAAAATTGTTTTATCTTTTATTATTCACCACAGAAACCACAGAAAATAATGTAGGAGTTTGTAAAAGATGAGTGTGCCACTGATGCACTCATCCTCATGGCGCAGTAACCTGACTTACCAACAAGTGGCAGTCTTGTCAAACTGTAGGCTCGGAGGAATGCCTTCAAATCTTTACAGAGTTGAAACTGAGCTTGACTAACCAACTGACAGATAAGAAGGTGAACTTTTCAGTGAGGCTTCAAAAAAATGGGATCGGGGGAGGGCAGACAGACAATTCCTTTCGCACAAGTTATGATCCTCCACAATCAAAGGACTTTGATACATTCTTCCTTCATAACGATTTCCTCCGAGTAATAGCTCAAGCTTAGCAAAGCACAGTGCTCCTATTGTGCATGGCAGATAAAAGCAGACTCTAAACTTCCTGTGTCTGCTGTGGAGACTTCTGGGGTGTGACACATTAAGGGGACTTATAGGAACAAAACTCAGCTCTTTTTAATCTGCAAAACGGCTTACGTAATCTATGCGATGTTTGATAATCTTTCGATCACAGTTGCTCAGATTATAGAGCTGATACTCTCTGATGTGTGTCAACAATGATCAGTTCCTGCTGTCAATTATAAAGCAGCACAATCTTCTTGGCAGCTTAAAACAGCTTATAAAAGAGTGCTGGTGTGCAGTTGGAACATGAACAACATGAAGGTCTATGCCCAGAGAAGAATGAGAATGTGCATTTGTTTTGCATGACACATCTTTGAACAGCTGAAGGGTTTTATGGCTGCAGGCTGATATGGCTGATGAAAACCTCAAGTCTTGAGAATGGAGAAAGCTTTTGCACGATACAAGCACACCGGCACAAATGCACACCTATGCAAATGAATTGTGTACTTACTGTACATGTGCACAGAAAAATGAGAGAAGTCGATGAAGGATACCGTTTGAATTGTTATTTTGCAAATATTATTTGTGAAAGTAATAAATCAATGAAGAACTCCACGCCATGTTCAAGGTAATTATCTCAAAAATAGCTTTCAGTAGTCTTGTTATCCTTATATTCAGCCTGCTATCTATAATTCACAATACATTTTTGTTTCTCGTAACTTTGTTATGAACTCGTAGGAAAGATTCAATGGCCTGCCATGTAGCCATGTTTTGGAAAACTGTAAGTGAACCTTCCCAGATTTCAGCAATGAGTGACAGACAGATATAAAAGAAGATAAACCTAATTAGTTAGGACCTAGTCGTATAAATCAGAATGTTTCTTTGTTATTGACATCTGGGTCAACACACATAAACATACCCATACACAGGCATACTAGTGCAGTTCCTGGTACAGTTCCTTTCCACTCAATTACATATATAAATTGCTTGAGTTCTAGCTTCCACTGGGAGAGAGGGCCCCATGTGACCACAGCTTACTGAGCCATGGTCTGTTAGGAAGACCTGGGAGGGGAACGCAGCATGGGAGGCAAGAGGATATCACCAGACAGCATAACAAGTTTCAGAAGATGCTCAGTTAGTCCCTCCCTTTAGTCTTGTTGTGGTTATTAAACTAAACAAGGATGGATGGAAGTTTTGATCAGACAACCACCTTTTATTTATGACATGAGTCTCCCTCGTGCCCTACCTGAAGTACTGCACATCTCTGTTGTACCATCTTAGTTTAAGATTTGTTTGCAGTGTATTTCAGGATTGTTTCATATCACCAATGAAACAAATCCTCTTCAGGTAGTTCTTGTCATATCAAAATATAGTCATGCTATTTGGACAGAGTGTGAAATCAAGGTCATCTTGCTGAAGTGGTTTGCATAAGGACCAAACAGCCATTTCATTTGAATGAATTAGCAGGGCATATAGTGCCTGAATACCTATAATAATGTTCTTTTTGTGGAGGATTAGGACAAAGAATATGAGAGGCTCATTTTAAAGCCTAGAGTAGTTTGAAAGTTTGAGAGTATTGTATGTCTGTTTGATCATTTCGAACATTTTTAACTTTCTAGAAGACTGAAAAAGCAATGTTACCTTAAAAAACTGTTTTTGACTCCAATCTCAGTAACTCAGCAACAAGCTATGAAATGACCTTGAGTTGAGACTGTTTTGCCCGAGGTCAAGATTGTAGCATCAAACTCCACTTCTGTCTAAACCCAATAACAACTATGACATTTCTTATTGAGTTAGAGGAGCAAAAACGATTTTTATGATACTATTTGGTCTTATATTCACTTTTATAATATCTTCCACTGTGGTAATTCCACTAGTTTAAGTGTGGTTTCAACTTTGTCAATATTTTCAATCAATCCTCAAGCAGGTTAATCCATAATGTTGAATGGATATTGTATTACTTCAATATTCATTCCCAGTACAATCAGTTTCAAATTTAAAGACTTAGCAAAAGCCTCTTGCTCAGAAGCCAGTCTTGACTCTTTCCAGCATTTTTGTCCCTGCACTTCTCTAAGGTGAGGTGAGAAGTGGTTAGAATGGGGAATCAGAAAGCCAAACATGAACAACACATTGTCAGAGGTGTCAGAGATAGAGGTGTGAGAGGTCTGGCAGTGTGTTTTTTGGCCAGCTTTGCGACAGTGTGACAGTCCGACAGTCCATTAGCTTCCTCCCAGGCAGCTCCATTTGTGTTACAATGGAGGTGACCAGTTTCAGCAAAGTCCCACATCTTGGCTTGAGTTTAGATGAAAACACACACACACACACACACACACACACTGAGGGTGTGGAAAATCACCAGTCTGAGAGGACCAGTAGTTGAAGAGCATGAAGTTCAAATGCATATTCTTTATACCAAACTTTACAACCTAATGCACTGAAAAAATAATATTGAGAGGCTGGCAGGGGCTGTAAATGTGACAGGAAACACACCCACGTTTTTTTTTAATACAGTGACAAATAATGTGATTAAAGTAATGCATTAGTAAGTAATGCATTACTTTAATCACAATACATTTTTTAGTAACGCAGTAATGTAACGTGTTTTTGCTGAACACTAGCCCTATCTTCAGTCCTTTTCAGTTCATGTGCTGGAGGGAGGACAGTGGTGCAACAGTCTACATCTTTTAAGTGGAGTGGAGATGAACATTACTTTTATTTTTATTGTGCAAAAACATCTGTACAGTCTCAAGCTAATGCAAAGCTATCCAAGAACCCAGAATGATGTTAAAGTTAAGTGTATGCTAACACTAGCCAAGCAGCTTGGCCTACTCTTCAGCAGCTAACAAAGATAGTAATGAGTAGTCATGCTGGGAACATTGTAGCCTCCATTTCTCTCTGTACATGATTCAAGAGCAGAATAACTGTGGCGATCACTTTGAAGTCTCCTTGGGCTTTTTCAGCTGTGTTGTGTTGGTGGTTTTGTATGTCTGTCCTCTGTCCAATGCAGGGATGTGCATTGGTGTGTGGAACAAGTAAAGTGTACTATAGTAATTTCTTTCCAGTGATGACCTGAACACTGGTGATAATTAGTAAAAGAGACATCAGATTTATATTAATTGATTTTCTCATCATGCAAATGTACTTAAAGTCTACTGTCTCATGCTACAGTTTGTAATGCTAGTCCTTGTGAGTTCAGCATACAGACACTTGAACCTGTTGCTGCAGGTTCCAGTTAGGGTGCTGACCCACCAACTCACAGTATTGGTGGGTCAGACAAGAACAAGGACTACCGTCTGAAGCTGCTGTCCAACACTGTGGATTCCCAGTCTGTCAGATTCATGATGCAGGTCAATACTGATTTTACTCCTTATGGGGAGTTGATTTATGATTTTACTTATGGGGTGGCTGTGGCTCAGGTGGTAGAGCAGATCAGCTACCGACTGGAAGGTTGGTGGTTCGATCCTTGGCTTCCCCAGTCTGCATGCCAAGTACTCTTGGGCAAGATACTAACCCCAAGTTGCTCTCCGATGCATCCACTGGAGTGTGAATGTGTGTGAATGCTTAGATTGCACTTAAGTACAGTTCCTTCTGTACATTGTATGAGTGGGTGTGAATGAGGCATGTTGTATACAGCACTTTGAATGCTCCGGGAGAGTAGAAAAGCAGAAGAAGCAGTTCTTTTCCATTTAACCCACATTTGCTCATAATTTATGTATATTTCTCTCTATTCATTCATTGATGCAGACATGCATTAATATATAAAAATATTTTTAAAAAAGAAGTTTTAGAGACAAGCTTACTGTCATATATACCATAATTCATGGATGTTAACACAGTTAAAACTATGTTTCTATTTGATTTGATCAATGTGTACTTTATCAGTGTGCCCACCTAAGAAAACATTTGATCCACTCACTGCTGGCTTAAATAACCACTGTTTATACTTTATAATACTGTCTATTTAATTATGTGCAAACTGTGTGAAATGCACACCAAAAGTTTAAACTGACATGACGTGAGATGTAATTTTCATGCAGAACCAGGTGTAATCCTACCTCTAACCATTTTAAAAAGATTTTTTGAAATGGCTGTCAAAGATACATTTTTTTAATTGCTCAGCTTTGCTTGCTTGTTGTCATGTCATTAAATAATATTTCACAATTAAAACGAAAAAGAAAGTGGCAATTCCAGTAAGTGTGTGGTAACTCTGAGATTGACACGGGTAGATACAGTGCAGAATGATGTGGGTTTGTTTCGTGTGGGGCCTGTCCCAGATTCAGCCCTGTAGCTTCTCCCTCCATTTGAAGCCTCCCAGAGCACAGAGATTGGGACTGACATAGGCCTTGATATACTCTTCTCCCTTTTTGTGTGATTTTTTTTTCTTTTTTCTGTTCTACAGCAGCTTTTGCTAGCAGGGCTGGACTGGGACAAAAAACTTTGACTAGAGACCGGCCCACCAGGTATTATAGGAAAAATCATAAAGCCTTTGAATGAAAACAAACACTGTTGTGACAGTGATGTACACTGTTTTGATGGTATATGTATGATTTCTATACGTTGTACATCAGATAAAAACTTTGGTTGTAAGATTCAGATAATTATTTAATAAAAGCTAGATATTTTAAATGAGAATAAGAAAGAAAAGTATGTCTTTGCTGTTGTTTAGCACGACAAACGCTGGTTTCCTCTTTGTGGCGCAAAGTGGGATAAACAAACACGAGAGAAAAGCCGATCAGCTGATCATTGATCAGTTTCACGATTGACTGAGAGAAGAAGAGACAGCTGACAACGTAAAGACAGAGAAAAACTCCAGCTTTGTGTCTTTTTCCATTCTAGCTGAAGCACGGGACAAACTGCGTTCCTTTTCAGCCTCAATACGAAACGCGTAATATTTTCTCTGAATACGGGACGATTCCGTTTTTTAGGGGTCGGTTGGCAACTCTACTAACTAACCTTATCAATAAAATAAAGTTCACTATCAGTAACATAGCACCCACCCAGCTGTAGAAACTCAAATTCAAATTCAAATTCAAATTTTATTTGTCACGTACACAGTCATACACAGTACGATATGTAGTGAACTGCTTGGACAACTGCTCGTGACTCCGTCATGCTAGCTAGTACGCAGTACGAGTTATTGTAACTGACGGCAAAAAGTCAGCACAACGAAAATAAACTCCACCTAAACTTGGTTTATATCTGACCCAGATAGACTGCAGGCCATAACTTCTTACCTGAAGTTCAGCTCACCTGACACTCGGACTGGCGGCTGCCTCGGGTCTCTCCTCCTGCCTCACCTTTCCCTCATCCACCTGGCCTCTTGTGGCAGCTCCGCCATAGCCACCAAACAACTGAGTTATTTTTACACATCTGCCAGCATCAGGCCAATCCACCACCTTTCATTGTTTATACTGTTATAAAAATAAATAAATAAAAAAAATCATCGGCCCATAAAAACGAAAAATCACCTTGCCCGGTATGCCCGATGGCCAGTCCAGCTATGTTTGCTAGTATGAATATGTCTGAAAATTTACCTACAAATTAGATGCATAATAGGTGTGAATCATTAGTTTGGCAAAACAATAGGCAAAGACTCAGTATTCTGCCTCCTACTCCCTCATAGCCATCATTGTCTCAGAATGCAGGATCTATATTTGCCTTTATCTTTGTACAGCTCTGAAGTGAACACATATTATCTAAAAAACATTTAAATAGGCTGACTCCAGCAACTGAATCTTAAAGCAAGAGAGAAACTTCAGTGTTGGGCATGGAAACAGTAGTTTCACATCCTTCAAATCCCCACTCAAGACCAATATAATATCATTCAAGGTTTTGTAGACAACATACAAGACATTTTCATTTGGTCAAATTATAGGTAGACTGTGTAAAATCTCATCAACAGATGTCAGGAGATTGCAGATTCCAGTCATATGAATTTTGTTTTCTTAGTTCTCACAATTGAAGACATAATCCTAGCAGCACTGGCTGCTGTACTACAAACAACTCTGGCGACCTTCATCTGTAATGAGTGTAGGATGTCAGCCTGTTGTTTAACTCAGCTGGTGTCCATGTGTATTTACTCTGGAGTGAGCTGTACAACTTAATGAAAGCAGTCTGATATGAGTTGATGAGTCAGCGAAGCTCACTTCTGTCCGATGGCGGCGATACTGAGGGGAATTGTTGAGGATATATATTATATAACCTGCATGGATACATTTATTCCTCCAATTTGCAAAAAGTCCCCCTTCATAAAGGATTTCAAACATGACTAATTGCTTTATAATGGTTTACTCATTCTTTATCAATCAGTTATCAAAGAACAAGTTCTGCATTGGCAGATTGAGGTAAATCCCTGACATTTATCATTTTCCTTCAGAAACTCACTTCAGACTACATCAGAGTGAAAAAAGAAGCCTAACTTAAAAAGGCATTCATTGTTAGAAATTTTAACTGATTTGAAAACACCATTGTCTCAGCGCCATTACATTTCTCTTCTTTTTATATTTTCTCTGACTGCATGATGCTCTTTTTACCTCAGCTGTTTCCTGTCTTTCTATGTAATTTTCCTCCTCACTTTTGGATTCGTGTACCTTTAGTGTTCTCCCAGTATCGCCTTCTTCTCCCTGACTCACTGTTGATGATAGACAGCAGGTCTAAGCTCTCCATTAGAAGTTGGAGACAATGATCAAACCTCAGGAAAGCTCTCTCTCCTTTTTTAATTACATTCCTCTGTCAAGTAAAAAGAAGAAAAGAGAGCGAGAGGGAGGAGAGGAACCTCTGAGCAATTATTCTAGACTTAATTACATAAAGTGAAAAAACTCCTTCCTGCCTGAAGCTGTGAGAGAGAGAGAGGTCTTCACTGTATTCCACACCTGAAAGACTTCTGTTACTGATGACTGCCATTCAGATGCCAACCACCTACACACGCATAGAGTCCTGTCAAAAGTATTTTCCTGATTTCTTTATTTTTTGCATTTTTGTTACACTTTAAATTAGAGATGGCACGATACCACTTTTTTATGTCCGATACCGATACCGATATCATAAATTTGGATATCTGCCGATACCGATATGAATCCGATATAGTGTTTTTTAATCAACAAAACTGTTTTTTAAATATCTTGCTGCATTTTGCAAGTCTGCAAGTTCATACTCAAGTTTAAAACAACAACTACACTAAAGCTATTCTGTTATACCTGTATACAAAAAAAATATTTCATAGTTCAGCAATACTGATCAATCTAATAAACTTAGACCTACACCATCCTCCCTATTCTGGTATTTTAAAGAGTACTTAGCGTAAATATTAAGCAACCTAACTAATAGGGTTCCAACTCCCAGCAACAACAAAAATAAATAAATAAAAAATAAGGAACCACCCCTCACGCTCCACCTCATGATGCTTAATCGACGTAATCAACCTTAATTTGATGCAGTATGAAAAAAAAATGCACAGAAATCAATTATTTTTCAAGAAATATTAAATAGATTCAACATCTTTCTTCAACAAAATTGCAGACTGCACAGATGGTACCTTCCCAAAGTAAAAAGTACTATAGCTTACTAGGGTATATATTAGACTTAATAGTCACTATATACAGTAATTGACTTCTATTCATTTTACATCAAATTAAAACTTTGGGTGTCAGATAATTATTTATTAAAAGCTCGACATTTTAAATGAGAATAAGAAAGAAAAGTATGTCTTTGTGCCCCCTTTTCCCTGTTCATGCCCTATCGGCCCCCCTGGCTAAACTTTGCTAGATCCGCCCCTGCACAGTTACCAGCGTCAGCTACGTAGAAAAAGATCCTCAAGTAGAAAGTAATATTAAATACATTCTAACAACAGCTTATCAAGCTTAAACGTTCTGCTGTTGTTCAGCCGCTGGTTTCCTCTTTCTGGTGCAAAGTGGGCCAAAAACAAACAAGAGAGACGGACTCGCGACAGAAAAGCCGATCAGCTGATCATTTAAGCAGTTTCACGATTGAAGTAGCAGCCGGAGAGCGAGAGACAGTCACTTGTTAAGCTTAACGTGGGAATGCTTTACAAACATTCAGAGATGGACTTACACACTTGCTTTACTTCTCTCGGGGATAACTTTGTCGGAGATGAAATGCCGGGTTGCTAGCGAAGCTCTGCATGCTATCCAGACCACCCACAGGTCCCGCATGCCACAGCTGCTCTATCACGTGATGCATACTGCTCCGACTGCTAACGTTCTGAGGTGAGTTACGGCGTGTTGCAAGTTTTGTGAGGTGCTTTCGTGATATTTAATGGATCGGATTACATTTTTTATTTTTCTCCGATATCCGATCCAGTAATTTAGGTCAGTATCGGACCGATACCGATACGTAATATCGGATCGGTCCATCTCTACTTTAAATATTTCATATCATCAAACAACTTGTAATATTAGAAGCTATTTTACAAGAATTGGCCTAATGTGATTTAGCCCAAAATGTAATAACTACTTGTTCCACATTACTTTTTCACATAGGGCCAGGTAGGTCTGGATATCTTTTTTTTTAATTAATAACAAATGAATAATAAATGATATCATTATTTAAAAACTGCATTTTGTATTGACTAATTTTTGTCTAATGATAACATTTGTTCGATAATCTGAAAGACGTGTGACAACTACTCAAGAAAATACAAAAATATCAGGAGAGGGGCAAAATACTTTTTCATAGCACTAAATGTATTCATCTCCATGACAACTCTAGTCTGACACAGGGAAATAATATTATATTGCCACAGGAATAAATAGAAGACAATGACCTCAAAATGAGAAAAATATTTATAGGCAGGAGATATATGTGATTGTCAGTATATGGAAACATCCAACCTCAAATATGTAAAAAATATAACTGATCATTAAAACTGATTCAAATGGCCAAAGTTAATTGAACTAAGTTTACATTTAATATGATAAAATGCTAAACAAGTCTATGTTTTGTTAGGTTGAAGTATTATTGTATTATTGTACAACAATACAATTGTAGTATTGTATTATTAAAGTCCAATTAAGCACTTTAATTATGACTGAGTGTGTTCTCATAGATGGTCACACAAAATAAGTGAACTGAATGCTGGTTGCTTGTGTAAACTGATACATAGAAGGGCTGCAACATCTGAATCTCACCAAAAGAACTTAGAGTTATGTTTCTTTTTCAAACAGAAGTAACTGAAAAACATTTTCAGTGATAATTATGGACAGGTGCAGTAGTGTGGTTTTCTGCAGCTGCCTTGGTTTCCTCTCACTTCAAAAGGTTATTTGGCGATTCTAAATTGGCCATGAGGGTGGGCGTGAGATGGATAATATAAAGCAGAAGATGAATCAAGTGAATGGTCATTGGTATTTTTGGCCATACAAGCAAAATAAAATAAAGTAAATAAAGGTGAAAGATTAAGGGAAAGCTAACCTATTAAAATAAGTTTTCAGCAGATGTTTAAAACTGTTTAAAATAACAGAATCACCTGATTGATTGAGGAAGGCTGTTCCACAGGGTGCTACAGCCTCACGAGCACGATCACCTCTAGTTTTAAAATCAGAGCGACAGTCAGTTAGGAGACCCTGGTTAGAAAATCAGAAACAGACTGCATGAATAAGGTCTCAGAAGCTCTGCTATATAAGCAGGGAACTGTCCATGTAGAGCCTTATATGTCAATAATAATAGAATTTTATAGAATAAAAAAGTAAAATAATAAAGTGTATTCTGAATTTCAATGGAATGAAACATGTCAGCACACTCTCAACTGTAACGGGGTAAAAAGGTCACCCGCAACCTCTCTTCCAGCTTATTCTTCCTTACAACCATCAAGAATTGGAGGCGGTGCTGAGCCTTTTCCACCACAGATGTTGTATTAGCTAACCAACGACCCTCAGAGATATGACTCCATCATAAGTTGATGTGGAGAGGGGTTGGGCTAACTCTGTGCCTCCATGATGACATTTTGGTTTGTTTGGTATTGAGAGTAAGGTTTTTACACAATGCTGCCAGCCACTGCCCCTCATTCCTATAGATACTCCAGTTAAGAGCCCCAATAAATTGGTGCCATTCACAAATTTTATTTTTGCATTGAATTAATGAATGGCAGCATGGTGGCACGGTGGGTAGCACTGTTGCTGCACAGCATGCTCTGGGTACTCCGGCTTCCTCGTACAGTCTAAAGACTTGCAGTTAGTGGGGATAGGTTAATTAATCAATCCAAATTGCCCATAGGTGTGAATGCGGGACTGAATGTGAGTGCGAATGGTCGTCTGTCTCTGTGTGTTAGCCCTGCGACAGACTGGTGACCTGTCCAGGGTGTACATAAGAAGTGAACTTTGAGTAATTTCTGAGCCACTGCTTTGTTAGAAACTATTACACAGAGCGGCCAAAGCACTTGGCAAAGCAGACCTGGCTAAAACGATCCTTTTCGCATGCGGAATAAATCATTTCCATATGGTTTAATTAAATCCTTGAGTACATCGAGTAAAATGTCAGATTTAGCTGTTTCTCTGCTTAAAATACAATATCATATGAATACATACTGCACGCAGAAATACAATATACATGTTTTAAACTTTGAAAACATTCGGAGCAGATTATAACTATTACATTACTGTTTGCTGCTTTTCAACCATCAAGCCATTCAACAGTTTTGATTGTTTCCATATAAGAAAACTGGACTCTTTGGCACCGCTATAGATAGAAAATAATCAACTCAGTCATTTAACCATTTTCTTGCTTCCTATTTCTAGTATTGTGGAATGTTTTCTAGAATTTCTGTTTAAAACCACACTGATAAAAACAGTTTTTCTATGATCAATTAATACAATCTAAAAAAAACTGCTGTAATCTGCTCAAGGTTCAGACTAGAGCCTGTCCCAGGACACTTTCGGCAAAAAGTGGCATGAAAAGCTTCTATGTCTATCACACAAATGCATAAACAGACAAACACTTTCACACTCTGCCTCAGACAGGCATTAAATTCAACCTTCTGGCTGTCAGGTGACTTTGCAAAACCACTGAGCCACTCTGAGCAAATTCCCTCCTGTTTAATTCCAGCGATGCTGAAAACAAACCCCACAACCTCATCATCAAAAGTAATGCAGCCACAAGAAATAATTCTGCTCTCTATTTTTCATTACTGCAATCATTTGCGAACACAGCAAGACCTGTGACAAGATTGAAAGAGGGCATCACATTTCCAGTTTCAGTTGGTTCGTCTTGAAAAGTTAGTTTTGAAAACAGTTTTCTGTAGTAATTTTTGTAGGATGTGTTAATGTAAGTCCTGGAGACTCAAGACTTTAGCTGAGAGACAACTTAAAGCCGGACATCTCCACCAGGTTAAACTGTGAAATTGCTCCCTTTATTTACTAATATTAAAATGATAATGTGAAAACATTGCCTTATGAACTTAAAATGCATCTACTTTGCATTTTCTCTAAAGAAAAATTGTCATATATATATATATATATTTCAACAGCATGTTATTGATGTTTGCTTCCAGGCAGCAGTGTTAAATTTTCCAACTTGCTTTTGAAATAAGCTACTGTCATTGATCACACACTACCTAATTTGAAGTGTGCATCTACTGAAACAAGGTGCCAGCAGCAGCATTAGAGTACAATAGTTGTGACACAGCATTCTATTCAATGACACAACATAAGTCAAATATAAGCACAAAAGTAGACTAACTAGTCTTGATGCATTCTCAATCATCCAGGAAAGTAAATCTCCAAAAAGTTGATTCTGTTCATCTGGACGTAGCGTTTTGTGGGAGAAACGTTTTGTCACTCATCCAAGTGACTTCTTCAGTCTCAGCTGACTGCAGGTTTCCCCAAATCTTATAAACAGTAAATTTGCACAATGACAGAGTAACATAGTGTACGCTGTTAAGTGCCCGGAGTATTGCCAGGATTTATACATCAGGGAAACCAAACAACCTCTGGCAAAGCGGATGGCACAACACAGAAGAGCCACCTCGTCGGGCCAGGACTCTGCAGTCTATTTACACCTACAGGCCAGTGGACACTCTTTCAATGATGAGGATGTACACATCCTGGACAGGGAGGAACGCTGGTTTGAGCGCGGAGTCAAGGAGGCCATTTACGCGAAAAGGGAAAGACCATCTCTGAATCGAGGAGGGGGCCTAAGAGTACATCTTTCGCCGTCTTACAATGCTGTGATTGCAGCCATTCCCCAACTCTCTGTGAATGGTACTCATGGCCATTGATCAGTCATCTTTGATCAGTGGGTATTGGTCAGTGGTTGTTGATCAATGGTCATGAGAATTTGCATAATTATGAATAAAGAACTGACCTCCCAGCCCAGGGCTGGTTTCAGTCATTATGGAAATTTACTGTTTATAAGATTTGGGGAAACCTGCAGTCAGCTGAGACCGAAGAAGTCACTTGGATGAGTGACAAAACGTTTCTCCCACAAAACGCTACGACCAGATGAACAGAATCAACTTTTGGAGATAGACTAACTAGTGTTTTCCCTGAAGATTTTAAGTAAAAATAGTTATTATTATTATTGTTAAAGGGTTAAGCAGTCATTTTGTAAAGTACAAAAAATAATAAAATAGTCCAAAAAAATGTATTTCAACTTTCTGCTAAAGCAACAGTTCTAAAAAAAATCCTCCACCCTTCATGATTGTCAACTTATAGTAAATAGTTGAAGCAATAGACTGTTGGAGTAGTCACAGCAGAGATGTAATCTGGTCCAGTTCATCTTGTTAAAATGTAAAAGCCCAGACCTCCTTCTCCCCATCCTGCTCCTCCAGCTTGTCCAAGGGAACAGGGCACAGCACAAAAAAGGGACACGGACCCATCTTCCTGCAGGCCCACCACTCGCAGGAGGTGTGCATTGTAAGCCGGACGGCGGCTCTGGCGGACCAATCCCCCGGCTACCAAGACTGTATTTTATTTTACTTTAATTTATTTTGGTTAAGTAATGGTTAGGTAATACTCTCTGCTTGCCTTTTCATAAAACTAACCACTTGCCACTGCACTAAACATGAAACAAAGGAACACGAATAATAAGATAATCATAAATAAATACAAAAAATAAAAATACAATTCCTAAAATATATAAACTATGGAGAAAAAACATTTAAAAATCAAATTTAAATATATTAAATAAGAACATAATGAATCCAAGGGATCATGACAATAACAGTGTGAACTAAGTCATTATTGCAAAGAGGGGTTAAGGATTATATTGCTGCTGAGGGACACATAAAAAACAAGAAATGCCCCAGGTGCATTAAATGCAAACACTGGAGTGATAACAGAGAGCTGTATGAAGGGGGGGGAAAGGTTACCAAGTCAGTTTTGGGTATTGACATTAAAAGTGGCCAGTTTGTCAGCTGCTGCACCACTGAGGTCAACTGGCTAACAATCACCGCCTGGAACTGCCACAAACACTTAGGATTGTGTCCAGAACAGAGGGTTAGAGACACTCACCGAGAAAACAACAGAAAGGGTTGCCTTGACCTTGCAACCTTGTGGTGGCAGCAGTAGAAAATATTACAGAGCAGCACAACTTTGGAAAGTGACTATCAGGTAGTAATATGGAGATTAAGAAAAACTTGTTATAAAGACCATAGAGAAGAGATGTAACTACCTGAGACTTGATTCTCGATTCATTGTATTCTTGAATGCTGACGTCAGTGAGCTGGAATCCACACGTGGTTAAGTTATGCAAGCTCTACAGAATATTTATGCCTTTTTGGTGAGGGTGCAAAGGCCAAGCATGTACACGTTGCAATCAATAAATTTCTTTCAATTTTTTTTAAATTCAGCATGTAGATATTCCTGTTCTGTGGTCATTGCTGTAATAAATTATTTGCATCTTTTATAATTTAGGACATTGTCAGTAGATCACCCACAGACATTTTCACTCCAATTGGCGCATGTTTGCAATTGCGACAACACGCTTATTAGCCACACTTGGTAAATCTCTAGCTATAAACCCTAGCAGTGCTCAGGAGAACTAAAGTTTAATGATCACTCTCTGTGGGCAGATCACTTCTTTTTATAATCAAGTGAACTTTGATGCCGACCTCAAGATTAATTTACTAATTAGCTTGATTGATGCTAGAGAAGCAGAAAAGATTCAGTTACAAAGATGAAGGGAGATGAATGGAAGCCGAAAGACCGAGAGACAGCCGATAGGTTACAGCAGACAGACCTCTGCACTGCCCTGACCGACACAATTAAAAACATTATGCTGCCAAGACCCTCTCACGCGACACACACACTAGTCTGCCAGACCTGCCCTGACAGCTTCGCCTGGCAAAATTCAATTACCACTTATCACCAGTGACAGGGGGCATCACTCTGACTGGCATACATATATTCCTGGTGCTGGACACACAAGAGAAGTGTAGCTTGGTGAAAGCAGGGTCAGTAAATCACAACATGGCAATGTACAGCACAGAGTAGAATAACAGTCAACACAGTGGTAAATGAAGTAACACAACAATGACTTCTGAATATTCTGAATATCATTTTAGTACACGTTTGCCAAGGCCTAAATAACTTTCCTCAGAACTGGATGACAGTTATGTTCAGGTTTAGACGTGTGTAAGGTGTGGCCCTTTTGAACACTCTTGAATGCATGGTTAGTTAAAAACCTGGGAGACTGTTACAGAAGCCAAGTTATTACAGCCATTCATAAACACCTACCAACAAGGACTCAAGGTAGTCTATGTGTACGCCAGTGCTTCCTGGCAACATAGACTTTATCTTTGTGGGCTACCCACATATATTTGCAGCCATATAGTATAATTTTCTATTTATTGTTCTTAAAAAGTCTGGCTTGGGAGGTTGAAAAGGTGATGATGGGTTGTTGTTGTGTTTCATTTGCTGCAGAAGTCAGGTGGTGAAGCTGGGAGTGACATCACTCAGAGATCATCACTGCTACGTTGGGCAGAAAAGACCTTCTGGATCTCAAGGGAATAAAAAAGTAGAGTTTAAAGTATAGTAATAGTATTTCTTAATAATACAACTCAAGACGTTTTCAGTGTGATGTCATTAAATCTGGTTCAATTTGTCCTGTTGAAGACTGAAAGACGCTGCATTTATTTTTGCTTTCTTTCCTATTTTTTTCTTTGTGTGTGTGTGTGTGTGTGTGTGTGTGTGTGTAGGGGGTAGTTTCTGCTTGTATTTCTGTAAAAGTCACCACACACCAGTGGGCACTCCTCCACAGAAAGAGCCCTTGGTAAACCACTAAATATGCAAATATTCCCTGCTGAGGAGGCTGGTATCGTGAATTATCCATATTTGCATCATATTTCTATCACCATCCATCACTTATTGCTACATTCTAAGATGAAGCATAAGTTCAGTCAACTGTGCTCTCTGCATAAATTTGAAAGCAAAGCAAAAAAAAACCCCCAAAACAAAACAATAAGCAGGTGTGTGAGTTTTTTGTAATAAATACCTAGTTTTGCTAAAAGGTTAAATTGCAGTGGCTGAAGGTTTTCCAAAGCAGTTAATTTTGTAAGAACCTCAACAATATCTCAGCTACTTAAAGTACAAATTGCTCTTTTCTACCACAAGGTCAATTATCCATGCTATAAGAGCTCTCAGGATGAAATGGCCACAGCTCTCAATAAGTGGAGTACTCTTGTGGTCACCTGACGTGTTTTAACAGGGTGGAAAGTACACAGTAGGTTCTGAGCTTTAAATTCAATCTGATCTCAACCCGTGAGTTAGTGAAATGGACCCGAAATGTGCTTAAACAAGAACACAAGGGCGGATAATGATCTTAATTGCTGGAGAGAGGTTTGATACCATATGCGTGGGAACAAAAACCCATTAGCTCAATTATTTCACAACAGTGTTGCAGGGCACTTGCGTGGTGGAGATAATTGATTTGAACAGATATGGAGTATTTAATTGACAGTGTTTTGGGAAATTTGACAAGAACTGTTTTTTAAAAGAGAAAATAAGTGATTTCACAGCAGAATCAAGACATTTATTTTATGTGATTTACCCCCTTTAGACAGCTGAAACACAAGGGGAAAAGTGCACTAAGAAGTGCAAGGCATCCACTGAACACTTTATTCCAGGAAGAGCCCCAGATATTTTACTATCATTGCTTTCCATGCTTTCACTTTTCTCTCCTCCTTTCAATGCTCCTTTTTCCTTAATAAACACTTAATAACCCAACTAAACCTAACTTAAGCACTTAAAAAGGAAACATCACAATGCCCTTTCCCCTAAATCTGCTTTACATAAGCAGTAGCAGTACAATGCTCACATCAAGCAGCGCTTGTTACCAAGCTTAAATTCTTGGCCCTGATCACTCTGGCAGCAATCTCCCTGTTCCCCTTCTGATTGCACTGGGCACCGGGCTGAATGTTCATACCTCAACATCCAAGGAAGAGCTTTAGAATTTTTTTGTTGAATTAATTGTAATTGTTAGGTTCTCAAAATAAACCTTAGACTCCAACGTTAGAACAGGCTTCCCCCCGCGGTGTGCCATGTAATAAATACTCACAAACAAACTGGTGGCTGTTGCAACTTATATCTAAAAATCTATAGTTTCAAAACACACGACGCTCAGCTAAAAACACTTCACACGAGTTGAGTTTCCTGAGATTTACAGAATTTACAGAAAATGCACTATTTTGGAATATATATCGTTATCGGGGTGTGAAATATCTTATATCAGGATATGAGATCCTGGTGATATCGCACAGCCCTAGTAGTATAAGCAGTGTGTTGGTCAATGATAATTATCATCTGTTAAAACATCTTGTGAGGTTCCAACAGTGTGTAAGGACAGGCACCATGAGAACACCAGGGTAGTCCAGGACATGTTGCAAAGACAACTCACTTGACAATAAATAGTGTAAAAGTGTTTTTGGTTTTTTTAATTGAATGTGCTGAAAGGAAAATGAATAATGTAAAGCAGAACAGCTTTCTTCATATTAGTAAATAATAAGATTTATTGGATCACTGGAGCGTTTGCAGCATGCATTTCCATTTCTGTTCAAATCTTCACAATTAATAGGACATTCTGCTATTTTTCTCTTTGCATACATCTATATGCTTTTTCCCCTCAACAGGCTGAAATAAAAAGGATAAAGGCATGCAAAATGCACTATCCTGACAGCTTCTGGAAAATATTCCACATACTCTTCACCTCAGTTTATACCATTATTTCTAATATCCTGAACAGACTGGAACTTAGAATCGATTTTATGAATAAGCAGTTGGAAAAAGTGAGCTTGACATCCTGTAGAGTAAATTTAACAGGCAGCAAAGAAGCAGCTGGTCAGGTCTATCTAACTGTGCAGTTTACTTTCTTTTAAAATTTCCAAAAAGTTTAGACGAGGAGGCATATCTGCACATACCACAGTTATTAAATAAAATAAGACAGAATGTTAGATTTCCAAGGTTTTGCTTTCACTCTCTGGCAGGATACACTGTAAATAAAAAAACAAACAAAAAAAAAAGGAAAAGAGAAAGAAAATACATAACTTCTTGCAAAAAACAAAAATCATGGATTTGCTACAAAGCCATTTATTATTATGGGTTATGGTCTAAGGTAGCATTTTACAAACCTATAAATGTCAACTGCTCTCCAGAGTACACCTCTGTAAAAGAGGAAAAGTAGCCTCATATTTAATTGCAAACAAGCAGAACTAACATTTTATTATGTACAGTATACCTGTTCAAATCTAAAAGCAGGTTGTATGGCCCTTCATATTGTGTTGGATGAAGTTTCATTGCTGAAATAAAAAAGAAAACTAAACAAAAAATAACCAGGACTAAAAACTGAAAGGACTCTCAGACTGTCTGTAGGAAGACATAATGAATAAGAAGATGTGCAGAATCCTAACCACACAATATGACCACATTTGTAGTAAGCATTTTGCCACAGATAAGTCAAATGTGCATATGTTAGTTTAAGATGAAGATATTGCTGTAAGTTAAGTGTTTGGAGAGTATAAAACATGTGCTATATTAACACAGTCTGGGAGAGTGCAGCGGATTGCTACCACAGTTTCCACAACCTTTCTTACAGCTAACTCAAAACGGTGTGGTAAATACGTAAATCTCTTGTGGTAAAATGATATCTCTTGCAAAATCTAATATGTTTAGACAGCTAAATGCATTTTGTTAGCACTTCAGATCTCAGCTGGATGTTTTCACCTCCAGTGCTGTGGTTTTTAAAGGATTAGGGCAGAGCAGGAGCGCTCTGCCTTCATGGTTGATGACAGAAAAATCTTGGTTGCCGGTAACTCATCTGCACTGGTTTGATGAAACACACGGAGGGTTGATCTGAATCAGTGTGCTTGCATGCTAGCAAAGCATGTGGAATGAAGAGACGAAAATGAAGATGAAAAATATGCTTCTTGTTGCAGTCACGCCACAAGCTGTTACTGAGCTATACTGTAGACTGAGGTATTGATTCAGACTTCATTAAGCTGTAAAGGAGACAGATCTGGTAAAAACACATCTGAAATCTGTCAACTGTAGGCTTTGATGCAGTTAATAAATGTGGGGGGGGGTTTTTTTGCATGTTGAAAAACTGTTAACCCAGGGTACAGAAACAAAATAAAAGACAAGAGATCTTTTTTTAGCAGTTGACATACCACTGAAGAGAAACCAGATCTATATGAATATGAACCAAAGTGCATTGGAGAAGGCTATGACAGTGAGAAGATGGAGATTCATTCCCAGCCACAAATGGCCTGTATTAAGAGGTGTATCAGTAAGGAAAGGGTGGCTTGGTTGGGACATTAATGTCTGCAGGAGTGCAAAAATAAACACAGACAGGAAGAGAACTGACCAAGCATTTAGGAAACCATCCCTTCATAGAAAAACCACAAAACATCTTCCACTGAGAATCTGGTACATGTGTATAGATGTGCTGCAATCTGTGGGCATTAAGACATTATAAGAAGATATTTCACCCCTCTGTCCAATAGAAGAACTTCAGTTTTAAGACAGAAGTATCTTAAAACTGCTAACTACTGCGGCTCTCTTCTCTTGTTAACTCAACTCCAGCAATTTAGCTCTGCCACACACAAAAAAAATCCCAAAACCACTGCTGAAGTGAGTAGTGACCAAATACCAGCTACATTGGGCTCAAATACCACTGTTTACATAAATACAAGCATTCTTGCTGAAAGCAATTGCAGACTTTCCCCATTAAAAATAATTTCTTTTCAGTAAGCAGAGACTCTGATGTGCTCAGTGAGTGTTTGGTGACTAATCTTCACTTGGGAAGAGAAATTATTTCCAAAATTTCCATTGAAAGACTGGAATTTTAGCCAAAGTAAGATTAGTCATCATCGGTTTGTCTGTCAAAGTTAAACATGTCCCTTGAGGACTATGTACTGTAAATGAACTGGTTCTTATATAGGACTTTTCTACTGTGCTGGAACACTGAAAACATATCATGAAACCATTCATGAAAATTCACACTCTGATGACTGCATCAGAGAGCACACATGGACAGAATATAGAAATATATGGAAATAAACTTTTACTTTAAACAGTGTACAGTACATAGTTTTCTAGAGTAAATATAGTTGGACAGTAACGTGTAAACACTGAATTTTGTAAATTCCACTTCTCTTTGATTTGCCACAATCAAACAAAACACACACATACACACATTCTCATTTTGATATCTTAGTGAGGACATCTAATTTGCATTATGCTTTCCCTAGCCCAGGGGTCCCCAACTCCCGGGCCTCGGACCGGTACCGGTCAGTGAGTCGTTTGGTACTGGGCCGCGAGAGCTGAGGCTCAGGTGTGCAATGTATAGTTTTCAGGGTTTTTATCGGTTTTCAGCGTTATTTTGTTATCGTTTTTATCGTTTACTCGATTTTCCTGGGTCTTTTCACGTGTGTTATGAAAATGTTTTTCTTTTTTTCGGTACCAGTACTAGTTTTATTTTGTTGTATTTATCCGCGACACCTTAAAGGCCAGTCCATGAAAATATTGTCGGGCATAAACCGGTCCGGGCATAAATGTTTGGGGACCGCTGCCCTAGCCGATTACCCTAACCCTAGGCAATACAAATGAATGCTTAACCCTTACCCTGAACCTAACGGTTGATAAGATAAGATAAGATAACTCTTTATTGTCATTGCACAGTCATACATAGTACAGTAGTACAATGAAATTGGAAAAACTGTCCTACGTCGGCACTACATATAACACAACACGACACGATATGACACATCACAACGTAACAAACAACACAACACAGTATATTAACTTAGTATAAAAAAGAAGAATAAGTGTATGTGTATTGCACACTGTTATTATTGCACATTAATTATTATTGCACCTTGTTATAAATATAAATATTATTGTTATCGTTTTAAACATTGTTACCTCCCCCTAAAAAGTCCAGGGAGGTATCCAGTCAGGTCAGCTATTTACATTGATCAGGGCTATTGCCCTGTTGTAAAAGCTGTCCTTGAGTCTATTTGTTCGGGACCTCAGCAGCCTGAACCTCCTGCCAGACGGCAGCAGCTTAAACACCCGGTGTCCTGGGTGTGTGCAGTCCCGTAGGATGCTGCGTGCCCTCTTGAGACAGCGAGTGCTGTACAGGTCCTTCAGGGAGGGAAGAGGATGTCCAATGATTTTTTGGGCCATGTTGATGACCCTCTGGAGTGCCTTTCTGTGTGCTGTGGTGCAGCTGGAGAACCACACACCGATGCAATATGTCAGCACACTTTCAATGGAGCAGCGGTAGAAGACGGTCAGCAGCTCCTTCTTCAGGTCCATTTTTCTGAGGATTCTCAGAAAGTGGAGACGCTGTTGGGCCTTCTTTAAGACCGCAGAGGTGTTAGAGCTCCATTGGAGGTCTGTGTCTATGTGCACACCCAGAAACTTGAAACTGGAGACCCTTTCCACGCACTCCCCGTTGATGCTGACAGGCTGCAGCTCGGACTTCCTCCTTCTGAAGTCAACTACCAGTTCTTTTGTTTTGGTGGTATTGAGGTCCAGGTTGTTGTCTGCACACCAATCTGACAGCCTCTGAACTTCAGCTCTGTATGCAGTCTCATCTCCCCCTGAGATGAGCCCCACCACAGTGGTATCATCTGCAAACTTGATGACTGTGTTGTCTGGGTGGGAACTAACACAGTCATGTGTGTACAGAGTGTACAGTAGGGGACTCAGTACACAGCCTTGTGGAGAGCCGGTGTTGAGGCTGAGGGCTGAGGAAAGATGAGGCCCCACTCTAACTCTCTGTACACGGTCTGAGAGGAAGTCTCTGATCCAGCGGCAGGTGGTGGAAGGAAGTCTGATATCCTCGTGTTGGTGTTGTTCCCAGATCATCATACTAAATGTTGTTCCAGGATCAACATGGCAAGTGACCAATCAGAATGTTGTGACGTCATACTTTTGCGACTTCGGGAAAAACCAGCCTAAAACGAAAAACTGTACTAAAGCTGCGTGAAACCGCCTCTGTCCGCCGATCAACGGACCCTGACCCTAACCCTAACCGTAACCCTTTAATAAACGGTAAGCAGAATTGATATTGTCCTTGCAACATTGGAATTTCATAAATGCACGAATGGCTTGGCGCACAAAAGAATAACGTCACAACAATGTGATTGGTCACTTGTAATGTTGAACCTGGAACAACATTTTCATGATGGTCTGGGAACAACACCAACACGAGGATATCAGATCATCCTGAACCTAACTATAACCCAATTGTAACTCTGACACTAAAACCACATTTTGAGTGTCAAAAATGCCTTCGAACTCGTGAGGACAGGCACTTTTATCCTCATAAGTGACTGTTGGTCCCCAACAAAGATGTCTAAACATTTTTTCACTTTGAGTGACTATAAAAATGCTACATAATCATCTGGTCTGGTCCATTTATCTCCCTCTTTTCACCAACTGTCATTTAAATGCCTCTGAGTGACTTTTTGCCAGGTGAGAGTGAGCACAGCCTACAACATTTTTTAGCTCATCTTTGTTTACCAAACTTTGTTTTAACCAACCACCTTTTGCAGTTCTTATTTGTTATGTGTCATCGGCAACTCTGACATGAGTCACTGACCACACTGCTGAAATCCAAAGTTTGGATGGCATGCTGTCTTCACTCCTTCCTTTTCTTAGTACCACTTTTTGGCTGTGGTTTATTTGGTAATTAATAATTCGCTACACTGATGGACTACTAATAGGATCAAAGAGAAAGAAATTGGTGCATAGTTAATGGTTAACAGATTGGCAGTCATTTTCGACAAATGACAGAGAGGCAAAGAGCAAGGTTAGGATACAAGTTTTTCCATCATGCTCCACTGGCATCAAGATTTTAATTTATAAATTCAAGAGGAAAATGTATACTGTATTAGATTTCAGTTCACAAGATAGAGCTATGACGTAAACATACAGTGGAACATTTGGTAATTTGGAGGGGTGCTGCTACCTTCTGAGCCTCAGGGCATTTCCCCAGCACTGTCAGGGGATGTCATACATTTCATTTATGAACAGTTATTATTAAATTAATTACAGTTATAAGGAGCAGATTCATGTAAATTTGTTTATGACAGACATTGAGGAGTTCATATCCTCAAACAGTGTAAGCCAGGCTAATATTTGTCTGGTCTTGACTGCAGCCACAAAGGTGAAATTCTGCAGTATTGCTGTTGCGACTACTCCTGCTCCTGACCGTATTTAACCAATCATTGTTGTTTTCCTTGTCCTGCTCTTCTCACTCAATGACTTTGAGCTGCATTTCTCCTTCTGCAACTGGCCTGTGAGCCACCCATGCCATGTTACCAGTTCAAACCTCTGGACAACGAGACAAAAAACTGTTTTTTCTGGGCCAGTTAAAGCAAAAGTAGCCTGGCTGAGAATAAATTGAAGCTATGAGCAGATGTGAGAGATAAAAGAACAATGCACCTTTGCCTTAAAGTTTAAATTTAGATGCTGAAGTGATTGCATGCAACAGTAAGTCAAGACTTAAAAGATCAGAATTATTAGAAATATCTGCAGAAACTGGGCTTTCCAGTAAAGACCCTGTTGAGACCGAACAATAAAATTCAAATTTTTCTTTCCTCCACACGTAGAACTTTACAAGAACAGGCTTGCTGCAAGACCATCAGTGTATGAAACGCTCCTCCACAGACCTCCACATGTGCTTGCACTCTAATCTGGCACACTCTGATAAAACACTCCATTTTGCCAGGTTTTATCCAGCAGCAGACAAAAACTCCTGGCATCACTATGAGGCAGCCAGACAAAGAGGAGAGCGAGTGGGAGTCAATGAAGTGATATTTAGTCTGGGTGTTTGTTTTGTGTTGGCTCTGACCGGAGCTCGGATGACTTACTGGAACCCAACCACACAGTGAGTTTATTACAAAGGTGAAGGGACAGTATGAGGGAAAGAGAGGTAAAGTGAGAGGGCGATGGAGACAGAGACAGACTGGTAACACTTTATAATAAGAATGTCAGACCTAATCAGAATTCATACACTGACCTATGCTAAATTAACACAGCTCTCGATCGCTGTTACTGCATGCAAAAGTAGATAAGTGTCTATTTATATAACGACGTGTATAGCACAAAGAATATATACTGTGAAAAATGCCTTTCTGCTTTATTGATGGTGTGGCACAAATTAACAATCATGTATCATCCATCAAAAAGTATCAGTTGACTTAAATGGATTTTTCCTGTGCAGGGCAGATCATTAAAAATATGAAAAAAGAGATTTCTTACAATTTCTTGTGATTGGTAAATGGTCCGAACTCTAAACAAAGCAATATCAACGTTTTCACCTTATTGCAGATTCAGGCAAAATAAGATAAAAAAACAACAACAACAACATAAAAGCCCTACAACCTATTAGGTTGTTTATAGGAAACTGCAGGTTATGATTTCTAAGACTGCGAACAAGAATTGGTATGCACAAGTATGCATGAACAGCCTATGGTCCATTCTGTTGCTAGCCAACAGCAGCTCCTCGGAAACTCTTGCCACACAACTTTAGGCTGTCATCATGCCTTATGCTGAAGACTTTTTCTTTCCCTTCAATATACACACAACAAAACTGCATCAGGATGTTGACCAGTGCTTAATATTCCAGGTAAAACTAAAACACAGGGAATGGTTGCAGAATTAGAAATCGAGGGATTATGGGAAATGTTAATTCATAGCCATATGTATGTATATTTATATAAAACCTTTATTTCTAAATATTATTCTGGTACCATTTTCTTGCCAATTTAAGTTGTTGAAACCCATGAAATGAATATGATTGATTTCTGTTATTAATTGATTAAAAACTGATGTGCCAAAGTAAATAAAACACAAAATGTGTAGAGAAAACTTGTGGCTACAACCTCATGCTCCCAGAAAGAATTATTCTCTTTCATTTAGTGTGATACAGGATCTTAATGCTACTGCACTGTCACCCAGTTGTGCAATAAAGTTTGGATGTTACATTTATGGTATGGTTTGTTGCCATCGTATTTCTGTTTCATTAGTATGAGTTGTTCTAAGTCTGTAGGATGCAGTATCAGTATCTGATCTACCCTGTGTGTGGGCTCCTGGCATGTGGGTGCTGTGGCTTTGAAAAGTGCTGTTCCTTGCAAGACTACTGTGTTAATATTCATGCTTCTTAGAGCATGTATGAGACCTTTGAAAGTTAGTGTGCTGAATTGATAACCTCTAAAACACAGGAGAAATGAAAATCTTGAAAATCCAAGCTAAAAAACACCATTCATTTAATCTAACTGTCATCCAACTGTACGTATACAGTACGTACAATTTACATACACTCTTTATTGGTATAAATCTCATCATAATTTTGGGCTTTTGATTATTTTTTTAACTATTATTTTTCCAGGGTGCGACAACCTCAGGCAAAATAATACATTTTAAAAACAAAACGTAGGTGCACAAATTTGAATTCATTTTAGGTTTTCTCTAATCCAGAAAAGATCTAAATTATACATCCATCCATCCATCCATTCGCTACTGCTTATCCTTTTCAGGGTCGCGGGGGGCGCTAGAGCCAATCCCAGCCGTCATGGGGCGAGAGGCGGGGTACACCCTGGAGAGGTCGCCAGTCTGTCGCAGGGCTAACACACAAGGACAGACAACCATTCGCACTCACATTCACTCGCACATTCACACCTAATGGCAATTCGGATTATCCAATTAACCTATCCCCACAAACTGCATGTCTTTGGACGGTGGGCGGAAGCCGGAGTACCCAGAGGGAACCCACGCAGACACGGGGAGAACATGCAAACTCCACACAGAAAGACCCCGGCCTGATGGTAGAATTGAACTCAGGACCTTCTTGCTGTACGGCAACAGTGCTAACCACGGTGCCACCCTCCTAAATTATACATACATGCTCAAATGTTTCAACAGATTCACTTTACAAGACATGCTGACATTTCAAAAATATACTTTAATGTGACTATGTCCAATACCTATAAACTTTTCAGTAATGATCAGAATTGACTACAACTGGTAGTTTCTTGTTGCCAAAATAAAAGGGAATTATTTGACTGCACTCGTTGAACTGACCACTTTGCTAAGGTCTGAAAAAAGACTCGAGCTGTCACTCTCAGTCAAGAAAACTGGTTTGGATATACACAAACAACCCATGAACCACCAGGGCTCAAGCCTACGAAGAACTGGAAACTGCTGGAACACCAGCGTCACTGACTCTTCTACATTCAGATTTAAATGTATCAACCAAGAAAAAAACCTCTTGTTCCACAACTGACAGCTTAAAGCCTGAGATTTGCAGATACCCAAATGGGAAAGCCACAATGTTTTATGATCAGATGTAACAACGGCCCAACTGTTTGGCCACAAAGACAAGAGGACAGTTTTGAACAAAGGCAAAAATATTGCTGAGTCAAGGAGTTGATAGAAATAAAACAAATAAATATCTCATTGATGTGAATAGTTAACACATGCACATTTTAACAGGACCCCAAAGAACAGACACAAAGGCAGATGAAACTGTCAACTTGTTGTACTGTGACTCTCACATCTGAATTAACACAAACAAATGAAATAAATGAAAATGCTGAGGATATTTTTTAATAACAACACACAATATCTCAGAGGCTCACTGCTCCTTATTCTGTTATATGTTTTGCTGTAAGCAGGTGCCTTGTTGTTGTATTTTACTTTTGATAAACGGACAATTAGACCATACACTGATGCAGCTTCTACTTTCTAAAGGTTTGTGAGACAAGAATGGAAAACTGGAAGGCGATGGGAGGTAAAACTGACATCTCTGCTTTCCTTTCAAAGGGCACCAGTGCAGGCTTTCCAAAGTGGTTTTTCAGGACCATCTGTTTTTATTGACCCTTCATCCTTGACTTTGATAATGCTCCTCTGTCTCTCCTCTATATCTCCTGCTGCTGTTTCTCTATTTGTCCGCTTGTCCGGAATAATGAGGTAACAGTGACAATATTAAGACAGCAGACAAGCAAAGCTGCCAATGTGACCAAATTGCCTTTGCACTGCTAATTTTATTCACTCACAAGTTGCCCCATGGGAAAGGAGAATATCTGTAGCTTACTTCAACTTTTCCATTAGTAATCAGTTTGTGTCTCAGGCTCAGTGGCATCAAAGCTCAAAGCTATAGGTAGTGGCTGAGCAGGGGCTAATTTATGTATCCACTTCAAAGTCCAGGGTGTAATTAGGTTTAATAAACGTGGTTTCTAAACAAAAGGAGGAGAACGCAGAGCAGAGCAGTGTTGTCGGAGGGTGCCGTCAAAAAAGTTTGTGAACAATGAATGGATTTAAACCAAAAGGCTCGACACACTACAGCCTCACCGTTTAAGTCAAGCAATTCAGGATTACACTGCGAAAAATTATCTTTTTAATGATATCTTTAATCAATTCATTATACTTTAAAGGGACGGCATATTCAAAGAACAAAAAATTCTTGAATTCTTTCATTTCATTTATCACAGTTTGCTATAGACACTTCGGTCTACGTATTCTTGGTCTCCTTGAATGTGGAAAATATCATATAAATGCAAAGTTTACGATAGCAGTGCTTTTTTCATATATAACTAAAGTGGAAGTTTGTCTGAGCTCACCTAAATGTACATTTTGTAGACAAGGAGCAGGACTTGTGACATCACAGTTACATGAGAATGAAACCTGGTGGCAAATGCTAAATTACACAAGTGTTACATACAACACTGAGTTTGGTATATGTGACCAGAATAAGGCACGGCGGGACCACAGATCTTGAATTTGAGCCATCTTTATTCAGCACTTCTCACCACAACACACACCAACCCCTGAGTCCCCGTCTTTTAACATGGCGGGCGTGATTGCGGATGCCATCCGCACGGCACCGCAGACCACACCCCACCAAGTTTGGGTAGATTAACATTGTTTTAATAGAAAATAGATTGAACATCAAGTTTTCAATACATGTTATGTGTGGATTGCATTGTGTAATGACTTGTCCGTTTGTTTGGAAGCTCTTGTTTGCAGAGCTCTTATCTGGATTTTACAGAAATGTTTTTCTCTTGGCTGGGGAATAGATCTAAACGAAATCATTAGAACAAAGGACAGTTGTGCATTTTTATTTTAACAAAATGTAAAATATGCAAAACACTGTGCAAAATAAGAATGCACTGACATTTTTTTTCACATGTACATGCACTATAAAGTGAAAGCAACAAGTTTATGATGCCTTTCCGAGTTCTGTGAAAAGGTACCAGTGGAACAATATAAGGGAAGGTGAGCGTTTGAAAATCAATTTTCGGCAAAAACATTTCAGGAAACTGAAATGACATCAATGCGTTACTAATATTTCGAAGACTTACTAGATGTTTCTCTCCACCTACTACAGTGGTTCCCAAATGTTATGTTGAGATACACGGGTGTGACAACCATCACAATATGCAACTGTGAAGAATGAATTGTACTGGATTAGTACTTTTTACTGCATTTCAAAAGGTGGTACCATAAGCTACCAGTCTTATGATCTTTAGCTGAATAATCCTAACACAGCACCAAGGAAGCTAGATATGCACTTGGTAAATCAGCATCACTTCTGACAGAATTTAGCACTGGATCTGAACCAGAGGCTGCAAGACTGTTGGATTGTGTGAAATTACCCAATAAGGCATGTGGAATGGCAACACTTGAGGTGTCATGTTTGTTCAGATGCTGCAGAAGGTTTTTTCTGACCTAATACATGTAAGTTATCCCCCAGGATCATGTCTAAATTGAACTCAAGATAATGAAAGTTCTGAACTCAGTTTTTATTGATAAAGGATATAGAGGAGTTGGTATCTGTCTCAGTATTTCTAGTTCGTTGTTCTGTGACTTCTAGTTCTTAGGTTTTGTTCCTGTGTCTCTATGTTCAGTGTCAAGTCTGTGCCTCTGTGCCTGTTGTGTGCTTCCTGTTTTATTTCCATAGTCCCTGTCCAGTGTGCAGTGTGTCTGGTTTTGCTTCCCCTTGTCTGGTTAGCTCTGATATCTCCCAGCTGTTTCCCTCCTGTCCCCCATTCCCTGATTGAGCAAGTGTAATTTAACCCCTGTGTTTTCCTTGCTCTTTGCTGTGTTGTACCCTCACTTTGCTGTGTGTTCTCTTATCGTGGTCCTGGTTGGTTTTCCTATCTCAATTTCCTTAGTTTTTAGTTTCTTGAGTCCACTGTAGTTTCTATTTCATGTTTAAGGTTTATGATTTGTTTTGTAAAGTTAACTTCTTGAAAAGTGTTTCCAACGAATAAAGTTTTGAGTTTAAGTCCCGTGTCTGAGAGTCCTGCGTTTGGGTCCTGCCTCCTTCCTGCTACACAGCACTCGACACGACACATCTGTCACACACACTTTGTAAATAAGTTAACTCTAGCTTCCTCACACAGTCCAAAGGCAAGCACATGGAGTTAGGTTAACTGGAGATCTTAAACTGCACATAGGTGTGGCCCTGCAACAGGCTGGCGACCTGTGTGCGGCTCGATAGATGTATGGAACTAAGATTGTTCGTCAAATATGGTCACTGATTCTTTGCATATTTTACATTTTAGCTCAAACATATATAGCTGTAGTTTAGTGTGTTTCCAGTGCAAATCTAACAGGGTGCAGTCTCAGAAAAATTACATATTAGTAGAAGCTCATGGAGGAGGTGTTTTGAAATAGGAGTCTGGAGGTAAAATGGCCGGTTTCATAGAGAACCTGAACTAATGGGCTGCATACGGGGCTAGTAGATAGGAGGAAGCTGGGATAACAATAAGTTATCTAACACTATGCCAGAAGAGAAGAAAGAAATGAAACATTTTTTTCCCATTTCAGTCCTTTTGCTGTGCTTCCCAGGGCTATCACTACTGCTTTTTAAAATTTTCTACCATTTTATTTGTGGTTTAAGTCGGCTACACAGTTATATTTAGATCTGTTTTATGAAACTATTGCCACTGCATCACATTTTGTTGTCATCTCTATTGGCACTCAAAGATCAAGGGAGCTGTACTATTTAACTCAGTGTACCAGAGGCAACAGGCAATGTGAACAAGTTCCCATACACCATATAAACAGTCTCAAAGCCCATTTAATCATCCCCGGGACTGCATGCCTCAGAATATGACTATAATAGACTGTGTACAATATTTTTCTGGTTTAGCTTTTCAATACCCTATAAGCAAAAAATAAATAGTATAAAAATAATAAATAAAACAGTGATTCTGACTGACTTGTGTATAACACTGTGTGCAGTGCGGCACATCCAAGCGTGGGCTAATACAATTAAAGCCTCTAGCACTCTGCCACAGTAAACAGTTGTTAGTGGATTACTGGGAATCAATAGCAAGTAGTCGTAAAAAAAAAACAAAAAAACCCAGCATGCGTGTGAGAGGAAAACCTACAGGACTGCATCTAACTGCACTAGCATTATAAATAGCAACATACAGAAACAAAAATGGAAAAAGCCCTAGGTATTTTAAACAACAGGGCGTTTATTTGTTGTTGCTCCTCATCCCACCTCAGATGAGGAGCCTGGAGGAAAGCCACTTCTCTTTTGCCTCAAAAACAGCCAACTATGGTGGTTCTCAGATTAGAATTCCTTTTAGTGGTATTCTTTGGAGAACTTCCACGCACATCCAGCTAGTGGGAGACTCCAAAGTATGCCATGCCCAGCTCTTGCTATAGGGATAAGGGATAAGCGTCGGAAGGAACTGGAAAATCCTTCCTCAGAGAGGGATGCTCTGAATATCCTTCCTAACCTGCTGCGACCACAAACGGTCCTCATATGTATGAAAGAACGAAAATAAATGAGCATGCTTTTTGATGTGTTAAAAAAAAGCATGGATAGAGATAATTAAATTCTCTGCTGCAGTGGGTAGGTGGCCCCAAATTGGAAAAGTAACACAATCAGTCTTAGAGCCCCAACTCCTATTGTGTGATTTCATGTGGACTTTTTCTGAAGATTTCGTGTGCACTGGTTTTGGACCTTCTACCATTATAACAAGGCCTGCATGTGCTTTTTGTTTTGCACAAGCATTGTAGTTCATTCGAAAGATGTTTAGTGAATGGTTTGTATGGCTCACAGCCGCTATTTAGAACTATATAGAACTCTATAGATAATGACTTTGTGTCCTTATTTGAACGTAGCTGTGAAAAGAACTCGAGTCTCATCTCTAATTCAGGAATCACCAGCAGATTATTAAAAGTATGCTTTGTACAAACCCAAGCACTGTTGCATTTACGTGCTGTACTAGTAAGGCCTTATAAGTGCAGTGTGAATTGTGCATAGCGTGCTAGTAAAGCATTACTGTAATAGAGAGGGACGGCGGCTGTTTGTCACAGGAAATGTTTGCGACAGGCTGCCAACTCTTGGCCTTAAGGCAATATCTTCTTTTTGTCTTTTACTTGCACCTTGCATGTACCTTGGAGGGCTTGTTTTGTTGATACTGTTCCAGTTACCTTAAGTCACAAAAAGCAATCCCATTTTCTTGAATTTATTTCAAAGTCAGGGTGAAGCTCCCGGCATCCAGACAGTTCATAAGACTTGAGTGCTTGGATGTGTTTTCACAGTGTTGGTTCTGCCGCTTTTTATGTCCAATCCAATAAAGGCACTTCAAGCTGCTCATGGCTACAGCAAATACTAGTCCAAAATGTTTTTCATCTGGACTTTGACAGTTTAGTCACTGTATAAAAGTATGAGGAACTGCCTTCTGCAAGGAGATAAAGGACCTACTACGATGCTCTCTCTCCTCGGTCTATTAGGAAAGAAAACTAAAATAAAAAACCGTCATTAAGACCTCTTAGCTGTAGGCCATATCAGGTTGCAGATGTGAGATTAAGTGGGTGCTCTTCATGTGCGACAAAACGCTCACTCTGTGTGTGTGTGTGTGTGTTTGTGTGCGTGCTGCTTGGAGTCTTTTGTTACCCTCTCAGGCATGTTAGTAAGCTAAGCAGAGTGTAGTAAATTAGGTGAATGATGAGCGTGAACAGTTGCACTGTGCCACTTCTTTAATCAGTCTAATTATTATAATCACACTCAGACACTCTGCCAGTTTTGTTTGGCATTTTTTGTGGTCTATTGTTCTTTCTGTTATCGATTTTATTTTTGTACATTTTCTATTTGCTTCTTTTTCTTTTAAACTGACTTTGTATACCTTCTTCCAGATCTCATCTTTTCTTTGTATGCTTTTCTGTCTTTTTTTGTTCTGTCTCCTCTTCTGAGTCATGTGCTTTTCTGTTCTTTTCTGTCCTTTTTTCCCACCGTGTGTCTTTTGCTAGCCTATGTTCTCTCCTCATGTCTTTGATTCCTCACCTCTCCTCTCTCATTATCTCCATCCCCATCTGTTTTCTTTCTCTCTTCTCACCTTCTTCTTCTTAAAACTTCTACTCTTCCGAACAATCTCCTGTCTTTTATCTTCTCTTCTCTTCTCATTTCCTCCTCTCATCTTTTGCACTATCCCATCTTCTTTCCTCCTCTTTCCTTTCTTTCATCTTTTGTCTTTCTCACCCTTTTTCCTTTCATTTCTCCTTTGTTCTTCTTTGTCTTCCCATTGCCCCTTGTCCACCCCCGCCCCTTTCTAACTCCTCTCATAAGTTCCTCTCGAAACCTGTCTGATTACCTCCGTGGGATCCATAAAGGGAATGGGGATGTGTGCTCAAGCTAATGATAATTAAATAGACTCATCATCAAACAGTCATTATGGCAGCTTGCCCCACCTGCCCTTGCTCAAAATGGCAGCTGACTGCCTGACACCAACCGTCTGTTGCAAATTTTAACAAAGAAGCACTCTTTCATCCTGCAAGTCTACTTTATTTGCACATGAAACTAGTGCACCGGGTCAGTTGCGTGTGGTAACTTTTACAGAAGGAGAGAAAATATAGCTTTATCAAAGAATGCTGTTTGAGATAAAAGAAAAGAGATTTCCTTACTTTGCTACATTTACATGTACAGTAAGCCATCTCATTTACAAATGTCACTGAACCCATTTGTTCTTTGGGCAGTAAATTACTGTGTCTCCTGTGTTATAAAGGGGTTTTGGAATTATGGTGAGAAAACGACTGATACTGATGGCAAATTTTGTAAATTCTGCTCTTTAAGTCAAAGTCTTGGCGTTAGAAAGCGGTGCTAAAACTAAATTTCTACTATGTTTATTAATGACATTTAAGCCCATTAATTCACCTAAACCATCTATTTGATACTTCTTTACCAAGAGAAAGTTTGAACCCAGCGGTGTGTTTCTCCCTTAAGTTGTTCAGCTAAGTCGAATAAACCTGCATGCTGTAAAAAAAAAAAAAATCAAACCAATTACGCCAAATAAGTCTGCGCAATCAAGTCCATTCAATTAACTAGAAAAATACAGGTTGGAAGCCGTTGAGGAAGTTAAATTAAGCAATGGTTTTACTTTCATTAAACTGTAGGCAAAGCAGTGACAGTGTGTTAATTAATTTGCTTTCATGAATTATGGAATTATGTGCACGACTGAATGAAAACAAAAGTGGAAAGAATAGAAATAAGAGAAAATAAGAAAATGTCTTGCATGGGTTTAATTGCATTTGCATACACTATCATCATAAGTTTTATAGAAAGCTAAGCAGAAACTATACCCCTCCAATCAATCAATCAATCAATCAATCAATCTGCAGCCATTCTTTACTGTAGAATTGTAAAATTTGGTCACTACTAAAGTTATCTTACTATTTACTATTAGCTGACTATCACAAGAAGCTGAAGAAGTTTTGGGAACCACTGATTTAACAAAAGTAGCAATAAATACTATGAAAATACCTCATTACACATGAATCTCCATCACTGCCAATTTCTACAGCAAGTATCAAAAATGAAAAGATTCATTCTACAGAAAAAATGTTTCTATGGATCAGTATTACTGCTGCAGACAACTGTTTAAAGTTGAGCTTGTTTGAAACACTATATATTCTGTTTAATCTACAGTAAAGCATTATATTCATAATTCATAGTTTTGTAGTGTCTGTTAATTCCACAGCAGATATTAATCAGCTTAGAAGTATTATATATATATATATATATATATATATATATATATATATATATATATATATATATATATATATATATATTTTTTTTTTTTTTTTATTTTTTTTTTTTTTTAAATCACAGCTGAATTAAAAGCCTTGATCACTGTGTGATGTGTTTAGTATCAGCAAAAGAACTGGTTAATATTTGGTACACCAAATGATTTTTAGGGCGATCGTGGCTCAAGAGTTGGGAGTTCGCCTTGTAATCGGAAGGTTGCCGGTTCGAGCCCCGGCTTGGACAGTCTCGGTCGTTGTGTCCTTGGGCAAGACACTTCACCCGTTGCCTACTGGTGGTGCTCAGAGGGCCCGGTGGCGCCAGTGTCCGAATTTGCTGAATCTCTCATTGGTCTCCATGTCAAAAGCCAGAGATTTTTCCACCGTCTACATAGGCAAACAACCAGCTCCAAGCTGCTTGCCTCTTAGCTTAAAAAGCCATTGTTAATGGGACACAGACACAACCATCAGAATCAAATACATATGTTATTGGCTTGATAATCAAGCAGCATTAATTCTGCTTCCAGAGACAACTAAAGCCGCAAAATGGCAGTGATGTAAAGGATGGATGCAAACAAGCACGACAGAGGCCGCTTACGGCCATACCACCCCAAGGACTTAACAGCTTGGGGTGGTCTCACTGCTAGCCCTCCTTGCCCTTGCTTGATGGAAAACTGTTCCCATAACCTTTTGTTCCCCTAGTCTTGATTTTTCAGGGTTTTTAAAAATCATTTTTCTCTTAACCATTATTCCTTTTATTTCTCAGACCTCATCACTTCCTTGTATTCCACCTCAGCGTCTCCTTGCCCTTTTCTTTCTTTATTATATTCCTCTACTCCTGCGCTTTCATTGTGATTTGGACTACAGATTAATAGACACCCGTGTTTTAATAAAGTCAGCCATGACCTCCTATCGGCCCCCTCCTATCTGCTGGACCTCAAGGCTTATTGGAGAAGCGATAATAGGAAGACGAGAGAATGTGAGACAAGGTTTGAAAAGAGACGGGTGGTGATGGTGTGGGGGTGTCATTGTCATCTTGGAGGATCGTGACGGCTGCAAAATGGAAGGGGAGGGAGGGCAAACAGACCAGACAAGGAGAGCAGGATGTGGTGTGCAATATGCAGGTTGGACACTGTATCTGTGTCAGGGTCAGCTCTCATTACAGCGCTGACCATAAGATGGCAAGCTCTGACCGTGTGTCCGTGTCAGTGAGGATGTCATTCAGGGAGTATCTGACACCTGCAACAATGAAGTTAGATTGTTATTACAGAAGTGGGGGTGGGAATTATGAGGAGAACAGTGTGTTGTGGATTATAAAAACAACCCTATGGTATACACAAGCAGCTCACATGAGCCCACAATATCAAACCTTAACAGGCTCCATTCTTTACTGTTATTAGTGAACAAATGATTTCTAATAAGGGAACTACATCACATTTTCTCATCTCATTTCCTCCTCATGTGCTGCTCGCATGGCTTTCTACAAAAACAACACAAGGAAAAAGACAATAAATGTAGACCCAGAGATAATGGTGGCACCAGGAGAAAGCACAAAGATCATAACAAGATATGTAAAAAAAATCTAAAATATGTAAAGACTGTCCAACATTCACAAAGAGGTTTAGAATTCACCAAGAATATTGGTTCTGAATTTGCTGAGATTTCCATCGCAACAGTGTAGTTTATTCATAAAAGTGTCAGTGATAAAGGTCAGTGGTTCTTTACAGAGCAGGATATCATCTGACCCATTCCCACCTTGATGGGTTACAAAGTGGGGACGGTGTCAGCAAAACAAAAGAACTGACAAATAAAAAAATACATGGAGTGATAAATTCCCATTTCTATTGAAGCTCTGAGTCTGATGTTAACAGTACGAATCCACTGAGCCAATATCTCTTTAGTAATCAACCTAATAATCAGTCTTTGATGGCGGTAGTGGTGCAATTTCTTGAGAATATTTTCTTGGTGCAAATTTTGTTCTTAATATCAAACACTTCAAACAATCATAACGCGCAACCTCCTACATTGTTGTTATTCGTGGACGTCTCTCAATGGCTACAAATTAAAATTATATTTGTCACATACACAGTACAGCATGTTGTGAAATGCTTTTGTCCGAGCTGTGGACAGGCTGCAGACGTAGCCACACCATTCCAGTGCTTGGTTTTAGCATAAAATTCTTTTTAATCATATAAATACACCACACAGATCTATAACCAACCCTTTACCACAGAAGAGACACCAAAAAGGTTTAGAATCACTATCTACACAGCATCAAGCAATGCTTATACTGAAAACGCTAATGCTAGGTTGGCCATGAAAGAACTTTCTGCAGCCATTAACAAACACCAGAATAAACACCCCGAGGCTGCTTTTATTGTTGCTGGCGACTTCAACCACACCAACTTAAAGACAGTCCTCCCCAGATTCCACCAACATGTCTCCTGCCACACCAGAGGAGACAAGACTTTAGACCATGTGTATTCCAACCTGGCTGGAGCCTACAAAGCCACACCCCTCCCCCACATTGGACAATTGGACCATCTCTCCCTGTTCCTCACACCTAGGTATTCACCACTCATCCAACGTGTGAAACCTGCTGTGAGGACAATTAAAGTGTGGCCAGAGGGGACAGACGCAGTGCTCCAGGACAGATTTAAAAACACAGACTGGAATATGTTCACCCACACAGACCTGGACCAGTACGCCTCATCTGTACTGGATTACATCTCCGAAACCACAGACAGTGTCACCACCCAGAAACGGATCACCATGTACCCCAACCAGAAGCCTTGGATGAACCGGGATGTTCGTCTCCTCCCGAAGGCCCGCAACACCGCCTTTAGGTCAGGGGATGCACACGCCTACAGTACAGCCAGGGCTAATCTAAAGAAGGGCATCAAAAAAGCCAAACACCATTACAAAAAGAAGGTAGAAGAACACTTCCCCAACTCCAACCCCCGACGCATGTGGCAAGGACTCCAGACCATCACAGACTACAGGACCACCAAACCCTCCCCCGCATCCTCTGATGTCTCCTTCCTCAACGAGCTCAACAACTTTTATGCTCGTTTTGAGCGAGGGAACCCCACAACCACAACCAAAGCAGATGTGACGCCAGACCACCAACCTCTGACTCTCTCCCCCACCGATGTAGGAGCGGTGCTGAGCAGGATCAATGTCCACAAGGCTGCAGGTCCTGATGGCATCCCCGGGCGTGTTCTCAGAGCGTGTTCTGGGGAGCTTGCAGGAGTGCTCACAGACATATTCAACCTGTCCTTGGCCCACGCTGTGGTACCGGCCTGCTTCAAATCCACCTCCATCGTCCCGATACCCAAAAACTCCAACCCATCTTGCCTCAATGATTACCGCCCAGTAGCACTCACCCCCATCATCACTAAGTGCTTAGAGCAGCTGGTCCTAGCACACTTCAAATCCTGTCTCCCCCCCACCCTGGACCCCCACCAATTCGCATACCGCCAGAACAGGAGCACAGAGGATGCAGTCTCCATCGCACTGCACTCTGTCCTCTCACACCTGGACAACAACAACACCTACGCCAGAATGCTGTTTATAGACTTCAGTTCAGCGTTCAATACAATCCACCCCTCACAACTCATCAGGAAACTGACAGACCTGGGCATCAGTTCCCTCATCTGCAAATGGTTACTGGACTTCCTGACCAACCGCCCCCAACATGTCCGGCTGGATAACCACTGCTCATCTACAATCACAATGAACACCGGTGTACCACAAGGCTGTGTGATGAGCCCTTTCCTCTACTCCCTCTTCACCCACGACTGCAGACCTGCTGATGGTTCCAACACCATCATTAAGTTTGCAGATGACACCACGGTGATTGGCCTCATCAGTGACAACGATGAGGCCGCCTACAGGGAGGAGGTGGATCGTCTGGCTGAGTGGTGCGACAGAAACAACCTGCTGCTTAACATTGAGAAGACCAAGGAGCTCATCGTGGACTACAGGAGGAATGCTGACCCACATCCACCCATCCACATTAAGGGGACGGCTGTGGAGCGTGTGAGCAGCTTCAAGTTCCTGGGAGTCCACATCTCCGAGGATCTCACCTGGACGACCAACTGCTCCAAGCTGGTCAAGAAGGCTCACCAGCGCCTCTTCTTCTTGAGGACTCTGAGGAAGAACCACCTGTCCTCAGACATCCTGGTGAACTTCTATTGTTGCACCATCGAGAGCATCCTGACTAGGGATGGGTACCGGTGTCATTATGGCACCGGTTCTGACATAAACGGTAGTAACCAGACCAAAAAGCAGCGCACATTTCGGTGCTTTATTTCGGTGCTTTTTTTTCCTGAGCTGTGATACACTTCTAGCCAATCATTTTACGTTTCCGAGGATAGTAGGCGGGTCCAGGTACGTACGTTCTTTTAGAGCAGAGCTACAGATTAAAATGCCCAAGGCGAAGCGGTCAAAAGTCTGGCTGTACTTCACAACAAAATATGCCAACTCAGCAGCCTGCAACAAGTGCTTTAAGCTGATACTGTGATACTGTCAAAGGAGGTAACACCTCAAATCCGATGAAACACCTGGCGATGCATAGCGTTTTTTTAAAAAGCCGAAAAATGCGCCGTATTTGATAGCTTGCTGCGAGACCTCACACCGAGCACATCTACTGCGGGTGGGTTGCCTGTTATCGGACCCGGAGTTAGCAACATCCCCCAAAAACACGAAGAGGACAGTCCTGGCCCCTAGCCCTGCCAGTGTAGTGATGTAGTGATGACGGATGATGATGGCAGCAGCAGCCGTTCTTCTCTGCGTGAGTAGCTTAATGTTGTTTGGGTGCAATTTACGTTGAGTAGGCTAACCACGTTATTACATTAATGCATGTAAGGTGAACTAGCAAACATCATCATAGCTACATGCGGCTGTCTTCTTGTTTGATGGCAGATGCTCCCTTCACCCTGGCCAAAAAGGCTAAAATGACCAAAGAAAAAGAGGGAAACAGCTAAACATGAGAGGTTTTTGGACAAAGTTTGTGTTTTTTCCATTGTTTAAGCACTGCTTCCAGTCAAGAGTGATACCATATATGCCCCACAGCTGCAGAAAAGGCTAACATTGTTATCTTTTTACAAAAAAACAGCTGAACATGAGAGGTTTTTGGACCAATTTTGTGTTCTCCATTCTTTAAGCACCGGTTTGAGCACCGTTTAAGCACCGGCACCGTTTCAAAAGTACCGATTTGGCACCGGTATCGGATAAAACCTAAACGATACCCATCCCTAATCCTGACCAACTGTATAACAGTCTGGTACGGGAACTGCTCTGCCTCGGACCGGAAGGCGTTGCAGAGGGTCGTGAAAACTGCCCAGCGCATCGCCGGAGCACCACTTCCTGCCATAAAAGACATCTACAGGAAGTGGTGTCTGAAAAGGGCTGGGAAAATCATCAAAGACCCCAGTCACCCATCACATGGACTCTTCACCCTCCTGCCCTCTGGGAGGCGCTACAGGAGCCTCCGGACTAAGACCACCAGGTACCGGAACAGCTTCTTCCCCACAGCTGTCAGACTCCTGAACTCTGCCTCCTGACATCTGACCCATGTTAAACTCATGGACTGAACATACACACACCCACAATGGACAACTGTACCCTCAAACACACAATAATAACATGGACTGAACCACCACTCACAACCACTAGCACTTTATATAGCCTCTGTAGAATTATCCACATATCTCACTTATCTTAACTGCACTACTGTATAGCTCTGTGTAAATAATACATTCAATAATTTTTAATCCTACAACTGTTTACAACTTGCATAGTTCCCATTTCTGTATAGCTGTATATCTCAGATTTCTGTAAAGTTATTTATCTCATATTCTGTATAGTTTTTCATATTTATATCCTGTTCATATCCTGTACATAGCTTGTACTCACTACAGCCTGTACATACTTATAGTTATAGAATATTCACAACATACAGTACTTCATACCGTGTACATTATAACATACCATAATAGACCCATTTCTGTAATATACTTACATATCTATATTATTGCTATTATATATTGTAATATATCTATATCACTAAAGCACTTCTGGATGGATGCAAACTGCATTTCGTTGCCCTGTACCTGTGCATGTGCAATGACAATAAAGTTGAATTCTATTTTCTATTCTATTCTAAAAGGAAAAGGTTTGACATAGCTAACAGGATCATTAAGGTAATGTTAAAACCTAGTACAATTTGTACTAATACACCGTAAAATTAATAGTATTTTTTAATGTAGAATCTCCACAGCCTAAACTATTACATTATTTAAGTTAGTTGTTAGTAGCTGGTGTGTCACCTTTAAACAGAAGTTCACATTTACTACTAGGATGGCAATTTAATGGCAAAATGACATAGATGCTCCTCATCCTTGCTTTTATAGGAAACAACCAGCATACAAGCAGTCGACAATCTGCTTAGCCAGAGTTTCCTATTTCAAAGAGACACATCGTAGACAAGTTGCACTCACTGGTGCAGATGGGCTCAGATTAACTCCAACATGTTGCCAATCTGTCTGCATTTATAGCTTGGATGGAAATTATTGGCAAACCTTTCCAGATTTGACTGAGAGTGATTACAATGAGTCCATGTTGGACCACAGTTGTTTGGAGACAGGTTGCGTCCTGTCATCCCAGCATCTGTATGTGAGAGGCTGGAGGTAGAAATGAGTTTAGAATGAAGCAGCTTGGTAATAAAACATTCCTCAAATTAATAACAGATTTCTCATGGCATTTTTCCCACCTTGATTTCAGACTTGAACAGACTGTATCACTTATTTATTTCCTGTCAAAAAGAAAAACAAACCACCAACTTGCCGAATCAACTCCATGTTTCTTTTCATCTCCTTTTATCCACTCCCTCTTCTCGTGTCATTCATTCTCCTTCAACCAACATTTAGTCTATAAATACGAATTCCACTACATCTGTGTTGATCCCACAGTGAAGGCAATGTCAAGTTATCATTAAGTCACCCCTATATCCCAACACGCACGCACACACACACACACACACACACACACACACACACACACACACACACACACACACACACACACAAAACAACAACAACAACCACTCTACCATCACAGCCTGCTGTTACTGATACTGCTTGTTTTCAACTAAACGGAACAGTAGGGGGTAGGTGGTGAGGCATCCATGTGGGTTCAGACAAACACTCACCTATGTCTGGGAGTAGATACACAAGCCGACACCTTGACACATACTTGAAAACAGAGGACACAAGTACATTTGCATAAACAGACACATGGACTAACCACTAGCTGCCAGAACAGAGCAAAACTACACATACAAGCTCATAGAATGCACACGAACACTGTGGGGAAATCACAGTGATCAAAGGAAGCATCCCATGGAGATTTCTTCAAAATGTGCATCAAGATGGCAGTCGGCTCCGCCTTCCTCTGATTGCAGTGAGCTCCTTAATGGCAGACCCGTTCTGCCATCCCCTTCAATGTTTTAAACCCCGGTCTACTTCACTCTATCATCCTCACCCTATTACTATGCTGTTAAAGATTTAAACTTGTGTTCAAAACCAGAGTGTGTGAGGGTAATGGTGAGGGATTTTAGGGGTCGGCATATGCAAGCAAATCTTCCAGGGTTATATTTGGGGACAGATGATTTGAATAATGCCAAGATGTGTCGGTGAGAAAGACATCCACACATTTTCAGCTAATGAAAAATCTAGAGGTATGTGACAGCGGGGAACATGCAAGAACTTATATGAGCATGGGCGGGACAGTGACTGGCGGCAATGCAAAGGGCTGTGTGTGACAGAACTATCTCACTGTTTGCTTGGGGGGCTTTTGATAATCAAATGATTTTTAAAAATGCATGAAGCGTGTAAATAAACATGTTTTCAGTTGCTTAAACTGCAGAGATTCTGTTAGAATTGCCATGACTACATCAGACCAGTGTTTCCCAAGATTATCTGGCTCCACCTGATTAGTACTCTTAGCGATCAGCGTGAGTAACGGGCAGAACAATTACATTCTCTTCCACTAGAGGGCAGTACAACTACCTGCTCTAATTTAATAGGTTGCCAACTGCCAGTAAAACGGAAGAAGATGAAGAAGGAATTACATAATAGTCATGCTGTTAGTGAGACAACGCAGTGCGTAATAGCAATAAATAAATATCTGAAAAGAAAAAGTAGTCAGTCTGACCTGGTTCCTGGAGAAAATTCCAACCCAGATAAAGGCCCAGCTTGAGTAGTGGTCAAAAGAATGCAAAAAAGGTATACTGGGGACAAACCGAGCCAAGTCCGCTATGCTTGGTGCGTGGAAAATCATCAGTCTGCTTTTTGTAACATTTTTGTTTGTTGGTGTGCCATGTGATTTTTCTAATGTCAAGTGTGTGCCGTGGAAAACACTGGATACGACTACCATGAATTTCAAAGTTCCACTATTCAGTATATCTATATAAACACTGACTACGCACAAAAGATTGATTTGTCCACATCTACTTAAGGAAAAAATGTCATGAAAATGCCCAAAAAAAATGTATGTCTTCTTAATTTACCATTTTGAGGTCTGCAGAAACATACTGGAATTTGGTAAATAGATTGGCAACAAAATTAGCAGGCTAATAAGGCCACAACAGCAAATTAATGCCACTATCTTATCTCAAACTTGATATACTAATCAAAAATGACTTTACTGATGGTAATCATTCCTTTCAAACATCCATAGGTACGAGTTAAAATACAAAAGTCAACAAACATTTGGTGCCTTGAATACATAGCTTGTAGTTGTTCTTAACAGATATTTTTTTATTTGTTTAAACACTGTGCAATCCAACAAAAACAAAAGTGTTAAACTCATAAAACATTAAACTGTGAACTTGAATTTGTCTTCCTGCAACAATAATTTACATTGAAATCCTTTCCCCTCAGGCATCAAGCAAAGACACCTACACTAGGCAACAACCTTTAATAAAATCAAAACTGATGTCAAGTTTTATATTTACTTCACAGCTATTTGGCTGTCACTTTCATATCAAGAGCAGTGAGTGTAGCAGTAGGTGACAGCTCTGTTACAGCGCTCCTGTAACAGATTGAGAATGTATTATATAACGGTGAAGGATAAATAAAGATCAAGTAGAAATAGAGAAAAAAAATCCTCATATTTCCATAAGCATTAAAGATTAGCTGTTAGCTTCTTCTGGTTGAAAAGATGCCCATGTGTATCGACAGGAGAAAAAAACAAACACACTATCTAAATGGATTTTTTAGAACTAAAATGAAACTCAATCTGAGAAGATTTTTTAAGCTTGCTGCTGTATATCTCTTTAGCCTGTTCACTAGTGGCTGGATCAACGTGATATACGATCATAAATATTTCTGTAAGAGATACAGATGATAAAAGAATGAAAATCTTTCAGTGTTTACTGCTTAGTTCAACTGACCCGCCAATCATTTATATGGGGATGTTTGCCTTCGGACACTGCTTACTCCATGTCTCCTAACCAAAGAGAAGATAAAATAACACTGTTCCATCAAGCTTAGCTAAAGCTATAAGGTGAGGAACTGAATCAGTTTGTAATTGCTCTTCCAAGTGGCAGGTACAATATACGTGATTGCTTCACCTAAAAAAAAAATGCATTAAAAACCACATTGTAACTCTGGTCTACTTCTTGTCCACACATATTGCAAACAAATTACAAAGGTGACAATCTCAAGTCATTTGTACTGACTCCTTTATTAGGCAGTTTTGTCGACTTTCACCATGACTCATGAGGCCAATATGCACATGGGAAATAAATCAAAGCACACTTATTCAAGTACCTGACTGTACCACTCTACAGCAGCATAATGCTCTTTAAAATATTGATTTTCATAGTTGAGATCATGTAATGAAATGAGTGCCTGCCAGCTGGAATTTCCTATTGAAGTCCCACTTTGTAAAAGGACTACAGACACGTCAGCAAACTCTTGGCAGAATGGCTACAAATCCATCACTGCTGACTGTTTACGTCAAGTTAAAATTCTTGTGAAAAGTCCATACTGTATCAGTGTTCCAGTTTCTGATGACACGATTAACTCAGTGTTAACTTAATTGGAAGAATGCATGAATTCTAACAGGTATAATGTGTTTTCCTGTTTAATGAGAAGTGTCATATTTGGCATAAGTATGTGACTGGTCTAGTTAATTACAGGAAAACAAAAATATAAAATATAGGTAAGGGGTAATGTCAGATAATGATAGAAGGCAAATATTTACCTATCATTAGTCATCTAGTCATCCTCAAACTTGTCAGGTGAAACAGATTGCAGTACTTCAGCATCATTGATTTACCCGTACAAGTTTATTCATCTTTCTTTGTAAACTTGCCCTGTGTGAACAATATTATTATAATTTTGAATACTTCTCCAGCCGCCTTCTTTTGGGAAGAAGAATACTTACTTTAATTACTTACTTTAATTAAGTATGTAACTTTTTCATTAGCTTAGAGATCAGACTGCACAAAACCCTTGGTGTTTCTCAGCAGTTCACGCACACAGTGCTCTGTAAGATCACAAATTAACTTTAACTTTTTTGGATATATGAGTTAGAATACTGAAATATCTTTCAAAATAATGCCAATAATCTAATTTACAGAGTGTTGAAGTAGGTCAGATAACCGTCCAAATTATTGTTACCCATCCCTTTGTTTTACATGCCTCATATGTCGAACAGAAAAAATATGTGTATGATATATGAATTATGCTTGTGGCACAATAATAGTAACCTCTCAGGGTCATATGCTAAAAAACATTTTTCTACTTAAACCTGCCACCCTATGAAACTAGGACTGGATCAACCATCAGAGCAATGCAGTTCTCCATTGTCCTTTTTAAAATATCATAAATTTGGCAGACTATATTTACTTAGTGAGCTGGCACAAGCTGTCATGACAGAAATACTTTAATAAAACATCATAATAAACTAGGCTTTCCCCAGATCAACACTACACCATAAATAAATGGTATTTACTGTTAATGACATTTTCAAATTCAGGCTCATCAACATATATACTAAAAGTTCCTGGTTGGTGGATGTTGCTGAAAGTAAGCAGAGTACGTGTATCACATCCTGCATGCTTGAAACATCATGGATCACTTCATTTAAAGGGATTTGCAGAGATTAAGGCAACATCAGCGGAGAATAAGACGTTTATATATTTTACAGGCAGATGTGAACAAAATGACATGGTTTGTGTGCCGATATGCTAATTCAAATTATCCTCTGCTTGCCTGCTGTGAGGAGTACAATCATATTCGACACGCGTGTGAGTGAATCACAGGTTTGCAAACACACGCACACAAACACACCTCACCAGCTGCACTGATACACACAGAAACATGAACACAAATGCACAAACACGACTAAATTCATGTCATTTTTGCTGCACCTGTGTTGTTGTATCACAACAATAATTGAAATAACAAACAAAACCAGCACATTTTGACTTTTTGTTCTACAAAAGACGGCCACACAGCGGCAGATTGTAGCTCTATTTGCCTTGAGGAACTGGATAAGTTCTAACACATTCTGAATGCTGCTCAAAGGGTGGTGATGTCATAAAATCTAGGTTTATCTGCAAGATAACAATTGATTGCAAGACATATGGACATTATCTGCTTTTTCCTTCATGTTCAGTCCAGTCCTTGTACCTGTACATTTTCAGAGGAATGACTGATTTTGCGTTTTAAGTCACTTAACACTGATCTATGAATCATTCAAGCTTAAAAAGCAACCAAACTCAAACTAGGACAAATAACAATTCATCACATGGCAGATACCTTAATTTAAACTGCGTCTTTTGGCACTTCATAACTAGCAAATATATAATTTTTACCAATTTCTTTAGTGACAAATGTTCACAATAACATAGAGAAGCATATCATAGTATTTTTGCACCAACAAGTTGATTCACAAAGGTCTATATGGTGTATCTGGACATCGTATGCAGTCTCTCTTTATATTCCAAACATTTTTGGTTTGAATCATTATCAATATATAGAGAGGAGGTCAGGAAAGAGCGAGTGTCTCCAGTCATCTGTAAAACATAATGTGAGGTCTGTCAAGGTTTGGGGCTACATTTTGGCCAGTGCTAAATTGCTGCACTAACTAAGTTTTTAACTTAAACCAAGACATTAGTGGAGTTTTTTATATATGTCTTTATGCACGTTAATCCATAATAATATGGTGCTGCTAAATTACCAGAACTAAGACAGGTCAGCCGTTCTGTAAGGCACTTTTATAACATACATTACTGCATAGCTACAGAATATACTCACTGCTTTATTGTTTTGTTTGTGTGATGCACATGAAAGGATCTAACATGGCATTCACTTTTGAATCTATAGAATTATGGGGGGGCCGGGCGGCGCTGCTGCACTGGGCCCGGTCTGGATGGGCCTGGGCCCCCTTTCCCTGGCGGGTCGCGGAGTATGGGGGTGCCTACTGGGGTCAGCGGGGGAGCTGGCCCCAGGGAGCGGTCACTTGCCCCTCCCTTCCTTCCCTCCCCATCTCCAGCTGCCTCCCTCTTCCCGCTCCACCACAACCACCCACACATGCAGGGCCTTGGAGTAGGGGTATGTCACCAGGGTGCAGAGGAGGCTACCCCCCCCTCTGTCCCCTTCTGGCTGCCTCTGCCTCAATTTTATCCCACAACTTAGACATTCACATTACTCACACTCTCATTACACATACATATAGGATCTTGGGGGTGGGCACGATACACGGAGTCCAAAGTACCATCAGGGTGTACACCCCACCCCTGGCATCGTTGCCCACCTCTCAATTTTAAATACACGTAGACATTGAGGGCTAGCAGGAGGGACCATGCGCTTACCTGCTGCTCTCTGGCAGGTAGCTCCATGCCCTCCTGGGTTTTAAATGCACCTTAGAACACACATGCATCAACATTACAATGAGCGGGTGGAGGGAGGTTTGGAGTCTTCTCTCACCCCCGTTCTCTGCGACCTGCTGGAGCAGGGGGGCTAGGACTAGGAGGAGGAGTTGGCCGTCCGACTGCGGTCTGGAGTGTGGAGCCTTCCTGCTGCTGCGGAGTCGGGGCGGTCTGCCTCCCCCCACCGCAGGGAAAAGGGAAACACCACCTGGGTCTGGGTGCAGTTCCCCCCTCCAGGGGCGGGGGCACCTAGACCCGGTTTGTAGAGTACGCTTGGGGAGTGTGATCGTGTGTACAACGTCTCTTTATGTCTGTCTCCACGTTGGTTGAGTGTGGAGTAAGTGCATATGAGAGCATGAGGGTGGGAATGGATGTTTGTATCTGTGTGTGCCTGTATGTCTGTGTCTATATGTCAGGTTGGGTATCAGACGCCACCTCTCTGGGGACATCTCAGGCCCTCCAAGGTTTGGAGGCCTATCTCCCCCTACCACCACTTCCCCTGCCAGTGGCGGACCCCCTCAGGTATCGGTGCGTTGGTGGTTCTTTGTGTCCGGGGATGGGCGTCCAGGTACACACCGGCTCACTCCTTGGCGGCCGCTTATCGGGGCCTGGAGCCTGGGGCTCGCTCGGGCCACTTCGGAGGTGGGGTGCCCCCGGCCTCTCGGCCTGGGGCTCGGTCACTCAGGCGCAGCTGGCTGCCGGTGGAGCTCACGGGCGCGTCACTGCAACTCCCCCTGGCTTCTGCTCCGCGGCTGCTGAGTGAGCCCTCATCTGGGACTCTCCTCAGCTCTTTCCGGGACAGTGGCGCAGCTGCCCCTCTGTTGGTCTTCCTTGGTCTCTTGTGTTCTGGGGGCCTCTGGATGTCTGGAGTTTTGATCTCCTCCACACCTGCTTCAAGCCCTGGAGGACGGGGCTGTGGCCCCCCCACACCCTCTAGCAGATTATTACATGAAGGAACCTTTTAAAAAAACAAAAAACAAGCGCGTCCATGCTCACAGGTGTACACACGGGTGATCACACCCACAAACTACACCCTTTTTGGCTCCTACCTCAAAGCACACTGTGTTCTGTTGATCTTATGTGCTGCACAATAATGTTTAACATTTAGTATTTACTGTCATATTCCCATATATCATTGTGATGTTGTTTATTCTATTACTCTTGTTCTCTTCTGCTTGCTTTCTTTTTTCTTTCTCAGCAGGTGATCCAGGTGATTGATATATGCATTTTTTTTCTCTGCAAAAAAAACCAAAAAAAAACATGAGGTGCCAGGAAAACTAGATAGTAATAATAATAATAAAAAAAAAACAGGGATAAACAATCAAAATAAAATTCTGTGACTGAAAAAAAAAAAAAAAAAGAATCTATAGAATTAATTGGTGTAATTATTAATTCACTAAGTCTCTAATAAACTAACAGCTGCAGTGCCTTTACATTCCTTATATTTTTCCAGGGTGGTATTTTTTCCACATTCTTCTTTGCTCTGTGCCTCTTTTCTCCTCCAATATAATTGCCCTAATTCGCTGGTGCATCTTCAGTCCTGGTGTAAAATGTCAGCAATTGATTACTGTGGTAACAGGTCACAGCCATGGTGAGTGGCTGAGATTGGATGAAAGAAACAGACATCGATCGGGAGCTAAACAGCAGCACTGTCGAGAGCAAAAAGCTATTACAGTTAATCTGGTTTTACACACATGATGGTCTAGAAAAAAAACTTAAAAAGGAGGAGAAGTTATATTAGAGTTCATAACTATTAATTCTTTAAAAATGAGCCTGTTTTTAAGTAGGATTCATAAACAGTATTTGTAGCTCAACAGCTAAATTGGTTATTTGTCAACAAAAAATATTTTGTTAAACTTTATGGAAGTTAAAACAGTTGAACTGTACTCAAAATAAGTTGATAAGCTATTTGTAAGCCCGACCTTCCAACAGGGCCTCCAGGGTTAAGCTCTGATAGCCAGTTTAACTTTGTAGTCATTTCAATCAGACTTATGACTATTTGTCAGCCTGTAAAATTTAATGAGGCAAGCTCCAAAGAATGTTCTAACAGACTGGTGTGAAAAATAAAAATATCAGAAGGAAATAAAAAGCTTAAATCTAAAAAAAAATGTAAATAAAATAAGAGAATTCTAAATATTCTGATAGCAGGCGTCTCAATTTTAATTAGCAAACCCAGAGATAATTTTGTTGATTGCAGATGCTGAAAGAATTTTGTTTGTTAAGTAACAAATAAAATGCTCCAGGCAGCAGCTTATTACAAATCTGGCTAATTAAAATTAATTATGTCATTTAGCTAATGGCAATGATGCCTAAAATATTAGATTTAGCTGATTATTTTATATTGGTTTTATTGGTTACTATTTATTGGCATTACATTTTTCAAAATCTCAAATTTTAGATTTAACTGCTTATTTTCAGTTAAATAACAAAAGACTTCAAGCTTTAAAGTATCTTTTATGTCATTATTTTTATCAGATGTTAGAGGGTATTGACAGAACGTCTAGTTCTCTAACAATGCTGTTTTTTGTTGCAATTTTAGTAGTACCATAAATCACACTGACCTACTGTGCTCCATGTTTCAGAGATTAGTCACCTGCCAATGCTAGGTCTGTTAGTCTCCTGCCCATTTTTAACACATTTAAATTTGTCTGTGACAAAGTGTCAAGGTTTTTAAACACACAATCTTTAGAATAATTCATCTTTGGGTCAAAAAAGAGAAAGAAAAGACTTGCATTTAGCTAGGAGAAGGTAGCAATTTAGAAGTGGAGCTGAGAGAATGATTTATCCTCCTTTAGTGGGAAAACTGTAACAAAACGCTACTTGCTGGTAGAAACAAACTGCCCCCTGGGTTAGTAAGGGAATAGCAAAAACCCCTTGGCTCAACAAGGCTTTAATATAACAACTCTCCCTTTCTGTTGTCTCTTTTGGAGTGCAGCAGAGTGTTCAAGGGCAATGATGGTTGATTCACCCTCCTGTTCTGCTCTAGTTGGGATGTGGTCAGAACAGATAGGCAACAGATAAAGGACGAAGCTTGAAGAGAAGGGAAACAGTGGTGGAGATTGTGGCTTTCTCCTTGACTGACCTGATCTATCTGTGTTAAAGCAAAGGACGCCAAACGGGCCCTCCCAGAATGTGGGCCAAACACTGTTCTGTATGAATACTGCTGAGGTTTTCTGTCATAACCTCCAGCAGACCAACAGAGCAAAAGGGAAAGGACACTGAGGATTTAGTGGATGTGCTTGTGAAGAAAGAAAAGTGAATGAAAATGGGCAGAATTGATATCTGTTAATAAACTACTGTCTTACTGTCAGCAACAGCTTGCTAACTTTGATATAACCTACCACCAACCATTAACACCACAGCTTCTCTATAATGATCAAGCATGGGTGCACATATCACATTACAATTTATTTTGGATTTTCTCTAATCGATATAGGGTCAAACTATACATACATCCCCACTAATATTTGGTTAAATGACCCTGAGCGAGTTGCACATTGAGCAGAAACTTTTGGTAGCTATCAACATGATTCTGGCATAATTCTGGCTATGGATTCTGGCTATGATGATGCTTGGAGAGGACCATTCCAGAAGTTTCATGTTAGCCTGCCTTATACATTCCAAAATCAGTTTTGATGGATCACTGTACTTTTGGAACACCCAATTGTGGCTAAGTTTCACATGTCTAGCTGCTGATTTTTAAGGTGAAGTTGAAGAATTTGGAGGTAGTCCTCCTTCCAAATCATTCCACTCAATTTGTGCAGTGTACTACTACCGCTGGCAGCAAAACATCCCCGCTTTAATCTCCATTGTCTGTGGTTCAGGAAAATGTGTGCGGTAGACAGGAGATGGGGGTTGGTGACTTTAGAGTGCCCTTTTGGTCTTACAGCAGGGAGCAAAATTTAAAAAAAAGCAAGACAGCAGTGGAGGATGGATGAGCAGTTGGACAGATAGATGGGGGGAGGGATGGAATGAAGGGCCGAACAAATGAAGGATTACCAGCTAAGCGTTCAAACACCTGCTGAGTATGTAATTGGTGGGGAGGAAAAAGCACAGCCTTTTGCCTCGTTCAAGTCTGCCTAGATCCACTCTGTTTCCACTGCTGTGTACTCTCATCAAACCTGTCCTCTGGGGGGTTTATAGGTTTCTCAGTTGGGGCCAGACACATGGACCTTAAACTGCTCTAAAATAACAGGTACTCCTTTAAACTTACCTTTACAGACTTTGAGTCTTTGTCTCCTGTATTTTTGTTGTTGTCGTTGTTGTTTTTTAGCCTTCAGTGAATACCAGAGTACATGATGAAATATCTGGTGTTGTTTGCAAGGTTTTCTTCCACAGAAAAATTGAATTAATGTTCATATACCATTTCCTTCCACAGAAATGGGCTGTCGTGACCGGCTGTGTCTTGCACTGTGGAAATAACATAACCTAAGCTGGAAGCATTCCCTTATTTCTGACATGAGTTTGAATTATCGTTTTACATTTTAGTGTTATTATTATCATTAATGGTAGTAATAGTAGTAGTAGAAGTAGTAGTCCCCATAGTACTGCTAAAGAGATTTCTTGCAATCTGTAATACAATCTCAGTAAATAGTATTTTGGTCCTGTGATTTATGAAACATGGATGTCATTAGCACTCTGTTTTGAGGCCTCTTTAGCTTTTTTATTCTCTCTCTTTTTTAAAACATGATAGTTTTGCTTTATGTTTGTGAAAGAGACATATTTGAGACAGCATGTTTTGTTGCTTGATCAACAGGAAGAAAGAAAGGAGAAAAAGTGGTACACAGTCTTTGGAGAGATCTTTAACTCTGACTCGTAACAGCTACTTTAAAAGGCTGTAATGGACCATTTCTAGGCCCACCAAGAAAGACTCGTCCATGACAGCTCTAAAAGGATAAATAGTGAAATAGAATGGATGAAAGAGATATCCTTTATCTTCTTACTTTCCAAACAAATGTTAATTATGCTTCTGCGTCAGATCTATAACGTAACTTATGCCATAACTGGAACCCCATTTTAAACATAGGGGCCACCTTCTATGAAATGCAACTACATGTCGGGCTGGGCAGGCCTTGAATGATGGTACTTAGGCAGTTTGTAGGGTCAGTGGAAGCAAGATGGAATACATGTGTATGAATGACAGAGAGACAGATGGAAAGGGGGAGGAGTAGAGGAAGGGTGTGGGCAGATTTTACATAGGTAGAGTTTGAATACTTGGGGTCAACCATCCAAAGCGATGGACAGTGCACAAGCAAACGAAGAAGACAGTGCAAGGAGGGTGGGTTGGATGGAGTTGAGAATGAGGGGTGATTTATGCCAGAAGGATAGCAGCAAAAGTAAAAGGGAAGGTTTACAAGATGGCAGTGAGACCTGAGACAGAAGGCAGAGCTGGATGTGGTAGAAGAGAAGATATTCAGATTTTCATTGGAAGTGACCAGGAGAGGCAAGATTAGAAATGGTTTATCAAGAGGGGCAGATCAGCTTTGGAGACAAAGTTAAAAAAGCAAGGTTGAGGTGATGTGGACATGTGCAGAAGAGTGGATAAAGGATGTTGAAGATAGAGCTGACAGGCAGGAGGAAAAGAGAAAGACCACAGAGAAGATTCATAGATATAGTTCAGGACGATAGGCAGAGGTTTGTCTTGATGATTCTAGAGACAGGGTGACATGGAAGCAGATAATCTGCTATGGCAATACCAAATCGAAAAGAAGAAGAAGGAGAAGAAGCAGAAAGCTTTGTCAACTGTTGGAGCAGGTATTATGGATATGTCTGAAAAACCAGTATGTCTCTACACCTGGGATCAAATTCATAGATGTCCACTTATCATACAGGGCAACAAAGCCTAAAAGTAAAATAAAATTATGCACGTGCACACTATCACACAGGTTTATTCCAACTAAACAAACAGCATTATTTGTTGTCCTGTGGTGAGCATTAGTATTCTCTGCAGCGCACACCGAGCAGGACACATCATCTGACAAATCCCCCTACACATTTCCGTCCCAGGAGGAGCTGGTGTCTAAATAAACATTACAACAGTCTCCATGGGGATTAGCCTAATGTGCAGCGATGTAGCACCAGTGATATGTCGCTTTAATTGTCCCCTAAATTAAACACGCAGCGGTTTATCTTCAAATCTCATAAATCTTATAATCCTTCCTCACTCTCCATTGCATTTTATCAATCAATGATGAAAAGCCCCCCTTAAATAATACTTCCTTCTTGTGAATTTTCAAAGAGCTCTCTTCTCCTGCTTGCACCTATGCTCTCAACTTGAGCTAGTTTGTAAGACAAAGTGTATCTGATCACAAGTTTGCACACATGCCATTTTTCATCAGTGGAGGTAATTTATTAGCCAATTAGGAATGATGAAAGCACACAGTTCTGGAGTCAGTGATTACTGCCTCAGTGTAATAATGAAATTTATCATTCTTACTGAAAAGCCGAGAGGAAATGTTTCCTCTCATAAGCTACAAAGAAAATGCTAGAGGCTGGTAGGGGGGAATTGAAGCGACAATTATAACCATTAATTCCTTTCCTCCTACCCTGTAGACAGTATAATATTCAGTCTACATCACCTCAAAGGCGTTTCCCTTGCTGGGGACATGTGGCCAGACACAGGACCAGGAAAACAAATGACTCACGATCAGGAAAACAAATGAGAATCCATTTGTGGGATTACTGATTAAAGGGCTCACCCTCATAGCTGGCAAAGATGTGAGGCCTCAGGGCCAGACTTTAGCCACTTCTTTACACTTTGTAACCAAGAAGATGTCCGGAAATTGGCAACAAAGGGCACCATAACCAGTGAACGATTGGGACAAGTTTCTGAAATATCAAGACAGGATGACACGATGAACACTGAAAAATTGCCTGTGTCATGGCCTTTTCCAGATAACTAAAATTGAGAGTCTGCCTGGTGTTACTATGACCAGAATGGAATGGTTATGATCCAACACGCTCTCATCCCAAAATGTTACATACTGACGCTATGTGACAAATCTGTGCTATGTTACGCTTCCGGGCACCCAAACCATCTGTATATTACACGTTCCGAGGCATGAGAGTGGGTTGGAATGAATCTATAAATGTAAGGTTATGGTTAAGGTTAGGCGTGGATAAGCTTAGGGTTTAGGTTCGGGTTAGGGCTGCAATAGAAAGCCACGAAGCAAATAACAAGGGAAGCGCATAGAAAGCCACGCTTAAATTAAGAATCCGGAGCACTCCATAAGGACGTGGAGGGGTACCTTTCACGTTAATGTGCACCTCAGGCCGTTACATGTTGTGAACTACAATACTCAGATCAGAACAACAGTTTCTTCAATGTGTTTTCTTTTATAAGATAAAGATTCTACAATAATACATAGAATATCCCAACAATCAGATGTCCCGCTATGAGGAAGCATTTGGCGACAGTGGGAAAATAAAAAGCAAAAATGAACTTCCTTTGAACAGGAAGAAATCTCGGACAGAACAAAGCTCCAAGGGCCATCTGCCATGGCCAGCTGAAGGAAGGGAGTCAGGACAAAAGATAGACGATAAATAGAAGAGAGCTTAAAAGTTAATTTATTCTTACACCTTTGCCGCTATTACAAATTGGGGATATGGGGGTACCTCCGTTGAGAATAGGGATGGGTATCGTTTAGGTTTTATCCGATACCGGTGCAAAACCGGTACTTTGGAAACGGTGCCGGTGCTTAAACGGTGCTCAAACCGGTGCTTAAAGAATGGAGAACACAAAATTGGTCCAAAAACCTCTCATGTTCAGCTGTTTTTTTGTAAAAAGATAACAATGTTAGCCTTTTCTGCAGCTGTGGGGCATATATGGTATCACTCTTGGCTGGAAGCAGTGCTTAAACAATGGAAAAAACACAAACTTTGTCCAAAAACCTCTCATGTTTAACTGTTTTCCACTTTTTCTTTGGTCATTTTTTTGGCCAAGGTGCAGGGACTATCTGCCATCAAACAAGAAGACAGCTGCATGTAACTACGACGGTGTTTGCTAGTTCACCTTACATGCATTAATTTAATAACATGGTTAGCCTACTCAATGTAAATTACACACGAACAACATTAAGCTACTCACGCAGAGAAGAACGGCTGCTGCTGCATCATCATCCTCATCATTTCTGCTACACTGGCAGGGCTAGGGGCCAGGACTCTCCTCTTCGTGTTTTTGGGGATGTTGCTAAATCCGGGTCCGATAACAGGCACCACACCCGCAGTAGATGTGCTCGGTGTGAGGTCTCGCAGCAAGCTATCAAATACGGCGCATTTTTCGGCTTTTAAAAAAAACGCTATGCGTCGCCAGGTGTTTCATCGGATTTGAGGTGTTACCTCCTTTGCACAGTATCAGCTTAAAGCACTTGTTGCAGGCTGCTGAGTTTGCATCTTTTGCTGTGAAGTACAGCCAGACTTTTGACCGCTTCGGCTTGGGCATTTTTAATCTGTAGCTCTGCTCTAAAAGAACGTACGTACCTGGACCCGCCTACTATCCTCGGAAACGTAAAATGATTGGCTAGAATTCAAAGTGTATCACAGCTCAGGAAAAAAAAGCACCGAAATAAAGCACCGAAATGTGCGCTGCTTTTCGGTCTGGTTACTACCGTTTTGTCAGAAACACCAGTACCCATCCCTAGTTGAGAATTCTGAAAAATGAAGTACGATAAAGGTAGCAACATAGTATTTTTATACTGTACATCATTAATTGCATTTGCCACACAAATATCCACATTATTAGTTACGCAATATAATGTCATTGACATAACTGCGGTATCTGTAACTCTGTAACAGGCCCCAGGGCAGAGATTTTTTGGAGCCCTTGTACAGCATCTCTCTCTCTCTGTCACACACACACACACACACACACACACACACGCTTGCAAAAATAATAGCATATAGTAATAATTGACAGTATCAATAGCACCATGGACAATAACCACAGTCAGATGTAAGAGAAATGGATACATTTATCCAAGCGTGCGATATAGACTCACATTGTATTCACCAATGAGGTTACAACAAGCTATTATGTTAAAGTAACATAAGACAAATGAAATGTCTATGTATGAAACCAAATACAGAAGCATTAACAACAGGTCCTCACAAACTGCCTGTGGTCACTATACCAAAAAGACACACTCGTTTATAAAATTCAACATTCAAGCAGCTTCTAGGTCAATTACACACGAAGATATTGCAGTATAGATACATATTTTCAACATATAATTGCCAACAATCTTTCAGTCCTTTGCATAAATACATCTTTATTTTTAGGTCTTCTGCTCAGCAAAGTCATTCACAAGACTGCTCAGATACTCACTCAGCTCTCTTCTCTCCTTCCTCATTTGAGCACCACTTTGCTGCTTTGGATTACTGAAAATAATTTAACATGCGGTGCAACAACTAAATACACTAAGAGAGATTTTCAGAAAAAAAAGTTGCATGGTTTATGAACAAAAGGTTTGCAGCATTTTGCACAAATGACAAATGAGAGCAAGGTCAGGAAGTACAAGCAAAATATTTCCCAGCCTTGATCTTGATCTGCCATCAAGTCTTTTTTAAACAGTGGAGTATAAAATGATTGAGTGAATGTTTCCATAAAGAAAGTGTATAATGCATTAAAACAGTTAGGCTTTGGTTCACAAGATACGTAGAACCATGAATTAAAAATGTAGTGCAGGTCTTATTATCTGAAGTCAAACTTCTGGTGTATAAAAACTGTATATTCAGTATAAAGCTTTTTATGCATGCATTTCATATGCTTATTTTAGATACTCCAAATTTTCCATTTCTGCGTTTCAGATGCCATCTAGCTTACTTTGTTGTAATCATATTAATTTAAACATGTCAAAAGGAAAAAGCTCAGTTCAGTAGTACTACTGACCCACAACTGCAGGCCCAAACCCTGCCAGAACCTTTATCAAACTCTGGCATCTGCCATATTTATTTTTGACATCCAGGAATTTCCTATTTTTTCATGTTGCAGCATGAAATCAAACGCATATCAGCAGCTAAAAACATAAAGCAAAAAGATTTCCTTGAAACTCTTACCTGAGGAGAGTTGCAGAAGGTCAGGGACAGGGCAGACATGCAAGAAAGCAGAGAGAAGGGAAAGAAAATCATTAGTCAAAGGTCAAACTGTGTATGAAATCACCACAGGAGATGAAATCTTCCATTTAGAAGCCTCCCTGTGACTTTAACACAGCACCTGTCACCCCGGTAGGAATGAATAGTATTTAGTAGGCAGACACGCAGATGCTGAAGGGCCTCACTTGAGCCCAATGAGCCTTGCATCACGAGTCAGCCCGCCTCAGTCATTAGCCACTACTCCCATTTGTGAAAGGTCAATGAAGCAGCAATCCGTCCATCACGCATGATATTTTGCCATACGTCCTTCACAGGCAGCCAACTTGATAGAACCCAAGATTTCACTGTGTATTTAAGCTAATGTCTTAAGTGGTGAGAGTGTAGAAGCATTGAGACTTGAACAAGCATTTCCTCTGCATTTTTTCTGAACTCTCATATTCATACGGCCCCTGGGTAGAAGCAGCTATAAGCCAAAGAGAGGAGCATAACGCTATTCATCAGTGTAAGTGCTGAACACTCATTAGATGAAATGAGATGAGATACAAAGTGTATGAATGACTGGTGTGTATGCGTGTCTCGCTGTGAATCACTCTTCTTTTTTCTCTGCAGTCAAGCTGTTTCTATTTAGATTCCTCTGTTTTTTTCCTGACAGCTTCTTTGCCACAGAGGGATGATATGACAAGGCAGGATTGAGAGGATAGACTCCTAAAGAGGTATGTGTCAAACAAAGAGATATGGGAAAGGAAGATTTGCCAACAGAGGGATATTATTTAATAAAAAAGAAAGAAAGAAAGAAAGAAATGGGTTGGATATCTAGGCAAAAAGAGAATTGCCAGTGCTCACTCAGACTGACAAGTCTTCCACATGGAAAATGAAGTGGAAATGTCGTGACTCATACTCAGAATAACTCGGAGTCAAATCTCTATCTGTTCAGTTTGGTAACAAAACCTATCAGGAACATTGTTGGAAAACAGATCTTTTTAGTTCCACCAAATTTGAATGTAGAATACTTTGAAATATTATTTAAGGACTTAGAGGTTCAATAATACAATTACAATCTAAACAAAGCTAAATTCCAGCACTCTAGAGAAGACATTTGTATTCATATTTATTTCCATTATATTTGAGAAAGGGATAGAATATGGGGAAAATACTCACATATGGCATAACCTTTTGAGTCACAACCCTGGATTTGTACATACTTTCTCATTGCCACAATACATGTTCACCCCTCCTTTGAACTGGAAGGTTTTTTCCCTATTATTTAATCAGACATGCCTAATACAGTTAGTATGAGGTTTACATTTACTCAGTTTTGTGTTCAAGCACTGTATAGAGAAATATAAAGCACATTGTAAAACCAGTTCATTAAATACAATATTGTTTACATGTATTCATCTATACAGGAACCACATTTGTTTTCTACTACCACACTTTTAAAAAGTTACATATTGAGTACTGGACTTAAATGTACAGCCGAGTGTGAAGTTGATGGGATGAGACTTAGTACCTCAAACTCAGGGGCCGTGGGTGTTGGTTAGAAATGGGTTGGGAATGAGTTACTTTTTCAAAATGCAAAGTTTAAATATTTCTGGATCTTGCTCATGAGTAGAGGAAACATGGAATGGGAGACTAACACATGGACTGGTGAAGCAGCTTCATCTATTATTCAAAAATGGCTCCGGTAGGCATTTTTGTTATCATTCTTTTGGTGTATTTGTTGACATAACAGCGGCATGGCAACAAACCCAAAAATGTGTATATAAAAAGAAGGAGGAAGCACTAAAAGTCCAATTGTTACTGGAACATTTTGATCCTACACATGGTCAAAGAATACATTTGTAAACAAGTTTTGATCCACATATTTGCTTTCTGCCACTGCATCACTGCTTCTAAATGCCAAAACATGCTGAAACATGATCTATCAGTAGTGCTCAGACTACCAGAGGATTCTAATGGCTAAAGCTTGATATTTAAACGAAGGACTTTGTTAGAGATTAAGCAACTTCATGGATATTTATTTTTAGCAATGTGTTTTGACTCCCAAACCCTTTCTCATCATTAAAGGAGTAATCCCCTTTGGTGTGTTTTGTTGATGTTAGGAAGTAGGCGGGGGGTCAAATGTAACAATCAAATGGCCTCCTAAATAAAAGAACTTCCAGCTCTTCTTTGAAACAACGTTTGTCTTAATATGTTTAATATTAAATAATAATATATTTTATTATTTGTTGTTTTTGGAAATTCTGTTACTGGTTGGTTTGAATACCAAACAAGTATTCCTAATATTCCTGACCAAGCATTAGTATGTCATGATGTGGGAGTAATACGAAAAACAAAGATACTGATCGAAGGGACATTAGTGAGTAGTAACAGTTTCATTTTACTGTAAGTTGTCATCCACACAATATTTAAAAGACTCAGTCAGATGTCATATGACAGTTATATAAATGGACATTTTTATGAAGCTAAAAAAATCGCTGGTGAAGGCAATAAGCCCCTGTTATTCACCCAGACTAAGTTCACTAGAAGTTCACCATCAGTAGTCGTCACCTCCCTCCATCATTCCTGCTACTGCTCCATTTCCCCTGGTCACATAACCTCTCACTAACAGCCTCATCCGTTCTGAAATATTTAACAAAACACAGCCACCACTTGCCCTCAAAAAGCCAAATGAAAAAAATATGGTCGTCTTTAGACGCATTTTATATCACAGTCACACGACAAAGTTTATATTCAAAGGCTTAAAATGACAATAAAAATATAGCATGTCCTTCTAAGGTTATGCATTGTTAAATAGCTCTCTCAGTTTAAATAACTGAATCAACACGCCAAGTGCTTCCTCATAGGGATCATTTAATTTTTTTATTATTTGTATTACTCTGTATTATTGTAGGGTCTTTACATTACAATATAAAGCACCATGAGGCAACTGCTGTTGTGATTTGGCGCTATATACACTCAATTCAATTGAATTGACTCAACAACCAAAGCTAAAGCTTCTCAGACCTTGATATTGTCTGGTTTATGCTAAATGTGGACTGGGAAGATTAATTCAACGTGCAACATAAACATATTCTCTTCAAGATGAAGCAGCAGAAAACTGAGAACATGAATATTTCACCTGATCACTTCTCCCACATTCTGTCTTTGTGCTAAGTGAGAAAACCCAATAACACTGCTTGGAAACATGTGCTTGGGGAGTACACAGGCGTGGAGAATGTGTGTACCCAACAAACAGCTCATTAATCTCTGGCCTGCCAGCCACGAGGGCAAATAAATTTCCCTCATATGAGGTATCCTCAAGCGTTGCCTGTCAACACAAAAACACAACACGTATGAGGCATCTGTCCCTGCATCTTCATTGAATATACATCTGAGTCCCAAAGCTTCTGCTGATTCAAATAGAAACCACATTGATAGAAAATGACTCAAACCAGGCTTAGCTACCTACACCTCAGAAAAAAGAAACAGACAATGTAAAAAGTGATGCCGAACATACACATATTTATTTCATGACGCAATCATAATTTACTTAACATTTGCAGAATACTGAAAGGTAAGCAGAGAAAGAGACGCACTGAAAATTCTTCATTCAGTTCAATCAATATTATAAATTTTTTGCAAGGTATAGATGCTCCTCCTTTTAGATGAGGTCAAAATAATGAGCTAAAGACTAACTACCTGAATTAAGAATGGATTACAATATGAAATAAGTATTTATAAATCCTCTATTAACACACTAACTTACAACTAGCTCATTTCATAATGTATGTGTATAAATGTAGTTCTAAAAACATTATTAAAAATACCACAAACCATTAACAGCTCCTAAATATCTTGTTTGTACTTGATGTAATTCTTTATTTCGAAATAGTTTTTTTTTTTTTTTTCCGAAATAGTTAATCCAGCATTTATAAAGAAGAAAAATGCTGCCATTAAACATGTTATATATGAGCTTATTAAGGAAGACTAAACCATATATTTCTAAATGCCATGCTAAGGAGTTAGTAGCTTAGCTGATCCAGCGTGTGATGCAGAACAGCCCGGTGGCTTCTAGGCAGTTCTACTTTAATAAAAGCTTCATCTACCCAAATCCATCTTAAAGTATGTGACTCTGTCCAGCAGAGCAAAAGATTCAAATGGTTTGAGAATGAAAATTTAGTTTGTTCTTTGTGCTTTATTTCACCAGAAAGAAAAAAAAAAGCTTTCTCAGGCCAGCATTAAAAGTCAATACAGAAGATCACTCTACCCTGGAGTAAGACAATGGCTATAAATTGGTTAGAAACCACCTCTAATGTTTCCAGTGGGCCCTGTGAAACCACAGCTAATGAATTCATGTTGATTTAATGAGCTATGGCCCAAGAGCTGAGCTGACTTTGCTAGATTAATGGGCACCTCAGCTAGCGCTAATGGCTAATAATTCTGCACACGGTAGTTGGCTTCTTTCTCTCAACAACTACCTGCTTCTTAGCCCATTCATCACAGCAGGGATCTCCATATGTGGAAACATATATGTAGCAGTTCATATAAACTAAATTATTAAATTAAATTTTTAATTTTCTTATCCAAAAAACAAAATAAAAAATAATTTCTTTGTGTTTTCCTCAAACTGCCTCATTGTCTATCTGACTTTAATTGCTAAGACTGGATTCCAAAGCAGGCAACTCTGTGGGAGGCCTAAAAGGCCTCAGAATTGCAGAGTTGGTTGTACATAGTTTTTGTAAATTAAAATGTGTTAGATACTTTCCACTACTTAAGTAAATTATTAACTCAGACTTTATTATTACTTAATGCTGTGGCTCATCTTTGCAGAAGAGCACTTAAGACCTTAAAGCTAAAGTGTCTTTTATTTCAACAGATTTCTCACTGTCAACAAATTCCATTAAAAGACAAGACACTGTAACATCTTAGCTGGTCTCTGCATAGTTTCCTTTTTATCCTACCATTTGTGGCACTTAAGGTACCAGTATACTTCATCATAAACGCAGTCTAACAGATACAATCCAATTTTTCTAAATCATTACATCGCAACCAAGGGACAATCTGCTTTGTCACTTCATAGTTATTGGCCAGGCCTGTGGAGGTCAGCACACAAGGAACAGGTAAAGTACAGGCAATAATACGAATAGCTTATGCCGAGACTCTGTGAAAATGTGTGCTTTCATCAGCTCAATCAGCTCAGAGGGCGCTGTTTGGTATAGGCAGAGCAAGCATCATTTTCTCAAACTTATCCAACTGAGGCTCACGGAGGAGTCTATCCCAGATGTCAAAGGGTGAGAAGTAAGGTGCACTCTGAATAGGTCATCAGCTAACACAGAGAGACAGACAACCATTCACACGCACATTCACACCTACTGCCAATTTAGAATCCTTAATTAACCTCGTGTGGATGTCTTCGGACTGTGTGAGGAAGCCAGAATACCTGGAATGAGCCCATGCAGGCACAGGGAGAACGTGCAAACTTCACACAGAAGGGCCTTAACAAGCTGGTGGATTAACACTCAGAACTCCTTGCTATGAGGTAACAGTGCTAACCACCACACTGCCATTCCTGAAATTCCTTTTTTTTCACATAAAACAGCAAATGAGCTATCTCAGGCTTTAGATACATAATGCTTGACAGTAGGATTAATAAATAGTTGGCTTGTATTTATTGGATATTCCTGCAAAAAGTAACATAGGTTTTTTTTTTAGATAATCTGCATTACCTTATAGATAAAGTTAATCAGCAAAAATGTTATAACAGTAACACTTTGCTTAAGCTTAGGGTTAGGATTGTAAATGATTAATGCGTCATTCTCAAATGGTGGTGGGCTCCCTCTAGTGGTACGTGGGAAGTCTCCCAAAAACATTTTATGTTTAAATAACATACCATATTCTGATTGAGGGATTGAAACGTACAGCCCTGTTATCACTTCCGACATAAATGAAGACAGAAAACTAAACAGCAGTGACGTTTGTAGGGTTACTGAAGTTGGGCTAGCTGGTATATAATGATGTGCTACATGGTGGCTAGCTACACAGCTATGGTTAGCATAACATAAACACAGGGTAGAGGGAGGGTGAACGCTAACTTGTTTCCATTTGATAAAAGCTAACGTGAGGGTTCCCGATGGTTAGGGACAAATGCAATCGCATGGCAGGATGCTGTAAACGGACCAAACTTTGGTCAGGAGAACAACTGCAATATAAGGTTAGTCATTAATACACTGCTGCATGGGCTGGGCTGTAGTTACATTGTAAGGTTTTAAAAACTGAGCTTTGAAATGAATAGTGGTAATAGAAAGTGAGAGAGGCCGACAGTGATCACTGACTGTTTTATGAGGTGGTACTCCTTGTGAAAAGTTTGAGAACCACTGGACATGCTACAGTGCCCATTCATTAACCTGCCTCCTTGTCTCTTCTGACTTGGAACTGTATGCGTCACATTGGATTTTGCATCAACACTGAACACTGAACTAATTTCTGTGTGTGGGATCACCCACTCAAGATATAGCTTCAAGAAATCCTATGTTGGAGTTTTAGTGCATATGTACTGTGTGAACTGGTCAACTGGTATGTGCACAGTGTTGTGAAGATGGGGCTTATGGAAGCCTCTTAACAAGTTGGTCTCAAAACCCACAGATGGAGCTGAAATATCATTACAGCAAGCTGCAGGTATAATTCAGCTGCAGCTCTGCGATCAAAAAACAAAGGAAAAAAAGTGTGCTCTGTGTTAGCACAGGATGCATTGACAGAAATGTATCCCTCTCTTTGGTGAAATACAGCAACAAACAACAACAGTGAGCACAGAGGGAGAGAAATGTGAAATTGATCAAACAAACACTATTATCGCCTGCTTAGACGCAGCTATTCATTTTTCTTTCTATCGTCTGGCACCCACATTGAAACAAGGTTATTTGCAGCTTTAAAAAAGAACTAACAAAGGCAAAGCCTGCCATCAGCTAAAGGCAGGTGTGTTTCCTCTGATGATATGGCAACATCAAACTGATAGAGTCGGTAGCCTTTGTTTTAAAAGTAACTGGCAGAAACAGTGGCATGCACAATGGAAATTATGCCCACTATCTCCCTATTTCAAAAGAACGTTACATAAATGGGTAAAAAACAAGGTCAAAAAGAGGAGGAAGGCAGTAACCTGCCACTTCTACATCCTGCTAGAGTCCTACTTTGCGACGTTCACAAATAAAAACTTCAAAGCGATATCCCTTCACCTGTCTTTAAACATATCATCAAGTCCAGGTTGGCTTCAAACAATATGCAAAAAGAGGGCTCATATAATGAAGATACTGCTCTTAAACCAAATCCAATTCACCTTGCGCAAAGTTTATCTGAAGGAAAGGCAGATAATAAATTAGCTACAGAAGTGACATGACAGCTTCATCAGTTTGTGATGAGATCACATTTTTAATCATGTCCACTAATAAAACACCTTGAAAAGTGTGTTTCATTGCAAGAGTCAGAATGTGCAAACGAGGTGGAGGGTGTTATGATGAGTGTAATCAGCATTACAGAGCAATAAAGACTGTTGTATCAGATACTGGGTAATACAAAACAGCATCTATATTCATTCGCTAAATGCAGCATGAATTGAGGATAGAGCAGTAAAAACCTATTTGTGCTGCTTGTTTATAGCTTAGTATTAGTTTGACCTGTTTCACATGAAGGACATCAAAGCATTTACTATCATCTCTGTGTTCATTAAGACACTGATGCTGGGTTGGAAAACATTGCCAGTGCTGTTGATGACTTACTCGCCAAGCTGGGAGTTGTAGTGAGCTCATGCTAATGAAGACTTTGGAGGGTTTGATTAGTGCTGAATAATATTTAAAACCATTTTGTGCTGGTCTCTAATATGGGTTTGAAATGTTCGCACACCACAGCAGGTAATTTTGTTTTTATTCATTAAAACATGTACTGTGACATCGCAGGTTGGAATGTGGCTAAATGTGTAACAAGTTTCAGAGAGGTCAGAGCAGCTTTACTCAAACCGTTTAGTAATTATCTTGTAAGATGAAAATGGATGACTAAATAATGTGTTGGTAATTGTGGTCACAATTTGACAGGATCGTGCTGTCTGGAATCGGACAGAGAAAGTGTTCACAAATAACTACTGTATACTGTATATATATATATATATATATATATATATACACACACACACACATGTATGTATGTATGTATGTGTGTGTGTGTGTAAATTCCCCTCTTGCCCCTGCGGGCAGCCTACACTTCAAGTTAGTCCACTCTTCAAGTCCTACCAGAGTCTTACCAGAGGCCTGGGAGCTTAAGGGTCCTGCACACACTTGAAACATGACAGAGTTAATAAACCCATCAGAAAGTGTTTACAGAGGTCATTTTCCTAGAGACTTAAAACGGAAAGTCTTTTTGCAAACACAAGGGTTGGCCAGAATGAAAGTTTAAGGTACTTGTGCACTGGCTTTACATTTCAAAGCCAAAGCTAGTACCGTCTGTGATAATGTCTACAGTTCCACACGCAGTGTTTTGAAGATTGTGACTCGGCTACATCATCCTGTCATTTGTAGCATGTAGTCAAAACTGAAAATAGCTTGAAATAAAATAAATGAATTAAATATTTGTGGAATTGTTTGATTCCTATTATGTTTATAATAAAATATTTGAGACAAAGCTAATGTGCAATGAGAAATTAGCTAGTAATTAGCTTTGCAAAGGTTTTTAGCCTTTAGCTTTTTAGTTACTTGTTTTTTAGCAACTCAGGTACTATTAAAATCATCATCATCATCATCATTATCACTATTAACATTTTTTTTACATAGGTTGAGACCAAAAAGAGCTAGGACAAGAGTGACTATTCATACTTATGAAGAAGTTCAAATGACTGGTTATGGTGTTCTCATACAGCCAACCAGCTTTCATATGTTTTCTACTACCTGTAACAAAATAAAATAGTTGAATAGTAGGTTTAGTAAAATAAACCTGTCTGACGTGGATCAGGTTCATCTACAAAATATACAGATCCAAAGTAAATCTGAAGTCACATGTCTTTGAGTGGCATGATATGCTTTTTAATTCCAACTGAACCCGCACAATTTTGAAAAGCCTGTTGCCATTAGCAGCCCCTCTGCCAATCATCTTTAAGCATACCGTCAAATCCAATTAGCTTAAGAGTGTCCACCTGTCAATCAGTACTGGCATGAAGGCTAACTGATGCGCTCCCAGCAGGGCAATGTTGTTAAATAGCTTCATCACATAGCACTGGATTATGAACTAAAGCTAAGGCTCAAAGGTTATTTCAATATTGAGGAGGTGCTCTTTCAAAATAGAGCCAAATAATATACAATGAAAAAGAGGATGACTGATGTTATAATCCTTCATGTTTGGAGAGTGATACACAGGGTGTTGATCTGACTGGAAAATTCAAACACAGGCAACCTGTTCAGCTTCACCCTTCACTTTCAGAGTGGCTTTTATAGATGTGTGTGCATCTGCCCATATGATCTCCCACACTGATATTCAGGCACCTTTAAACATATTTCAAATCATCTATGGATCTGTCATTTATTCTGAAATGGTGATAAGATACTGAGCTCTATGATAATCCCAGTAAATACATGCTGCAGTCTGTCCACCAGACAGACGCTTGACCACAGTCTGCACACATACACTCATCAAACATAATGGTTTCCCTGTCCCCTCTCTGTCTCCCTGTGTGGGACAGCGAAAGACAGCTTATCACACCCCCTTGCACTGTTGCATTTCTAAATACACATCCCAACAGTTTGACTTACATCTGCAAAGGGAGTTTCAGTTTTATGTGTGTGCGTCTGTGTGTCACATTACTCTCTCTCAGACACAAACGCACTGAAGTGCCACACTTGCGCACACTGTAGGATCATGCGCTCGCCTTTCAAGTAGCTTTGCCTCATCGCTTGCATGTTGAACAGAAGCTGCCACTGTTCTGTCATCTGTCAGGAGAAATCTACAGTCTTTTGATACATGAGAGAAGCATCAATCTGCATACGGAGAAGCTTTGCAATGTAATATGCACAAGCAATGCTCTGGTTTAACTTGCTATTGAACCACACATGGAAAATATTACATGGTGCATTGCAGCTGATAAACATTTCCACATTACCAGTCATCACGAAGAAGCTTTATTAATACTATACCACCCTAAAGATATTATTTCATTATGAGGAATCACATGTGATGCAGTCAGCTATGGTCATCATTATAGCGATGATCTTTAAACTGCCTTTTAACTCCTTTTAGTGTACATATATTGATTTACTGTACATGGCCATGCTCTGTCACCGCTGGTTTTCTCTCTTAGGATTTGGCAGTATTTGTTAGGAGTTTATTATATTCCTTTCCTATGAAATTCACTTTGCATAGCTGTGTGGTACGTTTATGTCCAGTGTGTAGCAGATGGTTCACAGGTGGGATAAAAAGTGCATGCATGTGGGAGGTTCATGCAAATGAGGCAGCACAAAGTGAGAAGTTGTTTGGTGCAAACTAGGTCATGTTGAGCCAAGACAATCTGCTGCCACTTTGTTGATTTTATCACTAAGAGAAAACTAAATGTTCCAAGCCACTGTGCAGCACTAACTGAATAATGTTTTACATGTATGCAAATGGATTTAAATTGGCATAAAATTATGACTCAGGTAATTGAGTACATTGATCTGACTTTAGAAGTGCCACATTAAAGTTTGATGTTCTGTGCCGTTACCTTCATTACATGCTTCAAGATAACCACCCACCTCTACTCTGGTCACAGTGGTCTTAAACTTGGCATTCTATCATTTACTAGGATGGTAATTTCAGCCAAGTGGCGGAGGGCTTTCGCTTTGGTGGCCTCAGAATCTCATCTCTGATTTTTGCGGATGATGTGGTTCTGTTGGCTTCATCGGGTGAGGGCCTCCAGCTCGCACTGGAACGGTTCGCAGCCGAGTGTGAAGCAGCGGGAATGAGGATCAGCACCTCCAAATCTGAGGCCATGGTTCTCAGCCGGAAAAGGGTGGAGTGCCCACTCCGGGTCGGGGATGAGTTCCTGCCCCAAGTGGAGGAGTTCAAGTATCTCGGGGTCTTGTTCGCGAGTGATGGGAGAAGGGAGCCGGAGATCGACAGACGGATTGGGGCTGCAGCTGCAGTAATACGGACGCTGCACCGGTCCGTCGTGGTGAAGAGGGAGCTGAGTGTAAAAGCGAAGCTCTCAATTTACCGATCGATCTACGTCCCTACCCTCACCTATGGCCACGAGCTGTGGGTAGTGACCGAAAGAACGAGATCGCGGATACAAGCAGCAGAAATGAGCTTCCTCCGAAGGGTGGCTGGCCTCTCCCTTAGAGATAGGGTGAGAAGTTCGGCCATCCGGGAGGGGCTCAGAGTAGAGCAGCTGCTGCTCCACATCGAAAGGAGCCAGCTGAGGTGGTTCGGGCATCTGACAAGGATGCCCCCTGGGCGCCTCCTGGGTGAGGTGTTCCAGGCATGTCCCACCGGGAGGAGGCCCCGGGACAGACCCAGGACACGCTGGAGAGATTATATCTCTCGGCTGGCCTGGGAACGCCTTGGTGTTCCCCCGGATAAGCTGGAGGAGGTGGCTGGGGAGAGGGAGGTCTGGGCCTCTTTGCTTAGGCTGCTGCCCCCACGACCCGGTCTCGGATAAAGCGGATGAAGATGGATGGATGGATGGTAATTTCTTGATAATACATTTATTAATTGTGCATCACTGAAAATCCAGTCTGTCACATTTTGATGACAAAGGACATTTTAAACTTATGCTTCAGCAGGAAAACCCATCAGCTGATCAGAAACATTCAGTAATTAATGATCAATGATTGAAGTATATGATTAAACTAATATGACCTGGATGACTGAGAACCTTCACAGATATATGATTGGACATTGCTTTAGTCCAGAGGCAGAACAAAAAAGAAGAGAGTTTGGAGAACAGTAAGCACAATCAGAGTATATGATTATTTCCCTCTTCTCAGCCAGAGATCTGCCACCAGTTCCTTTTAAACGTGGTAATGGTAGGCAGTGTCTGCTCCTTGGGTTCAATTTGTGATTAAAAATGCCACTTTTAGATTAGGCCACTATGGCAACATGATGCTATACATTTACAAAGTTGTCAAAACTTTGGAAAATGTTCTACTTGATGCCACTTCACCAGTCCTTTAGAAAGGTTAATGGCTAAGTGCTGCACATGGGAGCAAAGAGACAGTTGCTTAAAGAGCTGTAAGAGCATTGCATAGTTTATTTATACATTTTTGCAGAAGAGCTTTCCTCATTTTATATTAAATTGTACAGCAACTATTTTAACTCAAATTCAAGCATATTTTCACTTTTCTATCCCTTCAGTTTCTCAGAAACTGTGAGACTGTACCCCTGTACCTCCGGGTGGCTTAGAAAACAAGAGCATAGGGAGGTGGGACTGTGTGAAGCAATTGGAGGGTCACACTGAGTTTTTCAGGACAGTGACATGTTTAGCTCTGAATCTGAACTCTCCTGGACAAAAACACGCACAACAATCAATAATTTAGAAGTGGCTTTTATGTCAGGCCTTCACTCTTCACTTCAGAGGATGTTGGGGATGGAGTAAGACTGATTTTAGAGGACAAAGCAAAGGATGAAAAAGACATTGTTGTGTCCAAACCGAAAAGACCTATAATAATATCAAAATATGCCATCCTCCATTGCTAATGTGGTTATAGTTAAATGCAATCAAAATACCAATACGCATGTAAGTGGGATCTTGCTGGTGTGGTAGACCGCTGCCTCTGTGAATCTTGTACCTGTGCTGCCATAATTAGTGCCTCTGTGCTGTCTTTCAGTACATCCTGGTAGGATTTCTGGATGTCAGCCACTTCCTCTATCTGCTGGTGAAATATATCATGCAGGCGGCTGTCTGTCCATGATGGTTCTTCTCCTCGCTCCTCTTCTTTCTCAGGTTTCTGCTGCCTGAGGTACTCACTGAGCACACGGTCAGTTGTGGCCATCTTCCTGTTGTACTCATGTATGTTTGTTGTCTTGTCTTGAACAGTGGAGCTGACACTCACCAGCCCTCAGCCCCCTTCTTTCTTTTTAGCGTACAGTCTCAGGGTGCTGGATTTAGAGTGAAACCCTCCCCATGCAAATCTCCTGCTTTGGCCAGATTATTATCCCATCTGAATACCCACACCAGCAGGGTATGGGTATTCAAAGCCTGCAATATATTTATGTATCTTGATAGGGTCAAAATATAGTGTGCAATCATGCGAATATGGCAACAGACGTTTTCTTCCAAGAAATTTGATTTTTTTAGTTGCCAATCAACCTTCCTACCCAAAATATCACGTACTGACTGGCGACAAAGAAAGCTTAAAAAAATAGCAAATTGAGTTATGTTGTTAGGGAAATGGACTGGAGACATGATGGATATTGCAGGCTTATGGGCTATCTATCCAGAGGGTCATGCTGGGAGCTGTGATCAGTGATCAGAACATCATATAAACAAAACTAGTGCATAGCTCTACACAAGTACTGAACTAAAACAAGAAATGAGACAATTGATCACTCTGGAAGAAACTCGGGAACTGTAGCAGCAAGTAAGAATACAGAAAAGTGATAGTGGTGAGCATACAATTTTACAATCTGATCTCTGTAGCGGAGTCTAAACAGCAGCAGGAACAAAGGGCCTTCCCCAGTACTTCCTAATACATAGATATAGCAGCCTGCGGCTGAAGGTGCTGCACAGAACACACAAGTTGTCTTGCAGAGGTGGGAGGTGTTGCCCTTAATGGCCAGCAGTTTGGCAATCATCCCCCTCTCTCTCACCACCTCCACTGGTTACTGAAAACACCTCCTCCAGATAGAGCTGTCTCTTCCTGTCTGCTGCTGTGATAACACTGCCCCAGCAGACCACTTCAAAGTCGCTGACTGATGCCACCAGAGACTCACGAAACACTCCCCTCAGAAAATACCAGAGTGTGCTCTCTGTACTCTGTGCTTTTGAGGTGGGCACCACATCTCAGCCCACTCTGTTCTCTCCCTGAATAATTAGTGGTCCGGTTAGGGAATACCTTTCCATAATAATTGGACTTGAACTTTAGTTGGTTATGAAACGGAGGATGTCAATATGATACTGATACAATACAGATTATATAATATTATATAATTACCTCTATGGAGGTTATGCTTTTGGTACTTTTTACATTCATGTCATTCTGTCTGTAAACACAACAACTTCAAGAGTTTTGATTGAATTCTGACGAATGGGCCATGTAAACACTCAAATCTGCCTTTCATCCACCAAGGTCTGCAAGGTAAACTCAATGGTTTATTGGTCGAAACTATGATTCTTAAAAGTGTGGTGTGTACATATAGAAAGTGCTTGTTACATTTGACCTCTGACCTCTAAATTGACCAAACTCAAATAAGGTCAACTTTCATAAAATGCTTTTTTACTTTAAAACTATGCTTAAAATCCATTTCCTTTGTTTGTATTGGCAGCATTTAGGAAATTATACAGGCATGCAGTGACTCTAAATATCACCTTATAGTTTGCATCCAAATATCAGGCCACACTTAACCTCTGATCCCAGTTTTACATTTGGCAAATCTGCAACAAATCTGCAAACTTTTTAAAGTGCATTTAAAAAGAACAAGGAATACAAAAATGAATTTATACAAAATACAGTCAAATGTAATTAGTGCCAAGAGCTGCCTTGGTGGAGGCTTGGGTTGCTGTAGCTCAGAAAGTTGGTGGTTCAGTCCCTGGCTGCTCCAGTATCCTGGGGCAAGAACGCGAACCCCAAATTGTTATCCATCAGAGTGGGGTGGCTGTAGCTCAGGAGGTAGAGCAGGTCACTTACTGATCAGAAGGTTGGTGGTTTGATCCTTGGCTCCTCTAGTCTGCATGTCAAGTATCCTTGGGCAAGATACTAACCCCAAGTTGCTCTCTGATGCATCCATCGGAGTGTGAATGTAGTTAGAAAGCACTAAGTACAGAGAGAGTGCTTGTGAGAATGGGTGTGATTGGGTGAACGTGGCATGTTGTATGGAGCGCTTTGAGTACTCCGGGAGAGTAGAAAAGCGCTATATAAGAATCAGTCCATTTACCATGAATATTAGATAAAAAGCACTTAAACATAGGGGGAAATGAAGCAAGTTGTATAAAGTGCTTTATGATATGTCTTGTTTACCAGACGTATCATAAGTGTACGTAATTATTAGGTCGGGTAAAAATATTAATTTACCTTAGCTTTGAATTACAGTTTGAATATAGTTATTAATGAGTAAAGGAGTGATCTCATTGTTATTATTAAACGAAATGATATGAGCACCTGCCAATTCTACAGTTCTCATTCACATCACTGAAATGATTTCTCACCTTGTGTTTTTGTTGGCACAAGCTTCCGTTAGATTATTATAGACTGACAGGAATTCCCAAGAACAAAAAGGAACAGTGACGCCACCTCAGTTCCAGAGTACTCAGAAGCGGTTACGTGCCTTAAGGCGTACGGCTGTGCGTCTGTAGATTGGGTTTAATTGGGAAGCAGTGACCTTTTCTACTAGAGAAAACACACACAAACACGTTCGCACAAGCTGTATAAATTCACATTATTAGTTGGAGCAAGGCCCTATTGAGCTGGGAAAGGCACTGAGTCACAGCCTCATGATTCAACGACAAAATTAATTAAGAGGACAGATACTGCTGTGTGGCTAATTCATGATTCATGTTAATAAGCATATAGGGCAAATCCCCCCAATATGTCTCTTTTACTGACACGTTATAAGATGCAAGATCTCTACGAAATTATATTTAAATAAAAGTAAAATATTTGAATAAATAATTTAGGGTAGTTGTCATGGCTGCTTGTTATATCACCACATTATGATTACTTTCAATTTGAGACTAGATGAAAGAAGACCTTTCTGGGACAGTCAGTGACTGATGGTGGATTACTTCTTTGTCTGACAAATGCTGTGTTACATTTTTTCTAAAATCATGGCTCTAAAGCTGTTCTAAAGTTAAATAGCAACATTCAATTATAAACACTCTTATGAATGCAAATTAAAACTTTTACTCACTGTGAGTCACATGCTTCTACTACAGTGATTTATTTCCATTGCACTTTGATAGACTTTGTTATCGATATTATTACAAAAACTTTTCTACCTCAGCGAAGTGTGTTAACGTTTTTTTAAAGACATTTAAATGTTAATGGAAATTCACATAAAAACAGAAGGCAGGAAACAAACAGCACTGGAATGTTAACACAGCAAAATTACAGGGTAGGCACTAATGATCCCTCCATATGGTTAAGGGACCGAATAGATTCCTATAAGGAAACTATAATGCTACTTATGTAAATAATATCAACATAAATTGATCAATTTCATTTAAATGTACCATGTTTGATATTTTTTAATGTATCTAAAATAATAACTAGCAAAGTATAATATGAAGAGCAGTCTCTTCAAGCCAGATATACAGTCACATAAAAAACAAACAAACATTAGAATATTCTGAATTGAACTCCGGACTTTCTTGCTGTGAGGCCACAGTGCTAAACACCGTGCCACTGTGCTGCTTTTCTTCTTCTTCTTTTTTTCTTTTTAACTGTAATTGCTCATATCACAAAAGGTTTGAGTAGCGTTTTAAAAACATGAGGTTTAAGCAAGCAGAATACTGCTTCAGTTTTATGACAAGTCCCTTTTGTTTATTTGAATAGCTCTTTGTATTTGAAGTTAGAGTCATGTAAATGTTAAAATATTTTTGATTTATATTACTTTTTTTTTAAAAAATGCAAAGAATTTTTCTCAGATAAACTCAATGACTGCAAGACCAACTCATAATGAGTTAAGAGTTGACATAGAATGAATTGTTCTTGAGTTTTGAATTTTTAATGGGATATTAAAGATGGGCAGAAAATCCCATCCAGCATCTTTATGATATAGAAAGAAGAAATGACACCCGCCTGGAACACAGTTGTGATTGTTTATAATGAGGATACAAAGTTATCCTAATTAACTTGATAGTTATATGTGCATTATATATGCTATACAGCCATTACAGTGAACATAGCCTCTCCCCCATTTGTCTTCCACTTTTTGTCATAGTCATTACCGACAGTAAGTACTGGAAATTCATTTACACACACACACACACGCACGCACGCACGCACGCACGCACGCACGCACGCACGCACACACACACACACACACACACACACACACACACACACACACACACACAAACAGCCACATTCATAACATTTACATATTCATAATATGAAAGCAAAGCTTTGTAATCATGCATTGTTTGCCAATGATGTTTACAACAGTGCAGACAGTCAGACATCATTACAGTCTAAATACTGTGAATTAAATTAAGCAAATGTGGTCGCCCAGCAAAATGGATTTTCAAATGAATGGTGGCTAACGAGCTGCAGTTCTGTTTAGTTAGTGGAGCGCTGAGCTGCTGTACCAACAGCAAATGTCTGCTTATGCACAAGCTGCTGATTCACTTGTTTATTCAGCAAGAAGGGTCATTTTATTTGATTTTTTAAGAAACACAGTGAAAAGTTAAGTTGTAAGAGCTACACAGCTAAAATAATTAACAGCAATATCTAACATCAACACTTGATTACCGGCCATACAGACCAAATGAGCCTCAAACAGCAAGACGATACTGAATTGATTTAGGGTCTGTTGTGTCATGATTTAAGAGAATGAATATGCTACTTCATATTTCAAACATACAAAGTACTGCTTTGATTTCAGGGCTCTAGACTAACTTTCTGCCACGGTTGCACCCTGAATTTACGCTTAACACCGCAGTTTTATATGTGCACCTTTTTTTTTTCTTTTGGGGGGGGGGATTGCTGTCTATACAGACAATATTGATTTGTAAATGATTAACTAACAGTCTTGTCAACAGAAAGTTCTTTATTTGGAGCACATTTTTACAAGAAAGATAAGTTACTGAAAAAGTGCTTGTGCTTAAAGTGCGTTGGCACTCTTTGGCAACATTGTAGACAATGTTAAACGTCATCATCACATTGGCCTCCTCTGACGACCTGTTTGCTGCTGCCTGCTGCTGAAAGGCAGTGGGGAGAGGGGACACTTGGGCAGTGCAATTATTGCAGCATATAATGTGTTTTCTGGATACACTGTGCTTTTTCAGCGTTCAGAGATTGATGGCTCCATGTCAGACCACTGGCTATGAATTTGAGACGGATCAGGCCTTAACTTAACAAAATATTTATCAATAGTTCATCTTTTCTAATTACCCAGAGCTACATCCACTTCTGTCAGGCCTAGGCTACTCACCAGCATTGTCCGAGCACATTTAAGTTAAAAAAAAAAAAGACAGCGGCCGACAGCGCTGTAAACAACGGTAGACTGGTGGGTAATAAGCGAATGAATAATGCCGAAAACAGATTTGAGATGGGAAACTGTTCTTGAAGTAGACACAGAGAGAGAGAGAGAGCTGTGCATGAAGTGTGATTTTATCGTGGTGGAAGCAAAACAGCTAAAGTAAGACGGAATAAATGACGACATTGATCAAATATGAAGCGTAGTTTGGATCTTCTTTTGCTGCTGGTTCAGTGAATTTTGGTTGGAGAGACAAAACCTGAAAATCAGATTCTAGCGCAAAAAAGACGTAAACACAAAGCGCGGACCAGCCGACGCATCAGAATCTGCGAGCTCTCGGCTTTCAGCCCCAAGGGCGTGTCTGTGTATGTGCCGTCGGGAGAAAGCTTATTCTGATGCGTCGGCGGGACCGCACTCTGTGTTTACGTCTTTGTGGAATCCGTTTACCTGCTCTCATTTACTGTTTGGTGGTTGTTGAAATAGTTTTGTGAGCTTTAACCTGAGATTCTGGTGTTTCTGACAAAATACATTTATATTTAAAAGTCGATTCAGGAGTTAATGAATCGATATAGCTTTATTCAAGCTACTCACGTCTCTCTTCCACCTGCACTTTCAAACGTATATACAAAGGACTAAGGGACAACTACAGGACCACAGGCAATCATAGAGGTCCCGCCCATGACTATCTCTGATTGGGACACACCATAGGGGCATGATGTGTGTCAGTTGTTGACCATACAGAGACTTTCAGAGTTGCCGAGACTTTTTTTTTTTCTTCTAGTGGAACAGTTGGTCGCACCGGTGCAACCAAGGAATTTTTTTAGTCGCACCATCAAAAAATTTGGTTGCACTCTAGAGCCCTGGACTTTATATACACTACCGGTCAAAAGTTTTAGAACACCCCAATTTTTCAAGTTCTTTATTGAAAATGATGCAGTTTATTGTCTCATTGCACTCTGAAATGAAAGCATAGTACAAATAAGCAATTGGAGTTAAAAAAGAAATCATGGAATCAATCAATGCCTTTGTACCATTTCAAGCTATTCACTGGACTTGAATGACTTGAATTGCAATAAATAACTGGAAAAATTGGGGTGTTCTAAAACTTTTGACCGATAGTGTATATGTATACCAACAGAGGGTCAATGAAAACCAATTTCTGAATGCAAAAGTAGAGGATTCAAAAATTTTCTTGAAGGAAAGTAATGTTTCTTAAGATTTACATAGGTTATTCAACATTTTGTTTGCTACAGCACAGAGAACAAGAAGATAAGTTAATTTCACGTTGGATGTTTCTGTGGCTCAGCAACTCATTTATCAATCCCCCAAACAATCTACCAAACCATTCAGCTCTGCTTATTTGTCCTCCAGCCTGAATAACAGACACCCCAAATTGAAGCCAGAATCTTCAGTTGCTTTTGATAAAGAGTTTGCCACACATGGGAGCACAAAGGCCGGCTGTCATTATGATGTAAACCCAAAACCTCGCAACATTCTCCACTCTCCCCCTCTTTCTGCCTTCTTTCACCTGCTTCTCTTTCCTTCTCATTTCCTTTCTCTCTAGCTCACCTCTGATCACCTTTCCCTAAATTTTGACACTGACTCAGAGGAATTAAGCTGGTTTAACGTGTGTCTGTCAAACTGACAGGGAATAAATAGGGTTTTTTTAAGTGTCAGTGAAGAAGGCAAGGTCAAGATGTACGTCAGAGGACAGAACATCTGCTTTGCCCTGATTCCCATGAGTCTTCCTGCTGGCAAAGAGAAGCATCATGACAGCCGCAGCCAGAGGTTAAAGCACCAATTAGCTACAGTTAATGAAGCCTCATTAGCCTCTGATAAGTTACTCCCCCTCTTTTTCTCTCTCTCTTTCACACCTCTCCATTAGTGCTCAGATATAAACTCTGACTGACCTCGCACAAGAAAAAGAAAGTGATATACAGGCATATAGAGAGACTGACCGACATTATTATTCCACAGGTCCACAATGCTGGGTGCACAGCTCATTTAAAACTTTAATCCGGAAAGATGTAATCTAAAAAATTGCAGTGAAACACTTATTTTCAACCTGGTAATAAGTTGCTCTTTCTGAAGGTGAAGCTCCTTGATTAGCAAAGACTTGTGAAGCCTTAAGCTTAATCTTAAGCATTGTCGCTGCCAGTATTTGGTTGTTTTGAACTCAAACGTTATGCCTACGACAGTGGACCATGTGTCATGGACACTGCCCCTCAAAAGTTGACAACTTGTCAGCAGAGTTTATGTTTAATTCCCCTTCTGGACAAAAAGTGGTGATTAATTTACAACATAAACTCAAATGAGCTAATTCCTATCAAGAAATATCATAAAAAGGTAAAACATCAAGTGAGTCAAGTGCTGTTTTACAATGGACTTACATACAACTGTATTTCTATTTGCATCTAGATGAGTTACCCCTCAGAGGTCATTAGAAAGAATGTAGGCATAAGCAAACTGCACACTGGCTTCAGTCTTCAGACTCAACGTCCATCTTTTATATATAGTCTATGCCAGGGCTGCCCAATCCCAGTCCTCAAGAGCTACTATCCTGCAGCTTTTAGATGCATCCCTACTCCAACACAGCTGAATCAAATGGTTTGATTACCTCTTCAGAATGCCATCATGTTTGGCAAAGGCCTGATAACAAGCCATTCATTTGATTCGGGTGTGTGGGAACAAGGATGCATCTAAAAGCTGCAGGATGGTAGTTCTCGAGGACCAGGATTGGGCACCCCTGGTCTATGCTCTATCCCATTAAACCTGAATAGAGGACTAACTAGACAGACTGAAAACAGCTGTATCAGAGGTCAGGTGCTTTCAGTGTGTCTTACATAAATATGTTCTTTATGGTTAAATTCTTATATTGAGACAGATCTTATGTCAACAGCAGTCGCATATATTACAGCCATTAACAATGTGTTTATGTGAAAGGACACCAACTTTAAGAAATAGGATACTCTGACCGTATTCTAATAGCCATGATGTTTTTCCTATTGCATTCTTCCTTTGGGAGTGTATGAAATTACAGCGATGAGTTATTGAAGCACCCACAAATTTTAGGTAAAAAGAAAATGCAGCCTTGATAGAAAACAGGTAACGTTGGTCAGTAGAATATTGTATTATAAAGTGCTAACATTATACTGCAGGGACTTTGTGGGTTACACTGATTGGAAAGTCAAGTACATTATCTATAATATGAGCTTGTTCATGACAACATGTGCTTAACTCAGGTTGTAGAAACAACCCCACCCCACTGCCTAGTGGATACAGAGCAGAGGGCAAGCAGAGACTAAGGGAGAGGTGGGAGCAGAAAAATAAAGCTTGTGTCTAAGCTTGTCCTTCTGCAAAGTACAGACACCACACACACACGTGCACACAGCCATGCATACACATAAGTCAGCATCATTAAATCGACCCCCTGCTAGTTTTTCCCAAACAGGGGAAAGCCCAGAGCAGTGAGAGGTAAAGAAGCTCACATCAATTAACATGGAGGCAGGCATGTAGGATGAACTGAGGGACAGAAACGTATTACTCGCATCAAAGGGCGAAAGAGTCATGACCGGTTACGTGTGCGATTCAAAGCACCCCTGCTGGAAGACATATTTTATGTGTGTACGGTACATCACTGCAGAATCTCTAATGATAAATGTTCTACATGCTTTAAAGTGCACTATATATTATTGCTTGTTATGAGTCAATACAGCAAACAGGCAGGAAATGTAGTGGTTTACAGTGTGGCAAGCTTCTTTATTTGTGCAGTTTAGGTGAAGGAATTCCTGGGTGTAGGAGGGAGATAATAAGACAAATAAGACAACATATACATATAAAAAAAAACAAAAAAAAACACCCAGCACGCCCCTGCGGGCGGTTTATCCTTCAAGCTCGGGTCCTCTACCAGAGGCCTGGGAGCTTGAGGGTCCTGCGCAGTATCTTAGCTGTTCCCAGGACTGCGCTCTTCTGGACAGAGATCTCCGATGTTTTTCCCGGGATCTGCTGGAGCCACTCGCCTAGCTTGGGAGTCACCGCACCTAGTGCTCCGATTACCACGGGGACCACCGTTACCTTCACCCTCCACATCCTCTCGAGCTCTTCTCTGAGCCCTTGGTATTTCTCCAGCTTCTCGTGTTCCTTCTTCCTGATATTGCTGTCATTCGGAACCGCTACATCGATCACTACGGCCGTCTTCTTCTGTTTGTCTACCACCACTATGTCCGGTTGGTTAGCCACCACCATTTTGTCCGTCTGTATCTGGAAGTCCCACAGGATCTTAGCTCGGTCATTCTCCACCACCCTTGGGGGCATCTCCCATTTTGACCTCGGGACTTCTAGGTTATACTCGGCACAGATGTTCCTGTACACTATGCCGGCCACTTGGTTATGGCATGCAGTCTTTATATGGTTTAGATTTTTCCATGGTTCTTCTATGACTGTCAGCCGTTGTCTTGTGTGCAAAGGAAGCAGACAGTATGTTAGCTATTTTTACTTTAGATATTTGTTAATTAGTATTTTGGCTACAGCTATCAGTGTTGGGCAAGTTACTTAGTTAGTAACTGAGTTACAAGACTCTAAAAGTAATTAATTACTTGAAAAGTAACTATTCCGTTACTTAAAAAAAATGTTTAACCATGGGGTCCAGGGTATAATTAGCCATTTTTAACTACTTTTGATTTGACTTCTACATTTCACCTTTAAAAACTATTTACTTTGCCTTGTTTAGTATCATTCTTTTCAGCACAACCTCACGTGTCTGAATTTACAGTTATGTTTTCATTTTGACATATTGTATTAACACAATTGATCTAAAATCAGTCAAAAAAATATAAACTGCGAGTAGAAAAAGTTATATTTTTTACTGCAACAACCACAAACATGTTTATTGAATCATATTTCATAACTTTAAATGCAAATATAAATTGTCAATTTTAAAAATCATGTGCACAAGTTTTGCAAACAACAAAGTTATTTGCACCCATTTACCTTTTACCCTTCTTTTATAACCATTTCAAACTATTTACATAACAATCAGGTGTTCTACATTCAGTACGATGCCACAAAAATGATTTGTGCCACTCCAAAGAAATAATTTCTGTCCACTATATATGACGAAATTATTCAGGGAAAAACACGCGTATATATTGTTTATCATGACTCTGGTTTTTACGTGGCCTATCAACACAATTTAAAAACTGGTGTATATCACCTTGTTGCTTTGCCATCTTGAAGTGGTCATGTGATTGGCTTACCACAACTACTTTAGTGTTCCTCAGTCAAACAGCAGCAGTCATGCGATTGTTTTGCCCCATAGCTCCAGGTGTTATGCCAAAAAGTGATCATCGGGGAGAAAGTGACTGTCGTCCGCGGGAGCGCGCGCAGCTGCTAAACGCTGTAGTGCCCAGATTACTTACGTAGTCAGCTACTTCCATGCAACTGATATAAGATGCAAGTAAGCTGAACACAGCTTCAGCCGTCTGTTTGTTGAAAAATAGTGACGTGACCGTACCGCATTTTCTTGTTAGTAATGGTAATGGTGTTGTAACGATGGAAATAGTAATTAGTTAGATTACTCGTTACTGAAAAAAGTAACGCCGTTAGTAACACACACATTCACGTGTGTGGATGACTGAACGTGTAAAGCGCTTTGGGGTCCTTAGGGACTAAATAAAGCGCTATACAAATACAGGCCATTTACCATTTACCACTTGTAACGCTGTTATTCCCGTCACTGACTGCTATGTTGTGTTTTCTGGCCAAAACTTCAATATTTACACAAAATAAGGAGTGCTTATTTCTCAGCTAGTGCTGGCAACTTGGTTAGCAAGATACATGCACTAACCAGCAAGGGTTAATGGATGTTAATGGATATCTATTGAAAAGTACTAAGTACGAGATTTCATTCACCAAAACTGAAACACAAACTTCTTTGCCAGCCTGTAACCACCATATTATTGATCCATTCTACTAAAATGCTAGCTACTGGCTACAAGCCGGTAAATCAGACAACTGTTTGCACCAGATTGTAGACAAATGTTTTAATGTTGTTTAGCCTTTTAACATGGTAGGGTAGATGGAGGCCTCAAGTGACCTCTGGAGGAACTACTGTTATTAACACGTCCAAATAGGTATGATTGGGTCTGGTGAAATAATATTTGTGTTGATGTGATACCTTGCATTTCTAAACCAAACTTCAATATGCTAGTGATCACACGTTCCTGCATTTAGGATGCCCCAGGGACCCAATGTGACCTTTGAATCTCTTGCAACCTCATGCAAATTGCTTTTGCCGAATCACTTTTGTTTTGCATTTTATGTTTATGATCTTGGATTTTTACCAGGCGCTTGCCTGAATTGCTTGGCTGTATAGAACTCATTATTAAAACTACAATTGTCGTACAGTGTTTTATGTGTAAACCAGTATGAAGGCATAAAAACGTATGTGTGGACACTGAATCAGAGGTCTGTAATAAAAGTGGTCTATTAGGGAGACAGCTCACTGGTGTCTTAATTGAAGGGGCATCGGGGATCTCTTGTAGTTGTTCATGTGTCGTTAAACTCAGATTACACGCTGCACCGTTGGGTTTTCTCACTTTACTGCCTTTGGTGATCAGACAACAAAAGCAGTTACTAAATGAACAAACATTAACACTATGTGTTGTTTGCAAAGCCTCGCCGACCACGAGATGAGCCCTAGAGAAGCTATCAGTGCTTCAGGCATTTAAAAAATGCCCTTAGAGGCATTTGGTGTTTCTGATAAAAAAGCTGATTGATTTGATAGAGCCAGAATTGAGAATGAGTCTTTGGGGTGTACCAGTGATATTATGTAGAAAGGGAATGATGTGCCACACACATAAATACTCTGTTGCTTACCTAAGTAAGATTTATATGGTGCTATGCACAGTGGAATAAACAAAGCAAAAACATGCACAGTGCACCGGTGGGTATCTCTGCCTGAGAGAACTTGTTTTCCAGCAAAGAAAATAAAGTCCTGGAAGAATATCAAAGTGGAACTTTGTGCTGCTGAGCTGTGTGCTGGTGGAAGTTGTTTCAATGCTGCAAACCAGCAGGGACTGAAGTCTGGACAAAGACAGCAGCACATTGTTTATTTGCAGCAAGGCAGGTTGATAGCCCTAATCAACGGTCTCCTCTTTTTACGTGACACTTGTTGTTTTTCAGACATTGTAAAGTCACATGAACCTCAAGTGACCCAACACTTCCACTAGAGACAGCCAAAGAACAATAAGAAAGCCAGAAAGAAACCACAGAGAGCGCTTGTTATCAGTGTAAGCCAACCATCTGAGTTTACTTTAAACACAATTTTTTTTTAAATTCTGTAGAAATTTACATCAAAATAGAACAAAGCAGGAGCGCTATATTTGGTAGAGAAGTCTGTATAAAGATACACACCTTTAGTAATCAGGCATTCTGTTTAAATCAAGACGTTTATTTAATCCAACAGACTTTCTGAAGAGAAATAGCTGGATTAAAGCTTCTCTGTGCAAGGGCCATTACATGCCAAGCGAACCCACGAATCTGAACTTGTCGTGTGTAAGTGTTGCATTTTTTTGCCCTCAAAAAACATTGAAAAGAATGAAGCAGACAAGTTGACAAGCAATGACGAGTGGGTCCTGATGTTTTTTTGCATGAAAAGGGAGAAATGGTAAAGCAGAAATATGTTACTATTTGGATATTTAATACCAGTGCACATTTTGAGCTATGAGCATGATTGTTGCCAGTCATCTGATTGGCTAAATCTATTTAATCCAAAAAATGATCTGACAAATTTGGAAAAAAAAAATCGAGCTTGATGTGAAAAATAAATGCAGCAAATCGGTGTGAACTGCAGCATAGGTAAGTCCAAAAGATATTTTAACAAGAGTGGCTGCACATGTTAAAAAGTTTCAAATAATTTCCAGAATCCTTTTTACAAGGGTTTTCCTTCTCTCTGTGATAATAGTTAGAGACAGACAATATTTTCAATATGGTTATCTGAGGTACATACAGTATATCTGGCACTGAGTGCACAGCAACACCAACTCTTGTTCAAACTTACAGTAAAAAGCATTTAGCATGTAGAAACTGATTCATATTCCTGATCACAGTGCCTTTAAGTTAATACATGTTCTGGAGGCCAATGCACTGTGCAGCCTGTACTGCAGAGTGTAAGTCAGCAAAATGTTCAGTTGCTGAATTTACTCGTTTTGTCAACAAATGCGTTCACCAATGCAAAACAGGCAGTCTCTCTGAAGACAGCCAAGCATTACTCTGACATGACCACATCTACACTGAAAGTAAGCTAATCAATCATCAAGTCACTTGCCTCGTGTTGCTACTGAGCAGACCAGCTCCCAAAGCCTTAAAATACGTGATTCCATAATCAAGGGAGCATTCTGATTAAACACATGAAACATTTTCTACTGGTACCCCTGTGTATCTTGTGGGGGTTTAAAATTTTCATAATTTTAGTTCATTCCCCAGAAACTGTCTTCAGTTATGAAAACTATTATATATATATTACAACTATTATAAAGCTATTTTTCAATTTGCCAAGCTGCGACATGTTCACTGAACAGAATTCCCAGTAATACCATGATTAAAATGGGTGTAGCATTTGTTGTGCTTCATTTAATGAGAATTTTCACTGACTCATTGTTACAGTGCAAAGCTATCATTTACTCTTTATTTTACAGCTGAGTAAAAATATCCAGTTTCCCTAAAGGTTATCAAATAGATTGGTGATGAGGATAATTATATTCTGTTTCAGTATTTCTTATCATTTCCAGGACTGTTCCTTTTAGCCTCACAGTTTTTCAGCTGTTATTGACTAAATTTTCAAATAATAGCCTAGGGGCTTTAGAGGTTAAGCCACTGCACTTTTTGTAGTCAGGCAGATAACTTCTCCTAAACAACAGATAAACCAGATCATAAAAAACTGTTATAGCTAAAGTAATGAACATTTAATGATACTTTTTTTTAAAACAGTTTTAATAGGTATTCCATCCCTCTTCTCAGATATTATCAGAAGCTTACGCCTGTTATTTAACTGATGGAATCACTCATCTATTTAAGCTTCTTCATTATATCACTATAAAGTTGGGGTGCTCCTGGTGACAAATTTCCTACATGATTAAAGGCAGGTGGAAAAAGCAGACTAGTTAGCTAATCTGTGTCATGATTGGCTGTTTTGTGTTTGTTCTCCCTCCGTCCAAAGCCCCCGTCTCTGCCTCTTCTTGTGTGTGTGTGTGTGTGTGTGTGTGTGTGCATGGACATGTATTCTCATCTTTATGCCTATGCTGGGATCCCAGGAGAGTTCCCACACACACTTGCAGTTAATCACCTGCGGCTGAGCTTCAGTTGACCCTGGATTGTTGAGTGACTTGAGTTAGTGACAACCCCGCCTATCTGTGGGGACTTGACTTTACAGGCAAACAATGGACCCTGTTCAGCACGTGGTGTCACTTCAAGGAGAGCAACTGGATCGGAATGCGAAAATGCTTCAGCACATGTCAAAGGAACAGGCGTCAGTGGTACAACATGTTGACAAAATCAAAGATATGCTTATTTTTCATAATCCTTATGTCACCCATGCTGTCTGCCCACTTCCTCTTTCGCCGTCGCTAGGACCCAGTATGAGAGTGTAAAAGCGGAGGTTTTTTCACTCAATGTGCTCTCAATGCGCTCTTGTTTTCCACCGACAAAGTCCGAGCTATTCAACTAACTGTGCTAAAAACTCCTTTATGACTGGGTTATTGAGAGAGGGATCTCTAGTGGGGCTAAGCGGTTGGACCCTGAGCTATCTTATGAGGAGTTTTTGGCAAAGTTCCACTGTGTGTTTGATAAAGGATCAAACCCCCCAAGCCTAAAGGAGAGGCTGTGGAGGAGTGCATTACGGATTCCCCTAGTCACTTCTACCAATGCTAATTTGTCCCTCCACGTTGCCTTTTGGAGCTGGATTTTCTTTGTTTAAAAGAAAAAGAAAGTCACTTCATCCCTAAATCAATTCTCAACAATATTACCATAAAAATATACTCTTCCCCTTCTACTCTCTGAATTTGAGCTATTACAGCTCCAAACCTTCCTGGGGTTCGGAGACTTCTACGAACAGCTTATTCGGGATTTCAGCTGAGTGGCTTTACCTTTGACCCAACTGACCTCTCCCAAGGTTCCTTTTCAGTGGTGTCCCTCAGCTCAACAAGCTTTTGAGGCGCTGAATCAACGCTTTGCCTTGATATTGCAAAGATGTCCAGGAGTACGTGTCTGCTTGTTCTACCTGCACAAAACAAGGCTTCCAGTTAACCACCAACCAGCTTACTAAGACTTCTCCCCACACCCAGTCAAGTGTCGTTGGTCTGGGTTCCCTAAACAGACCAACAGCCAAGCGGAGAGGGCCAATCAGGAGCTACAGGCCACTCTCTGCTGTGTTCCTTCTTCTAATCAGTCTTTGTGGAGTTCACAGCTTGCCTGGTTGGATTATGCTCATAATTTACTGACCAGTGCGGCAACTGAAGCTTTAAGTGGGATTAATAATCTTGCGAATATGTTTTTCTGTGTACACTTTTTGGTCGGACAGAGGGGGAGGAGGTGTTTTCACCCATGTGAGATGCACTGCTGTGCAAGTCCTCTAAGATCCTGACTGCACGTTACTGGAAGCAGATGATGTATATGACTGCCTAATGTTGATTGGTTGATAAGTGGGTTGGAAAAGAGCAGGAAGTGACAGTGGAATTCACCAAACAGGCGAACAGCAAAAAAAACTTAAAAGACAAAAAAAATACAGCATTAAAAGGACAGACAGTGAATGCATTCACACTTTTCATTGTTTGTAACACTTGTTTCACTTCAGCTCTTTGTATGTTCTAACTTCACCCTCCTTCTTCCTCCTGGCTCACAGACCAACAACAACACAAGCAAGAGCAGCCCGTAGACCAACCCAACACATTGTACACTGCCTCCATCTGACAACAGAGCTCACTGCAGGCAGAGTGACAGTCCTTAGAGCAAACGCACTCGCTCTGCTCGATCATAAATGTACATTAATAAAATTTGAATAATTATTTTATCCCACTCATATTTCTAATCACAAGTAACAAGTGCAACTTCTACTAATCTAAACTTGAGTTGATAGACTTTAAAAGTGTGTTTTCATAATAGATGATACCATATAATATAAGTATTCTATGTATCTATCCTATGCACAGGACATGAGTTACACTGAAGACAGCATTAAATTGCCAAATCTTAAACACTTTACAATACAATACAATAAGCAGTACATGACTAAGCCAATTCTGATATTGTTCTGACTAAATATCAGTAAAGAGTTCCCAAATAACTTTATCCACAGATTGGGAAATATTTGAATTTCTTCAATGAACCTTTTTTGGTCTATTTAAAATCAACAATAGGAGGCAATTAAAAGGAATATGAAATGTGTGGGAGCTGATTGCTTTGAATTATTGATTTGTGTGGCTGTCAGGGAGCAGCTTGTGTTTGAGCTATGAGGTGCAGAGGATCAGAGAGCTGTCTCGCTTTGCTCTGTTGTTAGCACTGCCAGTCATCCTCATAGCATACATTCATCTCCATTCAATATGCTGTCATCGTTCTATTCTTGTTCACACAGCATATCCCATTACCCCTCCAACATACACGTTCACACAAGAAGCACGAGGCCTCAGTGCACCGATGCATTAAAAAAAAAAGAAGCATACTTTTGTTTCATTATTAATTTGCTTATTTATTCCTATCATCAATAAAACATGGCGATGGGGCTAGAGACCGACGGAGCGATACAGAATTAAATGAGCGTAAACAAACAGGGTTTGAAGGAGATCACATCTCACACAAATTGCCTGCTGCTTTGTTCATGCCAGCTGCACTCACATAGCAGGTGATCATGTTGGGCAAAGTGAATCAGAGTATTTTTCAAATTATGATTTTTTTTTCTTATTTGCAGCAGAAACTCCTGCAAAATGGTAAGGCCATGGAAAGTGATAATTCAGCCTTTCACAACAAAATCTGGACATGTGTGAGGATAACTAAATTCAACTTAATTTAGCTAGAAAAGTGTTCAAAAGTGAAAGTGTAGCAGGCTGAATCAGATCTACAGGGTGGGCCATTTATATGGATACACCGTAATAACATGGGAATGGTTGGTGATATTAAAGTCTTGTTTGTGGCACATTAGTATATGTGAGGGGGCAAACTCCTCAAGGTGGGTGGTGACCATGGTGGCCATTTAGAAGTCGGCCATCTTGGATACAACTTTTGTTTTTTCAATAGGAAGACGGCCATGTGACACATCAAACTTATTGGTAATGTCACAAGAAAAACAATGGTGTGCTTGGTTTCAACGTAACTTTATTCTTTCATGAGTTATTTACAAGTTTCTGACCACTTTCTGACTAAAATGTGTTCAATGTGCTAGATTGTGTTAGATTGTCAATGCAACCCTCTTCTCCCACTCTTCACAGTCTTTATTCTTTCATGAGTTATGTACAAGTTTCTCTTTATTCACAGTCATTGACACGTTGAAGAGGTTAACACGTGAGGAGCAGATCGAAATTGTGTTGATATCTGGTGGACGCAGTAACCGGGTCATTGCAGCAGATTTCAGTGCAAGACACCCTACGAGACCACCCGTCTCCCATGCTACAGTTAGCAAACTGCTGATTTTTGCCAAAATGTGGACGCAAGCAAACTGTCACTAATGAAGAAACATCCCTGGCTGTCCTAGCTTCATTCAGCAAGAGCCCACAGCGTAGCACTCACTGCATGTCACTGGAGAGTGGCATTAGTCGAACATCCCTTCGGCGGATATTAGCTACTCACAAATGGCACCCTTACAAACTCCAGCTACTTCAGCATCTTAACGAGGATGACCCAGATCGGCGCACAGAATTTGCAGAATGGGCAAAACAAAAATTGGAACAGGACCCTCAGTTCACGCAGAAGATTTTGTTCAGAGATGAGGCAAACTTTTATGTGAATGGTGAAGTTAACAAACAAAACCACCCCTATTGGTCTGACACTAACACACATTGCATGGATCCCTCCAAGACTGTTGGAACAACAAAAGTGATGGTTTGGTGTGGTATATGGGGTACAATGATAGTGGGTCCATTCTTCATCAATGGAAACCTAAAGGCCACTGGATATTTGAAATTGCTTCATGATGATGTGTTTCCCTCTTTGTGCACTGAAGCTGGCACGTTCCCTGAGTTTTTCCAGCAAGATGGTGCACCACCACATTATGGGTGCCAGGTCCGAGCATTCCTAGATGAACAGTTTCCTGGAAAGTAGATTGGTCGTCGTGGGCCAGTTGAATGGCCCCCAAGGTCTCCCGATCTGACCCCCTTAGACTTTTCTTTTTCTTTCCCTCCCCATCTCCAGCTGCCTCCCCCTTCCCGCTCCACCACAACCACCCACACATGCAGGGCCTTGGAGTAGGTGTATGTCACCAGCGTGCAGAGGAGGCTACCCCCCCCCCCCCTCTGTCCCCTTCTGGCTGCCTCTGCCTCAATTTTATCCCACAACTTAGAGATTCACATTACTCACACTTTCATTACACATATATATAGGATCTTGGGGGTGGGCACGATACACGGAGTCCAAATTACCATCAGGGTGTACACCTCACCCCCGGCGTCGTTGCCCACCTCTCAATTTTGAATACACGTAGACATTGAGGGCTAGCAGGAGGGACTATGCGCTTACCTGCTGCTCTCTGGCAGGTAGCTCCATGCCCTCCTGGGTTTTAATTGCACCTTAGAACACACATGCATCAACACTACAATGAGCGGGTGGAGGGAGGTTTGGAGTCTTCTCTCACCCCCGTTCTCTGCGGCCTGCTGGAGCGGGGGGGCTAGGAGGAGTTGGCCGTCCGACTGCGGTCTGGAGTGTGGGGCCTCCCTGCTGCTGCGGAGTCGGGGCGGTCTGCCTCTCCCCACCGCAGGGAAAAGGGTAACACCACCTGGGTCTGGGTGCAGTTCCCCCCTCCAGGGGCAAGGGTACCTAGACCCGGTTCGTAGAGTACGCTTGGGGAGTGTGATCGTGTGTACAGCGTCAGCGTCTCTTTATGTCTGTCTCCACGTTGGTTGAGTGTGGAGTAAGTGCATATGAGAGCATGAGGGAGGAAATGGATGTTTGCGTCTGTGTGTGCCTGTATGTCTGTGTCTATATGTCAGGTTGGGTATCAGACGCCACCTCTCTGGGGACATCTCAGGCCCTCCAAGGTTTGGAGGCCTATCTCCACCCACCACCACTTCCCCTGCCAGTGGCGGACTCCCTCAGGTATCGGTGCGTTGGTGGTTCTTTGTGTGTGGGGGTGGGCGTCCGGGTACACACCGGCTCACTCCTTGACGGCCGCTTATCGGGGCCTGGAGCCTGGGGCTCGCTCGGGCCACTTCGGAGGTGGGGTGCCCCCGGCCTCTCGGCCTGGGGCTCGGTCACTCAGGCACAGCTGGCTGCCGGCGGAGCTCACGGGCGCGTCACTGCAACTCCCCCTGGCTTCTGCTCCGCGGCTGCTGAGTGAGCCCTCATCTGGGACTCTCCTCAGCTCTTACTGGGACAGTGGTGCGGCTGCCCCTCTGTTGGTCTTCCTTGGTCTCTTGTGTTCTGGGGGCCTCTGGATGTCTGGAGTTTTGATCTCCTCCATACCTGCTTCATACCCTGGAGGACGGGGCTGTGGCCCCCCCACACTCCCTAGCAGATCGTTACATGGAGAAACCTTTGGAATGCAAGCATGCTGATCCACACAGGTATGCACACAGGTGTACACACGGGTATTCACAGACGCGGACTACAGCTTTCTTGGCTGCTGCCTCAAAGCACATTGTGCGCTGTCTATCTTGCGTGCTGCACAATATCGTTTATTATTTAGTATCTACTGATATCTACTGCTAGCTAGTTTATTGTGATGGTGCCGTTTTTTTTTTTACTATGTTGCTCCTTGTTGTTTGCTTTCTGTTCTGTTTTTTTTCTCCAAACAGGTGACCCAGGTTTTTTTTTTTTTCTTTCTTCCCCCCCTTCTCACCGTCTCTTCTCCCCTTTGGTTTTCTTTCTCTCCCTCTCTTTCTTTCATTCTTTCTCCCTGTCCTGTCCCCTTTGTAGCAACTGAAAATAAAATAAATTCATAATTATAATAAAGGTCAATCAAATGGACCAATATGGCAAGGCCATGATGATCCACTTGGTAAAATAAATCCGCTTGGCATCTTTCTTGGCCTTAAGACAACAATTCTGATGGCTAAAGATCCAAACGGGACAACAAAAAAAAAAAAAGACTTTTCTTTGGGGTCATCTGAAGGCAATTGTCTATGGTGTGAAGATACGAGATGTGAAGCACCTGAAACTACGGATACTGGATGCCTGTGCTGGCATTTCTCCTGCGGTGTTGCTATCAGTGTGTGAAGGGTGGGAGAAGAGGGTTGCATTGACAGTCTAACACAATGGCAAGCACATTGAACACATTTTAGTCAGAAAGTGGTCAGAAACTTGTAAATAACTCATGAAAGAATAAAGTTACGTTGAAACCAAGCACACCATTGTTTTTCTTGTGACATTACCAATAAGTTTGATGTGTCACATGGCCGTCTTCCTATTGAAAAAACAAAAGTTGTATCCAAGATGGCCGACTTCTAAATGGCCACCATGGTCACCACCCACCTTGAGGAGTTTGCCCCCTCACTTATACTAATGTGCCACAAACAGGACTTTAGTATTACCAACCATTCCCATTTTATTACGGTGTATCCATATAAATGGCCCACCCTGTATATTTACCTACAGCCCTTCTCTATTGCAGGACATAACACAAGAGAACAAGGGGTCAAACTGACCCTTTAATCTGTTACAATAAAGGGACAAGGATTATCTAACTTACTACAATTAAACATTTGTTTTATAAAAGTAGGTATTCAGTTTTACACCTGGGGCGCTTGAAACTTCAAGGCACAGTAAAATTTGCAAAAGACATCTTCTTGACAAGTGTCTCCAGCGGTGTGATGTGCATGTCAGAATGACATTTCTCCTCCTCGCCAGAAGGCATATGTGACACAACCCTGAGCGGTTGGCAGTGTTCCTGATTTGCAATGTGTTTGCTATTTCTACTGACACTTAATAGTATTACAAATGTGATTTACACACTCCGTTTTGAATAACTGATTTATAGCACAGAGGGTTTAGTTATGCTTTGTCATCGTTTCCATCCCGCTGTACTTAGTGGCATCCACATAAAATCCTACTAAACTAAACTAAACTCCTAAACTAGATACATTTCAAAATACTTCTGTTAGTAAAAAGAACAACACATTCATGTTTGAGGCAGAAACTGACAAATAACTGTTTGCAAGTTATCCAGTTACAGTTACAGCCACTGTGATATTATTCTTTCGTTTTAAATTCCACTTTTTAAAGCTTCAGTGTTTGGTTTTCTTCCAGGGTAGTTTCTTGTGGCCAGAGGTTCCCAAAAATCCAATTTACTCACAAGGACACCAGTTTAAAACATGTCACACATAATATTTATTGATATTGAAGAATTAATAATAATGTAGCAGTAAATGGAGACCAAAAATGAAAGCTAGGCAAGAGATGAGTATAGCAGGTAGGCTATGGACATGAGTCAATATGTGTGTGTGTCTTGAGAAAAGAATGAGACAACATCCTTCTACCAAAATTCCAGCAACTGGTCTTAAAGGTTAAACTGTGATGGTTAAACTGAGAAGCAAGATGCTTGGTGGTGCAGTAATGTCCTCACAAAGCCAAAGATGACTGCATTTCTCCTCCTGCATGGAGAGCTGAACAAGCAGCAACCTAGAAACACTGGTAACATGAACCTTTAGCCAAAATATTAAAAACCAGTCATCCAAACAACTGTCAAACTTGGGACTCGGCACCCAGCAATACACCGGCTGAGATGATAATGGATCAAGAGAGACGGAGAACAAATGGACAGACAAACAGATAAGGATTAACCAAATTAGTAGTAAGATGAACAAGTTTTCTTAAGGTTCATAAGTGAGTAAATAAACCATCAAAAGAAAATAATGGGTGGAATGTTCTCACACTCTAATAAATTACATGCAAATGTTAATGAAACAGTTACATTTACTGGTTATCACTTGTTTTTCTTCTTTTTTCCATTTGCATATTAAATAAACCAATTTGTGACTGAGCTGCAGACTTTCAGCTATAGTTCAGGGCTTTAACAAAAGCTTTCCATTAACTGTTTTGGAATTACAGCCTTTTTATACATAGTTAGTTTAAAGTAATTGGACTAACTAATTGGATGGAATGGACATTACCAAATGCTATATTTCCTCCCTTCAGGTTATATGTTTGGCCTTAATGCAGCCACCTTCAGTTACTGCTTATCTGAGGGTCTCTCAGTTTTGTCTCCAGTACAAAAAGATGCCAGTGGCAGCCATACACATCCATGCCATTACATAGCCTCCACCATGTCTGATAGATGATACTGCCATGCTACAACTCATGAGCGGTTCTGTCCTTCTCCATGTGGACTGGTTCGCACAGAGCACTTTTCTACTTTTCTAGAGCTGGGCGATAGAACGATAACGATATGTATCGCGATATAACTTTTTCTCGATAGAAAAATTAAACTATTGCGATAGACCTCGCCGCTCTTGTCCTCTTAAAAAGAAAAAAAGAAAAAAAAAAGAACAGCCAATCCAAATTAAGTAGCGCAGAGCCGAACCAATCACAGCCGCAGCGTCACGTCACGTGACTTGTTACGTACAGCACAAGCGCCAAGCCGCACATGTGTATTTGTTTGGGAAGCAGCCAGCCACCGTACCACCCGGGTAATGGAGGAAATGAGTGTGCCGACTAGAAAAATCAACCGAGCGTGACCGAAGGTTACCGAAGAGAAAACAGATGATGGTTCCAATGCCGGAGAGATTGTCGAACGGAAGAGCCATAGAAGTTCCGTAGTGTGAAGGTATTTCGGCTATTTCAACTCTGACAAAAAACAGAGCAGCGCGCACTGTAAATTGTGCCAAAAGCAAGTCTGGAAATACAATAAACTGGTGCATGCTCAGGCTACGTCCACACGTACCCGGGTATTTTTGAAAACGCAGATTTTTCTATGCGTTTGCACCTTTCGTCCACACGTAAACGGCGTTTTTGGTCACTGAAAACTCAGTTTTTGCATTTACGTGTGGACTAGAAAAACGGAGAAAACGCAGCGTCAAAGGTGTGCGCATTTTTTGACGTCACACTGTGCGCCACGTTATTGTTTCGGTGAAATGAATTTCTACAATATTGTTAATTCTACTCTCTGCAGTGTTTAAATGCTTACATATACACACAGTTACTGTCCCTCCACACATACGACTCAGTTCTGCTTCTATGCCCCAGCTTTGTTTACTTTTTCCCACCGAGGCTTCTAGACTTCTGATTGGCCAACATTTCTGCACGGTTAGGAATCTAGCGTCACCTGCTGCTTTGGCATGTTCATAGCAGCGTTTTCCTTCATTTCTGCCTTTATGTGTGGACGGGATTATTTTTTAAAACGAAAACGGAAAATCTCCGTTTTCAAAAACACCCGTGTACGTGTGGACGTAGCCTCAGTCTCTGACTGGAAGCGCTAATTCGTCATTCAGCTTTTGTCAGACTAAAGTAACTGTTAAAACTGTTTGAAAAGCTAAGCTATACAACAAGGAGAGATTGAGAATTTCCTTTTAGTTCTCAGTTTATTTGATATTGACAAAAGTTAGTCAATTTTGTCTGTTCTTCTGTAAAACAAACTAAGATTTATTTTTCTGAAAAAGTCTCATGTTCCTTAAGTACATCTACCCTGTTGAACTTATTATGGGAAATAAATATTTAAATAAAAACAAGCTGCTGATTATTTCACATTTTACTTGTGAGCAACGGCACATTTAAATCTTTTCCACTTTTCCCAGAATACGCGCTTCTTTAGCGGTTTGGACTCCTTCTGACATTTCTTTGGAGGTGGAGGAACACCAAAGTAACTGCTTAAAGGAACTGAAGAAGCTTCTCGGATGAGAGGTGAAACGTCTTCAAGCAACTTAAAGAAGTCCAGACGCTTTTCTTTGCAAGCTCCTTTGACTACGATGACCTGGATGACTGAGAACCTTCACAGACTTAAAGGACCTTGCTTTTTCAACATCTTTAAGAGCTCTAAACAAATGTCTGTCCTCCTCCAGAAAATCTTATGTACGCAAACAAGCATTGCAGCTTCTTATCTGGTGCGCATTTTTTATTTTGACAGCGCATGTGCATCTGCAGATCACTTATGTGCACCCCTGCTTATAGACCTCACTGCATTGGCACACTGTATCACCAGCCAGTGAGACTGGCAGTGGGGTGTATTAAGACACACGCTTTGCACCCAAACACAAAAGAGACACGAGCACACTTACAGACAGATTCAGTACATCATCTTTATCTTTCCCTGCCAACAACCCCCACACACACTCACACTTGCAAATTAACACTCTTCTGCTGTTTATCATCTGATTCAATTAAAGCAGCGGAGGCGAAGGGATCAGAGCCCCTGGGACAGCATTTTAAATGGGCACAAAACAAATGAGCTGAGGTTCAGCCACTGACATTTAAATGAGAGTAATGAGGCTGCTTGTCATCAACACTCCTCTGCCAGCCAGAGTATCAGCTGCTGCTCTGTTGTCTTTTCTGTCTGATGCTCAACTTCATCTCTACAACTTTATATTTTATCTTTATTTCATCCTCCAATAACATATTCAGAGCAGTGTCATGATGATCTGGGTAACTGATAAAACGCTCACCTTCACTCCCCTGCTATGATATTTGTTCTTCTTTCACAGCACTGTTTATTATCTCTGAATCCTGGCCCTGTAAATGCAACACATTCAGTCTGGTTTGCAGTTATCATCTGAAGCCTTTGAGCCCAGAGTTTAGCATCGCTCCCTAAAAACATGAATCACTGGCTCTTATTTATTCCACAGTTGGAAAGCAAAGACTGTAGTGATGGTTCATTTTTAGAATATAGCACAGATGGGGCCAGATGATGCACTTAAAAGTCAGTTATACATTTTTGTGAGATTCGATCATAAAGCTCTTGACTGATAAGAGTTTGCTAAGGTATTATAAACAAGTTCACCCCCCTGAAACCAAACATAAAACTTAAGCTGACAGAATTTTTCTCACCCGTTCTGTTAAATAAAACATTCCAATGATTCCTAATTTCTTCCCAGGGACAGAAATGAGGGTATCAGTTTACAGTAATAGTCTCTTTCCCTAATGGTCACTGTTTTGTCTTGATTTGATTCACATTACTTTGCAGACTGCAGCAAGCCACCAAGAAGGGTGGAGAAGGTCAAGCGTATGTTTTTTTCAGCAGCCAATCAGTTCTCGCCTAAGCCTGAATTTAAAGAGAAAAAAAAAACTGTATGGCAAAATATCATGGGAGCTCATTACCAGTGTTGGGGGCGGTCACAGCAGTCGCTTGAGAGGTGACATGTTGTAAAATCATTTTAATGAAATGCTGAATCCAGGGGCGAACAAGACGTACATTCAGTTACTAGCTGGTGAAAGTCACTCAGACGTACACACAGGCCCAAAAAACTGTGATGAAGAGGAGATGCAGTTAAGCAAATGGTGACTCTCGAAGATGCACAAGGAAAGCTTGATTCTGACTAATTGGAGTGTCTGGCTCTAACCTCATTTCACTTCAGCAGCTTGTTTATCATGCAAAAAGGTTGGAAATTCCATGTTGTGGACCTTCAGTATTTAAATCATTGATAGTCTGTGTTGGTGGAGCAAAATTAACCAACTAGTTACTGCATTTAGTTTATTACTTGTTTTACCTAATAGTTTAACCTCGATTTTTCAAAAGTATAGAAACGAAGACATTATACTGCTACTGTTCTATCGAAATTTTAAACAAATATCCTCATATGTGGCTCTAATTTTTCTAAGAAACAAAAATTAGGTAAAAAAAAAATAAATAAATCTGGTAATTCTTTGTTTTTACATTCATCAGGTCCCAATCAGCCCAAATATCAAAGAGAAATTAAAAATGCATGCCGTGGAAGAGTTCAGGTCTTAGGAGGATAAAGTTAGCACACTACTGGAGAGCTAGAAGGATCGGATTGGCTGGAAGCCAAATCTTCTTTACATTTTAGATCTATTCTCTGTGATTTTTGTGCCTGGGTTATTTTTTATATCACCTTGCCGCATGTGACTTTCATCAGGGTGATCCTTGCTACAGCCTTTTTTTTCCTTGGAAGTTGAAAGTCTAGTTAACAGGCTTAATGTCTAGAAGCCTGTTGCTGAGCCTGTTGATGGAAAAAATACAAAAGAATGATCGAAGAAATTAAATATTACAATGCACCAAAATGATTGGATATGATGTTTCAGCATCCGCTTTGCATCTGCTGTCATGAACAATAAAATAATAATTCAGAGGTAACATTTTTAATCCCTGAGAGTAATATTTTCAAGAAGAAATGATGGAACAAATTTTCAGCTGAGACTGAAGGTGGGAATGATTCAGAAGCATCCAGCAGATTCCAGATTTCCTGCAGCTGACAAGTACAGCATATACAGGTTACCATGGGCACCATGGCTTACTTCCACAGTACAAAGACATGCAGGTTGATTGGTGATTTGAGACTGGCTGTAGGTGTTTACGTGAAATCATGTGGTTATGTGTCTCTCTGTTTTAGCCACGTATAGGTCAAACAATAGATTAGGCATACAGACAAAAAGCAAGACCCAGCACATAAAATGGAGCTGGGATGATGTTGGGTTGCAAAGTGGCAACTGTGGTTGAACAGTTGGAACACATCATCTACAGTGCTTCATTAATGGCAATCCACCACTCATTGCTTTGGATTCCTGCTGTTTTGTGTATTCAGGTCGAATGCAAAAAGATTAATTTCTTAGCTTCTCAGTTATCTTGTCGAAAATCTGTACATTGTAAGAAGAAGGCCTTGTTTTGATTTTATAAAACTGACATCAAAGGGTGTTGTTTCTAGCTTAAAAGATCTGTTGTATAACAGTGCTGTAAATATGCCTGTTTTATGAGCACATTCATGAATAGGAATGATTCCTAATACATTCTCCCTTTTCAGATATGGTTTACTTGATATCAGACATCATATTATAAATCCTATAACAACAATAATGTGATAAAACAGGTGAATGTAAAATCTTTTTTTTTTTTTTAAAAAAGGAAGGTTAAATCAAACAGAAAAAGGCCAGTGTACAGAATTTTAGCAGGAAAGGCTATTTAGCAGAGATCCTGCAAAAACACACTGAGAATGACAGGGAAGTATAGAGCTAAAGAGTAGACAAAAGGCAGCAACTATGGGAGAAGAGCTGTTGCAGCAGCAGAGCACAGTACCTCAGCTTCTCCCATTGATTTCAGCTCTACAACAAATTGGACCATTTTTCACATCATCCTGCAGCGGCACCACTTGCCTTTTTATTTATTCCCCCATTCAGCAGAGCCCCCAGCTCTACATGAAACCAGCAGCGCACATACACACACACTGTCTGGGGAATGCATGTGTACTGTAAAACATGACACAAATACATTTCTGTCACCGTTAACAGGATGTTAGTCTAATAACAAATAAGGGTGGAGTGTAGAAGAATTATGTTATAGATAAAGTATGTTGCATATGTTATGAACTAATCCCCTGTAGGAGTTTAAATGTGCATTTTCAAACTTACTGTTTTCCTTGTGACTGCAAATCATAAATTAGCAACCAAAGTTTTAGAAAACCTGTTGGTGTTAAACTGGTCCCTCATTCAATAATGAACCTGTAAGTTGTCCTTGGCATTTAATAGGATTTAATTGGATATTGCCCTCCTTCAAAGCTCCACAGTTTGTTTGAAAATGCAAGAGAGAAATGTTCTGCTAACAAAAACTTCAGCCTTCATATTGCTAAAGGGAATATGTGCTCTTAGGCCATTTAGAGAAGAGAATTCTCTCCCTTTTATTTAAATGTTTAGTACAGTACAATGCAGTAGAGGGGTGAAAGCTTGGAATGAGATTTCTTGATAAAAGCACATCTGGAGCTTCGAGTGCAGCTTTAAGATCCAGCCAATATATCCCTAGATTTTTATTTCACACATTTAATTTAATTATCCCAAGTCATAGCTGCACTACTCAGTGTTTTCTTATTACCTATGGATTTATTACTGCTCTTCAGCTTTTTCATAATCTTTCAGCTCATCATTTTGGTTTAATGGTCTAAACTTTGTGTTGCTAAATTTGTTTCTTGTCACAGGATGCAGCTGTATGCTCTGCTAAACCCACTAAACCTGTTCCACAATAAACGAGCAAATGAAATTTACTGACTAGCTTCTGAGCAGCACTGTAAGCTACTCCCATTTACCTGCCACTTTGGCTGCTTCATCCCACAGTCACTTCTATTTATGCTTGCTGTTATGCCTGCTTAGACGTAGAGAAGAAGTCAAAACTGGAAGCAAAGACATTGCAGAGGAGTTTTTTCCACAAAAATCTCATCTTTTGATACTGTTGCAATATCGCCAGCTGTATAAGTTTCTGTACAGATATATTATTAAAATGCAGGTAAGAACCGACACAATCATACACTTGTGTCTTCGACACGACTGCAAAATTAAGAGGTGGGCAGCTAACAAAAGTGGATGTAATGTTAATTTGATCAAATTTGGTGCCCAGTGCCGTTCACAAGGAAGAGCAAGTTCCTTGTGAAAAACTTAAATCTTTCCTTTTGGAGTTTTTCATGATCAAAAAAAGAGCTTAAAGTACAGTGAAAAAAAGTTTAGTGTAATGCTACTTTGCCCACTCATCAGGACTTGGTTGTTTCCATTGTCATTAAAAGATTCATAATTTATAATAAGCAATCTATCTGCTGTCCTTCTTCTGATTCATTACAGGCTGTATTTGTAGCAATGAAATTCTAGACTGCAGTCAGTTGATTTCAGTAGACACAACCAATGATACGTGCTGGTTCGCCACAAGCAATCACTATATCAGCAAGGTTCAGGTAGAGTAAGCTAATACTCACTTTATTTTTTTTATGCTTGTGCTTTCACATGTGGCAAAACTGCTGCTCCATATGTGGAGTCTATGTGTTTAGTTCAGAACTCCCATTCATACAAATCTAAGCATTTTTAGGGCTTTAGGTTACTGAACTGAAATATAGCAAGTGGCAGATAAGTTCCAACTTTATCTTCCACTTCTGCACATCTTGATTCTGTTGAACACAACAATCCAAAAAAGAACTTCTCCAGTCTCTTTTTCACCTTTCTCCTCAATTCAAAGTCACCGTTGCTCCCGTTCTCTCTTTCTGCCTACTTCTACCTGCCATCTGTATCAATCTCTCTCTGCACTCAGACTGACAGGTCGCCTCCTCAATGCTTTGTACCCCTGGCTCTGCCTGGGGAGGTGTCTTCACCACATCACCTTGGCATCACTCTACTTCCCAACTCCCACTCTTCATCTCTCTGCCTCCTCCTCCTCCTCCTCCTCACAACATCCTATTGTTCTGACTTTAAAAGCCAAAGAGTGATAGAAGACTTAATAGGAGCTAAAGCTGAAGTGACAGTTTGGTGTCATCGCTGGGCGTTTAGTCCGTTTGAGAAATGTCAAACTGTTGTATGTGAAGGTGGTTACTGGGTGTGAACATAATGGATGACTGGCTTCAGGCGCAGTCTGCGAGCTGTCGAGCTGTCCGGCTCAAGCGCTGCCCTGTGCATTGGCCTGCACTACATTGAAAAGTTGAGGCATCTCTGGATGTCTAAGAACTGTTATTTCAAGTTTCTGTTCTCATTTGATTGACCTGCACCTCTGAACTTAGCGTGAACCAGTATAAAGTACTGGCATAAAGATAAGGATGAAGACGATGATGGAAAGACACCTCTGCTCAGACATCTGGCAGAATAAGAAATTTAAATCTTAGAACAGATTTAGTAGAAGAATGGTCTTTTGTGAAAGTTGCAACTTTAAACAATAATGTACAACTTTCAAGTTGCCTTAACACCAAGACAGAACACACTAGGATAGGGATACAACAATACCAGAAATAAAGCAGCCATTATTAAGAATACTTGTAGGATCACACAGTTCTTGATACCAAGTTTGATACCAACTCCGACTCTGCTCCTCTTATCAATTAGCTGGAGCAGAGCAATTTCAGTATCTGCACTCGTCACCATCTTCCACATGCAGTTTTTCCAGTGGCTGTGGGCTTCTTTCTTTTTCTTCACCATGTAAAAACAGACTAGCACACCTCAGCTATAGAAGAATTGCTGCCTCTGTACATATGCTGTCTACGGTAACAAAGAAAAGCAAGTACTATTATTGAGACTTTTGTTATTAAATGGTACTATTGTTTCCACTCATCCCGATCAGCTATCAGGCTATCGCTTCTATCATATATCCCCTCCCAGCTAGAAGGTCCTGGGCTTGATTCCATGGCCTGCTGATGCCTTTAATACTTTAAAAAACTGCATTAGCAAGAATTCATGCCAAAAAGAAGAAGCTATTGATTAGCTCTGGTCAGGGAGGAATAAACCAGTGAGTAGGTGGTTTATTTTTAATAAAAGGCAAATATTGGCTTCATCTGTTGCAAGGCAATATATTGAATTGGCCTCCGCCTACGTCAGCGCAGGACAAATATTTGCCTTCACAACTCTAAAGATGCTGAAAAGACTGATATATGAGCAGAGGTGTCTTTACTTTTTTTGTGCCATCACCATGGTGACCACATCACTCTATCGCAGGTGTATGCTCACAGTGATTAAACTCTAAGTTGGTTTAACATTCACAGTCAACATCAGCTTACAGGTAACACTGTGTATATCATTAGACACAGACCCCATGGAGATGAACAGGGCCCTTTGGATGTTGGCCACTGAGCTGAGATAAGTTGTATTGTATTATATGGAGACAGTTTTATTCATTTCTGAGATCAAATTCTCTCCATACTGTACAAATCAATTTCTCTAAAACCACTCCTCCTGTTTTTGCATGTCTGATCATAATTATACCAAATTATATCTAATATTTGTGTGCCTCCTTCTAAACAGATTTTTCCAACCACAAACACACAGACACACACATATAGTCACCCATAATGTGATAATAAGTGTTTCTTTCCCCACATGGTAGACAGATAACTGGAAGCTAACAAGGGGCATGTGGGGAGCTGACAAACACACATGGACACACACACACATAGACAGGAAAACGGGGGAATAAAGAAGCATATAATAGAAAGAAGTAACAGGGAGTGAAACGAAGGAGAAAGTGCTAAATTTGGAGCTTAAAAATTAAGAATGAGTGAGAAAAAGAAGGAAAGAGAGGGCAGTAGAGGGAGCAAAGAAAGAAAGTGAAGGAAGTTAGGAGCGAGAAGAGATGGAGAGGAATTCAGCCTGGAGCATTAATGCAAACGTCCCCGCATTTATCCTTAATGAACCACACTGCAGCTCTTTCAGTTGAACCCTATCGCTGTGGTTGTATGGCACTGTCCAAGTTGAAAATGTATTGTGCATTCATAAGGGCCCCACTGAAACTTAATCTCCTATTGGATTCTCATCCACTACAAACCTACTGCTGGTGCTAAAACACAAGCATGCCTCCCACCAAGAGCTGGAATATTCAAAGGGGGAAAAATAAGATAATAAATAAGAAGTTTTAAAGTTCCAGGTGTGGATTTTTCTAAGGTGAACACACCAAAAGTTTGTAGATATAGACTGTTGTTTGCTCCAGGCTCTGGGAAGAGAAACCCCTGTCTGGTACACACACACAAACACACACACTCATATGTAGTAGCAGGAGTCTTAGCAAAACAAAACAAAAAAGTATTGATGTTAGACATGTGCATTACTGATGGGCATGCCTTTCTATTACTACCAAACTTTTATCTGTCGTAGAAAAGATGTGAAATGTGTGCTTCAATAAAAAGTGTCAGTCCCACTTGAGTTTAAGATGTATGAAATTTAAACAAATTAAAATCCAGAAGTGAAATATTTAAAGAACCTTATTTTGCTCAGAATCACTGTAGCAAATGATCAAATAACTAAAGATCAAAGCTGATGACCCAGCAATTTTTAGTGTTCACAACTTTCAACAACTACCTCAAAAACTTTTCAACAGATGATCGAAACTTTGAAGTAAAAATTTATCATTCATAAAGTAGTGGACTTATATACAGTGGGGCAAAAAAGTATTTAGTCAGCCACCGATTGTGCAAGTTCCCCCACTTAAAATGATGACAGAGGTCAGTAATTTGCACCAGAGGTACACTTCAACTGTGAGAGACAGAATGTGAAAAAAAAAAATCCATGAATTCACATGGTAGGATTTGTAAAGAATTTATTCGTAAATTAGGGTGGAAAATAAGTATTTGGTCACCTCAAACAAGGAAAATCTCTGGCTCTCACAGACCTGTAACGTCTTCTGTAAGAAGCTTTTCTGTCCCCCACTCGTTACCTGTATGAATGGCACCTGTTTGAACTCATCATCTGTATAAAAAGACACCTGTCCACAGCCTCAAACAGTCAGACTCCAAACGCCGCCATGGCCAAGACCAAAGAGCTTTCGAAGGACACCAGGAAAAGTATTGTAGACCTGCACCAGACTGGGAAGAGTGAATCTACAATAGGCAAGCAGCTTGGTGTGAAAAAATCAACTGTGGGAGCAATCATCAGAAAATGGAAGACATACAAGACCACTGATAATCTCCCTCGATCTGGGGCTCCACGCAAGATCTCATCCCGTGGGGTCAAAATGATCATGAGAACGGTGAGCAAAGATCCCAGAACCACACGGGGGGACCTGGTGAATGACCTGCAGAGAGCTGGGACCAAAGTAACAAAGGTCACCATCAGTAACACACTACAACGGCAGGGAATCAAATCCCGCAGTGCCAGACGTGTTCCGCTGCTGAAGCCAGTGCATGTCCAGGCCCGTCTGAAGTTTGCCAGAGAGCACATGGATGATACAGCAGAGGATTGGGAGAATGTCATGTGGTCAGATGAAACCAAAGTAGAACTTTTTGGTATAAACTCAACTCGTCGTGTTTGGAGGAAGAAGAATACTGAGTTGCATCCCAAGAACACCATACCTACTGTGAAGCATGGGGGTGGAAACATCATGCTATGGGGCTGTTTTTCTGCCAAGGGGACAGGACGACTGATCCGTGTTAAGGACAGAATGAATGGGGCCATGTATCGTGAGATTTTGAGCCAAAACCTCCTTCCATCAGTGAGAACTTTGAAGATGAAACGAGGCTGGGTCTTCCAACATGACAATGATCCAAAACACACCGCCCGGGCAACAAAGGAGTGGCTCCGTAAGAAGCATTTGAAAGTCCTGGAGTGGCCTAGCCAGTCTCCAGACCTCAACCCCATAGAAAATCTGTGGCGGGAGTTGAAAGCCCCAAAACATCACTGCTCTCGAGAAGATCTGCATGGAGGAATGGGCCAAAATACCAGCTACTGTGTGTGCAAACCTGGTAAAGACCTATAGTAAACGTTTGACCTCTGTTATTGCCAACAAAGGTTATGTTACAAAGTATTGAGTTGTATTTTTGTTATTGACCAAATACTTATTTTCCACCCTAATTTCCGAATAAATTCTTTACAAATCCTACCATGTGGATTCATGGATTTTTTTTTTTTTCACATTCTGTCTCTCACAGTTGAAGTGTACCTCTGGTGCAAATTACTGACCTCTGTCATCATTTTAAGTGGGGGAACTTGCACAATCGGTGGCTGACTAAATACTTTTTTGCCCCACTGTATTTTAACCAGTTTCTACACTGAACACATAAATGCTGGTTTGCCTTGTATACAGTGTAGCCGGCAGTTTAGCATCTCTCAGATACAACAGTAGTCATTGCTATCTCTTCATCAGCACAGATTTCTTTTTCTGAATGGAAAACCCTTCCTGCTCAGCACCTTGCTGTTCTTTCTCCCATTATTTCCAAAAACAGGCAGCAATCTTTACTGGAATATAAACCAAACACTCCAACAATTTTTATATGGATCCAAATAAAACCAAATATGTACATAACAAAAAAGCAAAGCAAGTTCAGTGCATTAAATATCCTATATATTTCTTAACGATTGGCGGCAGCCAGTAGTATTCGTATATTAAAATCCTGAAATAAACAATTCCTCTCATTCCTAAACACATCTTGCATGTTATGGCCCCTGCTAAGTGAAACTGAAAAGAACATACACATACAAGTCCTCTATATCAGGTACTGTATTTGAACCAAAACACCCTTTGTCACACCCCATACCCTTACCCTCACCTTTATGAGAGCATCTGAGCTGGAACCACACAAGGACAAAATGACAAAGCTGAGGAGAATATGAAGTACCACTATGTGTGAAAATTGTCCATTTTCAAAGCTCCAATTCTGAAGACAAAGTGATGCATGTGGGTAGGGAATGCATTTTTTTCTAATACTGATCAAGACAGACAGGAGGAAATAAGCTGGGAAATCCTTTCCAATAGATGGAGAGTTCAGCAGAGCAGGTCTCAGTAATGTCTTTTGTTATCTAAGCCTGATACGAAAGACTTTTTACTTCCACGAGGCTGCCACATTCACATGTTATCAAAGTAAAATAATCTGTTTTGTATTCCTGTTCATCTTTTTTCACTATTATTTATTTTGTTTTTCGATAGCCACCACCAGTTTACCTGAAAACAGCTTGACAGCTTGCTTGTCAGATGACAGAATGATCATGTTTTTTTGCTGTCAGTGTAGCATTTTCATCTAATGTGTTACTGATATTTGGAGGTAAACCAACTGGCACTGATGAGAGTTAAAGTCATCTTTAAAAGATTTTATGTCTTTGGTAAGTTCTTTGTCTCTTTCACAGCTTCCTTTGGTGGAACAAAATATAACAATAAAATAAATAAAATATAAATATAATAATATAATATAATTTGACAAATTCCCCCTATGTTACTTTGTGTTTATATTGTACTTATATTTATGTTACAGTCAATGCAGATTGCAGTGGATGGCTTGCTAAAGTTACTGCTAATTTTAACCCTGTATATAATGATGGGTATTATTCTTTGTGCCTTTATTTTTGTAGCTCACTTTTTACACGTCTTAATCCATCAGAAAGGGTGGTTGTAGGAGGTAGGGCAGGTCATCTGCTAATTAGAAGGTTGGTGGTTCGATCCTTGGATCTACATGCCAAATATCCTTGGGCAGGATACTAAACCCAAGATGCTCTGCACGAGTGTGTGACTAATAGCTAGTAGTGATGGGATTTCTGGCTCTTTTTAGAGAATCGGCTCACTAAAAAGAGCCGGCTCTTTCGGCTCCCAACCGGCTCTTCAGGTTGTTTTGTTGCTTCAATTAATTTATTATTAACAATATAAAAAAAATTATGGACGAAAGGAATTACTAATGTGAAAAAAATGTGGTTTTATATATATATGTGTAGCTGTTGCTGTTCTGAGAGTCTATTGTGCAAGTGGTGTGATATGCCCATGTAGAAAGGACGGCACTGCAACGCTGGACTTGCCCTTACTCTGGGCTCCCTCTTTATTCTGGCAACTGGTACAAAGAAAACAGCACACAGTCTTCATTAACAATCTGCAAAGCAACTGCAACATTCAGTTCACCAGCTTGGGAGTTTTTTTCCTTGCTGAGGCATGCGCTGTGCAGCAATTTGGAACCTTAACAGTTGCAGTTGCTGTGTTTGTCCACCAGGTGGCTCCAACTATTCACAAAGCACATCAAGTTTGAGGAAATTCATTAAGCTATTTTCTAACTCTGTTACATCCACCCCCGCAGAATTTCACTCAAAATTAAAGATGCACAACCCACAGCATCCACCAAAATCAACAAAACAAAAGAGAAACCCAAAAGAAAACAGACCCGACATGGTTATATAGACACACCAACTCAAGAAGTATCCCCAAAAGGATGAAGCAGAGTGAGCGGCGCCAACTCACTACCAGCTCCTGGATGCAGGATGCCGTCTACACCCCACACAAACCATGCCCCACAGAAAAAGAAATGTCCCCGCATCGGGACCGAAGTTCAAACATGGTGGTGCAATGGAAAACCAGAATGGAACAAAGAATACACCAAACTGGAAACCACAATGTAGAAAATAAAAAAAACTTACTGAAAAGCCTGACGTAATGACTTAGAGACTTTGCCAATCATCTGACTTGCATCATTAACAACCTCTTGAGTGGACATTACATGGAGCAACCGATTGACTGGTTTGACAATGCGTCCAAAACGAGATCTGACTGGTTGTACATCGCCAGGACCAGAGTGGGTGGAAGGCGTGAGTTGTCTGTTCCCTCCCTGAGTGATAGTCGAGGGGGCCGATAAGCAGTCTCGTTCAGAGGTCACTGAACCGGCTTGATGGTGCAAATCACTCACACTCTCAGGCTCATCAGCCATGCTCAAAACATGACCAGAGGGCTCAGCGCCCTCACAGCTGTCCGAACGTGCAGCCGACAATTTGTCAACCCATTGCCGAGTTCTGTTCACAGAATCCCCACTCTCTGAGAAAGACAGCAATCCCGTCGCATCCATGGCATCGCCAGATCCAGCTTCAGAAGAAGACTGAAAGGTGCGATCTGCGTGACTGTCCACGTCCACAGGCAAGAAGTTAACAAGCATCAACAGGTTACGGTGCACAACCCTCTCCTGTCCAGTGATAGGATTCTTGATCACATATGTGTGAGTAGCAGGTTTCACACCAACGACAGTGTATATGGTGGACTCCCACCTGTCTGCTGTTTTTCGCTTCCCTCTCTCACGTCTGTTGGAAACCAGGACTCTATCACCCGTAGCGATCAAGTTCCCCTTCACACGGCGGTTATAGAGCTCAGCCTGACGTCTCTGTTCTTTGTCAACATGTCCTTGAGCAATAGCCATTGCCTCTTGAAGATCCTTTGTCAGGGACACCACGTAGCTATCATAACAACCGATTTCAGGATCTTTCAGTATGTTTTTGAACAGCACATCAACTGGAAGACGGGGGACCCTACCAAACATGAGATAGAAAGGAGCGTAACCTGTTGTCTCATGCACAGTACAGTTATACATGAATGTCAGGGTCTGGAGGCGCCGGGGCCAGTCGTGTTTCGCATCAGGAGGGAGGGCACGAATCATGTTGCCCAGTGTCCTGTTAAAACGTTCCACACTACCGTTGCCCATTGGATGGTACGGCGTCGTCCGAGACTTCTTCACACCAGCAACCCTGAGCAATTCGGCAACCAGCTGACTTTCGAATGATGCGCCCTGGTCAGAATGGACCCTCTCTGGGAATCCATAAATGCAGAAATACTTGTCCCAGAGTTGCTTCGCAACCTGTTTAGCAGACTGATCTCGGCAAGGGAAGGCCTGGGCCATCCTAGTAAAATGGTCTGTCACTACCAGCACATCAACAGGTTTCTTGTTAGAATCCTCCGCAGTCCAAAAATCAATGCACACAATTTCCAAAGGTGCAGATGTCTTGATACTCTCCAGGGGTGCCCTCCCCTCAGGATCAGCTGCCTTACCAATGACACACCGCTGGCATTGTCGCACATAATCCTTCACATCTCTGTCAAGGTGCGGCCAAAAGAACCTCTGGCGGGCCAGACACAAGCTCCTAAACTGCCCCTGGTGGCCAGCATTGTCATGTGTGCCCTGGAGGACCTCGGGTTTAAGGGCATCAGGAACAACAAATTGGTATCTCTTCTTCTTGGAGACCTGATCCCTAGATACTCTGTAAAGGACACCATTACACATCGTCAGTTTGTCCCAGTGTTTAAGGTACCTAATGACCATGGCACACTCACTGGATCTTTCCCTCCGGGAAGGTCGACGGCCACGTTCCACAAAGTACAGCACTCTGGAGAGGACAGGATCCCTCAACTGCCCCTCACGAAGCTCACCCTCAGAGAACACAGGTTGAGCATCTGTTGCAGGGAGAAGTAGCTGTGGAAGCTGTTGGAGGATGTCAACAGCACGCGTTCTGGCACCCGACTCCCAAAGGGTATGTGTCTCAAAGATGGCAGAGACCTCTTCTTTAGTCAAGGACTGGTTCTTAGCATGCACCGACACATTAGGCTCCTCCTCGACCTGGCCATCGAAGAGATGTCGACTGGAGTTCGACTGTCGAAATGCCTCCTGTACTGAGCCAACAGAGATGGGAAGAGCTTCTCCAACTAGGTTGCTATAGGGACAGCAGAGCAACCTCTCTCCGACAGCCAACTTCACAAACGGTCGACGGCTTAGTGCATCTGCGACAATGTTCTTAGAACCAGGGACATATTTGATATCAAACTCGTAAGATGCCAGCTTCGCCACCCACCGCTGCTCACAGGCGTCCAGATGAGGTTTAGTCATAATGTGTGTAAGTGGATTATTATCAGTCCACACCGTGAAGGCATGTCCCTTGAGCCAGTGGCTGAACTTGTCACACACAGACCATTTCAACGCAAGGAATTCAAGGCGATGAGCAGGGTACTTACGCTGGGCACGGGAAAGGGATTTACTGGCAAATGCAACTGGTCTAGCCACAAAATCACCTTCCTGAACTTGTGAAAGAACTGCTCCCAGCCCATCCAAGGAGGCGTCGGTGGACAAGACAAAAGGGCGAGCAAAGTCAGGATGGGCCAAAACTACTGAGGACACCAAAGCAGCCTTCAGATCCTCAAATGACTGTTGATGATCATGTGTCCAGTCAGTAGGTGTCAGCTTCCGAGATTGCATAGCACGGCTCACACGTGCCCGCCCCTTGCGCTTCTGCTTCTGGCCAGACAGAAGGTCAAAGAGGGGCCTTGCCAAGGCAGAGCAATTGGGCACAAAATGCTGGTAATAGTTCACCATCCCCAGAAATGATCTGACACGGGACTGTGACGGGGTGATCCCATCAGGCTCCATTAGGTCCGCAATGGTCATATTGCTGACAGCCTCGACCTTAGCAGGATCTGTGGACACACCAGACTCATTAATGATGTGCCCGAGGAATTTCACCGTCCTCCTGAGAAGCCAGCACTTCTTTGGGGCCAATTTCAGGTTGTGTTGGCGAAGTCGGCTGAAAACCATTTCCAATCTCTCCAAAGCCAACTGCTCAGATGGTGCAAAGACCAACAGGTCATCAAGGTAGCACAGCAGGCTGAGGAAATTTTGATCGCCAAAAATGCAGGTCATCATTCTCATGAAGCTGGCTGGGCTGTTGCACAAACCCTGAGGGAGGCGGTTATACTCGTACAAACCCATGGGTGTTGTGAATGCAGAGTATTTGCGATCCTCCTCATGTAGCGGCATGTTATAGAAGCCAGAAGTCAAGTCCATCGTGCTAAAAAACGCATTGCCACCAAGGGCTGCCAAGCAATCAGCTTGATGTGGCAGGGGATGAGCGTCCTTTAGCGTCCGCCTGTTGAGCCATCGAAAATCGGTGCACACTCGCAAGTCGCCATTTCTCTTCCACACAAGGACAAGAGGTGAGGCAAACTCGCTAGTAGACTTCCTGATTATGTCTCTCTCCTCCATCTCGTTAAGAACCTGGCGGAGCTTGTGGTATTCGGCAGGAGGCACACGCCTGTAGGGGAGACGAAATGGCCTGTCATCTGTCAGTCGAATCCTGTGTACAAAGCCCTTAGCCTCACCACAGTCCAGATGATGGTGAGAAAAGACATCTTGATAATTGACCACAAGGTCAGCCAACTTTTCTTGCCAGTCCGATGACACATCACAGGATTTCAGGTCCAGGTCACCCAGGCCAACACGGTCCAGCCTCTCCTGTACAGTACCAACATCCACTGTGGGTACAGATGTCCCAGTGGGCTCTGTACGAGTAGACTGTTGACTGAGCTCTGGAACCTCCATATCCTCCAATGCAAGGCAGGTGTAGACATCAGCAAGCTTGGCATTCCTCCGCAGAATAACAGGGTTGTCTGTGACATTAAGGAGCTTGAGTGGGACCCACCTGTCTCCCCAGAGAGGAGTCACCACTCTAGCGACCATGATGCCCCTGGGTGCAGAGCGAGAGGTGGTTGGCTCAGTAACTACAGTAGAGCCGGGAGATATCTTAACATCTTTCGGAAGTTTCCCCCATACAAGAAACTCACTGTTACCTGGCAGGGTGACAGCCCTGTTGCACCTGACTGTGCCCACTTTGTCTGGTATCTCAGTACCAGACCAGCGTTCCAGGCCAGCAAGCAGAGAGAGGAACTGTTCAAGTTCCTGATGCCCTGAACGCGACATCGAAACTGCCTCCCAGTAGCTTGCATCTTTCTTGAACTGACGGATTAAATGTCTGATGACATTCGAGCCAACTATTAAGTCATCTTGTTGATTCTCAACAACAAAGGTTGGAACCAAGATACGACACCCATACACTTCCATGTCAAGCTCCACCACTGATTTAGGCTTCACTCGTACACCACCACAGCCAACAAAAACAACAGTGGGTGCCCCCTGATTTCTCAAATCAATAGCACCAGCAGCAGCAAGCCTCTGCAGCGCTACTTCACTCAAAGAACAGGCCATTGAACCACTATCCAACATAGCACCAAGGGATGACTTGCCTCGGATTGTAACAGGAGTGTAGAACAGGCTGTCACTGCTGCTGATTCTCTGTGTGTCCTGAAAAATAACTCTCTCAGACTTGTCTAAGTCCTTTACATTGTCATACAGTTCTGCTGCATCATGTGTGTGGGAGTGTTCTTCATGACCTGTACAGCCTCCCTCAAAGCACAGGTCGTCTAGTTTCCCTGGGCATTGTCACCCGTAGAGGCCCCATTGGCACACGAGCGACGTGTGTGACCGGGCTGAAAGCATGTGAAACAGAGTCGGGCAAAGCGGCAATGGGACTGTGTAGTGTGGTCCTCCTTATTACAGACCTGACAGCTCCTGCCATTGAACAAAGGGGCCCGATTCTGTACTCGTCTGCCACCCTGCCGTGAGGGGGAATGTCCATCCCCAGCCTTCGCTTTATTCAACAGCTCCCTGAGCATCGACATCATCTCACCAAGCACAGCATTGTCGCTGGGCTGCTGACTGTGGGGGAACTGCTGCTCAGGAGCAGGGAGGGCAGACTGCTTCTGGTAATGCAGGGGAATAGTCTGGCATCTATTCTGAGTTGAGGTCGTCGGATTCCGTTCCCCATCCTGTGACAATAGAGGAGGGACAGTGGGACAGCTTGGAGCAAGAAACATCTGCTGCGTCTGGGACAAGAGAGGAGAGGGTGAGACAGAGGGTCCTACCCCAGGTGACGGGGGTGACGTAGGAAGCGCGTCAACACCAGAAGACTTCCTGTCATCGTTATTCAAGAGCAACACGCGTGTCATCACGAATTAGCGCTGCTGCATGGGCCTCAACCACGCGCACTCTCACAGAAGACACCCTCTCGCGCCGATACTCATCTATCCTCTCCTGAATCTCCTTGCACGTCCACTCATGTATCTGTTTGTACTTAAACACAGATGCGAGCTCAGGATCTGGGCAGTGTTTCACAAACATTTTAGCGATCTCACCACCAATGTCCTCCATTCGCCTGCCTTGACGCTTCAAACCTTCCTCAGCCATATCAGCAGCCTTGTTGAGGCGTATCCAGTAATCAACAGGATTCTCCCTGTGAGAAGGCAGAGTTGAGTAGAAGTCCTGCAGGGGTAGGCAAGAGGAAGTGCTGCTGAAGTACCTTATCAGCATGTTGAATATGACATCAGGGGCGCAGGAAGTAATAAGCGCAGGATCACTTCTCAAGCCTATCTTAACTACATCCCTGGCCTTCCCCATTAGCCTCCCCATCACCTCCTCTGTCTGCAACGACACATCAAGACTCTGCTTCCTGATGTATGATTTCATCAACTCAACCCATTCAGTCACTGTGTACTTGTCTGTACCATCACCCCTGAAAATGACAGGTTCCCTGTCGGATTTTACAATAACACTGAATTGAGTGTTTTCACTAGGTGTATTCGTATCGCCACCTGAATGTGAAGTCTGGTTATGTGAGTGAGCATTATTTCGGTCGACATCACCAACAGCTCCACTAGACATAAGTCTGGCCGCAATAGATTCACCTATCTGTGAACCAAGTTGAAAGATCATGTCACTAAACTGGTTTAATGTGTCATTCCCATCACCGGGAGTGGAGTGACGTGCTTCGCCCCGCAAAAATTGCCCCACGGGAGACTCATCCGGATCTAAATCCGACCCAAAGGCTCCAACCCTCCCAGGCAACACAGGTGAAGCTCCCTCATCCCTCCCAACTGACCCATGTGACAGTAAATGAGCACGTGCTGCACCTCTACCCCGCCCAACAGAGGAGAGAACATTTTCACATATATCACTCAGCTGGAATTTGCTTGCCATATTAGCATATAAACAGAAAAAAAAAGGAAAAGCAAGAAAAACAAACCAAAACAAAACGTAGACAATAACAAATATTCAGAGTTGCAGGTGTCAGCACAAGCAGTCCGGAGAGAGTCCCATCAAATCAAAGAACAAACAGTCCAGTACCTCAACGTAATTCACAGTCCAAGACGAGCAAAGGATGAATCTTTAAGCACAATACACTGCAACCTGGGTTGGAGATCTGCATCAAGTTGATCTCAAATCACAGAGTCACGGCACCAATGTAGCTGTTGCTGTTCTGAGAGTCTATTGTGCAAGTGGTGTGATATGCCCATGTAGAAAGGACGGCACTGCAACGCTGGACTTGCCCTTACTCTGGGCTCCCTCTTTATTCTGGCAACTGGTACAAAGAAAACAGCACACAGTCTTCATTAACAATCTGCAAAGCAACTGCAACATTCAGTTCACCAGCTTGGGAGTTTTTTTCCTTGCTGAGGCATGCGCTGTGCAGCAATTTGGAACCTTAACAGTTGCAGTTGCTGTGTTTGTCCACCAGGTGGCTCCAACTATTCACAAAGCACATCAAGTTTGAGGAAATTCATTAAGCTATTTTCTAACTCTGTTACATATGCTTATATATAAATATATACGGTGGCCCATAGAGACAAAGCACATACAAACTCCAAAACACATTTCTAGCATTAACTGAACTGCCAAAACAGAGCTACCTAGATCACTTAAATTACACAATTGAAAGCATATGTGTATTGTTTCTGTATTTATACACAAACACCCATATATATTAAAATAATTATAAACAAATGTTAATTTACCTGTTACTACCACACATCACTTCCTGGCTTATGTAGCCACTAGGTAAAAAAAAGCTCAACACATAGCAACCTGGAGCACTTCTGTTGTGTTTTGTACGTGTTTTGGAGTTTGTACGTGCTTCGGAAATTGTACGTGCTATGGAGTTTGTACGTATTTTGGAGTTTGTACGTGCTTCGGAAGTTGTACGTGCTTCGGAGTTTGTACGTCCTTCGGAAGTTGTACGTGCTATGGAGCTTGTACGTGTTTTGGAGTTTTTACGTGTTTTGGAGTTTTTACGTTTTTTGGAGTTTTTACGTGCTTCTGGGTTTGTACGTGCTTTCTCTCTAGGGGCCACCATAAATATACTTTTATTTATTCACTCCCATAAAATATAATAAATAAATCATATAATACAAAAACCAACTAGTCACAGTTCAACTTTTAACTATATAAATGTTCAGCTTTTTCCTTTTAAACAAATTTAAAGTGAAACAACACAAAACACTGCAAACCACAACACAATTAAATATAAATATGAAAAAATATGAAAACAAAAAGAAGATGCATGAATAAACTGCATTAGTGAGATAGCTTTTTCTAGCTATCTCACTAATAGCTAGAAAAAGTGCTTGTGTGGTTGGGTGTGAATTAGGGTTGCCAACCGTCCCTTAAAAAACAGAATCGTCCCGTATTTAGAAACAAAAGCACACGTCCCGTATTGAGCTAATAAGGGACGCACTTTGTCCCGTAATACAGTGAGAATCAAAAGTAGTCTATAACTTTTAATGGAATTAACGCTTTGTTGGGAAACATAATTCCCAGCCCCTCTCCTGCTTTGTGACCAATGAGCTGACAGCACACTTATGACAATTCGAGGATGACAAGTCAGATTACCGCTTATCTCATTGGTCGAGGAAAGGTCGCATACGGAGAAAATACCGGAAGACAACAGATGACCACAACAAGAAGCATGGCCAACAGGGAAACAAACGCCGACACTGCAGTGCAAGTCTCGGACGTCAGTACACCTAATGCTGGGCTTACACTGTGCGATTTTTGGCCCATTTTGAGCCGATTTTTGAGTCGTGCGACCGATTTGGTGATCGGCCCACTTTTGGCCTTTATCGTGCATCGTGTAGTATACGTGGGGTAACGAGAAGCGATTAACACCTCGAGCAGTATGGGCTCAAAATGTGGTCATAAATATTTTGTACTTGTAAAAAAGATTTGTTTGTGTAAAAAAGATTTGTGTGTGGACTTAGAAAAAAAACCCCTGCAAGTTACAAGTACGGATTTTTGACCCTATTTTTCTTCCCTTCATCTGATTGGTCAATGTCATGTCAATCACAAATGTAACAATCCAATCAGAGAACAGATGGGTTTGGCTGTCGGAGGGGCGCTGTTTTGAACTGCAGGTCCTTGAAGGGTGATACCGTTTGAAGCTGGAGGATCGCTATATAAATATCCGATAGCAGCTAGGTCCCCTAACTTTCAGTAGCTGTTGAAAGGATAAAGTTGTGGTATATCAGTGGTTAGAAATAACATTATTACTTTAGGATTAGTTTAACACAAAGTCAGGGCTGACCCAGGACCATTGCTGTGAGTCACAGTGCGCAGCATAAAAGTCCTTTCACATCGGATGCAGGATACGCTGCTAATGCTAACTGCTAACTAAAAGCAAAGGATCCAGAATTTGTTACGCTGGCTGCTGGGCTCTGTGGGTTTTTGCAGCAGCTCTACCTGTACTAGATGCACCTGCTCCTTGTCTTTTCTATCTCTGACTTTATGTCCTCTACAAGAGTTTGTTTTTTTTGCTAGTTCTTCAAATGTTCAATAAAAACATGTATGCTAATTCATAACGAAGAAAGCTTTGTAATGAAGACTGTCATTTCCAAAACACTGCCCGCCCCCACCCCGCGGTCCGCAGCGCTGTTGAAAAGGCTGTGGAAGTCCCTGTATTAAACACGTAGACCTGTGACACAAAAATCACCAAACTCGGACGACCACAGACTGTTTTCCTTCGTGGTGATGAAGGAAAACGCTGGGTTGGCATGTAAAAGGGCATTTATTCCCTTCAAAGACCTGCAGTTAAAAAAAAAAGCGCCCCTCGACAGCCAAACCCATCTGTTCTCTGATTGGATTGTTACATTTGTGATTGACATGACATTGACCAATCAGTCTGTGGTCATCCGAGTTAGCATTAGCAGCGTATCCTGCATCCGATGTGAAAGGACTTTTATGCTGCGCACTGTGACTCACAGCAATGGTCCTGGGTCAGCCCTGACTTTGTGTTAAACTAATCCTAAAGTAATAATGTTATTTCTAACCACTGATATACCACAACTTTATCCTTTCAACAGCTACTGAAAGTTAGGGGACCTAGCTGCTATCGGATATTTATATAGCGATCCTCCAGCTTCAAACGGTATCACCCTTCAAGGACCTGCAGTTCAAAACAGCGCCCCTCCGACAGCCAAACCCATCTGTTCTCTGATTGGATTGTTACATTTGTGATTGACATGACATTGACCAATCAGATGAAGGGAAGAAAAATAGGGTCAAAAATCCGTACTTGTAACTTGCAGGGTTTTTTTTTCTAAGTCCACACACAAATCTTTTTTACACATACAAATCTTTTTTACGCACACACAAATTCTTTTTACACACACAAAACTTTTTTACACACACACAAATCTTTTTTACGCACACACAAATCTTTTTTACACATACAAATCTTTTTTACACACACAAATCTTTTTTACGCACACACAAATCTTTTTTACACATACAAATCTTTTTACACATACAAATCTTTTTTACGCACACAAATCTTTTTTACGCACACACAAATCTTTTTACACACACAAAACTTTTTTACACACACACAAATCTTTTTTACGCACACACAAATCTTTTTTACACATACAAATCTTTTTTACACATACAAATCTTTTTTACACACACAAATCTTTTTTACGCACACACAAATTCTTTTTACACATACAAATCTTTTTTACGCACACAAATCTTTTTTACGCACACACAAATCTTTTTTACACATACAAATCTTTTTTACAAGTACAAAATATTTATGACCACATTTTGAGCCCATACTGCTCGAGGTGTTAATCGCTTCTCGTTACCCCACGTATACTACACGATGCACGATGAAGGCCAAAAGTGGGCCGATCACCAAATCGGTCGCACGACTCAAAAATCGGCTCAAAATGGGCCAAAAATCGCACAGTGTAAGCCCAGCATTAGAGCAGCAATGTTTGTTCCCCTCAGAGAAAGAAAAATAGGCTGCAAAAGTACAGGGAGGAATGGGAAAAGGAAAACACCTGGCTGGAAAAGTGCACGATAACATCTATAAAGCGCACTGCACTGTGTGCCGGCGCACTTTTTCCATAGGCATGCTTCTAGTGGTGGGCACATGAAGAACATGAGGGGCGTGAAAGCTCGGGCAACCCTTAACCAATTTTTTGTCCACCAGGCCACGGGAAAAGCAGATATGGTATGTAAACACTGGTTTGTTTGTTTTTAACCCTCTGGTTAAGGTTAATATGGGCATGTGCAGTGAATATCAGCGCTATGTGGCCAGAAGTGTGATAATATAATTTATTTTGTGTAATAAACAACTGCAAGGATAGATGATTACAACAAATAGATGACTAATACATAAAAGTAATACATAGATGAATAATGATGATGAGTTAAGATGCGTAATCATGGGAACAAGTGGGTTTACAAACAGGAGCAGCTGATTAGCATTAGAAAAGCTGAAATAATACCTCAACTGAAGCCAATTGTACTAAATGCACTATATGTGCACTGTTACAAGAATGATTTTGTTCTATTGTTTTCTATTAATTTATATAATTTTAAGTTAAGCAGGACAGAGTTCTTTTAAAGAAAGATTTACTTATATTCTCAAAAGTTAAGCATGACAGGCTTCTGTTTAAGAAAGAGACCTGTTTTACTGTGTTAATGTTATTTTGAGCTAAAAATAAATGGCTAAATGATCATTTGTTTCCCATATGGTCATATCACAAAGAATATGCATCTGCTTAAATCAAATTCAAGTCAAATGGTTAAAAAATAATTTCACACACAAAAAAAAGAGCTACCACACTGGGAAGGGTGAAGACAACTGGGTTGCCCGGCCCTGGCCACAAGGTGTTCCTTATTTATTTTTCAGGGAGTTGGCAACCCTAGTGAGAATGGATGAATGAAGTTTAATGAAGATGCGGAGTGTGTATATATATATATATATATATATATATATATATATATACAGCTGGATAGCGTAGTGGTTAGACTACACGCCTTTGGAACAGAGGATCGCAAGTTCGATTCCTGCCTGGGGCGTCTGTATCCAGTAAGGGTCCTAAGGCTAGACCCCCTATGCTAAGCAAGCCTACCGCAGACATGAGCGAGACAGATAAATATGAAGGCATGCCGGCTCGGACGTCGCCCGGATCAACAAGGTCCGCGTCAGGTGTTGAGGAACCAGGGCACCCTGACGAAAAGTGGGCTACTGGAACAAGAAGGCATCGGTGGGCAAGGGACGAAAACAGGGCGTTGTTGGAATGCTACTACGCAAGTAACCCCGGCGGAAGGGGCTACATGAATAGGATGAGGGACCTATGGATTCTTCGATACCCAACATCCACAATGACGGCGAAACAACTAGTAGCTCAGTGTTCCAACATTCGAAAGAAGGGACTGCTCTCACAGCTAGAGATTGACGAGGTACAACACAAATGCTACGGCAAGGAGGAGTCAGGACGCCAGGTCAGGGGGGAGATATCATCACCCCCACCCGAGATTGGGTACATAGCCCCAAGTGTGATAGGAGAAGGATCGTTGAGTGCGAGAGGAACTGACCTGAAAAATAGGATCATGGCCAAGCTTGAAACCTGGATCCCCCGTAGCCGGTTACCAAGATTACGTGAAGTACCCTCAGAAGGTCTGCTAGATGATGTTAATGCAGCACTACGGGCAATACCTACAACCACGATTACCGACACTAACAAGCTGATCTACAATACGGCAGCAGTGATCAGTGAGATGCTTGGCTACAAGTTGAACAGCCACAAGGGGCAGTACCCTCCATGGAGAAGGAGGCTAGAGGGCAAGATCAAAGTAGCACGGAGAGAGGTTAGCCAACTAACGGAGTTGCAGAAAGGTGCGACGAATAAGGTGCCTAAGAAATACAGCAAGCTGTCCATACCTGAGGCCTTGGAAACTGCCAAGCAAAGACTCACAGCCTTGGCCAGCCGCTTGAGGAGGTACACCAGAGAGATAGAAGGCAGGAGAATAAACCAGCTGTTCTCCACAGAACCAGCAAAGGTGTACTCTCAGTGGCAAGGGAACAGAACAGCACCACCAAGGCTGGAGACGGAGCAATACTGGAAGAGCATATGGGAGAAGGATGCAACCCATAACGGCAATGCTCAGTGGCTAGAGGATCTGAGGGCAGACCACAGCGACCTCCCTGAACAGGGTCCAGTAACCATCACAGTGGCAGATATCCAAGAAAGGGTCTCCAGTATGAAGAGTTGGACAGCACCAGGGCCCGACATGGTTCACGCTTACTGGCTGAAGAAGCTGACTGCACTCCACGAGCGTCTGGCAGCACAAATGAACCAGATGCTAGTTAACGAGAGACACCCGGAATGGCTAACTGAAGGCCGGACGGTCCTGATCCCCAAGGACCCCAAGAAGGGACCGGTCCCCTCCAACTACCGACCAATAACCTGCCTCAGTACTACATGGAAGCTCCTGTCAGGCATCATATCGGCTAAGATGAACAGGCACATGGGTCAATACATGAGCGGGACACAGAAAGGAATTGGCAAGAATACCAGAGGCGCAAAACACCAGCTACTGGTAGACAGAACAATCAGCCGAGACTGCAAGACCAGACTGACCAACCTGTGCACTGCCTGGATTGATTACAAGAAGGCCTATGACTCAATGCCCCACAGCTGGATACTGGAATGCCTAGAATTGTACAAGATCAATGGGACCCTAAGAGCCTTCATCAGGAACTCAATGGGGATGTGGCGTACAACACTAGAGGCCAACTCCAAGCCCATAGCACAAGTCACCATCAAGTGCGGGATCTACCAAGGAGATGCTCTGTCCCCACTGCTGTTCTGCATAGGCCTGAACCCCCTCAGTGAGATCATTAACAAGACTGGCTACGGATACCGACTACGGAACGGAGCAGTTGTCAGCCACCTCCTGTACATGGATGACATCAAGCTGTATGCCAAGAGTGAACGAGACATCGATTCACTGATCCACACTACCAGGCTATACAGCAATGACATTGGAATGTCGTTCGGACTGGAGAAGTGTAGTCGGATGGTAACAAAGAGAGGGAAGGTAGTCAGAACTGAGGGGATTGAACTACCAGAAGGCAACATTGCAGACATAGAGGACAGTTACAAGTACTTGGGGATCCCGCAGGCGAATGGGAACCATGAAGAGGCCGCTAGAAAAGCTGCAACCACCAAGTACCTGCAGAGGGTCAGGCAAGTCCTGAGGAGTCAGCTGAATGGTAAGAACAAGATCCGGGCCATCAACACGTACGCCCTGCCCGTGATCAGGTACCCTGCTGGGGTAATAGGCTGGCCAAAGGAGGAGATAGAAGCCACTGACATAAAGACAAGAAAGCTCCTTACCATGCATGGAGGGTTTCACCCCAAGTCCAGCACCCTGAGGCTGTACGCTAAGCGGAAGGAAGGGGGCCGGGGACTGGTGAGTGTCAGCACCACAGTCCAGGATGAGACAACGAACATCCAAGAATACATTGGGAAGATGGCCCCAACTGACCGAGTGCTCAGTGAATACCTCAGGCAGCAGAAACCCAAGAAAGAGGAGGGAGACGAGGAACCAGCATGGAAGGACAGGCCCCTGCACGGTATGTACCACCGGCAGATAGAGGAGGTGGCTGATATCCAGAAATCCTACCAGTGGCTGGACAAAGCTGGACTGAAAGACAGCACAGAGGCACTAATCATGGCAGCACAAGAACAAGCTCTGAGCACAAGATCCATAGAGGCTGGGGTCTATCACACCAGGCAAGACCCCAGGTGCAGGCTGTGTAAAGATGCCCCAGAGACAATCCAGCACATAACAGCAGGGTGCAAGATGCTAGCAGGCAAGGCATACATGGAACGCCATAACCAAGTGGCTGGCATAGTGTACAGGAACATCTGTGCCGAGTATAACCTGGAAGTCCCGAGGTCAAAATGGGAGATGCCCCCAAGGGTGGTGGAGAATGACCGAGCTAAGATCCTGTGGGACTTCCAGATACAGACGGACAAAATGGTGGTGGCTAACCAACCGGACATAGTGGTGGTAGACAAACAGAAGAAGACGGCCGTAGTGATCGATGTAGCGGTTCCGAATGACAGCAATATCAGGAAGAAGGAACACGAGAAGCTGGAGAAATACCAAGGGCTCAGAGAAGAGCTCGAGAGGATGTGGAGGGTGAAGGTAACGGTGGTCCCCGTGGTAATCGGAGCACTAGGTGCGGTGACTCCCAAGATAGGCGAGTGGCTCCAGCAGATCCCGGGAACAACATCGGAGATCTCTGTCCAGAAGAGCGCAGTCCTGGGAACAGCTAAGATACTGCGCAGGACCCTCAAGCTCCCAGGCCTCTGGTAGAGGACCCGAGCTTGAAGGATAAACCGCCCGCAGGGGCGTGCTGGGTGTTTTATATATATATATATATATATATATATATATATATATATCTTAAGTGGGAAATACTAAAGGCTTTAGGAAATCCATATTCAGGGGCTGAATGCATTCCACATTGATTCGTTGATGCTTTCAAAAAGTTATGTTTTTTGACAAAGTAAACATAAACACATTTTGTATTTTAATTATATATATATATATATATATATATATATATATATATATATATATATATATATATATATATATATACATATCTTAAGTGGGAAATACTAAAGGCTTTAGGAAATCCATATTCAAGGGCTGAATGCATTCCACATTGATCGTTGATACTTTCAAAAAGTTATGTTTTTTGACAAAGTAAACATAAACACATTTTGTATTTTAATTATTTTAATTTAAGTTTGATTTTTATGACAAGCCCAAAGACTCCCCAGCCCTCTTTATAAATCCCGTATGAAAATAGATCTGATCCCAAGTGTTCAGCGCTGACATTGAGCTCTCCTATATCTTTGACATGGAGCCATATCTTACTCCTCACTTGCTGAGGGTGTCATGGCAAGTAAAGCCTGGCAAATTTATCAATTTATATTCAGTGCCACTTCAAATCCGAAGAAGAGTAGTCCCAGAGAAAAAGATCCGTTTTCCAGTTCTAGACCTTGGCTTTCATCACGTCTCTCCACCCCTCTCTGTCTCGCTCCCTTTCTCTTTCACTGTGGGTTGCTTTTCTATCCCTCTTTGCACAGACCTGAGAGAAGGTATGCGGAAAAAAAAACTGTGAAAGAGAAGCTGGAAGATAGCAAAAGTGTGCAGAGATGAGAGGTTGTGAATGAAGCGATGAGAGAATGTAAACATGGATATGTCTGAGAGAGGGTAAAACCAGAGGCATAATAAGATATTTTGGATGTATATAAATAGAAATCACTGTAAAAGCACAGCAAGAGATCTACCAAGAGAAGACGGTAGATGCAGTATACAGTTCCTGATTTTACACTCAAAGCCAAAACAAAACTCATGGATTATTTACATGGTAGATGCTACTAGTTGGTATTGCTTATATAAAATATTCCTTGCAAATCAAGTTTTACTCTGGATACTGTTGCACATGTCCTGTGCGGAGTAGTTATTAATTTAGTTATTTTAGGTTGCTATTATTTTAGTTTTCATTCACTGTACATAATAAAATGCTAAATTGCTTCAATATGCTGTGACTAATCCTGTCCTGGTCTCCTGTAGAGTCAGGGCCCACTAGTCTAGTCAGACTTCTCCATGCTTTGAAAAATGATGCTAAATAAGTAGCTAGCACAGCATTTTAGGTCACATACACTCCATTTTGAGCGCAAGAGAACGAAATTACTAAATTCTTAAACTTGAAAAGAAAGAAAGAAAAAACATTTTTAAATAAGGGGAAAATATATTCTCTAAACATTTAATGAACTGATCTGATTTGCACCAATCATTAGTCTTAGCTATTTGATTAAGGTTAAGGAACTGCTATTGCCATGCTTACAAAAAGGAGGAAGACGTGCTAGCTAATCACAAAATTGTGTCATCCATACACACTCTGTTTCTGCCTTAGAACCTGTCATTATTCCTCCAGCCTGTCAAAGGTTCTGTCACTTGAACATAAACAGATGTCACTGTGGGGCATTTGATAAAATGATTGATGCTATTGTTCTCCTTCCAAGGGTAAAGCTTATGCAAGGTTGAGGTGTGAGGGCTCGGGTGATGGATGGATGTGTACTGTCTATGTATTTCCCCATGGGGATCAATAAAGTATCCATTATTATTATTATTGTGCTTTTGTGTCTTAGCGTTTGCAGGAGCAAGTAATGGACTTTCTTGTTTTTATATTTGTCTCGCATGTGTGCCTTAGACAAATGAACACAAATCGATAAAAGATCAGTTTCAGGGATGTAGGGATGTTGCGTTAAATGCAAATAAAAACAAAATGCAAATATACAAAGAATCAGTGTATCAAAAACTAAAGGAGAAATTGCATCGATTTCCTCTTTTTTAAAAAAATATGTGCTCAACTTGAAATTGACAACAGTAACATGGTGCTGTTGCAGAATCAATACATGCCTGTGGTGTAAATTGCTGTAGTGCAATGGCCCATTAACTCAGCAGGATAGGATGTGGTGCTGGTAATGTTAGAGGTGTGAGTAAGTTCACTGTTTCTCTTATGCTTTTCCTTTCTAGTCTGCATTGAAAAAATCTCCAGGTGATGACTAACTTATGTTCCTGATATGTGTTAACAGACCTTTCTGCATTTAATCATACTTGTTATTAATCTCTGGCTCTCTTCCACAGCATGTATTTTGTCCTGTCTCCTTCTCTTTCCCCAACCGGTCGTAGCAGATAACCGCCCCTTCCTGAGCCTGGTTTTGCTGGAGGTTTCTTCCTGTTAAAAGGGAGTTTTTCATTCCCACTGTCGCTAAAGTGCTCGCTCATAGGGGGTCATATGATTGTTGGGTTTTTCTCTCTATGTACTATTGTAGGGTCTAGAGGCAACTATTGTTGTCATTTGGTGCTATACAAATAAAACTGAATTGAATTGAATACTGGCACAACGTTTACTTTGAAACTGCTTTATTTGAACCATGACAGAATGTCTCGATGGGACATTAAACCAACAGCCATTCAAAATCTTAATGCCTGATGGGAGAAATCCCAGTTTTTTCAGATGAGGACTTTTAAGAGCACTATCTAAAAGAATGCATTGCTTTTCAATATGAGACAGATCTGGATTACATTTTGGACAGTTTAGCAAATTGGCTTTTTTTTTTTTTTAATCCAGAGCTTTGCCACTGTAATACCTGGAGAAGGTGGCTAGGTAAGACATGGTGACTTGATAATAGAATGACGTCCCTCTTTATGTCATTTAGGATTAATGGTAGCTTTACAAATACAAAGTCATCAATTCCATATTCAATAATGCCTCTCTATTATTGAACATGGAAGCTAGAGTTTGAATTGTGGCTAGGCTGTTTTTCACTTCACACTAGCCCATCTTAAATCAGCAACTATGCTGCTGAATCTTGTTTATGGGGGATTTTTTTCTTTTTTGTTTGTATTTTAGATTTTTAACTTATACTGTATTTACTCATAACAAAGTTTACTTTTTTCCACCAGCATCCAAAACAGTAATATTGTCTAAAACCAATATTCTGGGTGGTAACAGATTTACTGGGTTTTGAAAACTGGTCCTGAAAACCACCAAACCTGAATATCTTCCATGCATAAAAGCTTATTTGCATGTTTCAGTTAAAGTCATACTTTAGTTTTAACACAAGTCCTTCTAAATGAATCCACTGTGACATGCATTGGTGTGCAAAATGGGAAAGCAAGGATGCAAAGTCAAAATACATGTCAGCTTCTTGACACAAAAAATGTGAAAAACATGCCAGTCCCAGTCTGAAATATAAAAATCCCACCAAAAATGTGACGGATATAGTTAATGAATAATGTACACGCCAGAGGACAAGGGATTAAAATTAGCTGCAGCTGAGTTTCTGCACGTTACTTCAACACTTGCATTTCCCTTTGAAGTTCATGGATTTATTCTACATGTTCTGTAAGAAGTGTGGTTTGACGTGAAGTGCCGAGAATAATCTTCAAAAAGACTATGAGACACAACAAACACTTGCACGCAAACACACAATTTTACAGCAGAGACAAGATATTTGTTGATGCGGGTAAGTTTTCCTTTTATTGTGTACGTATCACCCTGTGCCACTGTCTTATTATTCCACAGTAAATCTCAGCATTACATCATAAGCATGTACATCCACACGCATGCAAGAAAGGGACAATGGGATGTAACACCTGCCCCTCCTCCACCTCCTGCATAAATCAACCATTTCTGCCTCCTCTTGCTTATCATTCTTCACACATGCACATACGAGTGCATTCATTGCTCGTGGTCAATCAATCTGGAGCTTCTACTTCATGCTGTCATCTGCAGTTAGCGAGGAAGAGTAGGAAAGGAGGGGGAGGAAAGTCAGGAATGGATATCAAAGGAAATATAGTGGAAGAAGAAAATAGGAAGACGGCAACTCTGATATATTGTATCATTGTGGTGTTAATATTCGGGATAGTGCTGGTGTATGTCCATCTCCATCCATCCATCCATCCATCCATCCATCCATCCATCCATCCAGACAGACAGACAGACAGACAGACAGACAGACAGACAGACAGACAGACAGACAGACAGACAGATAGATAGATAGATAGATAGATAGATAGATAGATAGATAGATAGATAGATAGATAGAGGAAGAATAACATCATATAGCAGTGGTGAAAAGGTGAAAAGTGATAAAGTATTTAAAAGTAATTGATATAATTAAATTAAAGATAGAAATAGCTATTACATTTGAGAATTGCTAAATGTAGGAAACTATTCTCTGATGGAGAATACATGAATTTTAATTCTTGGTGTAAATGAGGTCTTAAAGCCCCTTTGGCACATTTTGCTTTTCACTGCCTTGAAAAACTTGAAAAAAAATCTGCTAAAGGTTTTCAAAGCTGCTCAGTTTGTAAGTTAATTACTATTTATTACTGAAAAGTTCCAAAAATGCGAGAAAGTCAAGTTAGTTCATTTGAACAGCAAATATGTTGGCCAAAGTCGTACAGAGGAAGTATCTGAAACATATTTAAAAATAATAGTAATACATTTTATTTAAAAAAAAACCCCCAATGCAAATATAAGTTAAAACCAATGCATGCACTTTCTTAATTACTTATCCAACTCAGGTAATGGAAGTTGGAGCCTATCCCTGGCCAAATTCCCAGTTCATTGCACAGACAAAGAGACAGGATGCAAACACTTAATCTGACTGTGATTTAGAATCTCAGTCATTTAGAATGACCAGCTAAACTAACATGCATGTCTTTGGATTGTGAAAGTGAGTAGCTACAGGAAACAAACTCCACACAGACCCCAGCAGGCCAGTGGATTTCTTTTGTGAGGTGACAGAGCTGCAGTCATTCTTAAATTATTTATAAAAGCTAAAAACAAGAATATTAAAAGCAAATAAAAAATAAAAGAAACAGTTAAAATAACACAGATGGTTATAAAACTAGCAATAAATTGGATAAGTGGAAGAAAAATGTATGTATGTATAGATGGATAGTAGTTATAAATTGACGGATGGCAGAGTTTGAATGATGTCTCAAGATTCAGACAGGCATGATGCCAAAAAACAGCCAAATTATTTTCTCTTCTAGTTTAACTAGAAACAGCAGACTTACAGGGTGATGCAACGAAGATAAAAAGGAGAGGAAAAATTTACTTCCAAGTACAAACAATCAAAAAAGAGAAAAAAAAAAAAATAAGTAAAAAAAAAAAAAAGACTGTGGAAAAGGTCAAAAATGTAATTCGGGAGGGGACATTATAAAAGGATTGGTGGCAAGCACATTTATTTTTAGATACCTCGTTGAAACAACTAGGCCAGTTGAAATACTATGTCAGAGCTGATAAGCTTTCTTTTTGGCAGCAATTGTCATAGTGCTGATTCATAAAATACTTCTCAAATGAAAAATGGCTGTATCAATAATACAGCGACTAACAAACGGCAAAAAAAAAATGCTGATTTTTGAATGTCTTCCTCTTGTTTTGTCTTCCCTTCAGTGCGCTTATATTCTGTGTTCTCTGCTCTTACGGTCTCTTCAGTCTACTTCAGCTGCATTGAAATATTAAGCGAGCCCCATTAAACTCCAGAGTACAGCAGAAACACACCACTCTAAAATTCAGAGACAAGCAGAGCATACAAGCCTGCAAAAGCAGCATAACAGAAAGCTCAGAGCCCAGACTCCCTCCAGGGTGAGCCAGCAGATAGCAGTATGAGTCAATGGATCTGGCTCACTGCCTATTGATCCAAATTGGTGGATCGAGGTCAGGTCAATCCATTTAGGCCCAGCAACTGAGGGGCTGACAGCAGCAGTGCTGATCCTCTTGGGCCTCTGCTGCACAAGAGACCAGCTGGACAGAGCATGCGGGTCAATAGCTACGATCAATGCTAGGTTAAAGATGATCACAGCTAATGTTATGCTATAATCTGAATAGACTGTGGAAATGTGATTCATCATGCTCTGCAGGGACCTGTAGCAGTAACACTTTGGATGAAATGTGAGACTGAACAACCAGACTGAATAGCAGCGCAAAACCAAAGAGGGGCTCATCAATCAAGGTCAGTGTAGAGACAGCGGCTGGATTAAGTTGCTGTGTGTTTAACAGATGCTGAATTTTAAATATATTTCAGAAAAAAGGGAGGAAGCAATAGAATGTAATCTTCATGGTCTTTTATTAGTTTATCTTCTACTTACTTCATGTTTCTTCATATTTAATTCCACTCAGAAAGAAAGTCTTACTTTGTATCCTGAGATATATGCAGGCTGAAAATAAAACAGAACACAGCACCTGGTGGGTTATAAGAGTCCGCTTAGCCTCAAATGCTGCCTGTTTCTCACACGTGTTTGATACTGGGTTTTACTTCAAAACGCCTACATGAACTGTGGCATTCTTCCATGTGCATACTTTCAAGTATAATCCAATACTCTTTCTCTGTGGCACCAGATGATGTAAAGTATTCTTTCTCATTCAAAGTGACGTGCTACTCGCCTCTTTGACTGAGTTTCAGACCCTAGCCTTTTCTAAGGACTGAAAGGAATCGTGTAGAATATGAAATTGAACACTGCTGCGATACGATGGTGTGGGTGGACCAAAGGTCTGTAGTGGAATTTAGAGTCGATAACCCTCCAACAAGCATTAGCATTAGCTTCTGCGCATTGGCTAACCTTGCCTCCGACTGTCCTCGGTTCACATCATGCACTTCAGGCTGCTTATCAGCTTGTGCGCAGGTCTCAGATCTGCGTCTGGGCAGAGGATAAAGGAAAAACTGCTCTATGTTACACCTAACATGGCTGTTGGGAAAGAGGGGAGACGTGGGAAGAGGAAATAACAAGGTAAGGTCTGGTTATCACGGAGCTATGCTGTGGTTTGGCCAGGATAGCGTTCTGCAGAGTAACACACACATTTTTGGTTAAATAGTGTCAGCGGTTCACTTTGCACATCTTATTTTTGTGTTAAGAAACAGCAGAACCTTCAGTTTTTGCCACTTTGTCACAGCTCCGCTCTGCTGACAGCAACATTAGTATGGGAGCCATTTGCACAAGAGACTAGCTTAACTTTCTATTTCCAAGTCTTTTCACGTTGCCACTTTCTCAGAGAGAGGATGGACAAACAGTTGGTTAAAACCCCAGAGGCTGAGAGCAAAGTGCACCATCAAAGTATGTCTGTAAACCTACTGCATTATTGATGATTAATTACACAGAACGCAGCCAGGGTGGGCACGTCATGGCTGTCATAACTGAAGTGTCAGCAGTTCTTAACCCTCTCGAGGCAGGCGTTGCCTATTTGCAACAGTTAAAAACTAACAACCTGATTACCCCACATGCATATTTTATGAGTTTTTTTTACTCAGAAGTACCACTGCAGGACTTGGTTGTGCATTAGCAACAAAAAGTTTAATTTGAGCCTGAGAGGGTTAAATTGTGCTGAAATAGGGAAAGTAACATGAATGACAAAAGGCTTTTAAAATAGAAGAGGGCTTTAAAAAAAATCTGTGGATAAACATTCTGGTCACTGGACTTGGATTTATTGTAGGGGTTGTCTGACTGTCAAACTATTGCTTATATGAACTTACTTGTCAGTTTTTGCTCTGTCATTTGTTATAATCTACATGGCAGTGAGACCAAAAACTCAATAAGAAATTGTTTACTGAGTAACTTTTGCACAGTCGGCACAATCCAACTTGTTTTTGCACTGAGAGGGAACAGACATTACCCTTTTCTAATCCCGCTGAACATTCAATGGCATAAACATTGGACTAATGTATCTAATATCTAAGCTATTAATATGCATTGGGCTGAGTTGAATCCCCTTACAAGGTTTTTGTCCAGATATAATCAACCTTTTAACTTCTCAAATAGATTTGAGGCACACAAAAACTCCTCTCACGCTTCCACATCCACAGCTTTAGGGCATTTTACATTACATTGCTGTTCAACAGCTTTTACCAGCATTTTGTTCATAATTTCTATGAAGTCCACTCCTCTTTAATAACACTCTACAAAGAAGCCAGTGATCCAGTTACTAAGATTTCTTTTTTTCTTATGAAAAGCAGAGTTGACACCCAGCAATATACTGTAGACAGACAACCAGACAGCTATTTCATGTTCAGTAAGAGCAAAGGAAGGCATGGTCTATCTGAAATTACAAATTGTTCCTCATCACAGATGTATCATCTGAACATAATGCGTCCACATCTGAATATCTTGATATTCTCTTTGAAGCTCTTTGAACTGCCAATCAGTGAAGTGCTCGCAGTAGTTCTGCAATATCATTTTCTTTTTTCCCTTTTTTTAAACTTATATCTGTGTTTACTCATCTTGATGTCTTTTTCTTCCTTACTTTGTTCTTTCTTAGTCTTTGTTCTTTTCTAGTCTTCTGCTTTCCTCAGTAGGTGACTAAAAGTATTTTCCAAGTCTATTGTCAATTTGTTCTTTGTGTCAGACTAAGAAATTGTCTTGGTTTCTTTTTTTTCTTTTTTTTTTTTGGGGGGGGGGGGGGGGGGGTGTCTATCCAATACTCCGTGTTGCATTTAAAACAACAAATGCAGTTTATCAATGAATGACTGCTTTGGGTTAGCTATTCCAGTAGAAAACATCCCACTGTGGCAATATCTGTACCACAGTGTGTTTAAACTATAAAGTTCAGGCCTTTGGTGACAGACCAGGAATTATTTCTTTCAACAGGGTCAATTTTGGTCAGATTTTCAAATAGTCGTGGTGGGAAATTGCTCTAGGGTGAACACTCCATATCAACTACTGTGGGTTAGAAAACGGCCCAAGAAACATCACTCACACATAAAAGGGGTGATGGAACCAAACAGGGTTTCTGACAAGACTACAGGATGAATCCTCTCTTTGCTGTGGATGGCCTAATGAAGCAATTAAAAGCACAACTCTATAAGTGCATGAAAAAAGTCTACATCAATCATTATATCATATCCCGAACCCCCATGCTGATCTTATAACTTCCTAAAACTTCAAAGACTGATAAAGATTTGCAGCGCTTGCATAAGGGCACCAAAAGGGCCAGTTAAAGCAAAGGAAGATGCCTTAAGCTGGTTTGCTAAGTCCTTATCTCTTCTTTTGACTTATCTCCTCTCTATATAAAGAAATGTTTAAACTCTTTGACCTCCAGACAGATTCTATCACCTGAAGCAATAGTTTTTGCTTCCAGCAGAAGTTCTGTCACTTATTAAGTGAATAATGGTTTATTTCACTTATTTAAATTTGCGAAAGTTTTTGTCTGGGGAGTGAACTCCACTGGAACCTTGCTTATTTCCAACTCACGCTCTGTATTCATCCATTAGGGTCAAATCAAGGTTCAGTATCTTGCCCAAGGATATGTTGGAGGAGGGCACAGAGCTCAAACCTCCAACCTTCAGATTAGTAGACACCCCACACTTCCTCCTGAGCATCATCGTTTAGTGGATGATTTTAACGTGGAATGGTATGATGCAAAGGGGGAAATTTTAATATTATTGTTTCAACGTCACTTTGGACTACTGACTTAATGTTGCTCACATTTTATTATTTACTTAAATGCATCCTCAATTTTAGCAGAACAAATAGTTCAGCAAATAATCAGCTGCAGGCATGACCAGTCCAGCCACTAGAGTACCTTTCTCACTCTTTCAAATACTGTCAAAATAAAACAGCCCACTCTTATGGAGTAGAATACACTTTGCTGTTCATCATCATTGATGCTTGAGGTCAGAACAGAAAATTCTGAGGAGATTCCACACAGACTTTTGGATAACGACACTGGCTCAGGAGGTCGTTTGTCTTAAATACCCTCTGAGCTTGAAGGGATTCTTCCAGGTGATGCCTTGCTTCTCTGAGATTTATTGAGGTGGCAGTTTTATAATCCGCAAACGAATGGTGTTGCAATGATGGTGTGTTTGAAAGCTGCTGTTTTCTGAGTGTAGGTTTTTAAAAAATATTCTTTGTCATCAGGAGGCACGCCATCTCAGCAGGGATCAGATTTAGCTAAGCCATTAATGGACCAGCAAATCACCTTCAGAATACACTGCGGTCTACAGGATTGTATTAATTTGTTCTCCCACCTTGCATGTCGTGTACCTCTCCTGCTCATTATTTGCTAGTTCCTTCATTCTGATTTTCTATATACAAATATGAACTACTTTAGTAGCCCAATTAAATTTTATGTATTTCTATAATTATGGACAAGAAGTTTGACAATTTGAGTCTGTTCAGTTATAAAATGCATAGTCAGTGAAGCAAGAGGGATGGTGACTTTTTAACTCTTTATTGGTTGTATTTCCTTTTTTCTTTATTTTTTCCCAAAATATAAATAAAATTTCTACATAATACTTCAGACTATTGCAGGATTAAATTGGCACCTGTGATTTTACTGGTCCCTACTAAACTATTCATATGCACTTAAACAGATAGGGCACCTAAACAAAACATAAATAAATTGTTCTGTGTGTTCTGTGCCTTTAAATGTCTTCCTTCCTGATTAGGGAGCTGGCAGCTGCTGATTGGTTCCCATGGTCAAGTGGCTGTTTTAAAAACCCTTTCCAGTAGTTGTCCCTCTGCAGTGACTGACAGCAGCAGCAGACCTGTCCTTGGCCTCCAAACCCTCTGTGACATTCGCCCTTTGTGTTTCCCACGAATTGCTACATTTTGTCTATAGTTTGCAGATACGTTTCACTTGTAGAATAGCATCTCCCTTTTTGGAATAAGCTGGTTTTGTTTGTTATGTTGGCCTGTGTTCACCCCGGAGTTAAACCTTTCAGTTTGGTAACAATAAAATCACCCTTAACTTGTAAATTGGGTTCTGGGTATGGCTTTGGGGACCAGGGCGGGCTCACCTTCCTTTTAACCCTTATGTTGCGCTCCTATACCCCAAGACCGGGACGTAACACTTAGTGTGACTTGTCCTGACAATCAGAGATAACTACAAATATTACTATATTTGTCTCTCTATGCACCTCTTTTCTGTCTTCTCTTTCCTCTCACCTTTAACTGCTCACAGCTGTTAGCTACCTGCCCCTGAGCCTTGTTCTGGCAAGGCCTATTCCTGCTAGAAGGGGATTTTTCCTCCCCACTATCAGTAAATCGCTGCTTGTAGAAGATTATCTAACTGTTGAGGGTTTTTCAACTCTAATCGAGCACTCTACAAGCCTCACTTGCCCAACCACACACACATTCATACACATGTTTTTTTTTTGTAATCTGCACAGTGCAGGGGTGTGTGACTAATTTTTCAAAGGGGCCACTTGAGAAACTGGAACTTTTGTGTAGGGCCACACCAGTAAGCTAAATTCAGTTCTGCTCAATATTTTATCCCCCTATAAACTGCTACTGGTAAGAGCAGATTAGTAGTTATAATTAAGCAATGGAAATGTGAGATAGACTTGCTAAAAGCACCAACATTTTATCGCCATTTAATCAGTATTCCTAAAAACACAAGTGAACAAAATGTTAATGTGAACCTGACTTTAACGCACTTGTTCAAGCTCAAAACAGACTAAGTTCTGTCACTGTGCAAGTTAAAACAGAAAAAACTACAGATGAAATACTTACACTACAAGCCAAATAGCAATAGCAGTTTGCATAAAGTTAAAAGACAGAAATTCTGCAAAAACAATATCTTATGTTGTAATGCTAAGGGCACCAGAGAGGTGATCGAGACTGAAGATATGCGTCTGGATTTGTTGAACTTTATCACTGCGAATTTTTGTCCTTTGTGAGAGAAAAATAAAAATCCAGCAGTGATATTAACTTTAAACTCTGATTTCCTTCAGTGTCCTCGATCTGTCTTATTAAGATTTGCCTGGAGAGAGAATAAGTCTATCAAACACATCATCGAACTGCTGACCATTTTTTTAAATTTTGTGGGAAAACTCAAAGCTGATCATAACTGTTCCATTCCTGGATGTGTAAAGCTTGGTAAAAAGTTCTTGTTGCTTTTGCAGCTTTGCTATCAAAGTCTGTTTCAGCAACATTTTCATGTATGTTTAGTCTCACAATGGTAATAAAAACTGTAATCCTTAAACACCGCAACCTGCTTTCCAGAAAGCAATGACACAGCTTAACCTCTGACCTCAGTAAACAGTCCATGTCGTATTCTGCACTACCAGCATTCTCTTGCACACATGTATGCATGTAAATTTGAAAAGGAAAGAGCAATCACCTTCAAAATAAAAGCAACAAAGCGATTTGTCTGATTCCCTTCATCATCGCATAAAACAGTAAGTGGTCTTAAGGTTATGATTAGCAGCTTAAATGGGACATACATGGTGTATACTTATTTACATCTGAAACCTAATTTTCCGATTTTCTAATTGGCCAGATGTGGCCTGCAGGCCATGCAATGCCCGAGTTGCCCCAGCAGATGCACAGGGGACAACTTCAGGTTTTAAGATCTTGCCCAAGGATACTTCAATATGTACAGTAGTGGAATCATTGATTGAACAACTTACCTTATGACTTGTGGATGGCTCTCTTTACCTCACGAAGCACAGCTGTGATAATCAACAGCTACAGTTGCTGGGCCAATACCACATAAATGTAAAAAAAAGAACGAGAGTTTCCCTCCTGGAGAATTATGACCTGACTGATGTTCATTTTTTTCTATTAAGCGTGTTTCAAGTAGGTCCTTGTTGGGATGTCTGTGAGTGCAGATTGAAAGGTATAGCAATGTGCCCACATTGCTGTGTATACAGGGCAAGAGTCAGAAAACTAATGCTCCTGAAAGCAGACTGGATGAATTATGAAGACAAATCATTCCACTGGTTTAACTACATAAAAAGTGCAAGTGTTATAGTTTTTGACCGAAGACTCTTTGAATAAAACTACACTAAACAGCGAGTGAGTTTGTTTTTAGATAAGGGGGGAAATGCAAAACTATAAATAACAGTATACCCAAGAGTTTTTATGGCAAACATTAAATAAAAAAAACAATAATTTTATCCCGTTTTGTTGTTTGTCGAAAGTGAAAATCGTAACTTACATTACAATTTTTACATATTAACTGGGCAGTCTTTTTTTTTTTTTAATTTAACCTCTATTTATACAGGTCTCTCTTGTAATTGAGACCCAATGTCTCATTCACAAGATAGACCTGTTTCAGACAAACATATTAAAATTACAATAATAATAATTACAAAAATAATTTAAAAAAATACATAAAACAATAAAATAGCAAAATATGTCTAATGTACACAGTCATATTAAAAACAAGTTGCCAGAGATGATTTTGAAGTCTGCAAGTAACATCCTTCTGCAATGTAAAGATGTGCTGGCAGGAATCCAGTTGATAAGTACCTCTAGAAAGAAGCTTTTGGGTTTAAATTTAGTGTTAGCTTATACTTGTAAGTGTAAGCTAATAGTCAACAACAAGGAAATGAACTTCTGCAAACACTTGAGTAGCTGACAGCCCCCTGGAGACGGCAGAAAATTGCTAAGGGATAGTGAGTTGAGCTTCTAGTCTCAAAGTTTATTTACAACTCTAGTGGTGTTGAAACGTGTCAGGGGTCTTTGGGAGCCCTCTTGTACAAAGGGCCTTGAGCGGATATTTAATGGAGCTCTCAATGAAGAGAGGGAAAGAGAGAAAGACAGGATGACATTGTCTCCGTCTGAAGACTCACCTCTTTCTAATTGCCTCAAGTCGTATTGATTACCCAAGACCCCTCACACACCTCTTCTATGTGATCCCTTCACTCTGTGAGAAGGGATCACAGAGCTTACAGACCAGGTTGTTTGCTGTTTTCTGATGTGATTAGCAGTATTGATCAAAGTGTGTGTGTGTGTTTATTTGTGTTTGGGGGCACCTTGCGTGTTTGATCACTCAGTAATTGGATGCTAAAAAGATGGAAGGAAAGAAATCTGCTTAATAATATTCATCTGATGATCATGCATCAAACATCAAACTTTCTCTTGCAACAACACCACATATATACCCACACACACCGTTTCCAGAAACCAGCACTTAAGCTGGGCTTCTATCACCCCCTCGTCAGGCCTGGAGGTGTGTTTAAGCGGCAGTTTGAGCCCCTGCACATTACCAGACATCTTACTGTGACACCACACACTCTTACTGCCAGTCATTCTTATTCCCTCGTCTGTCTTTCTGTCCCTAAGGGAAATGAAGATGACTTCATCCCTGTGCAATTAAATGCTCTCATTCTGTCTGGCCCTCTTCTATTTTGTGTATGTGTGTATGTCTGTGTGTGTGTGTTAGTGAAATGGATGAGATGTCAGATCCTGTGCAGACAGTTGGAGTAAGGACTAGACCAGAAAGTGAGCTAATCTCCTTCCATCCCTTCACTGATTGGAAGAACCCTGGACCCCAGCAATAACGCCCACCAATTAGACAGGCCTCCACAGTTGGCAGTTGTATCTGAGTGTAAGTCACCTACTGGACCTTTTGGCTCTCACTTGAGCTTATTGGAGGTTTGGAAATTCACTTTCTAAGTTCTAAGCTGCCCGTGGACTGAAAAACTGTGTATTGAATACCAAAACAAGATTGGTCTCCATGCAATTTAAACTCATGTACTACATACATAACAGTATGTAGTAAATAAAGTTAGTCATGATTATAATGTGTGTATCATTATATCTCTCAAGTTTTTTGTCTGCTGGGTTTTATTTTATCTATTGAACACAATAATTCTCAGCATCCTAGGTGGATTTCTTCTGTATTTTGAATCATTTTTAAATTTTCTTAATGTATCTGCACTGTACAATGTGTCCCAAAGTCTGATGCTAAACAGTGCATCACATATTGTATAACCAATTCTAAAAATAGACCACCTCGGTCTGAATGGTATATTGGTGTGAAGCAGGTACAGCTTCCATGCAATAAAATGAAATCATAATCACAATCCCTAAAGAATCGCACCACTTTCAGACACAAGGCTCAGTTTACTTCACATGAGAATCACTATGTAGTCTTCTGACGGTCTGAAGGAACAATAAAAATAACTCTAATGATGTCATCAGGGATTCTGCCTGAAAGTACAAACTTACGATTGGAAAGCTTCTGTTTTTGAACTGGGAATATGGAGCTTTATAAGAAAAGAAAGAAGAAAGATCAAATAATAAACAAGGTTTCAACATGGGCTCAAAATGCCATCCATACCACAAGTTGAGTGCTTGGCTTCAGATGGATACCTAGCTCCGGATAGTTTGAGAACATCAGGAAAATGTTTCCCAGTTTCAATGTGTATTTGTGACAATATGATGCGCATCCAATTTAACTAATTATGTAGCCTCCAGATGAAAACAATCAATCCAATGCACACGTATCAAACACACTGATTGAGAGTTATGCTGACAAAGGCAAAATCAATCAAAGTTTCCAGGCTAACCTCACTGATTCAAGGCACATAACTGGACACCACCATGTTTGCTATGCTTGTGCTGTTAGTGCTTCTTGGAGCATTATAACAGACTTATCTGACAAATATCAAAGCCCGCTGTATGATATACACTGTACAAGAAGTTTGTGTTTAAGTCTTGGTGAGAAAAATCTAATTTTATGAGTCTGACACAGACCACTAATAAGCAGATATTTATGTTTTTGCTTTGTGTTGTAAGCTAATAATTTATCACCCCATCCTTTCATCCAAATATGATCCCCTCTGTAAAGGCTCTTTGCTTACATTCAGACAACTGAAGAATTGAGGTTCTAAGGGCATGACTCATACAATATAGGACAAATGTCATAGGCCAACTATGCATAACACCTACATGGGCTGCTCAGCCACAGAAACCCGAGCCATGAAGCTCCCAGTGCACAATTTGTGTGCTGATTATAATACAAGAGGAGGTTTGAAACTATTGTTATGGAGGCATTGTTATTGAGGGCGTTGACTACTTACAGGTGATTATAAAATAAGAGGAAAGAAATTTTACAAAGTGATTGTTGCATAAAATTAGATCCACAGTAGAAAATAGTGAGCTCTTTAAAATGACCCACTGGTTTCCTAGTTATGTGTCTTCATGCTGATGTGCTGAATCTCATTCCAAACATTAGATCACTAGTCAAACTCTGCACAGTGACCTACACCGTGTGTACACACCAAACTAAACCGAAATGAGCACTTCAACTCTACCTGCAAGCTCACAAGCTAGCTAACACAGAATGGCACAAAACAGGTAATTTTATGGTGAAAGTAGACAACTTCAAGAATGCTTTTACAGTCAGTGCTTCTTAACTTAGTGCAAAGAGAGGCCAGTGAATTCATCCACCACTTATATACCTTGCATTTTGAAACCACACAACATAAGAAATATGGAGCCATAAACAGGGAATTTAGTCTTTCAACAAGGTGTAAGCTGATAAGAAGCATGCAGCTTCAACAGGAACAGCAAAAAGTTGTTTCTGTGAGCAAACTCTCAAAGTGATGGAAATGTAAAAAGTTTCATTATAGACTAATTTGTGTGATTTTGTGTCCAGCACATTTAATATCTTTGGGATTAAAATAAACCCATGTCAACAAATTACACTATACTGCTAAAAATATTTGCTTGTCTACCGTCACATGGAACGAGGTCTTCTGGGAAGGCTTTCCACAAGGTTTAGGTGTGTGTTTATGGGGATTTTTGACCATTCTCCCAGAAGTCTATTGTGAGGTTGTGAGGTCAGACACTGATGTTGGACAAGAAGACCTAGCTCGGAGTCTCTCGGAGTCTAATTCATCCCAAAGGTGTTCTGTTAGTCAGGACTGTGCGCAGGCCATTCAAGTTCTTGACTCCAAATTCAGTCATACACGTCCCTATGGGCCTTGCTAGACCTAGCAGTCTGCAAGCCTAGGTGCTTGATTTTATACACCTGTGACATTTATTCAATAATTTGGATGGCTGAGTGATTGCTGAGTGACTGCACAAACATACATATACTATATTTATATATATACGTTATCGTGATCCTAAGTGATTCTTAGTAAAACTTAATCTGACAGCTCTGGATCTTAAATGAATAATTGTTTCAAATGACACATTTTTCACTAGATTTCTCCAATTTCTTACAATCTGGCTGTGCAGGTGTTCATTTAGACCTCCAACTCGTACTATTAACAATGGACAACATAACCGGGGGAAAAAATGCATGCAACTACCGACCTTTTTCTTGTTGGTTGGGCAAATGTAGAAACTTGTCACCACAATGGTTGTTCCTGGCATCAGGTTGAGTTTGGTGTAGGTGGTGCCATAGTCAGAAGACCTAACAAAATTGCAGGCGAAAAACAAGAACAGGTACAAGTTAGTCTGGAAACATTTAAGAGCATTTTTTTCATAGTTTTCCTTTTGCAGTAATCCCATGAGAGGTAGGCAAAGATGCCTGGGAAAGCAGCTGCTTATTCTCTCAAACTGTCCTAAAGGTATTGTATCAGTTCTGTTCACCATATCGCTACTTTGCAGTCTGTGGTCTGAGCCAAGTGACAAATCAGAAACGGCTGGGAAACCTGTCATTGCCACAGTGGTGTAAAAACACCCTTGGGCTAGCGATGAAGTCCTGACCAATCCTTAAATCTGGCAGCTTTAGCAGGAGGTAGGGAGTGCTATGTGCGGTCAAGAGTGATAGTTACAGTAGCTGGATCATTTCTCCAGCCCCGCTCAGACATACCCACAAAGCACAGTGAAAGTGATTGTTTGTGACAGGTTTTGACAAATGATGCAGGTTTCAACTTGACAAAGCTTAAGGGGGCTTAACTCTTTTATGGATAATTAATGTCTTAAATTTCTGTCAGGAAGGAAAAGATAAACAAAACTAATACAGGAGATTTTCCCCTCTACTTTATTATGTAGACAAGGTAAATTAAGGTTTAAGACACTGGTTTGAGTAAACAGAACACAAAACAAGTGTACATCAGACAACTTTCTAGGCTTCAAAAACAATGCAAAGCATACAGGAAGAAAGATGCTACAGCATTTAGCTGGAGGTTGAGGGTTCAACAGGAGGGAGCCTTGAAGAAGAGGACTTGATGAAAGAGAATGATGAGCTAGCACGTCAGCCTGGTTAAGGATGAGAGGATTTACTCCTTTGCGCAGTGGGACATCAACCACTGACAGACACTCACACACACAGTAAGACACATACACCCGAAGCTCTGCCAAGCCATTCAGCAATCAGCTCTCCCAGAGTGCTCTGATACAGCTGGAGAAAATGGAGTGGCATAGCAGGGGTGAGCTATTTCTCTGTGGTGAGCTGGCAAGTGTTTTCATCTTCCTCGTTGGCCCGTGTGCCATATTTAACCCTGGATCACTTGGAGGACATGAACAGATCTCGTGCTGATGGCTGTGCTAGCAGCAGAGCTCTGTGCTTATCACAAAAACCCAGTTGTAGATGGAGTAAAGGCCTGCTAGGCCTGGTGAGCAGAGGTCCTCTCAGAGGGTGGATAATTTGGGTGTAAGTGCAAAAACCACATTAACTAGTCACATTAAGTCCTAATTAGCAAGAAGGATGATGATCAGCACTTTATAAACAGTGCTCGGAGAATCTGTTTAAACCATTTGTTCACGCACATTCATTGCCCTCCTTTAAGGAAGACTCTAGATTCCATTTGTGCCTGTCAACATATGAAAATCTACTTACAAAGAATCAAAAGATGCTGCAGATCCAACTGCTAGGAAGGCATTCAGTAACATTTCCAAGTGCTTTGTATGTGACAGGTAAGAGATAGGTTGTTACCCAGCCTTTAGAGCTGGGTGAAAATATATCTGGTCACTCTTGATATTGAAGCTGAAATGAATGCTAGTGCATAAGAATTGGAATGTTATTCTTGTATTTCTGCAGGAGTGAAAACTCGGTCCCACAAGATTTCCTATGCTCTGTTGATAAACACATTAGCAAAATGTGTTGTGTTGTGTCTTTCTATAAAGACACAACACATTTTGCAACTCATTTAGACTGATGCTTCTTCTGTAAGAGATCTGTAAGAGATCTGTACTTCTGTTAGAGATCTGCAGAAATCCCCTTAGCTGCTGAACATTTGATAAGGATAACTTTAAAAACCTAAAATTGTCTCCTTAAAATGACATTACAATGCATCTACACTTTTTGCCAAGAGCACTTTGATTCAGTTCAATTCAGGTATATTTATATAGCACCAATGAGGGAAGCTTATCTGTTTACATACCACAAATCATAGCAAAAAATAATGTAAATCATAAAAAAAAATCAGCTTCATTTGGATAATCACCTTCTCCACAATAAGAGGAGAATACATCAACTCTATTACTGTACTGGGTATTACTTCTCCATTTAACACAGAGGCCTCCAAAACCTCCTTATTACACATTTATAGTGCTTCATTAGCCAGGGTGTAATGAAAGGCCAGAGCTGGGGTGGGCATTCTGCCCAGAAATACAACTCAACATATGGACCTTGACTGTCCCTTGTCCCCTAGCTTTTTTGTCCTCAATACCCTGTTTTGCCCAGCATCTGTTACAATGAACTTTTTTCTTTCCATATATCTTCCATCTGATGTTAAAGATTAAAGGTATGGACTAATTTTTGTCAAATGCTCAAATTACATGTGTTTATTAATTTAACATAAACACACGTCAAATGATCCAAGGAGTACAGCTCTCTCTAGCTGGAGTGCACTGACAAATCCTCCAATCACAATGAAACATTAAGACATTCTTATGAATTATGACGTATAAACAGGTATATTTCACCTAGGTTTACATTCACAGATACCCTGAGCCAGTTAGGTTAGGGTACTGCATTTGAACTGGCTGCACCTCTAAGCAGTTATTTAAGAAGTTATTGAAATTCTGAAAGTCTAACAACAGGCCATAGAAACTATACATATAGAATCATAAGTAAAATATCACAAAAGTGCTTCAAAGTTTGGCTATTTTTAGTGCCAAAACAAAAAAGTAAGAAAAGGCAACTTAAAAACAAAAAAACTAATCTGAGGAGTCATGAGGCAAAGATATGTCACTTAGGCTACATTCACACTGCAGGCGAAAGCGCATCAAATCCGATTTTTTTGACCCTATGCGACCCATATCCGATCATGGTATGACAGTGTGAACGGCACAAATCTGATATTTTCAAATCCAATCTGGGTCACTTTCGTATTTGGTACTGAATCCGATACATATCCGATGTTTCAGAAAGCGACTGCTGTGTGAATGGTCATGTTGCATTAAATCCATCTTTTACGTCACTGACACAAGACAGACGCCAATTATCAGCGCCGGAGAAGCACCCGATAGGACATCGCGAACGCTTCCTGGCCATCCGGTGAAAGTGCTGGGAAGACAACGTTGGAGAAGTGTTAACATTTTATTTGTACTGTATAACCTGCAGATTCTGACAGAAATCTGCAGCTATACTTTGAAGCACCGCTCCTCTCTAAAACAGCAATAAGGATAATTATTAGGTTATTTACATTATTATGTAATAACTTAAAGCAAAAATTGGGAAACGTGAAGTCCGAAGTCTTTATATTAAGGGCCATCAGTCAAACAATATTGTTTGCTCTGGGTCTAAACAGAGCGTGTTGTGTGTGACATCTTCTTTTGCGCATGCGGGCCGCTTTGAGCGTTCACACTGGAGCGCGTTTGCGGTCGCATTTTATTTGTAGTGTGAACGAGCAGACAAAAAGATCGGATTTGATCAAAATATCGGAATTGAGCATTAAGACCTGCAGTGTGAACGTAGCCTTATAAAGCTAATATAGAGGTTGGGTAGGGGTTAGAGTGTAAAGTCAGCTGTCTCAGCACCTTACATGCTGAGAATAATGATGTTGAGTTAATAGGAGAGCTCATTTTATACTGTCTACCACCAAGACCTCTGGATTAATAGACTAGTAGAGAGCTATTGTAGATTAATGAGGAATAATTACTTTTAAACAGAGTAGGAAGCTGATGAGAAGAGATATGGACGAGGACAGGGAGCAGGAGAGGGGAGAAGAGTTGAATGAGAAAATGAAAAAAGTTTAATCTGTGGTACTCAGTGTAGCCCTCAGTCCTGGCAATTTAATATTAACAGAAAAGTAGGATATCAAGGCACACGCTGACACAAAATAGTCATTAATATTACCCTTATGTTATTTCATGTCCAAGTCTTCATGTCAAACAGCATAACTGTGAGAAAACATTCATTTTTGATATGCAGTACAAAGGCTTAAACAAGTTGCCGCAGACACAAGACAATTGGTAGAAGGCAAATAGCTGAAATAATAACAGCAGAAAAACGGAAACTACTATAAAACAAGAGTGGAATATTAAAAAAAAAGCCAAGAGGGGAGAGAAGGGAAATGTCTGCGAGAATGAATGTGACAGTGACAGACACTACGGGTGAAATTGTATTTTCCTTGATCTGCTTGAGAAAACAGAGAAATGTGGAAGCACTTTAGGGTGGCGACAGGTGCTGATTCAGATTTAATGTCCTAATATGTCAAGGTTGCTCCCAGCGCTTGACATCTCAGGAAAGAAAAATTGAGTGTGTCAAGAAAATGTCTGATGCAATGGAATACCAAAATATAGAGAGCACAGGAGAATGGATATAAGGAAATGGATTCATGATAAATCCATCTAAAGATCTTCAAAGTGTTAGCTGGTGAGGCGTTATGATGAATATGCGACAGAAGGAAATGCATCCTTCAAGGCTTTTCTCTTCTGAATTCACATGCATTTGGCGAAACATCTGCTGTCTAAGAAGAACTAAGCTAATAAATAGCTTCAAACAAAGCTAACGAAGAACAGAGCAGTGGGTTGGTGTATTAAAGGTTAGCTATAGACATATACAGTAGTTGGCTGAGTCTCATCATGCTGTTCAGTGTCTGATTTCTGCTAAGACAGACAGATACCGTCAGTCTGAATCAGGTCTGGAAAGCCTGATGGCCAGACTGTTAGGGCTGATGACACTCATCACTGATTGGCTGACATACAGATTTCCCAGAGAGGCTAACTGAGGGCAACGTCCTCTGACAAGAGGATAGGATTGAGCTGGATCTTAGTTTAGTATAGAATATGTCACAGTTTCAAGTCTTACACCACAGAAACACAAGAAAAACTCTGCAGTGCATTATGCAGTTGCTCTGTTGACAAATCTGATGAAGTATGAGGATAAATTTGCTTCCTTACCAGAGTATCACTAACTGACGCTATCAACTGCATCCTACTGTATGAGAATTTGTGCCAAATTTAATCTAGAGCAGGTTAAAGTTTGGGTCATGAGCGATCATTGTGATCGTAAGCGTTGCTATTTTTCTTTTTGAAAGAGTAGAGAATTCATGCGAGATGGGAGCTTTTGATTTATCGCACTAAAGGTAATTGCCATGAGTGGTGTCAAAGAATACAGCAGAGAGCGAGTCACCATTAGTGTTAAAACTGATTTACTGGTTTAAAGTAAGCCATCAAATACCAATGGGCAGATTGAGCTTTCAACAAGTGCAATCACATTTTATGCTTTCAGATGATAAATGGAAAAATTACTGTTTCATGACACAGCTTTATGGACGATAAAAGTAAGATGTATGAACAAGAAACGTAGTGGTGGAAGTCGGGGTTGGGGTTGTCAGCGTCACACATGGACAGGTCAGTAGTGTTATCGCCCATTCTACTTTAAAAAGGAACCGTCTACTCGACTGTCATTTGTCTGTTTATTTTCGCTTCTTTTTGCAGCAGTAGAATGGCTGAGGATGATAAAGCTCAGGGAGTCTCAGGTGTACCCTGGACAAAGGTTTTATGGCCATCTGCTATGGCCTGATTGTGTCAAAGCCTTGGTTTATTGACTGCAGAATAGACTGTAGAATGAAATAGCACGTCTTTCAGAGATCTACTCCGCTCAGATATACAGAAAATAGAGAAATTGAGTAGAGAAGTTGTGCTGTGGCAAAACTTTACATGTATAAAAGAATGGATTTTTTAAAAATATTTGTCTTTGAGTGTTTTTGGTGAGCTGCAAAGTCAGACAAATGCAATTTAACACTCAGTCTTTTGGTGTTACAGCTACCAGAAAGCCGGGGAAAGTGTGAACCTGTTTTGACAGGGAAAGCAAAAAGACAACTGGTCTTGTTATGACAGTGGCAGACGTGTCAACCAGACTGGCCACAAATCATAAAATCATAAAATGACAAGTTGAACTGTCTACAGAAAGGTGTTAACAGACACATAAAAACCCTAAAAGATCAATCAATCTTTAAACCGCAGGCTTTTAAGATGGTGGTATTATGTTAAAAGCATCTGCTTGACGTTGCTGTATTTGCTACTTATACACTAATTTTTAACCTTCTTCTAATTTCCTACTTCTAAAAAGTGAGATTATTGTACTCATTGTAAAAAATCTTAGAAAAATGGTGATCAACCAAATATTTATTTGCTGAAATGCTAGTCTATGCATGTATTACTTATAGTTTAGACTGCTGTAATTCATTGTTATTATGTTTTTCTAAAAATTTCTTTAAAAAGCCCTTAGCTGGTCCAGAAGGATGTAGCAAGAGTACAGGGACTAGAAAGATATTTACTTTTCTCCAGTGGCTACCTATTAAATCCAAAATTAGATTTAAAACCCTTCACCTCTCATAAAATGTCTTGAATAATGTGATGGCTGCACTTACAGCCACACAGTGGTAATATCACCATGTTAGTGTAGAGGCTTATAAGTAATATTGCATTCACATTTCTTTCTTTAAATATAGGAATTTATTTACAGGACAATAAATAACTGGTTTTGGTTTAGAATTCATTCACATATCCACATAACGCTGCATTCTAAAATAAGTGTGCACATTTTAGTTTACACTGTTATGTATGATTAATCTTTTGTTTTCTGAGTTACCTTAGTTGCAGCTGTTCCAGTCCCTTGATTAAGGAGCCAAGAGGTGGAAAAGGGGCGGAGCGAGCTTTAAAGGAAGGCTACAAATTGGTTCACGCCATAACTCGGGACCATGGGGGGGAATTGAAGTTCATTATGTTTGGTTTAGTTAGGTTTTGTGTGTTTTACCCCTTTTCCTGTTTTTGTGGGCTGATCAGCCACTATTTAAGTTTCTCCTTTGTCTCGTTAAGTTAGGTCAGTTTGTTTGAGTTATCAGTTGTGTTGTCAACTTTGAGTAGAGTTTTGTTAGTTTGACCTCTTTTATGGGCCCAAGATTTTGATTCTTTTTGCATGAGTTAACCAATTATGTTTTTTGGGTTAAATAAAAAAATCATTTTTTGGACTTTAACCTGTGCCTAAGTTTCCTTCACTGCTCGGTCCATCACAAATAATCAGGTCCCATTTTATCTTAAAGGCTGATAGTACCATATTGAGAGCACTAGAATGGGAGCCATTCAGATTTCAGCTGCCTCTTCTATGGAGCTAGCTTTCAGTTTAAGAAACACTCCCCTCTCTCCTTTTAGGTCTAGTCTTAAAGCATTCGTTTTTGCTAAAGCTTGTAGTCAGGGCTCGACAGGATGCCTTGAACCCATCCCTTAGTTACACTGCAATAGGCTAAGGCTGCTTCACTCCCTTCTTTAGCTCTCTCAATATTTATACACCACTATTACATTTAATCACTGGTAATTAATTTTAAAATCGTATGTGTGTCTGTTGTAATGTCTCCCACCGGTGTGCTTTCCCCTGAATCTAGTCTTCTCTTACATACATGAAGTTACACAAACACTGGGGTTGGAGAACTGGAAATGCAGGTGGTTGGGTCTGTGTTTCCACAAGCCCCGCTAGTTTAGAAACTTATTCTCATTAACAACAAAAACAAGACGGACATCTTTTACTTGCTAGCAAGGGAGGCCCCGGCCGGTGTCTCAGAAAGCACTCTGAATCCTACCGCAGACTGACCCCAACAACAGCCTCCGCTGCCTTTTATTGGGAAAACAGTTCACACAATACACATCACAGCAAAAGCACCTCCCACCGTAAACCCCCAAATGGTTCTAAGACAAGAAACAGAATCTTCACAAGGGATGTGTCTACAATAATCCTAAGTGGCTGGAGAGGTGGTCAGAGACAAAGGAACGTCTTGATCCTATAGATTGATCTAAGACCTTACAAATTTAAGAAACACAATGACAACATTCAACAATTAGACTTAACACAGGTTGCCTGGCACTAAATACCCCTTTGTGCAACCCAGTATCATAGCAAAACTTATAATAGATAAGCTAATCAACTGTCTTTATTTTATGCACCTGGGGAAAGAGATGTTGTATTTCAAGCCAACATGACAACAATCACAATAGTAACAATACACCTATATTCAATAATTGTACTACATTAAATGTACAACCTCAATTCCAATGAAGTTGGGACGTTGTATAAAATGTAAATAAAAACAGAATACAATGATTTGAAAATCCTTTTTAACCTATATTCAATCGAATACACTACAAAGACAAGCTAATGTTCAAACTGATAAACTGTATTGTTTTGCAAATTTTCACTCATTTTGAATTTGATGCCTGCAACACATTCCAAAGAAGCTGGGACAGGGGCATGTTTACCACTGTGTTATGTCACCTTTCCTTTTAACAATACTCAATAAGCGTTTGGGAACTGGAACTGGGGTTGTACTATCGACATGGCTAGATACCACAGGTTCATGACAGAGATTTTCCTTCTCTCATCCTTTACTTCCCAAAAACACCATGAAGAACATTTTGGATTTTAAGTTACACCTGTCTACATGCCGTCAAAGTGCCATTTGATGTCCCAGACGGTCATGTGGATTGCAGCAAAGAGAACATGGATGATAATGCACTGCTTTGTCCTGTTTTGGATAGAATATGAGTAGGCACTTGTAGATACTGTCGAGGAGGGAAATTATTTTACTGCTATAGTTAAATAATTGTCATCATTACCATTGCATTAATAATAAAATCTGGAGTTTATATTGCATTCAAAGGTTTAAACAGAGTCTCTTTCAGAAAGACTGAGTTGCAGGCTGACAGGAAGTTGTATGCAGAAGTGAAACCAGGAAGTTATTTTGAGCCGCAGGCTAAGACGAGGCTTTAACAATGTAACAGATAGCTTTAAGAAGGCCTTAAGCAGTTATGACTATTTTATACACAATGCATATCTGTGCTTATTAAAGAGTTGGAGCTCGGTCAATTAATTGGGGGTCGGAAGCTTTGTTCGGCGCGATGTTCGGACAATCTATTGTGCAAGTGACTTGGAGCCAGAGAAGGAATTGCAATACATGCTTACAAAACACTTATATATCAGATCATTTTATATTAAGGTTTTAGTAGAGGTTCTTGATTAAAACATTTATTTAGTAGAAGACATACACATAGTCTCAGTGAGTTTCTGGTCTGGTAAAAGGTCAGAAGTGCAACAGGTGAATTGAGAAAGAGCATGTGAGGTCGTGACACACACACATAGAGTTAAATTTATTTAGAGGAACCGTCCTTGTTGTCTCGGCAAGAAAGAGGAACAATTCATTCTAAGATAAGAACGGAAAGTACCACGCCATGAAAATAGGAGATGATTTTCTAGGTGAAAAGTCATGAGGATGTTGATCTGATCTATGTATAAAATGTGTCTGTGACGTATGAAGGGGCGTCAGTAAACAAACCCTGATGCTATAAAATATCTGTTCATGCTTTGATTAAGTCGAAGACTACTTCCTGTCTGCGTACAGAGTTGTCTTCCCACGCGTGTATTCATTAAAATCTTCGTTTGACTTCACCCGGCCGGATCGGTGTGGTTATTCTTCGATCACCTCTTGTACCCTTCCTCAATATTGAATCTTAACATTTGGGGGCTTCGTCCGGTTATTGAGGAAGGAGAGTTGGAGGTTTGGACGGAGAAATCCGGGGTCTTGGGTGGTCTGACGGGCAGACATGAATTCCAGTGGTCTAAGTGAGTGGGCATAAGCCGGCTTATCCAAAAGGTAAGGCACTACCTGTTGAATTATTTCCAAAGTGTGCCAAATTGGATATGATAAAATTTAAGTCTACTCACTGAAGTTACTGGTGGATGTCTGTTTTGATTTTGATGAGAATGTCAGGACAGTACTGAGGATTTAAAGCAGTTGGACTGCTGGTAATGGTTGAATGCGGTTGGACCGCTAAAAGGAAAAGCAGTTGGACTGCTCAATGTTTTTAGTATCTTAGGGAATTTGGTTATTTTTTGGTTATAAGGTTGGACCTGCTTCAGTCTTACACTTTGTTGGGTGTTTTACTGTTGTTTCAAAGTATTATAAATTACTCAAGAACGCCAGTTGGACTGGTAGGAAGCGCAGAGCCCGGAGGTTATGCTCCCTCCTTGTCGTGGACGCGCGACATTGACCTGTCGGCGAACAGGGTTAGTTCAGTTTGGCTTAACTGTGGGGTACAGGGCATCCTGGAATTAAGCTAGGAGTTAGAGTCTCCTTACCGTTTGGAACGGTACCTGCGCTTTTTTGGGCAGCAAAGGTTGGACCTTGGGTGTTGGACACTTTTAAATTGAGTTAGGGACTTTAGAGATGAGGCCAGAAACTGTTGGACAGATACTGGTTAATTGATTACAAAAAAGTTGGACTTTTATCGGTTAGACCGTTAACTTAAATTTTTCGAAATTCGGTAGGTGTTAAAAGGCATAAAATCTGTGCAGTTGTAAATATAAGACGTCTTTGTGAATATAAAATAATAGATCTCTGTGTGAAAGGAGTCTGAGGCAATGCTGGAGCTATTTTCAGATGTGTGTGTGTGAGTGTGAAAATGCAAGGCAAGTTTATTTGTATAGCACAATTCAACAACAAGGTGATTTAAAAGTGCTTTACAGAGACATTAGAAACAAGAACAAATAAAAAGCATGATTTAAAATTGATTAAAACAAGCAAATAAACTAACTAACTAATTAACAAACAAACAATCAAAACAGTATATAAAATCAAAACAGATAAAATCAGAACATGCTTACTAATGCAAATGAGTAAGCAGTGAACTGTTTAAGCCACAGTTGGTTTTACAAATACTGCTGCAAACATTGTTGAGTGTGTGTTTAAAATGCCATTTATGTTTATTAGAGGACTATAAATAAAGTTTTGAGTTGCCGTAGGGGATGCATAGTAACTGACTGAGTTTGGATGTAGATATATAAATATATTGAGTGCACTGTATATACTTAAGACTAACACATGACTTTCAGTAGTAACTTTTCTCCAGCATTAGTTGCTGGTGTGTTTTATTTTTTCAATTTCTTGTGTGTGCGGTGAGAATTAATAGAGGTTTCAATTTTTGTTTGTTTGTTTTTTACTTGCTTTTTTTGATTATGACAAGCATGTCTAAAATACTCTTAGGAAAATGTGTTTTGAGTTATATTCCTCAACTCTAGTCACACTTTAAGTGTGAATGCGGTGACTAGAAGGTTTTGAATGATGAATAAAGGTGTGAGAGGTATTTCTTTGGTGATGTAAAGTAGGATGTTTTAAAGTTTGAAAGTGTTTTTAATTTAAGAGATGCATGAGTGATGTTATAAGAGTTTAGTTTATTTAAAAGGTGTGTGTGAGAGGATTATGAAATCATTGCGTGAATGATGCTACATTTTAGATCAAAAGTTAGTAGAATTACAGAGGGTTTGTAGATTGTAAATACAAAATAAGTTTGATTAGCCTGGAGAAACAGCAGAGCAGCTGCGTGCTGTGTGTGTGTAACAGGAAATGGTGTGGGTGACAGGAAGTTTGCATGCCCATATAAGGTGACGAGTGAGCACCCAGAGAGAGAATCAGATGAGCTAAACTCTAGGCAGATTAAGTATGGAGGTTTTGAAAAAAGAAATGAAAAGGATATTAATTGTATGTTTTAGTGTGTCAACACAGATTACAGATAAATAAAGGTGGACTTGTCTCAACCTGGAATTTTGAGTACGGCGCCAAAACCACTAGAGTAGCATAATTGGGAGAAAACAGGCCAGATTTTGGCTTAAAATTTTACAGCTTGACCTCGCACTTGTCCCCATCCTGAGAAGAAGCTCAAAGGACAGTTAATCTCCTGATGAAGACCGACAGAACATCGTGGACTTGAGAAGAATTAATAGCAGGCAAAAGACAGTGCAACGGAAACCACACTGACGACACCAGCAGCAGCATGAAAGGAACCACGAGGTGGAAACATGTACTGTAAATTACAGGCTGGGCAGTTGAACAGTGGGATAATGAATGGTGGTAAAGCACTGGACATTGATTGTCAGATTTGCCATGCTTGGAGTAATCTTGAAAGAGATGACTGAGAGGATCAACAGGAAAGAAGAAACCACGTGATGAACCATGCACGGTGGACAGCAGGCTGGGGAAGAACAGTGTGACATGACTGTTTAAAGGCACTGAATGTGGTATTTTGCCAGGCTGGGACTTGATCCAAAAGGAAAATACTGAAGAGAAACAGAGAAGAAACAGACTGTGTTTGCTGGAATTCAAGACAACAAAAGGACACTGAGAGAAGAGGACGGTGACCAGTGAGAGGCGAAGCTGGACGACTTCGACTGTGAGAATAGAGGGTGTAATTGGACTGAAAGTGAAGCTTGAACTCATGATGGTTTAGAGATGTCCACCGTCACAAAGAAAAAGGGGTAAACAAGAATAGAAAACACACATACACAAAGTGTTACATGTGAAATTATTTCTGGAAAGAATCAGAAGTGAGATAGTTTTGAATTAAGAAATCAGAGAAAAGATGCATGAATTAAACTTGACTATGACATATAGAGGCAATGAAGAAAGCAGCTTACACTTACTGAACATTAACAAAATACATAGGAAAAGCAATGAAGACCTGCTTACACGTATATACATAACATAAGTTGGGATCTCTGACCAGAAAGAGGGAAAAGGGTAGTTTAAGTACTTATGATAATAATGAAAATGTCTCAGTTGTGTTTCTATAGGGGCGAAACAGATCTGGATCAATTTTCCACGTGCAGCGGTCGGAAGAAACCTGTAGGTTAACTTGACTGGACATGCCAAGGCAAGTTTCTGGTTGAATTGTTTACAGCGCCATGTCTCCATAAACCTGACAAGTGGGCCCTAACTTCTGGCTGAGGAGCAGGGACGCGGTTAATAAGGTGGGAGCTTAAAATTTGGGTTAGCAAATTTGGGAAAGAAACTGACGGCTTAAGTGGAGAATTGTGCAGGAGTCTGACACACTGCAAAAGCAACATATGCAAATTCACATACACAAGCAGAAAATGCATTAACTTTATGAAGACAAGACAAGCTCATGGAGATTAATGCATAGACACTGATTAAACCTGGCTAAGAACACAAACATATGCAATGAAGAACAGCTTGCTATTTTGTATGAATGATACAATGGTGTGAATGTTTAATAAAATACATTTGAGTTTGTAATTGAGGAATAGAATAAGCCATATGACAAAGGGAGTTATGAAAACGAAAAAGGGATTAAAGTAGTTTTAAAAAAGAGTGACTTAGGGGTGCTCTCGTACTGAGTGATCAACACTAGTGATCACTGTTGGAAGAAATAAAATGATTTAATGAGTTGGGAATGTTTAAACATATGTTTCTGTTGTTACAGCTTCTTGAGAGATGACTCAGTATGCAAATTAGCTGGAGTGTGTGTGTGACTGTGACTTTCAGGAAGAGGAAGCATAGCAGAGACGAGAAGTGCAGATTGGGGTAGGGAATTTATAGTTTAGTGATTATATGATGTTGTAAGGGGTCTTATGTTGAATTTAAGAGTATAAGGGGGTGATTTTTGTTTGCAAATTGTGTGGTTTTAATGAGACTTCTGGTGTATTGAGGAGGTGAAATTATGTGGTGGCAAGACTTGTGTGTTTAAGGTTGTTGTGGTGATGGGTTGATTCTGTCAGGTAGGTTGTTGTTGTTATTTTTGTTTTTAATAGAGGGAGTTTTAGGAAACATGGACATGTCTAAAATTGGGCCCATTATTTTGTAACAGTGCACTTAAAGAAAACCTGTCAGGTGATTTTGTTTTGTTTTTATGAGCTAACAATCAGCTCTATTTTTCATTTCTGTTTTAAGCAGGCCTGCAACAGTGAATAACGGCGCTGAAAATTCTCGGGAGGAGCAAATATAAGGGGGCTTTCCAGATTACAATTGGCTGAGGAGAAAGCTACCTGTGGGGACTGATCAAGGTCGTAAGTCCCTGTAAAAAGGATTTTATGCGAGTCAATCCAGTCCAAAAGCATAAAGAAATATTTTTCCTATGGAAAATAAAAAATGACGGAGCTCATTTTGCTGAGGGTGGAGTATCTGATCGTGCGGGAGGCTCCACTATCAGCAAATACATGGTGTGACTGCATGTGAGTGAATGTGAGACTGTATGTGAGTGAGGATGAATTAATGTGGATAAACAATTTGCTTTTACCAGAAAATTTTTGTTTTATTAGGTGGGGTTAGATTATGAGATTATAGTATATTGTTGGGAGAAGGCCAAATGCTAAAGGGGAAATATTTTTGATGTAACTTAGTTACCATTAATTGAAGAAACACATGACTGATGACTGTTCTGTTTTAAGTTTATTTTTATGACATAGATTGGATCATGAGTGGGGAAAACTGAGCATTTTTAAGTTTTGTATAGTATCTTGACACATGAAATGTATCAAGATAAAGGGGGGTTTAGGGTTTAATAATTTAATTGTTTAATAATTTAGGATCATTTTAGGACCTTTTGGGTTTTTGATCATTTGGATATGGTAAAACTGAAACTGGTATTTTTAAGTTAAGGTTAAAGGATTAAAAGTGAACTTGTCACGGTTTGCGAGGCAAGCCGTGTGGAGTTGTAGAAAAGGACCCAAAAGGCGGCAGCTCTGGTGCAGGTGAATATTTATTTACAACGGTGGGCACAAAACAGCACTGGTGGAAAAACAACCTAAACTGGGTAAGCTAATAACACAAACCAGAAACGAGGATGCAGGGAGGTCCGGGGAAATACACACAGAGAACACAGGGAGATTACACACAGGTGGAGAACACAGGTGACACTGATAAACACAAAGAGAGACGAGAGCTCATAAATAGACAGAGGGGCACAAGGGGGTAAGAGTCACAAAGGGAAAAACACTTAGGGAACACCACAACAGGACACCTCAGAAAACCTGGCCTAAATAAGGAGCGAAAATACAAGGAACCAAGAATACTGGGCCAACATGGCCCAGGACCATGACTCTTGTTTAGAAGATACAATGCCGGTTTTTCAAAGCTGTGAATAAATCTTAGAGGGAAAATTAGTGAGGGTTGAAGGGGTAGAACAGGTTTGATTTCTTTTTTGATTTTTAGAAGAAGTGGTTATAATGTAGGCTTACACATACAGATATTACATAGGAGGTATTTTTAGGATAAAAGGGGGAGCTTATAAATAGAAATGATTTTTATACATATTGCATTTTGTGCTTTTAAAGGAGTTGTGGCTCAAATTTGTCTCTGGAGGGTCACGAGCCTTTGGCTAGCGCTATGATTAGCCAATCTACTGTGAGGATAATATGAGTTCATGAAGGATTGCACACGCTTACAGACACAGAGTTAAGAAACACACATGACAGTATTGATTCCAGGCAAAAGGCCTTAAATTCATTTAGCTTTTAACTGAACTTAAAGAAGGACCAAAGAGGAAGGAAAGCATATATTTTGGTTAAGTCTGATAAATTAGAATTAGAAGGTATTGTTACATTAAAGGGAGCAAATGAAATAAAAAGGCTATACCAAAAACAGGTTATAACATAGGAAATGTGAGGTTAAAATGAAGTTAACACATAGGAGTTGTTTCAAGGCAGCATTTAGCTATGAGGAAATGTATACAGGAGTAATTGCTTATATGCTTGAACTTAATTGATTAAAGTGGTTGTTTTCTTTTGGAGTAGATTAACTTGCAGCAGCGACAACTTGTGCACAGGATGTTGATGATCAGATAAGGGAAAATAGAGCGAGCAACCGGACGTGAAAGCAGGGCTTAAAGAGTTTTAAAGGGATGAGTAACGTTGAAGAGTATACATAAATACAAGTCAATAAGTTAAGAAGATAATTAGGATCAGGCTTTTGATTAAAGAGTCCCAGATAGGATAAGTTAGGGAGATGCAGGAAAGGTGTTTTGTTTCCTTTGCAGAAGATCTCGGCGACCACAGGAGGGGCGAGGATCCTGGAGATCTCGAGGTTCGAGACCACCAGAGAAGGGTCTGCGTGAGGACACAATGTATTGTGACCTCTGGTGTTCCAGAGGTCAAAAGGGGGAGTGTCGAGGAGGGAAATTATTTTACTGCTATAGTTAAATAATTGTCATCATTACCATTGCATTAATAATAAAATCTGGAGTTTATATTGCATTCAAAGGTTTAAACAGAGTCTCTTTCAGAAAGACTGAGTTGCAGGCTGACAGGAAGTTGTATGCAGAAGTGAAACCAGGAAGTTATTTTGAGCCGCAGGCTAAGACGAGGCTTTAACAATGTAACAGATAGCTTTAAGAAGGCCTTAAGCAGTTATGACTATTTTATACACAATGCATATCTGTGCTTATTAAAGAGTTGGAGCTCGGTCAATTAATTGGGGGTCGGAAGCTTTGTTCGGCGCGATGTTCGGACAATCTATTGTGCAAGTGACTTGGAGCCAGAGAAGGAATTGCAATACATGCTTACAAAACACTTATATATCAGATCATTTTATATTAAGGTTTTAGTAGAGGTTCTTGATTAAAACATTTATTTAGTAGAAGACATACACATAGTCTCAGTGAGTTTCTGGTCTGGTAAAAGGTCAGAAGTGCAACAGGTGAATTGAGAAAGAGCATGTGAGGTCGTGACACACACACATAGAGTTAAATTTATTTAGAGGAACCGTCCTTGTTGTCTCGGCAAGAAAGAGGAACAATTCATTCTAAGATAAGAACGGAAAGTACCACGCCATGAAAATAGGAGATGATTTTCTAGGTGAAAAGTCATGAGGATGTTGATCTGATCTATGTATAAAATGTGTCTGTGACGTATGAAGGGGCGTCAGTAAACAAACCCTGATGCTATAAAATATCTGTTCATGCTTTGATTAAGTCGAAGACTACTTCCTGTCTGCGTACAGAGTTGTCTTCCCACGCGTGTATTCATTAAAATCTTCGTTTGACTTCACCCGGCCGGATCGGTGTGGTTATTCTTCGATCACCTCTTGTACCCTTCCTCAATATTGAATCTTAACAATACATATCTGATCTGACAGTTGCGCACACTGCAAGATGAAGGCTCCATCTCGCAAGTTATTGTTTATGCTTTATGATGAGAGTAATTTAGCTCATTTGCATTAGAATCAAAACACATAGTAGCAGAAGTTTGTAAGATGTGGGTTACATTTGTGTTCAGGTTAGTTACTAATGCCTGAGCAGCAATTAGCAATTTCATTTGGAAGAGCCTCCTACACTGCAAGTAGTCTGAGCAGGCAGTTAGCCAGGATACAGTGATTCATGCTTAGTAAGGGCACTTCACAGTGGCGGATAGTCTCTTGAAGTGCACAAAATCACTGGAGCATAGATATCAGCAGCAGAGTACTGCTGCCACTTGAAAAGCTGCTTATGGAAGTCTCCTGACAGGCCACTCTGCATCTACTTTTCTTGTTTATATAGCGAAAATGACATAATATTATAACAAATACATCACCAACAGATTGCACTTAATTAGGCAGTTTTCTTAAGAGGCTACTTTTATATTACACCACTGAACCTGTTCTTTCCCAGGCTCTGTGGTGACTGAATCACTGGCCTTTCTCTGTCAGTTGTAATGAGTTTCTTTGCAGCCTTTTGAGTAAAACCCCTTGAATAAAATAATAATCAATCTGCTACTATCAACAAAGGCTGTGATAGCACATGATGAAAAAAATAAATCACAAAAAAAGAATCCTTCATAAATTACTTTCAGGACACCCATATGGAAAAGATATATATAAATCTTATAAAGTTTGCATCTGTCTTGTGTGAAAAGCATGAAAGAGTGAAAACAGATATAAGATCCCTTGAAAAAGTATAAATAAATAAAACTTGTATGTTTTGGATACTTACTAAAACAATATATGAAAGTGGCCACTTTCATGAGTAAAACATGTAAGCCTTATATGATTATATGAAGTAGGCCAAATCTGATGCAAGTTTTTTCTATTTCTTTTCCATATGGGCAGGCTTGAAATTTCTCTAGCAAGATATCTACAAGGATGCACATATTATATGCCCATATTTAGATCATTTCCCTTAAGAAAGGAGCTGAAATGGTTATAACACCCATAAAAAAGAAATATGTGTGTGTGTATATATAAAACACTGTACTATCAAGAGAAATAACCACACTCCCTGGATCCCATCGGCAAAACTCCTCTCCCAATGAGCATAATTAGCAAAAATGGAAACACACAAATCCTTAAAGAGCGTTCAATTCTCCAGCACACATTCGGGATTTCTGATGATGGATATGGACTATTATGCTTATCATAACAGTCCATATCAGGTTGCTATGGAGGTGCCTGTTATGGAAGACGACCAGTTAACTCCCTCAGTACGGCAGAAATAACATAGAAATTCAACCAAGATAAACAGCATTGTATTTGGATGGTGGTAATAACTTTTCATCTACACGCAATAAGTCCTCCAACATGAACATTAATATAGGTTTAAGCAGCAGAATATCAGCCAGTGGTTAAAGATGTCTAGAGTTTGTGGCTTTATAACTCTGTTGCAGAGTTGCAGGTGGAATACATCTGTACTATACTCATTTTTATTTATTTTATTTATTTTTGGGGTTGGTACTTAAGATTAGACATGCATTACCTGCACCTTTAAAAAAAAGTCAAGTGTAACGTTTATATATGTATTCCCTGTAAAAGGGCGTTTCTCATTTTTTTAGGATTTAATGTTGCACCTTGGGCTGAGTTTGTTTTTTTCCTATGCAGATTTAGTTTGGATTGTGAAACCCTTAAATGCATTTTTATAATACCGTTAGCAGTTGTTAGAATACTGAATATTTTTACAGCCACGCTAGCAGTGTGCTTGTAGCATATTGGTCCATCATTTTGATCCAGGTATTTCATAATACTTTTTTACACAAAAAAGAGAGATATGTGAGCTTTTAGTAAACCTTATTACATGTGTATTGTGACTTTCCAATTTTCAAAATTTGAAAGTTGGTTATTGACTGCAGAACAGATTGTAGAGTTAAATAATTTAATGCCAGAAAAACATGCTTTTGTTCTTTTGAAACTGTTTACACTTGGCATTGCTTTGACTTATTTTTTTTTAGGATGTATAAGGTGTTGTCAGGACAAGCAAGCGGATAACTCAAAGCTGTGAGAACAGTGCCAGCTGATGGATTATCTATATCTGAGTCTCACAGTAAAATCCTTGAAATAATTTGCCATTTTTCATAAACAGTGCCACAACTTTGAATGTAAATCTTTCAATCTTGCAATTTGTTCCTAGCAGTTTCTCTGTGTCAGAATACTTCCTTTAAAACCTACTGAATGAGATGTGAGGAGTGCTGCTAGTAGCATGATCATTGCTCCCCCATCTCTCCTTCTCCTGGCTGAGATTAAACATTTCCTACAGGCCTCTCCTAAGCACATAACAGTGGAGGCACTGGAGATACCAAGCAACATTCCCAAGCTCCATCAATTCATTTTTTCTCTGAAGCATCCACCGCGTGCCCTTCTTTGCACTCAAGTCCCAGCTGAACTGAAGAAAGTGATAAATGAAAACATTTATCTAGATGACATTCCCATCAGCACGCTTTGGGACAAGCACCCTGAACACCGCAGCACACTCTCCCAGAATTCACAAGCAGCACTGCTGTGTTGGCTTACTTTGGACCTGAGGTTTAATTTTTAAGATTTTTTTTGTTTTGTTTTGCTTTTATCAGCTTGTCTCCTGAAGTCAAAATAAGCAGCTAGGATCAACTCCTTTGAGTGAACTTGGCTGTGAATACTTAAACAGATGAGCTTGTTTACAGACATTCTCATCATTTTGCCATTTCAATCACTATTGTACAAATGATTAGATCAGCTTCTCTGCACTTTATTTTCTTGCTCCATACCCATCCAGAGCCACAGAGAAAGTGCAAAGGCAAATAACACTTTCTAGCTTAATTGCTTTTACTGAAAATGCTAAAATGTGCTCTTCCTCCGGCTTTTGGAAAATACTGATCGCTCCCACTCCCCAAAAGCCAGTTGCTAATCTCATCTATGTGATAAACATATGAGCATTTTGTTTCTCTTTACGGGGAAGATTCAGCTGTTAGATTGTTTTAGAGAACAATTAGGGTTTTACTAATTTCATTTGATAGATTTTCTTTTCTGTCTTCAAGCTTAAAGTTATTGAAGGAGTTATTGAGGATTTGATTACTCCTCGCATTGATTAAAAGTGTAAAAACTGATTTCTGTTTACAAAAATGACAAAGTTTATGATGTTCAGGCTTTTGCCTTCTTTTCAGAGGCATTTTAGACCTGAAGAATATATATTAATTAATCCATGCTTTACACCTTTCACCACTTGCCTGCAACCTATTTTGCTTCTCTCTCTCTGTCCTACTCAAAACTTTTCTTGTTACATTGGATGAAGCACAGTACTGGTCCACAGTCCAGACTGCGTTTTGTTGTTTGGACTCTACATCCTTCTAACTAAAGATGAGAGGGACCATCCAGCTTGTTATTAGCCCTCAGTTCAGTCTCTGGAAATGTACCATCAGTGCTGAAATGCGTGTACAGGTTTTACTGCATCTGCTACCATCCAGGTGACATCTTTTTCAGGGAAGACCTTGCATACTTTAGTAAGACAGTACTAAACCACATATTGCATCTATAACAACAGTAAAAGAGTCCAGGTCATGGACTGGGCTGCCTGTAGTCCAGACCTTACATGAACTGAAGATCTGGTACATTATGAAGCAGAAAAAGTAGAACAAAGAAGACCCAGGATTGTTCAGCAAGTAAAATCCGCTGTCAGGCAAAGCAGTCCTCTACCAAAAGTCCAGCAACTGATCTGCTCAGTTTCCAGATGTTTCCAGATGTTTATTGCCACACAATGGTAAACATGGCCCTGTTACAGGTTTTTCGAGATGTGCCATCAAATTCAAAATGCCTTTTTTTTCTTAAAATAATACATTTTCACAATTTACACATATGATATGTTGTCTGCATTCTATCATAGGTTTATGCGATTTGCAAGTCATTGCAACCTGTTTTTATTTACATTCTACACAACATCTAAGCTTTTGGGGGATTGGAGTTGGTGCTTTGTTTTTTATTTTTTCCGTGTGCATATATAGTGTATTATTTTTAATCAGTGCATTTATTTAAGTCTTACTTACCACCAGAATTTCCCAGAGGAACCCACCCGAGGGATTAATAAAGTTCTATCTTATCTTATCTTATCTTACCTCTCTAACTGGAGGGCCAGTCTGTCACATACACATTTAGTGAGACTGAAGAATGAATACAGCTTCTAGAAAACACTACATCAAAGTCAGAAATATGAAGCTCAAACTGGGTTGAATGGTTATAATTACCATTGTACGCAATGCCCTATGTTTGAGATACGCACCTTCTGGATGCAATAAAAATGTGACTAATCTAAAACTGGAAGCAGTGCTGACATCAATAACACCCACAAGGAATTGATTCATTTCACCCATTTTTCCATTATGTGTTTTTCTAAGAATAAAAGCAGTCTTTGCCAACAGCAAGTCATTCATTTTATTACTGTACTGATGTTGTACTGACAGTGGTGGATTTGCCTGGAAAACCACTTTACAAATCCTGGTTTTGGTGGGATTGTGCACAAAGCTTCTGAAATTATATTTATTTTTGTTTAGTTTTTGCAACCCATAAATGGTTTATAGCAATTATGGCTCTTTATTTAATCTGAACCCCAAAGGATCTCTGTACTCATGCTGCAGAGTTCAGCTCACGCCACTGGAGAGTGACTATTTAAGAAGGACTTTTGCAAAAAAAAACAAACAAAAAACACATTTAACAAGGGCAAATAAAACTTTTCTTTCAGCTTTATTGTTTTCTTTTAGTCTTTGGTGCTATAACTGAAACTATACAGTAGATTAAGTAAGAGCAGAAATGAGATTCAGGCTGTGTTCAAAATAAACAAATTAATGAATAAATAAATGTATAATTTTAGGGATAATTAACTTTGCTATTGCACATGAGCAGGCTGGGTGATGCCATAATTATCTATTGGTATTTCTTTTTAGAAATAAGTTTGAGCTTGTGCTACTTTATTTTTATTAATCAGTTGTTAAACTTGAAGACAAAATTGTGACTTGTGATTCAATTGTTATTGCCAGAGTCTTTCCATTTGTAGTTAACGTGTGTGTAACATCAGTTCATTAGGAAGTGAGCAACCTTAGCATACTAGCTGTAATAGTAGCATGTGGGTGCATCTGCTGTGAAAAAAAATGCTGAAGGGGGTTAGGTTTAGGTACTGCAGTCAGTTAGATATGCCTAAATTTCAGTGTAAATTATTGAAATCTAATGAACTGCATTGGCTAATCTAAGAAAGGAAATGATGTTCAGCTTTTTTAACTTCTGACGCGTTTTTTCTTTTCATTTCTTTTTTACACTTAAGCCACTTCAATGGAAGAACAAACATACAGCTGTATAAAAATGAATATGTTTACTGAAAACAGTTAGGAAGAAGTAAGAAATAAGAAATCAGTGACTTGATTAGATGCCTTGTTTTTTTTATGTGTTTCATTCCATATTCTGTAAAGTGAAACTTTAAAGTTGAAAACTTCCATCTGGAACAAATGTCTGAATACAATATGACAAATACAGTTCTAACTTATGTATCCTAATGGTATTATTCTTTTACTGAGGACATCACTAGGTTGATATTAGCATTTAATTCAAAGCACTTCAGTGTCTTTACCATAACAAAGCTGCTAGCATGTAGTAAGTCTACACTAAGATCACTAATTTACGTAACTCTAGTACTGTTCTGGGGATGAAAGTAGATAGTTCAGTGGACAATTTTATGCTTCATATTTTTGGGGTTATCTGAAGATATAACGTGCTGAAGCAGTCAGACAAGCAGACAAAAGTAGGAAACAGTAGGAAAAATTTCAAAAAGAGGCGATGGTAATAAAAAAGCACACACCTGTGTAAAAAAAAAAACAACCACAATCACACACACTCTCATTCAGTCCTTTAATCTATGCTTAAGTGCTTTAGCGAACATTCACACACTCACGCGGATGCATTAGATCCAACTTAGAGTTCGGTATCTTGCTAAAGGATACTTTGACAAATGGAGTGGAGGAGCCAGGAATCAATATACCAACCTTCCAGTTGGTTGATGACTTCCTCTATCACCTGAGCAGCCCATATTGTTAAGTGACAAAATTCAGTTTAATTGTATTTATCCCATGCCAAATTGCAGCAACAAGGCAATTTATTTTAAGGTAAAGACCCTACAACAATACTGAGAGAACCTCAATAATTACACGACTTCCGATGAGCAAGCACTTGGTGACAGTGGGAAGGAAAAATTCAGGAAGAGCCAGGAATTAATAAAGTATTTCTGATTCTGAAGAAACTTCCGACAGAACCAGGCTCAGGGAGCTGAGAAAGGAGACTGTGTAAGAGAGCCAGAGATTAATACTAATTATTACACTAAATGCAGAGTGCTGTATGAGTGTGGTCATTTGATTCATCCTTGACAATAACCTTTAGTTAAAAAAAAACGGTTTTAAGGCTAAGCTAAGGCTTGGCATCTGATAGCAAAGTGCTCTATAATCTTTAAGATAAGATGGGGCCTGATTAAATTTGATTCTTGATTTAACAGGGAGCCAATGAAAAGAAGCTAATATAGGAGAAATAGTCAGAGTGCAATCTTCAGGTGTTGATGAGACGATGGATATTTCAAGAGAAAAAAAGGCTGAACATAATTAAAAGTAACTGTTTTGATCCACCATTCATCACCTGATATAGCTCAAAGATTCCTGACTTCAAAGACCAGCTGTTGCCTCCCTATTGATAACGGTGGCTTCACACTGGGAGCATGATTCTTGACTGCCTTTGGCCATCTCAGAGAAGTCCACATAAAGGCCAACACTACTGCCTTGCTGGCAGTGATCAAAGGCAAATAGACAGACAATAATAGACAAAAGATGCAGAAAAGGCGCCTTGATGAGGTGATGAATAGTGCCGTGTGTATAACTTATGACCACAAGACCCTTCACTGACTGTTTTGATATGAAGCCTTCCTTGGCAGGAAAATCATAAATGGAGAATCAGCAGGATTATCTGTGGCTCATCTTTATTTGTCTTTCCTTTCTTTTAAATATTTAAGCACTGTGACCTTTGAACTCTATAAGAGAAGCCTGACAAGATTGCCAGACGCCCACACATGCATGGGGGGTTGAGTTAAGGCCCCATGGGAGAGGGTCAAATACCAAAGGCAGGCAGGCCAGACACAAACCAATTTATCTCAGTAACTGACTCTGACGGGACTCTGAAACTAATCAGCCACTACTGATTACTGTTATATTGAATGTCGATAAGTGTTTAATGAAACAGTGACATTTTTGGAAATTTACTTTTTTCAGACAGTTAAATAAGAAAATAAATACTATGGAAGCGAAAAATAAAAATGTTGTACTCAGGACATGGCTTGTGCAGCTTGCCATACACACTATACCAACATATAGCAGTTATACTTGTTGTTTGGTAATCTAAATCAGTATAAAAATGCACATTATAGTTTTGGGTGACTCAGATAATATTGTGTATGTACGAAGAACATAGCTCTTTTAAGTTGTACAGTATAATTGTATGCAAAAATACATGGAATAGCTCATGACAGCACTGAGTAATTAGTGCAAATATTTAAAAGAAAACAAAAACACAAGATTGACACAAATCACATGAAGATATTTTTTACTTTTGGTTTGCCAAAAAAAGATCTGAATATTTTAATATTCTAATTTATTCTAATCTGCAGTAGAGAGCGCAGAGACAGTCTCGCGGAGACGCTCCTCGCACACTGGAAGTATTTCAGTCTGCATCTTTTACCGGACTGAAAAGAAAGAGTGGGCCAGGCAGACTGTGCAGTAAGTGGGCTGATAACACAGAAAGCAAGTGGTTTCCCAGGGGGCCGTCTGAGCACACTGCAGTGCATTCACATCTAATCTTCTGTCACCCTCTAAGACACCCACCTACAGATCCCCCTCCCAACCCCCACATCCGCCCCCGCCCACACACACACACACACACACACAGATAGTATAGAGTACACTGGCTCAGCTATACAGTATTCTTAACCCAGACGTCATCTACATCTATTATAATGCATCATGTCTCAACACGGAGCTATTTCAAGTTAAACGATTTGATTGGGTTCATCTCAAGGTTTCATGAACAGTCACCCCCGCGTGACATCTGTAATTGTAGTTCACAAAAACACTCCCATCTTGAGCAATAAAAACTAGCATGCATCACCGTGAAGGACATTCACCTCTTAATAAATAAAAGGCAACTGAGACGGCTCTTAAATGTCGTGAATGAGTTTACAGGTCTATAAAGCAATGCTAACTCGCAGGGTAATCTTTATTGCAGTCGCCTGCCTTCAGTGAGGTTCTGAGCGAGCAATCCACTAACCCCTACTATTAATATCTCTTCTGAGCACAAAGGAAGAAGAGACACCATTAAAACGCTGCTGGAAGGATTTGACCCAAAGCAAGCAGGGGCGGTGGTGGTGGCAGGAGCCTTACAGAAAAATATAAGAATAAAAAGCACACTTTTATATACGTGTGGAAAATAGAGGGAAAAGTCACTGCAGCAGAATAAAACTGGAGCGGTCACGCTTATCTATTTTCAAACCAAGAAACTGGGAGAATGGTTTTCTGGTGAGAATAGGTTATCATCAAAAATTTTCATCTTTGGTGCATCCTCGGGTCACCACATTTCTTTCTCTTTTTGACCTTTTTACAGAAACTGTCGGTGGAATCACTTAGCAAATCGAGGACTTTATCAGACAGGCTCAGCAGACTGAGCTGGACCACAGTGCAGTTCCCCCCACAACTGTCAGTTCGTGCCCTCCTCTGTCCTTCATGTTCTTGCATGTACAGTCCATGTAATAAGTAAATGTAGTTCTCAGTCTCTGTCTGGTCTACTTTAGGCATTTCCCACTCCCAGTAGTATCTGATGACATATTGCTTTACATTTTATCTCTGGTTCACCTCCATCACAAGGAAACACTATCGTCTTGACTCTCTAATGCAGTATATTTGTTTCTCTGTTTAAACTCCACATGACCTCTGAAACAGATGACATGAGGACCTCTGTCTTAGACATTTCTCAGGTCTGGAGGGCATTTTGTGAGAATTTAGGAGCTAAGGTTGGTTTAGGGTTTGGATTTCATTCCCAGTTTAATAATGTTCATAGTCAAAATGGTCCAGGCAGTTGTCTTCTTTTTCACTCTGTTTGTCTTATGTGTCATAATAATACCAAAAACGCCACTTAATGTGTATATTAAAGTCAAAATAAAGCAATATAGAAACACAACAGATAAAATAAAGCCCATAAAAACTCAATTTAAAGTTTATACGAATAAAGAAAGAATTCTAAGAATGTGATGGTGCGTCACAGTGAATGTTTTTATGCTTTTTATGAAGCATTTCTTTGATGTTTTAGTTCCTGCAATTAGGGTGTACACCACATTTGATGCATTTTTAGCAGCATATTCATTATTGTCTAATTTTAGTAACTCTTCAGAGAACAATGTGTGTTAAATTGCTTCCATATCAGAAGTACTATTGTAAATATCGTCTAGTTGAATGAGAGATGTGTTGTTCCTTTCTTTTTGAGGAGCTGTCCATGGTGCTGAGATTTTCCACCACTGCCTCTCTTTTGACAACATCTTGGCTCCATTTACATAGTATGCTATCCTGGGTGGGCAAGCCAGTGCTGTTTTATCACCTTGCTTACTCATTGTAGTGGGAGAAGCAAATTTGAATTCAAATACAGCCATGTTTGGATGTCCCTGCCTAAATGTTTTGTCGCTGTTCACTGGATGCAAAATGTCAGGCCACTTCATTTGTGTAATTGCATCTAAAAGCATACTCGCCTCCTTATTGGATGAGTAGAAATAAAATTTTCAAATTTGCAGACAGCAAGCTTTTTTTCCCCTGTGTGAAGTAATAAGATAAGAGAGTTGCTGGCTCAAAATCAAAAGTGACATCACTTGATAGTAGAAGAATCGGTATTAGTCCTGGGAGCCGTAAAGGAAAATCAGACAGCAACACAAAGAGGCTAAATAGTGCTGTTGCATGTCAAACTATCAGCAGAAATCAAAAACTTCAAGACACAGAGATAAAACCAGAGCCAAGGTGAGGGCATTATCACAGGGCAGAGCGGTATGCAGGGGCAGACAGAAAACCTAAGTCAAAGTGAATGTGAGACTGTGAGAGTAATATAGAGAGGTAGCGGAGGTAAGGCTGGGCAGGGAGGTTAAGTGAATTTCATCAGAGTGTTCTGTCTGAGGCAAAATCACAGACAAAGTGCAGTGGAGTATGACTGCACCGCCGTGCACCCGCACTAGACAGTACACCACAATTTGCTGTCCAACAGCCAGTTACAATCTATCAGTGGGTCCACACGGAAAATGGAAAAGGGAGATGCTCCAAAGACAGCGTTACTGAAGGATCTGCAAAAGGACAAAAATGTTTAAAAAAAAGTTGAAGGGGACTTTAGCGTCATCATTTTTGAGGACTTACAGCAAACACAGTTTTGTGTGTTTGCGATCGTGGCTCAAGAGTTGGGAGTTCGCCTTGTAATCGGAAGGTTGCCAGTTCGAGCCCCGGCTCGGACAGTCTCGGTCGTTGTGTCCTTGGGCAAGACACTTCACCTACCGCCTGCTGGTGTTGGCCAGAAGGGCCGATGGCGCGATATGGCAGCCTCGCTTCTGTCAGTCTGCCCCAGGGCAGCTGTGGCTACAACTGTAGCTTGCCTCCACCAGTGTGTGAATGGGTGGATGACTGGGTGTGTAAAGCGCTTTGGGGTCCCTAGGGGGGACTAGTAAAAGCGCTATACAAATACAGGTCATTTACCATTTGTTTGATTTTAGTGAGAGACGCTCAAAAAACAGCAACAGCCTTTATCAGACATTCCTGACATTCCTACATTTCAAACTTCACTAAATCTTTTGTGTTAACGATTTCAACTACTGATCATATCGCATGTTAGGATTAAGATCATTTTTAACTGCAAAACCAAACTGATGTTCATGTGTAAATTCAGAGGCTTTTGTTGAGTGGCCAAGTACACACCTGTAAAAAACTGAAAGACCCGCATACAACTGAAAAAAATAAATAATTGTTCAAAAAAGACAATAATATTAAAGAAAACTTGAAGAAATGATGTGGGATAATAAAACCTAGAACCCAAACATTGTCTCACTGAGGAGAGAACCACCATCGTAGCTCCAGAAAGTTGTTTTATATTAGCACTGGCACACTGAGCCCAGGTGCTGTCTGAGTTGCTGATTGCCATCAATCAGGCCTCCTCTCAAGCGCTAACACATTCTCATTTTTGAGTTCTCACATAATGCAGTTTTGTCAGATGCCTTCTGTGACTCTTCATACGGTGTCCCCTGACGTCAGCGCCCTGATATCACAGTCTTTGGAGGGTGAAAGAAGTACTTTCAAAAAACACCAAGAAAATCTGGACAGTAAAGATTCAAAGATCATTTAGACCATTCAAAAACGTAGCAGACATAAGAGGGTAAAAGCAAAAAACTGAAAAACAGTTACATCACACGCATTCAGCATGACTGCAATAGAAAAGCTGCAGTTATTTGACATGCGAACATGTGCCATCCTCTGCTGCCCAATTACATCCATACAGTACATCCATTGCCCAGCTTTCTTTATTAAACATGACATGTTGGGTCTGTTGTTTAATCACCTCTCCTCACTCTGTGGCTGACTGCATGAGACAACAATCATCTTGTGGACGATCATCCTGGAGCCAATAAGGCGCAGTTAACCCAGTCAGTCTAACTCACACCTGACTGCTCCCCGTGCAGCTGACTGTAAGGAAACCAATTAATGCTGCTCTGCGTTTCTCCAGGGAAACAGGCAGTCAGGACCACCTGTGAAGCTGTGTGTGTGTGTCTGTGAAACAACAGGTGTACTTGTCTGTGAAGTAAAGGACTTTTTGAAAAGTAAGAAGAGATGATCTGCTCTGGCTAGAGCAGACTAATTGCCATGACTCATCAGCGGGAATCAGCTGACATTTCATTTAAGTGAAATTGTTGCATTTGCATTGGCTTCAGTCAGCTTGAGCTCTACATTTACTGCATTGGGCAGGGATAGCTCAGTAGGTAGAGTGGTTGCCCCATGATCGGAAGGTCGGGGGTTCGATTCCCCTTAACAGCTACCCTGAGGTACCCCTGAGCAAGGTACCGTCCCTACACACTGCTCCCCGGGCGCCCAATGGCTGCCCACTGCTTCACTAAGTGAATGGGTTAAATGCAGAGAGCAATTTCCCCACGGGGCTCAATAAAGTACAATAAAGTATTAAATCAAGTCACAGGAGACTTGTGTTGGAAAGCTATTTGCATAAATGTATGTGTCTGTGTGTTTACATTACAAATCACAAAAGTGACTGTGAACATTAACATCAAGTTTACAGTTTTTTCTTATTAGGAATTAATGACTCCATAAACCAGAAATTCAAGTTTGAAGCTCTACAACAATTCTAGTTTACTACAGTTAGATGTTCATTTAAGAATTCGCTGTTGCAATGTTATTGTCTTCAACAACAACAACAACAACAACAACAACAATAACAATAATAACAAACTGATTCTCTTACCATTAAAAAAGTAATTCAGTTGTTGAGTGCTGAGTTGTTGCAATAGCACATTGGGTAAAAACCCCCAACCCCCAAGGAAACAAAAGGAGCAAATAAAACCAAATACTATGGGATGGATAAGAGTTAAGGGGACATGGTTGTTGAAACATTATCTACCTTAAAGCCACCCTGCCAGCCCAGACAAGATTCCCAATCAAAGCCGTCACATAAGCCTGTGAGACTAAAAGTAGCAGCTAATCAAATCGATCCTTCATTTCCCTGCTGGGCTGCTGCTTCCAGAGCGTGGATGCACACCTCGGTTTCATTAAAAAGCTGGTTCCTCCTTTTTCTCAACACAAAGGCAGAATAAATAGGAGCCAGAGCTGACTACAATACCTCAATCAGAACCCCTGTGTCATCAATAGTCATTCAAAATTAGGAAGAGCAGATGACAGCATGTGATACTGTTGTAAGACCTCAAGTACAGCTGTAGTGGGGCTTCAGAAATAGCCCCAGATTACATTTTTTTTAAAAATTATGGTATATACTTCCTTCTGACATTTAAATACTCAAAGGTGAGAGTTTGAAAAAGAAATTTGAATCAATTTAAGAGATAAAACCAAACATAGCCATAAAACAGAACACATGAAACAGGAAAATAGTGCTGAAGTTATGCTCAAATATTGTCACCTTCCAATGCAAATCTTTGTTTTTAAAGATAGTACTGTTTCAGGTCAACATTGTGCATCTTTGCAACACATCTCTTTAAAATTGTTGTTTTGAAAGGCTAGTCTAAATCTGTTCTAAACAAAAACAATCAAAAACACATACAGAAAACAAACTCATGTAGCACTAATGTCTTAATGTCTAATCTCTGTTGATCATACAAACAGCAGTAACAACACTTTAATAAAGTCAGTTAAATGCGATCCAGGATCTGATGGCTTGGAGGTTCTTTTAGATCAATCTGCCGAATACATCGATTTATACCCAACATTGCTAATTATTTCAACTGTCACACACAAGGCTGAAACCAAAGGATCAAAATGGGTTACATAGACTTCCTATCATCAAGTTATCATTGACTTATTTAGTAGAGACCTTCATTGGGTCTGCCTTTGATCCAGTTTGGACTTTGGGGAAGTCACTTTTAAATGTGATGCAGACTGATCAGAGCAGGTGCTTATTTAATCACTAAAAAGAATTGAGTCTTTAAAGTCTTTCCTTTGATTGGTTGCTACAGCTTTAGAGAACTTTTTCATTTTAGGCCCTTTTCTTAACATGCCTTTATGTTTTTGAAATGCCTTTAAAAATAGCTCATATTAGAAACTGTTTCACTTATGTTTTTATTATCATGAACAATTACAATTATCTGAATTTCACATTTACATCTAATGCCAGAGCTGGGAGTACTCAATTCTAATCATTTTTAATATCAGCTGTGCATTTTTAAACTGGTTTCCTGCACATGAACATTCTTTGAACAAAAGCTTTTGAACAAAGGTTTTATCTATGTTTTCTATGCCTTGTTGTGGTAAAGTATTTTTATATTTATATTTGAATAAAATTTTCTAATTTTTGCTCTCTTTGCTGTGACAGTTGTCCCTGTGCTATCAAACATGGAACTAATTCTGACCATTTTTAAAGCACTGTATCAAAATTTAGAAATTTGCCACAATGGTTTCACTATCAAAAGTATTTTAGTATGTAATGCTAACACTACAGCACTGTAACTATATTTATCAGCCATACCTATAGTGTACACTTTACCTATACTAAAGATATAAAAAGTCTACGTGTAAAAATATAAGATTTCAAACACACTACTGAATAGAAACATTGTAGTTAAATATGTTTTCGCTCTTTATTCTGGTGATCGAGTTCCTAGATACAAGAAGTAAGCAAAGTGCTGCATAATCACAAATGTGTCAATACAGATGGACGGCTGTGGCCCAGGAGTTAGAAGTAGGGGTGTCTACCAGTCACAAAGTATTTGGTTTGATCCACAGTTACTCTGGTCTGCATACTAAGGAAATTCTGTCATCAGGAAATACTAATCCTTGAATTCCCCCTGATGTATTCATCAGCGTGTGACTGTATCCATGAAAGTTAGACAAGGTGCTTAGATAGAAAAAAGAAAAACACTTTTATGAACATGTATGTGATTGAGTGAATGAGGCTTGTAGTAAAAAGCACTCTGAGTGCTCATTTTCTAGTAGAAAAGTGCTATATAAGTACCAGTCCATTTACAGGTGTTCAGCATGGTGACACTTTTAAGCACTGACATATGGCCACTAAGGGCAGTAGTATATCCTTGCACCATATCAAGATACAATCAGTACCTGGCTTCAAAAACAGCATAAGCCCAAGTTTCCATATACACAACAAGCAGAACCTTAGACCAGATGGGCTACAGCATCAGAAGACCACTTTTGTCAGCTAAGAACAATAAACTAGAGATACAATTTGTATGGGTTAAGCAAAATGGACAATAAAAAATATTGCCTAGTCAGATGAGTCCTGAATTTTGCTACGACATTGAGATGGTAGAGGTGGAATTTGGTGGAAACAATATGAAATCATGAATCTGCCTTGCCTTGTATCAACAATTCGGACTGGGAGAGGTGGTCCACATTATATGTCCATCCATTTATGGCGACAGTGTACTTATCTTCTGATAGTTGCTTCCTGTAGGGTAATGACCCATGTTTCAAATGGCGTATTTAAGGTTAGAAAACATCATCTTTAATTAGATGTTTTGGTTGGTTTTTACTTAATTTCTGTCTACATGATTGCTTCTTCACCACTAACTGAAGCTTTTCCCATCACTCCTGCTGCAGTCCTGTACATCGGAATGTTCATACCGATGTCTTCCTTATCTGTCTCTGATGGCAGCGTTTTGATTTCAGTATCAAAGCCGAGGGCTGTACGGAGTCTGACTCTGTCCCTGAACTCTGCTTCGTCTGCCTCTCTTAGCTCCCTGTGGATTGTCCGCTCCATTTCAAACACATCATGACCTGAGCTCACCCGCAACCACTCAGGTATACACACTTCTCTCCAGACACACACATTAAACAAATGAACTGATAAACGCAGACCATCGTGTCACCTTTTTGAGTATGCATATTTGTATAAGATCAACTTGTTATTGTTTGTCGACACTGTCCTCGAGTCAGCATTTCATGTTATGGAAACACACACACACACCTAGGCAGCCTCTCTCACCTTCTGAGTGCTCTGCCTCTCTTAGTTAGGGCTGAAGAGGCTTTTTGTAGCCTTGAAATAAGAAGCTTTTCACAGTGTGCCTGACAGAGAGCACCCATGAGGGAGGTTGGATAGGTCTGGGCTGAGTACAAGGTGAGAGGGCTTCGGGCTGACATGCCCACAGTGTCCAATTGGATTAGACTCTGGATAAAAGTGTGGTGGAGGGGGTCACCAAGAGGTGAGCACACTGGCTCTGGGGACCACAGACTGATGCAAAATAAGCAAGATGTCACAACAAGGCCAACCATGGCATGTAGCCAAACATGAAGAGGCATGGATGGATTAAATGTACATTTTGAATTGATGAAAAGTGCTTTTTGCTCCACTAGGAGTGGTGAGTTTGAAGAAATTGGCTTATTTTGTCTTTCCCACCAACATTTTGCTCCCAAGAAAGAGCCCTCTGTAGCAGTTTGCCAATTTTTCATAGTATTTGCTATGAATATTTATTGTATCTAAAGGGTTCATTATCACACATGTTAAAGAGAGCTTGATAATGGAGATAATGGAGATAATCGATATCTCCATTATCAAGCTCTCTTTTTCACAAAACAGTCCAGTCTTCATGTCCTGTGGTGATTGGTGATTTCCTAGCGCTGAAGCCACCATACTGGATCAATCAGTGTCTATCTAATAACTTTTTTAGCTACATGCTAGAATCCCGATATCTTAAATCCAGAAAGGTAAGTGTTATGTCAAATAAAAATATCATATTTTTAGCTTTTAGGGAGGGTAAATGGACTGGTTCTTTTAAAGTGCTTTTCTACTTGACCACTCAAAATGCTTTATATAACATGTCTCATTCACACAATCACTTATTTCTATGTCTAAGTGCTTTTTAGCTACCATTCACACTCCAGTGAATGCATCAGGAGCAACTCAGGGTTTAGTGTCTTGCCCAAGGATACTCTGGCATTCAGACAGGAGCAGTCAGGGATTAAACCACCAACCTTCCAATTAGTAGATGACCTGCTCTTTCACCTGAATCAGTCATGTTTAATATTTAAGGAGGTAAAGTAGTGCTTCTTAACCCTCTCAAGGCAGGCGTTGCAGATTTGCAACAGTTAAAAGCTAACAACCTGATTACCCCACATACATATTTTATGAGATTTTTTTACTCAGAATTACCACTGCAGGTATTCTTTTGTGCATTAGCAACAAAAACTTAATTTGAGCCCGAGAGGGTTAAAGGAAGAACAAGGGTGTTCAATGTTTTTTTCCACAAGCCTTCTCTAACACCTTTAGGTAAAACTGCCACAGTTTTAAAAAACAAGGCTGGGAGCTTGTTAACAGTGCTTACTGCGTTTGCTATTGTCTACTAAACAAACTTGTAAGAATGTTAGCTTATCTTCTTCCTCTTCTTCTCAGAGCACAAAACTCACCTGCGGCAGGTGGGATAGGAGATGGATTTGGAGATGCAAAGATTTTACTGTACCAGAACATGGATTTGAGTGGCTGCATTTCACATCTATAACAGGTGAAACACTGTTCCTTTTGCAGCAGAATATATAATAAATGAATTTTGCCAAATTAGAAAGGGACAATTTATATAATATCAGATCATTAATGAGGATTAATCTGTCACTGTTTGCATTTTCACGTTTGATCTACCCACATGGGTTGCTGTTTCAGCTCTACTGTCATCCATATGTTGACTTCACTGGATATTATATTCTTTTATCCTCCTTTTGTTTACCAACCAACCTCTAACCCACCCACCACCATCATCTCTACATTTAGTCATTGCATAGTTTAGTCTGGCTGTCAATGGTAAGAACTATGCTATAGGTAAAGGCCAGACGATTTAAAAAATATTAAAAAAGCATAGATTTATAGACCAAGGTGTAGAACTGAAGGTTTAATAGATTGCAGATGTAGTGAGGCAGAAGATGATGGTTTGACTCAGCGCACTTAAACAGACTTGAACTTTTGACTTGGGAAACATAATAACTGAAAATAAAGGTGGATAGTCAAGCGTTAATGCCCTCTAATACTGAGATTATGCCATTTTACATCCTGGTTATAAAACTGTTTTGCACTGCAGCTTTATTACTATACTACTTATTTCCTGGTGGTGATGCAGTTGTAGACAAATATCACTGTCCTCCACCCCCAACCAGGTGTCCATTGACTGTGCCCATTTTAAAATAAAAGACAAAAAAAGTGTGCAATTTTATTTTGTTCTGCTAGATCACACAGACCCAGGTTTAAAAGAACTTTAGCATATTACACAGAGGACAACAAGCTGCCAGAGCGTGGAGAGCTTCATTAATGCAGAGTAAAGAGCCAAGGGCTACAATAGCAAACACACAGAGAGACAGCATTTGTCATAATTATCTCCTTTTTTGTGCCATTTGAGCCAGCGTGTGGTAATTCATTATGGCTCTAGCTCTTCATACAGGGAAATGTTTGAAGAATAACGTCCGACATGAGGAGCTGTGATGGTCTGATGGGGGCAGAAAAAAGCTCATTACCATTATTATGTGTGCATACAAAGGTTAGACTGGTTATTGAGGTCCAGCAGCGGCCTTTTAAAAAAATCTAATAACAGAAAACGCATGTTTGTTCTGTCAGTTAACATATTATTCTGTAGTACATCATTTTTACTCCATTTGTGTAGCATAACTTGTTTTCACTAAACATTGTGTCAGAGCTGCTTTTGACCAACAACATTAAGGTAATGGTTGTCACATCTTAGTTTATTAGCGTGTTTGATCAGCTCTGATTGGTGTTGTCTTTGAAAGAATGATAGACAAATGTCATATTGAGTAGGAATATGTCCGACTGACTGAGTTTGATTAAGTTTATTTACGAGTTTTATTTACTTTGTCTTAAACAAACTGCTGTTGTTTTGAAGTCCAACTTTCTGTCTCCTCTTTATTTTTTATGCCTTCACCTCTTTCCATGATTGTATGACAACTATAGGCTCTGCAACTACAGGATGTCCAGGCTGTATAAAATGATGAAAAGACAACATTTTTCTGATAACTACAAAATGAATTAGCTGACACAGGCAGATGGGGTAAGCTAGGGTAGAAAGGGCTTGAAATGAGCAAAAAACAGAATAAAAAAGAGTAAAAGTCACAGAGATAATGTAAAACCAAAATAGAAAAGTAGGATATTGGAAAATTTGTCACAGCAAGAATGCTTCAAGGACTGGAAGACAGCAGGGAATGACTGGGCAGTTTGTAGTGACACTGTCTCTCAATAGTTGTCTTGGCTCAGACCTCGGGCAGGATCTCTAACCCGGCACGCCAATGGGAAAAGCAACTTCAGCCAACAAGTCACCAGGAAGCCACCGCTATCCATTTCACAATTAAAATATGCTGAGGGGGAGCTGGGCTTTCCTCAGCCGGTGGGTCCGAATGCCTGCGCTCACATTTGTCTTCCAGTCGGCAGGGGGAGAGAAAGCATCAGGCTAAGAGGATTACCCCAAATCCTTGCTGATTTTTCTTTTTCTGTGGGTTAAAGAGGAGCCAAATGTCCAAACCGGCCGCCAAATGAGCATTATGCAATCTCTCTCTGATTGTCTGCGGTTTTGGGGCTTTTTGTTTCCCTGAAAGGCTTCTTGTTCTAAGATGAAATCCTAATGATACGGGGTAGGCAATAATGTGCTTCAGATCACCTCAGCCATGCAAATGAGTGCTTTCAGTGAAAATCTGGAGTTTCTTTAAAGTGAGTCCTCCGTGACGTACAACAATCAATTCATTCATGTGGACATGCACTGTGTGGCCGCTTCTGGTGAAGCAGCAGAGCCCAGCCTCTTTCAGAGCAATCCCTGTCATCCACTTAGAAGTGAACAAGCTGTCCTCCCTCTTTATTTTGCCTTTCCTCTACTCTCTGAAGCATTAAGGATGCTGAGAGGGGAGAAGCATTAACCTTGATGTCTCTGAGTGCCTCTTTTTTTCTATGCAGGGCAAAAGGCAACCAGACAAGGAGAAATGTTCAAACCCAAACAAAAGCAGCATACAGTAAAACAACAATACTCTAAAATGACTGTTTTAGCACAGATAGTGTAACTGTTGCTTTTGCCTTGTGAGTCTGCACATCATAGAAAAAGGTATCTTTTTAAGGAGTCTTTACGAAAGTTGTGCATGTAGATCAAAGTGGAGATCTAAGCCTGCTGCATAGATAAAACAATTAAATGCCAGTACGGTCATGTAATGGCTGTGTGGTTTGCAGGAAAAAACAACCCCAAAACTAGGAAACGTGGTGCCAAACAGTACCATGAGGGACTCCACGGCGACGAACAGAGGGAGACTCAGACAATAAATACACGCCAGGTAATGAAGGGAGAGGAGACAGGTGGGAACACAGCGGGAACAAATGATGAGACAAAAAAGTTAAAATGAATATAAAGCACACAAGACATGATACTATCAAAATAAAACAGGAACTAATTAACACAGAGACACAGACTCGAGTATCCGAACTGACAGATGGGACTAGGAGAGAACGGTTATCAAAGGAGCTTGCAAAGAAAAGCGTCTGGACTTCTTTAAGTTGCTTGAAGACGTTTCACCTCTCATCCGAGAAGCTTCTTCAGTTCTAAGGTCAAATGGTGGAGAGTCCCAGATATAAACCTAGTGGGAGTGACCCCCCACAGAGGGACAAAAGGACCCCCTGATGATCCTCTAATCGCCTGAGCCAAGGTGGGAAACTGGGCGTGGGTCCCAATCAGCCAGAGTTTCGGGTGAGTTCATTGTGAAACCTGGCCCCACCTTATCATGCGAATTCCTGAGATCAGCTGGCCCAGGATGTGAGTGGGCGTTAAGGCGTCTGGGAAGGGATCTCAAAACTGGATTATAGATGGCAGAGAGTTGGTGTCGTAAACCCCCGCCTCTGTTCAAAGATGGTCGCTCACAGTGGACATAGATGGCTTCTTTCACTCCTCTTTCAAACCATCTGTCCTCTCTGTCCAAAATGTGAACATTGGCATCCTCGAAAGAGTGTCCTTTATCCTTAAGATGCAGATGGACTGCTGAGTCTTGTCCTGTGGAGGTGGCTCTTCTGTGTTGTGCCATGCGCTTGTGAAGTGGCTGTTTGGTCTCTCCAATGTAGAGGTCTGAGCATTCCTCGCTGCACTGTACAGCATACACCACATTGTTAAGTCTGTGTTTTGGCGTTTTGTCTCTCGGGTGAACCAGTTTCTGTCTGAGCGAAAGACACCCGAAAGACAAAACGCCAAAACACAAACTTAACAATGTGGTGTATGCTGTACAGTGCAGCGAGGAATGCTCAGACCTCTACATTGGAGAGACCAAACAGCCACTTCACAAGCGCATGGCACAACACAGAAGAGCCACCTCCACAGGACAAGACTCAGCAGTCCATCTGCATCTTAAGGATAAAGGACACTCTTTTGAGGATGCCAATGTTCACATTTTGGACAGAGAGGACAGATGGTTTGAAAGAGGAGTGAAAGAAGCCATCTATGTCCACTGTGAGCGACCATCTTTGAACAGAGGCGGGGGTTTACGACACCAACTCTCTGCCATCTATAATCCAGTTTTGAGATCCCTTCCCAGACGCCTTAACGCCCACTCACATCCTGGGCCATCTGACCTCAGGAATTCGCATGATAAGGTGGGGCCAGGTTTCACAATGAACTCACCCGAAACTCTGGCTGATTGGGACCCACGCCCAGTTTCACACCTTGGCTCAGGCGATTAGAGGATCATCAGGGGGTCCTTTTGTCCCTCTGTGGGGGGTCACTCCCACTAGGTTTATATCTGGGACTCTCCACCATTTGACCTTAGAACTGAAGAAGCTTCTCGGATGAGAGGTGAAACGTCTTCAAGTAACTTAAAGAAGTCCAGACGCTTTTCTTTGCAAGCTCCTTTGACTACGATGACCTGGATGACTGAGAACCTTCACAGACATATTGCCGAGAGAACGGTTAGATGTTATATAATTTCAGAGACTTTGCAAAAGAAGCACACTAAATTAGAAAGAATCATTGACACATTTTATTTCAATCTGTTGTGTGCTCTTGCAGCTTTTAATCTGCTTGTTTCTGCTTTCCAAGCTAGCAGCAGCGCTCTCTTCTTTCTTGGCGCTAGCTTGATGGCAGCTTTTCTGTTAAATGGCGTAGCTATTCTTTGCACCTTGTCTCACATGTCTAGAGTTTGTAGCTTGCCTACTAAGTCACATCATTTTGGTGCTGTGTTTTAGCTGTCTAAACAAAACACTGCATATAATCAGTGCTTCATGCTCGTTTCATGTTCGTTTAGCCAAATATTTTTTTAGCATCTGCCTTATTCATCACAGAGATGCAGTCTTCCTGAAGTCTATTTTTTTCTTAATTTGCTTTGTTATAGTTTAATAATGGTTTACATTCCTCCTGTGTCAAGCATCTTGAGCCGCAAAAGCATCTTGCGCAAACAAAACTAATCAGGATTTTGATAGACAGACTTTTCTATCAATATTGCTTTTTAAAATGATTAATGTGAATTATTTTAGCCTTGATAATAATGCTAGAAAAATAGAGATGGCAGATAGAGATTGCATATATTGATGATATATATTTAATGGAGCAAGAGTCTTCAGTAGGGACAAAGAAGTAAAGATTTGCTGTAGTTGCATATTTAACAGAAGCGTTAATAGCATATTTAAGCTTCTTACACTGTATAGTAATCACTTTTTTGTAATGTTACCATCAAAAACTGTTTTATTCAGACTTAGAAGGAAATAAATGAGTAGTGCCTGAACTGTAACGCTCTCATATCAGAGTTATCCTGCTCCTGAATATGTAAATATAGTTGTTGTTTTGTTTTTTTCATTTTAAAACAAGTACAAGGTAAGATAATTTCACTTGATCCCAATGCAAACAACTATGTTTCTAGTTCAAATATTCTTCCTTTCACCAGTTTCTTAACCAGCTGGCTTGGTGCTAATTGAGTAATATGCATATTCAAGATGTTCCTTTAGCACAAATCCTTTGATATTAAATGAAGTGTAAGATACACAGAGAAAAAGATTTGAGATTTATTTTAAAAAACATGCATTCATAATGGAACATTTTCTCTGCAGAAAAATATAAAAAGTCAGTGTAATTTTACAAATGCAGTTTGACCCGTAGTGCGGTAGGTCCACTGGATATTAAATTGTCTAAATGGCTCCCGATCAACACAAGTGTCTCTGATGTGGAGATTTCTGTCGTTGAAAAGCCTCTCTATCGGTTTAGTCAGTTCATTTTTAATGTTTTTTGGGGGAGAGCTGCTGATGGACAAAGAAAATAGCCTAATGCACCAGATATGCTGACATCAAGCAGTTACACAGACAGGCTGAGCATTACCCTGCAATACGGATGTAACAGAAATGATGATAATGACCTTTGTACAATAGTTGTCATTCATAATCACAACAATCCTGGTGAAACTCAATAACAGATAAACTTAATGAAGTGATCCGCTGTTATCATGGAAGCAATTTTAATCATAATATAGTAGATGAAAAGCATGATCATAGGCTAAAAGACAAAGATCAGGAGCGCTATATGTATAATATTAATCCTGTGTTAATTTCAGAAAAATGAATGAAAAAGAAAAAATGATAGAAGATAGTATTATTGCTAAAACTTTCTCACTATCTGCTACCACACACACACACAACAGACCAGCCATGAAGCATACAAAATGCATATATATATATATACACATATATACATAATTTCACAAATACAGAAAAAATCCACCATGCTTAAAGCAGCCTACACATACTGTGCATACACTTACCTCTACATGTGTAGGCAAAGATATTTATACCGGCAAGCTACTTGTGCATTATGTGTCCATTATGTGCATTTTCACACTCCACATAATGTACATGTTATGTAGATTAGGATAATGAGATAAACACGCCCACACAGTTTATCACTGCATACAGAACACTATAGCACACGTACTTCTAAATATGCAGAATACAGACACGTACAGCTAGATACTGCTCCCACAGAATCTGATTTGAGGAGGTTCTTATTTCACTGTGTGTTATACTTGTATAACTATGCATGTGACAAATAAAGAACCTTCTGAATCAGGTGTGACTTTTTCTCTGCTCTTTTTGCAGCTTTCAAAGGTAGCGCATCAAAGTGGACTTCAGTTAAAGTAATTGTTTCTTCTGTCAGAATTATGAGCATGTCTCTACAGTTGGGGTGAAAAGAAAGCAAAGCCATATGGAACAGGTCCAACTTTACTGACCCATAATGACCTCAAATTTACAAGCCCCCTCTGTAGAATACTAACAGTGTCTTAAGAGTATAACTCTGACATTTTCCATTTTGTTACTGTCAACAAAATCCAAGAAATAATTTTGCAGACTCTGTCACCTGCAGTTTGAAACCTTTTCGTTTCTACTTAAGAAAAAATAGAATCTCATGGGAAAAAAGGTCAATAAGTGTTCCAGGTATAAATAATATTATAAATAATTCCCCAAGAGTTTGTTGTTTTTTTTTGAAAAATAACAAAAGAGTGCATTTGAGCTGATTTTCACTTTATTTTCCTTTGCTTGACGTGTGTTTTTTTGTTTGTTTGTTTGTCTGATTTTAATAGCGTGTACTTGATGCTTAGTTCAAGTTGAGGCTCCAAAAAGTGCTTGGTCTGGAAAAAAATGATATTATATATTGATTGAGTTAAACTATTCCATGCCCCTGCTGCCCTCTGTATAAATGGTATGCCATGGGACCATCGCAAGCATCCATTTCTGACTAGTAGTGAGGGAGCTCAGTCTCTTTTGCCATATCAGGTGTCACAGCACTGACACCAAAGGACATCTTGCAAGTATCTCTGAAGACGAGCAGTTTTGACAGAATGGTACTATTTGACCCTCCGAGAATGAGATATCTTCATTCCAGAACATGATTCCTCTTGAAGCACTAAGCAGAAAGGACACAAATTCAATAATGCCCTAATATAATGTATGGGGATCAATGGACCCTTGTCCTTGAACATAGACCCATCTAAGACATGGAAACATTTTGTGAGGAGGTCTTATATAACATCACATAAATCTGTCTTTAGTGCCATCCTATCTGACTGCTAGCTATTCTTTAAAGTTAAAACTTACTGATGGTGCCAGTGGTAAAACACAGGCCTTAATCCAGCTAATAAACATATATATTGGGATTTATACAGCAGGTAAAACCTGTATCGTTAGCAGGCATCATAATTGGCTTATCATTTGTCAGAGGCTAATCAATGCACTCTGATAATTTAGTCACATAAGCCTTTATCTTCTGTTTGGTATTCAGCCATCTAATGCAGTGTTATTCCCCTTGAAAGCCCACTTCATCTATCTCATCTCCCACAAACTGTCATTTGCTTATAAATGCAGGTTGAGATATGCAAAAAATGCGGAGGTGAGTCATACTTTGAGACACACTTTCAGTGAAAGCAATAAATATCAGTTCTTTAGGTTATGCAACATATTCTTAAAAAAATATGTGAAACACATGCATACTAGTGTGGATTCTTCTGTACTTTCAGATCATTGCAACCTCATTTCATCAATGTTAGATTATTCACTACACAAACTGACTCATTCCTTCATAAAGGCCTGAGCACAATAGGTAGAATCTATCTTTTGATGAGACAGAGTAGCAAAGTCCAAACACTAATACCTGATAAAAAGGCAGGTGTCCATTTTTGTTCATTTGTGAGTATAAGTCATGCACATTTAATTACCATGTTAGTTCAGCTCACACCTCAGAAGACTGCCGCACAATGCACTAATGAGACCAAATATTATAACTAGCCATAATAATGTGGCTCACACATTTATCCATTTTTCTCACATCTAGTTTGTTATTAAAAGAAGTCATTGTTCACTTGCTGTGCCTGCTGATTTTTTGCTTTTACAGACATTTAAACTAAATTGCAGAGAAGCTTTCTTTTGTGAGCCAGGATCTTTTTTGATACTTTTCTTGATCACACATTAAAGACACCAGCATGAATTTTGTGTCTGACTGGTAACTACAGTACTAGCATGTGTTTTACAAATGGAAGGCATTGTCAGAGTAGAGTACTAGGGAAATGCAGAGATTAACATGACTAAAACAGACAATTCAAAGGTACTTGGTTAATTTGTCAAGCCATCTCTCAAACCCCAGACCACTCTGCGGTACAACTTTTAAAATGCTTGACATGAATGCTTGATATGACATGAATTCCAGGAACATGATTCCTGGAATTCATGTCATCTCAAGTCTCGGTTTTCTCATGTTTATGTTTAACGTTTGTATGTAGAGTTTTCCAAGTCTAGCTTGGCTAGCCATCCAGTTTAGGTTATAATTTAGTTTTCGCCACTGCCATTTTGTTTCTCCGTTTTTCTAACAGCCAGAATAAAAGGCTCGCTTTTTGTTTAACTTCAGTTCTGTCCCTTATGATTTCTGCTTTTGGATCTGCTCCTCATAAACATCGGCCATCCTGGTCGTGACAAAATTAAACTCAAAGAGTCATGCTGACTGATTTCATCTATTAACTACAGCAGCATCTCTTTATTATGCAGAAAAACTGTGTTGTTAAAAAAGGACTTCTTTTTCCTTATGCTTATTCCATGTGTAGTTAAACCTTTTCTTACACTAACAGAAAGAGGGGTTTTGCTGGTCCAGTTAAGGTCAGAGTTGGCTGTATGTGGCCCACAGTATAAAATGAACTTGACATTCTTGATCTAGATCCTCATCAAGTAGATGAAGATTGGGCATGTATTGTTGTTTTCAAATTAGTTAGGCTTTGTACTTGGCTTTTCTACTCATTACGGTAATATTTAAAACATTTTAATATCATTGTCATTATTGTCACAGTTTTACTTACTTACTAATTAGTATTAAGTGCAACCCACCAAAAATGTCTGATCATAGGATAACTTTACAAAGTGAGAACAGTTTTTCAGTATAACGTACCACTTCTGTGTAATCACAACAGAAGGAGATGAAATAAACTAGTGAAATATAGTAAAATGTTAATGATTAGTTCAAAATATGTGTTTATTTTCTTTTCTATATCTAATGTAAAAACTTTTAAAAAAATGGAAGCATATGGAATTACTCTAGAATGACCAAATGTGGAAAATCTAACATACATGTATATCATTGAAACTGTAACAGTAACTGTAACAGTGGCTAACAGTGGTATGCCCATTCATATGAACACATGCTATATTGCTAAAAGACACTTAGGTGCATAAAAGCATAACTCTGCAAACTAGTATGTCACAAAACTAGTATGTCTGTTTTGTGACAATTGGAAAAATTTGCTATTAAGAGGAGTATTTTCTGCAAAGTGTCGTGGTCGGCATAAGAACAGAAGGGAAAATCACAGTGGGAGGATGAGGAGACCATCTCACGCCGTAAGCTGGGCCAAATGCAGCTTTAATTAAAACACCATTTAACCATTCAAAACTCTTCCCCCGCTTGGGTGCCAATGAGAAAAGCTGCTAAGAAGCTCCAGCTAGATTAAAAGCTCACTCCCTTCAGTGCAAAATCTTGTTAAGTTATCTTAGTCATTTTATGTAAGGTAGTGTGCTTTTTTTCCTCCCTGGTGAGCTTTTCACATTCTCAGGGTATGAGTCAAAGTCATGTGGTTTAATTTGCCCAGGAAAAACGGCAGGTGAGGTGAATGAACGTAAGCAGCAATCATAAGTCGCTTAGATTGTCTGGCCAAAAGAAGAATAAAAAACATGGCCCAGCAGTCAAATATAATTAAATCTCTTGTCAGATGCAATTTTGATTTCGCACTCTGTATTTACACAGCTGACGGCATTTAAATGAAAGTATTAAACATGGTATGCCGGAGCACTGCTGATGTTGTTGTTGTTGTTTTTCAGAGTTACTGTAGTAGTGGTGACAGCAATGACCAGGCACTTTGTCTACTACAAAGACAGCGGAGAGTGTTTGTAAAGGGGGTGGCAGCTATCAACTCAGGCTCCTGGGAAACAAAGTCTGTGTAGTCAGCGTTTGGCTAATTTCAGCCTCTGGTCCAGTCAGCCACCCTCTCCAGGCGCTATGCCCAGACCTCACAGCCTGTAGTGTGTATCTGAGTAGAGTGGGAGGATGCTGGCAACTTGAGCAGCCATCTTGAATACAGGCCATATACTGTATGTGTTCGTGTTTTATTGAGTCTTGCTTAGCTTTTCACCCTGCTTTCAAATCCAGCTATATGGTAGCATGTGTGAGCATGGCAGAGTGTGTGTGTCAAGGAGACTGACAAGTGGGCCCCAAGGGGTCAGTAGGAGGAGAAGGAAAGCATCTCTGACCACACTGCCCTCCTCCTGCCACTATCAAAGCCCTCATGCACCAGACCAGTCTCTTCGCCGCCCTCACACCTCTCTGAGCATTTTTTTTTTAACTTTTTCACTCAATAATTCTTTCTCTCTATGCCAAAGCCTTGGGTTTTGAGCTTCTCACTTTATAATTCAATATCGAAGCACACTTCCTGCAGAATCCCAAGTTGCACAAGGTACGTTAAGTAAAACTCCATCTCCAAGCTGCAGATATTCTAAAAAAGCATTTTGCTACTCAGATGTATTCAGCTACTGTTATGTAGAATTAATTAAAGGTTTTATCAGTGCCACGGCTCTCTTAGTTTTAAAGTTCACTGCACAAGGATTACATTTTTTCTTATTTTACAATTAATGTCACAGAATCGACTGCATAATATACCATATATTAAATGTAGAAGGCAGTGAATATACATTAAAATAATAACACAAACTGCAAAACCTTAAAAGGTCAATATACAGACCATTATGTATTCACTAGAATCAAATACCGCTAAAAGAGGTTACCTGTCGTAAGGTTTTGAAACAAAAGGTTTTTGAGGTCTAAGTCATAGGTACTGGTGCTAATCCCAGCTCTATATTTTGCAGACATATGAAAAATGTGAGTACTTTTTAATGTGTGTTGTCAGAATGACTATTTCCTTTATTCAACTGCCACGACTTGTGAGAAAATTTGAATAAAAACCAAAAATCACATATTCTGCTTGCCTAGGATTAGAGTTAGGGTTAGGGTGAGAGCTAAGGCTGAGGCTGGGGTTCCCACCAATGATGACTTACTCCTTAGAGAGTTAAAGCAGGATGTGAGTTTGTGAGAATATATACTGTCTTTCTTTAAAATATGATTTTTGAATATCCATGGAGTGCAGTGAGCTGCCTTTAATTCAGTACATTCACAGCTGTCAATACTACATGCTTATAAGTAGGCATGGGAATTGATAAGAATTTAGCTATTGATTTGATTCTTTATCGATTCTCCTTTGGTTCCCATTGGCTTTGCTTTGAGAGTCACCACCGTTTGCATAAATCCAAAGACTTTGCATTTGTGCAAATTAACTGCATGCTGTGTGGTCACATGTTTGTGCATGTTGGCGGTATTTCCGTTCCCTTCTCTTGTGATCAGTGCTGGGGTCATTACTGAACAAAAGTAATTATTAGACATATTACTTTTCTTTAAAATAATGCAGTACGCTACTTAATTACTCCCAGGAGAACACATTTTTACACTACTGGTTACATTACATTTATGTGTTTCTCTGCAAAATGGCCTCATAATTACAATTTCACAATACAAACCTGAGGTTACGGTCTCACACACCAACACGAATCTCTATTCTTATATTTTACACCACCGTTGCTTGTGAAGCTTGCACACAAGAATTTCACTCACAGGTGTTGTACCAGTGAACCAGCAATGTGATGTGACAATAAAAGTGATTTGATTTCTACGTTAGAAACATGAACAGGTAGAAACGGAGGCTGCAACCTGACTGCTCATCGATTTGCTACCACTTGCCTAGCTTAGCATGATGCTGTCTGTGCAGCTGCTTGCACAGACAGCATTATGCTGCTTGTTTTAGCAGCATAATACAGTTGTTTCTGCTCTGGATAAGCTAATCACGCTATGATCCTTCCCTATGATCCTTCCTACTTCGCACTCTAGTCCTTTTTGTGCAATAAAAATAAAACCAATGTCCATACCCACTGGGAACCGGTTCTTCTTTCCCATCAGTACTTATGTTATTTAACTATATTACATTTTCTTTAATTTATTTATAACCTTTGTATAACATTTCTGTGTTTTTACTTCCTTCAATTTGTCCCTTATATTAAGTTCATTTTAGCTTGTAATACCCATTCTGGGTTAGGATTGTGTTTATTTAGTCTGTGTTAGGGCTGCTCAATTAATCGAATTTTAATCACGATTACGATCTGGGCTTTCAACGATCATTAAAAATGACTGAGCCGATTATTAGCCCCTCCCTCATGCTTTACTCTCGCGCTGCTCCATGTGGCAAATCAAGCGCACTGCTCTGCATTTCGAACACGCTAAGCAGAAGTTATTTGGAGAGGAGTGGACTGCCGTTGGTTGAAAAGAGAGGTAAAAAAAAAAAACTTAAGTGGTGTGGAAACATTATGGGTTCGCGGAGTCAGACGTGGATCAAGTAGACACAGTGTGTAAACTTTGCTATGGTGTCGTAGCTGCACCACAGAGCAACACTGCAAAGTTCACATTTTTCATTTATTTCTTATATTGCAAACATTTGCACTGTTATCAGTATTTGCACACTATTTTATATTATTTTTTAAAGTCATTATTCAATACATTGTTATTGTTAAACCTTTAAAGCCGGTCAGAGCAGCATGCTCGTTTTGTGTAACTATTTTTAAATCCCTGTAGAACCTGAACGCTAAGCTAGCACAATAAAATTTTTTCCATATGAAACCAGAGGAGTTGTACTTACTTCTTATGCCATCAGCTTGTCCTAGGTCACGGTTTCCTTCCACATATAGCTTTGCAAAAATTGCACAAAAAGAGCTTGCAGGAACAAAAACATAATATTCCAGAAACACGCTTTGCCGATCCGATCAGCTGTTCTTAACACTTCCCACATTGAAAAAGACGTCAACGTGAACTATCGCAAGTGACGTCATTTTTGCGGAAAATTTAGTTTTTTACTTGTAGGCCTTAGAACTCGAATTGCACTGCTGGAAATAGTTTATTTTGATGCACATGCACATTCTTTGCAAATTTGCATCATAGGATTGTTTTTTGTTTTTCCTGCAGTATATAAAAATTGCTGTATCTCCAAAATAAAACTATGAAGACACTCAAAATAAATTTCCTGTTGTTGTAAACTATTTTTTGCAACTTTTTTGTATTTAAAGTTTTGAGGGATAAACCTCTTAAATTTCTCCAAGTAGAAATATATGTAAAAACAAAAACGATTTTCAATTTTTTTGTAGTTTATTGCACTTTTTTGCAATTAATGTAGTTACTATGGACTTAATGCATACATATTATTAAAATATGGGCTATAACAGTTGTATTGATGTATAGCAACTTGAAATGCTCCCACAAATGGCACTACAGCATGTAAAAAAATAATATAAGCTCTGGCGGACGAAATAAATATCGTCAAATAATCGTGATCTCAATTTCAGTGAAAATAATGATAAAATAATTATCATTTTTGCCATAATCGAGCAGCCCTAGTCTGTGTTGTCCCTATTTTTTATGTTTTTCATCACAACTCACTCAGCTTCCCAAGCTGTCTTCTCCTGTTTGCTTTAGACTCACCAGCCTTTACTAGCCTTTAAGACACTTTACTACTGGTGTTGGCCAGAGGGGCCAATGGCGCGTTATGGCAGCCTCGCTTCTGTCAGTCTGCCCCAGGGCAGCTGCTTGGCAAGTCTTGGCAGGGCAGCTGTGGCTACAACTGTAGCTTGCTTCCACCAGCGTGTGAATGAATAGTGGCCTTGAAAAGCGCTATATAAATCCAATCTATTATTATTTAATTTCGATCTGTATGTGTGTGTTTTTTTAATTACATTTTTCCGAATAAAACGGTGGGAAAAGGGAACAGAAAAAGGATCCAAGAGATCCAAGCCTTTTAAAATTAACAAAAAGGGATAATTTTACACTTTTTATTTCAAATGTACCTAAACACCTTAATTACATCCAAAGAGACACATAGAGAAAATCAGAATAAAAAAACAAGTATAAGACTGATGAAGCATGATGAGATTCATCACATCGTAAAGTATCCTGCTGGTCATTTCAGCACCCTAACAGCCCTTACAAAGTTCTGTAACAATAGTAACACCCCACATTTGTTTCCACTGATTGCTCTCTCTTCCACTCTGTTCCTGGCCAAATGTAAAATTGGCCGCCAATCTGTTAATCTCTGAAGCCAGCTATGGATCTCACATAGAAGGCCCACTGCCTCAAAGTGTTCATGGGTAAATGAAACTTTTGTCCCTCTGTCCTCCACCTTCAACCGGCCCTCATCAGCAGGTCTTTACCTAAAAAGAACACGTGACTGTTATGGCCCTTGCCAGATTACTTAGTGGATCAGCCCCCTTTGCTTGGACACATTCCTGTATCCTTTCGCCTGCTCAGAAGCTCTGGATCAGAACTATCCACAGAGTTTAGGGAAGGTTTTACAGCTGCACTGTCTAACCAAATGCCACCTCTTTGGCACAGACAAATGTTGGCTCAGATTACGTAATAATGCTTTTCCCCTGAAGCACTTTCACAGAGAGATGCCCAGCATGCTAACTGTCTTCGGGAACAGAAGCTACATTTACTGCTCCAAGAACCTCAGAGCATGTTCCAAGGGCCCGAGCTGACTTGCTGTAAAACTTTACAGACATTTTAAAAACCTTCTGTACAGTTCGAATCCAATGGCAAGTTGTAACTTTGAATAGCAAAACATTTTTCACAAAAAAAACCTGAATTAAACTACAGAACAAATAAACTTTATTTTGCTACCTCCAATTAGCCAAAAAACCCAAAACAAAACTGTTATTGCAGATTTTAAGTTTTTAATTATGAAGTTGAAAAGGAAAACGAGCCGACATCTAGCTAGGGATTAGAATTGATTATAATTTTGTAATTCTTAGTCCATTTTCAACATCACATGAATTCTTATCGGGTTCTCATTGGATCCACTTTGAGACTCACCACCATTAATTGCATGCTGGTATTTTAATCTGATATTTTGCCTCTTAGTTGTAATCAATGTTGGGGACATTATTACAAAACAATTAATACATTACACATATTACACACAGAACACTGTCCGTAAAACCAATTCAGTATGTTACTTAATTACACCCAGAAGAAGAGCAAAGCTGTTTGTTTTACTCCTCGTTATATTACTTTTGCATTTCTGTGGAAGATGGGCTGAAAAGCATTGTCTCATAATTACCATCTCGCAATATAACCCTATATGCTACAGTCCCACACACCAACACAAATCCATATCGCACACATACACGCACTTTCTTAGCATTTAAGTAGGAGCACAAAGCCCACACAGAGAGACTTCAGGGTGAAGAAAAGGTAGAAGTTAATTTGTTACCTGTTGAAGTTCAGGGTCTGAATGCTGGGCTGGGATCAGGATTCACTCAGCTGTAGCATCATTCTGGGTCCTTGGCTAGCTTAGCGTTAGCATGCTGTTTGTGCAGATGTGTGCAATGAGCCACACAGGGTTGCGCTAGAACAGAGGTTCGCAAAGTGTGGAAAAAAGAAAAAAGAGTGCTTGGACACTGCTAGCATAATGGACAGGTTTTTGACAGGGCTCCCCCACGAAAGCCAAATATGGTTCCAAACCAACTCCCTTCCAAGCCAAAGACTAGAAAATATGATGAAGCATATCTTCCCTTTGGCTCCACCTGCACAGGTGCCACGGCAGGTATCTGCGCAACAGAATTAGTTTCCCCTGCATAGGGAGCACGCGCTGGGCTCTCCAAATCACGGACAAACAGCATCCCACATTCTTGATTTTTAGTTCACAAACACTTGTTGTAATGACTAACTACTCCTGACATTTTGGAGATGTTAGCTCTTTATACAGTAAAGTTACCGTGGGATACAAATAACATCAGGCTGATCCTGCCACAATTTGTTCCCCCTCCGTATTCCTCATCCACACGTACACGCAAAAACTGAGTTTTAAAAAACCCTCCGTGTGTGAAAGAAATCGCAATGGAGTTTGAAAACAAAATATGGGTGTTCGTGGTTGGAGGATGTATTTGTGCGGGGGGGGCATTTTTCTTGTAAAACAAACGGGGGCCCAGCAAAAAAAGTTGGGAACCACTGTGCTAGAAGCTTAATATCGTTGTTTCTGCCTGGATGTCGTTTTCACTTTACTTTCACACTCTAGTCCTTTTTGTGCCATAGAAATAAAAGTAATGTCCATATCCAGCTGAAGTATGTCACACTATTTTCCTCCTGAAATCAGCTGATTGTAGCAAGTGCAAGAACCATGAGTGGATGATAGGCCGGCAGACTAACAATTATGAACTGAAGTCTCGACACTAGTGAATAAGTTGCTGGTTGTTCTCATCTGCAGTTAATACCAAATTGATAGTTTTTGTAGAACTTTTATACAAGCTATGACAATCAGTCAATCAATCAAGGCTTTATTCCCCACATGCAGGTTGCCCTGCAGTGATGCAAGCAGTGCTGTGGTGACTAAATCAAAACAATGAACTAAAAAACAACACAAGCTTTATTTTTCTTTATTTGTACTAAAGCTGTACGAAAAGGATACAAGAATAAAGCAAAAATACCCGAGATTCTAGCACCAGCTTTGCTGATTTAGTCTCCATATGTAAAAAGGAGTCACACTTATTTAATCCCACCCCTGGTCCATAAGTCATCATGTATTACTTATCCAGCTTACTTATAAATATAAACATGGACAACAATAACAATATTATCATATTCTTACAACTCCATGTTTTTACCTCAAAACATGAATAAATAAATACATTTTTAAACATTGTTTCCATGTGAATTTAATTTGCTATTTTCATATAACATTCGTTTTGTTCAATTTTAATGATAATTTGTTTTTATTAAGCCACATTTTCAATTTCAATTCAACTATTCATTTGTGTAGTCATCTCTTCCAGTATATGTCTCAGCAGAGCAGAAAATATTACACAGTGTCAGTTTTAATACTGTTAACACGTATGTCGAGTTGATGTTATTTTCATTTTTTTTTAATTAATACATAATGATCTATTGGATCAAACAGTCTACCACATTTTCTTTTTGTTGTTGTTGTTTGTTTTTATCTATTGAGTTTGTGATGTAATCTATTGAGTCTAATAATGATAATAGTGATTTAGAGTCAATCCTTTACTTACTGGCATACTTTTGCAAAACAGGTTTTCAAGGGTTTTTGAAAACTAAAGTATTAAAGAAACATGCTTGTAGTTTGTAAAGTGGTGTCTGTTGCCAGATTTGAGCTGTGGTATAATTTTTACTGTTTTCATTTTGTCAGGAAATACATAGGCTTGAAATAATAGATTAAAAATGTTTGTAAAGGTTTTTTTTAATGCCCTAAGTGACCTTTTTTAAGCATAGACATACAAATATCATTACAATTTTAAGATTTCTTATTATCAGATTTGAAAATTTCCTTTTCATTCATAGCCACACGGAACACAGAGAAAACATTTCTACCTATCAAAGTATCCAGATTTCCCTCTGTTAGCCCAGGATCAGTGATTTTTCTTGCTAAATTTGGTCAACAACAAGAAAGAATTATTTTAAGCTGTTGGCCACAACATCCATTTTATATTCCTCTTTGTCACTGTCAAGCAATTTGAAGGAAGTCAAGCGACTTTTTAATTTCCTTAACTTCCTCAGCCATCATTGGTTTTCACAGGTGAGTACCTTAGTCAGCTGATAACCGGCCAGCTATAAGTTCCAGCAGCTGTTAGTTTAGCAACTTGTTCGCTAGTTAGCAAATAGCTCTGAAATGGACAAGCGGAAGCGCGTGGATGGTTGGAACAGAAAAAGCTTTGATCAGTGGTTGTTGATCAATGGTCATGATAATTTGCATATTGATGATCAAGGAACTGACCTCCCAGCTCATTGTTCCTTCAGTGAGCTGGTTTCAGTCATTATGCAAATGTACTGTTTATAAGATTGGCGAAACCTGCAGTCAGCTGAGACTGAAGAAGTCACTTGGATGAGTGATGAAATGTTTCTCTCACTGAAAACGCTACGTCCAGATGAACAGAATCAAACACTTGAAACACTTCCTTTATTTGAATAAATCAGGTGCCCTCTGAAGATGTTATGTAATTTCTTGACTCAGCACTCTTCTCATACTTCACAGAACCACCATTCAACATTTCACTTCATCATGCATGCTTAGAAAAAGTGCCTAACCCTCCTGCCTGCATCCTCGGTCAGGCCCGCAACTTCACATCAGAAGCTCATACAATGGTTGCAGTGCGCATATCTTAACAACATCATTAAGGCAGTAATGTCCATTGTTTTATGGTAATTATCCGTGCCTTGTTATTGAAAGGCTCATTGTTCTGATGATGGCCAGGTCATAAATAAACTTTATGAAGAGCTCTGTGTGACCACTAAACTGCTACTGATGATGGAGAGATGGGGAATGCCAAGGCTATTCAGATAAAAGAGTTCGCCCACTCTGGTGTGACAGTGTGTGTGTGTGTGTGTGTGTGTGCCTGGTGAAAGAATTCCACCTCCTGTGGAATGTCAGGCTTTGTGAGGACACAGTCTTCAACTTCTCTTCTTTGTTCTCAGCTTCAGCTTTAGAGATTTGTTACAGGTGCCCAGGGTCCACTGCCTTCTGTACATAAATTGATGCTCTTATGATTCCAGAGAAAATAATTAGGACAAAAGGATATTAATACTGATTATTTATTACTTTATTTATTACTTAGAGTATGTTGTGGTTATAGTGAAAATTTACAACTTCTCTTAAAACAAACCCCAAACCTGAAGTCAGTATTAAGATAAGGCTTAGGAGGGTGCTAGCTTAAGTTTCTCGGCCAGGTTGGAAGCTTTTGTTTTGTACTGTGTTTTGTTTTGCTGACTTTAATTTCATTTTTATTTTTTGTCTTTGGTTTAGAAACCTAAAACAGCTAAGTTAAACTTATTGATTCAAATTAGGAAAAGATCGGGGTATGGGTTACAATATGTCTCTGTACAGTTATAACCCTGCATGTTGAAAACTGACTTTTTTAGCTAGCTAGTGTATTTAAATGTCCTCAATAACCATCTCTATATTTAAGAGGTTCTGAGGTAGAGCCTGCTGTTGCCATAACCTGGTGTATCACAACAATAATAAAAGCCATCTTGTGTGTCTCTCTGAGATGCTGACAGCACTGTTGCACCAGCAGTATTGGATGCTCTGGTACTGAGAATAGGCTGTTGTTTTACCGAGCATTCCTGTTGGTATTAAAACAATTTGATTAACTCCTAATTGCTAAGCTAAAAGGACAGGCTTGAAGCAGGTATTAAATGAACACTCTGAGAGGTGGAGATATGCACTGGAGAAGAGAAATGAAGTCAGTAAGTTTGTCAATGAGAGGGAAGCATGTGGAAAGGTGAACATGGAGTGAGTAGAGCTAGTGAAGGTAGATGAGTTTAAATACTTGGGTTAAAACATCCAAAACTATGGAGAGTGCACAAGAGAGGAGTGCAGGCAGGGTGGAGTGGATTGAGGTGAACATCAGGGGTGAATTGTGAGAGAAGGATACCAGCAGGAGTGAAAAGGACGTTTACAAGATGGTACTGAGACCTGCCATGATGTATGGTTTGCTGACAAAAAGACAGAGGTGGAGTAACTCACTGACGTTTGTCAGTGAGAACCTTAAAGATATTAAGATTTTCACAGGGACTGACCAGAACGGACAATGAGTATATCAGAGGGACAGCTCATGGTGAGCGGTTTGGAAACAAAGTTAGAGAGATAAGGTTGAAGAGGGAGCTGACAGGCAGGAGGATAACAGGAAGACCTCAGAAGAGGTCCATGTAGTGAAGCAGGACAAGTAGAGAGTTTGTGTGACAGAAGAGGACTGGTGATAGGGTGAGGAAAAGGCAGACCACTTGCTGTGGTGACCCCTAAATGGAGCAGCTGGAATAAGAAGAAGACTTTTTGAGTACCAAGTCTCTCTTACAATGCCTTTAGTATCGTCTAATTTGGCTACAAATGGACTACTTGATGTATTAGGGCAGGGGTGTCCAACTCCAGTCCTGGAGAGTGACTGTCCTGCAGCTTTTAGATGAATCCTTGTTCTGACACAAATCTTCTAAAAAAAGGTACTAAAACATGAAAACCTTTATGATGACAGTCTTATTTCACAGCTTGCAGCAATCCTAGCGAATACCCCTGTCAGTCACGTGTTTCATAACTGAGTAAACAGTTAAAGTGCATAGAATGACACACACTTGTTTAAAGTAGCTTGTAAGCAAAAACATGTTCCTTGAACCATTTTTTGAGCTTCAATAGGAAATATTATTTTGGACCTTATGTTGTCTTTTTATGCCAATAAAAGTAGAACAGTGCTGTTTCAACAGGAAATCTGGATTGTCCATAATAAATGAAACATTCAAGACCACAGTCCTTCCTCTAAAGTCCCAACTTTCTTCACCTTCATTCCCACTTAACCAAATCATTCACGCACCCTTGTATTGTACAGTAATTATGGTACAAGGTGTTGGTTTACAACACTCAAAGCTACTTAGCACTGACTACCATTGGCCAAATGGGCAGTTTCAGCTTTATAGTTACACAATCAAAACCCATCCAAGTACATCAACTGCTTTTATTAGATTAGAGCAAACCGCCAGCCATTATCACACACATTCACACACACACCTGTCATTTCATTCCAGAAGCAGTTTTGGTGGGGAAAAATACCAAACTTGTAGGCTGTGTGATTGTTTTTCATTGCGGTGTCACTGTGTCTGTCGTCAGCTGAGAGAGCAAACCTGCTCCAGGTACAAACTAAAGGCTCAGTTTCTGTTTTCTGCTGTATACATCTTAGACTTTGTTTGTGTGTGTACATGTTTAAACAAGAGTGTGTACTTCCAGATAATTTCCAGCTAACTTCTCCACACCCTGCTGATCATGCAAAATAAAATATTTTTCAACTGAAACTTTGGCTTTACCCCGACACGCCTTGCTTGTGAGGATAAAGCCTTGTGTGCATGACACCCTGCTTGCATGTACTTTTCTTTAACAGCAGCCCCTGGATTTGCGTTTTAAGTGACTGAATACTTTTTTTCCCTCTAATGTCCGAACCAAGACGGGTACATTAAAAAGATAGGACAGTTACTTCATAAAGAGAATAAAAAGTAGACAAAGCTATCTATATTTTGAGCACCAAATGCAAAAGGTTAAACAGGTTTGATGTGCATTATTCTACCGTATGTGGTCCAGAATTCAGAGTGTCCTTTTAGCAGAAAGATAACAAATGGAAGGCAGATAGCGGTGACAAAGAAAGAATGATTGTATGACAGCCTTGAACTCTCTGGCTATGAACTCTCACATTTTCCCTCTCTCCTGCTCTCTTCCAGCTGTGTGCAGTTGTGGACATGTATTCATTGCAGGAAGAATGTTTGAGGAAATGGGAAACGTTTTCCAGATGGTTGGGCTCATGGCCCTGCTCAGCTGCAGCAGTGTGAAAATGATCTGACTGCTACCCATACATATGCCAAAAACATGTGGAAACGTGCATAACATACATGTAATAGAGGCGTGGGCAGTTAATTTTCCCAAAGGGCCACATGAGAAACTGAAAGTGTTGGCACTGCACCAATAAATTAAAATCAGTTCTGCTCAGTAGTATTTTTATTTCTTCATTAAGTGCTACTTATTAGAGTAGATGTTACAATCAGACAATGAAAAACAAAACAGACATAGTTAAAAAAAACTAATTAATCAAAATTCCAAAAACCATTTGTGAACAAAAAATTGCATGTTTCTGCAAAACGTCATAGACTTTCAACTTTATACAAAGTGCTATTGCTAATGTTATTGTTGTTTAATTACTCCATTTGTAGTGTTTTTTGTATTCAGTGAAAAGAATCCTCTTTTTTTTTTTTACTTGAAAAAGTGAATTAACACTTTGAGAAAAGTTTACTTGTTATTGTGATTTTTGGGGAAATCACAAAGCTGGGATGACTGCTCCATCCCTGGATGTGTAATGCTTGCTAAGAAATCCTTGTTGCTTACGCAGCTTTGCTAGCAATAGTTCACATGTGCACATTTACTTTGGCTCAGTTAAGTTTTTGTTTTACTCTGCATGTTTAGTCACATAATGGTGGTTAAAATTAAAGTTTATAAACAGAACAATGTGCTCTCCCCAACTAATCACATTTACCTCTGATATCAGTAAAAAAAACAACAACAACAAAACCAACTTTGAAATCCATGTCTTGTTAAAAGTTTTACATTCTGCAATTATATTTCATTTTTTAATGTCAGGTGACATCTTGCAGGGCTAGGAAACTCAGATCTTACATAAACATAATAAAACTGATAAAACTGTATCATGATGTAGACCTCTCTGCTTTGAATCATACTTGTTATTAATCTCTGTCTCTCTTCCACAGCATGTCTTTAATTCTATCTTCCTTCTCTCACCTCAACTGGTCGAAGCAGATGGCCCCGCCCCTCCCTGAGCCTGGTTCTGCTGGAGGTTTCTTCCTGTTAAAAGGAAGTTTTTCCTTCCCACTATCGCCAAAGTGCTTGCTTATAGGGGGTCATATGATTGGTGGGTTTTTCTCTCTATGCATTATTGTTTTTTCTCAAAGTGTTAATCCACTTATAATATAAAGCACCTTAAAGGTGACTGTTGTTGTTATTTGGCGCTGTATAAATAAAATTGAATTGAATTGAATGATTTCCCACAAAAAAAAGAGTCAGTCATTAAGCCCTTCTTTGATGGGGAGTTTGGTGGGTGAAAGGTGGAAAAACTGCATGATGTATATTTATTTATTTCCCATTAACAAAGACTGTATGGTATAATGTGCTATACATGGCCACGTTGCAGGACCAATCAGATAGTGAGGTTTCCTCCACCATCCTTTACATCCATCTCCATCTACTAAGCCCCGCATCCATATTCTGCTTGTTTTGTAAGCATCGCACCCCAAACTTTAAATGTTATTTTACAGTGTATTTGTTGCTTATTACCAACAAATTTCAATAAATGGTAGAAAGAGTATGACCTTTTGTTTAAAGTGCTTAATATTACTTACTCTTACAATTATAATTTGTCTGATGATGTTTCATAAGCAAAACAAATGCTTATATGTTCACTTTTTAGGGGAAAATCACTGCTAACTTTGGAGAAGAAAGTTAGCAGTGATTGGTGCCTTTTGGTAATGGCTTGTGTTTTGGTTTCATATCAGAAGAGCATAAAAAAAATTACAGGTCGAATGAATGAGGGGGTCACACATGAGTATGTGTAAAACAAGAATGAGTTCCTAGAATATACTGTCTATCCATTCTCAGAGTATTTCAGTGAGATTCATTTGTAAGTGTTGCACTTGTGAAATGTTGCAGAAATGATTATGTGCTGAATAAAAACAGAAAACAGTGCAATCAGTGCTCACTTTCTCATTGCTTTCCTATCCCACATTGCTAGCTGCTGTCATGAGTGTATTTTGTGTTTGGGTTTCAAAAATCTTCCAAATAATTGCTTTAATTGGTTCAGCCTGTTTCAGTGGTGCAAATTCCAACAGTACAGCAAGAGTCGCATTTAATATTTTTATTAAGACTATCCCCACGCTATCATGTGATCTACTAAGGTCAAATGACCCAAGAACTGAGTTAAAGCGTCTGGGAAGGGATCTCAAAACTTGATTTTAGATGGCAGACAGTTGGTGTCGTAAGCCACCACTTCTGTTCAAAGATGATTGTTCACAGTGGACATAGATGCCTTCTTTCACTCCTCTTTCAAACCATCTGTCTTCTCTGTCCAAAATGTGGACATTGGCATCCTCGAAAAAGTGACCTTTGTCCTTTAGATGCAGATGGGAGTCGAGTCTCGTCCTATAGAGATGGCTTTTCTATGTCATGCCATACCTTCTTTACACTCTTTCATCAAGTAATTTAATCAGAATGTTTCTAAATCTTTAGTATGGTTTAAGATTTCTTTGTTTATCTTAATGTTTCAATAAGTTTTATACAGATCTAGATCCTCTCAGGACATTGGTAAGACCCCAGAGAGCTGTTTTCTGGTCCGAACCACTTGTGTTTAGAGAACAGACTGCCTGCTTACCATCTTAAGTAACCAGCAGACCTCTGTCTTTTTCCTTCTCTCCCTCTCTTTGTCTTTCTCTCCAGGCTGTGAAATATTCATGAAAGAGGGAGGTGATGAGGTGGTGGAGGTGAAGTGTGTAGGGATGAAGGGAAGACGATGCTCTAGCCTCGATTAAGTATTTACACCACCCCTGACCATCTGGACGGAGGCAGAAACACAGAGAGAACAAAGAGACAGAAGGGAAAGAAATAAAATGTTCTGAATTAATCTAAAATAAATAAAGTTGAAGTGAGGGGAGGATGAGTTAAAGAAGGAAAGAGAAGGACAAGGGAAATGAAACACGCTGTCTTGATTAAGCCCAAAAGCGTGTGTTTCTACTTTGTGGCTCTCTCATGGTTTAGTTTGGGGAAATGTGATCTGGACCCCAGGGAGAGCTAATCATCAACACATTTGTAATGGTGGAATGACTGTGTGTGTGTGTAAGGTTGCACACACACACACACACACACACACACACTCCGCTTCTGAAACAAACTGATTAAGGAGGCATCAAAGTGGGAAGTGAGCTAGAGCTGTGATGCTACCCCTGGACTAAAAAAGCCTCAAAGCAACAACTTCAAAACACTGAGTCAAATTAAAGCAGACACACAATTAGCTGTATGGATTTATCGCTGGTTTCACTGCCTCTGTACTCTCTACTTGCCTCTCTATGTTACTGTTCACTGCTTTGATCAGCCACAACTTTAAAACCACCTGCTTGCATATCCAACAATACGAGCAGATGCTTCAGCACCTGTAGGATTTCCAATTCTTGCAAGACTTTCCCTGCTTATTCCAGGGCATTGACGGAGTGTATAAAAAAGATGGCTTCAGCCCATCTTGACATTACTGTTAGTCACAAGGTAGCTGTTTAAATTTATAGAAGTCCATAATTTGCTTCACTAACTTTGTCTCTAAACTGGTCACCCTGAGCTGTCCTTCTGATATACTCTTTTATAATCCTCTCCATCATGTTCACTCCTAGTGGAAATCTTAATATCTTCCTCTAGGTGTCTCCATCAACAGTCTTAAACCAAAAACATTGCATCTGTATTGTTCTGTAGTGCATGAAGCTATAATGCTGCTCACTGACTGTCACTACTCTTCTTAACCTTGCTTTCTCATAGCTTCATCATATGGCTCATCATTGTTATCCCTCTTTTACTTACAACACCACTGCACATCACTCTTGTTCTTAAGAACTGGCAGCAATACACTCCGTCTGCATTCCTCATGCATTCTTCTATTTCCTTTTCACTCCCCGATATTGTGTTAAAATGTGGTCAAAGAATCCATCGCCCTCTGTCCTAGACATCCCCATTCTTTCCAGCTCTGTAGCCAAGCTGACAAAGAGTCAGGGTTGTGTTTAACCATACCTTGTAATGACATCATGAATTTCATTACAAATAAAATTTGTTAATGTTTTAATCTTATCTTTTATCTTACCTTCATGATGAATCTATCACCATTATCTATCACAGGCCTTCAAGGTGTCAGTAATTAAACTATTACTTAAAAAGCCATCACTGTAGCTGTGAAGCTAATTATAGGCTAATCTCCATTTGTCTTTTATCTTAAAAATGTTTGTAACACTAACTGTAAAACAGCTAACTGATCATTTGCAAAGGTTAGTAAGGTAGTTTACTATAAGGTTGTTTATTAGCTCCTCTTACTTTTCTTTAAAGAGTACTGGAAACCACATACATTATAATATACTCTTAGAAGTGAAAATGAATAAAAAGAGAAACAAAGAAATCCATACACATCTATAATATTACACAAAAAAAATTAATTTTGGCTGAACTGATGTTTTCCATATTTATTTATTAATTTTAAAATTGAACATCATCTATTAAAACTGGCTCTGTGGTTATAGTTGATAAGACAGTTGTGCATATCTGACAACTGAGCAGTACATGATGCACATGCTGTCAGCAGTTGTGTTTGTGAAACCATGGTGTGCTTGATGTACTGTACATAGAAGTGCCAGGCTGTCAGACGATCTATTCATCCATAATGAAACAGTGAAGCCCCCCAGCACGATGGCTACCAGCCCTCTTCGCCTCTTCAAAAGATGTGTGAAGATGGCATGAATTATAAATACCCCCTCCACTCTAACACCAAAACCGTGTTTATGGGAGTGTGTGATGAGCATAGGAGGACATGGATTACATATTGGTATCCTGGGTTAGATCATTTTAGAGTAATGGATGAGAAAGTGAAAATGTGATCAACATGGGTTTTTAAAGTGCAATTAAATATTTATTTTAAGAAATAAAGTAGTAAATGTTTAGTTGGGGCTAAATATATTTTAAAGCAAAACTGAGGGTAAAATGCTTGCATTTGACTAGTGTGAGCTGCAGTCCCATAAGCAGTAGCTCTAAGAGGTGAAGCTTTAAACAGCCAGTGTTTGAACCAGTGTGCAACAAGAGCAATTGTAGTATGTATCCTCCTTTTATTTGTTTTTGTATAAACATGAATTCACTCATAATCTGACCAAAATATCACATTGTAACACATACTCGCCACCAGATCGCAAACAGAGGACAGACTCTGCCCAACATGTGAAGTTCTACGTATCATCTAAAAATAAGAAACACTTGCACGGAGTATTCAAAGCCAAAAAAGTGAAGTGCACATCTGCTCCTTCAGTGTGAGGATCAAAAAGGTTTACTGAGTTTTTCATGGCTCCACTCAGAGCAACACAGAGTCTAAAGATGAGTTCTGTCAGCCTGCAGTCGTCACGTTGTTTGGTAATGCACTGGCAAAATCCTCACATCTTTGCCTAATCTCCAAGCGCCTTTCTTTCTGTTTGCTCTGAAGCTCTACCTGATGTAAAAAATAAATAAATGAATAAATAAATAAATAATACATGGTAGAAGACCTTACATATCCTGTTTTGGTGTCCTTGAGCAAGACTGAGTGGGAATATATCGTGGATTTATGTATTGCCTTGCATTCTCTACACTGTCCGCCATTGTCAAACGCTTTAGAGACCAGGACTGAAAAATATTAAAAGCTGAGTGATGGAGTAGAATTTTTTTTACATTATATAGGGTCATCGGTGCTTCCAGTAGCTAGCTATTTAATTCATGTTCATATCTTGAAATTAACGCACTAAACGTTTTGATTTGCGCCTGACTCCAAAGTGTTGTGGTTTCCACATTTGCCTTATAAGCAACAATCCATGGGTGAGTCCTGGGAAGAAACACAAATTCTTTTAGGGTTACAACAGGAAGGACATCCAGTGTAAAAAACAACATATAAATATAAAGATAAATATAAGGAATAAGACAAAGAAAAATAAGGATTTTTGTTAAACTACAAGATTACCACTTGTTTATCTGTTTGATTAAAAGAAAACAGTCTTGACTGTTAGAGAAAAACTGCAAGGCAGCTCAATGTGTGCAGTTAGCCAATGGCTTAGAGGCCTTTCCCATGTTTTCTCCAAGGTAACCACATCACGACATGTTTATGCCTTTGTTTTGGTAAGTCACGGTTACTCACGGATGATCTTTAGCATTCAGTGTACCAGGCTAGTCTCACAGAAACATTTGAACATATGTTTTCAATTCAAGATTCAAGGCTCTTTACTGTCATTATGTAAGCACATATTAAGGCAATATAGCAATTCAGGCATCTTATACATCACTTTGTTTACCTGGAGAACAAGTCCCAGGTCTGTCACACAATGCCTTGTCACTCTGATATACACCTAACCAAGTAGTTTTGGTGACTAAAATTAACCGATCAGTAACAAAAACAGTAGCAAGTTGAATACAATGGGCACAAATCTAGCTTTGTGTCCACTGTCAAACCACTTTCGTGGATCAAAGACTTGACTTCAAGTTCCATCACACCAGACATCTCCATAATTAAAATGTCTGCCTTTCTGTGCAACAGGATTGAATGTGGATGTCATTCTTGATTTTTGTCAGCTGTCCCCCAAATCCAATTAAAAGCGTCTCAAAAAGTCAGTAAGCAGCGCTTGAGTTTAGGTCATTTTGTTAAACTGCTTTTTCTGACAGTCAAACAGTTATTCCTATATGAAAACGGTAAGTGTGTGAAGTGTCGGGGTCAAGCATTCAAGGCCATCATAGTACAATTAATCACTGTTACTAGTAAATACAGCAGAATCTTAATGCTAACTTTGGTCCTTTTTTTAAGAGTATACATGAATCTAATTTGTATCCAAGATTGTTGGGTCAGTCATAAATATTAAGTGAAAGTGTTCCACTAGGTACCAGTATATTTTGCTTATAGTCACAAGAAAAGCCTACTCAGGCGATAATACGACCTCAGTTCATTAACTCATCTGTCCTGGAAATTCTTTTCTCCTCTCACTGTTGTTAACTTTACCCCCGTGTGAAACCTGGCTTCTAGATGAACACCACCTGACAGGGTAAGACGGCAAACCCATTCATCCTCCCCCATCTTTCTCATTTGATCCTACAGCCTTGGGACTTCAAAGCCTATAGGCCGTAGAAATGTGGTTGTCTATGCACCATCCCAAACTAACAGCTGCAAAGGATTTGAGTTACACCACACAGATAATGCCTAACAAGACACGGTCAGATAGCTGTATGGATACTGCTAATTTCATGGAAATTCCTGTTTTTGGACAGTGATGGCAGCAGGCAGGAGGCCAGCTTCTCCTCTCTCTAAATTCAGTGTGAACTGGATCTAAACTGGCAGTGATTTGGAGGATTTTTTCTTTCTTGAATGAGCTGTCCAGTAGAGAGTCCCCAGCATTATTCATACAGTGCAACAATTAAATCATCAACAGGGGAAGGGGAAAAATATGTACATTATTCATATCAGTCCTCCAGGGGGACAAACAGTCAGAGCTAATGAGAGGCTGAAGCTTTGAAGTCATGGAGTCCTCGGTGAGGTGAATGGCATGAATTAAGTACAATCATCAGACACATTTTGCTCTATATGAATATCTTCTAGATGTCTAATTTTAGCTAATATTTTGTCTGTGTTCTAAGTTTTTATTAGGAAATTTGAATATAATTAAGTCCCTCTACCCCATTATCTACAAGGTCAGGCTCAGTTCCATTTCAGCACTCAGAAAGCTGTGGGAGAGGAAGTAAATTTAGTTGAAGGTTAATATTCTATGGGAATATATGTTTGCAAACAAGATGTACTTGTTGTCAAGTGGTGTGGAATGGATACATTGTATTTTCCACTGTTCAAATGTGAGAGAAGTGAGAAGGGTTTTTGGTGAGCAAGTGCTTTGCTAAATAGAGGAAGCAGTGCCAGCCAGACTTGACCCCTTTCCCTGGCACTGCTGTTGCCAGCCATCCTGCCCTGTGCCATGCTGATATGCTATCTGCCCAAACAGATGCCTGCTCTGGCCTCACAGCGCCACTCTCCGGTCCACCACTTTAGTTGTAGCTGCCTGCTGATGTTTTGTCCGCCCTAGCGCTCTGTTTCACCCTTGTCTCACCCTTGTCTCCTTGAAGAGGCACAGCGGAGAGATAACTAGACCAGTGCTGACCTTCCTGTTCAAGGGAAGCGATTTGCTGATGAAAGGTCTGCACGACAGTGGGGCCAGACATGACATAAAGACATCCAGCAAGAGCACACATGGTGTCTAAACGATCAGCTTACCGCCACAGTGAGCTTTCCAGGACCTTGGTGGAGTCAGCGTGGTAGTACTTGGTTAGGATAAGGATGACCTGCAAAAACACATGGTGGAGAGAGAGACATTTAGACAGTTATTTAGAGAACTTTTTAGTTAGTGAAATTAGAGCTAAGTTTTAGGTAGCTGCGATTAGACTTACAAGCAGCTGCCCAAAACCTCAACATGATGACAAGGCGAGGCTTTATCTGCACTACTTCAAGTCACTAAGGTGGACTTAGTGATTCTAGTTTTTTGTACTAGTAATGTTCGTCGTGACTAATAAACTAGCTGTTTAAAGGGGAAAAAATCTGATCTGAGCATAATCAAACAGATTAGGTTAAAGCTATTTGAAACTATTAATTACACTCATCTATAATCAATATAGATCACTTTCCACAAGCTATAACACTGCAAACAGCAACCACACCCCGTATCACATTAGTTAGCATTAGCTAGCAGTGTGGCCGACCTTAGCAGTGCTTTCACCTGCAGTCTTTGTTTCCTGAATGATAATGTCCATACCTTCATGCAGACTGTGGTTACACATGGTTTTGATTGCATGGTTATACGTGGGATTATTCTGACACCAGTGACATACATCATTTTTTTTACATCAAAGCAATGCAGAACCAGGCCTCTAATCGCATCAGTTTACTTTTCTTCACACTCATTTATAACTTGTCAGAGAGAGAGGGAGAGAGAGGCACAGTTGTATTTCAGGCTGCAGGTGGCAGGTTTGTGGCAAGTGGCATCACAATATCTTTGACCCAACGGGTAACTTCTACATGAACAAAATAAGAATAATGCATTTAATACACTAACAGGGTAACTAGGAATTTTAGCCTTTAGATTTGTGTGGTTAAATGGCAGTTATGAGACAATGATCATGTTATGGAGAAACGCAAAAGTAAAGCAATGAGTAAAGTGTAAAACAAATTGCTTTCTCCTGAGAGCAATTGAGGAATGTATTGCATTATTATTAAGAAACGTTTTCTGTGTAATTTGTGCAATACATTACCTACATTTTGAGTAATGATCCCAATACTGACCACAGCAAAGAGCAGAAATAATAGTAATGGATTGCATTTATATAGCACTTTTCGAGACCCTCAAAGTGCTTTACGATTCCACTATTCATTCACTCTCACACTGGTGGAGGCAGCTACAGTTGCAGCCACAGCTGCCCTGGGGCAGACTGACAGAAGCGAGGCTGCCATATCGCACCATCAGCCCATCTCCAGTAGGTGGTAGGTGAAGTGTCTTGCCCAAGGACACGATGACCAAGAGAGACAGAGCCGGGGATTGAACCGGCAACCTTCCGGTTACAAGATGAACTAACCAACCCTCTGAACCACCCTCGTCTGACCTTCAACATACAAATATTTAACCACACAGCATGCAATTCATTTGCATAAATGTAATTCAATTCAATTCTATTTATACAGCACCAAACCACAACAACAGTCACCTCAAGGCGACCTCACAATAATACACCCCAACAATCACATTACTCCATATGAGCAAGCACTTTGGCGACAGTGGGAAGGAACTTCCTTTTAACAGGAAGAAACTTTTAGCAGAACCAGGCTCATGGAGGGGCAGCCATCTGCCACGACTGGTTGGGGTGAGAGAAGGAAGACGGGACAAAAGACATGCTGTGGAAGGGAGCGAGAGATTAATAACAAGTGTGATTCAATGCAGAGAGGTCTATTAACACAGAGTGAGTGAGAAAGGTAACTGGAAAAAAATACTCATGCGAATGCTCCAGCAGCCTACACCTATTGTACCTCAGGGTCACCTGAATCTAATGCCTTTGATATGCTGCTTAGTGGTGGTGACTTAGAGTAACTGAGAACCCGATGAGAATTGATAAGGAATCAAATCCATAAATGACATCAGTATTGGAACTGCTAAATTCGTAATAATTCCCATCCCAAATTATATCGTGTGTAATTTTCTCCCTTGTTTTTTGTCACTTTTGTATTGAGGCTCAAACACTCTTTGAGGGAATGTTTTTAATCCATACTTATATTTGAAAGCACCGCTGGTCAGTCAATACAACTGCATAAATGTGACGAATGAGTGGCCACTATTGAAACTAATCTCTCATATTCCTTATTTCAAGCATATGCAACCGCAGGGGAACTCCATCTGCACTGCTGCTGATTTTTATGCTGAGTTCTGCTTGAAGCTGCTTGGAGAAACTATTACCCTGAACAAATAATAGCATTGCTTGCCACTTTGCTTCCAAAGAGAGCAAATACAAAGCTTTTCTCCTCCCCTCCTTCGTGCACGTATGAATTAGCTTAAGCAGATTTTTGGGAGGGATGATTTGAAGATGAAATGTTTATTTTAAGTTAAATATAGATTTATTTTGGGCTTAGGGGACAGTTATACTATGGTTCTGATATTTCTCATAAAATAAAAAAAAAGATTAATATATATATATAATATATATAATATAAATTAATATATTACTCATATGGCCAAGACATTTTGATCCAGGGCATAATCTGTGTGTGTCTGCACTGGATCAGAGATGCTTGTCTTTCATATTTTTTAGAACTCCTGTTCTTGACATCAAAGTCTACTGGGATTTGTGTTGCCATGGCAAGAGTACCAGTGGGTCAGGGATCACAGGAGGGCCTGGAGTTGTGATTGACAGGCTGGCTTACATTTCGAGGAGCAAGTGAAAATCCCAAGCGTGTCCTTAGGCAGAGGGGACTTGATTGGCCAAGGGGTCCAACCCACAGTCAGCTGCCAACAGCAATTCGTGAATGTGGCTGCTCTCAGAGAATCAAGCTGCAAACTGTACGACAGACTTTCCTGATACATCTTAATGTAGAAAGAAAGCACAGTCTGTATCACCATATTTTCTGTGGTGACCATACATAATTTTGGGTTTTATTTTCAGGTTGAAGGTCCTTGAATTTTTAAAAAACAATGACTGAAAAGACTGGGTGGCCTCTAAAAAATGAAGCAAGTACAGGAGGCAAGCGTCTGGTTGATTTCTTAGTCAGATAGGATGAAAGCAGTACTGTCTTGCTTGGCTGACTTAATAAGATGCTTGGCTGCAGGCCAACCATTTTATCAAATATATTTTTATCCCTGTCAGAACATTTAGCCTCATAAAATACCCTCTAGCATAAAGTAATGCCCAGAGCTTTCATAATGCCCTCTTGTGTCAGGAACCTCTAGCATTTAGGCTATGGTTAATAAAAAAGAAACACTGAAAATTTTAAAAGTCCTTCCTCTGAGGCATGGCAGGTGTTTAACTGTGTCTTGAAAGACTTTTCGTTGGTTGGTTTAGCTGTGGAGCTCCACAGCTGGGGAGAAACAGAAGCTTTGACTGTTCTACACCAATTTCCACAATGCAGACTGCCATCAAAGCCTCTCAGTGGAATCTTGAGGTGCTTGGCTCAAAGCAACCCAAACTCACGAGTCTCAACCCCAGTGGGGCTTGGCTTCCAAAGATGTTGATGGATTCCAGAAAACTGGAACAGAGGACATCTCCTTGAGCTGCAGGCTGCTTCCTGGGACTGATAACAACCCTGGTAGCAGCTTCGGTGTCAACGCCCAAGCTGCTTTCTGACTTTCACAAAAACTTTCTTTCCTGATGAGGGATCAGCATCCATATCTGACTGAGCATTCGTGTGGCCCTCTGAGTCACACAGCATGTAGCAAGTGTTCTCCAATTGCTCGTTGGCCTACTGTGACTCAAGCGGTGTCTCTGGAAACAGGCTGTCCGCCTCTGCACAGCTGTCCTTGTCCTAATGAGACACTGGTGCAAAGCTTCACACTCTTACTATGCAGGCAGATAGTCCCTTGACACAAGGATTAGATCTATCGTGCAGTACACTTAGTACTTTTGCTCCCCAAGCCATTCTTGCTTTTTTTTAATCATTCACGTTCAAGCCTCCGGCTCAAGCCTTTGTTTTTATTGTAATATTGATTAACTTTTTTATATTGTTCATTAGATTGCTGAGAATCAAGCTGAAAGCTCGGCCCAGAATCTAAGTTGTCATGGATACACATCCTAAGATGCAGCAGGCACGTTTGTGGGCACCATACAAAAAGGTACTTTTACCTCTGCTTTATTTTATATCGTCTCTTATCATGTCACTATCACTATATTGATTTGCAATACTGGAGATACAGCAGAACAGCTTAACAATACATAAAAGCACAGCGAATTGGTTTCGTGGTTCAGCCAAGCGTTGCAGCGTATTCTGTCAATACATGCAGAACAGACATCATCTCCCAGAGCTAAGTTGGAAAAGCAGATCCTCATGAAAATGCATACCTCTACAGCCTTTTGGATTCTTGCTCACACACAAAATACATTTTGCCTGCGGCTTCTGAGTAAGCCCTGTCTACATTATACATCTATAATTATAGCTTTCTAAGAGTGGTACACATCAATTCCATCCACTGTCATGTGCATGAAAAGGAGAAGTGAAAAGAAAAACATCTTAACATCAGACCTGTTAGTCTTAGGTTTTCATCATTCATCCACATGGCCGTGCCAACAAAATATTCCGTTTCTTGATCCCCCTGTAGTGTCAGTCCTCAAGGCCCACATTCTGTTCAATTGGAAAATGATTTTTCTTTGGGGATGAAGTGGACAGGGCAAGGATGTATTTGGCTATAAATCACTACTGGCAGGAGGCAGGGAGAGCGTTTATTTGGCAGTAGCGTAGCTAGCCACATTGACAAAACTGCAGAACAACACAGGAGCCAGATGCTTGTATTGCCTCTAGTGTATGGAGCAGTATGATGACTATGACTACACTTGGCAGATACAGCGCATTGGACTAAAGGGCAAAATTGGCAAGGGCTAAGAATCCAACCAGAGCAGTATGAAAAAAAATCCTCGTCTTTTTAGAAAATACAGCACAATGCCTGCCAGTTGTAATTCTATTCAAATAAATCACAGAATCATTGTAAGAATCAACAAGTACTATAAAACACGTCAAGCTAAAATGAGCTGGGAGCCTATTTTCTTCATGAGTAATGACAGAAACGTGCCTCTGCATCCTCGACTTAATTCCATAATTAATTCCAAGGAAGTTTGGGGTGACCTCTGCAACCTACTGAAAGAAGCATTCCACTCTCGTAACCATTTTGTAATACCAGAACTACAGTGATGCACTACAGACAGTTTGTGTGGTTTTTTGTTTGTAAGCTAGCAGACAATGAGATAATAGCCTTTATTGGGAAAAAGTCAACAGGGTGGTCAAGACCCCGGGATGACTCCATGCAAAACAAGAGCTACAAGAGCCTCCATTGAGAGTCAAGCTCATAGCCGAGCTGACCGTGAACTCCAGCTTGACAGCTGCTGTTTGTCCATGCGACATTCCCATCACTATGTGACAGTAGAGTGTTATCAATCAGCTATTGAGGACAAAGTGGGAGAAAATGTTTAAGGCAAAAAAGGACTGAGGGGAAATAAAGAAAGACAGACTCTGGAGCTCAGGAGAAAGAATGCACTCATTCATTTTTAAAGTGAAAACAGTGAAATACAAGTGCTCCCTCTAAGTGTGCGACACCCCCCTCCCCACCTCATCCCTTCGGGGCGCTTCACATTTTCCAGAAACGGACCACACGCATAAACAATTCATCACAGTCTGGAATAAAAGGGAGGAACTCATATTTTAACCCCCCCCCCCCCCCCCCCCCCACACACACACACACACATATGCATAATATGTTAACTTCACTTAAATTTCATTGAGGTTATTAGTAAAGTGGAGAATCAAACAGGATGACCTAATCATTATGACAGAGTTACAGGGACGTCTGAAGCAGGAAATTATAGTTGCACACTTTAGATTTTCCTAATTTTTGGATGATTCTGAATAACATTCAAGGCGAATGTTAGAGAGATGAAATGATTCCCCACTAGTCTTCCAAAGCATCTGGACCCAATGTTCAAGCACAGGTCAATCAGGACTGGACTAGCTCATTATAATACCCTGTCAAAGAAAACCCTAATCTTAGCTCAAATCCTAATCCCTAATTTATCCAATACAGGACATATGCCAGCTAGACTGTGACTTAATAAGCTTAGACTTGTATATTAACAAGAGATTAATTCTACTGTGGCAGTTGACACATAACATTGTCGTTCTGTGCTTCATCAGCACTAGCAAATAACATTGTAGCTTAACAACAATATCCTGGCATTTCCCAAACAAATTTGGGAAATAAATTCACAGACTCAGGCCTTTGTAGTCGACTGTCATCTAGCTAATCACTCAGATGTTCTGAGATGCACTTCTATATACTGGCAAAGTGTTGCCAGCCTCTCTGCCATAATAACAGAGACAAAGAATGTGAGTGTCCTTATAACTCTGGATAGTTCTATTACTCTGTTGGTAATTTCGGGGAAAATACCCTATAAGTGAAAGTCAGTTTGATAACCTACTTTTACACTCGGGTCAAAATTTAAGTAGGACATTTCATTGGCTTTACCATATCCTCTCCAACATGCTCTTCTATAGGATAAAGTGCTTCATTCATCCAAATACTTGCCCATTAGCCCCTTCCTTGATATTCAGCAGAACTAATAGGAGTGAGTGGGTACATCAGGCAGAAACTGTTTTTGACTTAGACCTCAGACACTTTTTATCTGAGGCCAGCCAGTGCCCCCCTCACTCGTTACCATTTTAAAAGTAGTCTGAGATTGCCTCCATCCATTAATCGGCTCAGGTGGAGGAGAAGAGGGGAGGGCAATTACATGGACCTTTGCTTCTGCTTTCCTTGTGCTCTGTCCACACAAAAGACTTTTGCTGATTTTACTCTAACAACTTGGCCCACTCAGGTGGAGTGGGAGCGCATCTGGAGGCCAGATGAACCGTGGGAGACAGTCGTGCAACTAATTTGATGTTGTTATTCTCGTCTCCTCTACATACGCTATGTGAAATGTTTTGAATGGTTAAAGAGGTTTGTGAAATTGTCTCTTATTCTTCAACTCCTTTATAATTATTGGTCATGTTTCAGAAATCACAATAATGGACCACCTCTACTATTAAAATGTGAAAAAGGCATTTTAAGAAAAGCATCTACTGAAGCAGAGAAGAAAACTTTACAGAGAGCTCCAGTTTAACAGAAATATTCTGGACACTGCAAAATGAAAAGGGCATGGCATTTACTTTGTCACTTGATTTTAGTTGTGGACTTATACAGATGCATTTGCTAATACAGGAAGCAGCTGCAGTACTTTTGTTTTTTTTTTAATTCACCATCTATAGAGTTTCAAAATGCACTCAAAGTGACACTTCTAAAAAAACCTACTAGTTTCTCTCAGTTTTCTTTTCTTTCAGAGACCACGTTTCCTGAATCTTACTACCAACGATTAGGGTTTTGTCTCTGTAAAATAATAGCAAATTCAGTCAAACTTGTCCTTGATTTGCTTCATGTTGGATCTGAGAGTCATTTGTATATATCTTTTGGAATCAAAATCTTTTCATCACTTTACTTTCTCTTTCTACCTGTTCACCCATCATTTGGCATTTTCTTCTCTTTGATGTCTATTTTTTGTGGTTTCCATCTTCCCTTTTTGATCTCTAGTCTTGCTTAAGTCTCTGCAGTTTTCTTCTTCTTTTTAAGCCTCCTCCTCTTCCATATTTGAACAATTGCTATAATTGGGCGCTGATCAAATTGGCAGCCTGTTATCCAAGGAAGAGACTGGAACAGTTTAGGGTTGGTGATGTTCACACAAATGCACGTGCGCATCCTGCCCCAATTCTCTTAAATTATGGGGTGTACGCACAATAGTGGCTATCTTTGGTAACACATATTACTGTAATTCCACTGCAATCTCAAGAGGGTATCATCAAGACACATTTTAAAAATATATTCCCAAACAACAATTATTTGTCCATTCAAATAAATATTTCTGCACATGGAATTGTGAAAATAATGTTGCCAGTTAAGAACCTAAAAGACTGACTGACTGTGCTATCCCACAACTAATTGGAGCTAACAGCACAGAGTGAGCCCAGTTCCTTAGATGTGTGATAATCCACTGTTGGGAGCCCAAGGCCTTTGGGACTGAGACAGAAAGTAGCGGGGGTGGGAGAAGAAACGATAAGAGAAGTATAGGATATAGTGGGTGAAGGGAAGATAAAAGAAAATGGCACAAAACCAAAAGACAAAGAAAAGAGCTGAAAAGGGAAAACTGTTGAGAATGGGTAAGTAGGAAAAAGGGCATCACAGACAAGGTTTAGAGTCAGAGAACAACAAGATGGAGAGAAAGGGAACAGACTCACAATGGGTAGCACAGGGAAAAAAGGCTAAAGGGGCATTAGAAATAAAATAGGACACTGTCATTGGTTGTCTGAGGGCTCTAATGGTGACAGTAAGTGATGAAGCTGAGGGACTGAGATGAGCTTTCTGGCCCTAAAATCTGTTCAACAATTTGAGCAAGTTACTGGGGACGATGTGATTGGGACCAAGAACCTAGCTTAACTTGTCTCTAGGTAGTCAGCCCCTGTCCTGAAAGGTAAAACCAACTGGCCTCATCTAGCTGTGTACTGTCAATCTCTAAGGCAAGCAAAGAAACAAGAAGCTGGACATGTTCTCAGGCTTTTACTAACTACTAAGGATGGGAATAGAGAACCGGTTCTTGTAGAAAATTCCTAAATTCCCAGTAGTTCAACTCCTTGGAACCGTTAGTCTGCTCGCCCATTGCTTCCACCACAGCTGATTTCAGTTTGCGTGCAGGAAAATGAAAATAGTGGCACAGTCGGTAGCATAGATATGGATTACTTTCATTTTTTTTTACTGTACAAAAGGATGAGATGAAGTGCAGCACAGACTCATGGACAGAAACAACTGCTTTATGCTGCTAATACTATTTAGGTATTAGGTTGGTTTTTTTTTATCAATTCCCATCCTTACTAACTACCAAATAAGTATTAACACCTTTTATGTCTTCTGTTTTCTCTAATCTGATCCAGCATGGAAAAGGTCCTTTCTTTATTTCTGTATTTAGATTCAGACTGCAGCGTCACAAGTAGGTGTTTGTGTACAATAGCATCATGCCCTTTCGGTATCCTTTGAGTAAATGTCCAGCAGCTGCGCAGTGCAAGAGAGTTTGAAAGTTGTGCTGCTAAAATATCCCATCTGATTCCAGTGCCTGCAATATTACACAACGGTCAAACATAGCCTTTAAAATATGGTTTCTGAAACATGATTACAGCTTTTCTATGCCAGGCAGTTTGTCAAACTCATATGGCAAAGACTTTAATATTATTCACCTATTTAGCTCTATCAACTGAAAATAGTATCACTCTGGTCAAATGGTGTTTGCCCATTGTTCTGATTGGTACTGTAAATAAGTACATTAGAGTGTGTTTGAATGTATATGATAGGAACATAGATGCAATCTAACATAAATAAATAACTGATTTATAGCAGGACTAGATTGGGATTTTATTTCTTGGATTTGTTATTGCAAGCAAATTCTTCCAAATATTTTTCAATTTTTCTTTTTATTTTGTAAACGAACAACATTAATTATAGAACATTTAGAAATCAATACAGAAGAAGACAGAGTTTTGCAAAATCTGCTCAAACTGCTAAAATACAAAAGCACTTAACAGCTACAAGTAGGAGAAATTAATTGTGTTTTTTTTCCCTGTTTGTTCTCCAGACTTCACTTTGTTCCCTTCTGCAGCTGTTACATGCCCACAATTGCAGCTTCTTCTTGCCAAACTGCATTTTATTAGGGTTTGAATCAGACTTTTCAGAACCAAAAGAGCAAATGATGTAGCAAACACAGTTTTATCCCACAATATTGGTGTGAAGCGAGCATTGTTCAGATAGATAGCCAGATAGGGCACAAAATGAGAAATCCATTTTCTATTAGCAGCTTCTACATTATAATAAGTGTTCTGCTGCAAACACTGGAAGCCTCAGAAATCCATATAAAATAAATGAATAACAATGTGTCTGACTAACACGAAGTGGACCAAATAATCACAAACTTGGGGTAAAGTTTTCCTTTAATATTGACAGTACATTACCATCATATTCATGGTACATGCAAGTACCTTTGAATATAGAAATAGCGATGATCTGTGATTTTTCTCTTTCGTGGAGAGTATTGCAGAAAGAGAAACTGGTGGTGTTCCATCTGAAAGAAGGACCAGTATGTTTGTGATGTTTCCTTATGAAGCCTTGAGTTGAGAGTTTTCTTGGTATGAGTGGGAATAATCTAGTGGTTAATGACTTCCCATTGGTATTAATGTCCATGGGTGTTGTTTAAACATTAATACAACCAGTTCCTGTCCTGTAACTATACAGTTTAAGGAAAGTCACATCTCCAAAACCAGAACTTAATAATTAATAAAGTCACTGGGTAAAATGCTCAAAATCTTGTTTAATCATAGCAACATTTTCTGAGTTTATTTAATGTAAACTAAGGTTGTATTTAATTTAAATTAAACTAGCGCTCTTTTAATAAAAAACAGCGAACAATAAAACACATAATACATAAAAATAAAAAATTAAAACAGCCCTAAATTAAAAAACAAGATAAAACAGCATAGAATCGACTAAAACAACTAAAATAAGACTAAAACTAAAACCAACATCTCACAAGGTGTCAAAGGCCACAGTGAAACAGTCAGAGAAGAGATCGTTCCACAGTTTCTCCTCTATGTTTATGCTCAGTCCTGGGTACATTCAGGAACAGCTGATTAGCAGACCTGAGAGAGCAGGTAGGCGGCTCAGAGAGATAAGATGGGGCTAGGCCATGGAGGGCTTTAAAAGCAAATAAAAGAATTTTAAAATGAATCTTAAAAGGAATGGGCAGCCAGTGAAGTGAAGCTAAAATAGGGGAAATGTGCACAAACTTTCGAGTGCCAGTTAAAAGACGAGCTGCAGCATTTTGTACTCTCTGTAGATGAGCAATGTATGAAGCACTGACCCCTGCATAAAGTTACTTTATGGCAATCCAGCCGAGTGCTAACCTTAAGCTAACCTTACTTTCTGAGAGAATGACATTGCTAATGTTATCTTATCAAATGTTACTGCGCACAAAAATAAATACTCTTTAAAAACATTGAGAAACACTTAACATATCAAGATCTTTTATACTAAAATGTTTTTACTGATGTACATAATGTAATTTGGTCAACAAAATGTAACAAAAAAATTATCATTTTTTGAGGGATGGATTCAAAAGCACAGCTTTTGGGGCCGTATATTTTAATACTTAACCTTTCAGCCTATATTTGTGTGCGGCTGTGTGTTCTTTGTGTCTACCCTGGCTACCTTTGCTGTCATGGTGGGATCAACAGAGGCTCCCGTCCTGGCTCGGGCTTCTTCCCTTTCAGCTGATACAGCTGCTTGGCACAGCTGAACAGATGTCACTTCAGTATTATCATAATCCCCATCCCTCTCTCTCGTCCCATTCTGCCACGTTCTTCGTGTTGCTTTTTGGCAGTTGTTTTTGCTGTGTCATACACACCCATTACCAGCTCTTTTGTTCCACTCCTTTGCTTCGCTTTATACAAGTAAGCACATCTTGTATCCAACACTGAAGTCATCAGCCTAAAACCCCCGATCATTAACAAATTAAGCTATTAACGATTGACTGTTGCCTGAGATTGTTTTTTTAATGACAGTTAAAGTTGATCTGGGTTAGCGGTGCATTGTGGAACTCGTATTGAATGCAACATTAAACACAGTGGAAATACTTTCAGGGCCTAATTCGAGCAAATGTATTCTTGGAGCTACTCTAATTACATGAAGGAGATACATTATTAATCCATGTACATTATTATACGTAGTGTTTTCCCTGTTCCCAGCTACTGGGGTTCAAGCACAGTTTATCCTGAATAATTTGCGTAAACCTTCATGTGAAAATGAGCTTACAGAAATGGCAGCAATTTGTAACTTGGATGTTATTAAGCATGTTTACAGTTCTGCTGATTCTTGAGGAGGCTGCAGGCCTTTACTGCAACATTTTTCCACCTTGTCATTAGGTACCGTTAATGTTATTTCATAGGCCAGTGTTTACTCCCCTGGAAATGAACAGGGTTATTACCGTACCACCAGTCAAACCCAGAGGGATATATTATGGAAATTACAAAACTGAATAGAAATAGCTTATCAACATAAACAGTTGGCTGAGAAAAAGCACAGTTTAAAAAGAAGCAAATCTTGCCTGAACTGAAAAATAATCAGAGTTAACTGTAAACGTCTAAACCCAGACTTTCTCCAGACTGGTCACAAGGCTTTTGCCAAGCATTTGATGCAAGTCACCCAAATCAATATGGGAGTATGCTATTTACATTTAGCATGCATTACTAGAGATAGAACAGAAGCAAAGATATCAGTGAAGCTATAGATGTAACACAGGGGTTATATTTCACTATTATTACAATATTGATACAAGTAGCAACCATATCCGATCGTTCAGTCTGACATCACTAGCCGTGTCTGGGCCTAAACTCCGCTGCAGGTCCATATATCAAATGATCACTGTGGCATTACTGAGAGTTAAAACACTGTCTTAAGTCTTTCATCTTTAATAAAATGATCAGCGTTCTGCTCTACCAGGTGTAACAACTGAGTTTAACATCCAGGCATCCATGAAAAGGGAATTTATGACATTTAACGGAGTTAGAAGTTAGCAGGGAGTTAGCTCGCTAGCTTCCATCTAAATACAATATAGCACGTCCTGACTGCGGGGTTTTGGAAACAAATTAAAACGTACAGCTTTCTTATTACTTCCAACATAAATGAAGACAGAAAACTAAACAGCAGTGACGTTTGTAGGGTTACTGAAGTTTGGCTAGCTGGTATATAATGATGTGCTACGTGACCGCTAGCGACACAGCTATGTTAGCATAATATAAACAAGCTAACTTTTTTTCCACTCGATAAAAGTTAACGTGAGTGTTCTCGGTGGTCAGGAACAAATGTAATCGCATGTCAGGATGCTGTAAAAGGACCAAACTTCAGCCAGGAGAACAACTGAGATAATCCATCCACAATACGAGGTTAGTCATTCATATACTGCTGCATGGGTTGGGCTGTAGTTACATCCTAAGGTTTTAAAAACTGAGCTTAAATAAATGATTAGATTAAACATGTTAACAACACAAAAGCCATATTAAATGCAGACTACTTTAGACCCGGAAGTAGGATTCGTCACGTCATCACTTAATAATCGGATTGTCACATTTAAAATGCAATTTTTTTCACTACATTCCATACGTGTGTAGTCTTAACTATCTGACAGGAAATGATTCCACACAGACTGGACTACATGCGACATCTATGGAATATAATTCAACTGTTACTTGGCTCTTGACAACAATTTTAGTGAAAAATTCTAATAATGTTCAGATTAACAGACATTCAGGTGTGATGGTATTTACTTATTGATTCAAATAAGTTTACAAGTCTACAGCTTGTTTGCTTGTTAAAATCAGCAAGCAAGATTAGAAATGTTCACACCAGTGACTGTATAATCCCGCTGTATAGAAATGAAGCCAAATTTTCCCACTTGTGGGGGCTGCAGTCTTGCATTTTTGGAGCCAGAGTGTGTGCAGAAGTGACTTGGGGTGGAGTTGCTGCTTTGAGCTCCCGCCTACAAGCCTCCCTGCACTTTTTATGTAGTCCAACTGCTCCAGTTTTAATAATCTCTGCTGATGGTTTTAATCGTTAAATTAAGCTAAACACAACCGCACTGCTATATTTAAAAAAGAAAGGCAGCATTGTCTACAGTTATTGGTCCACGCATTTTACTCTCATGGTTGTATCAACAATATTTTCTGCTGAGGAGATGTCAGCCACTAAGAAGCCATACTTCACATTGTGAAGGAGCAGCTGCAAACCAAGTACAGCTCCACAACACTGGTAGCAAATCCCTATGAGAAGAGTGATGCTGGTGCAACAACTCACTTTTAGTTCAGCTAAAGCTGCCACTCCAAGGCAAAGCTTGCTGTTTGCTGTGTGGTGGAAAATGTGCTACCAGTATAAACGCACTATACAATAAGGTAACGCCAATATTCGAAGAGGTAAATGTGCAGTAGGTACCAGATCATCTAAAAATATATATATCTGTTATTTCTAGACTGATTATTCAAATTTTCTCCCTGAAAAGATTTCAGTTGATCCAAAATCCCAAAGGGAAGACAGGAACTAGGAAGAGAGATCATATTTCTCCCATATTAGCTTCTCTTCCTTATCCCCGTTAAGTGCCAAATGTTAAGGTCCCATCTTGAAGGCCTATTTTACCATACTACCTCAGAACTATGATCCTTTCAAAAGCAGAATGAGTGCTTCTCTTGTGTAATCAGTTCCCATTTGGTTTCAGGAGATAGACACCCCCTCTACTTGTAAGATTAAGCTTTGAAGTTTGCCTAGCTGTATAGTTAGGAATGGATCAGTTTAGTCTGTTACTAGATATAGGATAGTAGGAGATTTCTCATTATGCACACCTTCAAACACCCTTGTGTGCAAATGCCGCGATACTATACTGAGTTTCAAGTCTCTATGCTCCTTTTCCTGTCATCTCTTTCCCCCTGAACCCCCAACAAATAACTGCCCATCAGTGAGCCCTGTTTCACCTGAGATCTCTCATTAGAGAGATCCATGATTCTGAACTGGATAAACCATTAAGAAAATGAATGTCATGGATGTATCACAAGGCCATTTCTGCTCATAAGAAGTGCTTTCTTCTAGAATTTCTAATTGGATTTATTAATGTTAAGCAGTGGATTATACTATTGGCACCAAGGATGAATTTCAGTAATGGAGGATTTTGTCCAGATTTGACTGAATTATGAGATGAAGACAGTAAACATGGATCCCTGCCACATCTGGTACTAGCTGTACCAGCATGTGAGTGTAGTAACAGCAGTAACACTGGAAGTTTAAATAGTGTTTATGGCAGTGCAAATACAGCTATTCGTACTTGCTGCTTTTACACAATTTGAAATCCTTTTAATTTATGTGAATTTTTTTTTTGCATAGAATTGAAGTAATTGATTATTGGCATAAATAATGGATGCCAGATTCCCAAAACATTTGCCTTTACCTTAAAAAAGACCTGTTTTATTTTGGCACCAGAACAGGAAGCAAGCAGTAATATTTAAACAAGGAAACAGAACTAAACTAAACATAGCGGCATGACAGAAGGAGAAAACAGGAACGCTGAGCAAATGTATTATATGAGACTGAAAACACTGAGCAAACATAAAGTGGACATATTAACAATAACCACACTAAGAATCAAATAGAAGATATTTAATAATAAACAGAACTTGAAAAGGTAAAGACATAAACGCTGGGTCAAAGGCCCGGGGCCATGACAAGGGCTATGTAAATATAGTAGGACTAACACGCTTTGTGCAACCAAACAGCACATTAACATGGCTAATTGAGTTTGGTGCTTTTGGCCACAGAGCTTCATTACTCTTCAGCTGAAGCAAGACATGACGTCTCAACACTGATCTCAGTGAGATCATCCAGTCTTTCTCTCTCTCTGTCTCCCTCTCTGTAGCGCCATCATCACCGATGGCAGGGACATTAATTAGGTTTAGCTGGGGTTAAAACAGTACAATAATGAATTATTTCTTCCATTCTGCTGACCTGTATCTCTACCTTACAGATGCTTCTTAACTTGATTTCATTTAAAAGGCTGCCGTCTTTTTTTAAATTTCACTTTTTATTATGTAAAGATTTGAGGGTAGGTTTGACACAACCATGAAAGTGCTTGCTTTGGAAAAAATGCTGTGGCTTGGTTTTTAGTAAGAGACAGAACAGAGGAACAGAGGTCTTTTAAAATCAGGAAAACGTTTGTGGATTTGTGAGCCCTCTAGTCACATGGAAGAGCAGTCTGGGACTTTCACAGGGCATTACATACAGTTTACAACAACAACAGTAAAGTAAAATTGAGGGAATAGGTAATGTGGTGACAGCTACTGCCATTAGCTATTATGGAAACAAACACACTCATTATCAGCAAAAAAAATCAGTAGTGGCTACATATTGTGTACCAAGACAAAAATGAAAGGGATGTCTGAATATGTCACCAGCTTTATTTTCCACACGCATTATGAATTACACTCACAATCTGAAATAGCAGAAGGCACCCTGTATTCTTACAGTCTTCTTGGAATAAGAAAAACACCCACAAAAAACACTTGCGAGGTTTTCTCTCTGTAGCCTCACTCACTCTTTTGCATTTAGGATGCTTCTCCATCCTTAAAAGAGTCTTAAAAGAGGTCATGTTTAGTCACAACCGCGCACCCTGGCTGCTGTCACATGCCATCACATGGCCATGTCACACACACATTCCATTCATCCTTTCCAGTCCCCTTCATCTCCATCTCCCCAAGGGGAAGACCCAGAGTTCTGGTCCTACTTCAATGTCCTGTCACACTTCATTTAGCCTCAAAGGAGAAGGAGGACTGGAGTGTGATGTGGGTGCAGCTTCTAATATATACATTACAGCAGCACACAAGTGTAGTAGTACACGTACTTTGTGCACCAGTATACGCAAACAAAGTCCGAAGCGCTTTCTGCTACTGTAAGCGCTTTACTAAACCGTTCAGACAGCTGAAATTCACTCACATGCTTCAGGTTTTCCGTGCTCTTCTGTTACTTACTGCCCTTTCTCATTGTTCAATCTTTTTCTTTTTCCAATTCAGGCCATGGCCACCCAGCTATAGAATGAGGTCAGAGCAAGTGTTAAAGTCTAAACAAGTAGAAACACCCTTGCTGCTTCACCCATTGAGGGGTGCAAATGTACTCTGACACATGGCTGAGCCATGCTGTCTGTCAAACCTCTGAAAGAGTTTTGAGGCCTTGCAAACCTTTGTTCACAGGCCAAGTCTGTGAAGTAAGCAAGAAAATCATTAGGAAAACCATATGAGATGTGTTGTAAACCAAGTCTTGGCCAAGGGCTGATACAAGCCACTGAAGCCACTGAATACTTTCCAGGTTATACTGTACACTATACAGTTGCCCACTGTTCAGCACACCCAAGGTGGCACTGCATCCCTGCCAACAAAAACCTGGACTCTCCTCTGGATGCCAAGTTTAAATGAAAACATTTTAGAAGGAATCTTTGTTGTGCTTAAAGCATGGAAATGTGGCTATGGAATCACCAGCATCACTGCTCATTCTGCAGCTTTTGTTTCTTAGGTTGTTTAGTGTGTTCTTGTTAATGAGAACAGATGTGATGAAGCAGATGTGGGAGCCCATTTTCATCCCCAGGGTATCAAAAACTGCTGTTTTGTCAGCGCTGCTGGCATCTAGCATTGCTTTGATATTGCTGTGTCAATATTGGAAATAACTAATTCACCCCTGAGTTTTCACACATAGAAGTTGCGTAAAGACCCATTACGGCAATGATTTGAAAACCTCATAAACACATATTTTATTCACAGTACAATACAGAAAACATATTAGATTATTAAACTGAGAAAATTACCACTTTCAGAAAAATATTAGTTCATTTTGAATTTGATGACAGCAACACAGACAGATGGATGTTTACCATTGTGTAGAATCTCTTTTTCTTTTAAGAGAAGAAATTTAAAGGCCAGTCACTTTCTTTCCAAGCTCCGTAGATTACTGGATGACTAAGAACCTGCACAGACATAAAGGGTATTTTGTTCATATTCGTGCATGAGTCATCCAAAGAATGAGAATGGATGTCCAAATAATGTATTGGGTGGATACACACAAAAGGTGATTTCACCCAGAAAAACACTGCTTTCACGACTTGAACTAGTTGAAGAGAGTGCACAGGCCAAAGAAGTTGCGAGAACTGTCCAATTTTATATAAGCATTTCACAGAGGCTGCTCTAGCTCTGGATCCTATGGAAGAGAATTAGTAAAAAAAAGTGGACACGTCTTTATTTTCTTTTCCAAAATTCTGACTTTAATGTCATAATTCTGAGAAAAAAGTCAGAATTCTGAGATTAAAGTCACAATTCTGAGATTAAAGTCACAATTCTGAGATTAAAGTCAGAATTCTGAGAAAAACAAAGTTTGAAAAAAAAAAGTCAGTGGAATTTTTTTTTTCGGCGGCCCTAATCCTCTTCCGTAAGGTCAATGATGAGAATGCAACATCTATCCCAAATTTTCACATTTAAAAGACAAATCCAGTTTGGTGATTCCAAAATAAAGTCTTTCTATCCTGGCTGGGAAGCTGGAAAAAATAAGTATACAGTATGCAAACTGTGTGCAAATTGTGTCCAAACACAATCTCCAACAAACAGCAAGCCACAAGTGAAATGGCTCAGCTGCCTTAGTTTTCAGATAAGAGGAAAATCTCCCTGAAGAACTGAATGATTACCTGAAGCAAGCCAGTGAAAAGCAGGTAAAAGAAATTGGCAAAACAAACAGTATTTCCAAAGATTTTGAGTGCGCCCCCAAAATAAGTGTTAAAGAACACTCAACAGTTTGCTAAAGCCTTCATCCATGTTTCTATCCAAACACAAGTACAAAGAAGATAAAATGTCTCTTTAAGACAAATAATTTATTTGAATCTAACAGGCTTGCGTAGTCAGATAATTTAATTCATACCAAAAACACTCAATCGCTCAATTGTAATGCTGTTACCGTAAAATTTTTGCAGAGCAGAGTACACTTAACTCCTTGCCAATCATCTGTGAATGCTTAGTCTAGCCAGAGCTAAGATAGCAATATCAAGGCCACTGAAAAATAAAATGGAATGCAGCACAGGCAAGCACTCACACTCTCACACATACCAACAACTCAGTCCAACTGCATTCTACACATGTCATGTTGCTCTCACTGGTTCCTGCACACAAACCACATGGCTGCATGACATTACGACAACTTCAAACCCCACACGAGCCGAGAGGTGAACACCAGATGCTCGTGCTCTTTCACTGGTGTGGGAAATGTCAGCTGTGCAGATGGTGGAAGGTTTTTTATTTCTTGGGGTCCGGTTGTGACCTGTCCCCGTGGTGCGGTGCACAACATCTCATCCATAAACATAGCGGTAGGCGGTGGGTGTTGTGTTCAGCCTGCCAGACTGCAGATGAGATGCCAAGCTACTGTACAGTGCTTTTTATTATTCATCTCAGGAAGCACTCTTTGTTTTGAAGCCACACAGATGAAGAAAATAATAAAAAGTGGAAAATGAATCCATCCCTACAAAAAAAAAAAGCCCTTCATTTAACAGCACATCATGTAAATGCATTCTTTATTGCACAAAATCGTTTTCCCCCATTCTTGATTAGTTTCACTTTTGTCTGTTCTTGGGAAAAAAAACACCTGGAGTGGAAATATTCAAGGACGTCTCCCAGCACACATTTTCTCTCCTGTTTTTAGCTGCTCTTTGTTCTCACACAGGCTAGGAGATGTCACTGTGTGCATGCATTCAGTTGTCAGGACCAGCATGATGATTTAAACAAATTTAATGTAATAGAAGTTGTTGTGGTTAATAAAAAGGTGACTAAATTAAAAGGTCTGGGAGTATTATTTAGTCAACTAAACAAAGGAACACATAGAAAAAGCCTCCAACATTAATCACTGTGTGACTGTATCTATATTTCTTATGCTGCATTATACCTGCATGATAAGAATGACTGCCTGTCTTTGTGATAAATGACTGAATAATCACCCCGACTGAATCACAATCTACCCGAACACTGAAATTCCTTCTGCTATTGTCTTCTATTTAAACTCTAATTTTCTAATTTGACATTAGGCCTAAACGGTCTGAGCAGCACTACTTGCTGATATTGACGAAGGAACGTAATGAACAAACTAACAGCATAATAAAATAACAAAGCTGAGCTAAATAAAAACACTGAAAAGTAATGCAAGCAGATCAGAGAATAATGATGTAGTGGTGTTTTTAAAAAATAGAGTTCTTCCGTTAAGCATCACAAAACGGATAAGTGGAAAAACTATTATATAAAAGATTTTTAAAAAAGTTACTGTAATTCCAGAGTATTTTTTTTTAATAATAAAGCATGTGAAAAGGTTTCTCATTAAAGGGCTATGAAGGAATGTATTTATATAGTATTATAGAGTAATATCTATATTAAGCTCTGACTCTCTCTCCCATAGTTTGCCTTTTGTTCTCTCTGTCTCTCCTCTCTTCCCTTTCCCCTCACCCCTAACTGGGCTTGGCAGATGGATGCCCATTCCAGAGCCTGGTTATGCAGGAAGATGTCTGATAGTTGGGAATTATAGAATAGAAAAGAATAGAATAGCTCTTTATTGTCATTGTTACAAAAACAATGAAAGGCAGTTTGGCATCTCTCCACGTGTGTCAAGTACACGATAGCGTAAGTATTTACACAATAACACAGACAAATTCACATTTACACAAGAAAGAGATGTACAAGTTATACATACACCTGCATACATACAGATACACCCATGCATACATACACGCACATACATACATATATGCACGCGTACATACGTACACACACATATTTTCACATGCACGCTTACATATATATACACACACATACATGCCACTGACGAGCAGGTGCATTGTGAGGTGCAGTGTGATCAGTGGTATTGCACATTGAGGGTGCGGTGCTGTTGCAACTATAATAAATAGTGGTATAATAAATACAGTTTAAAGAGGTAGGAATGTTGGTTGCATTAAAATATACGTAGAAATACAGTTTATAAATAAGGTGTAATGTCCATGGGTGTTGGCAGTGCAGTTATCCTCCAATCAGGGTGGAGCTAGGGCATGTTTGACAGCCTGTGGGTAAAAACTTCTATGGAGTCTGTTTGTCTTTGTCCTGGTGGACCTGTAGCGTTTACCTGAGGGAAGGGGGGGAAAAGTGAGTGTCCAGGGTGTGAGGGGTCTTTGATGATGATGTTGGTCTTCTGCTAAGGTCTGCCAGTATAAATGTCTCTGAGGGGGGTTAGTGAAGTGCCAATTGCCTGCTCTGCTGCAGTTTCCTCTTGTCCTCCGTGGTGCAGCAGTTGAACCTGAGTGTGCAGCAGTAAGTCAGAAGGCTTTCGATGGTGGAGCGGTAGAAGTTCACTAGCAGTCTCTGGGGTAACTGGACCTGACGCAGTTTCCTGAGAAAGTACAGCCTTTGTTATGCTTTCCCTACCTGTTGTGGACCAGGTAAGGTCGGCCGAGATGTGGATTCCGAGAAACTTAAAGCTTTCCCTTTCTACCTCCTCCCCACCAATGTAGAGGGTAGAGTGTTCAGATCGCTTTGTTCTTCTGAAGTCGATTAGCATCTCCTTGGTCTTCGCAGTTCAGATGCAGGTTGTTGTTTTCACACCATTGCTTCAGATGCTGAACCTCCTCTCTGTAGGCTGATTCATTATTGTTCTCGATCAGTCCTATGACGGTGGTGTCATCAGCAAATTTTATAATGGTGTTATTGGTGTGGATTGGACAACAGTCATGGGTGAAAAGTGAGTATAAGAGGGGACTGAGGACACACCCCTGTGGGACACCTACATTCAGAATGAGGATAGAGGTGTGCACTCCCATTCTGACGTTCTGGGGTCTGTTGCTCAGGAAGTCCAACATCCAGCTGCACAGTGAGCTGCTGAGTCCTAAGTTGCTTAGTTTATTAATCAGTTTGTGGGGTTGAACTGTATTGAAAGATCTGTATTTCTAATATTGTAGGGTATAAAACACTTAGAGCACTTTGTTGTGAACTGGTGCTATATAAATTAAAAAGAAATCAAGTGAATTGAATTTAGTTTAATTAAACTGATTGGATGATGAAGTGAAGTGATATGTTGCAAGAAAATATCCTTACAAGCTGCATTCACCCAATCCAACACACATTCATACAGTAATTTATTCTGTAGCTTTAAATGCATTTTGCCTATCACTCTCACAAGAATGAATGCGCTGGGGCAATATTGAGTACTTTGTCTTGACCAAAGACAGTTTGATGTGCGGACTAGAAGCTGGTGGATTGAATGGCTGCAGCATTTCACTTTGTCAATGTAAATGAAGCGAAACTGAATCCCAGCTCTGTGCGCTGGAATGACAATAAAACAAACCGGACCAGGCCGAATCACACTGTCCCCTGGGCAACAACATGTGGCGTGTCAAGAGAGGGCTAGTTTACTTCAGTGGGGTTTAGTTAAGGTATGTGTTCCAAACCTGTGGAGTGGCAGTGAGCTTATTTTGTTGCCTTTTTCATAGCATAGAAGACCAAAAGACATGGTGGTGGTTTATTTAAGGACTGTATTTGAATACAACTACAATGTGAGGAGTGAAGGAGCTACAGCATAATATTTATTAGTGACTTTGGAAAAGATGACTTTATAAAAAGCTGTGGTGGGATAAATTCATGACAGGCTCAAAAGGCTGTTATTAATGATGTTGCTGCTTCAGTAAAAAATGTTTTATTAGACGGCAATTTGTATTAGACTGACAACTATTGATTATCATCACACATTACAAGGTCAAACTTCTTGGGATTTACATAAGCTCTGAATTTACATTGATATCTGGAGTATATTCATGAGTTATTTTGGAAAAGTTTGAAGGAAACTAAAGAAGGAAGTCAAGCAAATCTTTTGATTTGGGATGGAATTGTTATGTGGGTTGCTATTTCATTAACACTGACCTAGACCTAGAATGCAAATCTTTTTAGCAAAACTGCCTCTGCCTTAATAATAGTCACATTTCAAAGGTATTGCAGAGCCTTTTTTTTGACCGGATAGTTGAGAAGATGGGAAAGCTGGGAGAGAATATAATGACACACAGGAAATGGCCCAGGCTTCTTCGGTAGCATTATAGAAAATTGGAGGCCTGCTCAACCAAGTGAGCTATCCGAGCGAACATACCCATGCAAGACCACAGTGGGTAGCGGTGGAAGAAGATAAAATGAACTGAACTGTGTTACACTGTGGAGCACAGCTGGGACCTGAGTAGGGCAGCCCACACACAGAGTGTGGACATGCTGTGGGCATACTGCAGCCCACAAATGGGCCCTACGTTCTAGGGGTTAGTGTTCGGATGCCACTCTGTGACTTTGGCGAGGAAGGAACGACTAGCAGGTCCAGCGGGCCTGTGGTGTAGAGGTTAGCCCGACAACTCGGAGGCCAGTCAGTTAAATAGAACAACATTTGGCGTTAACAGAACAAGCCAAGTCTCCACGGCTCTACCCTATTCCTACATACATGTGCCGGGGACAGGTAGTCACCAGCGCCAGCCTGTTACAATGGTAAGGCTGTAATGGCTGCCGCTGCACGCACACTTGGAGACTCTCCAACTACTACAATAATAGGATGACACCCCTTACACCCCTTAGCGGGGTTGTTACAAGCCGTGCAGCCGATCTGTGCTTAGCATGGACAGCCCACAGTCAGCTCACTCTATGGGTTACAACATTTCAGTACCAGGGCCCACATGCCTAAGAATTATATTTGATACTGGTACTCCCTCTTCTAATTTTTAATTCAATAAAATAAGAAAATCCAAATGTAAGGCATTGAAAAAACATGTTTTAGTGTCAGTGTTAAAAGTATTGTCGTATCAATAACCCAACCAAGAGTGCAGTGCAATACCACAAAAAGCAGTTTTAAAAAGCTGTTGAAAAAAAAAACCTCAAGAAAAAAGCTTATCAATTATGTCTGCTTCCCCTATTAAGAATTTCCAGTTGCAAGAACACATGGCCTTCATTACCACCATTCTAAAGAGGTTAGCTGTCAGCCCTCAAAGTAATTCAACAGAAGGTAGAAAGGTTTTGTGACAACCTATTTGTGTATACTGTAGACACCTTCATATTCATGAGATCAAATCAAGGACAGTGGGGATTACATATTGAATGCAAACATCAAGCTTTCTATGGACACCATGTCCCTGCAGTGCAACATGAAAAGGAATACATTTACATTTACAGCAACAAAGACTTCTGTCTGCATATAGTCTTATATTAACACCGAGACAAAGAAGGGTGAAAGAACAGAAGAGAAACCAAGGCAGAAATAACAGGATTTATTAAAAGATGTGGTGTGGGAGGTCCATGACAAAGAGAAAACAATAATACGTAGAAGGAATAAGGAGTTATTGCTCGTTGTAATGTGAACACATAAACATTTTTGTATGCTGAAAAGCAATTTTACTTTTAAATGTTCATCTTTTATTGTTCTTTACCTCAACGCTGATGGAGCGTGGCTGACCGAGTTGAAATTGAATTGACAGAAGCAAAAAACTGTTGAGGATGAAAAAAGTAAACTGGCAAGCAGCTACAGAGGCAAATGAAAAGTGACTGTGAAATTCAGGGAGACAGAAGGATGCGCTAACAAGACATGACACAAATGACAGTGGCCAAATGCACAAGCGCAGAGTTTGATATAAACCCTTGTTTTCGCTGTAGCTTCTCAAACCTGTCACTTTAACTTCTCAGCAGCAAATTCTGTGTAATATGGGCACCAAAAGCAACAGCCACACTGGACTGTGTTTTCTGATATATCCACTCTCTGAGCAGAATAACAAAGAGGTAAACTCTGACTCTGCCTAGTTTGTAACCCAGTGCCCCATCGCCAGTCAGACACAAGCCTCCCACAACATGCTCTGGTCCTGGTCCAGGTTCAGGTGATGCCCTCTGCCTGCAGAGTGCTGCTTGAGCTTCTTAACACTTCACCTCAACTGACTGGCTCCACACACAGCTTGTGATATTTAAGCTCACTGATAGAGGTGAGGTTTGCTACAGGTGGTGGTGGAAGCAAAGAACACAATGCAGGTGCTTTGAGGTGCAGTTCGCATGATACTACTAGAGATGGCACGATACCACTTTTTTATGTCCGATACCGATACCGATATCATAAATTTGGATATCTGCCGATACCGATATGAATCCGATATAGTGTTTTTTAATCAACAAAACTTGTTTTTTAAAATATCTTGCTGCATTTTGCAAGTCTGCAAGTTCATACTCAAGTTTAAAACAACAACTACACTAAAGCTATTCTGTTATACCTGTATACAAAAAAAATATTTCATAGTTCAGCAATACTGATCAATCTAATAAACTTAGACCTACACCATCCTCCCTATTCTGGTATTTTAAAGAGTACTTAGCGTAAATATTAAGCAACCTAACTAATAGGGTTCCAACTCCCAGCAACAACAAAAATAAATAAATAAAAAATAGGGAACCACCCCTCACGCGCCACCTCATGATGCTTAATCGACGTAATCAACCTTAATTTGATGCAGTGTGAAAAAAAATGCACAGAAATCAATTATTTTTCAAGAAATATTAAATAGATTCAACATCTTTCTTCAACAAAATTGCAGACTGCACAGATGGTACCTTCCCAAAGGAAAAAGTACTATAGCTTACTAGGGTATATATATTAGACTTAATAGTCACTATATACAGTAATTGACTTCTATTCATTTTACATCAAATTAAAACTTTGTGTGTCAGATAATTATTTATTAAAAGCTAGACATTTTAAATGAGAATAAAAAAGAAAAGTATGTCTTTGTGCCCCCTTTTCCCTGTTCATGCCCTATCGGCCCCCCTGGCTAAACTTTGCTAGATCCGCCCCTGCACAGTTACCAGCGTCAGCTACGTAGAAAAAGATCCTGGTGTAGAAAGTAATATTAAATAAATTCTAACAACAGATTATCAAGCTTAAACGTGCTGCTGTTGTTCAGCCGCTGGTTTCCTCTTTCTGGTGCAAAGTGGGCCAAAAACAAAGACGGACTCGCGACAGAAAAGCCGATCAGCTGATCATTTAAGCAGTTTCACGATTGAAGTAGCAGCCGGAGAGCGAGAGGCAGTCGCTCGTTAAGCTTAACGCAGGAATGCTTTACAAACATTCAGAGATGGACTTACACACTTGCTTTACTTCTCTCGGGGATAACTTTGTCGGAGATGAAATGCCAGGTTGCTAGCGAAGCTCCAAATGCTATCCAGACCACAGGTCCCGCATGCCACAGCCGCTCTATCACATGATGCATACTGCTCCGACTGCTAACGTTCTGAGGTGAGTTACGGCGTGTTGCAAGTTTTGTGAGGTGCTTTCGTGATATTTAATGGATCGGATTACATTTTTTATTTTTCTCCGATATCCGATCCAGTCATTTAGGTCAGTATCGGACCGATACCGATACGTAATATCGGATCGGTCCATCTCTAGATACTACACAGCGATTTGCTGCTCTACGAATCGTTTATAACAAGACCGCTGCACAGCATGATGTGCAACGGTCTCGCTGCTATGAAAGAGTATGTTGTGCCGGTACTAATGTCTATCAGGAGGAAGCCTACTGCTCTGACTGTACCACAGCTGCTGCCTGAGCTAACAGCACAGAACCTCTTTTATTTACCTTAAAATGGAAAGTACATCACTTCCTGTGTGCCAGTCACAGAAAAGACATCTGGTGTAAAAGCTTCATGAACTGGGACACCACTTTCATGTTATGTCATTGTAGCATAGAGAATGACGTAAAGGACTTCATTCAAATGAAAATGTCACAGAAGATTACTTTAAAAAGCAGCTTTACAGGAGGAGACATTTGAAAAAAGATGACAGATTTGGTGCTGAAGTAATTAAATCAAATGAAAAAAAAAAGATTTTTCGATAGGGGGGAAAAAGGACAGTAATAAAATTTAAAACCATGGGAATAACAAATATGTAGAAAAGTAATGCCTAAAATATATAGTTATCGCAAGTTTTTAGGGTACATAATAATCCTACACACTTTTAACATGAAGTCCAAATACTGTTTTGTATCACTTCCAATATGTGCACACACTGATTTGCATCTTCAAGAGTTTCTTGGCAGCACAGTGCACACTCTAGTTATAATAGATATGTGAAGACTTGTCTGAGCAGACTGTTGGCTGAATAACATGTGTAAATGACTACTGGTGATCAGACGATATTACTTTTAATACCACCTATTTGGATAGTATTGGGACTAAGAGCTTAACATTCAAGCCAAAGAGTTTCTCTCCTAAATGATAAAATGATATGCTGTTGTCAAACTGCCTGCTTGACAACAGTGTTGCATGGGAGCATGCAAAACTGTTTCAAGACTCCTGCCTCTGAGACCTTGTTTCAGTTTAGCTGAAATGAGCTTGCAATTACAAATTATTGACCTGAGGTCAGGAGTGAGAGATGGTTTCATGGGCCGTCCAAAAGCAGCGACTCTCTGGCGTCAGCACAGCGGCACCAGTCCAAACCTCAGATGATTATTTCATCTCTCCTCGTGTTTTTTGGTTCTGCAAACATCCTGCCGTCCTGGCTTTGGGTGTCTTTCTTGTCAGAAAAGGGGAGTAGGAGGTTTTGAGATGGAAGGGGGGGAAGGGTAGCAACACACAGCAGGCGATGTGTGGGAGTAGGTGGAGGGCAATATCATGGTATACAAAGAAGTGATCATTGAGAAAACAGATCATAGATAAACAAGAGACAAAAAAATTAAACAGTGTCTTTGTGAAGCTTTAGGCTTCAGGATAAGATGGGAAAGTTTGATGGGGAGAGTTAAAATGGAATGGGGAGGAGGGGTATACTGGGAAAGTACCAGTGCATTTGCATGTCCCTTGGTGGAGGCCCTCTCCCCTCTAATCTGCTAATCTGACACTTCCAGAGGCCAGGCACGCACACGTTAGACACTCATATTGGTCTGTGCGCCTGAGTGTCAGCTCACACACACTCCAGACATACACACACTAGAGACTGAATGCCAACATTAGTCAAATAGATTGAAGGCACACACATAATTATACAGATAAACAAACACACACAAAGAAATGCTAAATTAACATCTACACCCCCACACAAACACAAAATGTAGATCGCTGTTTCAACACAAGCAGTCAAATGTGTGTGTTTGTGTGCGCATGCATAGCTGTGGCTATGCATTGTGGGTTAAATAAGACAAGCTGATCTGGAGTGTGTAATTTGCAACAAATGGCTCATTCTCAAATTACAGGTGACTGCAGTATTGAATGTAAGTCTAAGTGGGCCCATTAAGGCCAAATTGGACTAATTCAATCCACAGATCTAATTCAGTAATGCCATTGTAGGGTTGTTGGTCACAGTTGTGGAATTCAGTGGAGTTCATTTGGGGGCAAATTGAGCTTAAATTCATGAGTTCTTTTGTTTGTTTGTTTTTTAACTGCTTAGGGCTCTATGGGCCACCATAGTATACTTCAAACTTTCAAAAGTTGTCTCCAGTTGGATCCACGACAAAAAAGAAAATGCCTAATGTTCGTGGCCGTTATCATAGCAACACGTCATCCTGTGACATAATTAATATGAGACACGAACGCTACAACAAAGATGGATATCGAGGCGATGATATACCTGCTCCTCGATCTGTGACTTTTCGTCTCGGGATCACGCTGTTATTTTTTTTTTTTGCCATTTTCCTCGTTGCCGGTTTTGATTTTTGTGAACGAGATGCTCTTATGACTTATAGAGTGATGCTACTGATCAGTGAATCGGTGGCATGCAGTCTGACCACGTCACATTCTTGTACATGCTCTGATCGCTTGGAACATCAGCCGTGCAGGTACAGGTCATAGTACCCATGGAAAACCCTGAAAACCGTGCTGAGTTGATTCGAGTATGTACTAATGGAAAAGGCGCATAAGTGTTCTTTGATCTAAGAATATTGCAGTTATTGCAATAAAAAACCTAAAAGGAGTTCACAAAAGGAATTCTGCAAAGGAAATGGTGACAGATTCAATCTCATTGATTTGACTGCGATCTGAAGGGTAAATTCACTCTTCTAAAATTACCAGTAATTTGAGACAGAGGTTTAAAACTGTGTGAGATTTCACATATGTCTCCATGGAGACATGACATAGAGAGGAAATCCCACAATATGTGCTCCATCTGCAGAATTGAACTTCTGGATCTATGACCCTTAATGGCCACATATGATGGCCATAAAAACATGATGGAGGATTCTCTACGTTTGGTACTTAAAGTAGTGTCGAAACATGAAAGAGTAGCAGCACGCAAAAACGGGTAATGTGTCTCATCCGCATCGGTGCGTGAAGATTGTAGTTCTTTATATGAGCTCAGTGTGTTTATGTGTGAGTGAATGTCTCATCTGCATCCATGCATGTCTGAAAAGGTCATCTTTAATCAGGTGATGCCCAGACAGGACCTGAGAGTAGCTCGCTACACTTCCTCCCTGTATTAGTGAAACAACAAAGGAACCCACACACTGATCTGCTGCGCTTACTACAGTAAGTATTTACCTCCCTCCTCTGGGCTGTTTGATGACCTTGAACACAGCTGTATACCCGTGTGTTTATGTGTCTTTGAATTAAAATCATGCACAAGTGTGTTTCTTTTTCCCTAGTGTTTCTGCACTACTCCAAGGTAACCAAACATTCAACCCTGCACCACACAAGCTGCCATCACAGCATAGCAACTCTTCACCTAACCCACGTACACACATACACACACACACACACAGACATAGACGCCGCATACATTTGGGAAAACAAGTGAAAGAAAAAAAGAACATGCTAGAAATGAGGGAGCCGGCACGTCTGGCCTGTTCCGACTGGCTGAGCAGCAGTTGAAAGTTATCCCATCTAACAAACATATCACACCAGCCATGGAAAACACACAAACATACACAAAGGTATACACACCCATACAACCTTTTGTGGCTGGACAATAGAGTGTAACCTTCAATCTATGGCAGTGAAACACATGGTGCAGCAAATAAAGTGAGTTCCTTACATCGACTGTGTCACCGAGGCAGCCAAGGAAGTCAAAGTGGTGTAACACACGGAACAAAAGGAAATGTTGAATAGCTTAAAATGTAACACGAGCAGGAGAGTTTTGCTTAGGCATCCATTTTTATAAGTCTGTTGGTTTGGATTTGTTATATCTTCCTTAAATAAGCCATTACAGCAGTGGCTTTTATTTTCTTATCAAGCTGCAATTTGCAGTTTTTTGTATTAAAAGCAATCTTGGGTATAATTTCGACAGGGGAGGGAGGAAATGATGCTCCACAGCCCACACCTTTGAAACATCTGAAATTTGAAAGCTTTCATGAGACAAACCTAATTAATTTGCAAATTGGCAATCCAACATTTTCACATAGTTTGGCCAGGTGTGTGCAGGGAGAAACAATTTAATTTGTATTCTTCTCAGAACTGTTTCAATCAGTTTCTTGTGCAAGAAAAAAAGCCTTACATTGTTCATATGAGCTAGTCTTAATACTCTGATGCTTTAAACTCATTTATATGTGTGGTCAACATGCAAATGCTGTTGTTGGTATTATAGGCTTTGACAAGTAAAAACGACACATGGACATAAAAAATTACATCATTGTAAATCCAACAACTGTCCATAAACGGAGTAGGCTTCAAACTTCTTAACATACACCACCTTTTTAGCAGTCCATCCTTCTGTAGTTAGGGTATTGTTTAAATGCCAAAGAAATTAGAGGCTGTTACATGTCAGATGAAGCTATCATTTGCAGGTTTCCTGTCATAATGTTTTCCATTTGTTTATCCAAACAGGAAAATAAAACAAAAGGAATAAAAGGAAAATTGAAACCCAGGTTCTTATTCTTGTGTGAAGAGCAACAAGTCAACTATGATATATGCGTTACAAAATAAGTAACACCTTGACAGCTGATGGAAGGCAGCTTACTATTCACAAGTATGCTGACAGTAGAGCTTTTATTCATGTCAGTTATACATCTTTTGTATTTCTCTCCTTCCAGGTAGCCTGAATAGTCAGCATCCCTGCCACAAGAGAACAACACGAAATCTGATTGGATGCTGTAGGAATTATGGAAAACTATCAGTAAAACTTAAGCTTGTTGCATAAAGGGGATTTCTTCAATTTACATGCTATTGTTCTTTGTTTGCCAGAGAGACAGACAATAGGGCAGGATCATTAGACATTTATGAATGCCTCCCTCTTGCTCTCTCTTCCTCTCTCTCTCTTGCTCTCTCTCGCTTTCTGATCACATGTCAAGTTCAAGCATTTCATCTCACACTTGACTGAAGCCAGCAGTCACAATGAATTAGGGAAAGACGGGCAGATTTTGGTGTTAGCTGAGGGCAGCATTGGGATAATGTCTACCTATCGTGACCTAACTTGATCTACCATCCTGGCAACAATGCTGCTATGAATGATTTAAACTGTGTATGAAAGAGCGCAAAGCTTTTGTTTGGCTCTCCCACAGGACCCATCCTCCATTTCACCCTTCCAAAAACAAAATGCTGAGTGTAACTGACTGTAAAAAGGGTGTGGCTCAGTAAATGCATCAACCCGTTTTTGTTTCACCCAAGCATCTTCCAAGAAAATCTGGAGCTAATATATTAACCAAGACCAATACAAGAAAATGCCCAAGGTGCACAAAACAAGGACAGCCATGGGGTGATTAATTGGAATACCTTTGGCCATGATTTGAGATCAATATGAGCTTTTTTCCTCAATAGAACTCAGGGAAAGATGTCAGTGCTTAAGGGCGGGAATAGATTGCACACAATAACATTTCACTCCTGTGTGCTAGGCAAAATGAAATATCTAAGCAATTAGTCAATTAAAGTCCAGAGCAAACAAGGTGATTTCACGCCAGCTTGAGGCCAGTCATTGGATTTTAATCATTACAAGGCATTCTGGGAAAGTCTCCAGATTTGGTGGTTTGTTGTTTAAAAAAAGTCTGTCTTTCCTTTTTTTTTTTTTTTAACACGTCTCATTTAAAATACACTGAATTGACATGTTAACTAAAGCAGTCACTTACTAACACAAAGTATATGAAGGCAGTGGCAGACTGTTCTCATATTCTGCAAGGTAAAATTTATGTATTTGAAAAGGTGTCTGGTGGAATTGAGCAGAGCAATAGAACAGCCTCACATTACGCTTCCCACTAGAAAGGTCAACAAGGTAAAAAGGTGCTATTCTAAAGAGAGAGAATACAGGCATAAAACTGTATTTTACCACTAACCCTGTCATCAGAGGTACATCATTTAAGTTCCATCCTTGATCCTCTTTCTCCTCCTACAAACCATGGCTTTCCACCATTTGCTGTAGTTAATACACTTAAAATTACGGTGTGTCAAATTTTCACTGCTATATGTCAGTAGATTCCAGTCAACTGAGTTCTGCTTTTTTTTTTCCTGCTCAAGTGTAAAATCCTAGCCAGCTGGTGTAAGACAAATATGTTTTAGTCCACCAAAAAAGATCAAAAACATTCAATTTAGACTGCACCCCATTATGGCCATGGCCAGGCAACCTGTTTTCGCCACTGTTTGGACAGGATCCGACCCAGAGTATTTTCCCTATTTGTGGAAGCCTCAGTCCACTGTTTACCTCAGCTTTCAATGCCAGGGGAGAAGTATCCACTCTATTTACTGGATACTGAGGTGGGTTGTTTTTGATATAGTCAACTTTTCTATGGATAAGACTGCTGTTTTTGCCAATAATAGCCTCTGTTCACTATCCAGTGTTAGTGAAACAGTCTTTGAACTTGATGTAACTTTGTTGGACTCTACTACTCTGGCAGAGTGAATAAAATGCCATACAATGTGACATTGTAATCAAAGGACACTCAAGCCTAACATTAGCTGGCTAACAATGATATGAACCTTCATATCTAGAGTCTGAAAGTTCAGACACAAACTGAGATGTCCCTGCACAGAAGGCAAAAGCCTACAATTTCATTTCTGCTATGCAGAGGATAAGTCAGAAGGGAAATGTTCTTCTCATCCACTGTATTTAAATGTTGCGGTGGGTAGACACAAACCACAAACCCATTCATATGTGTTTTTTAACAGATTAATTATAGGTTTATGAGAACAATTTGTTGGAAGTCATATTTACACACTCATCTCTGAATATTTATGAGTACAATGTTCTTTTTTTCTATTACATAAGCTCAAAAAACTGCTGACTGCACACTGAAAAAACAAAATTTAAAAGACTGTTGTGATCAGAAGTCAACAGCATTTGTAGAGATCTGATAATAGTTTACTTTCAACTGAACCAGTTATAGATCAGAATAACAAGCATTTTTTTAGCTTGGGTAAAAAACATTACAATCTATGTGGACAGATACTACAGAGATGAAAGCAGTGGTTCAATTACAATTTTCACACTTTCACATTTTCACAAAACAGTAATCAGAAAACATTTCCTAATGTTTCAAATGTGGGATTAAATTATTGCAAGTGTGTCAAATCTTAATGTTATTGTGGAACTAGCAACTTTAGGCGAACAGTATACTAGCCAGTGATGACTGATGGTTAGAGCTGCTAAGTTATGGAACAAATACTGAATTTATTTGTGTTCAATAACACACTAACTACACTGAGAGGTATCACTCATTTCCTACCTTTAACACTAATCCTTACTATTAACTTACACCTAGGTGGCCAATAAAGAATCTTATATTACAGGCAGAGTCTGCTCCACATGCAACTGAGATTTTTGATCCACCAGCATTTTGATTTCATTTCAATTTTTTGTTCCATTGGCTCCTAGCTTCATCGAGGACTCTGCTCTATGATGTTGCTTTTGATTGGAGTATGATGAGCATGAAATCATTGTTATTTGCTGATGTAACAAAAAATTAAGCATTGGTTAGAGAATGTTTTAATCTGTCTCCTGTTAATGCAGCAGCTTCATGAATTACTTGAGCTGAATACTTTGATTATACTAACCTAAGCTTTTAATTAATAAAAATAAGAATAGGTTGATTATTTTTTTCTATAAGTGCAGAACCCCTGCTAATTTTCTCTTTTGCCATAATGTCCTTTTACGATTCTTTAATTTCCTCTACACCACTCTCACTCTGTCTGCCTTCCCCTGCCTTTATTTTCGCTCAACTTGCCTCTCCATCATTCACCTGCCTCCCTCAGTCTGTCTCCCAGTGAGCAGATGAAGAAATCAATCACTGATTTATTGATTCTCTCTGCAACAGCTCACACCCAGTCAAGACAGTTTTTAACATCGACCGGTGCTTCCATGCCTGCATACGAAGGTTTGTAGGAAGACTGTGCAGAATGAGTGTGTGTCTGTGCTTGTGCAAATATGTGAATGCAATTTCAAATAAGAGTTCAAACAAGGAGGAGACACAAATATCTTCCATCCTCTTTTCCTGTGGTTCGACTTGTGCTTATTCTTTCAGCCTCTCTTTGTTTCCTCTCTATCTCTCAATCACACGTACTGCTTCTGCTGCCCATGTCATTATTTAGTGAGTCATTGTGACTATAGAGATTTCTAATGATAGGGCAGTTGGTTGCAATGCTGTTATTAAGATTTTACAGTATGCAAAAACACATGCGCACACACATGCAAACACACACACACAAGCCCATCATTGTCCTGTCACAGCCACAAGCTATTTTGGGAAGCTTTGCCCACAGCTTTCTCTGCAAATGCCTGCCCTCCCTCTCCTCCCACAGCACCCGTCAGGCCTCTGTCACCCTCTGTCACCATACCAGCCAATCAGAGCTTTCTGTGAACGGCTTCAACAGGAAGCAAAGCTGACAGCCCACCAATCAACTAATAACCACTCTCTGCAGCAAGACGTTGACAAGGCTCTTTGTGGATATGGATGCAGTACTTATGGCTATTTATGGTATAATTACAGTTTGATTACATGAAAACACTTTGCTTTGATAAGAGACCAGGCTAGTTGGCAAGGTACACACAGCAGGGATGGGGGAAGAATCAGACATTTATGCATTCCGATTGTCTTTTGAAAGATAGCACTGATGCACAAAACTACTTAATTGGAATTTTAATAATGGCCTCGTGAATAGATTTTTTTTTCTGTGAATAGAGTGCACAGCACAATTATTGTGAGGCAAATAATTTAATACAGCCGAGGTGTGTAAGCCAGCTGGACTGTAAAATGTAAAGAAAACAGGACAATTACACCTGCTGTATGAGAAGAATTACTCAAGACTAAGACAAACTAAGCAATACAACTACTGCAGAAACTTACCCTTTGTTGAGGTGTTGTTATCTTTAACAGCAACAGTAAAATCTTTTAAATTACTGGTTGTGCTCCAAATTTTAATGATCTTTGGGCATCACCAGTCATTACGCAGTTTGGATGCATACAGCATGACTGACATATTCCTCACTCTGTCTCTTCATGCTATCTTTCTGTCAGTGGCCCAAAACCTCATGCATGCATGATTCAAACAACACTGACTGTCTTATGACAGTGGTGCATGTGAGAGGTCTGAGGATTGAAATTAGCAGCAAGTTGCTCTAGTTTACATGTTGTATGCAAGAGGAATTCCAGATGCAAAGATTTAAATACACAAAGGGCAAGGGTTAGGAGTTTGCCAACAGCATCCCCAGAGCATTAAATGATTTAATACAGTATTGCTTTGAAGTCAAGCTCAGCCCCCATCCCTGAAGATCAACTAACCTCAGTGACAGCCCACAATACATGATGCCTCAGCTGATACCCTTCTACACATCCAAGTTGCAAGTCTATTGCATGGCATATTATTAAAGCTTATTTTGCTTGCCCACAGTTATTCCACATCTGCAAACTGCTTTGCAAACCACCTTCATTCCTGGGTGAAAGGGACACGGTCTGGTTGCCTTTATTTTCTATCTTGTATTGCTATGGTGATGTTCAATACAGAGAGTAAACCCTGCGCTTATTTTGAAAGGGTAAGAAAGTTTGTATGAGAAGGAAATCTATGCTCCTACATGAGCTTAAAGACCTGAGTGAGTCAGGGCTATTTGGGCAGTATATGGATGACCTCATATTAGGCAGCAAATGTCAGAATGATTTTGCTGATTATTATTATATGTAAGTCCATTACAAAAGCTGTAACAAAGACCACAAAGTCCCTGATGAGGCCATCAGTCGAGTTCTTAATGACTATTAAATAATTTAGTTAGTGCAAGTTGTGTGGGGAAAACGTCTATAGATAAAAAACAAGCAATCCTGTCACGTACCCTGATAGTCCAATTGCCCTAGTAAAGTTTCAAAGTTCACTTCACATACCCAGACTCTACTCCAAAACGTACTTGAGAATTCGTATGGTTAACTGCTGCTGAAAAACACTGACACTTAATTCTTAGGACTCATTGGTGAACACGGCCACTTCCTGCAGCTCTGTAATTGCCTCTGCTCCTGCAGAAAGGACACCTGTAATCATTATGGCAGCCTCACCAGTACAAGCCACAACAAAAACAATTCATAAACAGATTAAATGAAAGAGGCAGTGCAGAGGAATGAGGTGGAATTGAGGTTAGGTTAGGCGAGAAGACAGAAGACTGAGCAGAATGAAAATGTGAAAACTCAGTTAGGGAACACAATTCTGAAGCCAACTGTTGATAAATGAACTAACACCTTTTATAAATCTGCTCTGCTTTAGAGACGTCTGCTTATTCCAGGCCGCCTCAAAGCACCCTCCTGCTTCCTCTTCCAAACACAAATAACATCCACTTGTATGAGGCCTCTTCTTCTGATGTTGTCTCCCAAATACTCGGCAGACAAAGCCGTCTGGAGGAACTGTTTGTCCCTGATGTTGTTATTTCCGTGTAAATCATTAACCAGCTTTTTGAATCAAAGAAGCTCGGAGGACAGCGTCTGCTGAGGCTGGCTGTCAAGCAAGCTGCTTCACGCTACTATTGCAAGCTTCATTTCTGCCATCGTCATCTGGCTGTGGAGTGTGTACCTGACAACATTGCAAAATAGGACACAGTGGAGCTGCTTTGATGGTATTTGCTGCCGTTTCCCACTTGATGTTCTGATTGAAAAAGGAAAATTGGTGGTGCAAAGGAACTGGGGCTTCAAATAAAATGGCTCAGTCAATGGGGAAAGGTTATTGTCATTGTCATTTTAAATATTTAGGAAGCATTTCTGATCACCGTATTTCAGTTATTCTTTTGTCTTTTTGATTTTTCTTTTGTGCAAAAGCTTCTGAACTACTTGTAAACATATTTCTACTACATGGACTTCTGAGCTACACCTGGGCTCACGCACACAGCGTAAAGAACGGTCATTCTAGCTGCTGCCTCTTGTGATATCACTCTTCTGTCTGTGGAATCCTAGTTTTAGTGGTTGCTGTGCTGGTTTGCTGGATCTAGAAGCGACCATATTCAGACTAGAGAGTGACGTGCCATATCAAAAATGAAGGCTTTTGAGCTTTTTTGTCCACCTGCATTGACAAACTCTAGCGCTCAGTCACAGAATAATAAAATATTCAAATTTCACACACGTACACCAGTAAGATAACCTTCTTGGATGGGCTGGATCACACAGTAAGCTATAATAATTGGCAAGTAATTTCCTTAAAATGTTCCAAAAAGGCACAAATAGGCTGAAGAGGTCCAGTTCAGTGAGTTCCTAACTTTAACCTTAAAAAATTCCAAATGGATGAGTTTAAAAAAATCACCTACATCTGTAGAAATTAAAACTTTCATATATTATAGTTCAGTTAGATCTCAAAGGCTGCTGGTATTGAACAGATTTCATCTAATGGCTACACAGCCCATCAGTAGATTGGTGTTGCTCATTCAAATTCTGTAATGAGGGTTTTTTTTCCATATATATATATCGAGCTTATCACCAAATTTAAAAAGAAGGCCAGCGGATAACAACAAAGGCGAGAGCAAAGACCATCCTGATTTCTCCCATAGTGATGTCATATGCAGCAATCTATATACAGGCTGCAACTGATCAAGATCAATTAGATAAAAAAGACGAGAAATGGGAGAAAGATGAAAACATGGGGGGAGGTGCACAGAACTACAGAAATAGGTAAAGAAATGGAGGCAAAGAAGGAAGAAGAGGGAATTGAAAATATCTATGGAAAGCAGCATGTAATTACTGTGCTGTTCCATTATTAATAGTCCCCAGTCCAGATAGGACTTGCATGATAGTTGTATACATAATTAATAATGGGGAGTGGAGCATCCATTGCTTTCTATTTGGTGGCGGATGGGTGAATGACAGAGAACGATCGAGGGTGGTAGAAAAATTACAAACCCAAATTAACCACGAAACATTTCACTTAGATTTGTGTTGGTTTTGAAAGATATTTTCTTTCATTAAGTGCTCAAAAGTCGAAAATAAAGAATACATTAAGTGTGAAAATTAAGAGGAATAAAATTCTATTGCTGGATGTAGTTTCATGCAATATTGTTGACCATATAGCTCCCTGTAACTTCATGAATAATTCAGTGAGATCTGATGAATTGAACTCATCAAGCAAATCTTTTTTTCAGTAGTTTATGATTCCAATCCCTTTTGTTTTCGTGGTTTCGTACTAAGATAAGATTATAATTGCCTTTATTATTATTTTATATTCTTACTGTTCTACTTGGTGTATTGAACCAGGGAGGTGCGTTCTCAGGTCAAAAGTGAATGCATTAATAACAAGTGATGTAGCTTTTTAGAATTTCATGATCTCAGAAGAAAGGTATTCATTCAGGGTTTTTTTCTCATTTGTTTCTGTTTTGCAGCTTGAGACAGGCACCGGCAAGGACATCCAAACAGAAGCTCATGCTGCTCTTCTTTATCTGTTTAAATCATAACAAGATAGAGAAAGCATTACCATGGTGTCCCCTGACCTCGTCTTGTCCAAGTTATTGAGTTAGAAGCGCAGAGAGGATTAGAGGAGAGCAAAAAGCCTGGGGTGGGTGGCATAGCTTAGATCTACACCAGCACAACTCTGCTGCCTTTTACATACAGCTTGTAATAATAATAATAATAATGGATTGGATTTATATAGCGCTTTTCAAGGCACCCAAAGCGCTTTACAATGCCACTATTCATTCACTCGCACTTATACACTGTAATCTTTTGCACTAATGCCTATTACGCCTCCTATTGTTATCATCAGGTAACAGCCTGTAACTGATGTAGGGAGAAATAATCTTGTAATACTATCTGTGTGCTGTTTTCTAGGTTCTACCAGGCCATTTGTTTTTGCTAAGTCAAAATGGCCTTGGTGGTACAATAGCATCCTTTAGAGATTACTGTAAAAAAGGGTTTGTAAGGATGTTGAAAGACCTCCTAGTTCTTTCTAAGGCTTTCCAGAAGACCGTTAAGCATCATGGCTAACGACTCCATGTCAATAACCATTGTCAAACTACAGCTCATAAATACAAGAATAAACTTATCTAAAGTAACCGAAGCCTAACGTTTGAATCTGGAAACTTTCTAGGACGCCATCAAGCCATTACTTAACATCAGTCCATATTGAAATCTCCAGTGTCTCCATGATAATCAGTGATAAGTAACAGACGAATAAAATGATAGAATTTCAAGCACCAAAGCTGAAGCACAAATTTCTTTGACAGGCTTTAACAAACAGTCGCCAAAGTAGCTGACAGATAATTCTATTTATAAAATGCTCCAAAAGACACCAACAGCACGAGCACAGTGGAGCGAAGTCTAATTTAGTGAGGGAAATTAGCAGAGATGAGGCCTGGCAGACAGCTATTGGCTATTTTTGCCTGTTTTGGCAACCATGCTCCAAACTTTAAGCATTACCAGTATAACTCCAGAAACAATTAGCATACAGCTGCTGGCCTGAGAGTATAAAATCACTGCAGATGGGGTGGACCAGTGCTGGCAGCAGTTCAAGCAGTGAGAATTTCTCAACAACCACAAAAACATTTCTAACCTTTAGGCTACCACATAATCACTTAAAACTGCATTTGGTCTCCAGTTATGTGCACCAAAGTTGGATGAATAAGTTCAATAAGAGCATTAGAAGAATTAAGGGAGAGGTGAAGAGCGGGTCTTTGAAGCTGCATTGTTGCAGGGCTGAATATGTATACACCAGGCAGTAATGCTGAGTTGTGGGATTTCATCGAGAGGGTTATGTGACCCTCAGGGAGTAAGACTTCGTATCTAGGTTGATAAGACTCTGCTTTAGCCTGAAGCCAACAAAGTGAAAGCTTCTTCAGTAAGTGGTTGAGGAAAGCAAGATAACTGGGCAGTGGGTGAGGGTGCAGCCATCTATAAATGCAAAGGCATGAAAATATATGCATATTCCCACATACAGTGCACTTCAAACTGCATATGCAAAATGAAGACAGCAAAATGAAGTAATGGCTTTGAGAAAGAGGTCATAAGCTAGTGCAGATACCCTCAGAATGGTTGTGTAATGGGCTGCGACAATTTCAGGGTTAGGATGTTTGTTGATATAATGTCATCACTTAACAAGCTAGTGAGAATATGCTAGTGCATTATCTTGCGTTTGCCACATTAGCAGCCTTTATTGCATATTTACGCGTTCGGAGAATATTTAGCCGCAGTCTGAAGGACTTATTATACCCGCAGACACTACATCAAGTCAGTTAGATGCACATGCTCTCATAATCAGTTCCCATTTCCCCATAATCATACACATGTTGTACACCTCATCCTCCACCACCAACCTTCTCCTTTCATGTGGCGCTAATTAAGTAACAGTGTTGCTAATAATTAATTCCTAGCCCACGCTAAAGCCCCCCACTCATTTGGGCAAATTAACAATATCCTCATTATTGTTGCTGTCTAAGTAGCACCCAGGATTTAGGAAATGTGTGTGTGTGTGTGTGTGTGTGTGTGTCACATCTGTTTGTCTGTTTATGTTGCAGGTACTAAGTATAGGACCAACGGGGTAAAAGATGGAATTGATGCGGTAAAGGTAGAATGTAAGTCTGGAAAGGAGAAACGGCAGGAAGGCTGATGAAGCCTTAGATATTTTCTGTCTGAAACTGTATCAGCACAGAAGCTGTAAAATTGTTCAACGTCCACGCCCTGCCCATGTGTTCTGAAGTTGTGTCCAACCATTTACAATCCCTTCCCCCAACCCCACCATCCCCCATTTCTCACACCCACCCTTCTATCACTTCATCCAACTAGCCATCCGTGTCCAAAAATAAAGATCTAAGACAAAGCACAAAGAGACCTCCTGTGCGCTCAGCCTGGTGGGTGTATTTTGGTGAAAGCTTTTTTTTTTTTTTTCATGTGCCCAAACATTGAAGTCTGGCAGTGCCAAATGGGGCTAATTGAAGCTGTATACAATAAACCCACCCACCACACCATCCAGACAGTCTGAGCACCAGCCCTTTCTAACCTTTCTATCACTTGCACAATCTGGAATTTCTCCTGTCTTACGGAACAAGGCACAGACGTAGTATTTGGGTCTAGTCTATACACTGAATTTCAAGATTATTTTACTGGTGTGTACTTTACCAGTGTATAGCTTATAGTTCACTTCCCCACTTAAAATGTAGAGTAAACATTTTATTGATGTGTGGCAGTAGTTCCTAACTTATGACCATGTAATGGGCTATAATTTAATGAGCTCCAAAGCTGAAGGGTTTAGCCTGGAGCTCTGCTGACACATCTCTAAACCCATTGTCAGACTTCACAATATGACTAAACTGTGAGCCTGTGATTCCTCTTAGGCATCACATGTGAGTAACCCTATGAGCCTCTATGTGTAATCCTTGAAATCTCTTGCACAGTGTCCTTAGCTGTTCTCGTGTGCATAGAGATGTGGTCTCATCACTACAAACACACTTATATTGTCTGTGCTATGGAAAAATCCTCAGCAGACACATTTTGCAGCCATCGATTCACTACTCTGTGCTGAACACATTATCTAACATGTTATTCAGATAGATGGAGCAATCAGGCTCTATTGAAGAATAAATGAATAGACCCCACCACATAAAATTATCCATAATTGATTTAATTTTAATCAGCCCTTTAAGATTGTTTCATTGTGCGAATTTGGACTGCTAGCAATGTTTTTGATTCAAGGTTTACAAACACCTTTAATTTAATCTGATGAGAGCTGGAAGAGTCCATAGTGCTCAAGTCTAAAGGTGGCGCATCATGTCAGGAGTGCATTCAGAAGTATCCATGCAGGAGCGGATCTAGAAGGGTGGCATGGGTGCCACCCTAAGAAAATTTCTCTAGATCCGCCCCTGCATGCATGTCATTTTTATGGGATCGATGGTTTGTGCACAGTGAATTATTTTAAGGTGTTTTTTACACCTATAGTTCGTTACTTTGGTCCAGATCAGTTAGTGAGTTTGTAAACTTGTAGCTTGTCGCTTGAACTTCAATGCTGACTATTGCACTTTGATCTTGAATGTTTGTGTAAACAGCAAGGTTCTCAAGGTTCTGGTATGCTTTAGGCAATGCAGCACACATTTGGGAGCTTTTATTCTGGATTCCCTCTTTTTAAAAGATCTCTGCACTGCAACAAAATACTCTTAACAGGTACAACAACCTGTCTGTTATGTCACTGGTCCGACCATTCAGCACTGCGGCACAAGTGTACTATGATATTCTGTTTCTCTGCATGGGAACAAGCTGATACTCTGAATGCATGCATGTCGGCAAACAAGTTAGATTTGATTTGCTGTTTTTTTTTTCTATGAGAATAAGTAACTAGATTAGTACAGACATGACTAATTGTTCACCAGACATTCAGCCCTCTTATATAGTCACATTTGATGTCCTAACGACTTTGGTGTCCTTGTCACCGTGCTATCTTAGTCATTTGTTTCTCATGAGCGTGATGGTTAAATCGCAAAATATTTCCATATGATATGTATCAGCATGGTTGGCAGGTTTTGTTTCATCTTAGGAGTCTGTGACAACACTGTGCTTTCATGTGTTAATGTGATGCCAAATGTCCAACACTGATGCAAGTCATTCCTCGAGGTTTGGCACTAGCACACACCTGGCTGAGAAGAAGGAGTGTTGCCATGTTATGCTTAAGCTAATGTGATCTCTTCTCCTCACTACTTTCAAAAGCCTAGGGAAGTGCTTTGCAAATAAAACATGACATAACTCACCTGCTGTTTTTTCTGTCTTGCTGAGGCTTGATGTGTGATTCTTGGCCATTGTGTGCTGGGAAAATATTTTCTCAGGGTGAATGCTTTTAAGCACCACCCATGCTCCTAAAATCCCTGATTCATTATAGCAGAAATCATAATTGCCTGTGACGCGCCAGCGTTGAGAAGATCAATATAATCATTGTGCTTTTGCATGAATTGAATTAGTAACCCTTATAGGCTCACACAAAGATGGAGACAGTGCACACTGCACTGGTTTATTCATGGTGACAGTGAAATTCAATCACAGAACAGCAAAAGTGCGTGTTAACAGTTTGACTTGAATAAGACTTTAACAGCGATATGGCAAAATGCTGCGCTACTTCATGCATATAAATATTGCCAGCGGGTGAACTGAACCAAGAAAGCGGAGGTGATGTTTGGAAACAGCCACACTCTCCACCTGTGACTTTACAGACTCCATTATTCTTTTTCTTTTGACTGATGAGTCTCATTCGGGCTCACGAGTGGGTCAATTTATCCCTCATTCATGTTTGAATGATTGCATTATGTACGAGCAGTTGAGGATATGACAGACAGAAGAGTGGAATAAAATACAAGGGGAAATATTGGACATAGCCAAAAACCCTAATAAATGTCATGTGGCTGTCAGTGGTAGAGCTACACAAGGTTTTATATCTACCCCAGGGCACTGTGGCATGGCAGAAAAGTGGTTAACTGAATAATAACAAAGGAAATAGTTTTTTACAGGGAAAACTGTTTTTCTATACACAGAATTATACTGTTTTTTTGTTACTGTTTTTATTGGTCATAACATTTTTATGTAACTTGCTGAACTTATATTTTGATTTTGCTACAATGCACACTGTTCCACTTAAATGGGTATATGCCTTTCACTAGGTTAGACAGAGCGCACTTGTGTATATGGGTGTTTATATGTGTGTATACAGTATTATACGACAGTGATAAATTCTGCTGCTTAGCTTGCCTGCGGGGAAATGCAGTTTTAGACTGTGAAGAGGTCATTCAGTGATTACATTCTGTATCAAGGGGTCCTCAGATGCTTACTACACAGGAATCGACGCCCTTGCCGCTGGAACTGGGGGTCGGGGGAAGGGCTGGCGAGGGTCCACTGGGAGCATGACAACGGGCCTCAGAATAAGGAGCAAGGTACTTGTCGCAGCTGATAGCAAGAACTCATTACCCCGACCCAAATTAACTGCATCAACAACAGAGAGGAAAGATGGAGGGGGGTATTAATGGAGAAAGAGTGAGTAAAAGCTCCATTAGAGGTCCGCTGAGTGTCGTTTTCATCCGAGCTGTAAATAAACATGGCGGGGTAAAGACTTCACTCCCCAGTTGCACCCTATAATTATGCCCCCATCGTTTGTTTGCGCCCCTGCGCTGTGTTACTAAATTAAAACATAAAGTCTAGGGGAGAGGGGTTAAAGTAGGAAGCTCAAGCAGTTTATCTATTAAGATACATGTGAGCTTATATGATTTATTGAGCGTTTTAACTGCTCACTTCCTCAGTAATATCCTGTTGAGTGCTGCGTTAGTGGCTGTTCAAAGGAAACTCTAAAATAAGGATCCAAGTCATCCCTGCAGGTAGTACCCATTGTTCAGGTAAAAAGGCTGAGCATGTATACAGAGTTTGCGGTGGTGGTGGTGGTGGTGGTGTGTGTGTGTGTGTGTGTGTGTGTGTGTGTGTGTGTGTGTGTGTGTGTGTGTGTGTGTGTGCTCCTATTGGCAAACAAGGCCCTGGATGTTTCAGTGCGCTCATACTCTATGCTTAGGGGCAACATTATACTCCAACCCAGAAGGCTCAAGGTGTCATCATTTCTCTAACTACTCATGATGTTTATCACAACTCACTGAAAATATGCACGTTATGTATCGTCCGTTTGTTACAAGCACTGAAAACACAGTAGTAAAAAACATCCATGACACTCAGTCTTGAGTAAACATAACCTTTTCATGCTCAATCCTTCTGTCAGTGCCTGAGGGAAACTTTTCTCTTTCTAACGGTGCCGTAGCTCAAATCTTGATGACAGTCCAGTATCAGTACCAGAGCCCAGTGTGAATTTTCCAAACAGTCCCCTGCTTGCGCACAAACAGCTGTGTGTCTGTCAGGTCTAACACATCCACATGCATCATTTAACATATTGCACTCTTTTAATAACCCATTTAACACACACAGTAACCAGAAATTCAATTAAGTGTCACTTCCTGTTACTTCGCATCGTGCGATGTCAAACACATCTGCTGTTCAGTCAGCTGAACACAATGCAGCCCAGGCTCTCTATCACCACACCTTGATGCACACTGTCTGTGTACATTAGCATGTCAAACATGGCTGTATGCTTCCTGAAAACCACAATAAAGACTGTGAGAGCTAGCCGTGCAGTCTGTTCACAGGAATACATAATGTTGATAACAAGGTGTGTTAATGGTGTCATGGACTTTGCAGTGATTTACCTTTTCTGGAATAAATCTCTGAATTTTTTGATGTTTTTCCTATTTTCCAACCATGTATTTCCTCTGTCTCACTGTTTGTCTCCCTTTCAGCTGACTTCCTGTTTAATTTTGAAGGTTAATGCTTTCCATGGTCGGTTTCTGTGTTTCCCTGCCCTTCTTTTTGTCTGTCTAAGAGAGAGGATCCTATAATCTCACTGGTCTTTGTTCTCTCCTTGTATGGTGTGTACCTTCTCTTTGCTGTTTTCTGGTTTATCCTAGAGTAGTTACCCTGTTTGCTTATTTGTCCTTGAATTGAATTGAACCAACTTCATTTTATATAGCGACAAATTGCAATAACAGCCACCTCGAGGCGCTTTATATTGTAAGGTAAAGGTCCTACAATAATAAGTGTTCCCGAGCATCCTTGAGCATCCTCCCTCAGCAGCAGCCTTTGTTTCCTAATATAATTTTAAAAATTACACTTCTTTGTTGCCTTGGCGTGTCTGCTCTGTTGTCTGCAACATGGTCCTTTTTAAGTACTTTGCCACCAAATATGAAAAGTTGACTGCTCAGAAGCTCTTGGAAAATGGAACCCTGATAGGAAGAAGCTTTAGTTTTTCCTCGTATCTATCAGGAACTTCCCCAGATGCTTCAGCAGTGAAAGCTGAAACATCTGGAGTAACTGTGGAAATTGTAACAGGAAAAAAAGGAAAGGAAAGATCAAATTAAAGATCAAAATATTTTTGTTAAAGGAGCCGTCAGTTTTTTCTTTTGTTTATATTGTCTGTCAGTTTCCTTAACTAGATATCCAGTTCAGGGTTACTTGGTGGCTGGAGCCTAAACATAGGGCAAGAGGTGGGAATAAGTCACCAGTCTATCACAGAGAGACAGACACATGCATCATTCACAGTAATTTAAATTAATCTTCAGCTAACCTCAGCTAACTGAGAGAACAGGTGAACTCCACCAGCCTGGATTCAAAGCCAGGAGCTTTTGCTGTGAATTGAATATACTAACCACCACACCACTGCACTGCCTGTTCACACATGCATGATGCATGTCATGTTCTTTATTCACACTGAACAAGTGCTCTTAAAACTTACTGCCACTAGACATTTGTATATTTTACATTTTTTAGAACTTCAGAAGTCCTAAGAAGATATTTTCATTTATGCAGGCTAGGTCTTCTTTCTGTTTTCTGTCTTGGATATTTCAATTACACTGCATACTGCAAGAACTGTGGGCATACATGATTCCTTGCTAATCCTTTAGCAAAACCACATCCACTGAATGTAGATGAGAATGCATGTGCTCAGCTGCTGAAGCTTGAATGCTCTGCATCTTTTATCAATATTGTTTTTGAAGAGTGACGAACAAGATATCATAATCCGTTGTCTGGCAGAGCATATATCATACTGGATACCACATATCACGCTGATCCATTTACTTATTAGATGATATACACAGGGGCTTAGACACTACAGCATCACATGCTAACATTACTACAGATCCCACAGGCTTGCTTTCTAAATAATAATAAGTCTTTTAGCTGTGATAAAGAAAAATGTGTGTCATTTGTATGTGTAAGCTATGTTTTGGTGAATGAACGTCCAGCTGTGTCCAGCTGAAACTCCCTTGTGGGATTATTCCAGGTGACGAATGGTGGAAAGGAAGACTGTGTGTTTAGTGCCACATACCCAGCATGCCTTTTGGTTTAGGACTCCCCCTAGAAGCGGCCACCACTGAACCGCCTGTTGGTATGTGTGGTTTGGAATCACAACAGCGATCCAGGGAATCAGTATAACCACAGAAAGTGGGAGGAGGTAATAAAGAGGACAGCTAGAACTTGGAAACATTCATTTTGATGCTTTTCCTGATCTAAGCTTTTCCTGTAACCACTAGCCTGCTGTTTGCTGCTGAGTTTCACAAACAGCATCTTTCAACATTCTGATCCTTATTTAAGGGATTTAATCATCTTGAAACATTAAAAGGATGTTAAACAGGAAATTATTAGACATACACTAGCCTTATCGCCTAAGATGCTCTACTATCAACTTCCTTTTGTCTTGCACACACAATAGACAGCGTAATGCCTTCCCGCACAGAGTCCAGACGTAGCAGGCAAACATGCCAAAGATGCGGCAGAAGACAGATTGAAGATCACATATAGTTTTGCTCTGGGCAGGCTGTGCAGAGAAAAGACAACTGGGAGGAAAGACAGTCATCAAAGCCAAGTAGCCCTGAGCAGGAAGTGAGCTAGTTGGCACTCGTCAAGTCTTCTCTGTGTTTTTGGAAGATAAATGACTTGGTATTAAAAGTAGTTCTGCTTGCTCTGTGGTTCCAAAGTGACAGTTCATGAGTGCTATGTATCGTTTGTCTGCCATTTGGCACCAGGCAGGCATACTTCACCAATAATGTATTATAATAACAAATAACAGGGTAAGGATCTGACAAAACATTTTGCTGAATAAGAACATTTTCAGATTATAGGAGATATTACATTTCTAACAAATTGCTATAAATACTACAGTGTTTCTAGTAAAAGATTTTGCAGTTAGAATTTCAAAAGTGATAAAAATTCTATAAAAAGGGTGAATGTGTGATGTAACACTATCCCTACCTGATGTTAACAGATTAATAGGAAACATTTTTAGGTTTTCGAATAATGGCTTTGAATTAGTAAATTGCTAAGCTAACTGAGGTCAGACTGTGGAGTGATTAAAATGAAAATAAGACTGAAACAATTAACTAATTTTATTCTCAAGAGAGAATAAAGAATAAACAAAACAGAATTTTTGTGGTTTAAACTGTTGGTCACATGAAACGTGAAAACTATACTTTCCTCAAGTCTGTTAAGCTAAAGGAACAAAAAACTGAATGCAGTCCAATTGCATTAAGCATTGATTGAATACTTTAAAATATGTGCATACTGTTTCAGACACCTGAACTCTAGCCACTCACTCTATAATAATCGAGTAATCACAGTTACCTATGCAAAGCTTTGAGAGTTGATACAGACAGACACAGTGAGCTGGCAGCTACCCACGCCCAGGATGTGCTGTTCCTCCAGGCTCTGTAGGATTGGACCACTGCCACCTGCCAAGGCTTCCTCTGGAGAATGGATGTTTTTCAGCTACGAGGATGATTTTGGCAGCTCACACTTTGATGAACACCCAAGTATTATGCTTTTGACGGCCGGTAGCGTTGTATTGTTCAAGAAACATGCCAAGCAGACAAAGACAATCAGAGCACTTAATTACCCACAATGCCCACAAAGGTTAAGCTGTATTATTCTACACAATTGTAAGCACAGAATAAATAGAAATAAGTAAAATTGTGTTCTGGCTTGCTGCCCTAATGCAGCAAAATGAAAAGACAAGAAAATCTCCTGCCGGACGAGTCCACTGCTTAGCAAAGTAGGTTTGGCAATTCCTACATTGTGAGTGGGTGGCAGCTAATGAATAAAGCCGTAAAACCGATGCGATATTTGTCGTAGCTTAACAATGTGGTTTAGTACAGTTGTAGATGCTGCTCCAAAACACCAACCTACACTGAGCGACCTCTGTGCCACTGTGAGCCTGAAAACAGAGATGTGCATCGATCCACAGCTGAGTGAGCCGTGGCTGGGAGAGACAATCACAACAACAAGGTGGTGAGATACACAGGTGAAATTCTTACATGCTGATGTGTCTGGGGGAAGCAGGAGGTAATATGTGGAGAACATGGCGAGAGCAGAAAATTGGGTGTGGAGCTGTTCAACAGAAGGTGACCTTGAGATGACTCATGGCAGCAGCCGAAGTGCTGACCAAAACCCAGAATATCTCAATCAGCTCTGCTGCTCATGTGCCGAGCTGCGAAATATACGATATGTGTCCTGGTTGTTATCAAATAAGAGATAAATGGAAAAAAATGTGGGGTGGGAAAATTGAAAACAAAACTTGTGTTATTTAGTAAATTCTTCTTCCTTAGCAAAGGTAACAATGTTGTGCTTTTATAGCAGCTGAAAACATCTGGTTTCAACCAGAGGTGAGACACGTGCTTCAGGAGTGAACTTCTTAATAAATTCTGATTCCAGATTCTTCTCGTTTTTAAACCCCTACACACTGCAGCTCCTTTTGACTTTGGCATTTGGTATTAAACACTTTTGTACTTTTCAACACAAATGGCAGATCATGGCCCAAATTCTTAACCAGGTTAAATGTGCTTAAAGCTGATTTATTGAAGTCGGGATGATTCGTGTGAAGGTAACGCTGAAATAAGAAAGCAATAATGTCTTAATTAGCATGCTTTCAAGAATTCAAGATTTTTTTATTCCTTATGTCACATTGAACACCAACATTTATGAGAAATTTGATTCCAGTTGCACTCAGTTCAGGTCTTGTTATGAGTCATGCTTCATTTGACCATTTATGATTATTTCTCTTCAAACACACCTCAAGGTCCAAATAAAATTATGAAGACTGAATGGTTCTTTTTCTTAATGTCAATGCATTCTTTACGTTAGTCCTATAAATTAAAACAACTAATACACAGTGTTCTCAAACTAGCTTAGCTAAAAAAAACAGATTATAAGCTGCACTGGCATTGTTTACAGTAAACTGCCTCTCAGTGAATAGAACTCTTCACGTGATTGGTATCAAAGGAAATAGTCTAACATGAATTGTTACACAATAACCACTTCTTCGTCCCCTTGATAGGACTGAATGCTGAAAAATAAAACTGTGCTTTTAAAGGATTTGTTTGTTTTGTTTTGTATTTTTTTTTACTGAAGATTTGTGAATATGAATGCTTTGTGGCTTCCCCTGAGTGTAGCATTGAACATTTCTATCATAGGCCACCTGTGTCAACCAATAAACGCTGCACAGATAGGGACATTATTCTTTATTTGGCTATCTGTCAGTCTCCACTCTGTGTTGGCTGTGCCCAGTGATACAGTCAACACCAGTGGGATCACAATAATGCCTTATCTACAATATTATGATGGTGTCTGCTGTCAACATATGGGTACCAGCAAAGGCGTACATAAACTATGTTAGCTCTGTATTCTCTTTCATATTGGCCTGCTTAAGACAACACATCCCTAATCTTCACATGACCCTTATCTACGTGTGGCAGACTGTCTTTGGGTTTTTGGGTTACATGTATTTTTGTGGATGACTTTGGATGTGTGTGTGTGTGATCAACGTGTATCAGTCCCGTGGAGAAAGAAAAGCAGAGATCATAGTGAGGCCATGGGGAGGATAAGAAAAGAGAGGAAAACAGTACAAGAGGCAAACAGGAGAGGACTTGCGAGGCAGAGGGAAAAGAACTGGATAATAAGAAAAGTACAATGAAGAAATGAAAAGAAAAGAAAAGAAAAGAAAAAAAGAAAAGGAAAGGAAAGGAAAGGAAAGATATCTAAGGGAAGGGGAGGATGGTTTAGCTGAAATAGAAAGAGGAAGAAAGCAAGAGGATGAGCATGAGAGAGATTTACGGTAGACTGAACAGGGACAATCGGTCTATATGATTGGAGGAAGCCATTGTAGAGAGCTCAGATTTTAATGGTACTCTGTGGATTGAGTTTGCAAGTGAATTCAGTATAATAGCTCACAGTATAGTTTCTCTTCATTTGAAATGCTCACTCCATTTTCTGCCTATTTCCCTTACTGCCAAAAAGACATCAATATAACCATCAGAAAAGCCAGAAATCAGTGGGATCATTTCTTTCACTGCCCAGGAATGAACAGAGTTTTCTTTGAATATGCTAAAGCTAGTTTGACTGAGGTAAACTAAATTGGAGATTTAGCCTTTGCCCCTTGGCTCGTTTCTCGTGCTGACGTTGTCATCCTGATCTGAACATAAGCAGCTCCTGAGCATCTAGCTGCTCTTCCTGGTGTCTGTGAGCAAGAAAGCAGGTATCGTTGCTGCAAATAATGTCAAGTCATTTAGACTTGAATTGAGTCTTTAAAAGAGCTGCTTGTTTCGCACAAAACTTGCCAGTGGGGGCAAGATAATTTCACGCTTCATGTGAATGAAATGAAGCATAATTCTCTAAGAGCATCATGATGTCACCTGATTTAACAAAATGTTTGAAACCAGTCGCACTGCATTGAAGACATGCTGCCTGTTGGGGACGGAAAGACACAGACTCCACCCCTGGTTCTGATGTTAACCATGGCTGAAGAATCTTCCAGAAGAGAGCCAAAAATAATTCTAGACTTCCACAGTGCAAACTATGTCAAAGTATGAAAGAATTCATCAGGCTGGAATCTGAAGGCATTCCTTTTTGTCAGACTTGCTGTGTAGGACTGTGACATAGCTCATTCCATCTCTTCTAACAAGGGCTTTTTTTATCCTCTGGGGCATCCTTATCCTCCTCCAGCTCCTCTGTAAATTAATTATCATGTGTTAATTATAGCGAGTACACCTGAGCCCCTGGGCTGCTAGGGCAGAGGCTTAATCAAACACTAGTGACAGTCATTAGCTGTATTATTAAGCCTTGAAGAGCCAAAAGCCACTGGAGAGTCTGTGGAAACCATCAGAATGTGGAGAACCCAAAGCCTTGTAACACCCCTATGTACATCCCTCATGCAGTGTTTTAAAGGGGGAGAACAGCCCCGCATATTGCTTAACTCTGCCCTCATTGCCTTGGATATCACATAGAAAGAGCTCATCTAAAAGGCTTTTAGTAAAAGACTTTTTCTCCTTTTTCCTCATTAATAAGTCATTCCTCTATACTTCCATGTTTGGCAGCTCTTATATCTCTTTAGCTAACTGATGTGACAGTGCTCTTACATGGTTTTATATGTTGTTGTTTCACACAGAATAGCATATTTAACATCCACGCAGTACCTGCAAATGCATTGGCCTAATTCCTATTAGCATATTCATCCAGTTCAAGTGTCAGCAGGGCTGTCTAGGCAGGCTGAGGTGCCTCTTTTGAAATAGAGGAGTTTTATTCATGTCAGATATTCCCCCTCTTCCCACAATCTCCATTTGTTTTGCTCTTCCTCTCATCTTTCTCAATTTTTTCAATTGTCACAGTTGGCTGCTGCTATATACCAGTTTCTTTTTCCTTCCAGCAAGCATGCTGAACAACTAAACAATTTCTCCATTTACATGCATGGGGGGATGGAGTATCAGTCATGTGCATTTAGACACAAATGCACACTGAGGGCACGGCGCTACACAAATGACCTGCGGTTCGATCCACACTCGTGCCGAAGCTCTGTCTGCGACAACGTGTTGTCACTATCAGGATCTGGAAGGAGGGATTCAAACACTTCCACACTCCCGTGGGTACATTTGCTTTTTTGTTCTTCTGCTGCTGCATGACAGGAGAGACCGTACCCACAGAAAGAAGAAATTCCATGTATAATGTCTGGAATTGCACTGTAATTCCAATGATAATGCCCTCCATAAAAAGTAAAGGCATTCCTTTTCTTTAAGGTACTATAAGTGAACATAACTCTACATGGGTGTGAACGGGTCCTTTTTCTGCTCAAGTGTGAAATTAGAAGAGAAGTGTGATGACACTCCTGAGAGTTGCAGGTTGGTGTGTGAGGAGGAAGAAGTACCCAGAAGACTAAAGGAGATGCAAGAAAAGCTTCCACCCACACAGACAGGCTGCGCTGAGGATACAACAAAGTAGTGTTGCTAAGTTGTGCTGTTTTCACAGCTTACAGTTTTTGTCCTTCGGGTGTTTTCTCATGTAATAGGCAGAGAGAAATTTATGTCCCCAATGCATGACTAAAACAGTCCTTTCACAGAAGTTCCCTTTACACAACTGGTAAGTGAGAAGTTTTTAGCATCAAGGAATTCCTCACAAAGTTCTGCAAAGAAGTGTTCCCCCTCAGGTGCTATCATCACAGCTCAGCTTAGTTATAATTACCAGTGGCCCCTAAGGTCACCCATACTAATTACAGGTGCTACTGGACAGGTAGGCTTTTAAAGGCAGTCTTGCTTAAGCTTCTACAAAGCGCCATTGTCCAATGTGCAGCCCGTCACAGAGGATTGAAGGTGACTTGTTTTAGGAGATGACAGCTGCTGCCACCTCCTCTTTCTTCAACTAAACCCACTGTCACTCCAATCAACACTACATTGACCTCTGCTTGAACCAGGTTGCCTCCTTTGAAATATAGAGAAGCAGATTATAAACTTGATGGTACATCCCGTGTGAGCCAAATCCTATGTAGGACACAGAGTTCTAGCCTGGGTGACTGTCAGCCAACCAAACAGACGAGGATGACCCAAAAGTACTAACAAAGCTGCTCTGTTGGACGGTTCCTTAAACAACTAGGGTAGCTAATTGTGTTGTGATCAACTAGATGCTGTAAAACAACTCTAATCCAAACTATCTTCATTTTTCTCTGCTAAGAAGTATTTGAAAGAAAAGGATTTAGTTGCCAGGGAAACCTAACATTAATCCAGTACAACTATTCTACGCTTTGATGCCGCTCTTCCTGTATTCCTGTTTTTCAGTTTTTTCTTTTTTTAAGTTTTTTTTTACTTGCCAAAGGCACAACTAAATTACATTTGTAGGAAGAACTTCATTTGTACGAGTATGCACGAGGGATCAATGTTATGATGAAACCAAAGTCCTGTCTTGTTTCTGGGTTACTTAAAGATTAGACATGAGAGAAGAGGCTGATGGATGGTGGAACAATATTAACAGATGTGTTGTTAGGACTCTGCAGACACTGCTGGTCCTGAGTGTTTGTTACTTTAATATGATTCATTCCTGTCACAATATTAGCAATATATTTTTAGCATCCTAGAGGACTAGCTATGAGAGCAGAGCATATGAGGATGACTCTTGAATGTGGCCCTGTTAGTGACCCAGAACTACTATAAAGTATAAGTAAAGTCTACGTGAATTAAAGTCAGTGTGTGTTCATATTCTTGAACTTAAATGCAGGGAAAAGGCAAGCCCAGACATTTGACAGGCTTTTGATGGTCAGTGACTAAGATCCAGCTGTGTCTGTTTATGCCGCTGATAAACCTGATGACCATCCGCATAGCTGCTCTGTCAGGCACATATGCAAATGTATGCATTTTTAGTAACTAAATGATAGTATAGATAGTAGTCATAATAATGCAAAGAGAGTGCTTTAGTTGCACAAAAAGACTGCTCTGTCATATATAATATTGGGCACTGCTCAACTGGCTTTCCATATACTGCTTGTTGCAACAATTTTAACAGTTGTCTTTAACTGACTTTTTAATAGACAAATAGACTGTTTATATGCAAAAAAAAACAAAACCTTTAGACTTTACATTGTATTTAATATAGCAACCTGCTCCTCTAGTTTTTTTCTATTCATTATGATTTTCATTCATTGGAATGCACTAGCTACACTGGCTACACACACAGACAGTAAATGTCACAGACAGTGTTAAGTTTCCAAGCCATTGTGAAAGAGCTAGTCCAATCGCCACCAAAGGTCAAGACTGATCCTTTTACTTCCTCTCTTCTGTTCACCAACGACAGCTGCTTTTCAGCCTGACCTAGGCCATGACTCACTGAAGGACTAAGGCCTGTGTCTGCCTTTGATCTTATCGTGTCACCAAGCAAAAGGTTCACAACAGTGATGAAAGCAACAATGTCTTGACTCTGAAGAAGGGAGTGGTGAAAATATCTGAAGAGTTTAAAGGACAAGGAAAAGTGTGCAAATGTGCTGTCAGACTGAAGGATAGTTTCCATTCAAAGCCAGTATGGAAACTTTTGCAAGCACATTTGTCAGGTGAGGTAATTCAAGCAACACACCTGGATGAGGTGAGGACAGTCAGCAGATGTCCATGCACAGTTTCCTCTTCTCTCTCCACTCTGACTCACAAAGGCTTGACACCACATCGCATAAACCTCCACAGCTGCTCAGCTACTCGGGAGAGCAACTATTCTGTCTGCTTGCAAATATCTTTTTCAATTCAGAACAAAGCAAGCGGAGGACAAATTGCTTACTGAGCCTGCAAGAAATTCCTGAAAAAGAAATGCAAAAAAAGTAGTATTTATGCTGTTTTTAATACACTGCTGTTTTATTTGACACAACGATACATTCAGTCTCATCGCTTGCAACTTTCTGAGGACTTATTTTGAATGATGTGACTATTATTACTTTCTCAAATCAAACCAGTCCATCACATCTTCACTTCCAAGAAGTGAATGGTTCAGAAACAGAACAACAGCCTGTTTTTTCTGGTTTTGCAGCCTGTTGGTCTGAATCTGACATCTGTGGACAAGTTCACGAAGTAAAGTCTTCTCCAGGATGTGCGTCCATTTAGGGCTCAAAACAAACCACTCGGCACAGCAGGTCATGATGTGAAAAAGTCTAGAGCTGGAAAGTCGACAAACACGGGCCGATTGAAAAGGATTACATTAAAGTCACAATCTGAACAACATTTGGTAAATGGTGATGGCAAGCTACAGTGTAGCCACAGCCGCCCTGGGGCGCACTTACAGAGGCGAGGCTGCCAGACACTGGCGCCACCGGGCCCTCTGACCACCACCAGTAGGCTATGGGTAAAGTGTCCTACTCATGGACACAATGACCGAGACTGTCGGAGCCGGGGCTCGAACCGGCAACCTTCCGATTACAAGACGATCGCCCCATTTGAAGAAAAGGGTTGGAGCAAAGAGTACAATTTGATCAGAGGACGTTTTCCCTGTCTGACCTGGACTCCACAATGGTTTGGAAGGGCATCACCGTCCATGATAGCTTGTGATATATTGCACAGAGTATAAAATACATGGGCAAATTTTACACAGTATGGAACCCATCTTATTTTCCTAGACAAACCAGCTCTGGAGGCCTTTATATGATACACCTTACCATATGAGATGGGGTAGGACAGCGGTACCAATGAGTGCTATCGTATTCAGCACTCCCCCATCTGGTCTATATATGTAATCGATGCAGTCAACTGAATGGGGCTTTTATTGTTCATCTCCGTTTGACTGAGTAAAAGGTGAAGATGATCTGAAATTTGCGTTGTTCAGTTGTGTCTTTGACCGAATGTGGTAGGACTTGACCTTAGCTGCTAAAGAAGTGCAGGTGACAGATGCTGTCCAGTGTAGCAAGTGATTTATTCACCATTTTGTGACCAACCAATATTTACAAAAATAAATAAAAAACTCAACTCCATAATTAACTCAGTTCAAATAAACATAACTGAACTTAAATCAACAGAAACTAAGGTCAAACTGCACACAGCTACACTGACCTGGTCCTTTTTTTTTCATCTGCTTAAATACTCCACTCACCCCTGGACTATTCCATTAGGTAGGTGAGACAAACATTTCAATACTCAAACCTATACTGCTACTCCTTCCTAGCAATAAAACTCTACGGTGTACTCAATACATATTGCACCAATAAATCCATATCTGTATAAACACAGTCTAAAATCAACTTTATTAAATTACAAAAATTCTCCCCCTTCTTCACCTGGTCTCTTCCTGTGACCTCAGATTAACCAGGAAGCTATAAATACAGGAAGTAAAACTATATTTCCTCCTTTTGCTCCTGGAACACAGGTAGATAAGGTGAGTTCTAATTAAACCAATTAACAATTGAAATAAATAACATGTTAACTTAACAAACTTGTCAGAATTGATTTAAATCAAGATGTTATGTTACATAATCCGTGAAAGTGCAAAACATAAACAAACCCAGGATAGTAGATGTTTGCCTATTGCAGATTACATATGAAATATGGTTAAATCAAAACAAGAAAGGTAACTAAGAATATGGACAAGTGGTGCTCTCACCCACTTTGTCACACTGGAGTTGAACAAACCCACAGGGCCTTATAGAGAGAAGCAGTAACTCATAAAGGTAGAACAGAGAATGAAGTACTGCGAACTGAATGTGATACTAAGAAAGCTTAATAAACTGAGCATGGGTAACATTATCTGAGCTGGTTCAGTGGAACCAGCTTCAGTGCATCTACAAGCTACTTTGCAACCCACCTTCACTCCAGCATCTCCCTTGATGCTTTATTTGACTTCATCGCTTTACTATCTTCTGGGTATAACCTGGAGTCCTAGAGTCTTTGCCTATCCGTATATACTCACAGAAATATGGGTCTAGCCAAACTACTTCAGGAAGTAGAAAGAAGTAAAAAGCAACAAATTCTGGAAAATGAAAGGAGGAGCTCATTGTATATTTACAATGAAACAATCACAGATTGTGTAAGCACATCAGAGAACAAATTTGCACAGGTAAAATCTAAGGAACTGCCTGTGTCTAGACTGCTGCAGACAAAGTCAAATAGAATGAATGTATACATCACAACACAAATGGCAAAAAGCCCTCTGAAATACTGTCCTGTTTTATCTCAGAGTGAACACAACAGGCTGGATAACAACAGTACCAACTTCACTGTACAAACCTGTACCAAACTGTCTCTCCCGCTCATATCTGGGTGCCGTCAAAGAAAATGACCCTCTTTTGAGTCTCTTTTCAGTTATCAAACGCCTCAGTAAACTGACCTGTCCTGTACGCTCTGAGGCCCAGACTGTATCTATATGAAGAATAATTACAAGATTCATTCTGCTCAGGGGCCATTGTGAGATTACCATCAGATTAAGAATCTTCTTCTGGGTTTGGGTGTCATTGCAGTCTTTTTTTTTTTTTTTTTTTTTTTTTTGCTGGCTTATTGTTTCTTTCTCTATATGTCTCTCTGTCTGCCTGGTTTTTTTCCCCCTCTGGTCTCCCAAACGTGCCAAGTTGCATGTTCCTGTCTAACTACGTGCAAGATACGCTGCACACTATAGAAAAAAAGATGTAGCTTGAAGGACAGAACTGAAGAAGGGATGCCATCTGAAAGCCATATGTGCTAGATAATTTCTGCAAAATCTCAAACATCCTGCTTGTATTTTGTGCTACTAATATTTTAAAATGCTTCTGGAATGATAATGACAGGATATTATGTGGGTTTGTGAAGTTTATTTTCGATGTAATGCTTGCTTTTGGCAACTACTTACAAAGTTCAGAGGCTCTGGATAGTTTCCTTTGACTGTCCACTCAAGTTTTTCAAAATTCTTTATAACCTCCTTCTGGTAATATACTGGGGTTCACCCTGCACTGAAAAAAAGGGACTGGCCATCTCTTGGATTTATGTAAGCATCTTGCATGTATTTAACACAATTGCCTCATGTTTTAAAGATAAATGTAACTATATAGTGTAAAAACTACATGATATGCAGAAAGGGTGTATTAAATTGTTCATATCATGTTCAGGTGAAGTAAGTCAATAAGATAGCAACGTTAAATCTCGTGAAACCACGCGTGATTTCATCTCGCGGGCTTTGGATCGTGGTTTAAAAAATGCATCCATCTCAGTCAAGTCAAGCCAACTCTACGTTTTTTGGTATGTCTTGATTTTTTGAATTAATGTTTACCATATTTCAGCCAAATGTAGTTAAACGTCTAAAGTGCCGCCATGTAACATGCTAAAAAAGAGCCGTTAGCTTATTTGCTGTTTTATCTGTTGTCAAAGAATTGGCGCTTTTTCATTTGAATTTGTTTTTGGCACAAGAGCCGTAATATCACATTAAACCTAATTGCGAGGCACTCATAACATAATTTGGTTTTCTGTGTGAATAGATTTGTCAACTGACTCTTCAGTTACATTGTGTATTTACTGCACCGTGGTGTTAGTGAGATTTTGGACATTGAACAGCTTTAGCTAATATCATCAGCGGTATTATGCTAGCTTACATCCCTACCCCTCCTGCCCTCACCTGCTGTCTTTTTGTTTTTGTTTTTGTTTTTGTTGATGCACATTGAGAGACCACATCTATTCTGCATTTCACCAGGAGTCAGCTGATGGATTGTGGGTTCAAGGTGTTATGGTAAGAAAGTATATTCTATTTTCGCTTAAGGTTTCTGTAACTTAATTATAATAGGTTTTTTATAATTATTAGGTGCATGCATACTCAAATAGACCACCCTATTAATACAACTGAGAAATCCAAAATCTGCCATAGGTTTAACTTATACCTGTATGTATTGTCAGAAAGGTGATTACTGGACTCACATTAATGCACACTTGAACTAAAATGAGGTTGTAACTTGTGGGTTCTTGGGTTGCAAATCAGAAATAAACATCTTTGGATTTTTTTAATCCCATAAGATCTGGAAACACAGTTTTTATTCAACAAAACATTACTGATTATTAACCAAGCACAGTGCCTGCTGTTATTTCAAAATAATTTTATGTCATTTCAGATGAAATGCAGCATTCCAGTGCATCCCAACCATGCCTTTACAGTCAAGGTTTCTGATGGAGCTGAGTTTCTCTCTGACAGTCTGCTGAAAGTGTTTGCAAAGTGATCGGGGGAACAGGGCACAAAGCTAAAGGATGTAGCTGCCATAATGACAGTAAGAACTTTAAAATTCTTTAACTACAAAGTGTATATGTATTGCATTAGGTCAGTAAAAGATTTTTATGCTGCATCCATTGAAACAGTCAACTATTACCTGTGAGTACTGATTCCACCGAAAGGATGCCATAATTTTCGTCATGCATTTACTGGCCCACTGAGAAAAATTGATCTTTTTAAAAAAATAAATGTTCTGGAAACTATATATCCATAAAGTTGATGTCAAACAGGAACTTTTGATATTGCTTTGTAGATGCTGGTGTTGCATGTTGACTGGTTTAAGTTTTTGTCTGGGATCATTTTCTTCTGTGCTACTGAAAAGTTCACAAATCTCTGTTTTCTTTGTTATAATACTTTAGGATGACATTAATGCTCGGAGTCCCTCATCAAAGTGCTCCGCATCTGTGTGAAAGACAATTGCAACATCTTGGTGCAGGAGTTCATGGTGAGTGTTTTATGAGTAGATTGTGGCTTTGCAACATTTAAAAATGCATTCAGTTATCCACTTGATCCTCATTGGACTGGTTAGGACCAGTAGTCCTCTTTAATAATTTGAAGTTCACATGAGGCCTGGTAGTGAACCACTGGCCCTTGAGGCCCCACCCCTGTATTAGGGGTCACATCAGTGTGAAAAAACGTTAAATTTGTCATTCTAGTGAACAAAGGAAAATCCCACCAATATTTACATTAGCTTTTGTTTGAAAAAAAAAAAAAAGACCAACAGCTAACCAAATTGTGGGGCTGAAAGTCTAAATTCTAACATCTTCTGAGTGACAAAACCTGGATTTCTGATGGGCCGGTGTCTTTCTAACAAAAACTAATGTAAAATTGTGTTTTTCACCCTCTCTTAGAAACTCTGTTAGACCATGAATGGCAGCATGGCAGGCCACTCTTTGGCTATAGCTATTTACTATGTTGCTTGCATTGGTTTAAATTACTCTAACATTAGAACTGGTAGATTCAAAAGAGATGAGTTTAAAAGGGAATCTTAAAAAAATGTTTTGTGTTTAACCAGGACTTGACTGAGGCCACTGCACAGATTGAGAAAACCACAATGAACATCTGTCTCCAGAGGATGCACCAGGCAATGACTTTTCTGATGTTGGCATCATCATCGAGGGTATAGTAGTTCTTCAAGATCTGGATAACGTGACCTTTGCAGTAGCCATGCTGTTTGGACCTTTTTTATTCCTTCAATATGAGTTACCCATCACAACTCTGCTACACTTTTGAGGTGATTCAAAGGGTGGTAATGGAGTTGGAAGCAACTCAGCTCTCAAGAAAAGTTCACAACTAAGACAAAACTGCTCCTGCAACGAAAGCTCACTGTTATGCATGTGAGGTGACCAGCTCTAGGTGAGAAGACATTTAAATCTCACACTTGTTCTGCTGCATTTTTGAAGCTCAATTCCAGGAACAGATTGCAGGGTTCATTTTTATATACACTGCAACTGCCATGAGGACGAGCCGTTTTTTTGTTGTTGTTGTTGTTTGTTTTTCCTTTTGCTCTGTACAAGTTCTCTGTTTGGCAGCATTTTTAAATTTCTCTTTGTATTTTTTCTTTCTTTTACTAGTGAAGAGATGTAGCATGAACAGTTATGCAGTCTAAATATCCCATATGGGCCGTGTGAAATGGTATTTTCAGTTTCATTCAGTTGAAGTAAGGAACGTTGAATATTTCTAAGTGTGCTGTTTTGAACCAAGATGTCACAGTATGATCAGTGCTGTAATTTTTGACAGTCACTGTATCAATGTTATTTTTGCATCTCTTGAATAAAGGTTTTGACCTGCAAGTGCTAATTTCTTTAGTTATTGGGGTAAAATGGGTAATGTTAATAGGAAGGTGTTTGCCAATTCAGTAACCTAATTTAATGTTAATGGAAACTAACATTACCTCAAATTGTTTAGTTATAATTGTTGTTTAACTGAATCTTGACGTCAGAGGCCTTAAATAGAATGTTTTGATTTGTTCTTTCCCAACATTTTTCAAAAGAAAGAGTCTAATTTCTTTGCTGTGATTGATTCCAGAGAACACGGAAGAACTGACATTATTTAACTGTTGATTTATGTAGATTCAGTAGTGGAGTAATGTCAGTTTAATTCTTTACCTACTGTCAATGCAGTGAAATTAGACATTTTGTTTTGAAAGGTTACTGGTGGATGCCAGCAACCATCTTGGAAGAGGACAATATAATCTGTTATAAGGCCTCCATTTGAAAATTGTGTATTTGATACTAGAATATAATAGCAAAATGTAATTTGAAGATAACATGTAGTATTTAAGTGACCAAGTAGTATTGGGTAAAAGTTATTGAATGGTGTTGGGATAAAGTGAGAAAATTGTGAAGGATTAAAATATTTCAAGAGCTCAAATTACTTCATCAAAACATGTTTAAGTCACATTTTATCAACACAAATTGCACAGGTTTATTGAACATGAATAAATTGTGTTAATTTAACTCAATTGTTTAAGTTGCTGCCAAAGCAAAACATCTGTGTGCAACAAATGTCCACCATTGAATTAAGTAAATCCAACAACATATTTTTTTCAGTGTGGCAGAGGCTCACCTCACATTATGGAAATGGAGGGGGGAACCCCTGCAACTAATTGTCAGGACTGTGAGGTTTTCTTTAGCAAAAGTGGCCTGAAAATTAACATCAGTGCCCAGATTTAAAGACAGCAAGGGAGCACAAGGGCAGGGGTGTCAAGCTCCAGGCCTCAAGGGCTGGTGTCCTGCAGGTTTTAGATCTCACCCTGGTCTAACACACCTGGTTCAAATGATTGGTTCATTACCAGGACTCTGGAGAACTTAAAACAACTTGAGGAGGTCATTTAGCCATTTAAATCAGCTCTGTTGGATCAAGGACACATCTACACCTACAGGACACCGGCCCTCGAGGCCTGGAGTTCAACACCCCTGCACAAGGGGGAAAGGGGGGGGGGGTAACAAAGAATATGCAGAAGTCTCTAATTTCTAGGAAAATTAATATGGAAAAACAGCAAAATCTGTAAATTCCATTTTTAAATACACCTGATAATTTATATCAGTATTCATACATTTCTATATTTCTTGCTGCATGTCAACCATGATGAAAGGTCTTTAAATCTTAAGATGCACATGATGTAGCAGAGAGAGGTGCAATAATGTGGAGGACTGCTTTCTTCACACATATTAAGTCTGCTTTAATCTCCAAAGAAGACCAATCAAAAGCACTGCTTATACAGAAGAGATCGACCAAGAGATCACAAACGCTATCATTAATGATTGGGAGAAATGTTACAGTTTTTATATCATTTTTTCTGCCCAGTGACACGAATGTATGATGAAGAGTACAGTTCTACTAATATGAGTTTGCTGAATTACACCTGGTTTAATTTCATAACTATGTCCTGCTCTGGATAAATCGCACAACACATTCTCATACCTTAATGACAGAACAGGTCACCAGTGACTTCCAGAACGTATAGGGGTGTTTTTGTATTTGCCTCTTCAATTTAATAAAGTTCAATTTCAATTAGTGTAGACCCTACAATAATACAAAGAAAACAGATTTGAGACATACGAGTTCTTGATCATTTAACAATTTCAGGGTCTTCCAGGGTGAAGTCTCTCTATCCCAGACACTAGACAAGAGGTTTGGTGTACCATGCGCTAAGGCCCCACTTGCCTAAAGATTAGTTGGTGGTGTCTGGTAACCTCTGTTCCCTCCAGAAAATGTCTAGTTTGATTGGCTGGGTGAAATCTGCCACAATGACGATGTTGCACCAAAGACTTCCTAGTGGAAGAAGTGTTAAAAAAAGATGGTTTTATATTACATTTGCTGCCCAGTAAGTTCTGACTTGGCACCAAAGCCAGCATCTTTCAGCAGCTGCCGCTTTGACTTTGAACTGAGAGCAAACAAAGCAATCGCAAAGATGTTTTCAGTGTCACCAAGCAACTTCACCCAATCACTCACCAACTGGTTGCGAAATATATATTGTTCCTTAGTGACCAGTGGTTACAATTGGTGAATTCAACAATCTTGGGTGTCTGCGTGACTAACATCTGATAGCTTCACACAGGACTGCCAACAACCTCCAGCAAACTCTGACAATCAGTCAGGAAATACTTATTTTTCCTCAGCAGTCTAGGCCAGCTGGAATGGAATCAAACAAGACTAGTACGCTTGCTTAGCAAGCTGCATGTATAACCTGTATGGATCCAACACAACAGACAGATACCTGCTAACTAGTAACAAACCTGTAAAATCCAAGAATTGAATCTTTTAGCCCTGAATACTGATATCAGAAGCACTTAAAGACTGACAAAATCCAGATTCAGAGCTAGAGGATGTGGTACAGGATGTGAAGAAAGCAAACTACTTTCAATCAGAAGATCAAAGGGTGTATTTCATGTAGGAAAGCTATTTTTAGACACAGTTCACTACAGATATTATCTCCGCAGGCTGCCACACTGCTTAGATAGGTCTAGGAGAAGATAACAGTTTGGCATAAAATACACACCTTGACAACATGTTCTTTACCTCTACCATTCACTAGAAAAAAGAGTGGATTCAGATCTACCTTTTGTCAGCTCCATTACCTCACATTAATCTCGAATCTTGTGCAGATTTCCTAATGCATGTTGATAGGATTCTACAATAAAAAGCATTATAACTGATACATTTTCAGCCACCTTTCAAGTGGTTTGGTGTTTTTTTCCTGACAGATTTTTTCTGGTTTTCCATTGGCTGTCCAACTGGTTCTTGTGCCTCACTGTGCCACCCCCATTTAAAAACATCCTGAAAATGTCCCTGTCAGGCAAACATATTTCACCTGCATAGCTCACCTCAAGGCAACAGTGGAAAAATTACATATTTGTGAGTGAACTGCAGTGAAATGAAGGCTGTGGATGACATCTCTTCTTTCTCTTCATCAGGGTGGCTATGGCTCATGAGATAGACCATGTCAGCTACTAATCACAAGATTGGTGGTTCAATCCCTGGCTTCTCCAGCCTGCATGCTAAAGTGTCCTTAGGCAAGCTATTGAACTCCCAATGCATTCATCACACTGAATGTGTATCAATGTTAGATGGAATACACTCTCCTCATATCCTTTTTTACTATATCCATAAATCTTCTCTGAGGGCTTCCTCTTTTCCTTCTGCCTGGCAGCTCCATATTCAAAATCTTTTGCTCAGTATAGCCATGATCCCTCCTCTACACACTGAATTTAAATACTTTATTTATATAATGTCAAATCACACAACACTCACCTCAAGGTGAGCCTTGCATCTTAAGCTCTCCAAAACCGAGCTCAGTCCGAGCTGTTCCTCATTTTAAATATCATTTTAATGCACTCACTTTGAATCCTGTCCATTCTGGTCACTCCCGATGAAAATCCTAACTCTGCCACCTCCTTTTGTATTTCTTGCTAATTACACTGTTTCTATAAATCATACATCATAACAGGTCCCACTACCATCTTCATCACAAATGATGTAAACGGTAGTGTCAAGGGTTACCATAAATTACCCCTGACACCTCCACTCACTCCACCCTGTCTGCACTGTCTTTTTCACATCTCTTGTGCAGTGTTGCTTTGGATGGTTGACCTAGGCATTTAAACTGATCTACTGACACTAACTCTACTACTTGCATATTCACCTTTCCAATTGTCTTTCTCTCATTCATATGTATTCAGTCTTCAGTCTTTTGCTGACTTTCATTCCCTATCAATGCATACCTCCACCTCTTCAGACTAGTATAATTACTGATGACAGTGTTTGTGCAAACATTGTAGTCCACACAGACTCCTGCCTGACCTCATCTGTCAGCATGTCCATCACCCTCCCAAACAAGAAGGCACCCAGAGCCATTCCCGATGTAATCTGTTACTTGTATCACACACCTCACTACTATCTCTCTGTCCTTATGTATGTCCTGCAACACCCTCTTCTGATTTCCTTATGCAGATCCATAGTTCCTCTCTATTAAAGCCTTTCTAAAGATCTCAAAAAACACATTGCAACTCATTCTGACCTCCTCTATATTTCTCCATCAGCACTCTGAAAGCAAATATCGCATCTGTTGTGCTGTCTGGGCATGAAGCCATACTGCTGCTCACTGATCATCGCCTGTACTCTAACTTCAACAATTCCTTCCCATGTCTTCATGTGACGGCTCATCAGCTTTACCCTTCTGTAGTTCCTACTGCTCTGCACACCACCCTTGTTCTTGAAATCTTCTCAGCACACTCTCTTCATTCGTTAGTAGATTTCCATCTCTATACTTAAACAATCTAACTGCTTCCTTCTCCTCCAACCTCCTTTCCAGCTCAATCTTCCTGTCTACCCAATCGACACAAGTACTTTTCTTCTTCCTTATTGTCCAACAACACATGCAACTCACTATAACCCTTTTCTTTTGGCTTTGCCAGCTTTATCTGCTATGTGCCTAGCCTCTCAATAGGCCAGTCTACATGCTTCATCTCCCTGATTTTGAATAATTACTGTATTTTCATTCCATCACCAAGTCTCCTTGTCTAATTTCCTATGTCCAGAAGATACACCAAACACCTTCTTAAGAGTTTCTCTCACTTCTGCAAAGTTGTTCTGCAAAGTTGTTCCTTCTTCACCTTCTGTACAAGATGTAGCATACCTCTGTATACCTTCCTCCATTCCTATACCCTATGTTAGTCCTTCTTGAATGTATTCATCATGGCCATTTAAAAAATTTTCACAAAATCCACTGTAGCTCAGGTGGCAGAGCAGGTCAGCCACTAATCTGAAGGTCGGTGATTCGATCCCAGGCTGCCTCCTGGCGGCATGCCAAATATCCTTGGGCAAGATACTAACCCCATGTTTGCCTACTGGTGGTGGTCAGAGGGCCCGGTGGCGCCAGTGTCCGGCAGCCTTACCTCTGTCAGTGCGCCCCAGGGCAGCTGTGACTACAATGTAGCTTGCCATCGCCAGTGTGTGAATGTGTGGGTGAATGACTGAATGTAGTGTGAAGCGCTTTGGGGTCCTTAGGGATACAAATGCAGGCCATTTACCAATTCAATTTTATTTATATAGCGCCAAATCACAACATAAGTCGCCTCAAGGCGCTTCATAGATACAGAGAAAAACCCAACAATCATATGACCCCCTATGAGCAAGCACTTTGGCAACAGTGGGAAGGAAAAACTCCCTTTTAACAGGAAGAAACCTCCGGCAGAACCAGGCTCAGGGAGGGGCGGCCATCTGCTGCGACCGGTTGGGGTGAGCATCTGTCTTTCTCAATTTCTCTCGTCATTACCCCTTTTGGCTTCACCTACACGTCCACTGAAGTCTGCTCCAATCACCACCCTCTACCCCCAGGGGATGCTATCTTCTCGTTACCGCTTTATCCAATATCCTCCAGAATTTTCTTTCTCTTCTAAATGACATCAAACAACTTTGTCTGTTACACTCTTCACCTTCAACATTGGATAGATCATGTCTATTTTGGGTCAGTTGTTCCATGTCCAATTCTGAACATCTAAACAATGTCCGAACTTGGTCCACAATTTGGATGTCTGACCATCACCCAACCTGGACGTAAATATGACGTTCAACATTTGAACTTTGGATTGGATGTCTTTGACGGGTGCATGAAATCTACATGATTAACAAATATTTTCTTATTTACAAATATCAACATTGTTTTTAACAACATGATATGTATGAATATGGATTATTTATAAACAAACACAATTAATTATGTGTTAGTCTATTGATTTATTCAGCACATGTGTCACTCTGCTTTCCCTCACACATAACAGTTTGGTTTTTTTTACAGAAAACATGGCCTCCACCCCCTGGAAACATGGGACTACGACCACATTTGGACTATAAATCCAAATTTACTGAACTAGAAGTTCAGTAGAGGTAAAACAACAACAACAAAAAAAGACGTGTTGCCTGGCGATACAAAGCAAACCCTTCAGTGGAAAAAAATTTAGGTCCAAATATGACCAATAAAGGACATCATCCTGACGTCACTTTGGGCAGTGGGATGCTCTTTCTTCATCTCCTGCTCAATCCACCTATCTTCCACCTGGTCTCCTGCACACTATATCTGTCCCTTTACTAGTCATAGTCCATCTATTTAAAGTCCACACTCTCCTCCAGACTCCTGCCTTTCCTTCTCTCTCGCTGCCTCCTTACATGACTTCCCCCTTTTCTTTTCCTGTTTTTTTTCTCCCTGGCCAACAGAAGCACAGGTTCCAACAGCACTCTGTTTGCTAACAGCACCAGAGACGATAGTTTTTAACCCGAGCCCTAAGCCCTGAATGGCCCAGTAAAATCTCGTTTTGATTTTATGGTGGATGCCCTTCCGGATACCACTCTCCCCATTCATGCAGGCTTGGATCCAGCACTAGGAGTAAAGTAGCTTGTGCCCCTCCCACATGGCTGGGTTCACTTATGCAGACATAATAATAATAATAATAATAATAATAAATGTAGACAAATATACTTGGAACCTGCCAGAACCTTTAAAACTATGCTGATACAAATTCTTGGTCATACTACCCAGCCCTAATACAGCTACCATAAAGCTGTCACTAAAACTAGCAATGCGTGAAGATGTCTAAATGTCTGAATTGATCACAAACCAACTTGACAGCTTCTTGAGTGAAAGGAGATCCTTGGAGCACGACTGTGCAGGTGCTATTCTAAAGTGAAAACCTAGTGCGCGTGTGTGTGATTTTATTGTTAAAAGTAAAGTCGGTGTGTAACTGTATGCACAATCATCTGCACTTGTGTGTGAATGACTCATCCACAAGCCATTGTCTGACATGGGAGACGAGCCCATAGACATTAGCTCGCCTGGATATACACTCATTACTGTTTCCTGAAATACATGGGAAAATTATATCAGCTTGCCACATGGAGCTTGGGCGACAAAGGAAATGATGGCGTCCTTTGTGTGAAAGACAGAAGGGGCTGAATTCAAGAGGCTCTTAGCATGAGGGCTGATGACAGGTGTGATACGAGAATTTTGTGATGGCACACTACAGGAGCCCACGAGTGGTCTGTAAATGTGGCGTGGAGAGGGGGCAGACCAGACTGGAACACTCATAAACACAGCACACACATATCTCCACACACGCGCAGCAGGTTGGAATCACTGCAGCATGTGTGCACAGCATGGTCTGCAGACACACACAAATACGCAGCTGCTGGCAGCCCACAGCGAGTGTGTGATTGTAACTCTCTGGGGTTCCGTATCTCATATGCGCGTTGTCAACTAGGTGTCTCTCTGTGTGTGTGTGTGCGCAAGTGATGGTATGTGTGCATACTCGCCCGCGCAGCTGTCGTGACCCCATGCCACTGTTTTGGGCTCACCCACCACCACCACTATGGGAGGATTAGCCACCCCACATGCTGGGGAGCACATCACGGCCAATCACATATTCATGGGAAATTCAATTTCTCCGACACACTGGGATGATTTGTGGCATGACATTGAGGCAGTACCGCACCCACTGGATTGTGTCACAAATTGAAAAAGCAAGCGGAGGACGTCTGTTACAATAGGCCAAAATACTGGAGTGTGAGGTGGGTTTATGATGGAGAAAAATAGTTAATGTGTGAGTGTTTCCAGTCCACAGCAGCGGAGCACAGCCAGAATTTGTTATATCCTTTCTTATGGCCTGAGGGAAATTCATCTGCATATCAACAGCATTGTACGTCTCTGCCAGCGGACAACAAGGAGGCAATCAGCTTGCTTATTCACACCCTCTGTCTGCATGCCCTATTCCACTTTCCATTCCGGTGCAGATGTTTTCACAGCCCCCACTATTACACAGTAACATGGATTTGTACCAGGTGTTCCCTACCACCCCGACACCACCCCTTTAGCATCATTAAAATCATGCATCCCATCTATCTAAAGATAAGCTCATCTGCCAGACAGATAAGGAATCTTCTCAGCAGTAATGGTGATGGTACCATGGGGACCCACATGTTGTGCATGCGCTAACTGAAGCCAATCAGCATTTCACACAGTTAGCATCACCTGTATAATAAGGTCACAAACTCCTAAATTCCCCACAGTGCAATGCTCATTTCACTTTCTTTCATTTTCACACTTTCCAGCAGCATTTGCCTGAAACGGTGTTGCTGTGTTTAACAGTACAAATGTATGGCACAGATCAGGAGGAAGTGGGGGAATGGTGAGAGTTCATTTTGTCTTCACTTTCTATCAGGGTGGATCTCAGTGTGCGGTAAAGCTTCTTTTGTGCGGCACAAAATTAGAAGAGACCAATACAAAAAGTAGCAACACAAAGAAAAAAACGACAGAAAGACAGAAAATTAGGAGCTTTTTAAAGATGAAGATATTTCCTGTGAGATAATCCTCTCTCTGGGTAGAGATTTTGAGAAGGGGAACCTTATTATTGTCTTTTATTTTGTTACTTTATCGTCTCTCTACCCAGCAGCATGTCTTCTGGGTAGAGAGAATGCCTCCTTAGGTTAGAAAGACAGTGATGTAAGAAGATTTTAGCTACTAATGCAGCGATTAAGCATAAAAGAAATACTGTAAATAACAGGGATAGTCGAAATATTGTGGACATCATCATGATGGCAGATTGCCCTGCCTCTGAAAGGTCTAATTTATTTATTTTTATTTCTAACTATATATCAGTCTTATCTAAGAGTGTTTTCCAAATGAATAAAAGGTCTGAAAGGAAGAATAACATGCGACACATTTATCTACCTATTAAATTGGCTGCAAACTTTGACTAAATATCCCTGCTGTCAGCCTCTAGCAACAACTTATTAATTAGAATGGCAAATTGCCGTTAAAAACATTCCACACGGCTGCTTTTCTCCGAGGTCTACCACTTCTCAAATTTGGTGCGAGAGTCCACTGCTCGACTTAATTAATTTGCGAGACCTTTGAGGACTCCTGCAGCTCACGCTAAGACGACAGACCTGCTTGCATAATTATCCACCATGTTTACACACCAGCAGACTTTGTGCGTACTTTCTGTGGTGACGAGCAAATATCAAACCCTTTTTAGAAATGCAGCAGGAGTCATCATTCAGGGCCAGTGCACCTCACCCAGGAGCTTCAACCTGGCTCTATGTATTGGAGGCAGTGCTAATGAGAATGAGGTCATGGGGAATTTGGCAGCCATTGTGACGGATGTGGAGAGAGACACAAGCCAGAGCTTTTCTCCCCTTTCTCCCCACCCAGTGTGTCAAAACATGCTGAGTGTTGGGCCAGTGGCAGCAGCTGATGGGGAAATAAGGGCAGCTTCTTGGCAACTGGCAGCCATGTTGGAGGCCAGCTCCAGTAAAAGGATTTATGAGGGAAGTGGGAAGAAAGGGAAAAAAAAGGTTCGCTTTATCTTTTCCATTTGACTAACAACCAAACTGATGCAGCGATAAAGGATGCAAACAGAATCAATTAAAATAGCCCCAGTACTTTTCATTTACACCAATCAGACACTGTGTTCTTTTGCCAGTGAATAGCCAGTGACTGACCGCCTTTCACTGGCAGGAGAATTGGAGGAGGAGGAGTGGATTGAGAAAAGAGGCTGTGAGAAAGATGAGGTTTAACGGGGGGAAATGGGTTTAACAAGACTGTAGCAGTGCAGAAAAGAATGTCCACCTTCCATGGGCCACTGGAATGGAACAGATACAGAGACAGCAACCCACATGCATGCATGCATAAAAGTTGAAAAGCAATCCAGTGTCGTGTTTCATCAAGGACACAGTTTTTCATCGTAAAGAACTTCCTGTTCTGATGTTACTCAGACTAAGCTATTCTTCACAGTGCTGTGTGGGTAGAGAAACAAGGCCAGGTCCAACAGTGACCACATATCTGCAAATGACGTCATTCAGAAAGCAGCTTTGCAGACTTTCCTTAGAGAAAGATTTACTTCAAAAGAATCTAGGCTTAGTTTCAATTAATGACTTTCATTAGAAACCACTGGAGTGATGTGAGCAACTTGCAGAAGCCTCAAAAAGCTAGTTCCAAAATGATGCTTTACTTAGTGCAGCTTGCTCTAATCATTTTTTTACATCACGATACACCAGTTCTCCTTTCATTTGATAAATGAAAATCTAGCTGAGGTAAATGTACCTGATTTGGTCAAAATACATCTGGATATATGAGAAGAGATAAACTTGATTTAGTTCAGATCATTCAAGAATGTTTCAACTTAATAAAAAGCTGGTGACACTGGAAGAACAATGGCTACTTTTAACATGGAAGTCAGTTTTAATTTTTTTTTTCAATATTCAATATTAGTCAAAATGAAAAAACTAATCCCAACTAAAGGTTTTTAATTTAATATCTGGTCTTTAAGCCGTCCAAACTCTACTTCAGGTCCCAAAGTCAAAGGAACACTGCAGCATCACTGAGAGTTAAAAACTTTCTAAATTCTTTCATCTTTAATAAAATGATCAGTGTGTCTGCTCTACCAGGTGTAACAATGAAGTTTAACATCCAGGCATCCATGAAAACGGAATTTATAAAGTTCGAATAGGGATTTCTGAAAAAATTAAAACATACAGGTCTGCTATTACTTTCGACATAAATGAAGACAGAAAATTAAACAGCAGTGACTTTTGTAGGGTTACTGAACTTGGGCTAGATGGTATATAATGATGTGCTATGTGGTGGCTAGCTACACAGCTATGGTTAGCATATTATAAACAGTGAAGCTGATGAACACTAACATTTTCCACTCGATAAAAGTAAACGTGATTGTCTGATGGTTAGGGACAAATGCAATTGCATGGCAGTTGTAGTAAACGGTCCAAACTTCAGTCAGGAGAACAACTGAGATAATCCATCCACAATACGAGGTTAGTCATTAATATACTGCTGCATGGGCTGGGCTGTAGTTATGTCGTAGGGTTTTAAAAACTGAGCTTTAAAATCAACAGTGGTGATAAAAACTGAGAGAGGCCGACGGTGATCACTGCCTTTTTTAGGGGCTTGTTCAAATTAAACAGAACACGATACAAAGCATTAAAACATGTTAAAAACACAACAGCCTTAATAAACGCGGAGCAGTTTGGACCCGGATGCAGGGTTCATACTTCATCACATAAAGACTGGATTCATTCATTCATCATTTACAGGCTTTATAAAATGACCTATCCCCTTCAAATTACATCCATACTGATTGTCCACAAGAAACAGCCCAGATTCATTTGAATTTATTGAACCACTTCTGAAACTTCTGGGCAGCACCAAATCTGATGCAACAAAGCACCTTGACTGAATGTTGCACAACGGTTGACATTCAAAATTGAAATGCACAGCATTGGTTCAGGTAGGCTGTCAAGTCAAGCTCAGCTGCCATCCCATCAGATCAATTGATCTCAGTGCCAGCTTATATCATCTGATGGCTCAGCTAATACCCTTCAAATCTTATCCCACAGCTGCTCCACACTGCAAGCCGCTTTGCAGGCTGCTTTCACCCGTGCTCCCCCCGTGACGCTGTATCTGACTCAAACAGTGTTATATGTTTTGCTGCTAATGCCTGCTCTGTTCTATGTTGATTCATGCTGCTGCTGTCCTTGCCTCTGGCTTTCCACGTGTGCACATGGAAGGGCGGGAAGTTGTGCTCTCTCCCACTTATGGAAGACAGGGAGGTCCCTGAACAGAGCCCTGCTGCCAAATATAAATTACTGCAGATGGAAATAATCTTCCTTTTATTATAGTCACTGTAGTGCTCCAGACTAAATGGTGGCAGGTTGACCTTTTATAACAGATGCAACCTGGTCCCAGTAAAAGGCAAAAAACTGTGCTGTACCAGCAGCTGTAGAAAATTCACCTTATATTAGGTTTTTCAAGATAAAGATTTTTTTTCCTTGGTCTACATTACTACCCAGATGCCCATGTGTCCTATGAACTTGCAAATGGCCAAAACTACATTTTCAAGTAGTTGTCAAAGTTTTGAGACTGTAATAATGGAAACTGTTGAGGAAAGTGACTTCACATTGGCATTTACAAGCTGGCACCCGATTTCTACAGGCTAGGTGTATCATTAGAAACCCTTTTTTGACTTTGATGAGTAATTCTGTAAAAACCACACAGTCCAGAAGCATACACGCATCTGGCAATGACCTACACAATGATCCCACAAATCAACACGGACTTCTCTACAAAAGCAGCTTCACAGATCTCTCCCAGAGAAAGAAAAAGGCACCACACGCCAGATATCGCCTGGTGGTTTGAGCTGCATTTGGCCCTAAGCTGTTTTTCAGAGGCAAATGGAAAGAAAAAGATGACAATGAAAGAGGGGATTAACCACAGCAAGAGAGGAGATAACTAGTTGGGCCTGTTGCTGAATACACACAATAATTTCTTTTTCTAAAGTGGGGGCCGGGGGAAAGCAAGATTTCTTTTGCCAGCCACTGCTGCCCTGCTGGAGTGTTGTTCACCTCAGCACGCCAGCGTGTGTGCGTTTGTGTGTGTGTGTGGGCAGGGGGTCATCCAAACAATATATTTGCATACAAACAGCCTGTCCAGATTCACAAGTGGGGAGAAGTAGACGAGGAAGGAAAGGGGCAGGAGAAGAGGCAAATGTGGCATTTTGCATTTTTCTGAAAGAGAAGGTTGGAAAGGGGGATTGTTTGTTCTCCTTGGGTGCTGGGGGGCTTTCAAATTTAAGCAGAGAGGAGAATCTCATTACCTGAGTGATGCACCGCCTGTGTTTACACACATAATTCCAAAGAGGCTTCAACATTCCTTCATTCACTCACCTCGCTTTTTCTTTCTTGGTCAGAAGAAAACAAGTTCCAATTGTAATAATAAACAGACCTTCTCAAGCACAGAGAGAGCGTTCAAATGTCTCTTTTTCCCAGAGCAGGGCTGTCACAGAGAGGGTGCTTCAGTAGAATTACTTCTCTGAAGTTTGTCCCCAACGAGAGCACTTGAGAAGGTAAGAACAATAAGGTAAGCCACGAGGAAGAAAACTGTCTCTCTATATTGTGGAGTAGCATGGGCCAGTAAATAATTGTGTGTGTATGTGTGTGTGTGTTGTTACTGCTTTTGATTTGTTTTATTGTTGTTGTTGTTTTTTGTTTGGGGGTGGGGTGAGGTGGGGTGGGGGGGCATGTATGTAGAAAAGTCATCTACATGCTGCAGCTGTTTACTGTCACCAGGGGGCAGTGTCACAAACCCTGTGAACTCTTCTTGGTTATGCTGTTGTTGGTCGTTCCCAGCCGGGAAAAGATCAGACTTATACCAAATTAAGAGCTGAAAAGTTAGCAGCCGTTCTTTTAATATCTTTAAATATTTCCGCGCTTTTCCCACTCATGCTGAACTCTACAATCACCTCCTTTCTGGTTGCAGCTCATTTTTCAACCAGTCAGCATTCAACTTATGCACAGTATCATCTACATCAGGCTACAAGCTGTGGGGATTTTGGAGGACTACACACAAGCATGTTTGCAAAGGCTGCATGAAGGCAAATACCAATGAAAATTGGCAAAATTGCTATGACATAAATTTGCCAAAAGGTCATAAAGTATTGTTAAAGTTTTGTACACAATGATATTTATTTATTCATTAAATAAATCAAGCAATGTGTGCACCACAGATGTTGAGGAGCAGCGGCTCTACTCTGAGCCCCTCCCAAATGGCAGAGCTATTCACCCTATCTCTAAGGGAAAGGCCAGCCACCCTTTGGAGGAAGCCCATTTCTGCCGCTTGTATTCGCGATCTCGTTCTTTTGGTCACTACCCACAGCGGCGTAGATCGACCGGTAAATTGAGCGCTTCGCTTTTACACTCAGCTCTCTCTTTACCACAACACACCGGTACGGCGTCCGCATCACTGCAGCCACTGCACCAATCCGTCTGTCGATCTCCCGCTCCCTTCTCCCATTATTCGTGAACAAGACCCCGAGGTACTTAAACTCCTCCACTTGGGGCAGGGTCTCGTTCCTGACCCGGAGTGGGCACTCCACCCTTTTCAGGCTGAGGACCATGGCCTCAGATTTGGAGGTGCTGATTCTCATTCCCACCGCTTCACACTCAGCTGCGAACCGTTCCAAAGCGAGCTGGAGGCCATCACCTGATGAAGCCAACATGACCACATCATCTGCAAAAAGCAGAGATGAGATCCTGAGACCACCGAAGTGAAAGCCTTCCGCCACTTGGCTACACCTATAAATTCTGTCCATAAAAATTATGAACAAAATCGGTGACAAAGGGCAGCCCTGGCGGAGCCCATCACCCACCGGGAACAAGTCCGACTTATTGTCGGACCAAGGTCTTGTAACGGTCGTATAAGGACTGAATGGCCTGTAGCAATGGGCCAGACACCCCATACTCCCGGAGCACCCCGACAGGACCGCCGTGGGACACGGTCGAATGCCTTCTCCAAGTCCACAAAACACATGTAGACTGGTTGGGGCAAACTCCCATGTGCCCTCGAGTATCCTCAAGAGGATAAAGAGCTGGTCCAGTGTTCCACGACCAGCACGAAAACCGCATTGTTCCTCCTGTATCCGAGGTTCGACTAACGGACAGACTCTCCTCTCCAGCACCCTGACATAGACTTTCCCAGGGAGGCTGAGGAATGTGATTCCCCTGTAGTTGGAACACACGCTCCGGTCCCCTTTCTTAAAGATGGGGACCACCACCCCGGTCTGCCACCACCTCGGTCTTTTTTGCAGTTAGTGGGAAAAAAAATGAGTCAACAAGAAAACATCAATGCATCATCATCATGCGAGAATTAGAGGTCATCCAGGCCTTTGTCTTTAAGACATCCTTGTAATTTAAGTAGTTGATTTATATTATGTAACTTCATGGAAAAATAAAGCTTGGTATCATCTGCATAATGATGAAAATGCATGGTTTTCTAATAATACTGCCAAAGTTAAGGATGTATAATGTAAAAAGTATTGGTCCCAGCATGTAAGCCTTTGAAGCTCCATGACTAACTGTAGAGAATGAGCAAGACTCCCCATTTGCCTGCACAAATTGGAATTTATGCAGCGCAGTTCCTTTACCAATGGTCTGTTGTAATCTCTGTAGTAAAATATTGAATTGAATGCTGTGCTGAGATGTAACAGGACAAGCAAAAAAAAAAATGTCAGAGGCCATAACAAGATTGTTTCTGTGCTACGATTTACTCTAAATCCTGACTGAAACTCTTCATATAAACCAGTCATCAGAAAGGATCAGGTGATGGTTTAATAACTACTCTTAAAAATTTGTCTAAAATTAGCCAAGACAGCTGAATCAAGCAATTACGTAATAGTTTCATCACCTGTTAGCATAGAAAAAGAGTAAATTTGTGTTTGGTCAATTATTTCTTTGTTGTAACAATGCTTCTTGGCAATAAATCTGTTTGGCATTGGCAGAGAAGATTTGGCAAGTTTGTCATTGGCACAACTCACATACTCAACTCTGCTGCTCAACCTGCAAATGCATTTTCTGTACAAATGTGGCAGACGTGTAGGAATGGGGTCTAAAATGCAAAGAAATCTGAGTGATCAATAAAACTCCCTGCCAACTAATTTTGCCAGGGAGTGACAAGATAAAATATCACTCGTGTACATATTCTGCACTTATAATAATTTATTCCATATGACTCACATGTAGCCTGTGGCGTTATTGTCAGCTTTTATGCTGATAGAGAAGAGGATTATCATGCAGTAATAAGTGCCTGAAGGTGGATACAGCACTGCACCTCTGCTCTTTTTTAGTTTTAGGATTTTGGAACTTTTTGCAGACACCATGATATCAAGGTTGCATTTTGGTGTTTCTTCGTAGGATTTCTTGTAATAGTTTAGCTTTTTTTCTGCATTTCAGGCCTTTTAACAGTTCCTTTTTTGTTTGCTTTATTTGGAATATATGTGCTATCTTCTGCTTCCTAACCAGAACTGCAGAACTGTGTTAGAAAGAAGGAAAAAGAAGAAATACTTGTGCTTATTGGTGCATCCATAGATGGATACCTCACACTAAAACATCTCACCTCCATTTTAAAAGCCACATAATCACCCCTGGTTTGTATTTAAGACTATTTTTAGAATCTTGCCAACTTCTTCTTTTACAATGCAGACTGGAATCACCTGATGCCACTGTAGTGACAAGCTGCACTCCAAACATTAAGTGAATTTGTCTCTGCTTTGCATCTTTGCTTTGACTCACTGTCACACATCTCCTTTCAATCAACCAAAAGTAAACCACACAGAGAGGACGAGAGCCACAGGGAGAGCGCAAGCTGCAAGTAGCAGCCTGGGAGCCCGTTATATTGTTGCCAGCGTCAGATCACAGCGCATGGCCTTGTCTTTTTCATGTAAAACAACCACTGTTTTTGACAGCACATTTGTTAAAAACCAACCGAGGAGTATGCAGAGTTTAGATAAAAGAAGCCTCAGTGCACAGTTACTGGTTGCCTGTTCTCCTTTTTTCCCTTCTTTCATTTCCTTTCCTCCCACACATGCTCGCCACCAACACCACACCTCCCATGATACACCGGTGTGCTAATTGCTATCAACATGAGTCACAAACATTCAGCCCACTTTTTTTTTTTTCAGGGAAAGAGAATTATTACTGGCAAGTTTCATGTCCATCAACACATGGATAATTCCTGTTTTCACTGCTTCAAATCGACTTGTGTGTAGGTGTGTGTCAGTGTGCGAGCACAGCTAGAGAGAACATCACTCCTGAACATGGGAGGCAAGGTTGCTTTGAATTGCACTGAGTTCAAACCTGGACATTAGCATTAAGGTAAATTTTCACCCAATCAGGAAAGCAGCAAAACTATGAAACTACATCAACTATAAAATAATTTCTCTAAAAACGCAAAATTGGGTTCCTTGGATGTAAACCTGAAGAAGCTCCCTTGCAATTTTCTGAAATCCATTTACACAGATTCTCACAATGATAAAAAGAGCATTTCAGAGAATCCTCAGAATTCCCAGTTTGAAAAGTATGTCGTTCATCCACAAGGAATTACCAGAGAACCTTTAATTAATGCTGTTTTAAGTAAAAAGAAAGGGTGTGAAAAATCGAATTAACTGCTAATTAACTTGATTCGCTTCAAGGAAAGTCTGAGTGAATATTAGCCAGAAGGAGTGCATGACTGGGCCTCATAGAGCCTTTAAAAATGAAGGAGAAAACTTTCATGATGCGAGGTGCTCCTAAACAATTAAATATAAGTAGATGAATCCACATTACCCAGGCAAGACTAGTGTATTTAAAAAAAACTAAATATTGTCAAGAAGTTATAATTTATTTGAATTAAGTACATTTTCATATATTCTATATTCATTACACATAAATTCAAATATTTTAGAGTGTTTTTGTGTAAATTTAATTACATTTATAATTCAAATTTTAATTTAATTTGTAATTTTGATGATTATGGCTCATGAAAATCAGAAAGCCTAAGATCATTCGTTAAAAACCCCAATTCATTTAAAAATAATTGTTTTTATTTCTTTTGATAAGCACATTAAGTTTACATGGAATGAAATGTGCAATACACATAAACTTTATATTGACATCAGTGCAGCATGACGGGTATGGAATGCCAGGACTGACATAATGAATTAATTAAATACACCATTAAATAATTAATTATGTGGCAATAATTAAATAAAATTGGAAATAATTAATAAAAATGGGAAATAAACAATTAAATAAATATTTTTGACACATTTAATTAATTAATTATTTATTTCACATTTTAATTAATTATTGACACATTTAAATTATTTAATGTTGTATTTAATTAATTCATTTTGGCACACTTGACTCCTTCAGGTCTCACCATGAAATAATTTTATCTGTCAACCTCACCCATCAAACTCAGGGGGCGGGGCTAACGCTGATCGAGTCAAAACCATTGCTTTGGCCTGGTGGCCATTGTTTTTAGAAGGTGTTTCTGCACACCAACAACCGGCATGTGGAAACTGACAGAACTGTACTTTAAAAAGCCCTATTTGTGTGTCAACAAATACACTTTTAATATTTTTTAGCCGAGAATGTAGTGGTTTAATCTTCAGATATCTGGTTGGTTTGTCAAGATAGAGCCTCTTTGCAAAAGTGAAAACATCTGAACAAAAGTGCTCAGATGTTTTCAGAGACGTATTTAATTAATTCATTACATCAGCCCTGGTGTTCCATAGATGTGGAGGCAATCAGCTTGTGGCACAACTAAGGCGTCACTGAAGCCCAAGTTGAGTGTTTCTCTGCTTCCACTTCATTTGTCAGCATATGGAAGTATGACACACCCTAAATTCTTCTTGTAGATGGCTGCATCGCCTGTGTTTGATGGGGGTTTGTCCACTGTGGTTGTCCACTGTGTTTCATGTGGTTTGTCCACATGAACCACAGTGGACAAACCCCCATCAACACTAGCAAATGACATGGCATCCAAGTCTCAGACTGGGGAATTCATGTTTTCTTTTTTTTTTTTTTAAGATTTCTAGTGGACTCCGAGGTAAGGTGCAAAAAAAAAATTTGAACTTAAAAAAATTAATAAATAAAAATCAAACATAATGGTGAAGTTTTAAACTTTGAGCATTTACTATGTATTTTTGTACTTGCCTTCAGCAATTGCCACCCAAAACAAGGACAATTCTTCTTGATGCCTGGCTTGTGTGAAAAGCTTCATGCTGTTGTTGTACAAATGGCTTACAAAAGAAAATGAAAATAAACCCGGTCCACAGGGAGAGGTGGGATTCAGATTCTGAGGGGGGCTGATAGAAAGGCAAAGGCTTAGCACAAAGGAGAGAAGATCCAATCTCTAAGTGTGTTACTGTGAACGCGAAATACTGGAGAAACCCTGCTGGACTGCATTTCACAATTCTCAGAGGGGCGCTATAGGGAGAGCTTTCCCACTAGTCCTCCAGTGGCTGGAGGCAGGCAGACATTTCCCACCACCCCTCACGCACACAACATACAACAAACCTACAGAAATACAGCAAGCGTTATATATCTATGCATTGTAATTTCCATAAAACTGTGTGAAAAGTTAACTGGTCTTTTTAAGACTTCATTTTCAATAATCTGTTGACAGTTTTTTTTTTAAATTTACACCCAAAAGGATAACACTCATGAAGAGGCCAATGAATATAATATAATATAATATAATATAATATAATATAATATAATATAATATAATATAATACAGTATATGTAAGTGGCTGTCCTTGGGACACAAATAAAATTCATATTTGTGAACTTTATCTGCTTTAGATCACAAGACACCGGTTATAACACTGCGTGTAACACTTATATTTTTGCCTAAGTAACCAGTAACCAAGTGACAGTAAAAGTGTGCAAAGTGCTCAATGAAGCATCCAGTGGGGAACGTGCTTGTGCTCTAATCTACTCGAAATGCTTTCATGATAAATCTAATTTATCATGAAAGCATTTATCCTCTGGACACTGTGAATACAAAGGTTTAGTCCCATAAAGTCTTTGGTAATGAATCTTGATCTAATATGGTGTTTGTCCTAATTGTGAGAGAGGTCAGCAGACCACTAAACTTATAATGAAATCACGCAAAGAGAACCATAAATCCAAAAATGGGAAATTTCATGCTGGTCGTCCAGATATCTGACTTGGCTGAGACAAAGACTAACAAATATTGTCAGAATCCAATACGATGGTTGCCACAAAGCCAAAGGTCACATTCCTTTGTTACTGAAAAGTTCACGTTTGGAGGTACAAGGGTTTCACCTGACAATCTCAATATGACTGGCATATATTTATGCCAGAGCTCTACATAAAATATGCAGGACCTCAGAGACGTCCATGGTGAGGGGCCATTCTAAATTCATATCAGGAACCAAACCACTGGAAGACCCTGACAGGATTCCAATGTGGGTTACCAGGGCAACACGAACAGGAACGTTCGACCATGACAGCTGAGCTGCAGAAGATGTTGAGAGGAGCACAAAACAACAGGGGAACGAAGCAGAAAAGAAAGCCCTCTGTTTACAGGGACAAATCTGGAAAAACAATGAGCACATGCTGAGAATATTTTTGCACCGTAACAAAGGGCTGAAAATTTGAATGTTCAAGCAGACGAGGGGCTTTCTTGTGTCCTGCAGTTTGCCAACTAGCTGTTTTGGCAGCCGCTCTGGTAACCAGTATCCCTCTGATCCATTGCATGTACAAATATACAAGTAAACACACATCTTTAATAACTTTAAAGTCTTTGAAGGTTTCCAGCCAGAAAACAAGTTAAAGAGCATACAGGAAAAGAGAATAATTGTATAACAATGCACCTCACATACAGAGCAAGCAGTCTGTGAGCACTGACGCCAGCAGCCTCAGAATAGCCTCCAACTCAAAGGTGATTCGATGCTTTTATTTAGCTCCTGGGCAACCAGCATCTGCCTGGTGTCACTGAACACTTAATTAGACAGTAACACTACAGTAGCATGCTGCCTCATGTACTTTTCCAAGGTCTTGTTAGCAAGTCAACCATAGCATTGAACTGGCAAACACTACCTACCGCCAAGTGGCAAAGAGCAGCCATGTGCCAACACTGATGAAGGCTTCGGATAAATATCTTATTGAACAATGAGCTTGATGGTCTGCTGTGCTTTTATTTTTCAGATAATTAACTTGCACTTGTAGTCTGTGTTAATTGTGCCAATAGATATATGCACATCGTGCTTCAAACTCAGGACTATTACCATCTCTGCAGTGTTAGATAGCCAGATTAGATTTAAGTGATGTGGTCGTGAGTAGCTAAACCTGACACTGGTTTAAGTTACATATTTATGCTGGTATGTTTTTGACTTCAACCACTTAAATGGTTATAATATTCAGAAAGTAACAAAAAGGCAAGTTTACTTAGAATGTTTGCCTTATCATGTATTTTCACTTAGTATAAAGATCTTTATTTCACCAATATAAAGATCTCCACTGGCACCAAGAGTAATGAAGCACCTCAGTCAACTTCTGAAGGGAATTCTGAAAAATTATAATCTTACTCCTTCACTGTGATTAATGGATTTGGTCACAATAGCAATCTATTTTCATGATAAAGAACATAAATCATCAAAATGTCAACTGTCATGTTGTAGATGGAATTAGTATGAAACAATAATAGTGTAGTCACAGACAATTCCCGTGTTTTGCATGCTGGAATATAGCTGGATATCCCAAAGAAATTCTGGTCATAATCCACTGAGAAAATATTGAACTAACATTATTATTCTGCAAAAGTGGCTTAGACTTTTTGTAATTCAAAATATAGCTTTTGGAACATTTAATATTTTAAAGCAGTCCTGGGATGACATAAGATGACAGAGATATATCGTCCAAACCCTTACAGTAGCATTATGCACAGCAAGCATGACAATGAAGCCCGGAGCCATTCAATACTGTGGAGTGACACTGTGACATGCTTAGATGTGTCCTGAAGGCCTTGCTGGTTGGCAAGCGTGTTGTGGTGATAGTGCACTTTATAATTTGGAGACAGTGTGCGATTCATTTTAAACAGAGATAGAGGAGAAGTGAGCAAACAGCTCTGATGATTTACAGTCTGGGGTTTGGAGTATCTTTTTATCATTGTTTTTATTGCAGATTTTCCTTTAACACGACAGTGTCTCGACAGTAGACACAGAACAACAAAACAGTACAAACACAAAACGTACACAACAGCTCTTAAATAAGGCATAATACAAGATACAAAATACAAAATATAACATACAAGAGGTGGTGAGTCAGTCTTACAGTGCCCGGGTGGTGATCACGTGTGTAGTAGTCCTTTGAATAAGATAGCGGAAAGGTCCGGTCCAATATAGTCCAAAAAGGGGTGCCACATCCCATAGAACTGACCCACACTGTGGTGTATAACGTGTGTGAGGTATTCCAGAGGAATCAGTTCAAAAACTATTTTGCGCCAGCCACAGACAGTGGGAGTCCTATCGTTGATCCATTGTAAGAGGATATTTTTCCTGGCTGCAAATGTTAGAGTGTTATACAATCTTTTGTTGGCCGCCGCTTTTAGGCGGTCACTTGGAAGACCTAGAATCAGGGACAAAGGGTCCATCTCTATATCAACGTGGAAGATTTTCCCCAGTTCACCTGTAATGTCAGCCCAGTATTCTTGAAGCTTATAACAGGACCAAAAACAGTGAGTTAAAGTCCCTACATCAGTTTTGCACTTAAGACACACAGGGGAAAGAGAGCGGCTGAAGAGGTGTCTGCGGTGAGGGGATACGTGTAATCTGTGTAAAATCTTAAATTGGATTGCTCTTGTCCGAGTACAAATTGAAATCCTTTTTGCGAGAGACCAAACGGTATCCCACTTATCTTCATCTATGGTTACCGACAGTTCCCTCTCCCACACACCTCTAATCCCCTGCGCATCAGTGGTAGTCAAAGCATTAAGCACATGGTAAAATGAACTCAGAGACACCGTCAGCTGTTGCCCAAACAAAACCCTCTCAACATCAGATACTTCAGGGTGCTCAGCAAGGGTTGTATTGTGAGTGATATAGTGTCGTATTTGCAAAAAACGAAAGAAATCCTGTCTAGGCAAGCCGTAACTGTTGGTAAGCTGTTCAAACGACATGAGTTCACCACCCGAGAAAAGGTCACCAAGAGACTTAATATTCTTATCAGACCATCGTTGAAAGCCGGGGTCCAAAGAACCCGGAGGGAAAGCAGGGTTATTCATTATAAGGGTAAAGGTTGATGTTATTCTCGATCTTCCCTCAAGACGGCGGACAATTCGCCACGCTTTTAGGGTGTTGATTGTTACAGGATTTGTACAAAGGGCCTTAATTCCGTTAAAATCATTACAAAATAATAGATCGCTCAGTTTGCATTGTGACAGAGCTGTCTCAATATCCGACCAGATTGAGGTTTTACCCCTAACCCAGTCGCTCACAAATCTTAAATGGGCAGAAAGCTGATACAATCTAATATTAGGTAGATCCAAGCCGCCCCTGGAGCTTGGCAGATGCAACACTGCCATCTTGAGTCTGGGTCTGCGCTTGTTCCAGATGAAAGAGGTGAGCCAACCATTTATGTCCTTCAGTACTCTCTTAGAGAACAAGACGGGGATCATTTGGATAGGATACAATAGCCTGGGCAGCACATTCATTTTGATCAGGGCAATGCGTCCTAGCCAGGAGACAGGAAGTGACGCCCACCGCTCTAGGTCCTGTTTGAGTTTGCCAAATAAGGGTGTGAAGTTGGCTTTGTACAATTGGTCGAGAGACGGGGTAATAAAGATCCCCAAATACACAAATCCATTAGGAGACCATTTAAAAGGAAAGGAAGGAACAGTAGCCAGCATTGTGAAAAGAGTACCGAGAGGCATGGCCTCTGACTTAGCCAAATTGATTCTATAGCCAGAGAAATGGCTAAACCTGTCAATCACCTCAATGAGACTGGGTACGGATGTTACAGGGTTAGTCAAAAGAATCAAGATGTCGTCCGCGTATAAGGTTATTTTATGACACAGCTGTCCAATCTCTAAACTACGTATTGTGGGCGTCGCCCTTATGGCCTCAGCAAGAGGCTCTATGGCCAGAGCGAATAGAAGGGGCGATAAGGGGCAGCCCTGCATAACTCCCCTATGAGTGTTGAAGTAATCAGACCTAAGTCCATTAGTCAGGACTGCTGCCTGTGGATTATTGTAGATAACTTTGACCCATTTTATAAAATTCTCCCCTAAGCCGAATTTGCCCAGAGTATACAACAAATAAGACCACTCAATTCTGTCAAATGCTTTCTCCGCATCGAGAGAAAGCACCAGGCCGTCAATAGATTCTTGCTTGAAAGCTACAATAGCGTTCAGTAAGCGTCTAACATTGGTGGCTGAGTTTCGACCCTTTATAAAGCCTGTCTGGTCCTCCCTTATCAGCACAGGTAAAAAATTTTCTAAGCGGGTGGCCAGAATTTTAGAAAGCAGTTTCCTATCTACATTCAAGAGGGCTATAGGTCTATAGGATCCGCACAAATCAGGACACTTCCCTTTCTTTAGAATTAGGGAAATGTTGGCTTCCTTCAGTGTCTGCGGGAATTCACCCGTAATGAAGGAGTGGTTGAACATATCAAGAAGCGGTTCCACAATAATATCCCGAAACTGTTTATAAAATTCACAACAGAAGCCATCAGGCCCTGGCGACTTTCCACTTCGCAGTGATTTAATAGCCTTAAACACTTCGGTCTTAGTTATAGGGCTGTTAAGGGCAGTCTTCTGTTCCTCTGACAAATTTGGTAAGTCGAATTGGGTGAAGAAATTATGCATCAGCTGCACCCCCTCCGGGACTTGTTGAGAAGAGTACAAGGCTTCGTAGAACTTCTTAACACAGTCATTTATCAGTTTGTTTTCATATATCTTGTGGCCACCTTCATCAGATATCGCTGCAATGGTATTCGATTCTGCGCGCTTCTTAACATAGTACGCCAGACATTTACCGGCCTTATCTCCATGCTCGTAGAACCTCTGTCTGGTGTATTTAAGTTTCTTCTCTGCATCTCTGGTAAGAAGGCAATTCAGCGCTGACCTGAGTGCGGTTATTTCTTGCCATAATGGTGGTGATGGGGAGGCAATATATGTTTTCTCCTTATCCATCAATTCGCTCTCTAAAGATTTTTGTTCCTCCATCCGTTGTCGCTTCTTTGTCGCAGAATACGAAATAATTAGGCCCCTCGCATAAGCTTTGCATGTTTCCCACAAAACAGAGGCAGTAGTAGCTGAGGGGGTGTTGATATCCAAAAACGCTTTAAATTCTGCAGAGAAGTGAGAGGTAAATTCCTCATCCTTAAGAATAATGGTATTAAGCCTCCAGTGGCGGGACCTATGAAGCGCAGCTTTAAGATCGAGATCCATGATTACCCTAGCCGAAAAAAATGTGTATTGCTTATCGGAGGGGTGAGTATATCTCCAAGCATCCACAAGTCCAAACTCGTCGCATAGAGCATGAAGCGCTTTGGCCTGAGGAGAAGGAGTTGCAATGCTGTGTGGAAATCTGTCCATAAGCGGATTTAACATTAAGTTGAAATCAACACCAATAATAACGGTAGAGTTAGGAAGAAATGGGGCTAATTCCAGAAACATTTTGGTAAGAAAGGTAGTTGGGTGGGCAGGTGGAAAATAAACATTCAGTAATAAGATATTTTGGCCTTGCAAAACCCCTTTGACTATCACGTAGCGGCCCTTCAGATCCTTAATGCAATCAGTTACTACAAAAGGTACATTTTTCCTAATCAACACTGCCACTCCTCTACTTCTTGTAGTGAAGGATGAAAAAAACACTTGTCCATATAATCCTTGTTGCAACTTCAAGTGTTCATTATTATCAAGATGTGTCTCTTGTAACATAGCAACATCTACACCGTCCTTTCTTAGACAAGTAAATATCTTCCTCCTCTTAATAGGGCTGTGAACCCCTCGTACATTCCAGGTGCATATTCGCAGCCTACTCATTATTAGACTTATTCATGTATCACACAAAGCATATTGAGCCAAAGGGTTCACCACACCCTGGTTGAAAAAATAAATAAATAAAATAAAAATAAAAAAGGCATGAAAGAGCTGTGTGACGGAACATTCAAAGAACAGTGATTTGGCAACAGCCCTACTAAACATGTAGGGAAAAACCAATCTCCTCCTGCCCGTCGGGAAAGCCGAAGGGCATTGCACGTGCGTAACTCACGCCTACCCATAGACGAAAACACAGTCCGTCCGGTGCCCGATGGGGTGGAAGATTTCACCTGGTCGCTTATAAGCAGCGAGGACGAAAAAAAAAGAGTCATATACGCCTAGATTCGGCAAGTACTCACACCGGTTAATTAAGGCATAGTGTGAAGAAAAGGAGTACTCCAGTGGTTACGGGGATTCAGGGCAGCGAGTCCGCGTAGGACGCAGCTGCCTCCGGTGTGTTAAATCTCTTCTCCTTGCCGTTGGCAAACAGCCTCAGTGTGGCGGGGTAGAGAAGCGCATAATCCACATTCTTCTTCCTCAGGCAGCTTTTCACCTCGTCGAAAGCCTTGCGTTTCTTGGCTACCGCCGCTGAATAATCATTAAAGAAGGAGACTTTGATCCGACTTGTTGGTTGGTTCGGCTGCGTAGCCAGGCGCCGAGCTGCGGCCATCACACGTTGTTTATCAGCAAAGTTGTGAAGCTTCATAATGATGGGTCTGGCGCGCTGGCTGGGGCCCGGCCTCGGTGCTAGAGAGCGGTGAGCGCGGTCTAGTTTGATCTTCCCATTTTTAGTTGTGAGCTCGAGATAGGAGGGGAGCCATGACTCCATGAAGGCGACAACATCATTTCCCTCCGTGCTGGAGTATCTTTTTAAGCAGGACCAATGAGGACAGACAAGATAAATGACGAGAAAGGCTCTCCTCACATGTGCAAACAATTTTCCACCGCAGAACGACCAGGGGCCAAATAACCTGTCTGTTCAGTATGTGAAGCGTGAACAAATGCCTTTCACATTAAGTCAGGACCCAAGAGACCCAAATGTGTGTGTGCACGTGCATGTTAAGAATATGGCCACGTATTGTTACAGCTTGGACGTGTGTGTGTCCATGTGTACACACCTGCATGAGCCATGATTTTGCATGCAAATAAAGGAAAGCAACCTTATTATGAAACCGGCTCCCTCTAAATACTCTATTTAAATTCAACCAATATGATGTTTAGATAAGACGTATGCAGCAGACAGATAATCCCCAGACCCAACTGACTGAAATGATGCATGCAATCTGAAGATGGTGTAAGCAAGGTATCCAATGGGGATGGTGTATTAAAGGTGGTATTACCTACAATTCTGTAATATGCAACGCAAAGACAACAGTTAATGTGGACGATAACATTGACATTAATACTATCAATTGAGGAATAGACTGAAAATGGTGAAAAGAAGGATGAGTATACTTAGGTAGTTATTCTATGTGCAATGACAAGGAGCATAACAGAGGTAAGTGGAAACAGCTATTCACTGCTATGAGCTTCTCACTTTGGGGAGCTGTGCATCACTTAGACTTAACTTTGACTCCTGATCTAGAGCCATCTTTAGGTTGACATTAGGACTTTTGGTTGTGCTACTACATATTCGCTACAGTTGCCGGTTCAATTCCAGCCAGAGGTACAAATCCCCCTTTGGGTTTGCTTTGGGAAGGGCATCTGGTGTAGAACTGTGCCAATTCAAACATGCAGCGCCAACTGCTGTGGGACCCTTATGACAAGGAAGCAGCTGAAAATAGCTTTTAGTCATGCTACTGAAAGTGGTACATCAGCTTTGGGCAGAGGAATGTAAAATGTAATTAAATAGATTGTGACAGATTTCCACTCAGTCACTTTGAGTCAATATCTGACCGATATTCTATATAAGAAATTATTTGGTTGCACCCCTAGTTAGTAATGTGGTTTGCATCCAAATTCAGTGTTGGGACGGTTACTTTTAAAATGCATTCCACTACAGATGCCCCAACTACATTCATGTAGTTGGGGCATCTGTAGTGGAATGCATTTTAAAAGTAACCTGCTCTGTGCTTTATTACTATTACTGAAGGTTACTCGCCATACCAATACCAACTAGATTTTTAAATCTTAATATAAAACGAGTAACAGGAGGAGGGTGGACATTAGGTAAGGCTGCACTTTTTGCAGCGATCTCGTATAGCAAACTATTCTGCGCGTATATAAAACAGATCCGCGGCTCCGAACCGTAGTAAAGGGATCTCTGGCTAATAAGTTGGGTTCCGTGTCATGCTTGTAGCCGAAAACTGCCTATTGCCTTCATATTAAATCATTTGTAAAAATATTTTTTCATGTCATTATGCGTTAGAGCCTCGGCGTGGAATTACCAAAAATAGAAAGAGCATAGCCTAACATACGAAACAGGAAAAGACCGCCGTGTAATCAATTTATTTCAACAAAGTAACTGTAGTCTGAATACCAACTTTTTAAATAGTGGAATTAAATGGAATACAGTTACTCATATTTTGTATCTTAAATACATAAAGCTGGTACATGTATTCCATTACTCCCCAACACTGTCCAAATTGTTCCATACGTACATTGTGGACAGCTTTCCAGTCAGTCACAGATTAGCATAGAGAAACCGACAACCATTTAAACTTAAGAGCAACTTCGAATCACCAGTTTACCTAACCCTACTAACTGCAAGCTGTGGGAGGAAGCTGGGGTACCAATGTATACAGGGGAGTGCAGGCAAAGCCCACATAGTCCACCCAGGACAAATGGCGGAATTGAACCTACAAGTTTATTGCTACAAATCAACAGTGCTAATCACTGCATGACCATGCTGCCCAACATTCAGCATACAACAAAAAATATATAAATTCTGCTTTACTCCAAAATGTGGCCTTAGGATTAGGGTTAGGTTTAAAGACAGAGTGAGCAGGAGTTTTCAGACCACAGTGGTCTTCAAAGTGGTCTTCTCTCCTGAGCCTGGTTCTGCTGGAGGTTTCTTCCTGGTAAAAGGGAGTTTTTCCTTCCCACTGTTGCCAAAGTGGGGGTCACATGATTGTTGGAGTTTTTTTCTTTATGTATTATTGTAGGGTCTACCTTACAATATAAAATGCCTTGAGGCGACTGTTGTTGTGATTTGTATAAATTTAAAAAAAATCAACAACAGCACACATAGGCTTGCAAATTTAAAAGCAGTGTGACTGACATGCCAATGTTATTGCCACAAAACAATCAATCCACAAAAAATGTATAGAGAAACTCCACTAAATATTGAGGGCTGTTTCCCAGCCAGTACAGATCCGCACATCAGGGACACACATGTAGACATTAATGCTTCACATCACCACAGAGAGGACCTAGAAATAAAGGGAGAGAAATAAACACAGAATTCCCCCAGGCTAGTCGACAAGTCAAGGAGAGAGATCCGAGGGAGAGAATCACAAGGAGAGTGCTTTCAATAACGGAGGTTTCCATCATTCAGAAGTCTGGTATAACCACTCCATCCAAAGTGACTCCAGTTCAGAGCTTCCCTAAACCTGCATTCTTTTAATAATCCGCAGGGAGCAGATCCTCTGGCTTCTAGAAGAACTTCAGTTGTATAAAATTCAGATACCTTAACCTATGACTCAGGCAAACACTTTCCTGATGTATCTGTGATCTTTATTGTTAGTCTGAAGTCTTATTGGTTAAAACATAATATTAATTTAGTACATTTTTCAACTTGATCAACATCATGAGTTAAATGCTGTCTCATTTTCAGTTTATGGAAGAACTAAAGCAATTTAATGGACTATACATCATTAGTAGTGTCATATAGCAATCACTCCATATCCAATATAATAGTAATATAATAGTGAGATATGTGAATATACTTTTCTTTGAACATTTCTCTGAATATGAGCAGTATTTGGGAAAAACACAATCAGTCACTGGGTAAATAAATGTATGTGGTGCCATTGCAAATAATTTGGTGAGTTCTCTTGTATACTTGAAAGGGGAGAATTTTCTTATCATTAATAACAACTTGATTTCCATGAAAAGCAATTAAGAATTTCATCACAATGGTTACTTTAGCAGCAGGAGCAGGTTTAAATAGTGAATTTTAACATTGAGAAATAACTCAATGTTAGTGCAGATAAAAGAATTCAATCAACCTGAAAGAGTGCGATATAACAAGCCTGCTGCTTTGTTTTCTCTTTCATACAGTTGGGTCCATAAATAGTTGGACAGTGAACTTTTTGAACTTTTTTTTAATCTTGGTTCTGTACATTAGCACTATGAATTTTAAATGAAACAACTCAGATGCAGATGAAGTGAAGACTTTAAGCTTTAATTTAGTAGGCTGAACTAAAAAAAAAAAGAGGAACTCCTAAACCCTTCCTCCAATTTGAATGTGGGCGATCGTGGCTCAAGAGTTGGCAGTTTGTCTTGTAATCGGAAGGTTGCCAGTTCGAGCTCGGGATCGGACAGTCTCAGGTGTTGTGTCCTTGGGCAAGATACTTCACCCGTTACCTACTGGTGGTGGTCAGAGGGCCCGGTGGCACCAGTGTCCGGCAGCCTCACCCCTGTCAGTGCGCCCCAGGGTGGCTGTGGCTACAATGTAGCTTGCAATCACCAGTGTGTGAATGGGTGAATGACTGAATGTAGTGTGAAGCGCTTTGGAGTCCTTAGGGACTAAGTAAAGCGCTATACAAGTACAGGCCGTTTACCATATCCTCAAATGAAAGCTCGCATTTTACACATTATATCCAAGTCCGTTATATAACTATAATTGGAATACGTGTATGTGTCAGTAAACAGGTAAAAAACTACACTTGTACACTGTATTTACTTAATGAGAGATGCAGACATATAATACACTGGATAATCAGCTAAGTAGTACTGGTTAATTTATTTCTTTATTTTGGTATTATTTTATCTTCTCAGTCTTTTGTGGTTCATGAATATTTTCAAGGAGCTGTGACCTTTAACATGTTCTGTTTTGGATTATTAAATACCAATTAGGTAGAACTTGGACTGAAAATAATTTTTACTGCTTCACTGATTCTGTCTGGATCTAAATTCCACCTCTTCTCACTGCTCTGTTGTTCTAAAGCAGCCTCTCTCACACACATATAACTGTGTTCTCTGTTCTTCAAAGACACCTCTGGAGGTAGCCTGAGGGAAGGCTCTTTTATGCTTTAAGCCATCAATTGACCAATCAAGGATTGCCCAAGAAAAGTGACAGTTGCCACGGGGACAGAAGAGAGTACACAGAGCAAACTATTTTTAATGACAGCACTTTTACTATAAAGGTACCTGAATAAGTCTAAAAAACACTTTGTAGTCTGGCCAGAAGTTGACGGGGCCCAGAACAGCATATACACATTACATGCAATAATTAGCCTGAATAACTAAAGGAAGGCGTGCATGTTATCCTTTTTTTAACTGCTAGGTGGTCTCTATTACATCTCTGACAAGCCATCATCAAGACCGATGCGACATCTGAAGTCTTCTGCACTCCTGACCCTTTCATCAAGGAATTACATTTGGAACATCAAAGATGCAAAAATGACATCATGAAACATGAAGAGAGGCAGAAATTCCTTTTTCCCTTCCATCAATCTGCTTGCTGTTCATAAATGTCAGCCTTAGGGAAATTGAATGGCACCATTTTTCTGTGTTTATTAGGCTGGGATGAACTCAGTCTCATCGACCTTTCAGAGTACATATCTTCAATTAACTTGGTGTGGGTAAGTCAAACTTGGAGTTCCAATGGCTGGCAGAGTCTGAGCGCTAAGATCCCCGAGGATACATTGCCTCGATTAAAAGAAAAGAAGAAGAAGAAGAGATGAAGACAGGAAGTTCATTGCAAGATAGGCTTGAGTCCACTGGGAGAATGTCAATTTTTTATTACTTAAATGCCCCGTCTTAAATGCCAAAGTAGTATAATCCCACAAGTCATTACTGATTTGTGGCGAGTTGCTCTCAATAGTGATTTTGGGCTGTTTGTTTGAGCACATTCATTATTTCAAACCAGACTCTGATCTCAAACGGAAATTAAGAACTATATTTACTAAAGAATCAGTAAAATGTAATGTTGTCTGAATAAATAAATTAATTTTTGCTTTGATTTGTTGTGTTATTGATTTTAGGAAAAAAAGATAAAAAAAAGATATATTAATTATCTTATATATATTATTTATCAGGGCTTTGATAATCTTGTCAAAAGAGTGACATCTAGCTGCTTTAATGCCACCATTAAGTTAAGCTAATTAGTGCTAAAATTCCCAATGAAATCAAGCCTAGCGTGTTAGTTCATCCTTTCCAATTAGAATAAAACCATCAAAAGCAGATCTCACAAGCACGTACCATTAGAATTTTTAAAGAAACCATTTAAAACCAACCATTTTCAACCTGCTAAAAAAAAAGAACAGAAAAACATCATTGCAGGCTGAATTTAGCCAACCACTGCAACTGGAAAAACCCATATGGAAGCTTAAGGTTTAGACTTGGTTTCCACAAGTAATCCTTTAGAAAAGTTAAAAAACAACAACAACAACAACACAGCTGGAGACAAAGTATAGATTAAACTACTTAAAAATTTAGAACACTTGCATTCAAATCATGATTCCATCTCTCTCCCGCAGCAAACACCAGTATACTGTGCTTTCAAGAGCTCTAGCTACTGGCACTGACCTTAAATTCTACTTGCATTTCTACCCACCAACAAGCAGAGCTGCCTGCATCACCTTTAAATTCTCCTTAGCCTCCATAATCCTACATTTGTTACATTATGTTATTTAGCAATCAATTTGTTATGAAAGTTCAGGAAATTCCTCCTTCACATTATTTTTCCACCCCCAGGAGTGGTTACAGCTACTTCTAGGGACACATTTAATGTGATAGTCTGACAAAAAGGCTCTCATTCCAAGTGATGTCCCCACCAGACACCATTTTCCACCTCCCCACCCAGCCTCTGTCAATATACATCACAAAGACTACTCTTGTTTAGTGTAGCTGCTGTGATTAAAGTGAAGGCTAAGAAAAAACACAGTATGTTCTTAGAATAGCTGTATCATACTTCGGGCTGTTTCACCCACAACACAGATAATCTAAAAAATATGTCTATGTAGGCTATGGGTTTTGCTATTTTGACCCCTCTGACAGCATTTAATAATGCTGTCAGAGGGATCTATATCATATATATGCCACAAATGTCTGAAATCTGTCCTACATGTGCTTTATTTAAACGGCAGTGGCTGTGAAGGTGTAAAAAAGTTGCCTAGACCAAGACATCCATTTTCGTTTAAGCCAAACTGGGTTCCAAACCACAAATAAACAAGGCACTGCAAAATTCATGAATAAAAGGCTCCATCAATATTTCAGTCATGGCTTCATGTAACTAAATTAAGTACCCAGCTGTCTGTTTAGCGCGCACCCCTTGTCTCCACACTGGCTCCGTGCTCTCGGTGCGTCCTTGGACTTCCTAATGTCATGGTACACAATGGCACAGGAGGTTGTAATTCAAATTGGGGTCAGGGGACCCGGGGCACTAAGTGAACATTAAACCGCCTCCCATCCGGTTGGCCTCTGCCCCAAATTAAAATGAGCCATTTCTTCTTTTTACTTCAATTACGTTGCGTACGAAAAAAGGGGGTTCATAGTAAGGAATCCGGTAATAATACGTTCCATTATGAATGTTTGACTTTCTCTGAGCAGAATAAACAGACAATAACAAGATGTTCGTGACCCTGAGCCACCCCCACCCCCTGCACGAAGCCATTAAAAAGTCCCGATGCTTCAACAAAGCCCGGAGCCTTTAAACATCCACGGCGCCTCCAGGTGGACCACCTGGGTGCATAAAAACCACACCGTGCCTCTTCTCCCTGAGAGGCGCGCAGTGTGCGTCTGCAGCAGCCGCAGCAGCAGCCTACTGCGAGAACAATAACTTGTTTTTAGTGATGTGCGCTGACGCTGGAGTGACGGATGGTGGAAGGTGACAAAGAAGGGGCTATAGGGATGGTGCATGAACCAGTGGCTCGAGACGGGACAGGATGAGGAGAGAGGCTACTTACGCTGCTGTTCTCTCCTGTCCAGTGGACCATCGCCTGGTTGTGGGTCGCATCCCCTTTGAGCACGAACGAGCTGCTGAGCAGGGACATTTGTTTATCCCAGGACAGGGCTCTTCTGAAGCGGGGTGTGCTCCCTGCCCCGACTGCTTTCTGGCCCGGCAGGAAGCCTCTTTCTCCGCCGTTCAAGTCAAACGTGCGATCCTCCCAGCCTCGCCGGTTTAAAGCCACGCTGCCACAGCGCACGGGTCCCGGTAGTGCCATCCAGGCCGAGACGGTCAACAGAAAGACGCAGAGGTACGCAGCAGCTGAACCCGGTTCTTCGGGACGGAGAGGTGCCATGCTTTACGCCGTACTAGCGCCCGTAACGCGGAGACTGATGAAGAGACTGCTGATGCTTGTGGGAGATAGATAGGTGTATACTGTAAACCGAGGAAGAGAGAGTGAGGGAGGGATAGAGGGAGGGGAACTGGAGCGAAGTCAGACAGTGAGAACAACGTGGACGAGTCTCGGTGCCAAGTACGAACCACAGGACGATGCAGCGGTGCCATCTGCTGTCCTGCAGCTGTACTGAGCTCGCATCACTCCATCCATCTAAATAAAGAGTTCCAACATGACGGCAGCACTGCCTAAAATCACTGCCGTTATTTTTAACAACATTGTGTGTTTCTTGTTGGTTTCAAACTGAATTTGACCGTGATCAGTGTCACAGTGATCCACAACTGACGTAGTGGTGCAGTGGTTTAGTCTTCGCGACCTTCGTATGCTTATCTGCTGATGTCAGGGCATAGACTGATAATCAGCAACACCTGATGGTCACTTAGTAACATGCTTAACCACTGTTGAGTCTATAGCTTTTTTGTTCGGGTGGGAAATATGCTGAAAATACATTTATGTATTAAACTTACATACACACTGACATTTTCTGAGTTAGATTTAGTTGCTTATTGCTTATCTGTTTTATTCTATTTGTTATATTTATGAGTACCATGGACATGTTTAGTAACTTTGTGTCAGATAAAGTGAGGGTTGAATGAGTTGGTCATACGTTCTAATTTATATTTATTTCTTTAACTTATCTTTTTCTTTAATTTAACTGATAGAAACAATAAAATGACCTTAAAAAAAGCATGCGTGACATCCGTCCCTCTGTGTATTGGTTGCCAGCTGGCCAAAGGGTCAGAGTTCACATTTGATCTCACAAAGTAATAGCTCCACTCCCTGCATCTGTTCTCGTATCCAATTACACTTGGAGGCAGAATTAAACTATGACTCGGTGGTTTTGTAGTATTTGGGGTTATATGTAAACAAGAGTTCACCTTTACTTTCAGATTACATGTTTTTCTAATATAGCAGGTATTATTTTTGCTCATATTAGAGATAAATCCATAAAAACACTGTACAAAATCAAAAAGCTTAACATGTTTTTATTAGTCTCAGGGTTTGCTTATAAAACTGAAGGGTTTAACTATGGTAACCTTAGTAACTGCCATTTCAGTGCGGATTGATGTAATGCGGAAAACATGGAACATTTTGAGAGTGATTATAGTTCCATGAGAATTACCGTCCCAATTTCTTTACAAAACTGTGGGCCTATAAAACCCTGGGTCTACTGGTTTGCGGCTCTAGGTATATAAAAATGAAACTCCATTGAATATCAGTTTTGCCTGTGGATTTCTTCCTTCAAATCAGGCTTTCCATGATCAAAAGGGGCGTTCACCTGTAATTGTAAAGCATCCAATATGAATCCTTGCTATTTAAAAATATCTGTCATTTGTCAAAGTCTCTTTCATATGATAGATGCCACAAGGAGGGAAAGTCCAGTTTGCGCCCAGAATTACAAAGTGGGAACAAGAACTCAATTTTAACAGTAAAAGGCCTAATCAGAAAGATGCTAAAGGAGGGGAAGTCATCTTCTGTGACTGGTTGTGGGGTGCGTGGAAAGACAAGAAAGAAAAGGAGAGCATAGAGACAGCAGGAACAATAAATATGATTATATTACAAAAACAAAAAAAAAAGTTCAATAAGTAGCGATAATTAGAGGGAATTTAATGTGATTTATTGATGTACAGAATTCAGTTTGAAGTTTTTGGCAATTAGACTCCGATGGCCCATCACAGCAGAACAGAATCCCAGCGGTGATTGGAATTAGAACAAGACTCCCTGGAGTCTAGACGCTGGTGATAGAGATGACGATGGAAGTTTGAATGGAGCCTGAGTGACCAGTGAGAGATGGTAATGGGGAAGAGGTGGATTGCACGAAGGCAACTGCAAGGGAGAGTGACAAATGTGCAGTGAGATTTAAAGGTCTAGATTGGACTAGACCCGTGATGTCACTATCAGCTTGACAGCATGGGAAAGTACAAGTGATGTAAAGCTTAGATTAGCCACCAACATTAGCCACCTTATTGCTCGTCTATCCCAGTTTGTATGTTTCTGTGTGTGCATGTGTATCTGAGTATGTTGGTTATTGTGTAGCAGCGGGACTCAGTTAAGATTTCCCAACTTTTGGTTCTGGATACTTGCTGGCAATCATGTACCTGTGTTGATCTTGTTAAGAGCCGCAACTTAGGGGAGTGGCTGAGCTTCAGTCAGTGCTGGATTGTTGAAGGACTACTGTCAGTGTAAATATGGTTGTGGTATTAATTTATGGTACTGCATGTGTACAGGAACATGTAGCGAGAGTGGAGAGAAAATTGTAAATACTGAGTAAGCTGAAGTGGAAAGCAGCCTTGTGAGAGGAATCACTTGCACCTGGGATTGGGATCTTGTGGACCTTTTCACGGTACTGAAGGATTCCTGCGCTTGGGTCCCTGCTTTGCCTCACAGCAATTCTGACACTTTACTTTCTTTAAGAACAGACCTTTAACATTTTTAGGTTTTATTGTTGCACACAGAATTGATTTGCTTTATATAAGCTTTCCTACACAATTTAACAAATATTCACTTTATACATAATCATTACACATTTCATGTCCTTTCCATTGCTTTGTTAATAAGCAATAATCTTATATTTACAGTCGTATGAAAGAAAGTTTTCCCAGAACTCTGTGCAGTCCTGTGAAAAACTAGCTACAGGCTGCTTCCACACTGGAAGTTGTTGCTGCTTCCATAGGAATTGAGATGGTGAATAGCAGCCAAGTGCTGTTAATGAAATGCGCTTGATTAACTGATCATCAGCAAGTGTGATAATCTCTATAAAGGAGCAGGTTTTTTTGGCAGGTTGCTGGCCTGGTGCATTTGGGTGCATGTTAATGCCACAGTGTTCCCAATCAGAGAATTTGCAAAAATCCCAAATTGTAAGAGACTGGTAGAGTCACACAGCTCTACTTCCTGGCTGCGGCTCAGAAGGTAGAGCAGGTCACCTACTAATTGGAAGGCTGGCGGTTTGATCCCCATCTGCTGTGGTCCGCATTGGACAAGCATAGAAAAAAATGCTTGTGTGAATGAGGCAAGTTGTAAAAGTGCACTTTTAAGAGTAGAAAAGCATTATATAAGAACCAGTCTGTTTACCCTTTACAAAAATAATTACTTTGAGTTAATACTGCTGGTGGGTCAACAAGCTAATGAATTTTGGGCTTTAGTTACAACTATAAATATAGTTATAGTTGGTGTCATGTATCATGTATGGTTTGCATACATGATATAAATCTGTATAAGCATTCAGATGTTTTATCTGTAATTGTGTTTTCATGTTTGTAAGATGTCTAGCAATATATTGTTCTTACCAGAGACTCAGGGATGTTTAGATTTAGGAGGAAACAGACAAGATTATGTTTACCGGGGGCAACTGTGGTTGCATAAAGGATTTCTGCATGTGCAGAATTCAGGAGGGAAACTGGCTTCGTGTTCTTCTGGTGGATCACCGGCATCAAGTTTTATATACGGTCTTTCTCTCTGGAATTTGAATTTTCTTAGATATTTCTCGGATGTGCTGGTGTACTCTCACAGTCCAGTGACATGAATGTTAAAATATTTTAGTGGTTCTCTACAGATTTTTAGGCACATTCCAGTTAAGAAGCCAAAAACAGTTCATGCTACACCCCATAACTTTTGTCAAATCAATTCAACTTTGTTAATATAAGCTCGAAATCTCAACAACAGTCATCTCAATTTTATTTGACCTCATCACTTCATTTTTCACCACGTTCTCTGCACTGTAGTGGACATGTGGACGCTGCACTGAGGCTCACTGGGTTAATCTGTGGTTCTGAACAGTTCTTAAACTGGTTGTTTTGCTACGACTCGCAGCTTGTCATGGTTCAACCTGACTCTCACCCAGTGTCAGCTTGGTTAGACATCAGCATCACCAAAAAGATACTGAAAAACAAACAAGGTATTTCAAAGATCTAACACCAGTCAATCACAAGGCTTAATTTTTGTAAACCATACCTTGTTGTTCTTTTTGTAAGGTATAAAAGATCCAATGAGCAAATCACTTTTTCTATAGTTTTGAAGATTTACATATACAGGAGACCCCAAAAAGAATGTGATGTGATACCTTAAGAGTCTGATCATAAATAAGATAGTCACATCAGTGTAAACATACTTGATATGAGCTCTGTCTTTTAAACATCTGCAAAATCACATAGAAATTTCAAACAGCATCTCTGTGACCTCTTAGCAAACTCAGTTTGGTAAATATTTCACGGCCTTCGTTGATAGTTGTCTGTGGCATCTCTGTGTGTATGTGATCACAGATGAGGAGTATGGATTAGTGAGGCAGGTCTTGCATCATTTGAGCACAGAGACAGCTCAAGGGGAGGAGAACCTTGGACTGCAGAAGCCCAGCTTGTTAGCATGCTCCTGAGCTGCTCCTGAATGTAGCTTTGTTCATCATGAAATTTTCATGGATAATTGGATGTTATGAAGATTAATGTGCTTTAGTTTCACAGGGCTGCAGGAGAACTTTGAAAGACTTTGACACTCAACACCTTCCAGGGGATGTCTCTGGCCTTTTTAGGAGATACGTGATATGGTCTTACCTTGATAACTCAGCTTGATGCACTAGGTCCTTTCACTCACATCATGGCAATTTGAGCCAGCGGTTCGACAGCGTCTGCATTGTGCTGTGCTCTCCACATGCCCCGGAGGATCTGCAGTCTAACTTCATTGTAATTTATTGCAATTAAGGAAGGCACAGAAGCAAAACTAATTGTACATTTCACTCTCATTACTAACATTTCCTTCTGTTCACTGTAGACTGTAATATATTTAATCATAAATCAACCAGAAAAACATTCCACATATGAGGCTCCTTGGAGTAAAATCTCGTGTGTTTCAAATTATGTTTGGGAGTTAAAGAGGTTAGGAGGAAATGCGGGAGAAAATATTAGATGTAAGGATGAAAAATGCTTTCTCTTGAATTTAGTTTTTCTTTACTGATTGTGCATTCTCCAGCACATCACAACTGTTTAAATTCTGTCTACGTGTATTTTAAATTGAAGGAGTTTTTATTTGAACACATTTCAAGGTCTCTTTTGAAATTTTGTGGGTGAAAAAAGATTTATATTTTATGAAAATATTGGCAGTGCTGCAAACTTTTTGGTATTCTTGGGAAAATTTTGCTTCTATTCAAAAAGTTTAACAGAGTTTTTTTCTCCATTTATAATTGCAAAAAGTTTCGTATTGTTTTACAAAAAAATCAAAATGTTGCTCCTTTTATTTATCACAATTTCAATCATTGTGTTGCATGATTATATACAACCAGAATGTTCCTCCCATAAAGGTGTTTGTTTGAAAAACAAAATGAAATGAAAAAAGTTTCACTGTCCATCAACTACTTGAAAATAAATCACTTTAAACTTCTATTTAATCTTCTTGGTATTTTCCACATTCTGTTATATTGTTTTAATAGTGGATATGGATCAAAGGCTACTTGGGTTTAAGTATGTCACTGCCCACGTGTTTTCATCACATATAAACAGTGTTGGGACTAACTAGGTTATTATTGTAGTAACGAGCACGGTAACTAGTTATTATGCCAAAATCAGGAACGTGTTAATAGTTACTGGGATTTAGATAGGGTCGTTATTTGTTACTTTGTGTGGTGGCTATCACGGAGCTTCCACAGATTCATTACATTAGCAAGTGGTGGAGGCCAGCAGGTGGATGAGGGAAAGGGGAGGCAGGAGGAGCAGAGACCCGAGGCGGCCGCCGGTCCGAGAGTGTCAGGTGAACTGAACTTCAGGTAAGAAGTTATGACCTGCAGTCTATCTGGGTCAGATATGAATCAAGTTTAGGGGTAGTTTATTTTCGTTATACTATAGCTATAGCTAGCATGACGGAGTTTTTATACAGCTGGGTGGGTGCTATGATGTTACTGATGTTGAACTTTATTTTGTTCATAAGGTTAATTATTAGAGTTGCCAACCGTCCCCTAAAAAACGGAATCGTCTCGTATTTAGAGAAAATATTACGCGTTTCGTATTGAGGTGAAAAGAAACACATTTTGTCCCGGACTTCAGCTACAATGAAAAAGGCACAAAGCTGGAGTTATTCTGTGTCTTTGCAGCACAGCTGCCTCTTCTTCTTTCATTCTCCCCTCTCCCTCTCCTGTTTCTACTTCAATCATGAAACTGATCAATGATCAGCTGATCGGCTTTTCTCTCTTGTTTGTTTATCGCTCACTTTGCGCCAGAAAGAGGAAATCAGTGGATGTCGCGCTAAATGACAGCAGCACGTTTAAGCTTGATCAGCTGTTGTTAGAATTTATTTAATATTACTTTCTAGTATCAGCTAATGTTTGCTGGAACCACAGCTGTAAACTTGCTGGTCATGATATGGTTTGGTTATCTGGTGAGAGGGAAACATGAAGATGAAACCAGGAGATGTCCTTACTGAACCATCAGAGCTGAACAGGTGATGGAGAAACAGGTTTACCTTTTAGGTGACATGAATGAGTTGAAGGGAAGTTATGAACTGTTTCTGAGAGACAAAAAACACCAGGATCCTTTTTTACATAGCTGACAGCTGGTAACTGTGCAGGAGCGGATCTAGCAAAGTTTTGCCAGGGGGCCAGGTAGGGCATTAATGGGGAAAGGGGGGCACAAGGAAATACTTTTCTTTCTTATTCTCATTTAAAATGTCTAGCTTTAAAAAAAAATAATTATCTGAGTCTTACAACAAACGATTGATAGATTGATAGATTGATACATTGATACCACGAAAACTGTGTACATCACTGTCACAACAGCTTTTGTTTTCATTCAAAGGCTTTATGATTTTTCCTATAATGGTGCAAAAATGGTGCCGATTTTCTGTCCCAGTCCAGCCCTGTAAGCAGCTCATCTGCAGTCTGGTGTTACCTACATCTTCCTATTCAGAAGGCAGAATTTCTGAGTTCTGAGTACAATCAAAAGCACCACGACTGCAGTTTTCGCGTTGGATGTAAAAAGCGCACGTGACGCTGTGACGTAGGCTAGAATCATGCGGCGATCAACGACGATCCAGGCGTGGGATTTCTCTCGTGGAAATATGCACATTATCTTTTCCTTTCTATTGGTAGGTGGCACAGTGCACTTGTGGCAAGTAAGCAAGCAAGAAGACTGGCAAAGTTATGGAAGCAACACATTAACAAGAGAATTCTGAGTAAAACCAAAGTTACTTTCCCTAGTAACTAGTTGCTTTGAAAGTAACGAGTAACTTGAAGTAACTGAGTTACTTTTGATAGAACTAGTAATGTAACTAAGTTACTAATTTAAAGTAACTTACCCAACACTGCATATAAAAACAGCCAAGCTTCACAAAAACATGGATACGCAAAAGGCAGTTTTGAATTTGAGAATGAATTCTTGAAAAATAATGAAACCTAGCCAATTATCATATTCAGCACACTGCTCCTTCAGTGCTAATCACAATAGCCTGTGTGTTGACTATTTATTTGTTGGTAAGAGAACAGGTCAACATTTTGTAAGCTATGAATAGGGTATTAATAGCATGATCATAAGTTTCACAGATCGCTGAGCAACCTGGAGAAAGAGTGAGCTACATGAGGATGCTCTTTGTGGACTACAGCTCAGTTCAACACCTTAATCACAATGACAATTTGGTGGTAATCCTCACCAGCAAACTGGCCACCTTCAGATCCTCCCTGCCACCTGCTCCTGGATCAAAGGCTTCCTCGCTAAGCGGTCTCAACCAGTCTGACTTGCTAACTGAACATCCTTAAAACAAAAGAACTCATAATGGTTTTCAGGAGACACAGACAGGTCCACTCTCTTCTCATTACTGGGTGAAATCTGTCTCCATCTTCAGGTTTCTGGGCACCCACATCTCCACGTGTGGACCCACAACACCAACACCCAGGTAAAGAAGGCCCAACAGCTGCACTTCCTCCATGCCCTGAGGAAGAATAACGTGAACCAGAAGCTGCTGCTCACCTTCTACTGCTCCTCAGTGGAGAGCGTGCTCCCCTACTGCCTGGGTATTTGGTACACAGGGGCCACGACTGAGAACAGGAAGGCTGTGCCCAAAAAAATAATTGGCTGCCCTCTGCCACCCCTGGAGGCCACCGTCAGCTCCTCCTGTCTCAGGGAAACCAAGGCCATCACAGGTGACCTTGCACCCTGCCCACCTGTTTGACCCGCTGCTCTCTGGTCAGTGTATCAGGTCATTCAGGTCTCACACCTCCAGACTCACAAACAGCTTCTTCCCCTGGTCCATTCAAACTGTCAACAAACACTATCAACCCACACCCCACCCCTGCCCACCCACCTCACCAATCTGAGCCATGGTCTGAGTAACCCGCATCACTCAGGCCACTCACACTCTATTCAGAACAAGTCTTTTCTTTGCACTACTTTCAAGAACTTTGCATCTATTTTGTTCTCTAATGTGCACCTTTCTCTTATTTCTCTAGATTCCTCTTGTTTTGTATATTTCTCTCTTGATTGTATATATTTATCCTGTTTGTTATTTATTCTATTCGGTCTACTATTTATATCTACTATTTATATTTTACCCACAGGAAAGTACCAAAATTGTGTCATCGTACATTGACTATAAAGAGCGATTCTATTCTATTCAGGGTAACTCCTGAAAACATAGCCTGCTTTTTGGAGTATCAGCAGTAGGTCAGGCCAGTTTTAATGCTGTGCCATTACAGACCTATAGACAGCACAAATTACCACTAGCCTGTTATTAGTTGTTGGTTGATGATCTGAAGACTTTGCCCTCATTTGAAACTTTGATCATCAAGATATTTTTTTAATTTAGTTTTTATAACAGTCAGTACTAATTTAGCTTTAGTTATAAGGGTGCTGGTCCTGAGCGGTCTGAGGGACAATCAGGAAATGAACCACCTCATTCTTGTAAGCGCACCAGATTTGCCTCGTTGCAGTTTTGGTCAAGAAAATGAAATATAAATACAGGAAATAAAGTTTTGACACACTGGAGCAGGCAAATGGCCATAACAGAAGCACAAGTACAAGGGGGCAAAACTGAACTTAAACTGAAAGAAAAAAAACAGTCATTAAGTGCATCAGTCTGAATTTAAATCAGTGCATGTTTTTTATTTTTCTCTTTGTATTCACTATGTGATCTGAACTGAGAGAATAACAATGAGGATCCTAAAAAGGGCCACCATGCCTCAAGCCAGTGATCAAATAAAATATTAGGGACCCAACAGTGGTCACTTGGTTTAAAGTAGATTGTATGAACTGTTAGTATGTGAAGCAAACAACTGCAAAGAGATATTCCTTTATTTATTAGTTTTCCCCGTGTCTATAATATTTTTTTTACAAAAATTTCCTGCTGGGGTTCCATAGGAAGTTTCTAATATATGGTGGTAAAGGAAGTTCCGAGTGGAGTAACTCACTAGGACTCAAAAACAAAACTTTTTGTGTAGTTTCTCCAGGTGAGTTCAAATTTTTTTATTATTTTATTTCCACATTCACTGGCTTTCATATTGGGCCTGTCATATGGAGTCAGGTCATCTGCAGGCTGTGATCTGTATTCTTGCTGCCTTACCTACTCTCCCTCTCTCTCACACACACACACACACACACACACACACACACACACACCCACACACACACACATTTCCACAGTACTATGAAATATTTAAGCTTACACTCCAGTTTAGGGGGTGCAGTTGCAGGCAGTATACTGACAGAGGTCTTGGAGGGGGCACACTGTGTTACCCACTCCTATCCATGTGTGTGTGTGTGTGCGCGCGTGTGTGCACGTGTGAATAAAGTAAGGCTGCCTACAAGTTTGTTTCTTAGATCACAAGTAAATTTTTAATTCAAAGTACTGCCACATCAACTCGACAACTTGACTTTTGTTATGATCAGTGAATTCGTAACACATCACACTGAGGTAAGGTTTTCATGCTGAAATATATTATTAATGCTAAGTAAATTATTCATCATTATCCAGGCATGTATTATTTACAATGTTGTCTTCTGAATTATTTTGTTAAAATGACTAAATAAGTAAAAATAGTTGCTAATAAATACATTGGAAGATACTGGAAAATCCTTGATTCTGAGCCCCTCCCATAGCTGTCCTGCAATACTTGCTCAGAGGCAGTTATTCAACTTTGCCCACTAGGGCTTTGACTTGTGAAAAAGCTTGTGGATTTTCAAGGCGGGTGTAGAAAAAGTGAAACTAGAAAAGTCAGAGAAGGGAGTGTCGTGTACCCAGAATCTGTTTGGTACTGTGATAATGTAAAAAATGTGTTTGATGTAATGCTGATGCACCTCCTGCCCTCAAAACCATCAAATATTCAAACTGTGTGCTCCCGTTCTGCCACTCAGGCAGCCGATCTCAGATCTCATTTTTGGTGTTGTCCTCATTTAGAATAACAGCACTCTCTCCATTTATTCCCAGACATCAGTAACACCAGAAAGATGCTGACATGTAAATAATCAACTAAGATCACCTTTTCAACAGTGATGCTGCTCACGGGTCACTAAAGCCTGCATCTTTCTGTTAAGATGCAGGTTTCTGTCCCCTAAAAGAAACATATTCAAGTCTTTATCAAGTAACTACATTCTGTTTGCAGCAGAGCTCTTTAGTTTTGAATATCATAGTAATATCACTAATTTGACTTAAGTTGATGAGCCATAATTAAATACTCATCAGCATTTTGCTCATTTTTGAGTTGTTTCAGTTATCATTATCATCAGTTTTTATTTATGTGGTGTTAAATCAACAACTACAGTTGCCTCAAGGTGTTTTATGTCGTAAAGACTCAATAATAAAAAGAAAACAGAGTGGCCAACAATCTTATGACCTCCTCTGAGAAAGCGTTTGGGCAACACTGGGAAGGAAAAACTACCTTTTAACAGGTAGAACATGTCTCTGGGAGGGGCAACCATCTGCTGCCACCTGTTTGGGCAAGAGCAGTAAGACAGGACGAGGACAAGCTGTGAAAGAGAGCCAGAGAAATAATGAATGAACGATTAAATACAGAGTGGTAAATATACAATAGACAGTGGAAAAGAAACACTCAGTGCATCACGGGAAGCCCCTAGCAGCCGCGAGAGCGAGGATAAAGGGAGGATTCATGCCATTTGATCCGATCCTAACTATATGCTTTATCAAAAAGGAAAGTTTTGAGCCTAACCTTAAAAGTAGAGAGGATGTCTGTATACAGAATCCAGGCTAGGAGCTGCTTCCATGGAAAAGATGCCTAGAAGCTGAAGGCTGTGCCTCCCATTCTAATTTTAAAAACTCTAGGGACCACAAAAAGCCTGCAGTCTGAGAGCAAAGTGCTCTAATGGGGTGATATAGTACTATATGATGGGGCCTGGTAATTTAAGACCTTGTTTGGGATGAGAAGGATTCTGGATTTAACAGGGAGCCAATGAAGAGAAGCCAATATAGGTGCTCCAGCACTTTGGATTAGCTGAAGGCTCTTCAAGGAGTTTTCAGGACATCCTGATAATAACAAATTACAGTAGTCCAGCCCTTAGCAATCTGATGCAGACCTTACCATAGAGTCCTGTTCTTCTTTGATTTGGCTGCGGTTCTGTAATGATTTTGCCTTCTGTCATTTTAAATGGATTTCATTTAATAAGATGACATGAAAGGAGAAAAAACACAGGAATCAGAACCTCCTTACTATTTTTCTTAAACCTTAAAAATTTGCTGTTTGTGCCATGAAAGCAAAGCAAACTGCAGAGTTTAGGGAACTCTTTAACAATCGGTCACTAGATGTAACACTTTTCATGCTATAGCCAGTTTTCTGACTTGAATGTAACTTTTACAAAAAGTGATTAGTGCAGCCTTAATGTTAAATTCATTCAGCTGAAATCAAAAACAGATAAAGTGGACGCTTTAAAAAGTAGACAATTACCAAAATGTCTACATTAACATTTAATGGCCTGTATTTGTATAGCGCTTTTCTAGTCCCTAAGGACCCCAAAGCGCTTTACACAACCTGTCATCCACCCATTCACACACTGGTGATGGCAAGCTACAATGTAGCCACAGCCACCCTGGGGCGCACTGACAGAGGCGAGGCTGCCGGACACTGGCGCCACCAGGCCCTCTGACCACCACCAGTAGGCAACGGGTGAAGTGTCTTGCCCAAGGACACAACGACCAAGACTGTCCAAGCCGGGGCTCGAACCGGCAACCTTCCGATTACAAGGCGAACTCCCAACTCTTGAGCCACGAGCCACGAGCCACGAACGAGCCACGAACATTGCTAGTCCCTATAGCACAAACACACATTTTGATGCGGTGAATGTCAAACTTCCATTTTAAAGGGATCTCATTTTAATGAAGCACAGGGCAATTGATCTTACTGAACTCCTGAGAAGTAATTATCTCAGTTCAGGGAACATAAAGCACATATAAATGCAAATATACTCACACACACACACCTTTTTCCACACACTCACACAGCAGCAGTCACCCACTAAGTATTTCATATCTCATCTTGCATGGTCTAAAAGGCGTGACCATCTATTAAGGACCACACAGGACTGTGTCCCCCCCTCCACCTCGTGCAGTCACACTCTGTCATCATAGATTAAAAGCAGCGAGGTTGATAACTCAGCCTACCTTGTGGATCGAATGCCTCCATGGTCGTTGGCGCCACTAGTGCATGAACAGGAACATTTGTACTAGATGAATATACATGAGTGTTTTCATGTTAATGCAGCCATGCATAGTCGCGTTTACATCTTGGGCTGTACTTTTTATACTCACACTGAATACACCAAGTCGTACATTATTGCAGAAACCTCAGCAGCAAACAACAAACAGCAAAAGCACGATTTTAGGGTGAAACGTTAACAGATAATAAGTATAACAGGTGGAAAATCTACTTGCAAGATTGACTGATTAGAACTCTGTGAAAATGTGTGTGCAGGGTGTTTCTCATGTCGGATAATGAAGTTTTCAGGCACTATTTAACATACAGTTTTTCCTTTTTCCCCTGTGCTGACCCATTTGAGAAATGCTGTGTTATGCTGTTATGCTGAAGCTGAGTTCTGATGAATGATGTGCAAAGCTCCATCACAGGATGGTGTAATTCTCCGAGCAATCACACTGACCTACATTAAACCTTCAAGGATGATGGACTAATCAGAGTGGCGCTATCTATGAGGACAGTATATGTTCCTCTTATTAACAGAACTGTATGACTAATGGAATCTGACTGGTTTGAAGACTTATACCAATATTAAAACTTAAAAATTATTTAGAGCAAGGTACATATAACCTTGCTCTAAATAATACAGAGCAAGTTATCAAATTTCTGAGTCACGCAGAAATTTGATAACTTTGCTTGTCACTTTTTATCTAGGCCTTAAACCCCATGTATGAGGGGCCTGGGGCATATTGTATAAAGTGCCTTGAGTGCTCTGTGCAGACAAATAAGCCTTTTATAAAAGCACTGAATTAGAAAAAAATGGTGCCCAACATACAAACCATTCATATTTGCTAAATTAGCCTAAAATAGAAGGCTGCAAGGGAGCTGAGCCAAAAGAGACAAATGTTTGAAAAGGGTCGGACTTCCCTTCACTTCAGACAAATGGCTTGGAAGTTTAATTAAAATCTCACTTAATAACAGTGTTCTTGGAGTAGCTGGGTGAATGCTCGAGGGTACTCTACTTGTTGACCACATGCTGCTGGGAGACTTCAGCACTTAAGTGGGGAACAACGGTGTAACCCAAAGTGATGTGATGGCAAAGAACAGTCTGCCTCATCTGGACCCAAGTGGTGTTTGCTTTTGGACATCTGTGGAAACCACACTTTATCCATAACAAACACCATGTTAAAACATAAGGCTGTCCATAAGTGCACGTGGCACCAGGACACTGTAGGCCACAAGCTGAATATTAATTTCATAATCATTACAATTGATCTGTGGTTGTATGTTCTAGCATTCAAGTAGAGTGAGGAGCTGAGTTGTGAGCGAGCTGGTGGTGAGTTGGATCAGGTGAAGCAAAATATCAGCTGTGGCAGGAGTTTGGTGAGGCCATGAAAAAAGATTGCGACTTCAATGGTAGATATCGTTGGATGGTGGAGGGAATACTTTAAGGAACTCCCATCACTGGGGGCAAGGTAACTGAGGTTGTTAGGGCTGTCTTCGCTGACACACCTATTTAACATCACATGAAGATCTGGGGTGGTGCCTTTGGATTGGCAGACTAGGGTGGTAGTTCCTATTTTTAAGAAAGTCGATACCAGGATAGCAGAAAGGAGATTTCATCCTTTAACTGAACCTCAGAGTTGAGGGCTGTACTCTGCGCCTCGGCTGCAGAGGAGGGGTGGTGCAGTGGGTTTGGTGCAGTGCGAGGCAGGCTGGCAAGACAGCTGGGACCAATTCCCTAATCATGCTCTCCCTATTTCTTAACGCCAGGACCTGGAGGAAGTAGAGGAACTGAGCTGGAGACATAACAGCTGGAAAGCTGTCTCATGACAAGAGCAAGAGCACAAGCATGAGTTTTTGTAGTGCAATCACACTGAAAAATAAACTATCACTACTCTGCAAACACAGGCTATGTGTGAGTGTATGTTGTACTGGGTCCATAACACCCTGATATTATAGTGTTGAAACCCAGGAAGACGCTTGAAAGCCACAGGCTGCAAATTATGGCAGAGGTGACAGGTCCTAGATCAGCTGGTAGGTCACTCTGAGATATCTGTCGGCAACGCTGCACTGCATGGAGACGGAAGACTTTTTCAACATGTCCAGGACACAGCAGAAGTGTGCCAACTGGCCTACAGTGGAATGGTTTCTACAGTTGTTACTGCTGTTGTTGGGTGAGGCCCAAACGGCTGCTTGCTGCCAACTTTGAGGGGAAGTTTCCATCATGTGTCCAGAGCCATTGTGTACCGGCTCCTCTGAGGATCACTAGCGACAGTTCCATGGCAGCAAAGTGACAGCAGAGGATCAGCCCTTCACATTTGAACAAAGTCTCCAGCATGTGCAGCAAGGTGGTTTCAGCCCAAGTCATGGAGGGAAAAGGCGCAGCTGATGAGTTAGAGGTCTTCGACCACCGAGGATCACCAAGTGGCACAGTCGGAAGAGGCCTGGGCTCCTGGTCAGCTGATCAAGCTGGCCGGTCCTAGCTCCAGGGAGGAGTCCTAAGCTCCACCCCGGCACTGGGGCCCAGTAACTCCTTTTTTCTTTGATCTTCTTGCCCAGGGTCTGGCGAACACAGGTGCTGCTCCTGAGTCAAAGGAGGCCACACAAACACTGCAACAAGAGTGCAGGAAGGAGGGACATACAGTAAGGTCCAAGCAGGTATACGCTAGGTCAGGGATGGGAAAATCCAGGCCTCAAGGGCGGGTGTCCTGCAGGTTTTAGATGTGTCCTTGATCCAGCACAGCTGATTTTTAATGGTTTAATTACCTCCTCAACATGTCTTGAAGTTCCAGAGGCCTAGTAATGAACTAATCATTTGATTCAGGTGTGTTGACCTAGGGTATCTAAAACCTGCAGGACACCGGCCCTTGATACCTTTAGTTCAACACCCCTGCGCTAGGCTATAGTGGACTGGGCTGTTTGCATCCTGCCCACACCCCAGCCCAGCAGCTTGTGCAAATAATGCCAGAGCTCACAGGTCCCGGATAGGCTGGAAAGGTATAGTGAACCTGATTTTTGTGGTACAATCAGACTGAAAAATAAACCTTCACTTCAATGCAAACACAGGCTTTGCATGTGTGTGTGTGTGTGTGTGTGTGTGTGTGTGTGTGTGTGTGTGTGTGTGTGTGTGTGTGTGTATGTTGTACTGGGTCCATAACACCCTCATGTGAGACTCAAATTCAGGAGGAACAATGTGGGTTTCATTCGGATAACAAAACGCTGGACCAACTTAGGATGAGTTTGGACATTCAGTAAACAGTTTAGTGGATTTAGAGAAGGCTGCGTCTCTTTAGGGTTTTATGTTGCAGGATGGGGGGAATCTAAATAAATTTAAGACATGTATTTGCAGCATTAAACTAGAATTTCACATTTAAAACAAATAAACACTGCCTATTTGTGTAATTATGTTACATTTGTGACTATAATTTTACAGTCTTTTTATGTGGAAAAATTAAATACATTTTCCATTAAAAAATAATGTTATTCATATCTACAGGGCCTAGCCAGTCCTTAAATGCCACATGTTGAGTCGACATTGTGGCAATCCTTCACAGACTACATCTAAGGAAAAGGTGAGTTTTCCCTTTCCACTATCACCAAAGTGCTTGCTCATATGGGGTTATATGATTGTTGGGTTTCTCTCATAGAGTAATTGGGCATAAAGGGGCATTTTCCCCCAAAAGCTTCAATCCAGCCTGATGTCTTTTTACAACCAGAGAAGCCATTGGAAAGAAGTTTAAGGCACTTCTGCATTGGCGTCACGTGGGTGGGATTAGACTTTGATTTTTAGCCCTTATTAAAAATAAATACACATGAAACACAGAAGAAAAGGCCTAACCCATTTATTAGTCTCATGGTATCCCTTTAACACCGATAGCTTACAAATGATTTTAATGGATATTGAAGGGATAGTAGGTGATTTATCAACAATTAATTAGGGCTAAGCTTCCACTAATAAACCTTTTCAACTGGTACCTTGTTAGAAAAACGATACAGTCGTAGGGGAATACAACCCTTCTTTCAGACTATTCTGTATTGTTATTGCCAAATCATTTGTAATGATAAAAGGCCTGTAACACAGTGTTTAGGTCACAACAGCACCATATAATTCTACAATAAGAATAAGTTCTATTGCCATATAACGATAAATGTCCTCCAGCTCCATCAGTGTAAAACATTGTTAAAAACTCTTCACTGCAGCAATAAACACATTGGAGCAGCTTTATTCTGCCAGTGCTTGATGTCAATTTTTGCTTTGGGAATTCTCACATTTCCATTTGTCAGATTTCCCCACAGAGCTTGGCCACTTTCCACCGGCCTTCCTACCCACAACTCCCACTCAGTCAAACTCACCCTTCCCCTGGGCTTTTATTTTCAGGAGAGCTACACAGACACAAAAGCATCCCTGTAACCCCCCCCCCCCCCCTCCCCCACACACGCATACACACACCATCCTGCTGCACCCTGCTGTAACAACGCTAATTGTGTGTGATTTGTTTACTGTGCAAGGCAAATGTCTTAATTGTTGTCAGAGGAAAGGTGGGACAAAGAAAAGGGATGAAAAGCATTTACGTGTGCGTGTTAGTGTGGATAGTGTGCACAGGCTGGTACGCTTGTGTGTGGAGATAAGAGGTAATAATGCACTGTCATATCAAGAAATCAAGCAGCACATATATAATATTAAATACATAAGGTTTTCAGCCAGATCTGTCTATCCAGATGTATGCATACAACAACATATTGCATCATGAAATTACATAAGTGGGAAGGACTGCCTGGGACAGATTGGTGAGCTGTCCATGGCACATTAGAATAGAATAGAATTCAACTCAGTGCTTAGCAATAATATAGATATATTACAAAATGGGTCTATTATAGGTATGAGGGTACAAAATATGGGTCTATTATGGGTATGTTACAATGTACACGGTATGAAGGTGTGTTATGAATATCCTATAATTATAAGTATGTACAGGCTGTAGTGAGTGTAAAAGCTATGTACAGGATATAAATATGAAAACTATACAGAAATACAAATATGAACTGTACAAGTTATAAACAGTTGTCAACAGATCAGCCATCTTGAAAATTCATGATTTCTACTATTTTCAAGATCCCGCAAGAAGATATAATTTTCTGAGATAAAGATTAGGTTTGCAATTGTGTAACTCATTTAACTTCAGTTTTAAACTTATTAATTTGCACAATGTAAAAATACACAAAAAATGTCAAAGATAATAAATAACAGTTGTCTAGTGAACTTATCTTGAAGCCTCCTCCTAATTAATCATACAAAAGTAAGACAAAAATAATATCAAATTTAGTTTCAAATCACACATGTATGACAATGTTTTTGGAACATAATATACAAACTTTTTTTGTTAGACATACTTTTCAAACAGACGCATGGCGCTGTAGTTTGAATGGATGAATTTGGTAGCCTAAAAATTGCCCTAAGTAAAGGTAGAAAAGTGCATTATAAATTCCACAGTATGTTAGATCTTACGACTCTCACTCCTATTACAAGTGGTACGTATGATTCTCTTTAAGCAAACCTAATGAGAACAACAAAGTCGTTCAGGTGAAAGTGAAGAGGAGTTATGTTTGTGAAAGTTGACAGAGGAGAAAAGACACAAGAGTGTAGTGAGTGGAGCAGATAATAACTATTAAATATAGGGAGTGCAGAATTATTAGGCAAATGAGTATTTTGTCCACATCATCCTCTTCATGCATGTTGTCTTACTCCAAGCTGTATAGGCTCGAAAGCCTACTACCAATTAAGCATATTAGGTGATGTGCATCGCTGTAATGAGAAGGGGTGTGGTCTAATGACATCAACACCCTATATCAGGTGTGCATAATTATTAGGCAACGTCCTTTCCTTTGGCAAAATGGGTCAAAAGAAGGACTTGACAGGCTCAGAAAAGTCAAAAATAGTGAGATATCTTGCAGAGGGATGCAGCAGTCTCAAAATTGCAAAGCTTCTGAAGCGTGATCATCGAACAATCAAGTGTTTCATTCAAAATAGTCAACAGGGTCGCAAGAAGCGTGTGGAAAAACCAAGGCGCAAAATAACTGCCCATGAACTGAGAAAAGTCAAGCGTGCAGCTGCCAAGATGCCACTTGCCACCAGTTTGGCCATATTTCAGAGCTGCAACATCACTGGAGTGCCCAAAAGCACAAGGTGTGCAATACTCAGAGACATGGCCAAGGTAAGAAAGGCTGAAAGACGACCACCACTGAACAAGACACACAAGCTGAAACGTCAAGACTGGGCCAAGAAATATCTCGAGACTGATTTTTCTAAGGTTTTATGGACTGATGAAATGAGAGTGAGTCTTGATGGGCCAGATGGATGGGCCCGTGGCTGGATTGGTAAAGGGCAGAGAGCTCCAGTCCGACTCAGACGCCAGCAAGGTGGAGGTGGAGTACTGGTTTGGGCTGGTATCATCAAAGATGAGCTTGTGGGGCCTTTTCGGGTTGAGGATGGAGTCAAGCTCAACTCCCAGTCCTACTGCCAGTTTCTGGAAGACACCTTCTTCAAGCAGTGGTACAGGAAGAAGTCTGCAACCTTCAAGAAAAACATGATTTTCATGCAGGACAATGCTCCATCACACGCGTCCAAGTACTCCACAGCGTGGCTGGCAAGAAAGGGTATAAAAGAAGAAAAACTAATGACATGGCCTCCTTGTTCACCTGATCTGAACCCCATTGAGAACCTGTGGTCCATCATCAAATGTGAGATTTACAAGGAGGGAAAACAGTACACCTCTCTGAACAGTGTCTGGGAGGCTGTGGTTGCTGCTGCACGCAATGTTGATGGTGAACAGATCAAAACACTGACAGGATCCATGGATGGCAGGCTTTTGAGTGTCCTTGCAAAGAAAGGTGGCTATGTTGGTCGCTGATTTGTTTTTTGTTTTGTTTTTGAATGTCAGAAATGTATATTTGTGAATGTGGAGATGTTATATTGGTTTCACTGGTAAAAATAAATAATTGAAATGGGTATACATTTGTTTTTTGTTAAGTTGCCTAATAATTATGCACAGTAATTGTCACCTGCACACACAGATATCCCCCTAAAATAGCTAAAACTAAAAACAAACTAAAAACTACTTCCAAAGACATTCAGCTTTGATATTAATGAGTTTTTTGGGTTCATTGAGAACATGGTTGTTGTTCAATAATAAAATTATTCCTCAAAAATACAACTTGCCTAATAATTCTGCACTCCCTATAAAGCCACATAACTGCCACTATTCTAGGCTTTACTGTGGGAAGAGGCTAATGGATAATGTAACCACTAAGAATGGTTTCTTTTGTTTAACTTGACTTTCAACATTTCAACAAGGTAGCTAGCAGAGCAGCTTACTGTGTCGAGCTCTGCAACCATGACATGACTGAGTCAAGTGTTATTGGCTGTAAGTCAGAGCTGGAACACCAACAGTCAATTTGTTAGCGAAGCTAGCAGGCTGAAAGAACACAGAGTCTAGTTTTTGTTACAGTATAAATATTTCATGACCAGTCTATGATATATACTTATTCAAGTATACTAATCAGAATAATATCAAAAATAAAATGTTAGCTTAATATGTTTGGCTTGCTGTTTGTCAAAATCAAGAGCCAAACATGAAATTCTGTGATGAAACAGTTGTTTTCTTGGCTGAACTGGAATCTTGGAAAAGTGGGGTCATTTTGAAAGTTCAAGTGGCTAATAGGTGTTTTCAAATTAATGCCTCAAGTGGGACAAACAATGAAATGTTTGTGCTTCAGTGCTACAGTTTTCTGCTGCAGTACTTATGTTGCTGTTGTGACACTGAAGTGCTTGTCTGATGGTGATAGAAGTAACTTTTAAGTTTAAACTGCAGATGTCTATTATTAAAAGATACCTCCGTTATAAAGCTTTCAAATGTATTAAAATGTTCATATATTTTTGTATCACATGCCATTACATCCTGACACACACACACACACACACACACACACATACACATGCTAATAAGTAAGCTTGAAAAACAGGAAATGCTATGCAACTGTCTCTTGGTATAAATAAATCTGACTGCAATGCCTCGGGTGTGAGTATCACTCGATCACTCACCCGTGCACGTAGCTCTATAAAACTCCTTTTGACTGTCTTGTATTCCTTCATCGTATTTAAAAATGTCACACACCACTGACATTTAATTGGTCCTCCGAGCCGGAGATTTTGACTGATATTATTATATCATCTAACTGTCCACAGACGGAGTCATCGGATCCTGACGTTGTGATCGCCTGCACTGCAAACGCTCGCTTCCAGGAAGACGAGGAAAGCCCAGAGTCGTAAAATTCGTCTACTGGCCAGTGTTTTAGACAGGCTTCACGGCGCCAGGACTCGATTACACCGGGAAAGAACACAGCGCTACTTTGAAGGTGAATATAACACAGTCATGAACATCATGCGTTTAGAATAAATCGACTTTAGAACGACACTCACAACCGTAGAATCCTGTGTGGATAATAAGAGAATCCTGTGTGGATAATAAGAGAGGTCCTGTGTGGACCGAAGGTTAGAAAGTAACCTATAAGACGGGATTGCATGTCCTGTGTGGACCCGCCCCCGCTAAAAACTTGACTACGAAAAAGAGTGTCGATTAAAAGCAGGTTTTCGTTTAAACGCGCAATGTATGTGTGTGTAAAGAGTAAGTACATATTTGAATAGAGACTCCAGGTCTCTGTACTACTCTTCTGTTTTCCTGTGAGGTATTGAGTGGTGGGAAAGAGGAAAGGTTGCGCTTCATCGCATAAAATTGAGGCCGCCCTGAGTTTAGCTCAGGGTAGAAGGCTGCCTCAATAACCTCCTCCAACCCTAGTACCACCAAGCCCCATAGTGTGTGTTGGCAGTATTAATAAAATAAAAACAAATAACCATGGGAAACAAACCCACAAAACCTGAATTAACCGCTGATGAGCAGTGGATGGAGAAAATCCATCCAGGTGCCGGCCAAATAAGTGCAAATAAGTGGAGGAATCCAGATAAACTTAACTGTGTTGCCTGGAAGGGAATCAGTAACCCCACCCCAGTGCAACAACTCGGACAATGTCTGAAGGAGGAAATAGAAAAAAGCAAAGGCAAAAAGAAAGGTAGACGTATGTCAGAATACGTTAGTTTCTTTGTGCCATGGCAGGAAGAGAGTAAAAGACGTGAGGAAAAGAGAAAAGAAAAACAAAACAAGCAGGCTAAGAAAGTACCCACCGAGACCACAAACCCCCCACCTTATAAACCACAGCCCTCAGCCCCGAATCCTTTTGAAGCGGGACAGCCGAGCCCCCCAACCCCATGTCCCACCATCTCAAAAAACCCTTTCACCAGCCCTCAAGATCCATACGCATCAGTTAAGACACAGCTAAAGTTAATGACGCAACCGGACCCTTCTCCAGGGTTTCCACCCCCTTTATGGCCCCTGTCTCCGTTAGGCCAATTCCCATTGATCCAAGAACCAAACCCAAACTATGGACGCGCAACGGGACCAGCAGTAGACGGTGTAATCCCCAGGGACAATAGAGTAGTTACATACTCATTCCGCCCGTGGTCAGCAGAAGACCGAAAAAATGTTCTGAAAGATGTGCCCCCTTTAAATGAGGGACACCAGCAGTGGAGAGATGCAGTAGAGCTAATCCGCGCAGATTGGTGTCTTAATGGTAGAGAAATGCTACAGGTGCTGCAGGACCTTTTAGGTCTAAGATTAGCCAGGGTAAGGGGAAATTACATAGGGACAAGAGAAGATGGAACGCCGATAGAAGCGGGCCATGCTGATCTGACCGCCGCACTAAATGAGGTTTACGAAAGAATTAGGGTGACTTTAGCCCCCAGACCAGATTATGGAAAAATAGGAGAGACAAAACAAAAAGATAATGAGTCTGCTTCAGACTTTTTAGACAGGCTGAGACCAATCTTTAGACAAAATTCAGGACTGGAATACGATCCAGCCCCTAACTCCCCTTATGAACAGCAGCTAAAGAATGCATTTTTAAAGGGCCTCCTCCCAAAGGTCCGCGCTCACATAGACAAACACTGGGTCACCCAAAACACTGGGAATTTAGCCGATGCTTTGCAATACGCGGAACATGCAGTAAAAGTTCAAAAGAACAAAACAGCCCAAACTGGAGTTTTTGTAGTAAATACTGAAGGTGGAATTGTTGCATACGCAGGAAGAAATCCACAAAAAGGGAAAGGCAGGACAGAGACGACAGGGACAGTACTGAGGAAATGTGACTAGGCCCCCACCCAGACACCTCAAACGAACAGCAAGAGTGTGGGGCTGAAATTTTTAACATTCATCAGTTACTTTTGGGTTCTGAATACAAACCAGAGGTAACTATTTACATAAATGGCAAACCTTACACAATTGTTAACACAAAAGTTAGACTTCCTACATGCAAACAGCGACCGAAAGTGCAAACTACAATGCATTAAAAGAGATGCAAAATATTTGAACAACAGCAGGGAATGATAGAAGTAACTTTTAAGTTTAAACTGCAGATGTCTATTATTAAAAGATACCTCCGTTATAAAGCTTTCAAATGTATTAAAATGTTCATATATTTTTGTATCACATGCCATTACATCCTGACACACACACACACACACACACACATACACATGCTAATAAGTAAGCTTGAAAAACAGGAAATGCTATGCAACTGTCTCTTGGTATAAATAAATCTGACTGCAATGCCTCGGGTGTGAGTATCACTCGATCACTCACCCGTGCACGTAGCTCTATAAAACTCCTTTTGACTGTCTTGTATTCCTTCATCGTATTTAAAAATGTCACACACCACTGACAGATGGTCACATAGCTTCGATTTGGAAAGTGTCCACCCTCCACTGCTGTGTTCATCCTCTTCACACATGAAAAATGAAGCCAACACTTCAACAAGAACAGAGCAAGAAGTTGAACAGACACAACTTAGCAGACTAACAGTCCACAGGTGAGAAATTATTTTAAGGTAGTCAATATTTTAAATGTGATATATCACATTTACTACCAATAATATTCAATGATCATCGTTTAAGCCAAATAAATGTCAAGGGGTAATTTCTAAACCAAACTACACTGGACATTCAGGCAGCTCCATGTAACTAACTGATATATTAATGAGTCCAGACAAACACGGATGTAATTTGCAACTTGGTTCATTGGTGAAGGCACTAAATAACATAGTATTTCTACTTTAACTGATGTTTTCTGTACATTTTAAACCTAATTTTACCTTATTTGTGTTTTTATTGTTTTATTTGAGACAAAAGATCAGCAAAGACAATACAAAAGACGTAAATCACCAGAAATTATAAAACAGATGGGCATTTCTTTCAGTGATTCCAGAAAGAGGAATCTCTTATTTCACTTGGAGCAGACTTGGTTAATGTTACCATTCAGTGTTTTGTTGAATGAGTAAGTGAAACCCAGCATACACAGAACAATACAGCGAATGTGACAAAGAGGTGACAGGACTATTTATACACAGGAAACTGATTGAAGATGAGACACAGGAGGGGAAGGAGATGTAGGTTAAAAAACACTGAAGACAGCCAGACAACCAGGAAGTCACAACTAAAACAAGATGCCTGAAAAACTATCAGAATCAAGAAACAATCCAAAAGGCACTAACAAAACATAGAGACAAGAAACCTCAAGATAAACACAATACACTCAGGAGGCAATACTGACGGAAAACAAGATATCACTGAAGTGAGATGTGTCACAAGATTAGTAAACCCAAGGCAGGAACCTAAAGCTAAGACACAAAAATTGAAGCTCCAAACATTAAAGCAACAATAAAACTACACTGAAACCAATAATCAGTAATATTAACCAAGAGGCCAGACCTCAAAAACATGACCAGTCCCTTACCTAGAGTCCTTTCCTTTATTGTTTATTCCCTTATAAACAATAAAGGAAGGATTCTGGATCAGCACCATGATGCAAACGTGTGGCCATAGTATATATATAGTATTCTGGAGAAGGTATAAAGTGTCACTGTATGTGCATGTGTGTGCATGTGTTTTATGTGTACAGATTTTTTTGTTATATTCTTACAGCACCACAACAAGACCTTTCTTTTGCCCTTCTGGTTCTAGTTTATTAGGACGGATATTAGACCCCGAGTGATTTATGATTTATGACCTAGGAAATAATAAAGGAAGTAATAAAACATAGGGTAGCCATAGAAATATGATATTAATAAACAATATAATATTAATATAATTATGATATTTCATAACTTTTTAATTTTAAATTTTTTCAAAAAAATATGATCAAGCAAAAATATACATTTTTTATCATCAAAACCAATTTTCTCATTTCAAGCCAAAAAATAAGTTTTTACTTTTTTTATGGCCAAAAAATGCCATCTGTTCGACCCATGCTGTGTGTGAAAATGTGTTAAACCATAGTAAAAGTGCTTTTTTGAACTTGTGCTTTTGTAACAGTGAGGATGGCGACAGTTACAGGCTGCATGCCCCGAGGGAAAAGTTTATTACATTTTATTTGCATTTGTTTGAATCAAACTAGGAAATTCAGAGTCTGATTCACAAACTCTCGTGATCCCAAACAACCCCCAAGCATAAGCTCACCGCGGCTCCCACCTAACCCAGAGGATTTGCATCTTCTTTTTGTTTTCATATTTTCATTTGTATTTAATTGTGTTGTGGTTTGCAGTTTTTTGTGTTGTTTCACTTTAAATTTGTTTAAAAGGAAAAAGCTGAACATTTATATAGTTAAAAGTTGAACTGTGACTAGTTGGTTTTTGTATTATATGATTTATTTATTACATTTGATGTGGAGTGAATAAATAAAAGTATATTTACGGTGGCCCCTAGAGACAAAGCGCGTACAAACTTCAAAACACGTACGAACTCGGAAGCACGTACAAAACACAACAGAAGTGCTCCAGGATGCTATGCTAGGCGCAGTGTTGAGCTTTTGTTACCTAGTGGCTACACAAGCCAGCAAGTACCAACGACCGGATTTGGTGTGTGGTAGTAACATTTAAATGAACATTGATTTTTTAATTATTTGAATATATATGAGTGCTTGTGTATAAATACACAAACCATACACATAGGCTTTCAATTGTGTAATTTAAGTGATCTAGGTAGCTCTGTTTTGGAAGTTCAGTTAACTCTAGGAATGTGTTTTGGAGTTTGTACGTGTTTTGTCTCTAGGGGCCTCCACATATATTTATATATAAACATATATAAATATAACCACTTTTTTTACATTAGTAATTCTTTTTGTGCATAATTTTATATTATTGTTAATAATAAATTAATTAAAGCAACAAAACAACCTGAAGATCCGGTTCGGAGCCGAAAGAGTCGGCTCTTTTTAGTGAGGTGTGCCTAAAGAGCTGTTCTCTAAAAAGAGCATCCCATCACTACTAGCAAAATGCTGCCTACCTCTTTTCGAAACTTTGCGCCCGAGAGCAACTCGCCTACCTTCAGCGGCTACCAATCACATATCACGGGGGCGGGCCCGGTGGGTCCGACACAGCCAATCGGCAACAGGTCCGATTTTGATGAAGAAGGTGTCTATAAAAATTACACATGGTGCAAGAAAAACATCATCTTAAAAACCTATTTGTATGTTATAATCTGACATAGTTTTAAAAGCATACGAATAAAAGTTTAAAAAAAAAAGAAAAAAAAATCATGTTCTTTGACGATCACATTACATATATCACATTTTCAAAGCATAACGTAGGGAGCAAAGCGTTCACAAAACAGTTTTAGAGAACTTACACACGTTTACTTTTTCCACAGTGCTTGTATTCCACTTGCAAAACTATGTACTTTTCACCATAAGACACAATAACTCACAATGATCTAAGACCAGCCATGAAATGTCCGTCGCTTCTTCACAATCATTTGTCCCCGCTGCTGCCCTCAGATCCAAATGCAGTCTTCTGTACTGGTGGTTAAAATGGGTCTTTTGGTGGTTCATGAAAAATATCTCAAAAGCGATGTTGGTGAGGGGACCACAAACACTGGGTTGCAGAGCAGTTGGTAAGGACTTGTATATTTCTGGAGAGTTTGCAAAATCTCAAAAGCTGTCTTGGTCGTGCTCCTGATTGGATATGTGGAGCCCGGCTCTGATATCTCACTGATGAAAGTAGGCACGCCTCAGAGGCGGAGTTTGTCTTGGGCGCAATCTTTCGAACGAGACTCGCAGCATTTCAGGCAAAATCAGGCTGGAAACAACATGTGGTCACTCGGGGTCAAAATCCAAGCAGAGCTGGTGTTCCGCAGGGATCAGGTTAACACATCTGGCTTAAATCAGAGTCTAAATATAAAGAAAAACAAAAATAGTTTTAAACACGCAAACTAGTGAAATATCAAAGGAGCATAACATAACAATAACAAGATGATATGAGATACCTGATGAGGCCATGATAGGTGATGTAGACATGTAATGTATAAACTGTCACGGGAGTTAAACTAGAGTTTTTAGATATTTTTTAAAAAAGTGTATTGTACGTGTTACAAACCATTGTGATATTTTTTGAAATGAAAGGATTGACAGAATGGTCAAAAGGAAAATGCAAAAATGTAGTTAGACAGGAAGATTAACGCTTACCGATTGATATGCACAGAGGGAAAGCGACGCCAGTTTTTGATCTGGCTGGAGACTAGTGATGTGCGGATCGATACTGAAATATCAATTCCTCCGATACCAGTCATTTATGTTCTAGAATTGATTCTCACATTAAAATATGGATATTTTAGTAACTTGGGGTAAATTTGTAGTTTATCATTAACAGGAACACAGTGGAAATAACCTATTTCATTCGGATTGTCTACAATTGGAAGGAACTACTTCCTCTTCCGCCTTTCATAGTCATGTGCGAAATATGGCTGTATAAATGTGGCAGACCCTTGGCGTGCGCACTCACAACAATGGCTGAGCGTAATTGGAGTTATGTGCGGACGTATTTTACATCCACAAACAGCCGAGACGTGGTTTGCGATACATGTGGCAAGAAAGTGAGGTGCTGTGGCAACACCACAAATTTGTCAATTTGAGAACCGGCTCTTTCGGCTCGCCTGACTAAAAAGATGAGTCGGCTCGACTCTTTCGACTCCGAACCGGATCTTCAGGTTGTTTTGTTGCTTTAATTATTTTATTATTAACAATAATATAAAATTATGCACCAAAGGAATTACTAGTGTAAAAAAAAAAAAAAAAAGTGGTTTTATTTATATATGGCTTGAAATGAGAAAATTGCTTTTGATGATAAAAATTGTATATTTTTGCATGATCATATTTTTTGAAAAAATTGAAAATTAAAGAGTTATTAAATATCATAATTATATTAATATTATATTGTTTATTAATATCATATTTTGTATGGCCACCCTATGTATTATTACTTCCTTTATTACTTCCTAGGTCATAAATCACTGGGTTTGGGTCTAATATCCGTTCTTTTATTTCCCACTGTTGTTTTTTTTTAAATTGGTTGCCTTATGGTTCCAAGCATTGTCGCCATTCTTTGCATTTTATTATTATCTCATAACACTTCTTTAATCAGCCACCATCTCTCCTATGGCGATTCCATATTGGATTCTTGATGAACGTGGGTTGTTGTTATTCAGCCTGGTCCCCCTTTTAACTTTGAGCACCTGCCCCCTCAAACATCACTGCATAGCCGTGCCTTGAGGTAACTCTTGTAAAATGATGCAATATAAATAAAACTGAGTAAATTGAACAGTGGGGAGGAAGAACTCCCTTCTAAAAGCAAAAGACCTTAAGTGGAAACAGGCTCAGGGAGGGCCTACTATGTACCGTGACTATTGTGGTTGATCAGGTGAGAAAAGAGGAACATAGAGACTATGACCTGTAAACAGGGCTAAACACACGCTACCGGAGAGTGTATAATAAGGTGCATCAGCTTTGCAGTGATATTTTTTGCCTGCTATCCAAAGCATGAAATTAAACATTATAATGTAATGTAAATGACTACGGCAGACCCAGTGGCATTTTGATCACTTTCATTAATACTTTGAGGGTGGCTGTCCACAATACACACAGAGCTCTCCCGCTGCCAGCTCTACATAACAACCACAACAACAACATTCGCCAAAAACTCAGAACTTTTAAGCCGGCGAGGCGTGATTGCAGATGCCGCTCAGGTGGGTCAATCGCACCTGCAGCAGCACCGGAAAACCACGCCCCGCCACATGTAACTTATACTGAAACATCCTATTTACATCACTGAATGCTTTCTGCTTTGTAACTGATTTGTACATTACTGAAGGCTTTACAAACTAAGACATCTCTTATTACTGCCTAATTCAGATCCCTAGTTTGAAACTAGCAGTTATGAGAATTTAAGTGGGTGATGCAATTCACTGCTAGTACATTACTAAGCTTAAAGACCCCGGGATCTTCTGAGAACAAATTCTTTTCATTTGACTGAAGTTTTGCATTTAGCAGTTATGCAGCACCAGAGCACTCTCCCTCTCCATTACACAAAGTGATGGGCTGTACAAATAGTGCTGTTGACAGGGTCCCTCTCCCTCTTTGTGCGCGTTCAGCGCTCACTGTATGAGCTGCTCTCAGAGAAATACCAAAAAAAAGAATGAAAGTGCTCCTCCGAGAACCCGGCTGTCCTGCAAGTGTCACTAACACTGTGAAAGAGTCCCTCCAGGCTTTGTTGTCCATAGCATGCACTCTCCTCGCTGATTCTCATGTCACCGAAACTGCTCCCAGGCCATTCATTAAAATATGTACTTGATTGCCCCCTGCTGGTGGCCTACACACTATGCCCATCAAACTCTGTGGCAATCATCTGACCCAAGCGAACTATTTTCCTGCCCTCGATCTGATCTGTGTAAACAAACATCCCCTTGGTAATACTGTGAAGGTCTTGTTAGTCTTGTTGGATGGGAAGTAAAAGGGCTTGGAGTGAATCCCCACACATGAATAATTGAACAACCTTGAATATGTTGTCTTCCAGTTTGCGCAAAAAACAAAAAAACAACAAACTTTCAATCTGTATCCACCCACCGGCTCTCGACCTTTCTTCCAGTATGAGCAACTTTGAAGTGAGGTTTATTTTCCTCTGTGCCCTTGTGTTCATGCTCTCCTTCAGTGCCTAGGCCCCTCATTTGTGCCTGACTACCATCAGCCGCCTCCAATTCCTTTTTCTGCTATTTTGGCACATTAGGTTTAGAGGCGAGTTGCTGCAACATCACTGGTAAACAAACAGTCTGTCTGCTGCACTATCCCCAAGGCTGGGGGCTCATCATGATTATTCATGAGGACTAAAGCCTTAACCCAAATAGGCGCCTGACAAACACACTCATCGTGTCGCCTCTATCAAACTTTGGAAAAGAAGAAAGATTGAAGAGCGGCAAGAATGAGGGTCAACAAAATAGATGAGACCTATCAAAAAAATCAGTTAGGAGCCTGTGTGAATACATGAAAAATTAACCTTACAATATAAAGTCCCTTGAAGCAATTGCTGTTGTGAACTAAATCTGTTCTGCTTGTCCATCTCAGAGTCGTGGCTGTGCTGGACCCTATCCCAGCTGTGACTGAGCGAAAAGGTGGGGTACACCCTGGAAAGGTCACCATTGTGTTGCATTATAGAGTTATAATTCTCTATGTGAATGGAGACTGGGACATAAAACTCCATGCATAGACCTGTCAAATCTGAAAGTGCTTTAAATGGGTCAGTGACTTTGTAGCAAAATAAAATTTAGTAGTATGTCCACCAAAGTTCAAACTGCATGCATATGTGCTTGACAGTGCGTTCATGCTCACCTCGAGTTTCCTTTTACGGGGTGTTTAGAGTGCTTTTTAATGCACTTAAGTTTGTAAGCCAGCTTCAAGTTGTAGTTAGTTGCACCAAATTAAAAGTTGTTCATTATGAAAAAAGAGCTCACTTAATAATAATGTATTTTTAATAGATATAACTGTCGAAAAGAAATGTTTTCCTTCTGAAATGTAAATAAAAGTATGCTTTGGTTTTTCCAACAATGCTTAACAGCCTCAGGGTGTAATAACTCCCTGTTGTAAACTTCAGATTACTGAGATTGTGCCTCGGATAACATCTCAATAGCTTGAGGAGAAGCAGCCCTCTCTGGCTGACTGTACTCTGCACCAAGTGCTAAACTTAACTCAGCTTAAATTCAGATGTCTCAACAAAAGCTGCTAGAATGCGAGAACATCTTGGTGAAAAGCCTTGAACATGCTTTTACACATGAAAAAAGAAACTGGGTTAAAGCTTCTGTCTGATGGTTTTAGTCAGTGAGAGTAGCTGCTGCTAAGCTTTCAGCAGCACCAAGCTGCCTGAGTCAAAAATGTTTAAAGAGGTTCATTAATGACAGACATCAAAGTCTGACACTGAGCAGCCTCATCAAAGCAGAAACAAGAAGGATCTGTTCTCCACCTCATGAAACAAACCCCCTCCTAATGAGGAAGAGCCAACATGTCTGCTCCGCTTACTGCAAAATGGAGTCATTTCCCTCCTCACTTTTCCAGCCCTTTAAGGCAGTGACAGAGAAATGTGAACAGGTGGAGTCACAGGGCTGGGGGGGGGGCAGAGAAAATGGCAGGCTGATCAATTAGCTCCACCTTGTCAGATATGCTCTGAAAGAAGAGGAGGATGACAGAGGAAATGAAAAGGAACTTGAATTGTGTGTGTGACATAAAGAGACAGAAAAATGATGCAAGGTTTAATTTCATGTAGAATGAAGCTGATTCGCTGATGGGAAGCAGACAGAGTGACAACACATCTTCAAATACCAGGCTGTAAGTGGAAATGTCATTCACAGGAGCACGGTGGAAGATATAGGCAATTTGACTGTCACAACTCTCATAATGGAGCCACATTTCACCTATAACTGCTCACAAGTTTGTGTGTGCATGTGTTTGTCTGCTCAAATAAATGAAAAAGGAACGCTTTTTAATCAGAGTATAGCATCAGGTCGATTAAACTTCTGAGACCCGGTCAGTCACTTTCAGCTGACTGCAACAGGTGCAGTAAAGGGGCAACAATGAGCAGGGCCGTACAGAGAGGTTTAAAGGGGCGGGTGCTCAAAGTTAAAAAGGGGCACATTGAACCAGGCTGAATAACAACAACACATTCATCAAGAATCTAATATGGGCAACAAGGCAAAGCAAACATAGCCGATGTTTTACCTGATGGGTACAATGTTGCTGTTGAGGGGTTGCTGTGGATAGTGCTGGAGGGCAGGGCTGTGCTGATCTGAGACTGTAAACATTAAAAAGTCCACAGGAGAGATGGTAGCTGATTAAACAAGTGTCATGAGATAATAACAAAATGCAAAGATTGGTGACAGCGCTTGGAACCATAAGGCAACAAAAAACTGTGAGAAATAATTTAGGCTCTGCCTGTGAATCACTCTTTGCTTCTCTTCTACCTTCCATCCCATCATTTCATATATATCTCTCCACTTGCTATGTGAGAACAAGGCACAACTTGCTATTGCAATAAACTATAATTTAATTATCCACAGCTAACAACTCTTGCACTTAATCTAAATGATGACAGAAAAATGTTATAGCCCTGCCTTTAGTAGCCTCACACAGCTCCTACTGTTTCCTCCTCATGTCCTTACCAGGCATGTCTGGACAATGTTATATCATGAGTAATATTTTTTTTTAAAATCCATCTAAATAAAACACACACATGCACGCACACACAGTGACATTTTAGACCTCCTTCAGAATACTGAATATACTGTGGGCATCATGGTGCTGATCCAGAATCCTTACATTATTATTTATTACTAGAGCTACAATAATAAAGCAATGAGGAGGGGGAAGCAATAAATATGAAATAATGTATTTATGATGATTCCATTTCTTTCACTATCCACTCTGTGCAGGGGCAAAGCTTATTACTTTTTTAAACTGTAGTGATACAATCATTTTACTGCTGTAAAATCCAAATTTTGTCTTATTTAAAATATAAATCTGATATAATCTGCTTCTTAATGTATGTTCTTTAAAATACAGCGTGTGTTTTTTAATATATTATAATTATAATAATGCATAATTATGTGGACATGCATATTAGATCGTTTTTTAGTGAAATATAATCCCTCCAGAAGGGCAGGAAAAGCTCTGTAACTTACTTTAACCCTTGGATGCACAACCTACCAATACCTACACTCTTCCACGAGTGGGGTCAAAAATGACCCCAAATAGAATTAATGCATTTTGCTACAAACTCGGTTGTTATTCTTCAAAAGCTTTAAAACGAAGAGTTGTAACATTCTCATATTTGAGGTATTCCTCATAAAACATGTTTGTGACATGAGGCACTTTACATTTTTATTTATTTTTTCATTAATTTTAAGAAATTGCAGTTTTTCTATCGCTTGTATCACTTTTGTATGCTTGCTCTGCATATACTGCAGAAGCTGGGTCTTCCCTCTGAAAGGCACAAGTTGTTCATCCACTGTAACACAATCACTGAGGATGAATTTCTGCCTGCAGTTGACCAGCAACAGGCCCCATATGTAGCAGAAAGCTGCCATGTGGTTTGTTTTCAGTCAGTAGGCTCTGGTCCTCTTGTCATCAAAGTGCAAGAATCGGTCAATATCTTTAAATCTTTGAATTGACATAGTGGCCTTGTACAATGGGTTATGCAGAGGACTCCCAAAAAACACACCAACTTGTACATCCCAGTTCTTCTCACTTCCTGCAAAAATGGTCAATCAAATGAAGGCCAGGAGCTTTTGTTTGATTACATTTTTCCACTCTTTTCCCCTGTCTGTGGCTACTCTTTGTGCCTCCATGTTTGTGCATGTCAGCACCTCTTCTATTATATTATCAGACATGAACATCTTCCATGCACTTACTGGGGAGAAAGTACTAAACCCAGGTGCAAGCCCTGGCTGACTAATTCAGAATATTGTGGCCAGAGCAGTAAGAGGGGCTCATTCTGTTAGACTCAATATCCATTTCCTCTTCAGAGGACTCCTCTGTACCTGACTAGTCTTGTTCGGGGGGAGGGGGACGACAATAGTCTGGGTCCTCTATATCTGAGATGTCAAATTCTGAGTCAATGCCTCCGATGGGCTCTTCATCCCATCCGTCCTGGATCATTTGTAGGGCAAGGTCCACAGCTGGCCTCGTAGCAGCCATGTTACTTTAAATATTTAAAAAAAAAAAAAAAAAAACATCAGAAAGGTCAATGTTTGAAATGCACAGGAAACTATAAACAGGGCTGCACATAAATAGTCCGCAGGTGCGCATTTGCTGTCAAAATAAAAGACGCGCACCAGATAAGAAGTTGGAACGTTCGTTTGCGTACATTAGATGTTCTGGAGGAGGACAGACATTTGTTCAGAACTCCTAAAGATGTCGAAGAAGCAAGCTCCGTAAGCAATTACTTTGGTGTTCCTCCACCGCAAAAGAAGCGCGTAGTCTCTGAATTTCCGGGAATACTTTTATTTTGACAGCGAATGCACACCTGCGGACCACTTATGTGCAGCCCTGACTTTAAATCGTGTATGTTACTGTGTAAAAATTAATTCTTGATCCATCAGAAGTATAAGTGGGACAGTCAGAGTTGCTAAGAATGAAAGTTTCATAGAAAATCCATAGGAACTGCTTGGGGTCATTTTTGACCCCACTTGTGGAAGAGTGGGGTAGTGATACAAAAACTGCATTTTTTTAAAAATTAATGAAAAAATAAATAAAAATGCAAATGGCCTCATGTTACAAACATATTTTATGAGGAATACCAGGAATATGAATATATTACAACTTTGCATTTTAAAGATTTTGAAGAAAAATGACCCCACGGGTGCATCTAAGGGTTAAAACTAAATATGTTCCCTAAAACGGTGACAGAGCTACAGACCCATGACAGCCTTACACAGGTAGCCAGCAGCTATGACCAGCACTACTTGTGCAGTTAATAAAAGGACAGGTAATGTTTGTCGCGCTGTTGCACACACAGCATGCTCGTTTGTTTCAGTTCGTCAGTTGCCACAAGACAGCTTACCAACGTGTACGTAATAAGCCAATACTCCTGGGTGCTACACACTACAGTGTACGCTGTACACCTACTTACTGGTTTTGTGGCATCAGTCTGTGTCTCTGAGTTAACTTGTGTTTCTCCTACAGCTCCGGACCGCAACAAATGCGCGTGCTCTCTGTGAGCTCGTTCCCGGCTCGTAACCAGCGCGTTCTGCCATCAAGGGCGATCATTGGTTAAATGTGATCATGTGACTGATGCAAGCCAGATCCTTTTATTTAGCAAAACTGTGTTAAATATTATTGTTGAGGGGCACAGACAGGACTCCGCACGCACACACACATTAAAAAATAAATAAAGTTGCCTCAACAAAAGGGCACTTTGGGCACCCATCAGGAAAGGGGCGGGTGCTCAAGTTTGCAGGGTAGTGTATGCTTATATGAGAAAGTATAAAAATGAACCACATGTCAGGCTGGACCACTTTACTCAAAAAACTTTTATTTTTGCAGCAATTTATATTTGGCAGTATATAGTTTGACGTGGGACCTTCCTGCCTGCTGGAAACAGGAGAACAGAGCAACAGCAGAACAGAGCAAGCACACAAGAAAAAATATCACATAAATTAGCAGAGTTAGAAGACCTGGTGGCTAGCTAAAGCAACTTAAGCTTGACTTTATGGCCTTTTTCAAAAAAAAACATTGCATTGCCAACCATTTTTATGGATTTTACGGATGACCCCAAATTTATATGTCTATAAAAAGAAATGTTGTCTCCTCTAAGGCACTACTGGAGAGTCTGAATGATATCAAAGTGTGTATGCTGCATCTCTCTTGGACCTGGGCCCTCTGTTATGTTAAACCAACAGTGACTAAACTTGGTGTAAAACTGAATGGTTTTTATATATACTAGATTAACAAAAATTGTGCTATTAAAGCTAGTTACTTGAGGCTTTTATCCAAGATCAAATCCACCTCATCTTTTCAAAATTTTGAACGTCTCATTCATGCTTTTATCACAACACAGGCTAATGTGTTTGCCTTAGCAAAGCACGCCTTGCTTGCCTACAGTTAGTCTAAAATGCTCCGGCTCATCTTGTAATTGGAAACAGAAGCACATTTCCTCTGACCTTGCCTCCCCCCGCTGGCTCCCTGTTTGTTTTTAGGATTAATAATTTGGTTTTAAAACCTTTAATGGATCAGCACCACCATACATATCTGAGCTACGAATGATAGCTTTGCCCATGTTAGAGGGCCCCATCATTGTCAGTTTTTAAAGTGCGACATAAAAAGAATTTTTATTCCGAAGCTTTTAACTCAAATGTAAGTGGTGTGTTTTTACCGTCTAATTATTAGCGTCATTATTGTTGTTGTTGTTGTTGTTATTGTATGATGTTTTGGTGCCTTGTACAGCACTTTGCTAAACTTGGTTAAAAAAGTGCTTTATAAATAAAATTGATTTGGATTACCTGACTTAGTAATAAGCCCACTGATTTCCTTACATAAGAGGTTTATGTCTGGCTTATGGGACTACTTTTTTTTGTTATGTTTGGTAATGTTTCTGCACTACAATACTTTATTCAGTTCAGAAATAACACTCTTCACACTGACTTTAAACAGCTCACAATCACAATTTTATATTTGTTGAATTGTTGAAACATAATCCAGCATTAAAACTTGGTTCAACCTAAATAAGGGCTTTCAGCCCTCCAAACTGCCATCCTATATAGTAGTGATGGGATTTCCCGCTCTTTTTAGAGGCTCTTTCGGCTCTGAACCGGCTCTTCAGGTTGTTTTGTTGCTTTAATTTATTATTAACAATAACATAAAATTATGCACAAAAAGAATTACTAATGTAAAAAAAGTGGTTTTATTTATATATGTTTATATATAAATATATGTGGTGGCCCCTAGAGACAAAACACGTACAAACTCCAAAACACATTTCTAGCGTTAACTGAACTGCCAAAACAGAGCTACCTAGATCACTTAAATTACACAATTGAAAGCCTATGTGTATGGCTTGTGTATTTATACACAAACACTCATATATATTCAAATAATTTAAAAATCAATGTTCATTTACCTGTTACTACCACACACCAAATCCGGTCGTTGGTACTTCCTGGCTGGTGTAGCCACTAGGTAACAAAAGCTCAACACTGCGCCCAGCATCCTGGAGCACTTCTGTTGTGTTTTGTACGTGCTATGGAGTTTTTAAGTGTTTTGGAGTTTTTACATGTTTTGGAGTTTGTATGTGCTTTGTCTCTAGGGGCCATCGTAAATATACTTTTATTTATTCACTCCACAAAAAATTTAATAAATAAATCATATATTACAAAAACCAACTAGTCACAGTTCAGCTTTTAACTATTTAAATTTTCAGCTTTTTCCTTTTAAACAAATTTAAAGTGAAACAACACAAAACACTGCAAACCACAACACAATTAAATATAAATTAAAATATGAAAACAAAAAGAAGATGCATATTCTCTGTCATATGGGCCTGCATGAATAAACTTTCTGAATCCTTTATCATCCGCAACTGAAAATAGTTGTGGATGATTACTATACCTTTCTAATGTGAAGTTGTTGTCCCTGGCTCTCTTTTTCTGTCTCTCCCTCCTGCTCTGCTCCTGTGCTACTGCGTGTAACTACCGCCCCTCCCCCCTCTTCCCAGGCAAAGCACAAGGCTCCTGTGTGGAGTCAAGCGGAAAAAAGTGCGAGAGACGGTGAGAGAAAGAAAAAAAAACAAAAACCACAGCTCGCAATAAGCAAGAGCCATTTCCTTCACAACCGACAAATCAATACTATATAGGATTTACGTATAAACGACTTTAAGCTCTAAATCTGTTTTGATGGTTCTGGTTAATTTACTGAGCTGCATGCACTGTTGAGACAAAAAAAAAGAACCTCGGTGATCAGTGACTATAATCTGTCTTTTGATTTTCAAATTAAGAACAAAATCTGAAGTACATTTTACAATCTTAGGTCTCCCATATGCATCCTTTCTTATATATATATATTTTTTTTTATCAGGCTGGCTTGATCATTGTAATACTTTGCTCTTAGACCTCCACAAGAACTTTAAATTAACCATTTAAAAATTGCTCTTATTATTCTGCTAATGCTGTTCTTTTTGTTGAAAAACTCAGAATTTTGACTGTATAAACTATCCAAGACATTTTTATTAGTAGTAGACGCCTTAACGCCCACTCACATCCTGGGCCATCTGACCTCAGGAATTCGCATGATAAGGTGGGGCCAGGTTTCACAAAGAGCTCACCCGAAACTCTGGCTGATTGGGACCCACACCCAGTTTCACACCTTGGCTCAGGCGATTAGAGGATCATCAGGGGGTCCTTTTGTCCCTCTGTGGGGGGAAACTCCCACTAGGTTTATATCTGGGACTCTCCACCATTTGACCTTAGAACTGAAGAAGCTTCTCGGATGAGAGGTGAAACGTCTTCAAGCAAGTTAAAGAAGTCCAGACGCTTTTCTTTGCAAGCTCCTTTGACTACAATGACCTGGATGACCTTCACAGACAGACTGAATTAGTACTTTTTTGGTATTAGAGTCTCATTCAGGTCTGTCAGTAACTCTTTAGAAGGATCAGGCTTCCTAGCTGCCTTTCCTCACCAACATGCTCTGCCGTGTTGTACTATTTGATTCTGATACTACTACTACCACTACTACTAATTCAATCGCGTTTTATACACTACAAAATAAATAAAATATACGACTGTGTTTGCTACTTAAACGGTTACGGTTGAATAACCAAGCGATGAGTAACCTTCTGTTTGATAGGGGTTTAAAAAAAACTGTCCTTGCTCTCCTATGCATTTTTCACCTTTAACTTCAACTCAACCGAACTATATTATGTCGTCAAACGCTTTAATAAACACGATTGGCCATCTGCGAGAGTGGGTCTTTTTACTTGTCAGTGATTGGTGCGAATTCCACGCTGCTGACAGCAGGGTTGTACGTCCCGTCAGCGTGTTTTACAAGGAGGTTTGAACTGCACAGCTAATTATTCTGAAAATGGCGAGCTGGTGTGTACGAGCAGTTAGACAGAGCTACTCTTTTGTAGCTTCGCCTGCGCTAACAAGGTAAGGAGTATTTATTGGTGAGTTACGTCCCCTAACATGGGCGTTTTTACAGTAACGACAGGCTTTCATTGGTCAGGTGATGGCTAGCAGAGTTAGCTTTTGTAGGGTTAAATAGTCCCCACAGTTATCATTAACGTGAAAATCCAGATCAAAGAAACGCTTAAATACGTATGTTTGGTAATATAGTGGGTCAAACTGAAGCCCAATCACCGTATAGGTGTGTAATCCCTAGAAACTGGAGGATGATGACATAACCTGACGTATCCTGAAAGTAGTCCATGCTACAGTAAATATCCAGGGGTCTGTTACACACGCTGTTGTGGACGTGGGATTTTTAAAGTTGTATTTATTTGATCTCTTTAATGTACTACACCGTCTTCTGTGTTTCTATGTGGGACTTGACGCAATGCGTATGGACCAAACTAATTTCATATATGTAGATACCTTCCTTACACAAGCCCCTCTTGTGTAACTATAACTTCGTGTTACATTAAATAATGTAATGTCAAGATTAGCGTCAGGTCTCCAAACTTTCCTCGTGGCTAGAGAAAGATGCACATATCCCGCGAAATGGGCTGTTGCAATGAGTTTAACAAAATAAGGCTGACATATATGATATACTAGGCATTTATCATTGAGTGGCAGAAATTCTAAGTTGATCCTCTACCAGTTGAATTGATATTTAATGTCTTATGTATTTAGTACACCTATACAATGACTTTAAATGGCTTGCTGAAGAATATTAAAATTGTGTTCATATGGGGACACTGAATGTGTCATTTTCACACCCTTGTATGCTATGAGGAAACATTTGTATTAGCTCTTTTTCAGGTTTCTGTTATCAAAGTGCTTAGAGTAACACAAGTTATGGACTAAGAAATATTTTAGCACTGTACATCAAAGTGCTTTGGCCACGTCCAATAAAGTCTCTGTGGTGCATATATGGTGTAAATCTTGCTAAAATTTAAGTGTCCTTGCCACCCAGGGGGTCTCCACGATTGTTGTGCATGGCCACCCAGCAGAAGAATGGCCACGGGTCAGAGGAGGAGGCTGAGAAGCCAGAACCAAGCCCAACAGAGAAATCCCTAATGGAGGAGAAAACCCAGCTGGAGGATCAGCTCAAGGACATGACAGTAAGTCAATGTGGGCTGCAGATCAGCCTCCAGTTCAGTGGTTACCAAAGTTACACTGACCTGGTATAAACATTACCATGTCGATACCTTTTTCTGTACTTCAGCTTTTGTCAAGTTAGCTGTTCTTTGTGAAGTTACTGTTCTTCACAGAGCAGCACATACATTTATAATCTATCACTCAAAATAAAAGGCTTGGATTCTCCAGTGGGCATGTGATTAAAGTATTTGGCCCTTTTGAGTTCAAATGAGTTTTAGTCTTAGTGATAGAACATTATAGCCTTTATAAAGGGGCTTAACAAATGTAAGTGCAGTTTTTAATCAGCAGTTTGTTTCCACCTTTGTTTCCAGGAAAAGTACAAGAGGGCATTGGCAGACACAGAGAACCTCAGGACGAGAACTCAGAAGATGATAGAGGACGCTAAATTATATGGTAAGGGCTTGTTTCCATTTAGGCTTTGAGTTTGCACCTGTGGACGCTGGATCTGTTGGTGCAAGCCACTGCCTCGATGTCGTTTCAGCTGGTTCAATACCCTTTGGCTTTGGTTTTTGTAACCTCACACACTTTGTTGCTGCTGTTGCAGCCAGGTTGAAGACATGAGCACATGAACATAGCAATAGTTTGAGACTTTCTATGAGCGGAAAAAGGGATTTCTCTGCTTCTGGTTTTGACAACTTCTCTTCCTTCACCAATGCTGATGTGGAGGTTTTGTCTAAATGGAGATTCTTATCAGTCATCACTGCAGCACCTATTTACACCCTTGTCACTAGTATAAACCATCAATGTGCAATGCGGTGAGTAAACGGGTGCACATGATGCACTGTTAGGTTGTAAGGCTAAAATGATCTGCTGTTGCATGTTCCTACCACAAGATGTCAGAAGAGGTCAACTTTAGCCTTGTTAGAAAAAGGATTTTCTTATGTGGTTTAATCCAGTTGTTTTTGTATAGTGACATCATATCTTTTAGACTTTGGTATATGTTGCTAGGTTATACTCAAAATGACTCAAGAAAATGCTGAGTAGTTTAAAAATGATACAAGGTTAGAGTTGATTGTTGATAGAAAAATGCAATATAATTGAAGGTGTAACCTGAATAATTATCCAACATCTTACCCTCACTAGGGATCCAGAGCTTCTGCAAGGACCTGCTGGAAGTTGCAGACATTTTAGAGAAGGCCACAGAGAGCGTGCCCAAGGAGGAGGTGACAAGCCAGAACCCTCACCTGAAGAACCTGTACGACGGCCTGGTGATGACCGAGGTCCAGATCCAGAAGGTGTTCACCAAGCACGGCCTCATCAAGCTCAACCCAGATGGCCAGAAATTTGACCCCTATGAGCATGAGGCCCTATTCCACGCCCCTGTCGAGGGTAAAGAGCCTGGCACTGTTGCTGTAGTGACCAAAGTGGGCTACAAGCTTCATGGTCGTACCCTCAGACCAGCTTTGGTGGGTGTAGCCAAAGCTCTCTAGAACTGACACTGTAAGTCTGTAACAGAGCGGGATTAGTATTTCTTTCCTGACTGTTGGTTGACCTCAGGCTCAGCAGACTGCTCAAGGCACCCTACCATCATCTTCTCACGTCTGTCCACACTTCCCCTTCCTAAGGTGCCTCAAAGAGAAGGGGAGCCCAGCTGAACTTTGTATCTGGACAGTGTCCAACAGTTTTTAACAGATACACCATGTATCGCACAGGATTTTTTTTTTTTTTTTTTCTTCATTAGTCATGCAAGTTGTGATCTTTGTCTTTTGATCAAGGAAACAAGGACAGGTATTCATATACATAGTTCTCAGAACTATAAATGATAAGAAAAAGTATGAAGTGAGATCGTGAACCCCTGCTTGCAAGACTTTTTGGGCAGAGATGAGGTATAAAATATGTTCACAAAGTGGTTAATGTTGTTATCATTCCAGACTTCATTGTAAAATGCTCATATTAATAACCATATATTAGAATAATAATTAGTTTCATTTTGTGAGAAAGTGAAAGAACAGCACAACAGGAAATGATAGGAAGGTTGACATTTGCACTGAGCTGATAGCGGCTTTCTATCAGCCCTGTTAAAGTAATCCTGGTATTGTGGATGTGATCAGGTGGGGTAAGCCAACTTCAGCCAGTGTAACATCTCTCCCAGAGTTGTGGTGGACTGTGATGTGAGAGCTTTATCTGTCCAGTAGAAGAATTCTGTATATGGACCTTTTTGTCCAAATTGTCATTGCATCCAAATAAACTGGTCAATTTTGAAATCCTTATTGTGGTAGTGTTTGGCTTTTACACACATCTTTAATGGACTGCATTTTAATGAAAGGTGCAGGTAGCTCATGCAACCAGTTCAGAGTCCCTAATCAGTTTACATCTGTAATTAATTAATTATTATTATTTTCTCTCAAGGATATAATTAGCAGTTGTGTCCATTCTAATATCTAATGCATTTATAACTCCAGAACTGACCTTAGGTTTCTTTAATACCAGAGTAAGCTTGTAAAGCTGTCTGTACTTTTATTTGTTCCATAAACTAACTAAAAGATGTATATGCTTCCCAGATCTGAAAAGTAGGTCACTGTGGAAGTCCCTTAAAGCTTTGTTTCCCGTGGCCAGCAGGGGGAAGTTCTGGTTCCACAAAGCACTGTAAAGAAGTCATGCTTGTGACTTACTTTAGTTACAAAATTCAAGGTTTCAGCTGCTAATTTCTCATATGATTAAATATCACTTCATTTTTTTTAAATGTGCAAAATAAACATCATGTATGCAGACATAGCAAGATGTGCTTCATTGTGGGAATGACAGTCTTCCCCAGCTTCTGAGTCAGAGCCACCCTTTTTCTCATTGTGTGTACATTTTCAGATCACCAGAATGGCAATGCCCTAGGGCAGGGGTATCCAACTCCAGGCCTCAAAGGCTGCTGTCCTGCAGGTTTTACATCTCACCCTGGGTCAACACACCTGAATCAAATGATTAGTTCATTACCAGGCCTCTGGAGGACTTCAAGACATGTTGAGGAGGTCATTTAGTCATTTAAATCAGCTGTGTTGGATGAAGTACACATCTAAAATCTGCAGGACAGGATGATTACAGTAAAAAATAAAAAAAAATTTCCTTAAGAAACTTATTTTTCTTCCTTTTCAGTTTAATAATAATATTAATAATGGATTGCATTTATATAGCGCGTTTAGTTTTAATTCTTACATTTTTTTATTGCGTGGTTGACACGTTACTACAGTTGTCCATTCTATTCTTGCTTTCTCATATCAAGTCTTCTTTTCCAGTGAAAGGGATCATTGAAACTTCTGTCACCTCATTTATATTCTGCCCTGGTGTGGACGTTCGGTCAGCTATACAAGTAACAAACCCTCTCTTTGTGACTCAAACAATTCTGGCATTTTGTGCTAGTTTTTGAAAGATCACATTTACACTGAAACACGACCACTTAGAATGATAAAGTATTTGCACTTTTAATACATCTCCACAGATACTTTGTCATTTTCAACAACAAAGTAACAGAACAGCAAAACAACTCAACATAATGAGACGGGCAACAAGATTTAGGACAGCTCGACAGCATGCCACGACTAGAACCAAATCCTCTTCTTCTTTGCGATTCCAAAAACTTTTTTTTTTTAATTACAAAAAGCTATAAAAATTTCATGACATAAAATACTGTACATTTCACAGGTCAGCATAGTTCTCCCCTCCCCTAAAATTTATCTTATAAAGATATTTACATTTAGTAATGTAAAGTCAGCAAATCCCCCTTACAAAAAGTATTTTCCCCAATGAGAACAAAAATTCTTCAGTTTCCACATTTTCGATGGAGACTTTAATATCAAAACACACCATTTTGGAACAATCTAGAACAGTTAGTTGCACGTGCAAACCTGAAAAAAAGAAAAAGTGACAATTAAAGAAAAATGACCAGTTGGTTTCAGCATCACCTTCGAAAAACATTCTGGGCCAGAGGCTCTGAAAAATGCTTATTATATCATTTTGCAAAATCAACAGAACACTCATCTAACGTTCAACCAGCATCTTCTGGAAACCCACTACAGCCAATGAACACATTCAAATCCAGTAGGAACATGTTAGCTAAGGGTTACAACAATGTACAGGAGTGGACCCGAAAACAATATCCATGACCTAAAGAAATCTGCTTGAATGAAAATTTTTCAGTGTTTTCTGCATACTTTAAATAAGAGGGACTATTTCCTGCTGCAGATCGATACACATTTGGTACTCTAGCTGGTTACAGGCGGACAATGTACGTTGGACTGTTTGTACTCATCAGTGCAACAGACACACTATTTGTGTGATACACTGACTGATTGTCAGGGTCTTTTCATAAGACTTTGTTGACAATCAAAAAAATCAGCTGTAGCATTTAGCATAATGAAGCTCCTTTGGCCACGAATGTTGTTAACATGTAAGTGAAATTTAACACCCTGCACAAATGATCCTCAAGCTTAGACCGGAACCTTACAATCTTAGACGCTACATTGTAATAAACAAAACAACGCAACGCTCCACGTTTAAAGCGACACTACAAAAACAATGCCCTGCATGACTTTCCCCGCTCCATCCAGGAAGCTAAATTTTAGTCAGCTAAAATTTAGCTTCCTGGACAAAGAAAAGAAGAGAATGTGAATCTAGACATTTTCCAGCACAGGTAACACCCACACTACCTCTTGTCCTTCTAATTCTTTTGTTTTTAAACGTACTCCTGCTTCAGCTGTGAGACAACTAATTTTCAGCTTGGGTCGCCAAAAAAAGTAATACAAAAGAAAATAATGCCACACAGTGCCACTGTTATGCTTCTACTTTTAGCCAATGTAAAAAGTGAAGTGAAAGCATATTGATAGGCTGCACATCAGCCTTGTTGGGCAGCTGTAAATGTGGTCAGCTATAAGACTATTGAACCTTAAACCTTAAGTTGCAACGTTGTGATGATGTATTAGCTCTGTGTACTCACTCGGTAAACAGCAGTCTTGTACTTTTAAAGTCCTATCATCTGTAGTACAGCACGTGGACTGTAAAATATTTAAAGTTTTAAAGCTGAACCCACACTTTCCTCAGGACAAACTAAAAGGAATACAACAGTTATTGGTGGGTTGCTGACGCAGTCAATCAAATCGCTCCACTTACCTTTTCTACAACATAGAAGGTTGAATGAAAATATTCTTTTTAAATATAGAAAATACTTCACGCTGAGACTTTAGGGGCTTTAAAACAAATGTAAGCCATACATAATTTTAACTTAAATTTGTTTAAAAAAAATATTTAAACAGGATCTTTTTAAATTAGCTATCAAACAAAAATACATTCTGAGTTGGACTTTTTACAGGTTAAAAATAAGCCTGGCAGTGCCCTCTGGTGGACAGAGTGTGACTGGCGTTGACTATGATCTCTTCTTTGGCATTTCTTGTCATTTTTTTCAAACCTGCGGTGACACTGCTGATATTAGCCTTAGTGGATTTTTAAGGGTCATGTTTAGGAATAAGAAAAGATTCCAATATTGATATACTGGTCAATATTTGTTTAATATAAATATACACATATAAATTCTTTATGTTAGTTACATTACAAAAGGGACAATAACGGGTGTCGTTTTTTGTTTTGCTTCGCTTTAATTATCCAGCAATGTATTTCTCAAACTAGTTTCTACTCTGCTACATGTACTGGGAGTATTGTATGGAATGGATGTTGGAGCACACTCTCCTGCAAAAACTCTAAATTAAATTTCTGCATCGATATTTGGTAAAATAAATTTGGGGGAAGATATACAGCAATCAGCCACCTGCAGCAGGTCAAGCTCTAGCTAATCTAAGTAAGCAGTGATAGGCTAGCAATGACATCCATCGAAAGGTATGGGTAGGAATGAAGTCGAAGGGACCTGTGGAAACTTATCTTTTTGTATTCATTATTGTACTCGGCATTTGGTGCAAACTGCAAACTCTGATAGGCCGATAATGACTGTAAACTTCAGCGAGCCCGCTCTAACTAATATTAGGCTATCTAATTAAGTTTGCGCTAAAACCAGCCAGGTTATGGGCAAACCCTGGTTTTTGGAGCTTTTTTCTTTGTGTTTTTTCCCCAATCACCTTATTTTGCAGCCACCAATGGGATAAGAGTTTATCATCAAATCCAATTTTGTTATTTACTTTTCTTTTCAGCATGAAGGTTGTTTGTCCTGTCGCCAGTTGCATTCATTACATTATTTCTACCTTCAGTGTACCTGCTGTAACAACACCAAAAACAGCTCTGTAATACCTGCAAGTGTTAACACTGCAGTTATTATTTTGTCAAAATATTTAGAATAGAAAGTACTGTAACCCACACAGCTGTATTAATCCCCTGTTCCTTTCCAAATGCAAAAATATAGGCAGTTTTGTTCCTTGCCCTTATATGAAAATATTTTTTTCTCCAGTTGGGCATCTTATTTCTTTTCAATGTACATATTTACAAGGTCACTCCTGAAAAAAAAAATGGTGAAAACCAGTAGTTTTTCCTGCCTCCAGCGCTTATAGCTTATCTGTTTATAATTTCCTGAGCAACGATGGACTGCTAAGAGGTGTCTCGGGATATCCAGCCACTTTCTGTGAGGAAGGTGAGAATGCGCTTCTTAAGAACCTTATCCAGGTAGCTGGGCATTCGGCTCTTGGCGGGAATGCCCTGCCTTTTCTGCAGGTGATCTTTGATGATGATGGTTTTGACAGTCAGGTAGCGTGCCGGGCTGAGGTTGAGAGAGTTGCACAGCACCTTCTCCCTGTCTGACAGCAGCTCGAAGCCTGTCAGATTCTCAATGGCAGCGAACTCACCATCTTTGCCCTCTTCTTTGATCCCACCTCCAACCCCTAGTCCTCCAGCAACGCCTCCTCCTCCTCCAGCTCCACCCCCGAGCCCCATCCCAGAACCAAGCCCTCCTCCTCCCGAGCTGCCCCGCTTTGAGGTGACCACACTTTTGTTCTCCTTGCGTTTCTCCCGTTTGTGGCGTGCTGCTTCGTATTCCGCAGACTCCTCCAGGCGTGTGATGCCGTTTCGGCGGTAGCGCTGGAGCTCGCGCACCTTGGCCCTCAGCACTCGCTCTTTATGCATGTTCTCAAAGAACTCTTCAAACTCCCGATGGGCCATGAACTGGCAAAGCGCTCGCAGCCTCACCCGCTGCTCCTTCTCTTCCTTGGTGATTTTTCTTTTAGGTGTACTTGGGAGAGGACCTGCTCCCGATGCCGTCATGGATCCTGATCCGACTGCACCACCACCAGCCCCTGTCCCACTCACGCCAGCTGCACTTCCTACGACTCCCAACATCCCTGTTTTGTCCTTCTCCTTGTCCTTCTTATCTCGGCCCAAAAATGAAGGCACCAGGTTGTAGTCACGAGCGATGTTCTTACGCCGCTGGCGTTCTCTGAGCTTACGCACATACATGTCCACATGGGCGCGCTTCATTTCAATTTCCACGTCCTCATCATCGTAGTTGACACACAGTCCACTGATGAGCTTCTCCGCGTCCTGGTCATACTCAATCTCATAGTCGTCACGTAGTGGCATGTAGCCCAGCTGCTGTTGCTCCACCAAGCTGATATCCAGCGGAGGGAGCGGAGTGGTCAGGCTGGGCGACAGGGGCCCTCCGCTCGGGCAGGTGTGGTCGGTCACCCGGTTTGGAATACTGTCAGGGATACAGGCCTTCCCCAGGTTTCCATGGATGTACATGGTGACATAATGTTCCATAACTTCCTGAGGAGTCCGGGATGCTCCAACATGATCGGCCATGTCCTCCTGAAAGGTCACAAAAAGGAAGTTGTTACTAAGAGGACACCTACACCATTATATTTTTTCTATGTTATACTAGAAGATGAAAAAGTGATGCTCAAACAATCTGCTTAGCTGTTCAAGAGAAAATGGTTTAGAATTCTCATCATTGATATTTAAATATTCATATTTTCTGCTTTTCAATTTTGGGTTATTTCACCATGAAATATTTGAAAATGTACATTTTCTGATGCATTATAGGGGTGCATAATTTTATCTAAAAACTTCCAAGTAAGTCAAACTTAATATAATTTATTTTACACAGACAAATATTCTAATATGCTACACATAAGCCATATGCACTTTGTAATTGACTGTAAATGGGGCTTTGGAGGTGAAGTGTAACTGGTCCACATATACTTAAGAGGAGTCTGTACATTAACAGATGTCTGTGCATTTTTTCTGATTTTACACTTGAGTAAATTAAACATCACTTGGTGGTGGTTGGTTTGTACAACAAGATAACTGCATATCTGTAACATGTCCAGCAAACCTTTCGTGACACTATTCCACTCTTAAATGTTAGCCTTGGTTTTTGGCCCTTTGACCCCTGGGATAGGCTTCAACCCTCTCCTGACCTTGAGATGGATAAGTTGATAACAAAATAGATTGATACGCTTTTGCATTATGAAAAATGAGATTTAATTACAGTTACATTACTTTGCTTTTTAGTTTACACAGAACTATTCTTTATTTTCCCTTTCCTTGTCTTCTGACTTTGTTTCAGGGGGCGCTAAAGCAGATCTTCCGCCTCCATCTCCCCCTCTCCCTATAGTCACACCAACCCTCTGCATACCCTCCATCACTACATCCACAAGCATCTCTGTGGTCTTTCTTGTGCTGTTTTCTTTTTTTTTGTGCTAATAGAGTAGGCACTAAAAAGCACTGTGACTCAAGGATTCGTGGGATATTATGGAAAAAATGTAACATTTGTGTATATTCCATTAGTCCGATATCAAAATAGTTGGTCTTTGGTACACATTTAATTCAGAGGTTGATACACTTTACATGTTTCTTTAATATGCTGCATTGTAACACAAGTTTCAGGTTAGGTTTCAGTTAATAAGGAGTTAATTACTACTTACTACATAACAATATAGTTTTTCCTTACTTATTTGCTTCCTGTTTTGCCCCTTGTTGTTTTGTGACTCGGAGCAATACAATTATTGAGTGATAATTACGATTATTTTTCCTTTTTATGCGACGTGTTGTTGACATTCCACGTTTCTTAAAGTAAATTGTAACACTATTCTCAAATCTATTTTATTCAGGCTTTTCTTCTGTTTTTAACGTCTCGAAAATTATGTAAAACGATAACAACGAAAATAAGAAGAAAAAAAATCTTTTTTTATCTTAAAGGTCATTAGCGTTATTCTTATATTACCGCTACAAGCCCACTGCTCTTGTTTTTTCTTTTCTTTTCTAAGCACTAGACACAACGCAACTCCTATGAATTTGTATAGAAAGCTCTAAAGGTCAGAAAAATAACTTAAAAAGTGATGTACCCAGTTTCCAAATCCATACTGCTCGATAGCATCGAGTAGCGACTGCTCTTCCCTGCTGGTCCACCCTCCTTCTGCCTCTGTACCCCAGAGAGAGAACCGACCGCCGTCGACCTGCTGGTAGCCGTGCCATCTCCGGTGATTACCGATTTCGGCGCCCGCTGAGAAGCACTCTGGGCACAGCTCGATATCAGGGCACTCGGTGCAGCGAAGCCGCAGGTTTGTAACATCTGCAAGGCAGTTAACGCAGTACTTCTTCCCCAAGTCGGCCATCTTGCCTGGCGTCTGCTTCTTGTTGTTGGAGGCAAACCTTCGCGCCTGCGTACAGCGAGCCTCGCAGCGCGAGCTACTCACATCCTGCTTATAAATATTAATGAGAATGGGTCAGGGCTCCTGTGATTGGCTCTTCTGCTTAGTTTCCAGGACAACCGAAACAAAACGAACAGTTTCATTGACCACAGAACTGCACGAGCCTTACCTCTGTATACAAAGTAAATATTATTAAAAATGGACAAAGAGGCGGGAGAGGGAGAAAATAAGGTAAGAATTCACAGTGACAGAGACACAGAGGAGAATTTTATTTCTGTTAGTGGGGATAAAAATGAAGCTGTCTCAGCTGAAATGCCCACATCAGACCCTGAAGAAAAGCACTGTGACAGCAGGAAAGTCACAGAAGAGTTCTCTGCTGAAGAGGCCGCCGCTTTTGAACCAGAAGCCAAAAGTGAAGATGAGCTCTGCACTGAGTTTGATGTGATGACTAAAGTCAAAGAACAGCCACTGTGCCACGAAGAAAGTGTGGTTTCTGAGATGAACAGCACTTACCACGATGACGCTCTGAAGCTACATCCTGAGACTCAGGACACGGAGATCTCCAGCCCTCCACACCACGAAGATGAAGAGGCTGAAAAAGAGGGAGCCACATCTGCATGTGCACAAAAACTAAACATAAAGTACAAAGAATATAGACAGCTCCTCCAGGAGGTGTGCAACGAGCGAGATAAGGCCAGGCATAACAGCAGCCAGCTGCAGATGAAACTGGCACAATACTTCAAGAAGGCTGGGGACAGTGTCCAGCTGGAGGGTGAGAAGCCTGTGTCAGAGCACCTGCAGGAGTACGAGAGGTACATCAACACCCTGACTGACCTGAAGCAGCAGCTCCGTGCTGAATCAGAGGCAGCCCAGCGTCAGGCAGAGGACCTGAGGCTACAGTCCCAGGAGCAGCTGGGCAAGGTTGGTGTTGTTTTAAGGGATTGTGTTTTTTACATTAAAGCACAGTTTTACATCCCATATTCACATCTGCAGTATCACAATAACAATTAAACTTCCAGTCTATTAAAGCTTCAGTCTCTCTCGGTATCTGGTAGGTCATAGATGATGTGATTTATTGTTGTTTGGTTTAACTCCAGAGTTCATAAAAACTGAAAGAAATCAGATGGGTCTGATTTCATTAAAAATTCTGTCTCTGTTTTTTTATGCTTTCAGACAGAATCCTTTTCGACTACTATTCAACAGGTCAAGTGTCGTTTACTAATCAGTAGTTGTTTCACACTTCATTGTTCCCCACTCAATCTTTATCTGCATCCCACTTCTGTTACCAGTGTTGGGCCTGGAGGGGGCAAATACTGGCTATAATTTAGTGGAAATTTACTGAAAGCCCCAATCAGAACCTTTAGATACATCTGCATCTAAAGGACAAAGGTCACTCTTTCAAGGATGCTACTGTTTACATTTTGGTTCTAAAGAGGAGTGAAAGAAATCATCTGTGTCCAACTGTTATTAACAACCCTCTTTGAACAGAGGAGGTGGCTTACGACTCCAACTGTTTGCCATCTATAATCCATTTTTGAGATACCTTCCCAAGCACCACATGATAGTTTGAGGTAATATCTCCCAATGGTTTCATCCAAACCTCTGCAGATATCACACACACCCGTTTTCACACCTTAGCTCATGTGGTGAGCCACATAATCAAGGGCTTAAATACTTCTGACTCTCCATCTTTGATCTTAGAACTCAAGAAGCTTATCGAATGAGAGCTGAATCATCTTCAACAAACTTAAAGAAGTCCAGTCGCTTTTTTAGTCGCAAGCACTTGACAGTTGGAAAGAAACACACTCTGCCCTAAAGCGGGTTTTATAACTTCTGCCTTCATGACTCTACTGGTGTTGCTGTGGCATAACTTTTGTCATCGGACAGGACGCACAGGTAACCTTGACTCCGAATCTTAACCCTTAAACAAGCCAGAAGGATTGTAAAAAACTGAAACCTTTAACCTTTCATCAATCAGGTGGTCTAAAAATTGCTAAGACTTTAATCACTCACTCCTGTTGCTTGTAAGTTGGATTTTCCAGAAAGCTGGATTCTGTCTGTTCTGCAAAGACACATTTTCAACAGGCACATTTAGGTCCACTTTTAAAAATAACAACAATGTGATATAAAGTGTTTATGTGACTAAATACATTGTAGCTTTAAAAGAAAAAGAAAAAAACTTTAGTTAACTGAAGAAAGCCACAGTTTCTGTCAGGAACTGGAGTTTCATTTTACACTTTAAATGTAAATCCTAAAAAAATTAAAAAACAAAAAACGCTGATGCTGATTGCCATGGAGGCATTATTTTACATGTCTTTGAACCTGCTTTAGGCTCCATCACTGACTTGATGACTTGTTTAACAGCTTCACACTTCTTTGTTTGGACACCAAACCCACAACACCTTTTAGGAAGAAACTTGTTATGTAAATTATGATTCACAGTCTACACCATAAGGCCTCTTCTTACAGGCCAAACAGAACAATAGCTGCACTTATTACAGTCCCGAGAGATCAAAGTCATTTATTTTCCATGAGATTAGATTTGCTACAACTTTACTGCCATTGTTGAGAGTAGATGTGCAGAGAAAGCTGCTTCTTTCTGAAATCTTCAGTCATTCCTCAGCCTGTATTTAAAAAGGAGCCTAAATTACAACAACAGAGGATTAATTAAACCGATGATCTTTTGTCACCTGAAATTGATGTACTTAAGGTACAAGAAAGAAGAGCCAAAAACATTTTCAGTTGCTCACAAATATGAGCACAGTTCTGCCCCCGTTCTTGCTGTTCACAGTAACACCCACTGAAATGTATCTGCAAGATAGGCGGACAAATGAGGAAAAGAGAGCAGCTTTGATTCTGTCTTCACAGGGGCACACTTATCTTTTCTTGAGACTGTTTTTAATGTAGCCTATACAGGCTCCTGTTCATTAGTGTTGTCCTTAATTTTAAATATGAATTCAATGTTAAAAGCACAAACAAAAGTAAGTAGATTTTAAAATCACAGTTTTGATATGGCAAAATTTTCCAGTTTCCAGTCATTGTGGATCAAAATGATTGAAAGACTTACAACCCTAATTAAGTTGATAACACTTACAATTGTGTTATTTTTGTAATTGTGTGTGTTGGAGAATTCTGTCCACAACAAAAATACGACTTTAATGGAATGAGTACAGTGCTCTGTAAGGGCAAAAGGTGATATATTTCAGTTCAGCAGTCCGATTAGCTGCATTTGAACCTGAAATCCATCTATTTGTTTGTTTGTGTTTGTTGGCTTCAATTTCACTTCAAACATGGGTGAACTAGACACACAGACGTTAGCACAGTACATGCATGAAACAGTAAATCATTTTTTATGTATTCATTTTCTTATCATTATTTTTGCATGTTTAGAAAAAGGGAAAAGCTTTTATATGATACCTCAGTCTCTGCAGGGAAAATGGGCACAAGTGAGCCACACATGCACACTTGCAGGGAAGCTGGATGGATGTGCAGTGCATACTGAACTGTGCAGACACAGTGGAAGCTGTGGAAGATGCACAAAGACCGCTTGTTAAATATAATTTGAAACTAAGTAGAAATCTGCTGTCATTTTAATAAAAAATACACTGAAAATACAGTGACTGTACATATAGCCCTGTTATTAAAATTATTTAGCAAACTGTTAATGCACTCAAAAACTGTCTCATCTTCATCCTCAGGTGGAAGATGAATGGCGAGCACTGATGGCACTGAAACAGGATACAGCTGTGAAGATGCTAAGCAGACGCCTGGGTAAAGAAGCAGCTCGGGCCAAAGTGGAGGCGTCTCTGCGAGCTGAACAGCTTCGGCAGGATGAGCTGATCAAACTGCGGCTGAAGCACATCAAGTTGAATATGAAGATTTGCAAGCTGGAGGCAGAGCTCCGCCGTGGGGAGGAACATGACAGGGACCCCATACAGATCCAGTTTGAGCAGCTGCAGGCTGAGAAGCTAGAGCAGAAAAAACAAGCCGAAAAGCAGCACGAGGGATCAGTAAAGCTGCAGAAGAAGATCAGCAGTAGCTTGGAGGTATGCTGACAAATCCATGGATACAGATTGCTTCTCATTTCTTTCATTATGAGCAATAGCAGTGATATTTGTTGTCCCTCTTGTATCAGTGCCTGTCACATATAAAGGAGAAGCTGCGCTGGTGCCAGATGGAGGTCAAGGCGAAGAGAGAGCAACTGACTGAGGTGGAGGCCGTGGTGGCTGGGAAGAGGGACCACCTAACCAGGGTCAAGCAAGAAAACAGTCGCCTGCACAGACAAAACCTGAGGTTGAAGGAGCAGCGTGGGCTGCTGGGCAACAGGGTCCTGCTGCAGGACTTTGAGGATACTGTGAATGCCTCTGACCAACTGGAGGAACAACTAGAACATCTGAAGTGCCGGGAAGCCGAGATCCTCTTCAGCTGTGGCGGGTGGAAGAGTCAATAATGACTAAAACTTTATCTCAGGTTTCAAAAAGCTGTGGAAAAAATGAGAAAATAACACATTTAGCTGACAAGGAGCTACCAGGAATGAGAACGAGCACTAGCCCTTACAGTTTGATTCAGTGTAGTGTCTCACTGTAAACTAAGCCTGCGTGCAGTAAAACTTGGAAAACCATAATCTGCATAAGAAGTCATGGTCGGGATTCCATGCATCCTCTCAAAAAAGATTATCATCTTAGATAAGGTGACTCAGACATGTTGAATGCAATCTTAAAAACATTGATAGAAATAAAAATACATTTTTGTGGACTTTTTGTTATTTTTATATGAAAATTTACTTGCTTTAAAAAGAAAAAAATTAATTTAATTGAATTTTACAAAGAAAACATAATAGCGGTTAATACTTTCACCTCACAAATAGAAGGTTGTATATTTATAGCTCCCGGCTGGCTTCAGCTTCTGTGTGGGAATAATTAGGTGATCCTGAATTGCCTGTAGGTGAAGATGTGAGAGCGACTGGTTCTCTGTCTCAGTGTCTACTTTGCCACAGCTGGAACAGTCTCTGCCGAATCAAAGTTTCATACTTTTTACATGTCACCTTGATGTCTTTGTTAGACTTTCTAGCCAGAAGGTTTGTGTTCAAATTTTTTTTATATGTTTTTCCTTGGAATAAAATTAAATAACCAAAACATTCATGATCGATTAAAAAAAAATACAACATAGACAACAAAAATGAGTCAGTCTCACAGCCTCTATGTGTATACATAAGATAAGATAAGATAACCTTTATTAGTCCCACGCGTGGGAAATTTGTTTTATTACAGCAGCGGACAGTGCAAAATTACATGGAAAAATTAAAAGTAAAAACACTGGAATAACAATACATTTATTTATGGATTATAAAGACAAGAAGACTTTGTCAGCAATTGTATGAAATCCAATATTTAGAAACCCAGAAGCTCAGAAGATTCTGGAGTTTTGATGAATCAGTCTCTAACACTGCAAGTTTACACTTAATGTAAAAGACCTGGTGTCACAGCGAGAGTTACATGATGCTGATGGGACACTGAGGTGACTCTTTTAATCTTCCGGCACTGAACATTCTTTGGGTCAGTCTTTTTTTTTAAAGATAGAATCATCCCAGTACGTGCACATCTCTATAGGGTAAACCTTAAAACTGTAACTTAACACAAAATACATTTCAATGAGGACCACATTTATTTCATTTGTTTGGAAGCTCCTTGTCCTTCCATATACATGTAAAAACCATGAGCTCTCCACCCTTTCTGCATACACTGAGAGCCTGAAGCATGGAAAACAGCACCAAGAGCCAGTGCAGAACAGAGTAGGCTTCACAGATAAGACAATGATTAAATCAGGAACAGCAGAAACTGTGTATAAAGCAGCGGTCCCCAACCTTTTTTGCGCCACGAACCGGTTTATGCCCGACATTATTTTCACGGACCGGCCTTTAAGGTGTCGCGGATAAATACAACAAAATAAAACTAGTACCGGTACCGAAAAACAGAAGATTTATTCATAACACACGTGAAAAGACCCAGGAAAACCAAGTTAAAGATAAAAACGATAACAAAATAACGCTGAAAACCGATAAAAACCCTGAAAACCATACATTTCACACCTGAGCCTCAACTCTCGCGGCCCGGTACCAAACGACTCATGGACCGGTACCGGTCCGAGGCCCGGGGGTTGGTATAAAGGACATAGTTAGATGTGGATTGCTAAGCGGCATGCAGGTGCACAGCAACTGTGGGCAGGCTAAAGCAGCTTAAATAACGCACCCTATTGACAACTGCATGGATAGAAGGATATCAGTTGATACATTATTTTTTGTGTGGCTGGCAGTTTATAACAACCAAGAGTTGGTTCAAGAGTTGACAGTTCATCTTGTAATTGGAAGGTTGCCGGTTCAAGCCCCGGCTCCGATAGTCTCAGTCATTGTGTCTTTGGGCAAGACACTCCACCCGTTGCCTACTGGTGGTGGTCAGAGGGCCCGGTGGCGCCAGTGTCCGGCAGCCTTGCCTCTGTCAGTTTACCCCAGGGCAGCTGTTGCTACAATGTAGCTAGCCATCACCAGTGTGTGAATGTGTGTGTGAACTGGTGGATGACTGAATGTAGTGTAAAGCGCTTTGGGGTCCTTAGGGACTAAGTAATGCGCTATACAAATACAGGCCATTTACCATTTATAACCAAAGCCTTTTATTTTAGAAAAAGTATATAATCAGGGCTCTAGAGTGCGACCAATTTGGTCGCAAATTTTTCAAATGTGCGACTAAAAAGAAACTAAGTAAGTCTCCATGTGGTCAACAACAGGCACACATTATGACCCTATCGTAGTCTAAACCAATCAGAGATAGTCAGGGGCGGGACTTTAGAGGAAACACAAATTTAGAGGATCATCATTTAGCCTGGAGAAATAGTTTGCTGCTTTATAAGAAAGCCCTCCCCAAAGCCAGAACATCTTACTATTCGTCACTGATTGAAGAAAATAAGAACAACCCCAGGTTTCTCTTCAGCACTGTAGCCAGGCTGACAAAAAGTCAGAGCTCTTTTGAGCCAACCATCCCTTTAACGTTAACTAGTAATGACTTCATGAACTTCTTCACAAATAAAATTTTTATCATTAGAGAAAAAATTACCAATAATCATCCCACAGATGTAATATTATCTACAGCTACTCTTAGTACCATTGATGTTAAGTTAGACTCTTTTTCTCCAATTGATCTTTCTGAGTTAACTTCAATAATTACTTCCTCCAAGCCATCAACGTGTCTTTTAGACCCCATTCCTACAAAACTGCTCAAAGAAGTCCTGCCATTAATTAATTCTTCAATCTTAAATATGATCAACCTATCTCTAATAATCGGCTATGTACCACAGGCCTTCAAGCTGGCTGTAGTTACACCTTTACTCAAAAAGACCCAGCAAAAAACAAGCAGCAAAAATCCTTGAAAGAGTAGATGTCAAACAGCTAACAGATCAGCTGCAGAGGAATGGCTTCTTTGAAGAGTTTCAGTCAGGTTTCAGAGCTCATCACAGCACAGAAACAGCTTTAGTGAAGGTTACAAATGATCTTCTTATGGCCTCTGACAGTGGACTCATCTCTGTGCTTGTCCTGCTAGACCTCAGTGCAGCATTCGCTACTGTTGACCATAATATCCTATTAGAACGATTAGAGCATGCTGTAGGTATTACAGGTGGTTTGTACTGCAGTGGTTTGTATCATATCTATCTAACAGACTCCAATTTGTACATGTAAATGGAGAGTCCTCTTCACACACTGAGGTTAATTATGGAGTTCCACAGGGTTCAGTGCTTGGACCAATTCTGTTTACACTATACATGCTTCCCTTAGGCAGCATCATTAGAAGACATAGCATACATTTTCACTGCTATGCAGATGACACCCAGCTCTATCTGTCCATGAAGCCAGATAACACACACCAATTAGTTAAACTGCAGGAATGTCTTAAAGACATAAAATCCTGGATGGCTGATAACTAGTTCATGCATTCATTACTTCCAGGCTGGACTACTGTAATTCATTATTATCAGGATGTCCTAAAAACTCGCTGAAAAGCCTTCAGCTAATCCAAAATGCTGCAGCAAGAGTCCTGACAGGGACTAGAAAGAGAGAGCATATTTCTCCTGTTTTGGCTTCCCTTCATTGGCTTCCTGTTAAATCCCGAATTGAATTCAAAATCCTGCTCCTCACATACAAGGTCTTAAATAATCAGGCCCCATCTTATCTTAATGACCTTGTAGTACCATATCACCCTATTAGAGCACTTCGCTCTCTCTCTGCAGACTTACTTGTTGTTCCTAGAGTATTTAAAAGTAGAATGGGAGGGAGAGCCTTCAGTTTTCAGGCCCCTCTTCTGTGGAACCAGCTTCCAGTTTGGATTCGGGAGACAGACACTATCTCTATTTTTAAGATTAGGCTTCAAACTTTCCTTTTTGCTAAAGCATATAGTTAGGGCTGGACCAGGTGACCCTGAATCCTCCTTTAGTTATGCTGCAATAGACGTAGGCTGCCGGAGATTCCCATGATGCATTGAGTTTTTCCTTTCCAGTCACCTTTCTCACTCACTATGTGTTAATAGACCTCTCTGCATTGAATCACATCTGTTATTAGCCTCTGTCTCTCTTCCACAGCATGTCTTTGTCCTGTTTTTCTTCTCTCGCCCCAACCGGTCGCAGCAGATGGCCCCGCCCCTCCCTGAGCCTGATTCTGCCGGAGGTTTCTTCCTGTTAAAAGGGAGTTTTTCCTTCCCACTGTCGCCAAAGTGCTTGCTCATAGGGGGTCATATGATTGTTGGGTTTTTCTCTGTATCTATGAAGCGCCTTGAGGCGACTTATGTTGTGATTTGGCGCTATATAAATAAAATTGAATTGAATTGAATGTGTAATAAATATATTGAAATGTAAGTAAACTTAGTGTAGAGGAACTTAAATGACTGCAGTCTTTGGGCACCGTCGATCAGTAATGTAATATGAGCTGATTAAACCTGGTTTAATTCTGCCACGATAGAACCTGCTGCACGTGTAAACATTCAAATGTATAAACATGTAAATATCAAAACCCGTAACCACCAAATGGGTGCATAACTAGTTCTAAAACCCTTGTAACCCTTTGTGTATCAAATTACATTTAAATTTACTTCTACACTTTACATTTTTTTCCCCCTGTCACATAAAAAACTTCCTCATTTCCCTACAGAAAAGGAGAAGCAACATGCTGCAAGTAATGGGACAAAACAACAACAACAGCAAAACCCAAAACAAGTTCAGTTCAAAACATATTCCTTGAGGTATCTGGGAGGCACAACTTGACATCTCCCACATCGCCGTGAAAAACCAGATAATCAGTGAGGAGAGGACAATGTCTGATTGGTGTATCACCACATGGCCAGAGGAGGAAGCTGTTACAGTCTCAGACCCAGGAGAAGGGGACAAAGGAGAGTGGGAATGGGGTCGTGACTGATTTAGAGGTGGTGCCTGATAGGTCTGTCTAGCACAGGCCTATTGCTGGAGCGCCAAGACAATTCTACTACAATGGCAAAAGCAAGACGCAAGTCACCAGAGCTTTTTGTGTTGCTCATGCACGAGGGAGAGAACTGTGATGACCACCGTTCCTTCCGCTCAAACCCCAGTCACTCTCAATTAGCTCCCCTGTAGCACTGCTCTTTATTGTGGTTACATGAATATGCATAGGTTCATTAACATATGACATCTTTCTTAGGCATACATGTGAACAAAGAGTACCTTGTCTGTGTGTACGTATAGAGATTGACATACCACGTAACTTTCGCGCATTGCATGCCGGGTACTAGTGGCAAAACAATCAAAGCAATGCATCAAACGCAAGCATTTGCAGCACCGCAAAACGTTCATTCTCCGGTTCCAATACCTTCTTGCTTTTTCTTTGCCCCCCAATAAAGGTATGTACAAAACGAAGGAGAACAATGCCGGTCTGTACAAAGACAGACTTGATGAAAAGTCAAAGAAAAGATATGAGGAAAAAAATCAAAGGAGTGAAAGGGTCAGACCCTTACGAGCACACAGAGTGGACAAAAGATGTTAGCGTGCTGCCCAACTTTCACCACGCTCATATTTATCATTATACGGTTCTTGGAGTGAGTGCATACACTCATGAAGTTTTTAGTAACTTCAGGTCACTGCAACAAGCCCAGGTACAGTTTACCGAAGGATGGGTACAGGACCTTGAAATGCATCATGTAGAATGAAAGACCATCGTACGAACAAAGGTAAGTTTACCTCACAAATCGTCTTCATAAATACACATTTGTTAACCATTTATTAATAGGACCTTTGAGCTCAATGGTAATTAATTAGTAGTGGAAATAACTTCTGGTACGCGTTACATAAATGTAGCAGTGACAATAATATTGTATGCTGTAATCGTACTGGGCAATTAGTGTTACAAAAGAACAGTTTTATCCTGTGAATAAAAGTATATGTTTTTGTCAATGTACCATGGTAATAACAGAAGCGAAACGCAATATTCTGTCAGGACAATTCACTATTTATGCACAATAAACAAAGGAGCATAGCGCGACAATTTCTGTTCAGCGCCAGACTTGCTTGTAACCTATATCACCAATTATGTTAAGAAAAATGATGTATTAACTACTACAAAACACTGACCTTTGTGGAAATGCTTGGAGCAGACTAACCTGTGAGCTGGAGTGTTCTGGGACGTTATATTTGGTCTTTGAATGGCTGCAATCCAGGCCATTCGTCGGCTCTTTGTTACTTCGGAAACATGGCTTGAACAATTTCTCTTCAACGACGTAATCCGATAACAACCGATCTCTTTACCCGTCGGCTTCCCGTAGCTGTCATGCGACCGGCTATTGCAGTTAGTAATACAACAGCTTCTTGCCATTTTTTCAAGGAGTTCTTTTTATCGCTGTGTAACTGATTTCAATTGAAAGCCTGCGTGCGCTAGTACCTCTTGCCACGAGTTCCCAGAATCCTTTGCGGTTTTACCCCTGAATGACATCACATTTTCAATCTCTATAGGCAAGTGTGTGTGTGTGTTTGTGTGTATGTGTGTACATAGGTGTGTGTGGAGTCAAAATGTGACCCTGTGAAGACTCCCAAGACCTGCTGGCGCCAGGGAGTCCAGCAGTTCACTTAACCCAAAGGCTTATATACTCAAACAGATATAGGTGTGTTTGCTATACCATATATCAAGAGAGACAATACAACCTCTCTCATGACCCTATGAGGTGTGTGATCTATGCCAGAACACTCTGGAAGAGGAGTGAACGTACTCCCCTCTTCATGGTAAGAGCGCCTTGAGGCGACTTTTGTTGTGATTTGGCGCTATATAAATAAAATTGAATTGAATTGGTACAAAGGGTTGTTGCAGACCTCCTAGGATGAGACATTCTTTCGACTTGCAGGGCTGTGGCCCTGAACATCCCAGCTCCCCTTAGCTGCAGATTTTGAAGCTGTGAACAGCAAAGCACCTGTTAATGCGGTCAACTGTGGAATCTGGGGCTGTACAGGCATAACACCAGCAGGTGAGTTGGTTCCACCTTTAGGGACAGGTGCATTGTAAGGCCTGAGATGATTGTAGTGAACAATTTGAGTCTTGTCTGAATGGTCCAGAAGGTAACAAACCCTGTATGTGACACCAGGGGTTTCTCCATCTGATCCAAGGCACTTCAATATCTCAAAGGGGGCCCTTCCAATGTGGAGCAAGTTTTTACTTTGCTGTTGTGGGGTCATTTAACCACACCAAGTTACCCGGAACATAAGGATTGTGTTTGATGCCCCTATCGTACAGTTGTTTCTGCTGGTTGTGGGCACAGTCTCTGTTCCATGCAGCAGTGCTCAAGGCAGACTGAAGTCTCTGAGTCAACTGGCTGACGTAGCCAGAAGGAGAAGCAGAAGTAGAAGATGCTGGCATGTTGATAGGCAACAGCATATTAGCAGGCATCTGTGCCTCATGTCCATGTGTGAGATAGAATGGCGTAAACCCGGTGGTAGAGTGAGGACTGGTGTTGTAAGCCAAAACAACCTGATTGAGGCAGTCATCCAATTTGGCAGGCTGTTGAAGGAGTAACTTAGCTAACTGGTCAATAAGTGTTTGGTTGAACCTCTCAACCATCCCATCACATTGAGGGTGATATGGGCTGGTCCGTGTCTTCTGGATGCCTAGCAGCTGACACAGGTGTTTCACCAGGTCAGATTCAAATTGACATCCTTGGTCTGTGGGGAGGTTTTCAGGGACGCCATGCTGACAGACGAAGTTGTCAAACAGGCATTTTGCAACTGTTGTGGTACGTTGGTCTGGAATAGCATAGAGATTGACATATTTTGAGAAATAGTCTTGAACAACAAGCACATACCTGTTGCCACGACTCGTAATGGGGAGTTCAAATCTGTCAGCTGCCACCTCTTGAAATGGCTCCGCAGCAACAATTGTTTTCATTGGAGCCCTGTGATGAGGTGTGGGATTCCGTCTGGCATCACATGGAGTGCATTGTGTGCACCATATTCTGACGTGACATCTATGGCCAGTAATATAGCTGCTGAGCATGTTTCAGGACCTTATCTGCTGATAGGTGACCCGACACTGGGTTGCCGTGCAGCAGCTGTAGGACAGTATCTTTTAAAGCTTGAGGAACAACCAACTGATGCAACACTGACTTTTGGGACAGGTTGAAAGCCTTACAACAGAGTAAGCCATTGTGAAAGGTAAGTCTAGAGTACTCATGCCAAGCACTTTTTCCTGAGGTGTGCATTTTTTCATATGCCGGTAGGGTGGTTTCTGACCCTTAGCTTTCCAGCAAGTGACTTCTGACAGTACAGGATCTTTTTTTTGTTCACTTTTGAGATCATCTTCAGGCAGCTCAAGCACAAATGTGAATGAGACAGAGGGCACAGCACACTGCAATCGTGGATCAGGAAGGTGGTGTGCAAAGTTTTTAATGAACATCATAATAATGTTGTTCATAATAATATGAACAAAGTCCAAGGAATGACCTTACTTCTGTCGCTGTTTGTGGAATAGGCATCCAGTACATCATCAACCCTTGGAAGAGGATGAGAGTGTTTGACTGTCACTGCATTGAGTTTCCTATAGTCGAGACAGAAATGCCACGTACCATTTTTCTTACACACCAAAACAACAGGGGCGGCCCATGGGCTGCAGCTTTCTTCGATGACCCCTGCCTTTAAAGGGTTGTCGACTTGAGCCTGTATTTCAGCTCTCTGTTCTGGTGTCACTCTATAGGCTCTTTGTTTAATTTGTGTAAAATCACCTGTGTGAATATGATGCTCGATTATGCCTGTGTGACCTCTGAGTGCTTACTGAAGATTCCTGAATACTTCTGGAGAACTGATTTCAGGGACTGAATCTGGGAGTGTGACAAGTTTGAGATAAACTTGCCAGCCGCCCACAGAGACAAGAGGAGAGTCTGGGTGCCTATGCTGCAGACCTTCGTCTTTACGCACGAAGAGGGTACCCTGCTTTTGATGCTGCAGCACAGGAAGAGCTTGCTCTCCAGGGTTTTGTTCGGGGTTTCTAGCCAAAGCGACTGCAAGAGCACATCCCTCTGCATACACCAGAAACCCTGGCAGCAGCTGTAACTGAGGCAGAAAGAGTGGAGCATGTGCTCAACTCAGGTGCATGCAGCCCCGGCACAAGTCACAGAGTGCGCCAAACGGACTATGAAAGGAGCGACCAGGAGGAGATGGCCCTCCAAACCACCATCACACCACCCTTGTGACCTCGGCGAGGGAATAGATGAGCAGGTGGCCAATCCAGGGACAACTGCTATCGATGCGGAGAACCAGGCCACATTGCACGCTACTGTCCAGCACCAAGCCCACGAAGCCTGGCACCCCAGCTGCCGTTAAACTAAGGCGGGGTGGCACAACGGAGGAACTGCCCCCCCACCACCAATCTGTCCTCCCAATCACACTGGTGGGTTAGCCGTCTGGGCCAGACACGGGGACTGTATCTGGACTGTGACCATACTGGCACCACCTGTAGAGCCCTGATAGACACTTGATCCACACTTTCCTTGGTACGGGCCGGAGCGCTCCCTGGTACTGACAGCCTAAGACTGCAGGGTTGGAAGCTTACTCAGCTCCACATCACCACAGTCACAGGGGAGTGTGCCAAAATTAAGTGGGTAAGATCCCTCCTGGTGACTGTTGCTAACCATACTGTGGACCACCGGTTCTGGCTAGCCAGCATCCTGGACCAATGCATCATTGGTCTGGACCTGCTGTCCAAATGGGAGGCCACCGTGGACGTGTCCAGAGCAATCCTTTATCTGGGCACGGAGGCTGTGAAGCTCCACACCACCAAGGAAGTCCAGCTGCCTGCGTCCACCTTTTCAGCCAGTGTCAGGAAGCCTGAGGGCCTGTTGCAGCTGGCGGTGGAAGGGGCGTCTCCTTAACCGGCAGTACAGCAAGTGTCCACAGAGACCAAGCAAGCTGTTGAGGACCTATACCAAAGGAGTGGCGAGGGCCTCCAGGCTGATCAGCAATGGCAGCTGCAGGAGTTGTTCAACTTGTTTGCCGACATCTTTGTAGCCAAGGATGAGGACTGCATGCAAACCAGCCTGGTACAGCATGACATTGACACTGGGGATACAGGCCCCATCCGCCTCCGCCCTCGTCGTCTTCCCATCATACTACCGGCATTTCCTCAAGGTCTTTGCTACCTGCACTGGCTCACACAGAAGGGCGGGAGTTCCACTGGAGTGAGGACTGCGCTGTGGCGTTTGATCGGCTCCAATCTGCACTGGTTGAGGCGCCGGTGCTAGTCTACCCAGACCTGCAGCGACTTTTGTCGTGGACACAGATGCCAGCAACACGGGTGTGGGGGCTGTACTGTCACAGGAAGGCCCGGAGGAGGAGCGGGTCATCTCCTACTATAGTCGCTCCCTCAGCAGACCAGAGAGGATCTATTGTGTCACCCGTCGAGAGCTGCTGGCCATCATCCTGGGTCTCCGCTATTTCAGACCCTACCTCTGCGGGAAGAAGTTCCTCCTGCGCACAGACCATGCGTCCCTCACTTGGCTCCTCAGCTTTTAAGAACTGGAGGGACAGCTACTCCGGTGGTTGGAGATGTTGCAAGATTACCACTTTGAGGTTCGTCACCGACGGGACGTCTCCACACCAATGCAGACGCCCTCTCCCGACGCCCTTGTGAGGAAGAACAGGGCAAGTGCTGTCAATGCCTGGAGGACTGGGAGGGCATGACTTCATAAGAATGGATCTGTTCCGGGTGGGCACTGTAGCAGTCTTCAGGTCCAATCCACCGCAGCGGATACGGAGGGTCTGGAGGCCATGGATCCCCAACAGCTGCAACGCGACCAGAACCAAGACCCTGTCCTGTCCCAGGTTCAGAGTTGGATTGGAGCCGGACAGAGACCATAATGGCCAGAAGTATCTGCACTGGACCTTGAGACCAAGGCTCTCTACTCCCAATGGGCCAACCTCACAAGCCGGAACAGTCTCCTGGATCACCGCTGGCAGGCTCCCGGGAGTCACCGTGAGGTCTTCAAGCTCTTGGTACCTCAAGAGTTGCAGTCCAGGGTCCTCCAACTGGTCCATGGTGCGGCAGGGGCAGGACACTTTGGAGTTACCAAGACTCTGCAGCGGCTCTGGTCTCGGTTATACTGGGCAGGACGTCGCAGGACGTAGAGCTCCATGTCCATCGGTGGGATGCCTGCACGGCCATGTCCATCAGTGGGATGCCTGCACGGCTCAGAAAGGACCTTCCCAACGCACTCATGCCCCCTTGCAGCAGTATCAGGTGGGGGCTCCCATGGAGTGGGTTGGAGTGGACATCCTGGGACCATTCCCCACCACTGACCAGGGAAACCGCTACGTCCTGGTTGCCATGGACTACTTCACTGGTCAGGGACTGAGGCCTACGCAGTCCCTGACCAGAGTGCTGCTACCACCACTGAGTGTCTGGTCAACGAGAGTACCTCCACAACCTCCTGGCCCGGCTATGGGAGGTGCACCAGTTGACCAGGCAGGCTCTCCGAGATGCAGGCTCCCAACAGAAGCGAGCTTATGATACCTGCTGCAAGGGGGAAGGACTTTCACCAGGTCAGCATGTGTGGGTCTACAGCCCGGAGAGGAAGAAAGGGCTTTCCCCAAACTAATGAGCCAGTGGGTTGGACCCTGTACTGTTCTCGAGAGGCTGTCCGACGTGGTCTACAGGGTGTGGCTGGTCAAACGGAACAGGGTGGTCATACTCCATCGTGATCGCCTAGCACCCTATCAGACCTTGAGTCCACCCAGGGAGGAGTCAGCATCCCAGCTTCAACTGTAGGCCCCCAACCTGGCCTCAGAGATGGCTGGGGAACCCACGGAGCATCCTCAACGACGCCATCACCTTCCCCAACACCTTTGAGATTTTGTTATGGACATGCCGGTTGCTGGGGACAGCTAACCACTCAGGTGGGGCTGTGTGGCGTGTTGGGAAGAGCTGTAGTGGAGCTCTCATCCAGGTCTCCTAAGGGTTAAATACAAGACAAAACTATTTAGCTGTATACAAAGAAAATAATGCAGAAGAAAACCCCCAAAACGTTCTGTACATGTAAATCTGAAACTTTTGATTTAATTAGATAAAGTACATAAGTACATAATTAAATTAAGATAATTTAACAAGGGGTATGCAAACTACTTATTCACAAAGGGTCAAGTAGCTTTGGCTTGCATTTCATCTCCCTTAATAAAATATTATTATTTTAAAATTGAATTTTATGTTCAATTTCTAACTTTAGGGCAGGGAAAATACTTTTTAAAGCCAGTTTCAAAATTCTACCTCGATAAATATGTACTTATTTAGTTAAAAGCTCAGTAGCCAAACCATCATAATATAAACACACATATAAGTATTTTATATTATTTCCTTCCAGTAGAATGTGTGAAAGTGCCAAATCAACACAGGTCTTCTGCTGGACTGTCTCCAAATTGCCTAAAAAGATTTATGGTAAAAGTTTGATAACTGATGTAATAACTGATGTGAGCATTCTGAACAATGTACAATGACTGATTAGTGCTGGTACAAAAGATTTAGCATGTTGTTCATCCACATTTTAAGATACAAATAATAAAAGCAGCACAAAATTAACTCACCATTACCAGGAAGATATTCTCCTTGGTAAGGAGAGTTTGGCTGTTGTTTCACCATAACATGAGGAGCTGCAGAGCTGCTGTGAGAAACTGTCTCTGAGGGTGTGGTGACTCCCGGGACCTTCAGCTCCACTACAGGAGAAGTATTTGCTGTTGTGTCATCCAGGTCTCCCAAGGGTTGAAATACAAGACAGCACTGTTTAACTGTATGGACGTATGTTCTAGGAAAGGTGACACCATTTTCTATAGAACTAAATAGTCAGTAGTCAGTGGTTTGTTACATGTTGCTCTCTAAAGCTCTCTTCTGCTTTCATCACTGATTTGAGCAGTGATGAAAGCAGAAAAGAAGCTTACTTTTTAAGCTTGTGTTGGTGGAGTTGGTTTGATTATCAGGGATGTAGACTGCTGGTACACTTGATGCCCAGTTTATGTCAGGTGGAGGCCGAATACAAAACTCTCTCAACAGAATTTCCTCATCAGAGGTGCTGGTGCATCTTCTTTCACAAACACTGCAAATGAAAAGACACCACTTCAAAACGATCAATCTACACTTCGTCATTATATTTGAACCATGAGATATCATTGGAGGCATAATTTTACATGAACATTTTCTATTTAAAACACCAAAAGCAAAGCTCTTACCTGGGACAAGATGTGGAGGTAAAAAGAAAGCAATCCACATGATGTTTAGTAGAGCTACGATAATATGAGTCCACTGCATGTTTCTGTGTGTGTCTGTACTGCATCTGCACATGCACCTGGCACTGTGAGCACAGTAACAGATGGTGTGCAATAAAGATATGCTTTATTTAGATTAGATTTAGATTTATTTAGAAAGTCTTATTATAAACCCTATCTAATGAAAATTAGACTTGACAACTCTTAAAGCTTAGAAGAAGAGACAAAAAAAGTTTCAGACTCTTTGTTGCATTTGTGATGTGTTTATTTCCGAGCATAATATATATAACATAAAGCATCCAAGAGACATCACAAAATCAAAGGATGTGACTGTTCAGTGGATTTTTTCAGGCTTATAATCGCTTGAAAGATAAACTTTGGACCACTTGTAACAGAACTGTCATTCTAAAAATCAAGTTTGCATGCGTGTTATATGATCTTATCTGATAAAGCAGAACAACGTGTAAGGATAAGCAGGGAGCTGGTTTAAAAAGACCTCCGGTTCAGTATTTTCATCAAGATTTTGGTCGAAGACGCAGACGGATCCATACAGATTGAAGAAGACGCTTTGGTAATGAAGCTAAAACAAAAAGTGGGAAATTCTGCTGTCATTATCTGTTCTTTTTTTTTCAATAAAAATTCAAATTAACCAGTGTTTTAAAGTTTTATATTTAATATGAAATTGGAAAGTTTAAGGACATAGAAAAATATGTCCTTGTTTACAAAATTTTCAGTTCAGAAATCGGAACTTTGATTTATACCAACTTCAAAATTCTCTCAGTAAATATGCACTTATTCTTTTAAATGACCAGTAGACAAACTGACATAATACAGTCCCGATCAAAAGTTTAAGACCACTTGAAAATTGGCAAAAATCATATTTAATATGGTTGGATCTTAACAAGGTTCCAAATAGAGCTTCAAGATGCAACAAGAAGAAATTGGAGTGAGAAAACACCACACCTCCAAAAAAAACCTGTGAACCCCCCCCCCAAAAAAAAGAAATCCAAGTTCCAAACATAACTCAGTAACAAGTAGGTACGCCGTTGACCACTTCAAAAATTCGTTGCGGCATGCTTGATGCTGCCCCTGGCTCTCTTTCTCTCTCTTTCCTTCCGGCTCTGTTCCTGTGCTGCTACGAGTGTAACTACCGCCCCTCCCCAGCGCAAAACACAAGGCTCACGTGCGGAGTGAAGCGGAAAAAAAGTGCGAGAGTGGGTAAGAGAAAGAAAAAACCCCCCACCATGTCCCTAAAAAAAACATTAAGGAGCCAGTGTTGTGCCAAAAAGTGATTGTCTGCCAAAAACTGATTTCTGGTATTTGCCAAAAACTGATTGCTCGTATTTAAACTGCTATAAGTAACTTGTTGGGCTATAATATGTGAAACATATGTCAAATGTATCCCTCATGGATGACATAAAGTCATCTTGAGCCAGAAACAACATTCGTGTAACAAGGTAGAAGCCGCAATCAGTTTTTGGAAGTGACTTTTATATAACCTTTATTTATGCAGTTACAAAAATCTCATTAACATTAAAAATGTCTTTTGTAAGAGTAAGTTGGCAAAGAGGACAGCAGAAATGGCAGCAAATATTACAATAGTTCTGTAAAAATATTTTAAGTGGGGATAAAGGACCGGATTGGTTATAATGTAAGTACAATAACACAGAGTTATAAAGATACTTGAAAAACAGATAATTTTTTAATTCTATATATAACCCCTTTGTAAACTCTGTTCACCGAAGTCTATTTACCAACATACGTAAAGATATTACACATAAAAAATACACAGAAACATTGGAAATCAGTTTTTGGCAGACAATCATTTTTTGGCACAACACCGGCTTGCGTCATTCACTTCAAAGATCCGGCTCTAAGAACCGTTTCAGTCGCGACCGAAACATCACTACAAGACAAGACCGAGAGCAAAATCCGTCGAGACCAAGACAAGACCCAGACCACGTAAAAGTCTGGAGACATCCAACTCTAGTGTGTTCTGAAAGAAAAGTGGCCAAACATCCACGTAAGATGGATCAAAATATGAAAACAAAAACGTTTGTGCATTTTCCTGAATATTTACAGGATAAAATTAAGACAAAAGCATGAGAACAAATACGAGTTCAAATAAAAACTAGGAAATTTATAGTATGTCTTGAGCATCATTGGTTAAAATAAAAATTTAATTGTCGAAAAACTGTCCACTTACAATGCATTTACTGAGCATTTTTTATTACAGTAATTTCAGTCATTGTGTTAAACATTATGACGATAAAATAAACCCAGATTTCTTCACTTACATGACGGCAGGCTTTGGGCATCGGTGATCAGTCATGTAATACGACTCCATGAAGCTTGGTCTAATTATTCTTGGGTAAAACTTGAAGCAGCAGTTGTCGGGGCCATTTCCAGCTGAGGAAAAAGCATTAGAACATGTTTCATTAGACTTACTCAAAAAGTAAAACCTCTCCTTTATTAATGACATGATGATGATGAAGATGAACTCAGTTACATTGAGAGGAAATCAATCTGTGGTTTAGCACAGAGATACAGTTGAGACTATTTCCATCTGAGTAGAGAGCATTAAGATTACACTGTTTAAAAAGTATGAATGTCAAAATCCTCCTTGTTGTTAAATTAGGGCATTCCCAAGACTTTCAGAAAACTTGACCTCTGACCTTGAAATCAAGGTCACCAGGATTCAAACTGATATTTGAATCCTGATATCTGATATTTTTAGTAGTTGCACCTGTGGTATCAATTTCAAAATCCTTCTCAAGTATCACATTTATAAAGTTGGCTGCTGATACTGCCCGCCCGTCTGGCAGGGTAGCACCAAAGTGATGAGGAAGATTAGGAACATGTCTTTGTTTTTAAAAGTTTTATATTTTATAGGGAAATTAGGGAATTTAACATAGAAATTATAGAATTAGAATAGAATAGAATTCAACTTTATTGTCATTGCACATGCACAGGTACAGGGCAACGAAATGCAGTTTGCATCCATCCAGAAGTGCTTTAGTGATATAGATATATTACAATATATATTAGCAATAATATAGATATGTAAGTATATTACAGAAATGGGTCTATTATGGTATGTTATAATATACACGGTATGAAGTATGTTGTGAATATTCTATAGGTATGTACAGGCTGTAGTGAGTACAAGCTATGTACAGGCTATGAACAGGATATAAATATGAAAAACTATACAGAATATGAAATAAATAACTTTACAGAATTCAGAAATTACAGAAATTATGTCTTTAGTTGCATAATTTTCAGTTCAAAAATCTGAACTTTAAGTTGAGCCAGCTTCAAAATTCAGTCTCAATAAATATGTACTTATTTTTATAAATGTTCAGTACACAGACTGTCATATTATTAACACTTAAATGTGTATTTCAAACAACTGCCTGCCAGTAGTGTGTGTAACATATTATGAAAGCAAAGTAGTCAAACACGTAAAAACTGATCAAAATATGAAAACAAGTTTGTTCACGTACTGATCACTTCCAGATCAAACAGAGGTGTAGAGGTGATGTAACCTGACTTTTCATTTGCTTTAGAACCAGCATTCAAGTAATTCAAATACTAATGATGTGAGAATTCTGGTAGAAAAAAGAATTCACAAAATGTTTATCCATACTTTTGGAGACAGAAACACCAGAAGGGTATCTCATTTGTTGATCTTCTTGGTAAGGTGGTTGTTTCCACATAAAATCACGAGCTGTAGAGCGTCTGTGAGAAACTGACTCTGAGGGCATGGTGACTGATGGGAACTTCAGCTCCACTAAGGGGGAAGTAGTTGCTGTTGTCTCATCCAGGTCTCCTAAGGGTTGAAATACAGGACAAGATTATTTAGCTGTATACAAAGAGAATAATGTAAAAAAACAAAAACAAAAAAACAAAACATTTTGTACATGAAGAGCTGAAACTATTCATTTAATTATTCACCAGTTAAATACATAATTTAGCAAGAGGGTATGGAAATTAATTATTCACAGATATTCAGGTAGCTTTGGCTAGTGTTTTATTTCCCTTAATAAATTATCATCATTTAAAAACTTATTTTATATTCAATTTCTACCTTTCTACCCCAAAATACTTTTTGAAGCCAGTTCTAAAATTCTATTACAATAAATATTTACTGATTTAGATAAACGTTCGGTCAGCAAACCAGCATCATGTGCGAAGGTGCCAAACAAACACAGGCCTTCTGCTGGACTGTCTCCAAATTGACTAAACATTTTATGGTATAAGTTTGAACGTAGTGACTGATGTGAGCATTCTGAACAATGTACAATGACTGATTAGTGCTGGTACAAAAGATTTGGCAAGTTGTTCATCCACATTTTAAGATACAAATTGTAAAAGCAGCAGCACACTAACTCACTTTTACCAGGAGGATATTCTCCTTGGAAAGGAGAGTTCGTTTGTTGTTTCACTCTAACACGAGGAGCTGCAGAGCTGCTGTGAGAAACCATCTCTGAGGGTGTGGTGACTCTTGGGACCTTCAGCTCCATTACAGAAGAAGAAGTAGTTGCTGTTGTCTCATCCAGGTCTCCTAAGGGTTGAAATACAGGACGACACTGTTTAACTGTATGGACTTGCACACATCTGCAAGTAACAAGTAACACTTTAAGGACATGAAAAGTGGCAGGTTAACCTTCCTAGACTGTGAGATTTCCATCAGAGATGGCAGATATTTAAAAGTTGATGTATACCATACGCATACAGATCAGTATTTTAAGGATTGACTCTCATCATTCACTGGGTGCAATCAGGATACTACAACACAAAGCGAACACACAGACAAGGGGCCAGGGAAGCAGAAGAACATCACATCAAGAAGGCCCTGAGTAAATGTGCTCATCCCAGCTGGACCTTTGTCAATTCTGGAAAGGCACTTACAGAAAGCACCAGGCAATCCAGGACAACAGAACAACTACTGCCTAAGCAAAAACCATTTGTGATCCCTTATGTGTCAGGAGTATCTGAACAGTTGAGACACGTTTTCTCTAAACACTGTGTCTCTGTGGCTTTCACAAGGATGAGGTGCCCCAGCACAGATTAATACAGGGAGTGCAGAATTATTAGGCAAATGAGTATTTTGTCCACATCATCCTCTTCATGCATATTGTCTTACTTCAAGCTGTATAGGCTCGAAAGCCTACTACCAATTAAGCATATTAGGTGATGTGCATCTCTGTAATGAGAAGGGGTGTGGTCTAATGACATCAACACCCTATATCAGGTGTGCATAATTATTAGGCAACGTCCTTTCCTTTGGCAAAATGGGTCAAAAGAAGGACTTGACAGGCTCAGAAAAGTCAAAAATAGTGAGATATCTTGCAGAGGGATGCAGCAGTCTCAAAATTGCAAAGCCTCTGAAGCGTGATCATCGAACAATCAAGCGTTTCATTCAAAATAGTCAACAGGGTCGCAAGAAGTGTGTGGAAAAACCAAGGCGCAAAATAACTGCCCATGAACTGAGAAAAGTCAAGCGTGCAGCTGCCAAGATGCCACTTGCCACCAGTTTGGCCATATTTCAGAGCTGCAACATCACTGGAGTGCCCAAAAGCACAAGGTGTGCAATACTCAGAGACATGGCCAAGGTAAGAAAGGCTGAAAGACGACCACCACTGAACAAGACACACAAGCTGAAACGTCAAGACTGGGCCAAGAAATATCTCAAGACTGGTTTTTCTAAGGTTTTATGGACTGATGAAATGAGAGTGAGTCTTGATGGGCCAGATGGATGGGCCCGTGGCTGGATTGGTAAAGGGCAGAGAGCTCCAGTCCGACTCAGACGCCAGCAAGGTGGAGGTGGAGTACTGGTTTGGGCTGGTATCATCAAAGATGAGCTTGTGGGGCCTTTTCGGGTTGAGGATGGAGTCAAGCTCAACTCCCAGTCCTACTGCCAGTTTCTGGAAGACACCTTCTTCAAGCAGTGGTACAGGAAGAAGTCTGCATCCTTCAAGAAAAACATGATTTTCATGCAGGACAATGCTCCATCACACACGTCCAAGTACTCCACAGCGTGGCTGGCAAGAAAGGGTATAAAAGAAGAAAAACTAATGACATGGCCACCTTGTTCACCTGATCTGAACCCCATTGAGAACCTGTGGTCCATCATCAAATGTGAGATTTACAAGGAGGGAAAACAGTACACCTCTCTGAACAGTGTCTGGGAGGCTGTGGTTGGTGCTGCACGCAATGTTGATGGTGAACAGATCAAAACACTGACAGGATCCATGGATGGCAGGCTTTTGAGTGTCCTTGCAAAGAAAGGTGGCTATATTGGTCGCTGATTTGTTTTTGTTTTGTTTTTGAATGTCAGAAATGTATATTTGTGAATGTGGAGATGTTATATTGGTTTCACTGGTAAAAATAAATAATTGAAATGGGTATATATTTGTTTTTTGTTAAGTTGCCTAATAATTATGCACAGTAATAGTCACCTGCACATACAGATATCCCCCTAAAATAGCTAAAACTAAAAACAAACTAAAAACTACTTCCAAAAACATTCAGCTTTGATATTAATGAGTTGTTTGGGTTCATTGAGAACATGGTTGTTGTTCAATAATAAAATTATTCCTCAAAAATACAACTTGCCTAATAATTCTGCACTCCCTGTATAGTGTACATGTCATGACCTACAAGCAGGCAGGACCCAAATGCAGACACACAGGCAAAACTTAAACTCAAAAACCAACGCTTTATTTGCTGAAAGGTGATACAAAAACTAAACTGGGAAGCCTAAACTCACAGGGAGAGTCACACAGCTATGAGGGAGATCACTACACAGGACTGAGGAAGACGCTGACATAAATACACAGAAGGCAAACGAGGGAAGTGAAGACACAAGAGGAACACAGCTGACACAAATTAACATGATTTCACAGAGGAAGCAAAACAAGATACGCGGAACATGGAAAAACGAGACCTTCACAATAAAATAGAAAACTGGGGAACAGGACAAAGGAGTGGAGGAGAGGCAGGTGAAAGGGAGCAAGGGAACACGAGGGAGAAACAGGAGACAGGTGAGACATGACGGACTGGGGAAACATGGGTAAACATAATGGAATAAAATACATGGAGGGGAAACAAGGCACAAGAACAAACAGAGACACGTAGAGGGAGACACAAAGGGCAACGACAAAAGGGGAAACTATTAAATAATCAAGGAACTAAACAGGGACCAAAAGAAACTCAAAACAGGATAACCAGGCACTATGGAAATAAACTTAAGACTAGTAAAGAGAACTTATACACAGATCATTAAGAAAATGACAAAAACACAGGAAAACTCAAAACGCTGGGTCAAATGACCCAGGATCATAACAATACACTGTTAAGTGCCAGCAGGATTGCCACAATTTATACATCTTGGAAACCAAACAACCTTTGGCGAAGCGGGTGGCACAACACAGAAGACCTACCTCGTCAGGCCAGGACTCTGCAGTTTATTTACACCTACAGGTCAGTGGACACTCTTTCAATGATGAGGATGTACACATCCTGGACAGGGAGGAAAGCTGATTTGAGCGCGGAGTCAAGGAGGCCATTTACATGAAAAGAAAATGACCATCTCTGAATCGAGGAGGGGGCCTAAGGGTACATCATTCACCATGATTGCAGCCATTCCCCAACTCTCTATGAATGGTACTCATGACCATTGATCAGTGGTCTTTGATAGGTGGTTGTTGATCAATGGTCATGAGAATTTGCATATTAATGATGAAGAAACTAACCTCACAGACCACTGTTCATACAGTGGGCTATTAAAGCTATTGTGCAAAGGTATAAAAACACCACTGCACTCTACAGGAAGGTCCAGAGTCGTCTCTATTTTCTGTAAGTCTGTTTTCACACTGAAAACGCTAAAATGTTCCAGATCAACTTTTATGGATTTCCTTACCTGGATGATTGAGCATGCAGCAAGATTAAAGTTTTATCTTGATGCATAAGATAACACTTTAGGCTTACTTTAAACTTCTTTCCAGGAACACAAAAACTTCTCAAAACACTATAGGCCCTCCTACACATGGTATATTACAGGAAAGGTGACACCATTTTCTATAGAACTAAATAGTGAATAGTTAGTGGTTTTGTACATTTTGATCTCTAAAGCTCTCTTCTCTGGAGTCTTGATTTTGATTTGAGCAGTGATAAAAGCAGAAAGGGAGCTTACTTTTTAAGCTTGTGTTGGTGGAGTTGGTTTTATTATCAGGGATGTAGACTGCTGGTACACGTGATATCCAGTTTATGTCAGGTGGAAGCTGAATACAAAACTCTCTCAACAGAATTTCCTCATCAGAGATGCTGGTGCTTCTTCTCTTCACAAAAACTGCAAATGAAAAGACACCATCTCAAAACGATGAATATACACTTTGTAATTGTATTTGAAACAAGAAATATTATTGGAGGCATAATTTTCCATGAACATTTTCTAATTACAAAACCAAAAGCAAAGCTCTTACCTGGGACAAGTTGTGGAGGTAAAAAGAAACCAATCCACATGATGTTTAGTAGAGCTACGATAATATGAGTCCACTGCATGTTTCTGTGTGTGTCTGTACTGCATCTGCACATGCACCTGGCACTGTGAGCCACAATAACAGATGGTGTGCAATAAAGGCATGCGAAAAGATGCACAGCAGCCCTCAGATATTTAAAATAACTTCATCTCTCTCTGTGGGTTTTTGTGGGTTTCTAAATCGAGCAATTTCTCATTTAACTAGAAAGCCAACAGCACATGATCTTCAGAGTGCCTGGACCCCAGAGCACAAATTGTACCATCAGTGCTATTAACCAAAGCTTATTGTACAAATGACAATGAGTTCACTGTTCTCAAGCTGCCTGAACATTCATTTGATCTATTGATATTGTTTATATCCATGCTGCCCCTCCACAATGCAATGCCTTTTATCATAGGTGATCATTTTTTTTCACTTATTGTCTCCCATATGAAAAAAGTTTGATGATCCTGTGCTCTCTCATTACATTTAAATACAGTTCTTACAAAATCATGTAAGGATATGTGATGATCATTTAATTCACAAATACTAGATGCATATATATTGATGAGAATGGAATGAGATTGAAAACAATATGAAGCACCCATGTTTCTCATTAATGTCCTAGAAACACAGTCTGTCAGGTAGTCTGTGGTCCAGGAAACAAAGGAGGAATCTTCTTCCATCTCTGTGAGCTTGTGTTTGAGTATATTTGGATAGATAGTTGTTAGAGTAATTTGGTTAAAAGTTGTCATTGTTGTGCTTAAAACTGTAAACTTTGTCCTGAACTGCATGTTCACATATTTTTGTGTTCCTCCCCTACATCTAGGATGGTGGGAGAAGCTATAGCTATAGTGTTCAACTGCAGGCACATTCTATGTAAGATTCTGGGTTGCTTATTTAGTAAGGAATGTTTACTTCCTGCCATTTTTGGGCTCACCTATTCCACATAACAAAATTGGTATGGCCCAGATCTGGCCCACACAGTGTGCTTACCCATGGCCCACATGTTGGCTACCATAGCAGTTTAGTATTGCAACATGGCATTTGGGTCTTCTAACTAAAATAGGAAAATAGGAACATATAGAGTGCCATCGTTGCCAGACCTGGCCCACATCTGGTTGACATACACCCTGCCATGACACCAGTCAGTCAGAAGTGCCGGTTTGATGCCGGCTAGACTAAAACCTTGAGTCCTAGAAAATAAGGAAATAAAGACTTTTAGGCTGGCTTAAGACTTTTGCACAGTAATGTGCATTGACCATTGTGAAAACATTATCTTTTCATCCTCATTCCTTTTTGTCAAGATGTGATTGTAGTGCAGACTTTCATCTTGTCAGTAAGTGTGACAATAAGGCAAACACACACACACACACACACACACACACACACACACACACACACACACACACACACACACACACACAGTCCCTTTAACTTTTATGACACACCATATGGGTTTTACAATGGGGTTGTGTGTTCACTGAATAAAGGCTGCCTACTTCAACAAACATTCCATAATGTATATTAAAAAACTAATAAAATACATGTTCTTAACAATATATTCAGCCATGGTGGGAGTGGACCCTAACCCAGCAAGAACAAGGGTAGCTGCAGTGGACAGTTATCATCGCAAAGCCTCAATAACAATTTTCAGAGTAAAATTTGTAGAGAGTATGAAATTTCAAGTTTGGCCTGATGATGGCAGTGTTTTTTCACTTCTAGACTGCCAAAAGCCAGTCACTGTTACACAGAATTGTGTGTGTTTAGTCTTATTGTCACATGATGTTGCATCATGAATAACACCTTGGCTCGTGTGATTAGGTAGAGGATCTTGGGGGTAAACTCCCACAGGGCTTAAATCTGCAACTCTCCACATTTGACCCTAGAACTGAAGAAGCTTCTTGGATGCTTCTTGGATGCATCAAGTTTGCGGAGGACACAACCATCATAGGCCTCATCACAGACAACGATGAGACGGCCTATAGAGAGGAGGTGATGGCGCTGTACGAGTGGTGCCTGGAAAATAACCTGACTCTCAACATCAACAAAACTAGAGAGATGATAGTGGACTACCGGAAACGACCAGTCAGAGAGCACCAGCCCATCCACATCAACGGTGTCAAGGTCGAAAGGGTCAGCAGCTTCAAGTTCCTTGGAGTCAATATCACTGAGGACTTCTCCTGGACCCTTCACACAGACACTGCTATCAGGAAAGCTCGCCAGCGGCTTTACTTCCTGAGGAGGCTGAGGAAGTTTAGCATGAACGCCAACATCACCTCAAACGTTTACAGGTGTGCAATTGAGAGCTTGCTGACGAGCTGCATCACAGTTTGGTACGGAAGCTGCTCTGCCAGCAGCCGTAAATCACTACAGAGGGTGGTGAAGGCAGCAGAGCACATCACTGGCACGAGGCTTCCTGCCATTCAGGACATTTATCTCCAGCGATGCCTCCGTAAAGCACACAGCATCATCAAGGACCACAGCCACCCAGCACATCAGCTGTTCTCCTTGCTACCGTCTGGCAGACGTTACAGGAGCCTGTCTGCTCGGACTACAAGACTCAAAAACAGTTTTTACCACCAAGCCATACGACACCTCAACCACAACACTTAAACACACACAACACAGCACTCAGAAGCTACCCTGCAGCTTCACAAGTACTCTGTTTAACCTGCACTGGTCACTTCACTTTATTGTTATTGATATTTATATTTGAAAGTGCAATACTGTGATTTTCTGCTGCTCATTCCTGTGCAATATCCCATCTGCCCTCCCGTCATATTTCTTTTCAAGATTTTCTTATTTAATCACTAGTGTACATATATTTATATTTATATATATATATTTAGTCATCTTTTCTCTTTTATCATGTCTCTCTAATATTTGCTCCTTACTATTTTTCTATTTTCTTTATTATTTTATTTTATTTTATTATATTTTCTCCTACTGTATCATGCTTCTGAGTGACTGCTGCTCGTCAAACACATTTCATTGCAATGTTGACTCTGTGCTAACTTGCATATGACAAATAAAACTGAAAACTGAAAACTGAAACTGAGACGGTGAAACGTCTTCAAGGAAACTTACAGAAGTCCAGATGCTTTTCTTTCCAAGCTCCTTAGACTACGATGACCTGGATGACTGAGAACCTTTACAGACAGATACAGGTCAAAGGTCAGGCATTGGTATAAAAGCGGGCTAATGTCAACATGTTGTAATAAAAAACATTTTCAAATATTATAATGTTTGTGTAGCTCTTGCCCTTCGGGGTTGTTGTGCATTCTGAGTGCTCTTGTTATTTTTAAAGTGGTCTTGAGCTTCAGTTCTCCAGGCTTTCTTTTTGAGTTTTTCTTTCTTTGGCTGCTTTTCCACTTATTTCAGCCCTTGTAATTGAGCATTTTCAGAAGAATTTTTTCTTGTTTGTTAAGTCACCTAACACTGACCTGTGAATCGCTGAACTCAAGAGATGAACCACTTTTGTGTGTACAAATAACAGACAACTTAGCAAAGAACCTATTTTAAATTGTATCTTTGTTATTAGAAGCCTGTCACAAAACAAACATTTGTTCTTATTCTTTTAATTAAATCTACACAAATGCAAAGGGAAACACAGTTGAGAGGAAAAGAAAAAAATCTGCATTTTATGCCCACTGATTCCCGAGGAGCTACTAGCCAAAGCTTAGCATTTCTTGATATGGTGAGTATTGTGTTCTGGGAAAAAAATCATGAAAATGGACAAGAAAAAAACAAAAATTCGAAAGCATAAATAAACTTGATACAGAAGATCTGAGTGCTGCATCTGCACCTTCGATTCATCTACTGCTCACCAAAGCATCATCAGAAATGATCTCAATGGATGTGAAGCCATTCTTAAGAAAGGGAAAGTAGGAGAAAAAGGCTGAGGCATGACAAATTACACAAGAGTTACAGTTAAAATCAGTATTAAAAGGCCTCAAATCAAGTCAGTACATAGGCAGGTCAGGAGAGAGGTACAATAATGTGCTTTTACAGACATCTGTGAAACATGGTGGGGGTTCTGTCCTGGTTTGACAATAAACTGGACTGGGATAAAAACACCACTGCACTCTACAGGAAGGTCCAGAGTCGTCTCTATTTTCTGAGGCGGCTGAAGTCTTTCAACATCTGTTTGACAATGCTCAGGATTTTCTATAAGTCTGTTGTGGCCAGTGCTGTCCTCTGCTACCTCAATGACGGACAAGTTGAGATTACCCAAATGCACCACTGAACGGCACAAGAAACAGGAGTCCGGTTCAGTCCCAGAAGGAGACATGAATTGCTTGTGGTTGTGTCAGGAAGGGGACCTGTTGTTAGAACTCAAATATGCAGAGCTACCTGCTCTGGTGGTCACTCACGAATAAAGAATCAGCTGAGAGTAACTCCCTCTATACAGTACCATGTGGCAACTGGCCACATGGTAACTGGCAAGTGGCTTCAATTTTCACAATGATCCCAGACACACTGCCAATGCAGTATAAGTGCACCTGGATACAAAAACACACAATAAAACACCATGAGTCATGGATTGGCCTCCCCAGAGTTCAGACCCTGTATTATAGATCAAGCAAGTCATTTCAAGCTCAGTGTAAACCAGGAAAAACTGTTTATATTTAGATACTGGGTGCCACTGTAATGGTCCTCCAGTCCTCTCTGGTGTTGTTTTTGTTGTTCTGCCTTCCTCTTCACTCCTCTCCAGGGCGGCTCCTGCTCCCCGCCTTGATCCTCCGCTCCGGGTCACAATTACTCACCTGCCTTTCATCACTTGTGATTGGTCCTGGCACTTTAGGAGGAACACCCTTAAATTGGTGCAGGAGTATAAAAAGGAATCAAGCAAACTAGTGGATTAGAGTAACCATGTCTGTTTCAAACTAAGCTGCAGACAAAGCAGACTTGTTCCCAAGAGTTTGCACTATGGAAAGCACAAAATCAACTTCTAAATGAAAGAATGAGACAGGTCAGTTTTACTATAGATGCACTCTGGAACAAGATTAGTCAGACTGCAGGTACTCAAAGCACTTTGCACGCTCCTGCTACTACGTAAGCCAACGGCGAGGTGACGTTTTTCACTGCATTGTTGCATTTACCTCAGTTAGTGTAGCCCCGGTGCTCTTTTTGAATCTGTTCATGTTTTTCTAACGAACCTTTCCTAACCTTTTTTCTGTACAGATCTTCCTGAACCCCTTCTTGTTTCTGGTGGACCCTGTTAGATGAATATGAGTGGATTTCAGTGTGGAGCGGGTTTGAGTGAGTCACAGAGAGTAGTGTGTTACTCTTACCCTGGATCCCCCACCCTCACAGGCCCCGATCCTTCATCACTGTATATATTACTGCTAAATATTCCATCAGAACAGTTTATAAAATGTGTTATTTATTTAGAAAACCTTATTTTAAACTATATCAAAGGAAAATTAGACTTGACAAGTCTTAAAGCTTCAAAGAAACGAAGAAGAGAAAAAAGTTTCAGACTCTTTGTCGTATTTCTGAGGTGTTTATTTTGGAGCATAATATATAAAACACAAAGCATCCATGAGACATTACACAATCAAAGGGCGTGACTGTTCAGTGGATTATTTCAGGCTTATAATCGCTTGAAAGATAAACTTTGCTACGGGCCATTCGATCCCTATACAACCGTTGCAAGAGCTTGGTTCGCATTGCCGGCAATAAGTCGGACTCGTTCCCGGTGGGTGATGGGCTCCGCCAGGGCTGCCCTTTGTCTCCGGTTCTGTTCATAATTTTTATGGACAGGATTTCTAGGCGCAGCCAAGTGGCGGAGGGCTTTCGCTTTGGTGGCCTCAGAATCTCATCTCTGATTTTTGCGGATGATGTGGTTCTGTTGGCTTCATCGGGTGAGGGCCTCCAGCTCGCACTGGAACGGTTCGCAGCCGAGTGTGAAGCAGCGGGAATGAGGATCAGCACCTCCAAATCTGAGGCCATGGTTCTCAGCCGGAAAAGGGTGGAGTGCCCACTCCGGGTCGGGATGAGTTCCTGCCCCAAGTGGAGGAGTTCAAGTATCTCGGGGTCTTGTTTGTGAGTGATGGGAGAAGGGAGCCGGAGATCGACAGACGGATTGGGGCTGCAGCTGCTGTAATGCGGACGCTGCACCGGTCCGTCATGGTGAAGAGGGAGCTGAGTGTAAAAGCGAAGCTCTCAATTTACCGGTCGATCTACGTCCCTACCCTCACCTATAGCCACGAACTGTGGGTAGTGACCGAAAGAACGAGATCGTGGATACAAGCGGTAGAAATGAGCTTCCTCCGAAGGGTGGCTGGCCTCTCCCTTAGAGATAGGGTGAGAAGTTCGGCCATCCGGGAGGGGCTCAGAGTAGAGCAGCTGCTGCTCCACATCGAAAGGAGCCAGCTGAGGTGGTTCGGGCATCTGACAAGGATGCCCCCTGGGCGCCTCCTGGGTGAGGTGTTCCAGGCATGTCCCACCGGGAGGAGGCCCTGGGGCAGACCCAGGACACGCTGGAGAGATTATATCTCTCGGCTGGCCTGGGAACGCCTTGGTATTCCCCCGGATAAGCTGGAGGAGGTGGCTGGGGAGAGGGAGGTCTGGGCCTCTTTGCTTAGGCTGCTGCCCCCGCGACCCAAATGAACTCCTTTTGTGTAGTACATTCACTTATCCCATATCCCATATTCATAGAAATATTATTGATATTATAACAAAAGCTGTCACCAACACAATTGTCCCAAGTGCTTTTTTTTATTAGTTATTGCAAATGCTTGACTGCAGTTCTTGCTAGATGACAAAACCACTTATTAGGTTTAGAAGGAAATGACTTTTTCTACATGAGGTAAAGTTGGAGAGCTGTTTCCCCAAACTAAATGAAATCATCATTTGAAAAACTACAATCTGTATTTACTCTGAACATCTGTGTTAACATTTGAAATTGGAAACATGTAAGTGTAACAAACATGTTAAAACATAAGAAATCAGGAAGGGGCATGTATAGGAATTTCTTTTACTTATGCATTAATCACATTATTTTATTGTATGATACCTTGGTGCCACTGGATTTTAACATGTCTCACACTCATACAGTAAGACAAATGCTGGGGGTCTAGTAAGGAAGTTGGGGGAAGCAGACAACTCCACAGGAAGAGTCTTTTGTGTCTTTGAGGACTCTGGTAGGAAGCAAGGGAGTGTGAACCTTAAGGTGTGAAACAGCTGTGTACTGCCTTTTGTTCCTGGAGAAGGTATTTAACTGAGAGCCATGCTAGGCTCAGGGAGACTCTGCTGACCGTCTGTCCCGCGGTCATGCAGGGACTTCATCAAGCTTGCTTGTCTGTTCTTTGTGTGTTTTGATTAAAGAATGTTAGCTACCGCTCACCGCTCGTCTGCAGGCTTTATTTAAATGGAAAACTTCCACAACAGGCAAAAAAAAAAGCTTTTTGCTAAAAAAAAAAAAAAAGATTTAAAGCAGAAGTTTTTTGCACTGCATTTTAAAATGAAAACATATTGCATTTATTTGCAATTAAAAACACACAGAGCAGAAAGTGTGTTACTGTTTTACATCCACAGACACACAAGAAAAGAAGCAGGCAACATGAGGTCAAGTTATGGCAATTTTATTTTTGTATGTCAGTACATGCATTCAGAATAGAGTTTTTAAAAAACAAACAAACGTCCCAAGTAAAGTTTGGGGGGATTTTTGTGAAAGAAAGGTTGAGAGAGGGGGAAGGAGGAAGATGCTGCTGGGTCAGTTCTTTCTCAGCAGTCTGCTCCAGAATCCCCTCCTGTCCTCGGCTTGCTTTTCTTTTGCCTTCAGCTCTTTTAAGGTTTTGTTGAGCTGCTCCTTGGCATCTTTAAATGTTTCTTTCAGCTGCTGTTTGGCCAGTTTCCCTTTGTGTTTGAGGAGCTCTTTAGCTTCCTTTTTGTGCTTTTGTATTTCTTTAAGTTCATCTTTGCAGCCTTTCTTGGTCACCGTCGTTTCTTTCTTGAATACCTTCAACTCAATTTTCCCTTCTGCAAGTTCCTCTTGCACTTTCATCAGTTCCTCCTTCATGTTTTGAGTGTAACTCTTTGTATCTTCCATTTCTTTCTTTGCTTCCTGTATTTTAATTTTCTCTTCCTCCAACACTTTTTGAGCTTCCAACAATTCTTTCTTCATATTTTCAATCTCATTTTCTGTCTCGTGTTTACATTTTTTCTCCTCTTCAAGTTGTTGCTTCACATGCAGTAATTCCTTCCTTAGTGTTTCAGCTTCAGCCATTACATTTGCAGCGTCTTGTGTTGCCAACTGCATTTTGCTTTTTTCCTCTTCAAAAGCTTCCTGCACCTCCTGTAATTCCTGCATCACATTTCCTGCCTCCTTCTTTGCAGTTTGATATTTATTTTTGGCTTCTTGTGCTGTGCTTTTCTCTTCCTCCAATGCTTTTTGAGCTTCCAACAGTTCTTTCTTCATGTTTTCATTCTCGTTTTCTGCCTGTTGTTTTCTTATCTTCTCTCCTTTAAGTTTGAAACCCACATCCTGTAATTCCTGCAATACTACTTCAGTTTCAAACTTTGAATTTTTAGCTTCTCCTCTTGATTTTTCTGCCTCTTCTTTTAATTTGACATTTTCAGCCTGTATCATTTGAAATTTAAAATGAATCAGCTGTACTGTATTGTGAGGTGAAGCACTCGCCGATCCTCTTCTCGATCTCCCTTGATTCATTTTGGCCTTTTAAACAAAGGAACCAACGTTTTGTAGAGGAGTGAAGTGAAGTTTTCGATGTTTCTTCGTCAACTGTCGTTTGTCCTGCACAGAGATGCTGCTGTAGATGTGTCTCTAGCTGTGTCTGGATACAATGAAACATGCTGGAACTAAGTGCTTGTGTTGCACAGTTCTACTAAACATTCCATTTCATGCATGCTCCGCCCACATGGTCAGGAATGTCAGGTGCTGCATCTCCAAATGCTGCTCCCGTTGCCTAGCAATAACAGCTGTTTACTTTTTGGGGTCTGGTTCATTGTTTAATAAAGAAAACATGTCCAAGTATTGGGTGCTGAGGCTCAGCGCATATTCTAGCCTGCTGTGTGGGTGGGCAGCTAGAAATCACTGGTGGGCAACATGAGTGAGGAGAAAACTGGAGCAGCCAAGCAGGGAGCTGCAGGTTGCTGGTTTGAGTCTCTGTTCAGATGCTGGTGTCTCCTCTCTCTGAGATGTCTGCAAACTGTCCCAGATAAAACAATAAGGATAATAAACAAACACGTGACTAAAATAACAATTATGACTCTGATGTGTTTCATGTGTAGCAGGATGGCCTCTATACAGCAGTCGCTGCAAGCATCCACATCGCCACACTTACTATTCTTTAAGCAGGCGTGCTGGGCTCCTCCTAAGGAAAGTTTGAAACTTCATTTCCTTCATGCTGGTGAACTTTTTACCAAATATTTTCATCAAAGCTTCTCCATCACTGACAGGGATTGTTTGGATCTTCACACTCATCTCCACCAACCCTAAAAAATGAGTCTCACTTTGCTCATATAATGCCAGGAGTGTCTCCATATTCCACAAAAGTCTATGCAAACATGTAACAGTATCCCATATTCATAGAAATATTATTGATATTATAACAAAAGCTGTCACCAACACAATTGTCCCAAGTGCTTTTTTTTATTAGTTATTGCAAATGCTTGACTGCAGTTCTTGCTAGATGACAAAACCACTTATTAGGTTTAGAAGGAAATGACTTTTTCTACATGAGGTAAAGTTGGAGAGCTGTTTCCCCAAACTAAATGAAATCATCATTTGAAAAACTACAATCTGTATTTACTCTGAACATCTGTGTTAACATTTGAAATTGGAAACATGTAAGTGTAACAAACATGTTAAAACATAAGAAATCAGGAAGGGGCATGTATAGGAATTTCTTTTACTTATGCATTAATCACATTATTTTATTGTATGATACCTTGGTGCCACTGGATTTTAACATGTCTCACACTCATACAGTAAGACAAATGCTGGGGGTCTAGTAAGGAAGTTGGGGGAAGCAGACAACTCCACAGGAAGAGTCTTTTGTGTCTTTGAGGACTCTGGTAGGAAGCAAGGGAGTGTGAACCTTAAGGTGTGAAACAGCTGTGTACTGCCTTTTGTTCCTGGAGAAGGTATTTAACTGAGAGCCATGCTAGGCTCAGGGAGACTCTGCTGACCGTCTGTCCCGCGGTCATGCAGGGACTTCATCAAGCTTGCTTGTCTGTTCTTTGTGTGTTTGGATTAAAGAATGTTAGCTACCGCTCACCGCTCGTCTGCAGGCTTTATTTAAATGGAAAACTTCCACAACAGGCAAAAAAAAAAGCTTTTTGCTAAAAAAAAAAAAAAGATTTAAAGCAGAAGTTTTTTGCACTGCATTTTAAAATGAAAACATATTGCATTTATTTGCAATTAAAAACACACAGAGCAGAAAGTGTGTTACTGTTTTACATCCACAGACACACAAGAAAAGAAGCAGGCAACATGAGGTCAAGTTATGGCAATTTTATTTTTGTATGTCAGTACATGCATTCAGAATAGAGTTTTTAAAAAACAAACAAACGTCCCAAGTAAAGTTTGGGGGGATTTTTGTGAAAGAAAGGTTGAGAGAGGGGGAAGGAGGAAGATGCTGCTGGGTCAGTTCTTTCTCAGCAGTCTGCTCCAGAATCCCCTCCTGTCCTCGGCTTGCTTTTCTTTTGCCTTCAGCTCTTTTAAGGTTTTGTTGAGCTGCTCCTTGGCATCTTTAAATGTTTCTTTCAGCTGCTGTTTGGCCAGTTTCCCTTTGTGTTTGAGGAGCTCTTTAGCTTCCTTTTTGTGCTTTTGTATTTCTTTAAGTTCATCTTTGCAGCCTTTCTTGGTCACCGTCGTTTCTTTCTTGAATACCTTCAACTCAATTTTCCCTTCTGCAAGTTCCTCTTGCACTTTCATCAGTTCCTCCTTCATGTTTTGAGTGTAACTCTTTGTATCTTCCATTTCTTTCTTTGCTTCCTGTATTTTAATTTTCTCTTCCTCCAACACTTTTTGAGCTTCCAACAATTCTTTCTTCATATTTTCAATCTCATTTTCTGTCTCGTGTTTACATTTTTTCTCCTCTTCAAGTTGTTGCTTCACATGCAGTAATTCCTTCCTTAGTGTTTCAGCTTCAGCCATTACATTTGCAGCGTCTTGTGTTGCCAACTGCATTTTGCTTTTTTCCTCTTCAAAAGCTTCCTGCACCTCCTGTAATTCCTGCATCACATTTCCTGCCTCCTTCTTTGCAGTTTGATATTTATTTTTGGCTTCTTGTGCTGTGCTTTTCTCTTCCTCCAATGCTTTTTGAGCTTCCAACAGTTCTTTCTTCATGTTTTCATTCTCGTTTTCTGCCTGTTGTTTTCTTATCTTCTCTCCTTTAAGTTTGAAACCCACATCCTGTAATTCCTGCAATACTACTTCAGTTTCAAACTTTGAATTTTTAGCTTCTCCTCTTGATTTTTCTGCCTCTTCTTTTAATTTGACATTTTCAGCCTGTATCATTTGAAATTTAAAATGAATCAGCTGTACTGTATTGTGAGGTGAAGCACTCGCCGATCCTCTTCTCGATCTCCCTTGATTCATTTTGGCCTTTTAAACAAAGGAACCAACGTTTTGTAGAGGAGTGAAGTGAAGTTTTCGATGTTTCTTCGTCAACTGTCGTTTGTCCTGCACAGAGATGCTGCTGTAGATGTGTCTCTAGCTGTGTCTGGATACAATGAAACATGCTGGAACTAAGTGCTTGTGTTGCACAGTTCTACTAAACATTCCATTTCATGCATGCTCCGCCCACATGGTCAGGAATGTCAGGTGCTGCATCTCCAAATGCTGCTCCCGTTGCCTAGCAATAACAGCTGTTTACTTTTTGGGGTCTGGTTCATTGTTTAATAAAGAAAACATGTCCAAGTATTGGGTGCTGAGGCTCAGCGCATATTCTAGCCTGCTGTGTGGGTGGGCAGCTAGAAATCACTGGTGGGCAACATGAGTGAGGAGAAAACTGGAGCAGCCAAGCAGGGAGCTGCAGGTTGCTGGTTTGAGTCTCTGTTCAGATGCTGGTGTCTCCTCTCTCTGAGATGTCTGCAAACTGTCCCAGATAAAACAATAAGGATAATAAACAAACACGTGACTAAAATAACAATTATGACTCTGATGTGTTTCATGTGTAGCAGGATGGCCTCTATACAGCAGTCGCTGCAAGCATCCACATCGCCACACTTACTATTCTTTAAGCAGGCGTGCTGGGCTCCTCCTAAGGAAAGTTTGAAACTTCATTTCCTTCATGCTGGTGAACTTTTTACCAAATATTTTCATCAAAGCTTCTCCATCACTGACAGGGATTGTTTGGATCTTCACACTCATCTCCACCAACCCTAAAAAATGAGTCTCACTTTGCTCATATAATGCCAGGAGTGTCTCCATATTCCACAAAAGTCTATGCAAACATGTAACAGTATCCCATATTCATAGAAATATTATTGATATTATAACAAAAGCTGTCACCAACACAATTGTCCCAAGTGCTTTTTTTTATTAGTTATTGCAAATGCTTGACTGCAGTTCTTGCTAGATGACAAAACCACTTATTAGGTTTAGAAGGAAATGACTTTTTCTACATGAGGTAAAGTTGGAGAGCTGTTTCCCCAAACTAAATGAAATCATCATTTGAAAAACTACAATCTGTATTTACTCTGAACATCTGTGTTAACATTTGAAATTGGAAACATGTAAGTGTAACAAACATGTTAAAACATAAGAAATCAGGAAGGGGCATGTATAGGAATTTCTTTTACTTATGCATTAATCACATTATTTTATTGTATGATACCTTGGTGCCACTGGATTTTAACATGTCTCACACTCATACAGTAAGACAAATGCTGGGGGTCTAGTAAGGAAGTTGGGGGAAGCAGACAACTCCACAGGAAGAGTCTTTTGTGTCTTTGAGGACTCTGGTAGGAAGCAAGGGAGTGTGAACCTTAAGGTGTGAAACAGCTGTGTACTGCCTTTTGTTCCTGGAGAAGGTATTTAACTGAGAGCCATGCTAGGCTCAGGGAGACTCTGCTGACCGTCTGTCCCGCGGTCATGCAGGGACTTCATCAAGCTTGCTTGTCTGTTCTTTGTGTGTTTTGATTAAAGAATGTTAGCTACCGCTCACCGCTCGTCTGCAGGCTTTATTTAAATGGAAAACTTCCACAACAGGCAAAAAAAAAAGCTTTTTGCTAAAAAAAAAAAAAAAGATTTAAAGCAGAAGTTTTTTGCACTGCATTTTAAAATGAAAACATATTGCATTTATTTGCAATTAAAAACACACAGAGCAGAAAGTGTGTTACTGTTTTACATCCACAGACACACAAGAAAAGAAGCAGGCAACATGAGGTCAAGTTATGGCAATTTTATTTTTGTATGTCAGTACATGCATTCAGAATAGAGTTTTTAAAAAACAAACAAACGTCCCAAGTAAAGTTTGGGGGGATTTTTGTGAAAGAAAGGTTGAGAGAGGGGGAAGGAGGAAGATGCTGCTGGGTCAGTTCTTTCTCAGCAGTCTGCTCCAGAATCCCCTCCTGTCCTCGGCTTGCTTTTCTTTTGCCTTCAGCTCTTTTAAGGTTTTGTTGAGCTGCTCCTTGGCATCTTTAAATGTTTCTTTCAGCTGCTGTTTGGCCAGTTTCCCTTTGTGTTTGAGGAGCTCTTTAGCTTCCTTTTTGTGCTTTTGTATTTCTTTAAGTTCATCTTTGCAGCCTTTCTTGGTCACCGTCGTTTCTTTCTTGAATACCTTCAACTCAATTTTCCCTTCTGCAAGTTCCTCTTGCACTTTCATCAGTTCCTCCTTCATGTTTTGAGTGTAACTCTTTGTATCTTCCATTTCTTTCTTTGCTTCCTGTATTTTAATTTTCTCTTCCTCCAACACTTTTTGAGCTTCCAACAATTCTTTCTTCATATTTTCAATCTCATTTTCTGTCTCGTGTTTACATTTTTTCTCCTCTTCAAGTTGTTGCTTCACATGCAGTAATTCCTTCCTTAGTGTTTCAGCTTCAGCCATTACATTTGCAGCGTCTTGTGTTGCCAACTGCATTTTGCTTTTTTCCTCTTCAAAAGCTTCCTGCACCTCCTGTAATTCCTGCATCACATTTCCTGCCTCCTTCTTTGCAGTTTGATATTTATTTTTGGCTTCTTGTGCTGTGCTTTTCTCTTCCTCCAATGCTTTTTGAGCTTCCAACAGTTCTTTCTTCATGTTTTCATTCTCGTTTTCTGCCTGTTGTTTTCTTATCTTCTCTCCTTTAAGTTTGAAACCCACATCCTGTAATTCCTGCAATACTACTTCAGTTTCAAACTTTGAATTTTTAGCTTCTCCTCTTGATTTTTCTGCCTCTTCTTTTAATTTGACATTTTCAGCCTGTATCATTTGAAATTTAAAATGAATCAGCTGTACTGTATTGTGAGGTGAAGCACTCGCCGATCCTCTTCTCGATCTCCCTTGATTCATTTTGGCCTTTTAAACAAAGGAACCAACGTTTTGTAGAGGAGTGAAGTGAAGTTTTCGATGTTTCTTCGTCAACTGTCGTTTGTCCTGCACAGAGATGCTGCTGTAGATGTGTCTCTAGCTGTGTCTGGATACAATGAAACATGCTGGAACTAAGTGCTTGTGTTGCACAGTTCTACTAAACATTCCATTTCATGCATGCTCCGCCCACATGGTCAGGAATGTCAGGTGCTGCATCTCCAAATGCTGCTCCCGTTGCCTAGCAATAACAGCTGTTTACTTTTTGGGGTCTGGTTCATTGTTTAATAAAGAAAACATGTCCAAGTATTGGGTGCTGAGGCTCAGCGCATATTCTAGCCTGCTGTGTGGGTGGGCAGCTAGAAATCACTGGTGGGCAACATGAGTGAGGAGAAAACTGGAGCAGCCAAGCAGGGAGCTGCAGGTTGCTGGTTTGAGTCTCTGTTCAGATGCTGGTGTCTCCTCTCTCTGAGATGTCTGCAAACTGTCCCAGATAAAACAATAAGGATAATAAACAAACACGTGACTAAAATAACAATTATGACTCTGATGTGTTTCATGTGTAGCAGGATGGCCTCTATACAGCAGTCGCTGCAAGCATCCACATCGCCACACTTACTATTCTTTAAGCAGGCGTGCTGGGCTCCTCCTAAGGAAAGTTTGAAACTTCATTTCCTTCATGCTGGTGAACTTTTTACCAAATATTTTCATCAAAGCTTCTCCATCACTGACAGGGATTGTTTGGATCTTCACACTCATCTCCACCAACCCTAAAAAATGAGTCTCACTTTGCTCATATAATGCCAGGAGTGTCTCCATATTCCACAAAAGTCTATGCAAACATGTAACAGTATCCCATATTCATAGAAATATTATTGATATTATAACAAAAGCTGTCACCAACACAATTGTCCCAAGTGCTTTTTTTTATTAGTTATTGCAAATGCTTGACTGCAGTTCTTGCTAGATGACAAAACCACTTATTAGGTTTAGAAGGAAATGACTTTTTCTACATGAGGTAAAGTTGGAGAGCTGTTTCCCCAAACTAAATGAAATCATCATTTGAAAAACTACAATCTGTATTTACTCTGAACATCTGTGTTAACATTTGAAATTGGAAACATGTAAGTGTAACAAACATGTTAAAACATAAGAAATCAGGAAGGGGCATGTATAGGAATTTCTTTTACTTATGCATTAATCACATTATTTTATTGTATGATACCTTGGTGCCACTGGATTTTAACATGTCTCACACTCATACAGTAAGACAAATGCTGGGGGTCTAGTAAGGAAGTTGGGGGAAGCAGACAACTCCACAGGAAGAGTCTTTTGTGTCTTTGAGGACTCTGGTAGGAAGCAAGGGAGTGTGAACCTTAAGGTGTGAAACAGCTGTGTACTGCCTTTTGTTCCTGGAGAAGGTATTTAACTGAGAGCCATGCTAGGCTCAGGGAGACTCTGCTGACCGTCTGTCCCGCGGTCATGCAGGGACTTCATCAAGCTTGCTTGTCTGTTCTTTGTGTGTTTTGATTAAAGAATGTTAGCTACCGCTCACCGCTCGTCTGCAGGCTTTATTTAAATGGAAAACTTCCACAACAGGCAAAAAAAAAAGCTTTTTGCTAAAAAAAAAAAAAAAGATTTAAAGCAGAAGTTTTTTGCACTGCATTTTAAAATGAAAACATATTGCATTTATTTGCAATTAAAAACACACAGAGCAGAAAGTGTGTTACTGTTTTACATCCACAGACACACAAGAAAAGAAGCAGGCAACATGAGGTCAAGTTATGGCAATTTTATTTTTGTATGTCAGTACATGCATTCAGAATAGAGTTTTTAAAAAACAAACAAACGTCCCAAGTAAAGTTTGGGGGGATTTTTGTGAAAGAAAGGTTGAGAGAGGGGGAAGGAGGAAGATGCTGCTGGGTCAGTTCTTTCTCAGCAGTCTGCTCCAGAATCCCCTCCTGTCCTCGGCTTGCTTTTCTTTTGCCTTCAGCTCTTTTAAGGTTTTGTTGAGCTGCTCCTTGGCATCTTTAAATGTTTCTTTCAGCTGCTGTTTGGCCAGTTTCCCTTTGTGTTTGAGGAGCTCTTTAGCTTCCTTTTTGTGCTTTTGTATTTCTTTAAGTTCATCTTTGCAGCCTTTCTTGGTCACCGTCGTTTCTTTCTTGAATACCTTCAACTCAATTTTCCCTTCTGCAAGTTCCTCTTGCACTTTCATCAGTTCCTCCTTCATGTTTTGAGTGTAACTCTTTGTATCTTCCATTTCTTTCTTTGCTTCCTGTATTTTAATTTTCTCTTCCTCCAACACTTTTTGAGCTTCCAACAATTCTTTCTTCATATTTTCAATCTCATTTTCTGTCTCGTGTTTACATTTTTTCTCCTCTTCAAGTTGTTGCTTCACATGCAGTAATTCCTTCCTTAGTGTTTCAGCTTCAGCCATTACATTTGCAGCGTCTTGTGTTGCCAACTGCATTTTGCTTTTTTCCTCTTCAAAAGCTTCCTGCACCTCCTGTAATTCCTGCATCACATTTCCTGCCTCCTTCTTTGCAGTTTGATATTTATTTTTGGCTTCTTGTGCTGTGCTTTTCTCTTCCTCCAATGCTTTTTGAGCTTCCAACAGTTCTTTCTTCATGTTTTCATTCTCGTTTTCTGCCTGTTGTTTTCTTATCTTCTCTCCTTTAAGTTTGAAACCCACATCCTGTAATTCCTGCAATACTACTTCAGTTTCAAACTTTGAATTTTTAGCTTCTCCTCTTGATTTTTCTGCCTCTTCTTTTAATTTGACATTTTCAGCCTGTATCATTTGAAATTTAAAATGAATCAGCTGTACTGTATTGTGAGGTGAAGCACTCGCCGATCCTCTTCTCGATCTCCCTTGATTCATTTTGGCCTTTTAAACAAAGGAACCAACGTTTTGTAGAGGAGTGAAGTGAAGTTTTCGATGTTTCTTCGTCAACTGTCGTTTGTCCTGCACAGAGATGCTGCTGTAGATGTGTCTCTAGCTGTGTCTGGATACAATGAAACATGCTGGAACTAAGTGCTTGTGTTGCACAGTTCTACTAAACATTCCATTTCATGCATGCTCCGCCCACATGGTCAGGAATGTCAGGTGCTGCATCTCCAAATGCTGCTCCCGTTGCCTAGCAATAACAGCTGTTTACTTTTTGGGGTCTGGTTCATTGTTTAATAAAGAAAACATGTCCAAGTATTGGGTGCTGAGGCTCAGCGCATATTCTAGCCTGCTGTGTGGGTGGGCAGCTAGAAATCACTGGTGGGCAACATGAGTGAGGAGAAAACTGGAGCAGCCAAGCAGGGAGCTGCAGGTTGCTGGTTTGAGTCTCTGTTCAGATGCTGGTGTCTCCTCTCTCTGAGATGTCTGCAAACTGTCCCAGATAAAACAATAAGGATAATAAACAAACACGTGACTAAAATAACAATTATGACTCTGATGTGTTTCATGTGTAGCAGGATGGCCTCTATACAGCAGTCGCTGCAAGCATCCACATCGCCACACTTACTATTCTTTAAGCAGGCGTGCTGGGCTCCTCCTAAGGAAAGTTTGAAACTTCATTTCCTTCATGCTGGTGAACTTTTTACCAAATATTTTCATCAAAGCTTCTCCATCACTGACAGGGATTGTTTGGATCTTCACACTCATCTCCACCAACCCTAAAAAATGAGTCTCACTTTGCTCATATAATGCCAGGAGTGTCTCCATATTCCACAAAAGTCTATGCAAACATGTAACAGTATCCCATATTCATAGAAATATTATTGATATTATAACAAAAGCTGTCACCAACACAATTGTCCCAAGTGCTTTTTTTTATTAGTTATTGCAAATGCTTGACTGCAGTTCTTGCTAGATGACAAAACCACTTATTAGGTTTAGAAGGAAATGACTTTTTCTACATGAGGTAAAGTTGGAGAGCTGTTTCCCCAAACTAAATGAAATCATCATTTGAAAAACTACAATCTGTATTTACTCTGAACATCTGTGTTAACATTTGAAATTGGAAACATGTAAGTGTAACAAACATGTTAAAACATAAGAAATCAGGAAGGGGCATGTATAGGAATTTCTTTTACTTATGCATTAATCACATTATTTTATTGTATGATACCTTGGTGCCACTGGATTTTAACATGTCTCACACTCATACAGTAAGACAAATGCTGGGGGTCTAGTAAGGAAGTTGGGGGAAGCAGACAACTCCACAGGAAGAGTCTTTTGTGTCTTTGAGGACTCTGGTAGGAAGCAAGGGAGTGTGAACCTTAAGGTGTGAAACAGCTGTGTACTGCCTTTTGTTCCTGGAGAAGGTATTTAACTGAGAGCCATGCTAGGCTCAGGGAGACTCTGCTGACCGTCTGTCCCGCGGTCATGCAGGGACTTCATCAAGCTTGCTTGTCTGTTCTTTGTGTGTTTTGATTAAAGAATGTTAGCTACCGCTCACCGCTCGTCTGCAGGCTTTATTTAAATGGAAAACTTCCACAACAGGCAAAAAAAAAAGCTTTTTGCTAAAAAAAAAAAAAAAGATTTAAAGCAGAAGTTTTTTGCACTGCATTTTAAAATGAAAACATATTGCATTTATTTGCAATTAAAAACACACAGAGCAGAAAGTGTGTTACTGTTTTACATCCACAGACACACAAGAAAAGAAGCAGGCAACATGAGGTCAAGTTATGGCAATTTTATTTTTGTATGTCAGTACATGCATTCAGAATAGAGTTTTTAAAAAACAAACAAACGTCCCAAGTAAAGTTTGGGGGGATTTTTGTGAAAGAAAGGTTGAGAGAGGGGGAAGGAGGAAGATGCTGCTGGGTCAGTTCTTTCTCAGCAGTCTGCTCCAGAATCCCCTCCTGTCCTCGGCTTGCTTTTCTTTTGCCTTCAGCTCTTTTAAGGTTTTGTTGAGCTGCTCCTTGGCATCTTTAAATGTTTCTTTCAGCTGCTGTTTGGCCAGTTTCCCTTTGTGTTTGAGGAGCTCTTTAGCTTCCTTTTTGTGCTTTTGTATTTCTTTAAGTTCATCTTTGCAGCCTTTCTTGGTCACCGTCGTTTCTTTCTTGAATACCTTCAACTCAATTTTCCCTTCTGCAAGTTCCTCTTGCACTTTCATCAGTTCCTCCTTCATGTTTTGAGTGTAACTCTTTGTATCTTCCATTTCTTTCTTTGCTTCCTGTATTTTAATTTTCTCTTCCTCCAACACTTTTTGAGCTTCCAACAATTCTTTCTTCATATTTTCAATCTCATTTTCTGTCTCGTGTTTACATTTTTTCTCCTCTTCAAGTTGTTGCTTCACATGCAGTAATTCCTTCCTTAGTGTTTCAGCTTCAGCCATTACATTTGCAGCGTCTTGTGTTGCCAACTGCATTTTGCTTTTTTCCTCTTCAAAAGCTTCCTGCACCTCCTGTAATTCCTGCATCACATTTCCTGCCTCCTTCTTTGCAGTTTGATATTTATTTTTGGCTTCTTGTGCTGTGCTTTTCTCTTCCTCCAATGCTTTTTGAGCTTCCAACAGTTCTTTCTTCATGTTTTCATTCTCGTTTTCTGCCTGTTGTTTTCTTATCTTCTCTCCTTTAAGTTTGAAACCCACATCCTGTAATTCCTGCAATACTACTTCAGTTTCAAACTTTGAATTTTTAGCTTCTCCTCTTGATTTTTCTGCCTCTTCTTTTAATTTGACATTTTCAGCCTGTATCATTTGAAATTTAAAATGAATCAGCTGTACTGTATTGTGAGGTGAAGCACTCGCCGATCCTCTTCTCGATCTCCCTTGATTCATTTTGGCCTTTTAAACAAAGGAACCAACGTTTTGTAGAGGAGTGAAGTGAAGTTTTCGATGTTTCTTCGTCAACTGTCGTTTGTCCTGCACAGAGATGCTGCTGTAGATGTGTCTCTAGCTGTGTCTGGATACAATGAAACATGCTGGAACTAAGTGCTTGTGTTGCACAGTTCTACTAAACATTCCATTTCATGCATGCTCCGCCCACATGGTCAGGAATGTCAGGTGCTGCATCTCCAAATGCTGCTCCCGTTGCCTAGCAATAACAGCTGTTTACTTTTTGGGGTCTGGTTCATTGTTTAATAAAGAAAACATGTCCAAGTATTGGGTGCTGAGGCTCAGCGCATATTCTAGCCTGCTGTGTGGGTGGGCAGCTAGAAATCACTGGTGGGCAACATGAGTGAGGAGAAAACTGGAGCAGCCAAGCAGGGAGCTGCAGGTTGCTGGTTTGAGTCTCTGTTCAGATGCTGGTGTCTCCTCTCTCTGAGATGTCTGCAAACTGTCCCAGATAAAACAATAAGGATAATAAACAAACACGTGACTAAAATAACAATTATGACTCTGATGTGTTTCATGTGTAGCAGGATGGCCTCTATACAGCAGTCGCTGCAAGCATCCACATCGCCACACTTACTATTCTTTAAGCAGGCGTGCTGGGCTCCTCCTAAGGAAAGTTTGAAACTTCATTTCCTTCATGCTGGTGAACTTTTTACCAAATATTTTCATCAAAGCTTCTCCATCACTGACAGGGATTGTTTGGATCTTCACACTCATCTCCACCAACCCTAAAAAATGAGTCTCACTTTGCTCATATAATGCCAGGAGTGTCTCCATATTCCACAAAAGTCTATGCAAACATGTAACAGTATCCCATATTCATAGAAATATTATTGATATTATAACAAAAGCTGTCACCAACACAATTGTCCCAAGTGCTTTTTTTTATTAGTTATTGCAAATGCTTGACTGCAGTTCTTGCTAGATGACAAAACCACTTATTAGGTTTAGAAGGAAATGACTTTTTCTACATGAGGTAAAGTTGGAGAGCTGTTTCCCCAAACTAAATGAAATCATCATTTGAAAAACTACAATCTGTATTTACTCTGAACATCTGTGTTAACATTTGAAATTGGAAACATGTAAGTGTAACAAACATGTTAAAACATAAGAAATCAGGAAGGGGCATGTATAGGAATTTCTTTTACTTATGCATTAATCACATTATTTTATTGTATGATACCTTGGTGCCACTGGATTTTAACATGTCTCACACTCATACAGTAAGACAAATGCTGGGGGTCTAGTAAGGAAGTTGGGGGAAGCAGACAACTCCACAGGAAGAGTCTTTTGTGTCTTTGAGGACTCTGGTAGGAAGCAAGGGAGTGTGAACCTTAAGGTGTGAAACAGCTGTGTACTGCCTTTTGTTCCTGGAGAAGGTATTTAACTGAGAGCCATGCTAGGCCCATATATCATTGTGATGTTGTTTATTCTATTACTCTTGTTCTCTTCTGCTTGCTTTCTTTTTTCTTTCTCAGCAGGTGATCCAGGTGATTGATATATGCATTTTTTTTCTCTGCCCGTTCTGTTGGTTTTTGTCTTTTGCCCTTCTCCCCCGTCCCTCTTCTCAGCTGTTTCTCTTTCCCTCTTTTTTTCTCCCCTTCTTTCCCCCAGTCAAGTCTGTCCCGTATTCAGTAAGTGAAAATAAAATAAACAATAAAAGGTGAATCAAATGGACCATTACGGCAAGGCTGGGATGGTCAGTTTGGTAAAGTAAATCCGTTGGGCATCTTTCTTTGCCTTTAGACAACAATTCTGATGGCAAAAGAGCCAAACGGGACAGGCCAAAAAAAAAAGCTTTTTGCTAAAAAAAAAAAAAAAGATTTAAAGCAGAAGTTTTTTGCACTGCATTTTAAAATGAAAACATATTGCATTTATTTGCAATTAAAAACACACAGAGCAGAAAGTGTGTTACTGTTTTACATCCACAGACACACAAGAAAAGAAGCAGGCAACATGAGGTCAAGTTATGGCAATTTTATTTGTGTATTTCAGTACAGATTCGAGTTTTTAAAAAACAAACAAACATCCCAAGAAGAAGGATGGGGTGAAAGAAAGGTGGAGAGAGGGGGAAGGAGGAAGAAACTATTGATCTCCTCAAACCTGATGCTGCTGGATCAGTTCTTTCTCAGCAGTCGGCTCCAGAATCCCCTCCTGTCCTCGGCTTGCTTTTCTTTTGCCTTCAGCTCTTTTAAGGTTTTGTTGAGCTGCTCCTCGGCATCTTTAAATGTTTCTTTCAGCTGCTGTTTGGCCAGTTTCCCTTTGTGTTTGAGGAGCTCTTTAGCTTCCTTTTTGTGCTTTCGTATTTCTTTAAGTGCGTCTTTGCAGTCTTTCTTGGTCACCGCAGAGCCGGTCATCAACATGAACTATAGTTTGGTGTCTTAGACCACTTCTGACTTGCAGCATGTTGTACAGAACAAAGAGGAAGGTGAAATTACAGCTAGAGAAAGATATTTGGTGGGTGAACATCTCGTCTGGCTACTATACTGAAGCTTACTACCATCTAGATAGCAGCAGCTTCACATTTTTGATATATGCCTCCCATTAAAACTAGCCAAAGAAAAATATGTGCTCTTGAGGTGTGGTTTTAAATCCTACTCTCCCCAAAAATGTAATCAACAATTGTACCTATAACCAGCTCTTATATGGTGTAATTAAAATTTTACATTGCCTGTAGCTTGGCTAACCCAGGTGATAAGGTGATAAGGATTAGTTCGAGTCTGAGCAACCTTGTATGATTTTCTCAAGTTTCACTACCAACCAGTTCTTGGAGACAAGTTGGCATCTTCCATGCAATTTCCATGAAATTCTTGTGAGGGGTCAGATTTGAAGCTACGCTGTTTTTATAGTCAGATGTCCTTTAGTTAGCAATGAATCTGCCCTTGAGTCTGGCACCTTTGTGTCACTTGGTAATGATTTTTATAACCTGCTTGCTTTTGACTTTTATGGTTTTAACTTTGGAAACCTGTTTTAGAATACAGGATTGCATATGGCACAAATGTTTATGAAAGACCTCACCTATAAAAGACTTAAGCACTTGAGTTGATGTCAACTGGATTGAATCTTGAACCCGGTATCATCCACAGATGAAAAATGGGTCTAAACTTGCCAACAGGCATTTGTAACATCTAAAAGGACTTTTGATGTTTTTTAGATGGGACTTTGTTATGGTTAGCTTTCTGGTAGGCAGATGTGCTCTAAGATACTAGACTATAAAATGTACCTCCACTTTCCAAGTGACTTTGGTTGTCTTTGGTAAATACCTGTCATCAGAATGCACCACTGTCACTTTTGTATTCTAAGTAAAGGTGTGGGTTCAAATCCCCCCCTTGACAAAGCTTTTGTCTTTAGATTTCATTCAGCACATCTTCCTGTGAAGAACCCTGAGGGTCTTAATCAGCAGTTAGAACTTGTCCGTCCTATTATCCACAGACCTCACATTATATATGCAAAGAGCATACAATTGAAAGTCTTGAAACTTGTGCTCTGAAGTGGGTAAAGACTAGTCTTCAGCAACTTCATCACATATATATGAGGTTACTGTTCATTGAGCTCTGATGGTGAGGACTTCTTCAGTATAGTAGCCAGATGAGATGTTCACCCACCAAATATCTTTCTCTAGCTGTAATTTCACCTTCCTCTTTGCTCTGTACAACATGCTGCAAGTCAGAAGTGGTCTAAGACACCAAACTGCTTCAGTGCAAATAACTATAGTTCATGTTGATGAACTATCTCTCACTGAGACACTTATAGACTTGTTCTTCACATTTGGTTGCATGTACAGTGACATTGTCTTTTGTTTTCTGCTAATCAGAAGTGGTATTAGAACCTAGACTGAAGCTTGGCTACCCAAGTGGCTTTGGTTCACTTTGATGTGCTGTTTTTAACAAAGTGTTATCCTCATCCACTTTTTCGTTCAACATTTTATAAGTATAGGTTCAAATCCCACACCTGACAAATAGCTTTTCTTGCATGTTGTACACTTGCATTCATGCATTCATTCATATGTCCAATAGACTGTTTAGCACAGGTTTAGCTGTGATGTCTCTTTAAATTAAAGTACAAAACACAAGTATATTCAGAAATAGATCACTTGCAAGCAGCTTTCTAAGCAAATTTAAGGTTCATATGGAGTTGTAGGAGCTTTGCTTTCTGTTTGTCGGGATAGCTAAGTGGTTTAAGGCATGAAAAATCTGTTTTTTCCTGACCAAAGTGACATCTAGCATCCAAATAGAGACACTGGTTCAACCCCAACCCCTGCCAAAGATTTTATCCAAGCTGTTTGATGAAACTTTACCTTCTGCTCAACACAAAACATAATCAGTTACTTTTGATTTCAATTACTTTTAAATTGATGGGCTCAAGAGTTCATTGCAACTTTAAATCTGGAGACAAAAGCTTGCCAGGCATGTTTTGATGTGTTCAACTCCCAGGCATGGGAGTTGAACACAGAATTTTATTAAAAGTCTGTAGGACCCTTTTAACAGGAAGGACTAAAGCCTTGGTTTGGGCTTCTTAGCATACTCACGCATACTGCCAATCTGAAAACGATGTTATCTATCTGGACCTTACAGTCACATAGAAAGCAATGACTCCTTGACGTTGCTAACTGTGGACGAGTTATATAAGCTCTTGCCGGTCTGCATTATATATTCCTTATCTTTTGCATATTTCAGACAAGGGTGTTTTCCGCCTATATCATTTAGTTAGTTATTGTTAAGTAAGTCCTTGATGTCAGGAGGTTAAGACTTCCACATGGTGGATGACTGAGAAACCTTACACCTATAAAGGTGTAAGATACTGGACTCAAGAACGGACCTTTGCTTTCCAAGTGACTTTGGTTGACTTTGATAAATGTCATCCATCAACTTTAGCTAGCGGCACTTACATGTTTGGGTGGAGGTTCAAATCCTCTGGACAACGTTTCTTTATTGAGATTTCATGTCTAGAGTTCCACACAAGAAAAAAAGAATCACAACCAAATAATTTCATTTCAAGTGTTTATTGCCATGTGCATTTAGTAAGATTAGTAAGTATTTGCAGACAAGCTGGTCTCCATGCAATCTGCTTAGAACCAATTAAAAGATTTTCAGTGCAGCAGTCACTCATTCAAAGGCAGTCCACAGATGAAAAAAAGGTGTAAACTTTTTCATCTAAACATCTAAAGTGTATTTGTGGCTTCTGATCTGTTAGTCAAAGGTTGTCAAAGATACTGGACTGGAAAATGGACCTTTCCTTCCCAAGTGACTTTGGCGAACTTTGAAAAACGCTTTCCGTCAAATCTAGCCACTGGAACTTATGCTTTTCAAATACAGGTTTCAAATCTTACTCTGGACAAAGCTGTAGTCTTTAGATTTCATTCAAACTGCTTGATTAAAGTTTGTTTTAAACTCATGACATGAACTTTGCGCTGAAATCATACTTCTTATAAAGATTTACACACACTACATGTAAATCTTTAGACTGCCTAGAACATAGACTAGGCAGCCTACTGTCTAGAATTAGGGAAGTGAACTAATTCAACGCTTTACATTATTGTAGGAATATTTGTGCTTTGTCATTGTGTGTTGCGAGAAGAATGGCACCTGGCTTGTTCAGTTGGAAGACTCTGGACCTCATGGATGTGTGTTCAAGCTCCTTGGTGAGTGAAGGTTTTGTCATTTAACAGAAAGATTTAGTGCAGGGGTCTCCAAGTTCAGTCCTCGACAGTTCCTGTCCTGCAGCAAACACAGAATGGTTGAATTACCTCTTCATTATGCCATCACATTTGGCAAAGGCCTGGTTACAATCAGATGTGCTGGAACAATGATGCATCTAAAAGCAGCAGGATATTGGCCCTCCAGGATTGGAGTGGAGACCCCTGATTTAGTGGAAAAGAAAACTGGCTTTCAATTGCGATAAGGACTCTTACACACTTAACACAAATAGTACTAGATCAGTGACATGAGTGGATAATAAGAGCATCTTAGAGAAGCAGAGCTTCTGAGAAGATGACCATGCAGTATTTTAGAGGAATCCAGTGAAACTGTGGAAAGACTGGAATCATTTGTTCTATAGAAGAGATTCTGGCAATGACATGAGCCTCTGCATTGTAAACCAGATGAAGTAAATGGATATGTTGTTCATAAGTCAGAGGTGGACTACGGTACTTCATTACACAATGGACCCCAGCTTTCCAAGTGGCTTTGGTCAGCTTTGGTAAATGCACCAGAACTGCCAACGGTCACTTATGTGTTTTAAAGAAAGGTGTGGGTTCAAATCCCATTTTTGACAAAGATTTTGTCTTTAGATTTCATTAAAGTTTCCTGATGAAAGTTTGAAACTCATAACATGAAGTGCAGTTTGAAATCCTACATTTTATGATTTCATCTTGCATGTGCTACCGTCTTGCCTGATGACCAACATTTAAAGAACTTAATCAAAAACTTTTTTAAATGACAGTGAGAGACTTTTATGTGGAGGACTTTTAGACTGTCAGAATGGAAGGAGGCACTCCTTCCTGACCAAAGCAACTTCTGCTCTGCTAATGGTCTTCAAATTTTATTCAAGTTCTGTAAATTTATTTTGTAAGACATATGAGGTCTATGTCCACATGAACAGAATCAACTTTTGGGGATTTAAAACATGCTTATTTCTTTACTTTGAATGTTTGACTTGGATTTTATCTTGACTTAGATATCGTCCACAAATTACAAATACAGCTAAACTTGTGAACAGGCATTACTTTGTGATTAATGTTCTACTAGTCAGAGGTGGTCTAAGATACTGGACTCAAGTATGGATTTGCACTTCCCAAGTGACTTTGGCTGGCTTTGGTAAAGCACTCCGCAAACAACTACTGACGTCACTTGTGCTTTTTAAATAGAGTAGTGAGTTCAAATCCCATTCCTGACAACCATTTTTTATTTTGATTTAGTTCACGTTGCTTAATGAAAATTTGTTTGAAATTCATGACATGAAGTTTGGGTTTAATGATAAAGGTTTGAGCTTTTACACGCTGCTGTCTTACAGCTCTAGATTGGTCAGCAGTAAGGGAAGTAAAATAATTGGATGCTTAGAGTCTTGGAATCTTTCTGTTTTCTGGTTGTTTCCAGCGTCTACCCCGACTCTCATCCTATGGTAGCTAGAATATGCTCCAGTCCCCATGAATCAGAATTGGATAAATGAAAGAGGATGGTTGGATGAATGAATGGATGGATGGATGGATGAATGGATGGATTCTGTATCTTCTGGACTAAAGATGAGACAGACCATCTCAACTGTTGTAAGCGTTCAGTTCAAAAGGTTGCATGTCTGATGGTATGGGAGTTCATCAGTGCTCATGGAATTGTCAGCTTGCGCATTTGGAAAGGGACCATCAATGCATTACGAACATTGCATCCTATACTCCAAACAGACAGGGTGCTGTGGGGTAGTAGTCAAAGCAGGGAAGCCTAGACCTCTTTACTTTACTGATAAACATAAAACAGTACAATCAAATATACAGCACAAGTCTAATTAAAAGGTAGTCTAAATTAAGGAGTCTTAAGATGACGTTTAAGAGAATAAATACAATTCAGGCAACGTAGAGATGGAGGGAGAGAATTCCACAACCTGGGGGCCACTGCTCTAAAAGATCTAATACCTCTCTCTCACCAGTCACCTCACCCATCTTTTTTGGAGAAACCTCAAGGAGTTCCCACATCGGTCGATAGATGTAACCTCTCCAGTATGTCCTGGGTCTACCCCAGGCCTTCTCCTGATTGGACATGCCCGGCCGAAACCCCTTAACATTATGCCTCAAGTGGCTCCTTTCAAAGTGTAAGAGGGAGGATAAGAAGGACAGACGCAACAACATTGTCATCCCCTGTGTAGCCGGTGTATCAGAAAAACTCAGGAGAGTTTTCTCCAAGCATGACATCCCGGTGCATTTCAGACCCAACAACACGCTCAGACAATAACTGGTTCACCCGAAAGACAAAACGCCAAAACACAGACTTAACAATGTGGTGTATGCTGTACAGTGCAGCGAGGAATGCCCAGACCTCTACATTGGAGAGACCAAACAGCCACTTCACAAGCGCATGGCACAACACAGAAGAGCCACCTCCACAGGACAAGACTCAGCAGTCCATCTGCATCTTAAGGATAAAGGTCACTCTTTCGAGGATGCCAATGTTCACATTTTGGACAGAGAGGACAGATGGTTTGAAAGAGGAGTAAAAGAAGCAATATTTAGAAGCAAGGGCTTCTAAATATTAGGTGGTGTGCTGTTACATTTATCAAGATCAATACTTTTTTTTAAAGGTACATAGGGTGTCATTGGTGTGAAAGAGGGAGGGTGGATGTGGTTTCAAAAATTGCTGAAAATGCCTCTGACAGAACTTTCCATTCGGTTACACTGAAAGAAAATGAAGCTGCGGTTTAGCCCAGCGATGCAGCTCAAAGCATGACACTGTTAACAAAACCAACTTCTACACCCCCCTCGCCCAAAAGTTTAAAAAAATATATGTCACAAAATATTATGACCACAAAAAAAACGCTAAAACAATCGTTGAGCAGTCCATATGACTCCATGAGTTTTGCTTTAATTCTTCTTGGTACAACTTTCAGCAGCAGTTGTTGGGACTATTTACATCTGAGTAAAGAGGATTAAGATCAAACTTTTTAGAAAGTATAACAATAAAAAAAATATCGATGACCACCAGAGCTAGTCCTACTTGTAGATAATCAAATGGTATAAATTTCTAAATTCACCACGCCTTGTTCTCAAATTATTGCATTCCCAAGACTTACAATTCAATTCAATTTTATTTATATAGCACCAAATCACAACAAAAGTCGCCTCAAGCTGCTTTATATTGTACAGTAGATACAGAGAAAAACCCAACAATCATATGACCCCCTATGAGCAAGCACTTTGGCGACAGTGGGAAGGAAAAACTCCCTTATAACAGGAAGAAACCTCCCGCAGAACCAGGCTCAGGGAGGGGCGGGGCCATCTGCTGCGACCGGTTGGGGTGAGAGAAGGAAGACAGGATAAAGACATGCTGTGGAAGAGAGACAGAGATTAATAACAGATATGATTCAATGCAGAGAGGTCTATTGATCATATTCAAGACTGAAGCATTAATTAATGGCAGGACTTCTTTGAGCAGTTTTGTAGGAATGGGGTCTAAAAGACACGTTGATGGTTTGGAGGAAGTAATTATTGAAGTTAACTCAGAAAGATCAATTGGAGAAAAAGAGTCTAACGTAACATCAATGGTACTAAGAGTAGCTGTAGATAATATTACATCTGTGGGATGATTATTGGTAATGTTTTCTCTAATGATAAAATTGTTATTTGTGAAGAAGTTCATGAAGTCATTACTAGTTAACGTTAAAGGGATGGTTGGATCAACAGTACTCTGACTTTATGTCAGCCGGGCTACAGTGCTGAAGAGAAACCTGGGGTTGTTCTTATTTTACAGAAAACCTGACCTCTGACCTTGAGATCACCTTGACTTGAGAAGGTCACAGGACTCAGACTTATACACTATTTTAAGTAGCTGCACCTGTGGTATCAATTTCAGAATCCTACACAAGTTATCTGATTCACAAACTTGGGTGTTGATGCTGCCCGCCCGACTGGCAGCGTAGCCCCAAAATGATGAGGAAGATAAGGAACATTTCTTTGAATTAAAATTTTTCTAAAGTGTTATACTTTATAGGGAAATTGGTGAATTTAACATGGAAAAAGGTCTTTATTTGCATAGTTTTCAGTTTAGAAATCTGAACTTTGAGGCACCAGACAAAGAGCGATTCAGAAGACCCCTATGAGCAGAACACCAAGGGAACAGTTCACCCTGCCCGGGATAGGGTCACTGGGGCCCTGCCCTGGAGCCAGGCCTGGGGAGGGTGCCCGCGGGAGAGTGTCTGGTGGCCAGACCTTAGTCCATGGTGCCCGTCCGGTCACAGCCCAAAAAGTGACATGGGCCCATCATCCTGTAGACCAACCAACTCCACGGCTTGGGCTCTGGAACCAGTCCCCTGGAGAGGGCTTGGACTCTGTCTCAGTCTAGTTGTCCCTGGTGAGAGGCGGGCTGGAGTGGGTATCCTAGTTTCCCCTCAGCTTGCTGCCTGTACGTGGTGAAGAGAGAGCTGAGTGTAAAAGCAAAGCTTTTAATTTACCGGTCGATCTAGGTCCCTACCCTCACCTATGGGTCTGAGATGTGGGTAGGGACTAAATCCTTGGCTCCTAGGTGAGGTGTACCGGGCACGTCCCACCAGGAGGAGGCCCCAGGAGAGACCAAGACCACTGGAGGGATTATATCTCTTGGCTGGCCTGGGAACGCCTTGGTGTTCCCCTGGGCAAGCTGGAGGAGATGGCAGTAAATGGTTCTTAACAGTGCTTTTCTACTCTTCTGAGCACTCAAAGCGCTTTACACAACTTGTGCATTCACCCATTCACACAAACACATTTCCTTAGTGCTTTCTAACTAACATTCACACAATTCAATTCATCCATCCATCCATCCATCTTCATCCGCTTTGTCCGGGGCCGGGTCGCGGGGGCAGCAGCCTAAGCAAAGAGGCCCAGACCTCCCTCTCCCCAGCCACCTCCTCCAGCTTATCCGGGGGAATACCAAGGCGTTCCCAGGCCAGCCGAGAGATATAATCTCTCCAGCGTGTCCTGGGTCTGCCCCGGGGCCTCCTGCCTGGAACACCTCACCCAGGAGGCGCCCAGGGGGCATCCTTGTCAGATGCCCGAACCACCTCAGCTGGCTCCTTTCGATGTGGAGCAGCAGCTGCTCTACTCTGAGCCCCTCCCGGATGGCCGAACTTCTCACCCTATCTCTAAGGGAGAGGCCAGCCACCCTTCGGAGGAAGCTCATTTCTGCCGCTTGTATCCGCGATCTGGTTCTTTCGGTCACTACCCACAGCTCGTGGCCATAGGTGAGGGTAGGGACGTAGATCGACCGGTAAATTGAGAGCTTCGCTTTTACACTCAGCTCCCTCTTCACCATGACGGACCGGTGCAGCGTCCGCATTACTGCAGCTGCAGCCCCAATCCGTCTGTCGATCTCCGGCTCCCTTCTCCCATCACTCGCGAACAAGACCCCGAGATACTTGAACTCCTCCACTTGTGGCAGGAACTCATCCCCGACCCGGAGTGGGCACTCCACCCTTTTCCGGCTGAGAACCATGGCCTCAGATTTGGAGGTGCTGATCCTCATTCCCGCTGCTTCACACTCGGCTGCGAACCGTTCCAGTGCGAGCTGGAGGCCTTCACCCGATGAAGCCAACAGAACCACATCATCTGCAAAAATCAGAGATGAGATTCTGAGGCCACCAAAGCGAAAGCCCTCCGCCACTTGGCTGCGCCTAGAAATCCTGTCCATAAAAATTATGAACAGAACCGGAGACAAAGGGCAGCCCTGGCGAAGCCCATCACCCACCGGGAACGAGTCCGACTTATTGCCGGCAATGCGAACCAAGCTCTTGCAACGGTTGTATAGGGATCGAATGGCCCGTAGCAATGGGCCAGACACCCCATATTCCCGCAACACCTCCCACAGGACACCCCGAGGGACACGGTCGAATGCCTTCTCCAAGTCCACAAAACACATGTAGACTGGTTGGGCAAACTCCCATGCACCCTCAAGTATCCTCGAGAGGATAAAGAGCTGGTCCAGTGTTCCGCGACCAGGACGAAAACCGCATTGTTCCTCCTGTATCCGAGGTTCGACTAACGGACGAACTCTCCTTTCCAGCACCCTGGCATAGACTTTCCCAGGGAGGCTGAGGAGTGTGATCCCCCTGTAGTTGGAACACACCCTCCGGTCCCCTTTCTTAAAGATGGGGACCACCACCCCGGTCTGCCAGTCCACAGGTACTGCCCCTGAACTCCACGCAACATTGCAGAGGCGTGTCAACCAGGACAGCCCTACAACGTTCAGAGCCTTCAGGAACTCGGGGCGGACCTCATCAACACCAGGGGCTCTACCACCAAGGAGTTGTTTAACTGCCTCAGTGACCTCGCCCCCGGAAATTGGCGGGTCATTCCCCTCATCCCCAGACTCTGCTTCCTCCTCGGAAGACGTGTCAGTGGGATTAAGGAGGTCCTCGAAGTATTCCTTCCACCGCCTGACAATTTTCTCAGTCGACGTCAGCAGCGCTCCTCCAGCACTATACACAGTGCAGGTAGAGCACCGCTTTCCCCTCCTGAGACGTCTGACGGTTTGCCAGAATCTCTTCAATTCAATTCAAATTTATTTATATAGCGCCAAATCACAACAAAAGTTACCTCAAGGTGCTTTATATTGTACAGTATATCCTATAATAATAGCTACAGATAATAGATATCTATGTTTTTAGATATAAATAGTGAAACCAGCATTACCAGAAGGATATCTCATATGTTGATCTCCTCAGTAAGGAGTGTTTGGTTGTTGTGTCACTGTAACATCACGAGCTGCAGAGCTGCTGCGAGAAACTGAATGGCTTGAATGACCTTATGTCCATAAGTTTACAACCCAACTATATCTTCTGTGGGTATTTAAATATTAAGGGGGGGAAATAAGAATTAATTTCTTTCAGGTTCCAATGTAAAATAAGTAATCTATATAATATATCAGGCATTACCCCCTTTTGCTTCTGTTTTGGTTAAAAAAAAATGCTGAAATAGGAAAGAAATGATCAGACTATCAGAAAAGAAGGAGCATGTGCCTCTGTCTGCTATCATCTGGCCAAACCATGGTCACACTGCCACCTGCTGGGACAAAGATGTTATGACAGCTACAGGATTGTTAAGAAAATAGATAGGCCTATTTAGTTGAAATTACAGTTTTTTCTGATTGCTTAAGCACATTTTTTGTAACTATTGGCTAATTTTGCAAAACTCTTCACACAAATAAGAAAACCTGTCACCCAATAATCAAAACATTGTAGTTCTCTTGCAAAAGCAAACACAGCTAGATTAACTCTTCACACCTTCGTAAAAATGGTGTTTCCGTATCAAACAGTACACACAAGCCATCATCTACTAAGCACACAATGCGCCAACTGCACACCGATGGTATGAATACAAAACACATCTGGCGTTTGCCTTCCCTGTGCACAAGGTAGGCTATGTCAGTTTGAGCTCATACTTCTGTCATAGATCCATAAGCATGGAGGGATCCAAACTTCAAGTACTGGTGTTTAGTCAAACACATCAAAACAAACACAAGTGTTTATTTCCAAGTATAGGATTATTTGCAATCGCCATAATGACTATATGGGTTACTTGGTCTGCAGTGAACATGCTTCCTCTGCCCCCTCCTCGTCTTCCTCTTGCTCCTCCTTGTCCTTGTCGTCCTCTTCATCCTACTTCTTCACCTCCACGTCCTCTTCCTCGGCCTCCTCTACTTCTCACTCTTTCTGCTCCCACCATTGTACTCCGCACACACAGCTTACCTGTATTATAGTGCTTAGGCTGATTGCAAAGTGAACGAATTATCTAAGAAAGTTTTCACATGTGAAAGTGTGCCAGACAGTTGGCAAATTAGTGTTAATGATAGCCATACATGTGTATACTTTTGCTAGGAGTGTGTTGGAAATTTGGAAATTGAGTGTTGTGCAGTGAATTGTGCCTACAGTCTTGCAAAGTGTGTGTTACAAAATTGCAAACTGAGTGCAAAGCAGTTTTTGTGCTTTTAGTTTTGCACACTCAGTGAGTGGTTTTGCTATAAGTCTGACTAGTTTTAGAAATTGTGCTACAGGATTCACAGTTAGTGTTTAGGCATTCGGTAAAAACTGTAAGCACATTTTTTGTAACTATTGGCTAATTTTGCAAAACTCTTCACACAAATAAGAAAACCTGTCACCCAATAATCAAAACATTGTAGTTCTCTTGCAAAAGCAAACACAGCTAGATTAACTCTTCACACCTTCGTAAAAATGGTGTTTCCGTATCGAACAGTACACACAAGCCATCATCTACTAAGCACACAATGCGCCAACTGCACACTGATGGTATGAATACAAAACACATCTGGCTTTTGCTTTCTCTGTGCACAAGGTAGGCTATGTCAGTTTGAACTCATACTTCTGTCATAGATCCATAAGCATAGAGGGATCCAAACTTCAAGTACTGGTGTTTATTCAAACACATCAAAACAAACACAAGTGTTTATTTCCAAGTATAGGATTATTTGCAATCGCCATAATGACTATATGGGTTACTTGGTCTGCAGTGAACATGCTTCCTCTGCCCCAGCATCTGGTCATCTAGCAATTCTGTAAAGTAACAATTTCAGTATTTTTACATCAGTGGTGTTGGTGTGTTTCTCATTGGCATATGGCAGTGCTACAAATCTTTGTGCGAAGTGACTGTACTAACCGATTCTCATTTCAAGATGTCCTTATGGTACTTGCTACAGTGTAGCGGCTCGAGTTAGGCTGGACCCGTTGGCCAGCTACCCTCAGGGTCATTCCACGGTTGATTACATGGTCCACTATTGTAGCTCTGATGTCATCAGCAATTCTGTTTCTTACTCTTCCTACCCTTCCTCTCCCCCCTCCTCATCTTCCTCTCCCCCCTCCTCGTCTTCCTCTTGCTCCTTGTCGTCCTCTTCATCCTACATCCTACTTCTTCACCTCCACGTCCTCTTCCTCGGCCTCCTCTACTTCTCACTCTTTCTGCTCCCTCCATTGTACTCCGCACACACAGCTTACCTGTATTATAGTGCTTAGGCTGATTGCAAAGTGAACTAATTATCTAAAAAAGTTTTCACATGTGAAAGTGTGCCAGACAGTTGGCAAATTAGTGTTAATGATAGCCATACATGTGTATACTTTTGCTAGGAGTGTGTTGGAAATTTGGTAATTGAGTGTTGTGCAGTGAATTGTGCCTACAGTTTTGCAAAGTGTGTGTTACAAAATTGCAAACTGAGTGCAAAGCAGTTTTTGTGCTTTTAGTTTTGCAAACTCAGTGAGTGGCTTTGCTATAAGTCTGAATAGTTTTAGAGATTGTGCTACAGGAATCACAGTTAGGGTTTAAGCATTCAGAAAAAACTGTAATTATTTTAGGGCATTTTCAAATGAAAGTATTTCAATATGTAGTAAAATGATGTATAAATTATTTTTTTAAAGTATAAATTATTTCACACAAACTTGATCACATATAAATATAAATGAAAGTCAAATCTCCAAAAAAAAGATAATGTTCTCGCAATGGTCAACACACAGTACTGTGAAAAAGCCTTAAGCCAGCCTAAACGTCTTTATTCCCTTATTTCCTAGGACTCAAAGTTTTAGTCTAGCCTTTGACCTTTGTGAGGAGTTGTGCTTTCTGAGTGCTCTTGTTATTTTTAAAGTGTTATTGACAGTTACGTGCCTGTGTTGGTGGGTTATCTGTTTCTTAATGTGTGTATGCAAATTCACCTGTGCAGGGGCTCGGCTGTGATTGGTGGATCTAAGGAACGGCCTGATGTAACTGGTTCCTGCTGTGGACATGCGGGGGGTGTGGCAGACTTCCTGTGTATTTACCTCAGGTCCAGACGGAGCAGCCGTAGCAATAGCTATTTGGTTAAAAGGTTGGGCATGTGTGTGAAGTGTGGGGCAAGTAGGGGTGAGCTGCCGATTATTTTGGGAAGCCTTCTTTTCTCCTGTGTTTTTAGACCAGGGAGGTCAGACTGTGTTATTTCTTTCTTTTCCGTAAACAGGTCAGAGGGGAACCGAAGCCTAGGTTGAGTTTTGTTTGTTGTGTTGGCCTTAGCTCACTCTGAAATTATACACTCCCACTACCGTGAGTGCCATTGTTGTCAATAAACTGTTGTTAAAAGGCTCTTCAACTGGTGGGGGAGATTGTCACATCTTGCAGGAGCTTTCCTCTCCTCAGGAGCTCCCTCTGCAGGAGGGGGAGATACAGGAGAGGTGGAGGAAGATCTCAGCCTGGGTGTTTATTGTCTTATGTAGTCTGGAAGATGAGTGGATGGTGGGGTGGGTGCAGTTTTCTCTGTGGTGGGGTTGGGTGGACTGTCCCGGGCTCCGTGGGGCCGGGCGGCGCTGCTGCACTGGGCCCGGTCTGGATGGGCCTGGGCCCTCTTTCCCTGGTGGGTCGCGGAGTATGGGGGTGCCTACTGGGGTCAGCGGGGGAGCTGGCCCCAGGGAGGGGTCACTTGCCCCTCCCTTCCTTCCCTCCCCATCTCCAGCTGCCTCCCTCTTCCCGCTCCACCACAACCACCCACACATGCAGGGCCTTGGAGTAGGGGTATGTCACCAGGGTGCAGAGGAGGCTACCCCCCCTCTGTCCCCTTCTGGCTGCCTCTGCCTCAATTTTATCCCACAACTTAGACATTCACATTACTCACACTCTCATTACACATACATATAGGATCTTGGGGGTGGGCACGATACACGGAGTCCAAAGTACCATCAGGGTGTACACCCCACCCCTGGCATCGTTGCCCACCTCTCAATTTTAAATACACGTAGACATTGAGGGCTAGCAGGAGGGACCATGCGCTTACCTGCTGCTCTCTGGCAGGTAGCTCCATGCCCTCCTGGGTTTTAAATGCACCTTAGAACACACATGCATCAACATTACAATGAGCGGGTGGAGGGAGGTTTGGAGTCTTCTCTCACCCCCGTTCTCTGCGACCTGCTGGAGCAGGGGGGCTAGGAGGAGGAGTTGGCCGTCCGACTGCGGTCTGGAGTGTGGAGCCTTCCTGCTGCTGCGGAGTCGGGGCGGTCTGCCTCCCCCCACCGCAGGGAAAAGGGAAACACCACCTGGGTCTGGGTGCAGTTCCCCCCTCCAAGGGCGAGGGCACCTAGACCCGGTTTGTAGAGTACGCTTGGGGAGTGTGACCGTGTGTACAACGTCTCTTTATGTCTGTCTCCACGTTGGTTGAGTGTGGAGTAAGTGCATATGAGAGCATGAGGGTGGGAATGGATGTTTGTATCTGTGTGTGCCTGTATGTCTGTGTCTATATGTCAGGTTGGGTGTCAGGCGCCACCTCTCTGGGGACATCTCAGGCCCTCCAAGGTTTGGAGGCCTATCTCCCCCTACCACCACTTCCCCTGCCAGTGGCGGACCCCCTCAGACATCGGTGCGTTGGTGGTTCTTTGTGTCCGGGGATGGGCGTCCAGGTACACACCGGCTCACTCCTTGGCGGCCGCTTATCGGGGCCTGGAGCCTGGGGCTCGCTCGGGCCACTTCGGAGGTGGGGTGCCCCCGGCCTCTCGGCCTGGGGCTCGGTCACTCAGGCACAGCTGGCTGCCGGCGGAGCTCACGGGCGCGTCACTGCAACTCCCCCTGGCTTCTGCTCCGCGGCTGCTGAGTGAGCCCTCATCTGGGACTCTCCTCAGCTCTTTCCGGGACAGTGGCGCAGCTGCCCCTCTGTTGGTCTTCCATGGTCTCTTGTGTTCTGGGGGCCTCTGGATGTCTGGAGTTTTGATCTCCTCCACACCTGCTTCACGCCCTGGAGGACGGGGCTGTGGCCCCCCCACACCCTCTAGCAGATTATTACATGAAGGAACCTTTTAAAAAAACAAAAAACAAGCGCGTCCATGCTCACAGGTGTACACACGGGTGATCACACCCACAAACTACACCCTTTTTGGCTCCTACCTCAAAGCACACTGTGTTCTGTTGATCTTATGTGCTGCACAATAATGTTTAACATTTAGTATTTACTGTCATATTCCCATATATCATTGTGATGTTGTTTATTCTATTACTCTTGTTCTCTTCTACTTGCTTTCTTTTTTCTTTCTCAGCAGGTGATCCAGGTGATTGATATATGCATTTTTTTTCTCTGCCCGTTCTGTTGGTTTTTGTCTTTTGCCCTTCTCCCCCGTCCCTCTTCTCAGCTGTTTCTCTTTCCCTCTTTCTTTCTCCCCTTCTTTCCCCTAGTCAAGTCTGTCCCGTATTCAGTAAGTGAAAATAAAATAAACAATAAAAGGTGAATCAAATGGACCATTACGGCAAGGCTGGGATGGTCAGTTTGGTAAAGTAAATCCGTTGGGCATCTTTCTTTGCCTTTAGACAACAATTCTGATGGCAAAAGAGCCAAACGGGACAGGCCAAAAAGAAAAAAAAAAAAAAAAAAAAGTCCGATGCTATGGCTGTGTCTGTTTGGGCGTGGGAAGTCACGGGACACCCCGCTCTTGTTACGGTCATATCCAGCCGGGTCGTAACATTGACCTACAGATCTCCAGGCTTTCTGAAGGTCTTTCAGAATCTACCTTTGGCTGCTTTTTCACTTACTTCAGTCCAGTCCTTGTGCCTGAGCATTTTCTTGTTTGTTAAATCACCTAACACCTAACTCTGTATCATTTAAGCATTAGAAATGTGCTTAACTCAAAGGATGAAAATTCCAGATTACATAAGAAGTGGGTCAGATCATTTCGTATGTCAGTGTGGAGGATGTCAGGAGAGAGGTGCAGCGTCTACAGACATCCGTGAAACACAGTGGAGCCTCCATTATGGTCTGAGGCTTAATTTCAGCCAGTGCTGTTGGAATCTTGTCTTGTTGGAATACATTTACCTAACAAGCAAAATATTGCTGGTTCAATTCCTTAAGGCAGGGGTAGGCAACCTTTCTGATGATGAGTGCCATCTAAAATTTCCTCAGAAGTCAGTGTGCCATATGATCGCATTAGCAATACATTTATTTATGTTCTATATTAACAGTTACACACTATATAAAACTCCCTTATAGAATTATATTTGTTCGCAGATTTTGTCACCTAGCAGCGAATAGTTATCAGCTATTGTGAAACAAAAAAAGACACTTTAAACATAAAAACTCCATAACAGCAAATGAACTGTACAACAGAAAATGGAAATGCTGTTTATGGTCTCCTCACAACAATGATAAGAAAAATAAACTGGGCCAATATGGCATGTTTGTTAATACAGGGATACACATGTTAATCTGATCTCTGGTCTCCCACTCAGAGACACAGGTCTCCGAGTGTCCAGCATTCAGACGGCTACCTGAGGACATTCATGTGACAGTAAATCTGCTCACACAGATATGTAGAGCCAAATACTGTCAATTAGGCCTCTACAATGTTCTGACTTGTTGGTATATGTATGATTTCTGTACATTTTACGTCAGATAAAAACTTTGGTTGTGAGATTCAGATAATTATTTAATAAAAGCTAGATATTTTAAATGAGAATAAGAAAGAAAAGTATTTCTTTGTGCCCCCCTTTCCCTTTTAGCCCTACATGGCCCCTCTGGCAAAACTTTGCTAGACCCGCCCCTGCACAATTACCAGCTGTCAGCGTAAAAAAGGATCCTGGTGTTATTTGTCTCTCAGAAACGGTTCATAACTTCCCTTCAACTCATTCATGTCACCTAAAAGGTAAACCTGCTTCTCCATCACCTGTTCAGCTCTGATGATTCAGTAAGGACGTCTCCTGGTTTCATCTGCATGTTTCCCTTTCACCAGATAACCAAACCATATCATGACCAGCAGCTTTTACAGCTGTGGCTCCAGCAAACATCAGCTGATACTAGAAATTAATATTAAATAAATTCTAACAACAGCTGATCAAGCTTAAACGTGCTGCTGTTGTTTAACACGACCTGCGCTGGTTTCTTCTTTCTGGCGCAAAGTGGTAACATCAAAGCACCCACCCAGCTATGTAGCAACTAACTGACTGTAAAAAGTCAGCACAACCAAAATAAACTACACCTAAACTTGGTTTATATCTCTGACCCTGACAGACTGCAGGTCATAACTTCCTACCTGAAGTTCAGTTCACCTGACACTCCCAGTGTTGCCAACTCCTCAGTAAGGAAAATCGCTATCAGTTGTCCTAAAAGTGGTTAAATGACGTCATCACCTAATTTGTATAATTGGTCATGCTAATGTAATTGTAACCTACATTGTTGGAGAGAGAAATAACATTGTGGAAGAGACATAAAGTGAGTAAAATACGTCCTAAATGCATTTAGAGTTTATTTAGAACTACAAATTAAATTTCTTTTAGCAATTTTTTTTTAATGTCACAATTCCATCCCTGCTCCTTTATCCGGGCTTGGACCCGAAATAGGCACTCTGGTGGAGTTACTTTGTGTGTGTGTGTTTATAAGTAGTTTTAAACCTTGTATAACGAGAAAGTCGCTAAGTTGGAAACACTGCTGGACCGGCGGCCGCCTCGAGTCTCTCCTCCACCTGCCTCACTGCTATGCAGATGACACCCAGCTCTATCTGTCCATGAAGCCAGATAACACACACCAATTAGTTAAACTGCAGGAATGTCTTAAAGACATAAAGACTTGGCTGGCCGCTAACTTTCTGCTTCTTGATTCAGATAAAACTGAGGTTATTGTACTCGGCCCTGAAAATCTTAGAAATATGGTATCTAACCAGATTCTTACTCTGGATGGCATTACCTTGGCCTCCAGTAACGCTGTGAGGAACCTTGGAGTCATTTTTGACCAGGACATGTCCTTCAATGCACATATTAAACAAATATGTAAGACTGCATTCTTCCATTTGCGCAACATCTCTAAACTTAGAAATATCCTGTCTCAGAGTGACGCTGAAAAACTAGTTCATGCATTTATTACTTCCAGGCTGGACTACTGCAATTCATTATTATCAGGATGTCCAAAAAACTCACTGAAAAGCCTTCAGCTAATCCAAGAGTCCTGACAGGGACTAGAAAAAGAGAGCATATTTCTCCTGTTTTGGCTTCCCTTCATTGGCTTCCTGTTAAATCCAGAATTGAATTCAAAATCCTGCTCCTCACATACATGGTCTTAAATAATCAGGCCCCATCTTATCTTAATGACCTTGTAGTACCATATCACCCTATTAGAGCACTTCGCTCTCGCTCTGCAGGCCTACTTGTTGTTCCTAGAGTATTTAAAAGTAGAATGGGAGGGAGAGCCTTCAGTTTTCAGGCCCCTCTTCTGTGGAACCAGCTTCCAGTTTGGATTCAGGAGACAGACACTATCTCTACTTTCAAGATTAGGCTTAAAACTTTCCTTTTTGCCAAAGCATATAGTTAGGGCTGGACCAGGTGACCCTGAATCCTCCCTTAGTTATGCTGCAATAGACGTAGGCTGCTGGGGGATTCCCATGATGCATTGAGTTTTTCCTTTCCAGTCACCTTTCTCACTCACTATGTGTTAACAGACCTCTCTGCATTGAATCATACCTGTTATTAATCTCTGTCTCTCTTCCACAGCATGTCTTTATCCTGTCTTCCTTCTCTCACCCCAACCGGTCGCAGCAGATGGCCACCCCTCCCTGAGCCTGGTTCTGCCGGAGGTTTCTTCCTGTTAAAAGGGAGTTTTTCCTTCCCACTGTCGCCAAAGTGCTTGCTCATAGGGGGTCATATTATTGTTGGGTTTTTCTCTGTATCTATGAAGCACCTTGAGGCGACTTTTGTTGTGATTTGGCGCTATATAAATAAAATTGAATTGAATTGAACTGAATTAAAGGTCAGTAGCATCTTTTACCTTCCAAAAAACATCTATTGTACAAGAGTTATAGGTCTAACACTGAGTGCTGGGCCATTTCCTCTAATATAACTTCTCTAATATCTCTGACAAACTACATAAAGACTCAAAACAGAACTCACAGAAGGAAGTAGTTGTTCTTTGTTTGGGTGTTTTTGTTGTTGTTTTTTACTTAAAGTGAGAGTTACTTGATATGTTGTCAGTAGCGAGTTCATCAACAGGCAAGCATTCAATAAAGCTCAACAAGTTCAGAGACCAGCAGACAGAGTAGCATTAACTAAGGTGTCTTCTAGCCAGTAGCTCAGGAAGTCTGTCCCAGCTGACAGTGGGCAACAGTAGAGGTGAAGTTTGGACAGGAAACCAGTTAATCATTAGCAATTTGTAAAAGCAGTGGTAGTTAAGAAGAAAAAGACAGACAGATCTCGGCCAGAAAATTATTATTATTAAAGAGTCAATTATTTATTTTTAATTCCAAATGAAATTCCAATGATAGCTCAACCATAAGACTCTTAGTTGGTGCATCGAGGGAAAGCCAAACATTTACATACAGTTACAAATCAGTTGCATATATACTTTCAGAATCGACCAAATTATGTGTTATTTATTTTAAAAGTGTTATTTCACACAGTATGTAAGGAAGACTTGGCAACTCGTAAAGCTTAGAAGAAATGAAGAAGAGACAAGAAAAAGTTTCACACGCTTGTATTTTTGTGGTGTTTATTTTGGAGGATAACACATAACACAAAGCAAAGAGACATTACACAATCAAAGGACTTTTCAGTGGATTGCTTCAGGCTAATAACTAGCTTTGGATCAGTTGAGACAGAGTTGCACTAATTACAAAAGTCATAAAGGTACATTGGATATGATATTATCTGATAAAGCAGAACAAAATGAAATGATGAGCAGGCAGCTGGTTTAAAAAGTGCTCTCGTCCAGCGTTTTCATGATGCTATCGACCCAGGAGAGAGACGGATCCATACAGATTGAACGAGCCTTTTTGGTAACAAAGCTGAAACAAAGAGAAATGCTGCTGTTATTATCTGTTCTTTTTTCTTTTTTAATAAAAAAGTACAAATAACAAAATTTTCCAAAGTGTTCTATTTCAAATGGAAAGTGGGAAGTTTAGCATGAAAAAATGTCCTTATTTACATAACTTTCAGTTCAAAAATGTAACTTTGCATCATGTGCATAATTTTAATTTTTAATTGTACAAATATGCTGTTACAATGGTCATACTGCGCATTTTTCTTTACAGTAATTTCAGCCATTGTGTTAAAAATTATGACAAGAAATAAACCCAGATTTCTTCACTTACATGGCACCAGGCTTTAGGCATCGGTGATCAGTCAGGTAATACGACTCCACAAGGTCTGCTCTAATTCTTCCTGGGTAAAACTTGAAGCAGCAGTTGTCTGGGCCATTTCCAGCTGAGTAAAGAGCATTAAGATCAGACAGTAAAAAAACATACTGACGGTCACGAGTGCTACCCCTCATCTTCCTAGTAAATACACACATGGTTTACATTTCAAAATCCACCTCGCCTTGTTCTCAAGTTTTTGCATTCCCAACACTTTTAGGAAAACTTCTGACCTTGAGTTCAAGGTCACCGGGATTTAGACTTGCCTGATATTTTTAGTATCAGTTTGAAAATCCTTCACAAGTTATCACATTCACAAACTTGGCTGCTGTTGCTGCCTACCTGTCTGGCAGGGTAGCACCAAAATGATGAGGAAGATTAGGAACATTTCTTTGTATTAAAATTTTTCAAAAGTGTAAGGTTCTTTTTGTTTGGAAGGAAAAATAAGCACAGACAGAGTCCCCGGAGGTGTCCAAAAAGTGATTTATTACACACACACAGCTTGTACAGTGTGGGAAGCCGGTCTTCGCCTTTCTGCTCTTTACAGAAAGCTTTATAGCCGTTATGACGTCAGAACAATTCCCAGAACTCCTCTGCTCAGAACAACAACCCTTTCCCAGGCTTGACACCAGATGTTTCCCATCATCGGTATTTGGAACATAAACAATTGTGTACACAAGTGTGCAGTTTTGTGAGATTGTAGGTCCAGGCCAACAAAGGTTCAAGTGTCCTTATCTGACTTACTGTGGACCGCCTGGAGCTACAGCCATGCTGGTGCTCTTGCATAATAGAATATTCTATCTGGAATGTGTTTTATTCTGCGTGCTCTGGAATAAATGATACATGATAATTTTGATGATCAACTGATACTAAGTGATGCAGACTAATGAAATAATGATGAAATAATGACAGTGTATGTAAATGATAACACAGTGACAGTAAAATAACATTCCTGAACCTGACAAAAGTGCTATATTTTAAAGGGAAGTTGGGGAAATTAACATGGAAATATGTCTTTATTTACATAATTTTAAGTTCAGAAATCTGAACTTTGAATAAAGCCAGCTTCAAAATTCTATCTCAATAAATATGTACTTTATTTTTTCAAACAACTGCCTTCTAGTGTGTGCAACATATGATGAAAGCAAAGTATCCAAACACGTAAAAACTGATCAGAATATGAAAACAAACAAGTTTTTTCATTTATTGATCACTTCCAGATCAGACAGAGGTGCAGTGGTGATGCAACCTGACCAAAGCAGATGTGACGCCAGACCACCAACCTATGACTCTCTCCCCCACCGATGTAGGAGCGGTGCTGAGCAATGTCCACAAGGCTGCAGGCCCTGATGGCATCCCCGGGCGTGTTCTCAGAGCGTGTTCTGGGGAGCTTGCAGGAGTGCTCACAGACATATTCAATCTGTCCTTGGCCCACGCTGTGGTACCGGCCTGCTTCAAATCCACCTCCATCGTCCCGATACCCAAAAACTCCAACCCATCTTGCCTCAATGATTACCGCCCAGTAGCACTCACCCCCATCATCACTAAGTGCTTAGAGCGACTGGTCCTAGCACACTTCAAATCCTGTCTCCCCCCCACCCTGGACCCCCACCAATTCGCATACCGCCGGAACAGGAGCACAGAGGATGCAGTCTCCATCGCAATGCACTCTGTCCTCACACCTGGACAACAACAACACCTACGCCAGAATGCTGTTTATAGACTTCAGTTCAGCATTCAATACAATCCACCCCTCACAACTCATCAGGAAACTGACAGACCTGGGTATCAGTTCCCTCATCTGCAAATGGTTACTGGACTTCCTGACCAACCGCCCCCAACATGTCCGGCTGGATAACCGCTGCTCATCTACCATCACAATGAACACCGGTGTACCACAAGGCTGTGTGATGAGCCCTTTCCTCTACTCCCTCTTCACCCACGACTGCAGACCTGCTGATGGTTCCAACACCATCATTAAGTTTGCAGATGACACCACGGTGATTGGCCTCATCAGTGACAACGATGAGGCCGCCTACAGGGAGGAGGTGGATCGTCTGGCTGAGTGGTGCGACAGAAACAACCTGCTGCTTAACACCGAGAAGACCAAGGAGCTCATCGTGGACTACAGGAGGAATGCTGACCCACATCCACCCATCCACATTAAGGGGACGGCTGTGGAGCGTGTGAGCAGCTTCAAGTTCCTGGGAGTCCACATCTCCGAGGATCTCACCTGGACGACCAACTGCTCCAAGCTGGTCAAGAAGGCTCACCAGCGCCTCTTCTTCTTGAGGACTCTGAGGAAGAACCACCTGTCCTCAGACATCCTGGTGAACTTCTATCGTTGCACCATCGAGAGCATCCTGACCAACTGTATAACAGTCTGGTACGGGAACTGCTCTGCCTCGGACCGGAAGGCGTTGCAGAGGGTCGTGAAAACTGCCCAGCGCATCGCCGGAGCACCACTTCCTGCCATAAAAGACATCTACAGGAAGCGGTGTCTGAAAAGGGCTGGGAAAATCATCAAAGACCCCAGTCACCCATCACATGGACTCTTCACCCTCCTGCCCTCTGGGAGGCGCCACAGGAGCCTCCGGACTAAGACCACCAGGTACCGGAACAGCTTCTTCCCCACAGCTGTCAGACTCCTGAACTCTGCCTCCTGACATCTGACCCACGTTAAACTCATGGACTGAACATACACACACCCACAATGGACAACTGTACCCTCAAACACTATAATAACATGGACTGAACCACCACTCACAACCACTAGCACTTTATATAGCCTCTGTAGGAATTATATCTCACTTATCTTAACTGCACTACTGTATAGCTCTGTGTAAATAATCATTCTGTACATTCGATAATCTTTAATCCTACAACTGTTTACAACTTGCATAGTTCCCATTTCTGTATAGCTGTATATCCCAGATTCTGTAAAGTTATTTATTTCATATTCTGTATAGTTTTTCATATTTATATCCTGTTCATATCCTGTTCATATCCTGTTCATAGCCTGTACATAGCTTGTACTCACTACAGCCTGTACATACTTATAGTTATAGAATATTCACAACATACTTCATACCGTGTACATTATAACATACCATAATAGACCCATTTCTGTAATATACTCACATATCTATATTATTGCTAATATATATTGTAATATATCTATATCACTAAAGCACTTCTGGATGGATGCAAACTGCATTTCGTTGCCCTGTACCTGTGCATGTGCAATGACAATAAAGTTGAATTCTATTCTATTCTATTCTATTCTATTCTATTCTTTTATTTTGTTTAGAACCGGCACTAAAGTAATGAAAATATTAATGATGTGAGGATTCTGAGCAATGTGCAATAATTGATTAGTGCTGGTACAAAAGAATTCACAAACTATTCATCCATATCGTGAAATCAGCACCCTTACTAGATCTCTTATGTCGAAAACTTTGGTAAGGAAAGTTCAGTTGCCGTTTCACTCTATCACAAGGATGTGCAGAGCGTCTGTGAGAAACCTTCTCTGACGGTGTGTTGACTCTTGGGAGCTTCACTACAGGAGAAGTAGTTGCCGTTGTCTCATCCAGGTCTTCTAAGGGTTGAAATACAGGACAAAACTATTTAGCTGTATACAAAGAAAATAATGCAAAAAAAAAAAAAAAACCACCCCAAAAAACAACTTTCTTGTTTTTAACAATTCACAAAGATTCAGGTAGCTTTGGCTAGTGTTTTAATGATAATAAATCATTTTAAAAACTGCATTTTATATTCACATTCTTCGTTTATGATGGGGAAAATACTTGTTAAAGCCAACTTAAAAATTCTACCACAATAAATATGTACTTATTTATATAAAAACTCAGTAGACAAACCTTCATAATATAACACATAAATGGGTATTTTATATAATTTCCCTCCAGCAGAATGTGTGAAGGTGCCACTTCAACACAGGCCTTCTGCTGGACTAACTCACTGTTACCAGGAAGATATTCTGCTTGGTTAGGAGCATTCAGTTGTTGTGTACCTCTAACATCAGGAGCTGCAGAGCTGCTGTGAGAAACTGTCTCTGAGGGTGTGGTGACTCCTGGGACCTTCAGCTCCACTACAGGAGAAGTAGTTGCCGTTGTCTCATCCAGGTCTTCTAAGGGTTGAAATACAAGACAACAGTGTTTAATTGGGTGGACTTTCAAACATATACTAAAATGTCTAAAAACACTATAGGCCCTCCAACACATGGTATATTCCAGGAAAGGTGACACCATTTTCTATAGAACTAAATAGTCAGTAGTTAGTGGTTTGGTACATGTTGATCTCCAGAGTCTTGAATGCTCTGGAGTCTAGAGCACTCTTGTGTAGAGTCTTAATTCTGGTTTGAGCAGGGATGAAAGCAGAAAGGAAGCTTACTTTTTAAGCTTGTGTTGGTGGAGTTGGTTTTATTATCAGGGATGTAGACTGCTGGTACACTTGATATCCAGTTTATGTCAGGTGGAGGCTGAATACAAAACCCTCTCAGCAGGATTTCCTCATCAGAGATGCTCGTGCTTCTTCTCTTCTCTGCACAAACACTGGAGATGAAAAGACATCACCTCAAAACGATCATTATATTTGAAATATGATATATTATAGGAGGAATAATTTTACATGAACATTTTCTATTTAAAACACCAAAAGCAAAGCTCTTACCTGGAACAAGATGCGGAGGTAAAAAGAAAGCAATCCACATGATGTTCATTAGAGCTACGATAACATGAGTCCACTGCATGTTTCTGTGTGCTGCTATAGTGCACCTGCACATGCACCTGGCACTGTGAGCACAGTAACAGATGGTGTGCAATAAAGACATGCTGAAGGATGCACAGCAGCCCTAAGATATTTTAAAATAACTTCATCTCTCTCTGCGGGTGTTTGTGGGTTTCTGATTGAGCAATTTCTCATTTAACCACAAAGAACCAACAGCACATGATCATCAGAGTGTCTGGTCTCCAGAGCACAAAATGTACCATCAGTGCTATTAACCAGCACTTGTACACAAATACACTCAATTCTTGAACATCACAGTGAGTTCACTGTTCTCAAGCTGCCTGAACATTCATTTGATCTATTGATATTGTTCATATGCGTGCTTCCCCATCCACAATGCGATGCCTTTTATCATCAGAATCAGAATCAGAATCAGAAAGGGTTTTATTGTCAAATGTTGAGCGGGTTTACAACATTAGGAAATTGCTGCGGTGCTTCAGTGCAAACATACGGTCATAAATTACGCTTAAATAGACATGAAAATAAAAATAAGATAAGAATTAAAAGTGCTACGTAGATAGATAGATATATACATGATATATACATGAGTGCAGGTGGTGATCAGTGCCAAACATGGCCAACACATGAACAATACGGTTATTGTTCATGTGTTCAACAGCAGAGGGGAAGAAACTGTTCTTATGGCGAGAGGTTTTGGTGCGAATGGACCGGAGCCTCCTGCCTGAGGGGAGCAGGTCAAACAGACTGTGTCCAGGGTGAGAAGGGTCAGCTGAGATCCGAGCTGCACGCCCCAGTGTCCTGGAGGTGTACAGGTCCTGCAAAGATGGGAGTCTGCAGCCAATCACCTTCTCAGCAGAGCGCACAACACGCTGCAGTCTCTGTTTGTCCCTGATAGTGGCTCCAGCGTACCACACGGTGATGGAGGAGGTGAGGATGGACTCGATGATTGCCGTGTAGAATTGCATCATCCGTGTTGGCAGGTTGAATTTCTTCAGCTGCCTCAGGAAGTACATCCTCTGCTGGGCTTTCTTAATGACGGAGGTGATGGTGGGCTCCCACTTCAGGTCCTGGGTGATGGTGGTACCCAGGAAGCGGAATGAGTCCACAGAGGTGATGGGGGTGTCAGTCAGGATGATGGGGGGTAGTGGAGCTCTGTGCTTCCTGAAGTCCACAATAATCTCCACTGTCTTCTGGGCATTCAGCACCAGGTTGTTGTGGCTGCACCAGGACACCAGACGTTCAACCTCCCTCCTGTAGGCAGACTCATCCCCGTCCGAGATGAGTCCAATAACGGTGGTGTCATCTGCAAACTTGATTAGTTTGACAGACTGGTGATCTTAGATCAATTTTATTGACTGGCAGCTGTACTTGCAGCAAAAGGTGGTTCTACAAAGTATTGACTCAGGGGGCTGAATAATTACGCACACCCCACTTGTCAGTTATTTATTTGTAAAAAAAATGTTTGGAATCATGTATGATTTTCGTTCCACTTCTCACGTGTGCACCACTTTGTGTTGGTCTTTCACGTGGAATTCCAATAAAATTGATTCATGTTTGTGGCTGTAATGTGACAAAATGTGGAAAAGTTCAAGGGGGCCGAATACTTTTGCAAGCCACTGTATACAGCCCCATGAGAATGTAATGAAATTGAAAACAATATAAAGCCTGGATGTTGCTCATTAATACCCTCGAAAGTTCCCCAGTATGACAAACTTTAGCCTTTGTTTTGGTTGGAGTTCCAGTAAATACGCTGCTAACGCTTCTAGAAAGCCTTCCTGGAAGGTTTGAGTCTGGCCTCTGACTGCTATCGTCAGGCCAAACCACGGTCGCACTGCCATCTCTTGGTACAAAGATGTTACGACAGCTACAGTCCCGTTTAGAAACCAGATCTCCAGCTGATCTCCAATTTTTTAACCACTAACCACTGATAGTTTGTAAGCAGATGGCATATGGCAGGACCTTTGAAGATTTATGATTATTATTTATTTAGTATTTTCTAAACGTATTAAAAAGCACTTAAAGTGATTAAGAAACATTCATAGAGTTCCTTATCTATCACACGAACACTGTATAGTACAAGAGTGTATATCTTATCTACCATTAAATGAGGCGTTGTTGTAGCTCAGAGGGGAGAGCAGGTCATCTACTGTTTAAAAAAAAACAGAAGACCTGTTTCAGTCTGCATGCCCAAACTCCACATTTCTCTCCGATGTGTTAATTAGAATGTGAATATTAGCTAGAACACACTTTGGCAATGAATGAGTGTGAATGAGGTAAATTGTGTAAAGTGCTAAACCAGAGTAGAAAAGTAGAAAAATTCTTTTACAGCACTTTGGTCAACAGCTGTTATTTTTACATGTGCTATAGAAATACATTTGACAATATTTGATGACCTGCTCTACTTTCAAGGAAATAAAGAATCCATAATGTATATAAAAAAGTATTAATATCCATTTTCTTAACAACATATTCAGCCATGGTGGGAGTGGACCATAACCCAGCAAGAACAAGGATAGCTGCAGTGGACAGTTGCCATCACAAAGCTTCAATAACAATTTGCAGAGTAAAATTTGTAGAGTAATTATGAAATTTCAAGTTTGGCCTGATGATGGCAGTGTTTTTTCACTTCCACACTGCCAAAAGCCAGTCACTGTTACACAGAAGTGTGTGTTAGTCTTATTGTCGTTTGAATAACACATTTAGCACAGAACAGCTCTTTAGCTGTTGTACAAGTGTAGTGTCACGGTCATGGTCACACCACATGTGCTAATCATTAAAACCTTTGTATTACCCACAATTGTTTGTGGATCAACTTCAGACTTCACAACAACAAAATAGTTTGCCTTGTGGGAAATGTGTAACTAGGATGACTAAGCACTGACCTTGACCATCATTGTTAGAACCCAAGGTAAAAGTTGATCTTGGAAAAATATAAAAATATATCAAGAAACCATGTTGTTGTGCTTTCTGAGTGCACTTGTTAATTTTAAAGTGGTCCTGAGCTTCAGTTCTCCAGGCTTTTTTTTTTTAAGTTTTCCTTTCACCACTTTGTCATTTATTTCAGTCCAGTCATTGTACCTTCCATTTTCAGAAAAATTTTTCATGTTTGTTAAGTCACCTGATGCCCACTGATTCCCAAGGAGCTTTTTGTCAAATCTTAGCATTTCTTTATATGGTGAATAGTGTGTGTCCCCCCCCCCCCCCAAAACAATAAAGAAACTGGACGGCAAGCATAAAAAAACAGTCTACAGAAGATAAACAGAATCTGAAAGTGTTAAGAAATAGAAAAAAATCCAGTAAAAACTTGGCAAAGAAGGTCTGAGTGCTGCATCTGCACCCTCGATTCATCTAGCTGTGAGTGGCTCACTCACATGCTGGGCCATCTGACCTCAGGAAATCCCATGATAGGGTGGGGCTAGGTATCATGATAAGCTCAACTGAAACCTTGGCTGATTGTAAGCTACACCCGTTTTCACACCTTGGCTCGTGTGATTAGGTAGAGGATCATTAGGGGGTTGATTTTCCCTCTCCGGGGGACACTCCCACAGGGCTTAAATCTGGGACTGTCCACCATTTGACCCTAGAACTGAAGAAGCTTCTCGGATGAGAGGCGAAACATCTTCAAGGAAACTTACAGAAGTCCAGATGCTTTTCTTTCCAAGCTCCTTAGACTACGATGACCTGGATGACTGAGAACCTTTACAGAGAGATATAGGTCAAAGGTCAGGCACTGGTATAAAAGCAGGCTGATGTCAGCATGTTGTAATAAAAAGCATTTAAAAATCTCAAAATGTTTGTGTAGCTCTTGTCCTTCGAGGGCAGTTGTGCATTCTGAGTGCTCTTGTTATTTTTAAAGTGGTCTTGAGCTTCAGTTCTCCAGGCTTTCTCAAGACATGAACCACTTTTGTGTACAAATAACAGACAACTTAGCAAAGAACCTATTTTAAATTGTATCTTTGTCATTAGAAGCCTGTCACAAAACAAACGTTTGTTCTTATTATTTTAATTACTTATTTTAATTACTTTACTTACTTAATTTTAACTACAACAAATGCAAAGGGCAACAACACAATTTGACAGGAAAAAAAATCTGCATTTTATGCCCACTGATTCCCAAGGAGCTACTAGTCAAAGCTTAGCATTTCTTGATATGGTGAGTAGTGTGTTCTGAAAAAAAAGAATGAAAATGGACAAGAACAAAACAAAAATCGAAAAGCATAAAAAAAACTTGATACAGAAGATCTGAGTGCTGCATCTGCACCTTCGATTCATCTACTGCATCATCAGAAATGATCTGAGTGAAGCCATCAAGAAGCCATTCTTAAGAAAAGGAAAGTAGGAGAAAAGCTGAGGTATGACAAATTACACAAGAGCTAGAGTATCAGTATTAAAAGGCCTCATGGAGTTATGAATGCAAATTGGAAATGTTTTATTTAAATTAAGTCAGTATGTACAGAGTCAGGTCAGGAGAGAGGTACAATAATGTGCTTTTACAGACATCTGGGAAACATGGTGGGGCTTCTGTCCTGGTTTGAGGCTTTGTTTCATTTCACAGGAGTGCGCTTTGACAATAAACTGGACTGGGTTAAAAACACTACTGCACTCTACAGGAGTGCAGTAGTGAATGAATAAAGAATCAGCTGAGAGTAACTCCATCTATACATTACCATGTGGAAAGTGTTTAATTGGCAAGTGGCTTCAATTTTCACAATGATCCCAGACACACTGCCAATGCAGTGTAAGTGCACCTGGATACAAAATTACACAATAAAACACCATAAGGCATGAAATGGCCTCCTCAGAGTTCAGACCCGGTAATATAGATCAAGCAAGTCAGTTTAGGCTCAGTGTAAATCAGGAAAAACTGTTTATATTTAGATACTGGATGCTACTGTCATGGTCCTCCAGTCCTCTCTGGTGTTGTGTTTTCGTTGTTCCTCCTTCCTCTTCACTCCTTCTCGCCAGTGCGGCTCATGGTCCCCGCCTTGATCCTCCGCTCCTGGTCGCAATTACTCACCTGCCTTTCATCACTTGTGATTGGTCCTGGCACTTTTGGAGGAACATCCTTCAATTGGTTCAGGAGTATGAAAGGAATCAAGCAAACTAGTGGATTAGAGTAACCATCTCCATTTCAACCAAAGATGCAGACAAAGCAGACTTGTTCCCAAGAGTTTGCACTAGTGATGGCCAAATGAAGCTTTCCGAAGCACTGAAGCTTGTATTGAAAAACGGTTCATTACTCGAAGCTTTTCAACACAGTCCTCTCCGGTGACATCTGGTGGTGAAAATTTTGAAGAGCAGCTTGAATCTGCAAAATAAAACGGACTGCTCAATTATCACTGCTCACTCAAGAGTGGAGTTCTCTCTGATATTGGGCCACCGTTCCGTTGCTTTGAACATGTAATTGGTTTTGTTTTCTCGATTGGGGGGCTGAAAAAAATGTAATGCGTATTTGCATAATACATTTTGATCAATAAACTTTCCCTATTTAAACATGCACTATGGTGGCCTTTCTTTGCTCATAACTCCTTGATGTTGGTAAATACAATAAGTGAGCAATATATATAATATACATATGAGAATGCACAGCACATTATGGAGTATGCCCCTGCTGTGAAGTCCTGCCTCCATCTACTTGTCGTTTAATCACTGGACAGCTGGACAGGTTCATACAAAATATTAGATTAGGCCAATTGTCCTATACATATTTTTGACCTAGGGGTGGGATTGATTGTGAACTGGAAAGGGAAAATGCTTAGGAAGCTGAGTAGGGCTGCATCGTCACTGATTTGTAGAATCATTTTGATTCGATACAGGATCCGATTCAATTTGATTGGAATCTGGAAAGTTTTGCCTCAGTCAGAAATATTACAAGTCTGATCATTTAACAGTATATATCCATAATTTCGTATCTATTAAAAGAAAGCTGACACATGTGAGACTTAATTAGAGATGTAAACAGAGAGTTATGAAACCTGCAGCTGCAGAAGCCAGCGGGGAAAAAAAGAGGCAAACACAGCGCGGACCCGCCGACACATCAAAATCTGACTCTGACGGGTCGGGTCCGCGCTCTGTGTTCACGTTTGTATGCAGAATCCGTAAACCTGCTCCCAGTTACTGTTTTAGCTGCATGGTGTTTGACGACATGTTTGTGAGGTTTAACCTGAGATGCTGGCGTTTCAGGCATAATAACGTTAATTTACAAATCGACAAGGGATTTTAATGAATCAATATCACTTTATTCAATTTAGCATGGATTGTAATCAGAAAGGCGATAATCAAAACCCATCCCTAATCAAGAACTTGCAAAGTAAAAACATGATCAATGTAAGGTAGCCCTTTTGTTATTTACAGTTAACAAGAGGATTAGTGTTACTGTGCGCTGGCTGAGTCTGTTTCTTTTCTTAGAAATAGTTTCTCCTGCCCTGAAGAAAATCCACTTGCATGGAACAGAAGAGGCTGTGGAGTGCAGGAACTACACTGCAAGTTGGTAGATATGCAGGTATTCCTGGGTCCTGCAGACTATCACCTAAAAACAATAAACAAAATGATTTTCTAAACTGTGTAGCAATGTCATGTACGTATAGTGTCAAATACATTTTTGTAGTCTTCATCAGCTTTAATTCACATGGAAGTGTTCCTAAAGTCATATGCTGTAATGATATTTACATTATGAAAACATGATTTTGGACATTTCAAGTTTTTCACTTCGGCAGATAAAATGAATTGAGCAAAATCAACTCAAAATATTCCCACACGCCAGAACGTCCTCTCTTCCTCGCTGGCTCCATATCTGTCAGTGGAATGATCACCTCGTCGCTATCTGTCACCATCAACACACTCCACGAATCCCGTGGATGATTCACTTCCTTATATCTGTTTGAATCAGGTACCGAAGCAGTTACGTGCGTAATGAAGCTTCGGACGTCACTGGTCACGTGACTTTTGCCAAACGAAGCAAGCCTCGACACAGTGCTTCTGAACCAGTGTGTTGTTTTTTTCGACACACGCTCCGGAGCGTCAGCTTCAAGCGGGCCATCACTACTATAGACTTTATCAAAGTAGATGTCTTTCTGAAAGTGCTGTAACTAAGTTTAAGAATATAATCCACCCACTGTTATCATCTTCAATGCCCTGTACCAACATAGAGCAGAGCAGCTATCTGATTGCTACCCCCAATTTCACCTCCTCACTACATACGACTCTGGATACTGTAGCTCCTGTGAAAACTAAGGTCTCTAATCAGAAGTACCTGACTCTGTGGTATAATTCTCAAACACGTAGCCTAAAGCAGATGACTCGTAAGCTGGAGAGGAAATGGCGTGTCACAAATTTAGAGGATCATCATTTAGCCTGGAGAAATAGTTTGCTGCTTTATAAGAAAGCCCTCCGCAAAGCCAGAACATCTTACTATTCGTCACTGATTGAGGAAATAAGAATAACTCCCGGTTTCTCTTCAGCACTGTAGCCAGGCTGACAAAAAGTCAGAGCTCTTTTGAGCCAACCATCCCTTTAACGTTAACTAGTAATGACTTCATGAACTTCTTCACAAATAAAATTTTTATCATTAGAGAAAAAATTACCAATAATCATCCCACAGATGTAATATCTACAGCTACTCTTAGTACCATTGATGTTATATTAGACTCTTTTTCTCCAATTGATCTTTCTGAGTTAACTTCAATAATTACTTCCTCCAAACCATCAACGTGTCTTTTAGACCCTGTTAGGTATTTTAGTACCATGGGAGCATTTACTGGATATTGTTTTATAGTGACATTATACAGGAAAACTCTGTCATTCAATAAGGCCCCTTTGTTTTAGTTATTTTTCTCTTTGACCCAAGAATTGATGTGTGAGAATCACAGGCTGGTACAAGGTTGAAATACCACAGAGATCACTCCCTCAGCTACATTAGTTTCTAAATCTCTTAGGAGACACCTGTTGAAGGCCAAATGGTTTGTTTCAGAATTCACTAATGAAAGAACTCTTTATTTCGTGCCTTGAAAATATGTCGCTGAGATAATCACCATTGTAGCTGAACTGATAAACTATACAAAGGGTGCTTCTTCACCCAAGGGCAGGAAGACGCTCCCTTATCTTGGTCTGTACTGGTTTAAACTGATAATCTGCTGTCTCATGAATTTTACCCTCTATATAAACTGTTGTACTTGTGAATAAAGTTGAGTCAATTTGGGAAGACAACCTGAAGCAGTCTCTGTTTTCTTGTTCTCCCAAGCTGCTCCCGAGCTCGTACTAACACGCTGAATGGCATGCTTGAATATTACTTGAGAATATATTTGACTGTGTTACAGACTAAGGGACATTCTCTGCTGATAGGTGAAGGTACATTCTCTGCTGATAGACGTCCACGCCTCGGAGGAAGCCGATCTGAATAATCAAGATGGCGCCAGTATGTTCGGCTCGCCGTCACTCCACCTGTTTTCTGGTTTTCTGTTTGCTGTTCATTGCCTTAACTGTGGAAATTAACTCGCTCCGGACTTATGACCGAAAAACTCTTTTTATCATCCGAGACTCGGCAGTGACAGCACCTTTGTCCTTTGTTTTTGATGGGCAAACAAGCAGTGCGCCTCCACCGCTCGATGGCATTCCGCCTTACCTACGTCGCACCTGGTTCCTCCCTCCCAAGCTACACCGGAGAAAACGCTGGAGAAGACGAGGGAAGCGAAGTGGTCTCCTGGCTCGTACAAAGGCATTCCTGTCACTTTCTTGCCTGGCTGATCCTCTCCTTGTACAAATGGGTTTCTGCTACTCTGCCACTGTGAGAGGCTCACTCCAACCCAGAGGACCCTGGGTGCGCACTGTCTCTCCAACTCCGCCTGGTGCTGCTCCTCTTTCACCGGTGGGCCCGCTTCTCGGCCCGCGCTTCCTTCAGTCGTCTGGTTCACTCCTCACCATGCCAGCGGTGGCGTCCTCCTCAGGTGAGCGACTCTCTTCCACCTCCGGCCCGCGCCTGATGCCTGCTCCTCTCCTGCGTGACTCTCAAAGTACGTCGCTGGTTGCTTCTGTTCCGGGTGTTGGGTCATCGGCTCCTCTCCAGCCACGGATCCGCAGACTTGGTATCGTTATTTCAAACCTCCGCCCACTCAGCCGCACATCAACCCCGATGACAGCTACTGATCTCACCTTATCTATGGCTTTGATCAACACTCGATCTCTCTCCAATAAGACGTTTCTACTCAAGGATTTTTTTCTCTTCTCCTGAACTGGATTTTATGTTCCTGACTGAGACCTGGCTACATGCCGGTGAGACTGTGGCTTTCTCTGAGCTTCTTCCTCCAGGCTGTTGTTTTTTCAACTCTCCCAGGTCTTCTGGTAAAGGTGGAGGCCTTGCCTGTGTTTTTAAATCAGTTTATGACTGTCATCAGATTTCATCTTTCTCCTTTTCCAGCTTTGAACTGCAGTTTTTTTAATTGAACTCATCTACTCCATTACTGTGTGCAGTAGTGTACCGTCCTCCCAAATTCAACAAGGACTTTATCAGTGAGTTTGGGGAATTCTTATCAGGACTTTCAGTAGATTTTGATCATTTTCTTATTGTTGGCGATCTGAACATCCATGTGTGTTGTCCATCTAAACCTCTGGTTAGAGACTTTGTATCACTGCTGGACTCTTTTAACCTGACTCAGTGTGTGTCTGGCTCCACACATGAGAAAGGTCACACACTGGACCTCGTCATGTCTCACGGCCTGAGTATCCACGTCTCTGAAATCTGTGAGAGTGCGTGTATCTCTGATCACCTTCCTGTTCTGTTTTCTGCCACTGCAGATTGTTCTGTTGCTGCAGTTAAAGCTCCTTCACGCCGCCACCGGATCATCAATACCCATGTACCATCCCAGTTCTCTGCTGCTTTCAACAACTCTGAGCTCTCCACGGTGGACTGGATTGACTCCCTGTGTGCAGAAGATTTAACTGCTCTTTTTAACTCAACATGCACTTCTATTCTGGACTCCATCGCTCCCCTAAAATCACTCCGTCCCAAAGCTCACGCTGAACCCTGGATTACAGACTCTGTTCGTGCTCTCAGGCGCTCCTGCAGGTGTGCTGAGAGAAAGTGGAAAAAGGACAAGCTGCAAATCTCCTTCAATATCCTGAGAGACTCTCTTTTAACTTATCAGAAAGCTGCTAAAGAGGCTAAGTCCTCCTACATATCTAACCTGGTCAGCAGTAATGTCCATAAACCTCAGACTCTGTTTCGTGTTTTAAACTCCATTGTTAATCCTCATACGTCCACCTGCCTCACACCTTCTGCCACCCTCTGCAATGACTTTTTATATTTCTTTGTTAATAAGATTTCCTCCCTGCAGTCTGTCATTCCACCTCCACTTTTCAACCCCCGTGTTTCTCCCTCGTGCCACTCTGCCTTTAACCAGTTTGAGCTAATCTCTCTTTCCCAGCTGCATGAAACGGTCTGCAAGGTCAAGTCTACCAACTGTTCCACTGACGCTATTCCCTCTCGTCTTCTGAAGCAGGTCCTGGACTCAGTTGGACCTGTCCTTCTGGTCCTGATCAATGCCTGTCTCAGCTCTGGTTGTTTCCCAACACTTTTTAAGCATGCAGTTGTTCAACCTCTTCTGAAAAAGCCTAATCTGGATCCATCTATACTCTCCAATTATAGGCCCATTTCCAATCTGCCCTTTCTGTCCAAAGTACTGGAACGAGTTGTCCTCAGGCAGCTCCAGTCGTTTTTAGACAACAACAGTCTCTATGAGAAGTTTCAGTCTGGTTTTAGAGCTCGTCACAGCACTGAAACCGCCTTACTGAGAGTTTTCAATGATTTGCTTTTAACTGTAGACTCTGGTTGTGCTGCAGTCCTAGTAACCTTAGACCTGACAGCAGCCTTCGACACTGTTGATCACAACATACTGTTATCCCGCCTAGAACACTGTGTCGGTCTGAATAGAATAGAATAGAATAGAAAGGTACTGTTTTAAAGTTTTTCCAGTCCTATCTGGATAACAGGAGTTTTTCTGTTCACCTCGGTGACCTGTCATCTCCCAGAGCTCCTTTAACTTGTGGTGTACCTCAGGGGTCCATTCTAGGCCCCCTGCTGTTTATTCTGTATTTGCTCCCTCTGGGCGATGTGCTGCGCAAACATAATGTGTCCTTCCACACCTTTGCTGATGACATTCAGATCTACCTCCCTCTGAGGTTAGACTGTAAGGACTCTCTGCAGCCGTTATTCTCCTGTTTGTCTGACATTAAGACTTGGATGGCTCTTAACTTTCTACATCTAAATGAAAGTAAAACTGAAGTCATTGTGTTTGGGCTTCCTAAAGACCCCAACCTTTCCTTTGATTTTATGGGACCCCTAACTTCCAAATGTACTTCCTCCATTAAGAGCCTCGGTGTTACTTTTGACAGTGCTTTTAAATTTGATAAACAAATCAGCTCCGTAGTCAAGGGATCTTTTTATCATCTACGGATTTTAGCTAAAGTCAAGTCCTACCTGTCCAGGAACGATCTAGAAAGGGTGGTCCATGCTTTTATTACTTCACGGCTGGACTACTGTAACTCCCTTTATGCTGGTTTAGATCGTTCCTGCCTGCATCGCCTTCAACTAGTGCAGAACGCTGCTGCTCGCATGCTGACCGGCTCCAAAAAGAGAGACCACATCACTCCGGTCCTCTGCTCTCTCCACTGGCTCACAGTTGCTTTTAGGATTGATTTTAAAATTTTACTGTTGGTTTTTAAGGTTCTGAACGGTACTGCACCTCCTTACCTGGCAGAGCTTCTTAGCATTTACCGCCCCAGGAGATCTTTGAGGTCAGCAGACCTGATGCTTTTAGATGTTCCCAGGTACAGACTAAAGACTAGGGGAGAGAGGGCTTTTGCTGTGGCTGCACCCAGACTGTGGAACAGTTTACCTCCTCACATCAGATTCTCCACAAGCCTTGGAACTTTTAAAATTGCTCTTAAAACTCACCTCTTCTCATTGGCTTTTAGCAAGGTTTAACTTATTGTTTTAATTTATTGTTTTATCAGTGAGGTGTTTTATGTACTTGTGTTTTATTGTATTTTATATTTGTATTTTATTGTACAGCACTTTGGTCAGCCTCGGTTGTTTTTAAATGTGCTTTATAAATAAACTTGACTTGACTTGACTTGATCCACGGATTAGGCCCTGGAAGCCGTTTCCTTCAGACCCCATTCCTACGAAACTGCTCAAAGAAGTCCTGCCATTAATTAATTCTTCAATCTTAAATATGATCAACCTATCTCTAATAATCGGCTATGTACCACAGGCCATCAAGCTGGCTGTAGTTAAACCTTTACTCAAAAAGCATCTCTAGACCCAGCAGTCTTAGCTAATTATAGGCCAATCTCCAACGTTCCTTTCATATCAAACATCCTTGAAAGAGTAGCTGTCAAACAGCTAACAGATCATCTGCAGAGGAATGGTTTATTTGAAGAGTTTCAGTCAGGTTTCAGAGCTCATCACAGCACAGAAAAAGCTTTAGTGAAGGTTACAAATGATCTTCTTATGGCCTCTGACAGTGGACTCATCTCTGTGCTTGTCCTGCTAGACCTTAGTGCAGCATTCGATACTGTCGACCATAATATCCTATTAGAGCGATTAGAACATGCTGTAGGTATTACAGGTACTGCACTGCAGTGGTTTGTATCATATCTATCTAATAGACTCCAGTTTGTTCATGTAAATGGAGAGTCCTCTTCACACACTGAGGTTAATTATGGAGTTCCACAGGTTCAGTGCTAGGACCAATTCTGTTTACATTATACATGCACCCCCTAGGCAGCATCATTAAAAGATATAGCATACAATTTCACTGCCATGCAGATGACACCCAGCTCCATGAAGCCAGATAACACACACCAATTAGTTAAACTGCAGGAATGTCTTAAAGACATAAAGACCTGGATGGCCGCTAACTTTCTGCTTCTTAATTCAGATAAAACTGAGGTTATTGTACTCGGCCCTGAAAAGCCTAGAAATATGGTATCTAACCAGATTCTTACTCTGGATGGCATTACCTTGGCCTCCAGTAACGCTGTGAGGAACCTTGGAGTAATTTTTGACCAGGATATGTCCTTCAACGCACGTATTAAACAAATATGTAAGACTGCGTTCTTCCATTTGCGCAACATCTCTAAAGTTAGAAATATCCTGTCTCAGAGTGACGCTGAAAAACTAGTTCACGCATTTATTACTTCCAGGCTGGACTACTGTAATTCATTATTATCAGGATGTCCAAAAAACTCCCTGAAAAGCCTTCAGCTAATCCAAAATGCTGCAGCAAGAGTCCTGACAGGGACTAGAAAGAGAGAGCATATTTCTCCTGTTTTGGCTTCCCTTCAAACCCAGAATTGAATTCAAAATCCTGCTCCTCACATACAAGGTCTTGAATAATCAGGCCCCATCTTATCTTAATGACCTTGTAGTACCATATCACCCCATTAGAGCACTTAGAGCACTGATCCTGAATCCTCCCGTAGTTATGCTGCGATAGACGTAGGCTGCCGGGGATTCCCACGATGCATTGAGTTTTTCCTTTCCAGTCACCTTTCTCACTCACTATGTATTAATACAGCGGTCCCCAACCCCCGGGCCTCGGTACCGGTCCATGAGTCGTTTGGTACCGGGCCACGAGAGTTGAGAGTTGAGGCTCAGGTGTGAAATGTATGGTTTTCAGGATTTTTATCGTTTTTTTAGCGTTATTTTGTTATCGTTTTTATCGTTAACTCGGTTTTCCTGGGTCTTTTCACGTGTGTTATGAATAAATCTTCTTTTTTACGGTACCGGTACTAGGCCAGTCCGTAAAAATATTGTCGGGCATGAACCGGTCCGTGGCGCTTAGGGACCGCTGTGTTAATAGACCTCTCTGCATTGAATCATATCTGTTATTAACCTCTGGCTCTCTTCCACAGCATGTCTTTTATCCTGTCTTCCTTCTCTCACCCCAACCGGTCGCAGCAGATGGCCCCGCCCCTCCCTGAGCCTGATTCTGCTGGAGGTTTCTTCCTGTTAAAAGGGAGTTTTTCCTTCCCACTGTCACCAAAGTGCTTGCTCATAGGGGGTCATATGATTGTTGGGTTTTTCTCTGTATCTATGAAGCGCCTTGAGGCGACTTTTGTTGTGATTTGGCGCTATATAAATAAAATTGAATTGAATTGAATTACGGACTAAACCTGGGACATTTGTGGCCCCAGTGCATGTGCCCTATCTGCCTTGTTGGTGTCCTTGATTTTTAAAAGTAAAATGTCTTATTATGCTATAAATAAAGCCAGAGAGTGAAATCTGTGCTACACACAGTGGGACACTGCCATAGACTGGTGACCTGTACAGGGTGTACCTTGCTCAGTCTGTGACAGCTGCTCCAGCCCTTCATGACCCTGAATCAGATACACCATTAAAAAGGGGGTGGATGGATTGACAGGGGATCAGAGGTATGGTGGACTGTAACTAAATAATTAAATAGAAAAAAATTAACTGTAAAAATAAATCTGTTAGGGTGCCTGGGTTCGTTGACCCAAAATTTTGAGTTTTACATTATTATTGAACTTTGATTTTGCCATTATTTATCATTTCTAGTCTTTTGGTTTCTTAGAGTTCTGTCTTCTGGTTTCTGTCTCTGTGTTACATAGTTGTTCTGTCTCCCCCTGTCTGCTGTATCCCCTCGTCAAGTCCGCGTTGTCTGTGTTATGTTTCCTGTTTTACTTTGAAAGTCCATGTCTCATGTTAATGTATCTGGATTTGCTTCCCTTGTCTCGCTACCCTTATTTGTCCCAGCTGTGTTTCTCTGTTGTCTCCCATTCCCTGATGGCTCTCTCTGGGTATGTAAGCCCTGAGTTTTCTTTGGTCTTTGTCGCGATCTCCCTCATCCTATGCTGTGTGTTCTGTTTGGCTGCCTGTGTAAGTTTCTTTTGGTATTCTTGCTTTTGTTATATTTGTGTTTAGCGTTAAAGCTGTTTTAAGTTCACACTTTTACCTCCAAGTGTCTGCACATTGGGTCCACAGTTCCTGCCTGCACACAGCACATGACAAAATCATTGTGTAAAAACAAAACAAAATGCTGTCTTCTTTATTGACCATTTACCGTCAAACACATTTCAACTATAAGCTGTCATCAGTGCAAACCAAAGCCACATCCCCAGATATAGAACCATGGGAGGTTTAAACACTAATTAGTGTGAATGCTTGAAAAGTTAAATCAGAAGAGCAGGCTGTCTTTACACTGTCACCACGTCCATATAATAAACTCCACAGGCATGAAAAATGAGAATTCAGTAGACATGACATATGTGAGTGAAGTTGCCCCCCCACCTTCTTCAAATCCAACAAAAGTGGTATCAAACGTTTGTGCTGGTTTGTGCTGCAAAAATTGTCGTTTGTGCTGCTATCATTTTAAAGATATTAATCAAAATATCTAGAGGTCATCAGAGGTCAACCAGCCCCCTCACATTAATTAAATCAAACAAAATGGGTGTCAATCAACTGTGCTACGTTTGTGCTGGTTTGTTCTGCAAAAATTGTCGTTTGTGCTGCTATCATTTTAAAGATATTCAAGAAAATTTTTAGAGGTCATCAGAGGTCAACCAGCCCCCCCACATTAATGGAATCAAACAAAACTGGTGTCAATCAACTGTGCTGTGTTTGTGCTGGTTTGTGCTGCTAAAATTGTCGTTTGTGCTGCCTCTGTTTTAAAGATATTAATGAAAATGCAAACGTCAAAAGGTCAACCAGCCCCCCCACATCACCCAAATCAAACAAAAGTTGATGTCACAGGTTTGTGCTGCAAAAAATTTTGTTTGTGGTGCTATTATTTTTAAAGATATTAATAAAATTCCATCCATCCATTTGCTTATCCTTTTAAGGGTCGCAGGGGGTGCTGGAATCTATCCCAGCTGTCATAGGGCAAGTTGCCCCCCCACCTTCTTCAAATCCAACAAAAGTGGTATCAAACGTTTGTGCTGGTTTGTGCTGCAAAAATTGTCGTTTGTGCTGCTATCATTTTAAAGATATTAATCAAAATATCTAGAGGTCATCAGAGGTCAACCAGCCCCCTCACATTAATGGAATCAAATAAAACTGGTGTCAATCAACTGTGCTACGTTTGTGCTGGTTTGTGCTGCCTCTGTTTTAAAGATATTAATGAAAATGTAAAGGTCAAAAGGTCAACCAGCCCCCCCCCACATTAATGGGATTGAACAAAATTGATGTCAAACGTTTGTGCTGGTTTGTGCTGCTAAAATTGTTGTTTGTGCTGCCTCTGTTTTAAAGATATTAATGAAAATGTAAAGGTCAAAAGGTCAACCAGCCCCCCCCCCCCCCCCCCCCCCACATTAATGGGATCGAACAAAATTGATGTCAAACGTTTGTGCTGGTTTGTGCTGCTAAAATTGTTGTTTGTGCCACTATCATTTTAAAGATATTCAAGAAAATTTGTAGAGGTCATCAGAGGTCAACCAGCCCCCCCCACATTAATGGAATCAAACAAAACTGGTGTCAATTAACTGTGCTACGTTTGTGCTGGTTTGTGCTGCAAAAATTTACGTTTGTGCTGCTATCATTTTAAAGAAATCCATACAAATTTCTGGAGGTCATCAGAGGTCAACCAGCCCCCCCACATTAATGATTAATGGAATCAAACAAAACTGGTGTCAATCAACTGTGCTACGTTTGTGCTGGTTTGTGCTGCAAAAATTTACGTTTGTGCTGCTATCATTTTAAAGAAATCCATACAAATTTCTGGAGGTCATCAGAGGTCAACCAGCCCCCCCACATTAATGATTAATGGAATCAAACAAAACTGGTGTCAATCAACTGTGCTACGTTTGTGCTGGTTTGTGCTGCAAAAATTTACGTTTGTGCTGCTATCATTTTAAAGAAATCCATACAAATTTCTGGAGGTCATCAGAGGTCAACCAGCCCCCCCACATTAATGGAATCAAATAAAACTGGTGTCAATCAACTGTGCTACGTTTGTGCTGGTTTGTGCTGCCTCTGTTTTAAAGATATTAATGAAAATGTAAAGGTCAAAAGGTCAACCAGCCCCCCCCCCCCCCCCCCCCCCCCCCCCCCCCACATTAATGGGATCGAACAAAATTGATGTCAAACGTTTGTGCTGGTTTGTGCTGCTAAAATTGTTGTTTGTGCCACTATCATTTTAAAGATATTCAAGAAAATTTGTAGAGGTCATCAGAGGTCAACCAGCCCCCCCACATTAATGGAATCAAACAAAACTGGTGTCAATCAACTGTGCTACGTTTGTGCTGGTTTGTGCTGCTAAAATTGTTGTTTGTGCCGCTATCATTTTAAAGATATTCAAGAAAATTTGTAGAGGTCATCAGAGGTCAACCAGCCCCCCCACATTAATGGAATCAAACAAAACTGGTGTCAATCAACTGTGCTGTGTTTGTGCTGGTTTGTGCTGCAAAAATTTACGTTTGTGCTGCTATCATTTTAAAGAAATCCATACAAATTTCTGGAGGTCATCAGAGGTCAACCAGCCCCCCCACATTAATGGAATCAAAACTGGTGTCAAGCAACTGTGCTACGTTTGTGCTGGTTTGTGCTGCCTCTGTTTTAAAGATATTAATGAAAATGTAAAGGTCAAAAGGTCAACCAGCCCCCCCACAGTAATGGAATCGAATAAAAGCCTTCAGTTTTCAGGCCCCTCTTCTGTGGAACCAGCTTCCAGTTTGGATTCAGGAGACGGACACTCTCTACTTTCAAGATTAGGCTTCAAACTTTCCTTTTTGCTAAAGCATATAGTTAGGGCTGGACCAGGTGACCCTGAATCCTCTCTTCGTTATGCTTCAATAGATGTAGGCTGCCAGGGGATTCCCATGATGCATTGAGTTTTTCCTTTCCAGTCACCTTTCTCACTCACTATGTGTTAACAGACCTCTCTGCATTGAATTATATCTGTTATTAACCTCTGGCTCTCTTCCACAGCATGTCTTTTATCCTGTCTTCCTTCTCTCACCCCAACCGGTCGCAGCAGATGGCCGCCCCTCCCTGAGCCTGGTTCTGCTGGAGGTTTCTTCCTGTTAAAAGGGAGTTTTTCCTTCCCACTGTCGCCAAAATGCTTGCTCATAGGGGGTCATATGATTGTTGGGTTTTTCTCTGTATCTATGAAGCGCCTTGAGGCGACTTATGTTGTGATTTGGCGCTATATAAATAAAATTGAATTGAATTGAATGTTTCATTAGAGTGGATGTGGCACACTTAATCAAAATGATTTGCCAGTGGGACTGTTTGAGGAAAAAAGCCTCATCGGGTGAGGGATTTCTATGTGCGATCAATGGCACAACTTGTCAAGTCCCAATCCTTGGAAGAAGCAGAGGTCCTAATACGCAGCATTGCTATTGTGGCATTAAGTGAGACAGAAGGCTGTGACAGTTTTGGAAACCTCATTATGTCAGAAGTGTCCAAATCAAATCTGAAAAGAAAAATTGCAGATGAGACTATGTCTGTTTCTGATGACAAGGAAGAAGAAGACATTAGATTGGATCCATGCACAGAAATAAACACCGACTTAAGGCAGTGGGTGGCAGATATTTGTGAGGGGAGCAGGTGCCATGCTGAAGATCATGGTGATCGAGACAATATGCACTATCTACCTGAGCTCGTCCCACACCTAATTAGATTGGGAGGATACCTACCACTCTGGACTGGAGAAATGGTTCCCCTATTTCAGAGCAAAAAACTCACTGCAACTTTAGCTAATGTTGAAGCAGAGTTCAAGAACATTAAACATGGTCTGTTCAAGCATGAAAATCTCCCTATAAGGATAGATAAATTCATTGCACGTCATCTTGGTTTTATTGAAGGGAACATGCGGATCTCTTCTGCAAAACAAATACGAAAAGAAGCAGAGGTTGCCAGACAGGATGGTACAGTGAAGCGTCAGTATCCACACAAAGCCTTTGTGGAGCAGGAAGTGGATGATAACCCCTCTCAGGAGCCCAAAATTGACACAGACATAGACATACAGGAAGGGCACGAAGTACTGCAGTGCGTTTCACGTTGATATCAGGCGCCTCCTAAAAAGGGAAAAGAAAAGTTCATTTAAGGCAAAGTTTTCAGGTGTCATTCTTTGGGGAGAATACATGTTTATGAAACTGCATGACATCAGACTCTACCAAATTTTGGAGACTTTTCTTTTAAGATACAACCTTTCTGTCTCTTGTGACAGAGAGTCTGTTTCTTAATCATTTGACAAAAACCCTACACAGTATTTTAAAATAGTGTTCTCCAGATCAGAGCTGTAATCTATATAGAACATGGGGTTCAAAGCAAGGAAAAATTATGTGTTTATCAGTGAAACCTTTTAAATTGTGTTAATTTTATCATTATCAATAAATGAAATCTTCACCTTAAGGGACTTAATGAATGGTTTCTTCTAAAAATTAGAAATGATTGAGTCATTTCACATCATATGAAAATATTAATTTTTAATACAAATTTGGCCCTACAAAAATGGAAACTCAGTAACAAAGATAATGGAGATTCTCTAAACACGAGCAAATATCACAGTAAAATTGTTGATTGTGATTTACACATTGGATGTATCCTCAGTGATTTGGTACAATTATACAACATTTTATAAGAACTGAACAACTGATGAAACTAATTATAGGCCAATCTCCAACCTTCCTTTCATATCAAAAATCCTTGAAAGAGGATTTTTGTTAGCTGTTTGATCTGTTTGATCTGTTAGTCAAACAGCTAACAGATCATCTGCAGAGGAATGGTTTATTTGAAGAGTTTCAGTCAGGTTTCAGAGCTCATCACGGCACAGAAACAGCTTTAGTGAAAGTTACAAATGATCTTCTTATGGCCTCTGACAGTGGACTCATCTCTGTGCTTGTCCTGCTAGACCTTAGTGCAGCATTCGATACTGTCGACCATAATATCCTATTAGAGCGATTAGAGCATGCTGTAGGTATTACAGGTACTGCACTGCAGTGGTTTGTATCATATCTATCTAATAGACTCCAGTTTGTTCATGTAAATGGAGAGTCCTCTTCACACACTGAGGTTAATTATGGAGTTCCACAGGGTTCAGTGCTAGGACCAATTCTGTTTACATTATACATGCTTCCCTTAGGCAGCATCATTAGAAGACATAGCATACATTTTCACTGCTATGCAGATGACACCCAGCTCTATCTGTCCATGAAGCCAGATAACACACACCAATTAGTTAAACTGCAGGAATGTCTTAAAGACATAAAGACCTGGATGGCCGCTAACTTTCTGCTTCTTAATTCAGATAAAACTGAGGTTATTGTACTCGGCCCTGAAAAGCTTAGAAATATGGTATCTAACCAGATTCTTACTCTGGATGGCATTACCTTGGCCTCCAGTAACGCGGTGAGGAACCTTGGAGTCATTTTTGACCAGGACATGTCCTTCAACGCACGTATTAAACAAATATGTAAGACTGCGTTCTTCCATATGCGCAATATCTCTAAAATTAGAAATATCCTGTCTCAGAGTGACGCTGAAAAACTAGTTCACGCATTTATTACTTCCAGGCTGGACTACTGTAATTCATTATTATCAGGATGTCCAAAAAACTCGCTGAAAAGCCTTCAGCTAATCCAAAATGCTGCAGCAAGAGTACTGACAGGGACTAGAAAGAGAGAGCATATTTCTCCTGTTTTGGCTTCCCTTCATTGGCTTCCTGTTAAATCCAGAATTGAATTCAAACTCCTGCTCCTCACATACAAGGTCTTAAATAATCAGGCCCCATCTTATCTCAATGACCTTGTAGTACCATATCACCCTATTAGAGCACTTCGCTCTCGCTCTGCAGGCCTACTTGTTGTTCCTAGAGTATTTAAAAGTAGAATGGGAGGGAGAGCCTTCAGTTTTCAGGCCCCTCTTCTGTGGAACCAGCTTCCAGTTTGGATTCAGGAGACGGACACTATCTCTACTTTCAAGATTAGGCTTCAAACTTTCCTTTTTGCTAAAGCATATAGTTAGGGCTGGACCAGGTGACCCTGAATCCTCTCTTCGTTATGCTTCAATAGATGTAGGCTGCCAGGGGATTCCCATGATGCATTGAGCCATGAAAATATATCTTTTCAACATGATTCAGTGTGACAAAGCAAGGGCATGATTTTTTAAAAAAAAAATAAATAAATAAACAGGTTGTCACGGTCCTGGGTCAGTGACCCAGTGTTTTGAGTTTCTTGTGCCTCTGAGTTTTTTGTATTATGTTCTTAGTTCTCTTTGTTGTCCCAGCGTATTCTTTAGTGTAGTGTCTTAGTTTGGTTTTCTTGTATTCTGTTTAGTTCTGAGTATTTGGTAGCTGCCCTCTGTGTTTCTTAGTTGCTCTGTCTCCCCTAGTCTAGTTTGCATCTGTGCTAATTCCTGTTTTACTTTGAAGGTCTGTGTCTCATGTGAGTGTATCCTACTTTGCTCCCTTGTCTCGTCAGTTCTGATTTCTCCCAGCTGTGCTCTCCTTCTGTGTCTCATTCCCCTCGTTACTTCCCATTGTATTTAAACCCTGTGTTTCTCTGAGGCAGTGCTGCGTCGTCCCTTAAGCTGTGTGTTTCTTCGTGTGCCTCTCTGCAAGGTGTGAGTTTATATTTTCCCAGTTTAATTTTGTATGCTCGTTTTCTGTGACTAGCAATTAAAGCTGTGATTTTGAGTTCATCCCCTGAGTCTGAGTCCTGCATTTTGGGTATCTATAGACTAGTGATGGCCAAATGAAGCTTTCCGAAGCACTGAAGCTTGTATTGAAAAACGGTTCATTACTCGAAGCTTTTCAACACAGTCCTCTCCGGTGACATCTGGTGGTGAAAATTTTGAAGAGCAGCTTGAATCTGCAAAATAAAACGGACTGCTCAATTATCACTGCTCACTCAAGAGTGGAGTTCTCTCTGATATTGGGCCACCGTTCCGTTGCTTTGAACATGTAATTGGTTTTGTTTTCTCGATTGGGGGGCTGAAAAAAATGTAATGCGTATTTGCGTAATACATTTTGATCAATAAACTTTCCCTATTTAAACATGCACTATGGTGGCCTTTCTTTGCTCATAACTCCTTGATGTTGGTAAATACAATAAGTGAGCAATATATATAATATACATATGAGAATGCACAGCACATTATGGAGTATGCCCCTGCTGTGAAGTCCTGCCTCCATCTACTTGTCGTTTAATCACTGGACAGCTGGACAGGTTCATACAAAATATTAGATTAGGCCAATTGTCCTATACATATTTTTGACCTAGGGGTGGGATTGATTGTGAACTGGAAAGGGAAAATGCTTAGGAAGCTGAGTAGGGCTGCATCGTCACTGATTTGTAGAATCATTTTGATTCGATACAGGATCCGATTCAATTTGATTGGAATCTGGAAAGTTTTGCCTCAGTCAGAAATATTACAAGTCTGATCATTTAACAGTATATATCCATAATTTCGTATCTATTAAAAGAAAGCTGACACATGTGAGATTTAATTAGAGATGTAAACAGAGAGTTATGAAACCTGCAGCTGCAGAAGCCAGCGAAAAAAAAAGAGGCAAACACAGCGCGGACCCGCCGACACATCAAAATCTGACTCTGACGCGTCGGGTCCGCGCTCTGTGTTCACGTTTGTATGCAGAATCCGTAAACCTGCTCCCAGTTACTGTTTTAGCTGCATGGTGTTTGACGACATGTTTGTGAGGTTTAACCTGAGATGCTGGCGTTTCAGGCATAATAACGTTAATTTACAAATCGACACGGGATTTTAATGAATCAATATCACTTTATTCAATTTAGCATGGATTGTAATCAGAAAGGCGATAATCAAAACCCACCCCTAATCAAGAACTTGCAAAGTAAAAACATGATCAATGTAAGGTAGCCCTTTTGTTATTTACAGTTAACAAGAGGATTAGTGTTACTGTGCGCTGGCTGAGTCTGTTTCTTTTCTTAGAAATAGTTTCTCCTGCCCTGAAGAAAATCCACTTGCATGGAACAGAAGAGGCTGTGGAGTGCAGGAACTACACTGCAAGTTGGTAGATATGCAGGTATTCCTGGGTCCTGCAGACTATCACCTAAAAACAATAAACAAAATGATTTTCTAAACTGTGTAGCAATGTCATGTACGTATAGTGTCAAATACATTTTTGTAGTCTTCATCAGCTTTAATTCACATGGAAGTGTTCCTAAAGTCATATGCTGTAATGATATTTACATTATGAAAACATGATTTTGGACATTTCAAGTTTTTCACTTCGGCAGATAAAATGAATTGAGCAAAATCAACTCAAAATATTCCCACACGCCAGAACGTCCTCTCTTCCTCGCTGGCTCCATATCTGTCAGTGGAATGATCACCTCGTCGCTATCTGTCACCATCAACACACTCCACGAATCCCGTGGATGATTCACTTCCTTATATCTGTTTGAATCAGGTACCGAAGCAGTTACGTGCGTAATGAAGCTTCGGACGTCACTGGTCACGTGACTTTTGCCAAACGAAGCAAGCCTCGACACAGTGCTTCTGAACCAGTGTGTTGTTTTTTTCGACACACGCTCCGGAGCGTCAGCTTCAAGCGGGCCATCACTAGTTTGCACTATGGAAAGCACAAAATCAACTTCTAAATGAAAGAATGAGACAGGTCAGTTTTACTATAGATGCACTCTGGAACAAGATTAGTCAGACTGCAGGTACTCAAAGCACCTTGCACGCTCCTGCCACTACGTAAGCCAACGGCGAGGTGACGTTTTTCACTGCATTTTTGCATTTACCTCAGTTAGTGTAGCCCCGGTGCTCTTTTTGAATCTGTTCATGTTTTTCTAACGAACCTTTCCTAACCTTTCTCTGTACAGATCTTCCTGGACCCCTTCTTGTTTCTGGTGGACCCTGTTAGATGAACATGAGTGGATTCCAGTGTTGAGTGGGTTTGAGTGAGTCACAGACTGTGTGAAGAGGAGTGTGGACATGTTACCCTTACCCCGGATCCCCCACCCCCACAGGCCCCGATCCTTCATCACTGTATATATTACTGCTAAATATTCCATCAGAACATTTGATAAAATGTGTTATTTATTTAGAAAACCTTATTTTAAACTGTATCAAAGGAAAATTAGACTTGACAAGTCTTAAAGCTTCAAAGAAACGAAGAAGAGACAAAAAGTTTCAGACTCTGTCGTATTTGTGAGGTGTTTATTTTGGAGCATAATATATATAGCACAAAGCATCCACGAGACATTACACAATCAAAGGGCGTGACTGTTCAGTGGATTATTTCAGGCTTATAATCGCTTGAAAGATAAACTTTGGACCACATGTAAAAGAACTGTCATTATAAAAACTCAAGTTTGCATGCGTTTTATATGATATTATCTGACAAAGCAGAGCAATGTGTAAGGATGAGCAGGCAGCTGGTTCAGAAAGAGCTCTGGTCCAGTCTTTTCATGATGCGTTGGGTCCAGGAGGCAGACGCATCCACACACACTGAACGAGACTTTTTGGTAATGAAGCTGAAACAAAGAGGTGGAAATTCAGAAATCTGAATTTTAAATAAGCTTCAAAATTCTCTCAGTAAATATGTTGTAAAAATAACAATAATAATAATAATAATAATAATAATGTATACTTTATTTATCCCAGTAGGGAAATTACTCTCTGCATTTAACCCATTCACTCTAGTGAAGCAGTGGGCAGCCACCAATCAGGCATCCGGGGAGCAGTGTGAAGAGACGTTACCTTGCTCAGGGGTACCTCAGGGTAGCCGTTCAGTGGTTTCGAATGCCCGAATATGTACTTTTTTTTTTTTTTTTAAATGACCAGTAGACAAAATGTCATAATATAAACACTTAAATGTGTATTTCAAACAATTTACAAGCAAAATAGCCAAACATCCACGTAAAATTGATCAAATTATGAAAACAAGTTTGTGCATTTTTCTTGAACATTTACAGGATAAAATTAAAAGACAATAGTAGGAGAACAAATACAAGTTCAAATAAAAAGTATCAAACTCATACTATGTCCTGAGCATCATGTGTAAAATGACAATTTTTAATTGTCCAGAAACTCTGCAGTTACAATGATCATACTGCATAATTTTCATTACAGTATTTTCAGTATTTGTGTTAAACATTATGAAAATAAAATAAACCCAGTTTTCTTCACTTACATGATGGCAGACTTTGGGCATCGGTGATCAGTCAGTCGATACGACTTGATGAGGTTTGCTTGAATTCTTCCCGGGTACAACTTGAAACAGCAGGTGTCGGGACCATTTGCATCTGAGGAAAAAGACATTTCATTAGACTTACTCAAAAAATAAAACTTCTCTTTTAATGATGACACTTAAGGTAATCTTACTGTTGCAGTTAACTGCAGGCAACAAAGCAGCTCCAAGGATGCACAGCAAAAGGAACTGAGTGGTTTTCATTATGATTCCTCAGGAGTTGATGATGATGACGATAAAGAAAACAGCTGCTCTTCAGACGCAAGCAAGGGCTTCTAAATATTAGGTGGTGTGCTGTTACATTTATCAAGATCAATACTTTTTTTTAAAGGTAGATAGGGTGTCATTGGTGTGAAAGAGGGAGGGTGGATGTGGTTTCAAAAATTGCTGAAAATGCCTCTGACAGAACTTTCCATTCGGTTACATTGACAGGAAATGAAGCTGCGGTTTAGCCCAGCGATGCAGCTCAAAGCATGACACTGTTAACAAAACCAACTTCTACATCCCCCTCGCCCAAAAGTTTTAAAAAAATATATGTCACAAAATATTATGACCACAAAAAAAACGCTAAAACAATCGTTGAGCAGTCCATATGACTCCATGAGTTTTGCTTTAATTCTTCTTGGTACAACTTTCAGCAGCAGTTGTTGGGACTATTTCCATCTGAGTAAAGAGGATTAAGATCAAACTTTTTAGAAAGTATAACAATAAAAAAAATATTGATGACCACCAGAGCTAGTCCTACTTGTAGATAATCAAATGGTATAAATTTCTAAATTCACCGCGCCTTGTTCTCAAATTATCGCATTCCTAAGACTTACAATTCAATTCAATTTTATTTATATAGCGCCAAATCACAACAAAAGTCGCCTCAAGGTGCTTTATATTGTACAGTAGATACAGAGAAAAACCCAACAATCATATGACCCTCTATGAGCAAGCACTTTAGCGACAGTGGGAAGGAAAAACTCCCTTTTAACAGGAAGAAACCTCCAGCAGAACCAGGCTCAGGGAGGGGCGGGGCCATCTGCTGCGACCGGTTGGGGTGAGAGAAGGAAGACAGGATAAAAGACATGCTGTGGAAGAGAGACAGAGATTAATAACAGATATGATTCAATGCAGAGAGGTCTGTTAATACATAGTGAGTGAGAAAGGTGACTGGAAAGGAAAAACTCAATGCATCATGGGAATCCCCCAGCATGTCTTTAAGACATTCCTGCAGTTTAGCTAATTGGTGTGTGTTATCTGGCTTCATGGACAGATAGAGCTGGGTGTCATCTGCATAGCAGTGAAAATGTATGTTATGTCTTCTAATGATGCTGCCTAAGGGAAGCATGTATAGTGTAAACAGAATTGGTCCTAGCACTGAACCCTGTGGAACTCCATAATTAACCTCAGTGTGTGAAGAGGACTCTCCATTTACATGAACAAATTGGAGTCTATTAGATAGATATGATACAAACCACTGCAGTACAAACCACCTGTAATACCTACAGCATGCTCTAATCGCTCTAATAGGATATTAGGGTCGACAGTATCGAACGCTGCACTGAGGTCTAGCAGGACAAGCACAGAGATGAGTCCACTGTCAGAGGCCATAAGAAGATCATTTGTAACCTTCACTAAAGCTGTTTCTGTGCTGTGATGAGCTCTGAAACCTGACTGAAACTCCTCAAATAACCCATTCCTCTGCAGATGATCTGTTAGCTGTTTGACAACTACTCTTTCAAGGATTTTTGATATGAAAGGAAGGTTGGAGATTGGCCTATAATTAGCTAAGACTGCTGGGTCTAGAGATGCTTTTTGAGTAAAGGTTTAACTACAGCCAGCTTGAAGGCCTGTGGTACATAGCCAATTATTAGAGATAGGTTGATCATATTTAAGACTGAAGCATTAATTAATGGCAGGACTTCTTTGAGCAGTTTTGTAGGGATGGGGTCTAAAAGACACGTTGATGGTTTGGAGGAAGTAATTATTGAAGTTAACTCAGAAAGATCAATTGGAGAAAAAGAGTCTAACTTAACATCAATGGTACTAAGAGTAGCTGTAGATAATATTACATCTGTGGGATGATTATTGGTAATTTTTTCTCTAATGATAAAATTGTTATTTGTGAAGACCTGACCTCTGACCTTGAGATCACCTTGACTTGAGAAGGTCACAGGACTCAGACTTATACATTATTTTAAGTAGCTGCACCTGTGGTATCAATTTCAGAATCCTACACAAGTTATCTGATTCACAAACTTGGGTGTTGATGCTGCCCGCCCGTCAGTCAGCGTAGCCCCAAAATGATGAGGAAGATAAGGAACATTTCTTTGAATTAAAATGTTTTCTAATTTATAGGGAAATTGGTGAAATTAACATGGAAAAAGGTCTTTATTTGCATAATTTTCAGCTTAGAAATCTGAACTTTGTGGCACCAGAAAAAGAGCGATTCAGAAGACCCCTATGAGCAGAACACCAAGGGAACAGTTCACCCTGCCCGGGATAGGGTCACTGGGGCCCTGCCCTGGAGCCAGGCCTGGGGAGGGTGCCCGCGGGAGAGCGTCTGGTGGCCAGGTCTTAGTCCATTGGGGGGCCCGTCCGGTCACAGCCCGAAAAAGTGACACGGGCCCATCATCCTGTAGACCAACCAACCCCACAGCTTGGGCTCTGGAACCAGTCCCCTGGAGAGGGCTTGGACTCTGTCTCAGTCTAGTTGTCCCTGGTGAGAGGCGGGCTGGAGTGGGTATCCTAGTTTCCCCTCAGGTTGCTGTCTGTACGTGGTGAAGAGAGAGCTGAGTGTAAAAGCAAAGCTTTCAATTTACCGGTCGATCTACGTCCCTACCCTCACCTATGGGTATGAGATGTGGGTAGGGACTAAATCCTTGGCTCCTAGGTGAGGTGTACCGGGCACGTCCCACCAGGAGGAGGCCCCGGGAGAGACCAAGACCACTGGAGGGATTATATCTCTTGGCTGGCCTGGGAACGCCTTGGTGTTCCCCTGGGCAAGCTGGAGGAGATGGCAGTAAATGGTTCTTAACAGTGCTTTTCTACTCTTCTGAGCACTCAAAGCGCTTTACACAACTTGTGCATTCACCCATTCACACCCATTCGCACAAACACATTTCCTTAGTGCTTTCTAACTAACATTCACACAATTCAATTCAATTTTATTTATAGCGCCAAATCACAACAAAAGTTACCTCAAGGTGCTTTATGTTGTGCAGTATATCCTATAATAATAGATACAGATGATAGATATCTATGTTTTTAGATATAAATAGTGAAACCAGCATTACCAGAAGGATATCTCATATGTTGATCTCCTCAGTAAGGAGTGTTTGGTTGTTGTGTCACTGTAACATCACGAGCTGCAGAGCTGCTGCAAGAAACTGAATGGCTTGAATGACCTTATGTCCATAAGTTTACAACCGAACTATATCTTCTGTGGGTATTTAAATACTTAAGGAGAAAATAAGAATTAATTTCTTTCAGGTTCCAATGTAAAATAAGTAATCTATATAATATATCAGGCATTACCCCCTTTTTGCTTCTGTTTTGGTTTTAAAAAAATGCTGAAATAGGAGAGAAATGATCAGACTATCAGAAAAGAAGGAGCATGTGCCTCTGTCTGCTATCATCTGGCCAAACCATGGTCACACTGCCACCTGCTGGGACAAAGATGTTACGACAGCTACAGGATTGTTTAGAAACTAGATAGGCCTATTTAGTTGAAATGAATTATTTTAGGGCATTTTCAAATGAAAGTATTTCAATATGTAGTAAAATGATGTATAAATTATTTTTTTAAAAGTATAAATTATTTCACACAAACTTGATCACATATAAATATAAATGAAAGTCAAATCTCCAAAAACCGGTGAACCCCAAATCAACTGTGTAGTATATTCATTTCATAATTTTTCAGCACTAACCCATGATATTTTAGAAGGACATGGTTTCTTTATATATATTCTAATCTTAAGCACTTAAAGTGTTCATGACATATTCATTCAATGCTTCAAACATGGGGGCTAGGTGGCGTGTACTGTCTTACCCACGGGCACTTTATCATGCAGAATGGAGGAACCTGGGACTGATCCACTGATTTTCTGAATATTGGATACGTGCCCCTCTTTCAGAGCCATAAACATTACAGGGTGTATAACCCACTTAATAAATAATTAAATAATAATAATGTTAATTTTCTTAGCAACATATTCAGTCATGGTTGTAGGTGCACCCAGGAGAGCACGCCATGTCATCACAGAGCCTCGGTTTATTTTAACATAAATGTGGCAATTTCAAGTTTGACCTGATGATGGCAGTGGTTTTTCACACCTACACTGCCAAAAGCCAGTTAGTTAGAAGTGTGTGTGTGTGTGTGTGTGTGTGTGCACTATAATCACATCTTGACAAAAAGGAACGAGGATGAAAAGATAATGTTCTTGCAATGGTCAACACACAGTACTGTGTAAATGCCTTAAGCCAGCCTAAAAGTCTTTATTCCCTTATTTCCTAGGACTCAAAGTTTTAGTCTAACCTTTGACCTTTGTGAGGAGTTGTGCTTTCTGAGTGCTCTTGTTATTTTTAAAGTGCTATTGACCTACAGATCTCCAGGCTTTCTGAAGGTCTTTCAGAATTTACCATTGGCTGCTTTTTCACTTACTTCAGTCCAGTCCTTGTGCCTGAGCATTTTCTTGTTTGTTAAATCACCTAACACCTAACTCTGTATCGTTTAAGCATTAAAAATGTGCTTAACTCAAAGGATGAATCCTCACTGTGGAGGACAAAAGAAGTGTAGTGGTTTATACATTTACCAAACGAGCAAAATATTGCTGGTTCAACCCCTTAAGGAGTCACGAATCCCTTTATGGCCATGTCAGGACGATCTGGTGCAAAAGCTTGCCAAGTCTAATATGCAGAGTTACCTGTTGTGGTAACCCCTTGTGAATAAGGGAGTAGTTGAATTTAGCTCCCACTATGCAATACCTAGGAAGTGTTTAATCGGCAAGTACTTCAATTTTGAGCAGAGCAATGATCCCAGACACACTGCCAATGCAGCGAACATACACCTGGATAAAAATGTAGTCATGGATCGGCCTCCCCAGAGAGCAGATCCAAGTCTGGGATCATTCGGAGATAATCTTGACACGGAAACAAAAGGTAGCCAATATCTGAAGAAGGGCTTTGGAATGTCCTTTAAGAATTCTTGAGAATCGTTTCCAAATAATACTTAAATATATTACCAAAGAAATTGCCTAAGAGGGTTCAGGTTGTTGAAGAACAATGATGATCATCTTAAATATTGACTTTAAAGGTGAATAAAAGTGTACAAACTAGAATTTTATTTAAATGTATGTTTGCACATTTTCATCATTGCACTTTTTTTTCTCATTTTTGTGGCAAAGTATACAGAAACAAAGGTTGGCTCAAGACTTTTGGACGTTATTGTAAATCCAATTAATGGCTGCAAGAGAAATTAGGAACAGGAAAAGGAAAGAGTTGTATGGATGTATTTTGACCTCTGATGAATGTTCTAATCTTCGGCCATAACATAACTTAGCAATTTGCAACACCAAGCACAAGACTGTGCCCAATTACTCTGCTGGTTAATTTGTGTTAAAAAACAAACAAACCTAAAAACCTTTTTCTTTTAGATACTGGATGCTACATTGTTTTCTGTATGTCCATGGAAATATTTATACTGATATAAAAGAAAAAGAAATCTATTGTACAAGAGTTATAGGTCTAACACAGAGTGCTGGGCCATTTCCTTTAATATAACTTCTCTAATATCTCTGACAAACTACATAAGGACTCAAAACAGAACTCACAGAAGGAAGTAGTTGTTCTTTGTTTGGGTGTTTTTGTTGTTGTTCTTTACTTAAAGTGAGAGTTACTTGATATGTTGTCAGTAGCGAGTTCATCAACAGGCAAGCATTGAATAAAGCTCAACAAGTTCAGAGACCAGCAGACAGAGTAGCATTAACTAAGGTGTCTTCTAGCCAGTAGCTCAGGAAGTCTGTCCCAGCTGACAGTGGGCAACAGTAGAGGTGAAGTTTGGACAGGAAACCAGTTAATCATTAGCAATTTGTAAAAGCAGTGGTAGTTAAGAAGAAAAAGACAGAACTGGGCCAGAAAATTATTATTATTAAAGAGTCAATTATTTATTTTTAATTCCAAATGAAATTCCAATGATAGCTCAACCATAAGATTCTTAGTTGGTGCATCGAGGGAAAGCCAAACATTTACATACAGTTACAAATCAGTTGCATATATACTTTCAGAATCGACCAAATTATGTGTTATTTATTTTAAAAGTGTTATTTCACACAGTATGTAAGGAAGACTTGGCAACTCGTAAAGCTTAGAAGAAATGAAGAAGAGACAAGAAAAAGTTTCACACGCTTGTATTTTTGTGGTGTTTATTTTGGAGGATAACACATAACACAAAGCAAAGAGACATTACACAATCAAAGGACTTTTCAGTGGATTGCTTCAGGCTAATAACTAGCTTTGGATCAGTTGAGACAGAGTTGCACTAATTACAAAAGTCATAAAGGTACATTGGATATGATATTATCTGATAAAGCAGAACAAAATGAAATGATGAGCAGGCAGCTGGTTTAAAAAGTGCTCTCGTCCAGCGTTTTCATGATGCTATCGACCCAGGAGAGAGACGGATCCATACAGACTGAACGACCTTTTTTGGTAACGAAGCTGAAACAAAGAGGCGGAAATGCTGCTGTTATTGTGTGTTGTTGTTTTTTTAAACAAAAAAGCAAAAATAACTAATAGCTACAAAGAAACACGGCTACAGGATAATTTTAGGAGACAAAACTAAAAGAACAAATATGAGTTCAAATAAAAAGTAAACGTAGAAGATGTCCTGTGTGAAATGAAAAAAAAATTGAAAATGTCCAAAAACTGTCCAGTTACAATGGTCATACTGGATATTTTTCATTACAGTAATTTCAGTTATTGTGTTAAACATGAAAACAAAATAAACCCAGATTTCTTCACTTACATGGCGGCAGGCTTTGGGCATCGGTGATCAGTCATGTAATACGACTCCACAAGGCTTGGTTTAATTCTTCTTGGGTAAAACTTGAAGCAGCAGTTGTCGGGGCCATTTCCAGCTGAGGAAAAAGCATTAGAACATGTTTCATTAGACTTACTCAAAAAACCTCTCTAATAATGATGACATTAAAGGTAATCTTACTAGTGCAGTTAACTGCAGACAACAAAGCAGCTCCAAGGATGCACAGCAAAAGGATGTGAGTGGTCTTCATTATGATTCCTCAGGAGTTGATGATGATGAAGAAGATTAAGACAACAGGTGTTCTTCAGACGCAAGCAAGGGCTTCTAAATAATAGGTGGTGTGCTGTTACATTTATCAAGATCAATATTTTGAAAAAAAAGGTGCATATGGTGTCATTGGTGTGAAAGAGGGAGGGTGGTTGTGGTTTCAAAAGGTGCTGAAAATGCCTCTGACAGAACTTTCCACTCGGCTACATTGAGAGGAAATGAAGCTGTGGTTTAGCCCAGAGCTGCAGCTCAAAGCATGACACTGTTAACAAAACCAACTTCTACAGCCCCCCCAAAAGTTTTAAAAAATATATGTCACAAAATATAATGACCACAAAAACACTAGAAAAACAATGCCCCCGAACATCACTGTTGGCTATTTCTAATGTAATGAGACTGTGCTGGCCAGAGTAACATTTCAAAATCAACAAATCTATTTGAACAATGTGTGTTATCATTTTTTTCGTGCTACATGTGCTGTACCACAACAGTCCTTGCGATTGCTATGGTTGCGGGTTGCTGCAGTCATCTGTTGTTTTCATGAAAGACACAACTTAACCAACTTAACTGTTAAACTAACTTAACTGTCTTAACAACTGAGCACTATTAAAACTTGAAAGTGTGACACAAACCAGAATGTTAACATTCACACTATATGTTGTGCTTCAGCAATGCAGCCAGTACTTTTCAAAAGATGCGTTTTTTACTTTGCAAAGCGATCGAGGGAAATACACATTTATTCCTGAGTATTCTCCGGCTTTAACAAGCACTTAAACAGTGATTGGCATCAGCCTCAACTAACCACCAGCCAACTGGTTGGGAAATATTCATTTTTTTTTTGTGTTGCCAAAAGGTGATCAATCTCTAGACCTGTTCATACGATTTGTCAAATCATTTAAACGTCATATGCGTGTGGTCATATGACCCTATCATGGTCATAGTGTTTATAGGAAAATGGCCGCAGATCTGATCTTAACAAGAACCTTTTTGATTCACGCATTTTTGTTTTTGTTTTGGTTGTTTTATTTATTTATTTACATATATATACACACACACACACACACACACATACATATATATATATATATAAATAAAACAAAAACAAAGTTTTTGTTTTATATATATATCAGCTGTAAAACAAATCAGTGATTGTTTGTAGCAGCTGCACATGTTACTTAGAAATAGTCATGAAATATTCACATAGAAACAAAGATAGCTAACAAAACAATGCCATGGGGTTTAAATTATATACTTATATATGTTGGAGAATTAAGCTGAAGAAGTAGATACAGATTTTAGATGAAGACAAAACTTCACTCTCTGCTCATATGAGGATCAGATCTGTGATTAAAGGCTTTTGTGGACTCCAGGAGATTTTTACATTTAAAACTGGGCCACTGTTGTCTGACGTAGGTCTGCTTCAGAGAACCCCATTTGATATTTATGTAATATGTTCACTAATCAGTGGTTTATCACCACTCATCGAGAATCAAAGCAAAAGTGCGGATCACTCAATACTAACATATAGATTTTATCTCAGGTAAAAGTGTGGCAACCTTTTCACAAGAAAGTGTAAATACACCACAACGCATTGCTGCAGCAATGACTGTTGCACTAACCACATAAGCCATCGTGTTCTCACTCCGGTTAGGCTCAAAGGCACTCTGGGAAATTCACTTCCACCTGTTGATCTATACAAGGCAGGAGGAGAGTTGTAATCCAGTAAGAAACAAACTAGCTCCTGGTTGAATATGTACATCTTTTTATTATAATAAAACCATCATTTATATACATTTCAAGTGAGAAACAGTTGCGCGGTGACCTTCTGCTGTCTCCATGTATATCTATCAGTCCTCTACAGTACACAGGTCTCTTGGAAAAAAAGGAATACAAGTCAGACAATGCAAAACGACTGAGAACACCCAGCAAATCAACATGATTATCAAGCAATGGTACATCATCTAAAATATCTTTCAACCCAATTTAGTTTGAATCTTTTTGACCACAAAGGATCAAACGGTAGTGTTGACAGGTAGAGCTGATACCCAGGCCAGCTTTAAATGTAACAATTAATTGGTAAATAACAGGTCTAATTGTGAAGATACCACTTAACCACACAAACAAGACATACACATACAGACACACACTACAGTTTGCAAACAGCTACCTAAAAAAGGTGGAGAAATCAACAACCCGTTTTTAACCACGAGACTATCAGAGGCACAACTCAAAGGCTTGCACGTATGGCTTGCAAAAAGCTTTAACTGCAGTCCTGCAGTGTTTCACCACAGTGGGGGAGGGGGTGCATTTAGAAGAATGATCAGACATAGTATTGCACGGTGCTGAGTCAAAAACACAGCAGGCGCCCTTTCAGCGGCCATGTGGCTGAGACGATGATGAATTACAAAACGAAAGGAGTCTTCCTGTTTTTAAAGCCCAGACTGAACGTTCTACTTCAGCTAATGTCCAGGGATTTAAGAAAGCACAGCCTCAGCTGAGGGTTAAGAGATTGAGTTCACTAATATAACAGGAAAGACCGACTGGAACTCCATCACACACAAATTCAGCAGCACAACACAGCACGTGAAGCAGTTTCACAAGGAACGACGAGACATTTCCTCATACATCGGCCTTTCATTCCTCTGATGACGCTTGTGCACAATGGGCTTTCAAAGTCATCACTGTCACAAAACAAAGATCAGATCAGGAAATGCAGTGTGTTGACTTTGCACAGTGTATCCAATCAACGTAGCATTGGCTCCGCCCACTACTGGTGAGGATGGAGTGACACAATAACCACAGTGTGAATGCAGTGTCAAGGCCTCAACTTAGTGACAACCTCAACTTTAAGCAGCCACAATACCCTGACACACGCAGCAGTTAGCAGATCTAGGCCAGATCTCTCTCCACTATGCCACTGTGACACAAAAGACAACACAATCTGTGTCATCTCATGATGAAAAACTAAAAGTAGAGATTTGCAGGCTGTGTAACGCTCAATATCCAACAATCCGCTTCCTTCTTCCAACTTTGTGTAGGGCTCTAACTAAATATTGCTTCTATTATCAAATAATCAGATCTGCTACCCTAATAAAAACTCTATAAAACAACCAATTTAAAGCCCCCACAAAACAAAAAAGCAGCAAATCTTTAAACCAAAGTAAGAAATCTCTGTTATACTGCACTTTGCTCCAGAGTGGAGGATTTAAAACTGTGAGGGGCACCACAACATGACGGGTAAGATGGTTACAGTGATGCTGCAGGCTAGTAATCTGACCAACAGTCAATAACTACAGCTGCAACAGTGACGTTTACACACACAGCTAATGCAAGTAATTAAAGGCCGTCTATGCAGGATTTTAAACTTTAGGAATCTCTCTGATCAACCACTTACGACCCACCGTATGTTGCGGTGTAGCTATTTAAACTTTATGCCCAAACCATTCATCCTTAATTTGTCACATAAATTACCTGGAACCAAACCTGGGTTGTCCCGCTCTTTCACGAAAAGCCAAATTTGTACCTCGAGATGGTGCAGCGAGTCCACCAGGCACGTCACTAAGAATGTACAATGACAGCCGGGTGGAAAAGCCCAGCCACTTGATTTAAAAAAGTGAAGGTTTTGGTTAAATTTCACAGATGGCAATTGAAAAAAATACTTTTAAGCCAAGGACGACAGACCCACGATGCAAACAGCAACAACAAAACTCCTGCATAGCGAGCCTTGAAAGTAAAAACCATCAACAGCTGACTGCACACTCCTCAGAGTCTCCACATCTTAATGCTTCAAAGTTAATTTCATTGGCCAGTGTGGTTAGTACTTTTAGATTGCTCCCTGGAAATCCTGCTTTGACCACACGCGCCGTGCACAGACCTCAAACCTGTGCATAGAGCAAAGATTAATTCAGCTTCAAACTGACCCAAATTTCTGTGGTTTGGATGGTTGGCGAAGCATGAGACTGTCAAAATGGAAGTTGTACTATATTCTGCTCTGATCTTGTACCGCTCAGAGCACACTGAATACACAAGTGTCTTCCGCCAAAACAAACACAATCATCAGCTTTTTAGCTTTAAATAGATCCTATCACAGATGTTTGTGGACACGTAGAAACAGCCTTCTAGCTCTACAGTTTTTTTTAAATAAACTGGACTAGTACCTCACTAAGCCTGAGAACTCAGGGTCAAGACTCTGAAGCGCTCTGCTGCCAGGAATGACTAAAAACATGCAATCAGGGCAACTGCCGGTGGGGACAGTGTACCAGGATGGATGCAAAGTCAAATAACTACAGTGGAAAGTTCTAAACCGTTCAGAGTATTTGAACTTTGTCGTTATCAGTGAAGTGATTGCTATTGTCCAAAAAGATGGTTTTTCCATCTTTCATATTCACGCAAATTATGCAGCCAAATGCGTGCAAAGCCCCTCAAGTTACAGCCTGCAATCTAGAATGTGTTTAAAAAGAGATTAAAAGTGCTCCAAATGTGCAGACAGAAGCTCAACGACAACCCTTCATTTGTCTGGACCAAATCCATCCTTTTCTTAAATATACTAAATAAATGAACAAAAGACTTCACACTCACACCAACACATCTGAAATCATAACAAAAACAAGCTAATTAATTAATGCAAATTAATGTACCACAAATATATTAAATACAGGGGAAATCCACATCTAACACTTTACCTCATTTATTCCAGTCTCGCTGACACAGGCAGCTTCTGACCTCTTCTAATGAACTAAAACTGTAACGCGGTGCTCTCAAACACACCACATTTTCTTATGTGCATTTGTGTCATACCTTCATGGATTATAACCTACAAAACTCCCCCTGTTCAGAAGAGTTGTCTTCATGGAACAGCTAAGGTGACAATTTGGCCCTGATTACAAGCCAATGAAAAGCAAACTCAGAACAAAAGGAAATAAAAACACGGAGGACACAAAGGAATGTGAGAAAAATTAAAGTGAGTGGAAAAAAGGTGCCGCTACGCAGAAGGAGACGCACAGAGACAGCTAGGAACCCCCTCACATATTTATGTCGTTTACAGATTTGACTACGGAGATGAACATTGCTGTAGACACATTTAAGCTTCATTTGCCGAATCAAACAGAAAGGATCTGAGAGCTGGCAGCAGTGAAGGAGTTGATGTAGTATCTGGTATCTCTGTGGTTTCCTTCAGTCTCTGGGGAACTGAGTCAGTCGGGTAGGTTCATATATGTGGGAGTGTGTGTTACATTCTTCAGCCTTTCCCAGCTACAAGTTTCCAGTTTGCTGCTGGGCCTCTGAGCAGAGGAGGGGTGCTGGAAGTTAAATAAGGCCTCATATTCCTTTTTCACACCCCTGCTCAGTCACTGAGACCCCCTCCAGTGTTCTGGTTCCAGTCGGAGGAGTGGCATGCCTCTGGAGAAGAGCTTTATCACTGCAGCTTCAACTGGACGTGTCCCCAACCTGACAGAAGATCTCTCTCAGGTCCATCAGCTTGGGCAAGAGTGTAGGCTTTTCCAAAGGCTGGAGGGGGTCTGATTGAGTACTTTAGCTTGAGCTGGTTATGTTCTGATCTCAGCTCAACGCTTCAGCACCGGGCAACCTCGCTCCTGATCTCTTCTGCTCCGTCAGCGCCTGCAAGACCTGAGGGGAGGAAGCAGGAGTGAAAAAAAGGTTTTCAAAACAAAGATGCAGTGATGGGGGTAAACAATGTTTTCAGACACAGTATCTAGAAAAAAAATCCCACCTGTGCCCACTTCCTGTTGCGGCTGGTCATGTGAATAGCAGCAATGTGCTGGAAGAGCTGGTCGGCAGGGATGAGGTCAGGCAGGCGGGTGAGGAACTGAGCCATGTGGATGAAGTCCATGCTGGTCAGGATATCCTGGTAGAGGCGAAGCAATCCCAGAGCCGTGCGGAACAGGAACTCTTCACCATCTCTGCAGAACACATCCCACACTCGACACGCCAGGTCCAACGGCAGCGACTTGCTATACAGAGTGAAGATCCTGAAGGGACAAATAGATGGGAAGGAAAAGTTATTATCAGCTAGCACTATATAAAACAAAGTCACTAATAGCAACAGAAATTTGAAATGACCTTTGTTAACATATTAAAGAAACACATGTACTGAGTTACAGTTTCTTTGCTGAAATCTGACTTCATGTACCAACTTCTAAGATCTACCCTCACATCCTGATAGATAAACAAAGGAAAGATACAGTATAGAGTAAAAACTACTCATCCGTCTCCCTTCAAACGCACTTCTTAAGTGACATCCCATTTTTATTCCATAAGGTTTAATTTGATGTCTAAACCTTAGCAGCTTTAACAGATTCAACTCTTCTTTTACATAAAGTTTAGGAAAGCATTTATTTTTGTCCATTCTTGCAGAGGTGCACTGGGACATCCCCAAACTGTTCCCACAAAGTTGGGAGCATGAAATTATCCAAAATGTCTTGGTATCCTGAAACATGAAGAGTTCCTTTCACTGGAACAAAGGGGGCAGGCCCAACTTGTGTAAAACAACCCCACACCAAACTTTACACTTGACATATAGTGCAGTAACACAAGTACCGTTCTCCTGGGAACCACCAAACCCAGACTCATCATTTGGATTGCCAGACAGAACGTGATTGGTCACTCCAGAGAACACACTGCTCCAGTGGCAGTGTGCTTTACACTAGAGATGGCACGATACCACTTTTTTATGTCCGATACCGATATCATAAATTTGGATATCTGCCGATACAGATATGAATCCGATATAGTGTTTTTTAATCAACAAAACTGTTTTTTAAATATCTTGCTGCATTTTGTATAAGTTCATACTCAAGTTTAAAACAACAACTACACTAAAGCTATTCTGTTATACCTGTATGCAAAAAAAAATGTTTCATAGTTCAGCAATACTGATCAATCTAATAAACTTAAACCTACACCATCCTCCCTATTCTGGTATTTTAAAGAGTACTTAGCGTAAATATTAAGCAACCTAACTAATAGGGTTCCAACTCCCAGCAACAACAAAAATAAATAAATAAAAAATAGGGAACCACCCCTCACGCTCCACCTCATGATGCTTAATCAACGTAATCAACCTTAATTTGACGCAGTGTGAAAAAAAAATGCACAGAAATCAATTATTTTTCAAGAAATATTAAATAGATTCAACATCTTTCTTCAACAAAATTGCAGACTGCACAGATGGTACCTTCCCAAAGGAAAAAGTACTATAGCTTACTAGGGTATATATATTAGACTTAATAGTCACTATATACAGTAATTGACTTCTATTCATTTTACATCAAATTAAAACTTTGGGTGTCAGATAATTATTTATTAAAAGCTCGAAATTTTAAATGAGAATAAGAAAGAAAAGTATGTCTTTGTGCCCCCTTTTCCCTGTTAATGCCCTATCGGCCCCCCTGGCTAAACTTTGCTAGATCCGCCCCTGCACAGTTACCAGCCGTCAGCTACGTAGAAAAAGATCCTCGAGTAGAAAGTAATATTAAATAAATTCTAACAACAGCTTATCAAGCTTAAACGTGCTGCTGTTGTTCAGCCGCTGGTTTCCTCTTTCTGGTGCAAAGTGGGCGATAAACAAACAAGAGAGACGGACTCGCAACAGAAAAGCTGATCAGCTGATCGTTAAGCAGTTTCATGATTGAAGTAGCAGCAAGAAGAGGCAGTCGCTCCATATATCGTTTGGTAAGCTTAACGCAGGAATGCTTTACAAACATTCAGAGATGGACTTACACACTTGCTTTACTTCTCTCGGGGATAACTTTGTCGGAGATGAAATGCCGGGTTGCTAGCGAAGCTCCAAATGCTATCCAGACCACCGACAGGTCCCGCATGCCACAGCCGCTCTATCACGTGATGCATACTGCTCCGACGTGCTAACGTTCTGAGGTGAGTTACGGCGTGTTGCAAGTTTTGTGAGGTGCTTTTGTGATATTTAATGGATCGGATTACATTTTTTATTTTTCTCCGATATCCGATCCAGTAATTTAGGTCAGTATCGGACCGATACCGATACGTAATATCGGATCGGTCCATCTCTACTTTACACCACTGCATCCCACGTTTTGCACTGTGCCTGGTGATGTAAGGATTCAGCTGCTGAGCCATGGAAACCCAGTCCATGAAGCTGAAGTTGTTCACGTTTGTACCGCAGCATCCACTGTGATTTTACAAGGCCTACCACTTCTGTCAGTTCCCAGTTGCTTTGTTATAATTCCACTAACAGCTGACTGGAATATGTAGTAGTGAGGAAATGTCTGGACTGGTAGCACAGGTGCATCCTAGCTTGAATTCACTGAGTTCCTGAGAGCGACCCATCCTTTCACAAATATTTGCAGAATTACTCCGCATGCAAATAAAAAAAACAAAAACACTTTTTAAAAGAAAAAAGGCTCATTTCTACGTTGTTACAAGCTTCAAGAGATTTAGAAGCGAGCTGACTACCACCTGCTCTTAATAAAACTAAAAGGCTGTTTTAGGTGTAATTACAAACAAACAAAAAACACAATAATTCACAATATTAAAGTCAGAAGTCTGTGAATAAAAATAAATGATTGATATTATTGCCCTAGTTATGTGGCATATATGTGGTTAAAGTGAAGATACAAACACAAATTTCTACCTCAAATGGGCAGTGACCACTCATACAACCCCTTTCCTGTTTTCTCAGAAACACACCTGACACTGAAAGTATGACAAACTGAATGTGAGGCAAGTGTCATGTTTCGAGATGAAGGCATGTAGCGTGTTTTCAGCAAGACGGGGTACAAAGTGCACTGTGCATGTGGGTGGAGGACGAATCGGTAGAGCTTTGCTGCATCAGTGAAATGACACACTGCCAAGTAATTCATGTTCATCAATAGATGCAAGTTCACTGTTAAAACAAAACAGGAGATATAAAATAAAATGAGGCAATAGCACAATACAGGGAAGCACTCACCAGTCAATTAAATAAATATCAGGTGTCAAGTTGTTTTTCTTGAAATGTGCAAATAGCTTTGGTAGATTTTCTTCAAAGAACACTTCAAATGCTGCAAAGTACGTCAACATCTGCGGAGAGGAGAGGAGGTGGTCTTAGAGAGAAGTAAACCCAAACCACACTTACAGTTTGCTCAGTGAGTCAGACACAAATGACAGACACTTTGGTTTAAATGGAGACAAGTGTGTAAACACAGTAGAGATGATGATGGGACAGTAACATTACCAAGTTTATAAATGTGGTTAGAAATAACAGCACTAGCACTGCTATATTCAGTAAAACAGGTAATGGAATTTACTGACGTATTAGGTATTACTGATAAATGTTTTAAGTCAAACAGATTTTTTTTTTAAACCGTTAAGTTCTCAACTTTACAGCTGAACAAAGAGCTTGGCGGAAAAAGGTGATTTGCAGTCAACACATATGTATACATATATGTTTATTTTAAAAAAAGCTCAGAGTCATGTGTATTTATAGGTACTGCGTGTGAAATAAGTGGGCGCGCACGTGTTTGCCATGCTCTTTGTTTACTTACAAGGCTGTGGTCAACCCTGAAAAAGGCCATCTGACAGGGCTTGTTGAGCAGGTTGGCAAAAGCTATGAAGGCATCGGCTGTGTCCAGGTTCAGGATGAGCACAGCAGCGATGAAGGACATTCCCTGCACCTTAAAAACACACAAACACAGAGTCAGTACAAGCGAATACTTACAGCAACCCTAAAACCGGTGACGGTGCGAGCTTGTACGTGTCAAATGTTGTAATATTTAGACAGAAACACTGGCAGGAAGTCATTAACGGGTAACCTTGCATTTGAGTCAGACACTATTAATCGGTGCAGGCGCTTTGACAGTGATGTGCAAGTATTACAAGTAGTGTGGACAATAAATCTGGGGAGAGAGATGATAATGCTGATGGAGAAATGGAAAGAAATAAACCTGCGTACAGCTTACACAGACTGAGAGTGTGTGTATGTGTAGCTGCTCATGGGTTGGGGTCAAATGCAGGAAGTCACAGTCATTTCTACCTGTCTATAGACAAAAGCATGGGGCTGCGGGTAGGAGCAGCAAGGCAAACCACAGCAGCACTGCTCATTAGTGCAAATGCAGCAATTTTGCTGTAAGAGCACACAGTGATGATACTGAGAGAAACAATAAAACAGAGAGCACAGTTGGTCAGGTCCATTACAACTGACAACATAAACAAAATGTAGCGGGTGACTTTTTAAAAATACTGCCTTGCGATCGTTGCTTCTTTATCCCAAATATTCGCTGGGTTCACACTTTGTAAATGTGCAGATTGTTTGCTAATGCTCCTGCGCACGTCTTGTAAATTCAATGTTTGGAGGTTTGGATGATTTAATGAATAAAGAATCAATCTGAATACATCCCCCTATGGATTTTTGGTTTGTTTGATATTTTAACAGGCCAACACTGTGAATGAACAAAAACATACATTTTATTAAATAATAGTTTAAAAAATAAATAAAACTTTAGCCAAAAAATTCAGTTTGATTTCTAGGAATCAAGTAAACCATGAAAGTATCACAAGGGAGGATCAGGGCATCGTGAGAAACTAGAGTCGGAAATCCAGGGCGTCACTGAGGCTCAATACAAAGTCTCCTTGAAAGGAAGAAAAGAGCGAATGGAAGGAAAATATTTGAGGTCTTCTAACTTTAAAATGGAACCTACATGCTGCAGAAACCCCCTGACCAATCTCCTGGGCACGGTATTTTAGGGTTAGTGAATGTCACACAGAACTGATCTTTTGACTGGTTGCTGGTGATGAGGCACAAAAAAAAATCCCCCCAAAAACACAAAAGACAAAACAGCGCAAACAAATGTGAATCTGTTGCTTAGAGAATTCTAGAAATTACTCTGAGCACATCACCTGTTAAACACACTAATACCAATCATAAATGTAATATTTAATACTATCAGAAATGAAAAATGATTTGCTTTTAATATTAATGCTCAGTCCTGAGGGTCCTTCTAAATTTCCAAGTAATTTTTGCTTGCTTAGAAAATTCTGTAAATTTTCACGTGTGGTCTTGTTCATAAGTAATTCAGCAGAGGTTAATCACGGGCTCCCTTTTCTACAGTTGGCTAGCCCCACATTCTGTAAATAGCATCCTACATTTTACTCATCATAGCTTGCAAAAAGGAACATAAGTGAGTCAAGCAGAAATAGGAAACTTAAAAAGAAATGCATACATATGGATGTATCCCAACTGAAACCCAAAAAAGATCGCAAACAGAAAACCAGATCAAATGAGACTTAACTACATTTGTCCTTCGTATGATTGATACCAAACACGCAGAGTTATCCTTTTAGATCAGCTCTCAGCATCAGTAACAAATGTATCTACTGGAAATCTGAAGCACCTTTATTTACACTAAAAACAAACCTATGGCATAATGTAATAAATCTGAAAATGCATCATTTTCCTCATACAGAGCTTTAGTTGGGTGGAAACGCTCACACAGATTGCTAACAGGACCATCCTCTATATGAATCTGATGATTTCATTAAAATAAAAGCCTGTGTATGTTAATACGTGTCATGTTTTATAATGTTAGACCACATCTATTAATACATTCTATTGAGGGGAGTGACTATTCATGTGGTACTACTACCACACCAAAGCTTATATAACTGTAATTCATGTGCAATATATTCCTTACTTACAATCAATTAGCAGCTTTTGGGAGGTTTTTGAGAAAAAATACTGGAGAATATGATGGAGCTAAAGAAGGTTGTGCACAACTGTTTTATAATTGATATGAAAAAGACAAAATGCATGAAATCAAGCCAATGAGTATGAAGTGCTTTAATATCAGGACACCTAGTGAAATATCAGTGCTTGAAAGAAATACTTAGCGCCAAGAGTAAGAAGATAAAGATGGCACAGCAGGTAAAGCATTTATTTACTTAATGAGAAGGAATCGGGCCTAAATATTCTATTATTTCTGGCAGGATTTTGTTTTTCAGACTGGTGAAATATTTGAGAACCGTACTCACAGACAGTCATCCCATCTGTCTGTCTTCTTATTCATTTGGTGACTTTGAGGTAAATTACCGTGCTTTCCCCTTTTTGCTGCACTTACATTGAGCCCAGGTATCGAACTGTATCACACACCGGCATAGAAAATGTTGCCGACTTCATATTCAGTACCCACTCAGCTCCTCGCGTGTGGCAGCAACCTCCCACTTGGTGCAAATTGAATAGTCTTATTTTAAGCTAATATTAGGCTACTGTAGGTGTTGTGTGGGAGATCAAAGTCTGTTTAACCTTCATAATACACAATGAGCTGCAAGGTGCAATATCTCAAAGTTCACTTAAAATTTCCAAGAACAGTCACTTTAGTTTCAAGAAGACAAAGTCGTGGAGCGACTCCAAGGGAACAAGACTTATATTTGTGGTGTAAAAATGACCCGTTTTATCTACTACCTGAACAAATGTATTAAACAGAAATTGTTTTATTTGTTCGTTTGTTAAATAAGAGCATATAGATGAATAAACTCTTTATGGTCTCTAAAAATCAATCTAAATTTCAGCGCCAGTAGATGTAAGAATCTCATGACTAAACAATATTTTCTATACTTGAGATATTCATGTGGCACTTTGTGTTTTTGTCCTAAACATGAAGCTGTAACATGCCCCAGTCACAGGTGTGAGTATCACAACATGATGTAATATTGGTTAAGCATGTGTGACTTACATAGCCAACATCAGGCCTGTAACAAGTGTATGCTCCCAGAATGCTGTGCAGCACGTCGTGATAGGGCCCACCCTGATGACGTACAAAGAAAAACAAAACAATGGAACAATGAGTCCAAAAACGCACAACGTACACACACCTTTTTACATTTACAAGCTTTCAAAACCTGTTTCAATCATACAAATATTTTTTTACAAAAATAAGCAAGACGTTCCTTTCATGTCTTGCTCAGTTTAGTCACGTTTTCCTTCGGTGCATCCCATTACCCACATCGTGCTGAAACGTTATTCTAATTCTCTCTCACTGACCTTCTGGAAGATGCACAGTTGTGGGAAAGTTCTTGAGATGTCCAGCTTGATGAGCTCGAGACTTGACTCTCTGTCTGAGGAACCAACATCTGCAAGACATTTCAGCACATTAAAAAAAACAAACTGGAAAAATATGAGTATTATTATAAAATTAAAGAAGTTTCTTTAGAAACTCCACCTTCACTTTCAGTCTCGGTGAAGAGTGTCGCTGTGCTCTTCCACTTCTCCTTGGCCCGGGACAGACAGATGTTATACAACTCTGCACAGACACACAAACAGCAGCACAGTGAAGTTAATGTGAGAGATTGGAGGGACGCACAAGTTTGAAGACTGAAATGTGAACGTGATAAATGGACAGAAAGCACTCGCATCAGCAAACAGTGAAGGTGACTGAAGAAAACATGTCCCCCAATTACAGAAGACTGCACTGCTGTGCAGCCTTTCCTTTGAACTGCTGCTGCCCTCTGGTGCTCAGATGCTAGATTTAATATTGAGCGTTCAGAAAGGAGACGTGGAGATTTACACTAGTGCTCGAGTCAAATCTGAACTACAACAAGCTGCTTGTAGGATGAAGAGGTTAAGCTGATGATCGGTTAGCCTGTGGTATGCAGCTCGTTAAAGACAGATTGAAGCATTAGTTGATGCTAGGACTTTAAGCAGCCTGTCGGGTGATTGGTCTAATAGAGACGTTGATGGTTTGGAGGAACCGATTAGTGAAGTTAACTCGGAGTTTTAAAACAGCTGATATTTATTTAAAGCTGCTGTAAATAATTGCACGTTATGACAAGTGAACAATTTCTCTAATCATTAAAGACAGATTATTACTCTGCTATATTACTCATCTGCAAGCCAGTCAAAGACATTAGTAGTAGCATTAGCATCAATAATAAAAATGCTTCTGTGAAAGTGAGGGAGTGCTGTCACTGAGCTGCCCATGCAGCTACTTTAAAGGGACTGAAAACTCCACGAGTGTGTGTGTGACTGCAGTGTGTGTTTTGGTGTGTAGGATAGTGTAGCTCCAGTTAAAACGATGAATAGCACAAAGTGGAGCAGACCAGCTCAGCAGTCAGAGAGAGTGCTTATCTGCAAGCAGCCTTGAGGGTGCTGAGGAGCACACACACACACACACACACACACTTGAGCATGCATGCACACAAACACACAGTCTAAGGAATGCCAATTTCAGTTTGTACTCCATTCTCAAGAGGAAGATGAGGGTAGTGTGTGTGTGTGTGTGTGTGTGTGTGTGTCGTCTGTGCAGGATCAGCGAAGTCATTGAAATGCTGCACATTCTCTCGTGTACTGGGGGAATTATTGGACCGTGCTCCTTAATGGACACGCTCTTCCTTCCTCTTCTATCCATCTCACTGCCACACATTCAACTACAAACACTGAGACAAATTGGTGCACCCATCTGCGTGTGTGTGTGTGTGTGCTTTTATTACTTATTTTGTGGGGATGTGTGTTTTTGCAATCACCCAATGAGAAGAACACCAACTTTTGAGCATCAAAACGCTCGCATTAAAGAAACTGTTACATTTTAAGTTGCAGACATAATTCAGGGCTAGGTTAAGTTAACCCAGCTGGCAGTTTTTAGGTTAAGGTTTGGCCTGCTAACAGATCTTTTAACTTGAGAAAACACACACACACTCATTCCCACGTACCGTGTGTTATGTTGAGATCGTTGCCCACAGCCAGGCTCCACACTTTCCCTCTGACACTGGGGGGGATGCCCTGCCACCAGAGGTCCCTCACTCGTCGAGATGTACACCTGTAGCAGTGGGGGATTAGAGGGGAAAAAAATGTTAAGCACATCAGAGTCTATGATAAAAATGTTTTATAGAGTGGGCCATAGGTTAACAATAACCTAATTGGCAAACCACTGATTCGAAAGCAAGAAAAACACTTTCCTTCAGTCTAACACCATCTATACTGTCTTCTGTTTGTATTGTTGTAGTAATAAAGATACAATAGACTAAAGGAACGATCTGGCAGCAGTACTGTAGCGATGTTTGGTAGTGTGAAGTGAATTAGTCACATATTAATCAAGGAGTACACCTGCAGGAGGAGCCTGGTACTTTTATGAAGATTACCTGAGATGACCACACTGGTTTGAACGTGTTTTTCCAGCTTAACCGCCACAACAAGTTATGTCTTGTTATATTCTTATGTCTGCATACTGCATTTCCGCCCTGCAGTGCTGGCCAACAGCAGCAGTGTACTAAATGCTCCCAAGAAGGATCAAATATTGAAGATTCAGTAAACTTTTAAGCAGGCAGAGAAGTAAAACTGTCTATGTGGTAATAAAGGAATAGCGAGTTGAATTTGTTGGTCATTATTTTCTCTGACTTGTACTTCTGTGTTTTTTATTAAAAATTCAAGTCCAAAGTCAACAACACTATTGCGTGTTCTTCCAACATGTACACTCCTATAGTCAGGCTCTTTTCAGGGTCAAATTCAAGCATTTTCAAGCACCTGTACAAACCCTGAATACTGTACATGTTGACCAAGGAATACTGCACATTGAGCATGTTGCACATTTTGCAAGTTCTGCATTAAACTGAGAATAAAACGGCAGTAAAGCTCCATGTAATCCCGCAGTGTAACATGCAGCGAGGACCAACATCAGGCTTAACCTTCGTAGTCACCTAAACACAAATGCTAAACACTGATACGGCATTTTTGTTGTTGTGACTCTAGCTGTTGGGATGGAAGCTAACTGCACAACTGAATATACCGAAGCAAAGCAATGAGCTTTGTTATTGTTAAATATGTTATAATTCAAACCAGAGTCTTTTTTGTACTCACACTGTACTCCAATTAGGCAGGATGTCTTGGTTCCAGGTCTGAGCTGCTGTGCCAATGCTCTCTTCAAGCTTGCATCGATCCTCCAGCTGCTTCTTCCTCCTCTGAGCTTCTTTTAACTCTGCAGAAGTCATTAAACATAAAATTACATGGGAAAGAGAGGAGCGGACAACAGACTGGACAGAAATAAGAGTCTGAACTATTGTGTAGTGTGCCAGGCTGGAGGACAAAAAAAAAAGAAAGCAACATTGATGCTGAAGCTGCAGCCTCAGTTCACTCCACTGAACTCACCCCTCTTCTTAACCTGGGCCACCATCTCTTCATACTGCTGCCTGTGTTTCTGTGCCTCCTCAGCTGGCTTGGCAGGCAGGTTACTGCACATGCAAATGCAAACACACACACACACACACACACACACACACACACACACAGTTAGCAACTATGTGCTCTTGCATTACTCATGCTGAGCAATCTTGGAGTGTATAAAAAGAACATCAGGACAGGAAGCTGCATGTGTTTATGGAGTGAACACAGCTGCTTATATTCCAGTAAATTCAACTTACTGCCTCTTTAACATGCTACAAACATTAGATAACCCTTTTTTCTTTTTTTTCATCTTTTCCAGTCTTTCTAAATCACTTGGCTGATGTCGTGCTAGTTGCTGGTTAAAATCAATAAGCATTTAAATTTTCTCAACACCTTTGCCTCTATATATCAGCCCCTGGCAACAAAGTTTATTCTTGGAATAAGGACTCGGAATAGGCTCAGGGAAAGAACATAAAGGAGGAACATAAACATCTAACTGATAAAGAAAACACTCTACAGCACGTACTACAACGGACCTTGAGAAAAGAAAACACAATGAACTAAAGGAACATTTACAATCATTACAGTGCAGATTGTTTTCCTTTCCACTATCTTGCTTTGAGTCTTCTGCATGGCAAAAAAAACGTATCAAAACTGTGTATATGGTTAACAATGTGCAACACAACTTTCATTATTTGGACGGCTTTCATGAAGTTCAAGCAGATCAATTCACTGTTACTCATATAACACGAAATCACAACAACAGTCGCGTCAACGTGCTCTATAATGTATGATAGAGGATACAATCATACAGAAAAGCCCCCAACTTGGCGATAGTGGGGAAGAAAAACTCCCTTTTAACAGGAAGAAACCTCCAGCAGAACCAGGCTCAGGGAGAGACGAATAGCACAGCCGAAACTGATTAAGCAGCTCTGCTACTTAAGTGACATGATCCTATACTCCGATTAAAAAGTGTTCCTTTAATTTTTTTTTCAACAGTGTATAAAATGCTATATACATATGTGCCAAAGTCATCAGACTATATTTGTTATACTCTTATCAACTGTGACAATAAACATAAATACAAACGGCATTAAATTCAAACGTATTCAATTATTAAATTGCAATGTGAAAAACAACATTCGTAACAATGCTAAAATAAATCCATCTTTGTTAACAGCAAAATAAATGTTAAAATATATATGCTATGTTTAGTCACATTTGTTATAAAACACATCATTTGCACTTTTCTTGCAGGTTCAGAGCTTGTGTGCAGACACATGAGAGGCTGCATGCCACAAAGGGAGCAGCAGCTGAATGCAGTTCTGCCATTCATGGTGTCAAAATAAACTTCCTGGTGTTCACAGAGGAAATGTGTCTGAATACGTTTTCATACACTTAGCTCATGGCTAAGCAGCAGTACTCAAAGATGTTGCTCGGCATGTCTGTCTGCCTGAATGCAAAAACATTACAACATACTAAAGAAAATTAAAAAAAAAAATTACAAAAGGGAGGGTAATGAAACCAAGCTCAGCGAGGGCCATTAAACTTTCAGCAGCACGTCTCTTTTACCATCTGCGATACAAGCGGGGAAACAGTGAGAGCTGAAACAATGCAGAACAGAGCCTAACGACCTGGCAGGGGAAGGAGAACTGATAAGAAATGAGAGGAAGAAGGAGATTGCTTATCAGACATAAAAGCCAAACTCAGCTGACAGTGAGAGGGAAAGAAAAATGTGACTGCGCCGTTTGTGTTTACATACGCAGGTCTGTCTTCTAGTATCAGCGCAGTGGTGGAGAGAGGCTCAAAATCCAGGTTTTTCCTCACACTCTGCCTCGGAGATGTTGGGTTGCCAGATCCAGCTCTGCCACTCTTTGTTTCATATTCCTGACATCAACAAAAAAATAGAAAATTTAGACATAGAAACATGAAAGTAACAGTGTAACTGTGTCACAGGGAAACCAACTTGCTTTTGAGGTCAGTTTCATTTGGTCTATATTTAGTTTCACACATTAAGATCTGCAGCATTTAAACTGAAGTGAAGAACAGAACAAGGTAGAGCACTAACAAAGGTCACAGGAGGCCTCAGTTCATGCTGTAGCTTGATGCAGACCGGTTAATAATGGAGGGAAAAAAGTTGATAAAAGAAGAGATGACTACTATTCTGTATTTGTATGACGTTAACTTGACATGGCCTCTGAACATTTGCCAGCTGCTGTTTAACGAGTCTGTTGCTTCTGCTTCACTACTGGGAATGTGATACAGGACTTTTAGGAAGAGAGCACCATGTGACAGGCAGTCATTACAGCTAAGACCACACTACACACAAGACCAACCGTCAGCTGACTCACAGGGGGTGTGTGTGTGTGTGTGTGTGTGTGTGTGGCATTCAGAGAAGGCCTGTCATAGATCTTATGGTGTGCTGCTAATCAATTAGGAAGCTATAAATGGGGTGAGTGCAATATGAGTGCAGAAACACCCCAAGTGTGACCAAAATGGCCTCCAGTGTGTAGTGTTGGTTAATAACGCAGGCTGAGATCTGCAAGCAATCAACAACACTATACCACCAATGGGACACACACACACACACACACACACACACACACACAGTCGGAAAATCTATTCCCTCAACAGGACTGTGTGTGCACAAGTGCATTCATGACTTTTGTAATGCAGCCAGTGTCATTAATTTCTTTGTGTTTGTGTCTGTTGCACCTGCTCTCAATTGGTGTTGGGGGTGGGGTGAGTAAATAAAGGTAATTGGACCTAATTTTTCCTTGAGGTGGGGGGGTGGGGCACCAATATGCTTGTCATACTCTGCACCACGCTTTGGTGTCAGGCAGTCTCACACCTTTCTGTTTTTTGGGAGGTGTCCGCCCCCTCCCCTCCTCCCCTCACACAGGTGATGCAGCAGCCAGCGCCATCACAGCCAGGTGGAAGACATGGCATGTAGGATCACACCAATTTTTAGCTACAATTTTAATGATACGGGAGATGCTGCAACAGACTAAAGCTGAGACTTTCTACTACTACTACTCCTCCTACACCACCACTGAGTCAGTCACTTTGTGTGAACGGTGACACCTGTTGTTTAGTTGTTTAGGGGGATAATGCAGCAGCATTACAAAAGCAGTGTACAAAAAATTCACTATGTAATACTAAATGCGATGTTCACCTAATATTTACAAAAACCTTTAAGAAAAAAGGGTGAAATTAGTGTGCACTTCCTGTGTTAAATGTTTCTCAGTTTTGAGGCACATGATTGAAGTAACTACCTGTGAAGTGTAGGGTACCTAAATGGACTAAATGGTAAATGGCCTGTATTTGTATAGCGCTTTACTAAGGACCCCAAAATGCTTTACACTACATTCAGTCATCCACCCATTCACACAGTCACACACTGGTGATGGCAGCTACATTGTAGCCACAGCCACCCTGGGGCGCACTGACAGAGGTGAGGCTGCCGGACACTGGCGCCACCGAGCCCTCTGACCACCACCAGTAGGCAACGGGTGAAGTGTCTTGCCCAAGGACACAACGGCCGAGACTGTCCGAGCCGGGGCTCGAACCGGCAACCTTCTGATTACAAGACGAACTGGCAACTCTTGAGCCACAATTGCCCTAACATGAACTTAAAAATAAAAAATAAAAGCACTGCAAGACTGTTTAAATCCACCAATATCCTATATCTAGAAAAAAGCTAGCTTAACATAAAGGTCAAGTGTAAACTAGTAAGTTATCAAGTGTAATAAAGCTGAAATAGATCAGATATGCTTGTCTTTTAAGATTCAGGTGAGTGAATGACCTGATATTGGATCAGGAGCCAGTGCTGGATGGAGTGCAGACGAAAGTAGTAAAGTACACAACAAAGCAGTCACAGAAATTGTGTTTTTCCCCAGTCACAAAGAAAGAAGTACTGTTAAGGGGGGGGGGGGGGGGGGGGGGGAGTGGTAACAAACACATGAGGAAAGATACTTATGTGAAAATAAATGGAAGAGAAATAACAAACCAATAAAACACAACACTAGTTTTAGAGTTTAAGGTATCATGTGAAGGTGATTGAAACAGAAACATGCACATGATGGAGGGCGATAAGATGAGCTAAGCTTGTAGTGTGGAAGAGGAAAATTCTGCTACTGTAAGTGACTGAGGAAAGTTAGAGAGGAGAGTACTACACAGAAGGTTATTTAGCAGTGCCATTTGTGTGTACTTCTGTCTGCTTTGCCTGTAGTTGCTGTCCATATCCTCTTTCATCTGCTTTGCATCTGTCTGTCTTTCACTTACTCTGTGCTTGACTGTTCTTTAACTGCACCATACTGAAGATCACTGATCTCCCGAACTGGCTAATTTATCTTCAATCTTCTGTTTCATTGTTTTGGTTTCTTGACTCACAGATTTATATTCAGTCATATTAATCCACCTACCTTTGATTCCAGCAGCTATTTAAAGTATTTAGCTGTCAGTCAGATATTTCTCCTAGGAGTCTTCCCAAACATGCTTCCAATGAAATCCTGAGGTTGTTCACTGAACTTAGAATAGTAAAGTCTCTGTTAACCAGGTTTTTCTGGTCAACCATAGTGGTTTAATTGCTTAATAAAGAAATAACAGTCATGTGCTGCTGCATGGCTTATTAAACATGATGTGTACTCAAGCAGCTGCAGGTCAAAGAAAAAGGTTAGAGATGTGCTGCCTGAAAATCAATGGATACTGCAGAGAGGGGGAGGAAGAGCAGATTTTGAAGAGGAGTAGGCATCTGTTCAACCTGGCATCTGTTCAGCAGCAGAGCAGGTACACGCACCAACGTGAAACTAAAGAAGAAAGGATGTGTGAGTGGCAGTGCTGAGGTGCTGATGAGAAGGTGTTGGTGCAGTATTAAAGTGCCCGAGGCAGAAAAATATGTAAAGTTAATGAGGTGATTTAAAAAAAAAGAAAAAAAAAAAAAAGATGAGACATGGCTCCAATCCTGGATTCTCTTCATGGCTCCCTGTTAAATCCAAGGGAGTTTTTATATCCTGCTATCACCATGCGCTTTCTCAAAGGAAATGATGTGAATGTTGGGATTTTCTCCCTATTATTGTAAACTTACTGCAAAATTATTCTTTACCTTACAATAAAAAGTACCTTGGGGTGAATGTTGTGTGTTGGCACTATATAAATAAAATTTATTTGAACTTAAAGCTGAAGTGAATTGAAGTGATCATCTGGGAGGTGAGGCCGAAGAGCTATTGTGCCATTGTGACAATGAAACAAAATCCAGTAAAACGGTAACCCAACTATTCCAAGTCTTGATGCATCCTCAACCATCAAGATAAGGAAATCCTAGAAAGTTTATTCTGTTCATCTGGGAGAAATATTTCACTCATCCAAGCGATGTTCAGATAATTACAATCAACTTTTTGTGGCACACTACTCCACATTCCTCTGTTACCTCACAGGTAGTGCTACAAGTTAATCAACACTTAAGCTGACGAAGCATGAGCAGAAAGGATGAAACATTACTTTACCAACTCTTCCTCCTGTGGTTCTGTCACTATTATAAATGCAACACATTTGTTTTCTTGTTTTGCAACACAAAAAGCTTCTGCTTTACAAAAACAAAAAACTACACCCTGATGTTTATTGCCCTTGTTTTGGATACTGAAAGCTTGATGCATACAGCTTGATTTCAAACTGCTCATATGCAAAGGTGATCAAAGATCTCTTCCCCAGTTTCCCTCTGCTTACCACTGATCAAATAACAGAGCTTTATCGGACTGTGCCACGCCTCCTGATGTTTCATACTGTTTCATGTGGAAAGATATAGTAAAATCCAATTCATTTGTCATCCTGGTACAGGAACAAAGCTGTAAATAACACTTGTAAAACGTGCTATATTTCTTAGAGACTCAGCGCTGGGAATAAAGGCAATCTGTCATCTGTTATACCCGTTAGCTGCAATAGCAATTGGATCCCATGATAACCTACAGCCAAGGCAACCTGCTTTGTCACTATGGCTTTCAGTAAAGTTCTCCAATTTCCTGGTAGTGATGTAAGAGCTCTCTGGGTGCCTGGCTGGCACAGTCTTTCCGATTTAAAGCTATAGACGTGAGGAAGCTGCTCTGTGATGATTACCTCAGGATATTTTCTTTAATGATTCGCATTTGGTCAGTCAGTAATATGTGTTCAAAGTCAAATGAAATTCTGCTTGAGAAGAGGTTAATTTCACTCCTGGTTGTAAAACCGTCCTCCTACAGTGTCAAAGAGCATAGCCTCTGCATCAAATCCTCAGAAAAACACCACAGGGCTTTCTAATAATGCAAGCTGGGAGCTGAGAGGAGACCTCAGTCTGCTTATCCTTGTCGCCAAACTCAGCTTTTCACCAAATGCTGCTTAAGGCATCAACAAGCATACAACAGAGTAAAATACTAATTGATTCTCTATCATTTGTTATGTAGGAAGGTAGGGGTGTGTGTCAATTTACAGGTTATCTAATCAGAAAGGTAGTAAATTCTGCTGAAGGTCTCTTCCTGGTAAAATTCTTTCCTAATGTTGCCTTTTCACAGAGGATTTCACAGCTATTGGGGTTGTCTCTCCAATAGTGTATGTCTGAAGGTTCTCACTCATCCAGGTCATCATAATCTAAGGAGGTTGGAAATAAAGGAGTCTGGACTTCTGCAAGTTTCCTGGAAGACGTTTCACCCCTCATCTGAGAAGCTTCTTCAGTTCTAAGAGCAACCGTGGGGCTACCGTGGTTCAGGGGGTTGCCGGTTCGATCCCCAGCTCTCTCTGTCCTGGTCGTTGTTTCCTTGGGCAAGACACTTTGGCCAACACCAGTAGGTGGTAGGTTAGAGGGGCTGATGGCACAATATGGCAGCCTCACTTCTGTCAGTCTGCCCCAGGGCAGCTGTGGCTACAACTGCCTGCACCAGTGTGTGAGATTACAATTCTACTATTCATTCAAAGTGCTTTGGGTGCCTAGAAAAGCACTATATAAATGCAATCCATCATTATTATTATTATTATTATTATCATCATCATCATCATCATCATCATCATCATCATTATTATTATTATTATTAACAACAACTGGCGGAGAGTCCCAGATTTTAAGCCCTATGGGAGTGCCCCCTTAGAGTGTCATGTGAAAAATGGTGTAGGTCACAATCCACTAATGTTTCATGTGAACTCATTGTGAAAGCTAGCCCAACCTTATGTGATTTCAAATGGTCACATAGCCCAGGATCTGAGTGAGTGTTAAGGCCTCTGGGAAGGGATCTCAAAACTGGATTATAGATGGCAGACAGTTGGTGTCGTAAGCCCCCACCCTCTGTTCAAAGATGGTTGTTCACAGTGGACATAGATGGCTTCTTTCACTCCATTTTAAACCATCTGTCTTCTGTGTCAAAAATGTGAACATTGGTATCCTCAAAAGAGTGAATGTCCTTTAGATGCAGATGGGCAGCCGAGTCTTGTCCCGTGGAGGTGGCTCTTCTATGTTGTGCCATGCACTTATGAAGTGGCTGTTTGGTCTTGGGGACACCCCCATAGGGCTTAAAATCTGGGACTCTCCACCAATTACTCTTAGAACTGATGAAGTTTCTCAGATGATAGGTGAACGTCTTCAAGGAAACTTAAAGTCCAGATGCTTTTCTTTCCAAGCTCCTTAGACTGTACGTTCTGTACTTAACACTTAAAAGGTACTTTTTGACAATGTTTGCTATGGACTCCTATTATGTTGTGACCAACGTCTGGTATATGAGAACACCATAATGTAAATAGTAGACACACAAGCAACATGAAATTCTGCCTGTTACGTTTGGTTGCGTAACAAAAACAAACTTGACCTAACAAAAAAACAAAAATAAACATTTTACTCCTTTTTCATCTTCTGTCAGTAGAAGTTTGTCAATAGGATGATTCTGCGTGAGTACCAGATTGAGTTTTTATTAACCTACAGATTAAAAGGTTTGTGGTGGTGAAAAAAAAAAAATCAAGGTTAAATCAGGAACAATCAAGAACCACAATGTCACTTTGTTTTTAATGCCAACCATCATTGTCATTATCCCATTTGCTTATTTATATCATCTATGACACGTGACCTTACTCATGTTGGAGTAATTAAATGTTTCTGAATTGCTTTCAAACAAGGATTCCAACTGCATGTAGTGTCTTTGGCACAGGACAGCTGACACATTAATAACAGTTCTCACAGGGGAGCTGAGGAGGAGTCTGTAATGATCTGGCAGAAAGTGAACAATATCTAGACAAAAACATAGAACTGAATACTGGCATCAAACACTCCAATGAGACGTCTTAGATGAGCTGTTTCTTTTTAACTGCATCAGTGGTGACAGCAGGAGGAAATCCCTTGGATGTCCCTACAATTAAAAAAGACAATGCTACTTCCACACTGCTACACATACTTTGGTAATACTTGGTAAAGGGCTACAGGTCAGGTTCCATGCAGTGGCGATGCTCTGTCCCCTAGCTGGCCAACCAACCATCAACACATCCAAAAACCAGACATTATCTTTTTAGAGACATTCCAGCAATCATCACCCTGCTCCCCAACACAAAGCACAAAGCTACGGCTATTATGGAATAGCCTGAAAGAGGCTATTACAGGATACCCGAGATGTCCTTTTCCTGTGCTGCTTCTCTTTCAACCTCTGACTACCAGTGTCCTCTGATTCTGCCAGACAAGGCGAGAGACAGTGGGTCATCACACTCACAATGCAGCTGCTCACTCACCATGAACGCTGCGGTTCTGTACAGACAGCCAGTCCTCCGGTGGGGGTTCGTCTTGAAAACCCTAGCCTAGCATCATTGCTGCTCCACAGGGCTCACTCCTGGCAACAGGAAACCCAGGAGGTGAAAAAGAAGGGCTGCTGACAGAGCAACACACCCCGCATTACAAGATGATACAGCACCATGATACCCTGTTTCCTCCCCCCACTCTCTCAGTGTCCCTCACTTGGAGCGGTGACGCTACACTGATCCACTCTAGTCTGTCAGTGCCGCTGCTGCGTGTGTGTCAGCAAATCAGCACCACCGTGTCGCTGCGCTCGAAGGAGCTCTGCACTCTGCTGTGCTCTGGCAGGCGCTCTAATCAAACCCCGAGTAATAGATTAGTTCACAGCCACTCTGGCCTCCACTCTCTTAATCCAGTCAGGACAGAATGAGCAGCTGCGACTTAAGAACTGATAGATCTTTTAAAGACAGCATAACAACACATGAAGAGATCTAAAATTGAATGAAAGCTGTGATTCCATTTCTAAACATTCAGTTGCCTTTCAAAGACGCAAGTATCCAGAAAGCTTTTGTTGCTAAGGCTGAAACACAAAGTTCAACTAATGAAGGCTTCAGGTGCTGTGGCAACATTGTATCTGTACTCTGGACAGATGGAGGGATGGAAAACTTGGGGGGGGGGGGTCTGAAAATGTTATTCTATTCATTTCTATGTTGAAACTGGTTAGATCCATTAGCAGCATCTAACCAGTTGTTAGAGGAAGCTAACATATCAGAGGAAACCAAAGGCTAGGCAGTTAAGAGGATTATAGGCTGATATGACCAATTTTTTTCTTCTTTTTTTTTTTTTTTTTTTTTTTTAAATAAAGTCAAATTATTGCAACCATGCTACTAAATTTAGACAACATATGTTTGGCTATCAGCTTCTATGTGAACATTTGTTGAGAATCTTTTATTTTTTATGGTGACAAAAGGTAACTTGATTCCAATTATTATATTGTTCACACACGTGAGCGAGGTGCTGGACACACGCGGGGGACTGGCTATAAATAACTGCATTATACAGTAAAAACAAATCACATTGAGACTAGATTAAATAAATAAGCGAGTAATCTAATCCTCTTTCCTTCATTGAATTTATCTTTGTCTCTTTTTATGCATTATTAATGTGAAATCAGACTCGAAGTCACAACAAGGCCTTTAAACACAGTGGAGCACAGTGATGTTTTACTCTCAGCAATGCAGAATTGGTGTGCATGACAGAATAATGATTCACAGCTTTGGGAAAAACTGTTAGTGGAAACAGCACAGTGAGTCTCATAATAGCTCAACAATAACAGAGTCAAATAGGAGTCCACACAGAGTCCAGTAACTCCTCCGTGAAACAGCAGCAGCACTGGCTTAACAAAGCCTTGAAATCCGAGCCTTGTTAACTGATTCCTCAGGTCCAATATAGAGTTACAGCCACAGACAGACTTGTGTGTGTACATGAGCACTTGTATATCAACATGCAATTTAAAGCCAACTTGTTAAAAGGTTACACATTAACAGAACCTTTAACTGGGCTTCCCATGCACAAAGATCACTGTAGAGTGCTTTTTCCTTTGTATCAGAAACGGGGCAAATGGAAACACAATAACAGGTTTCTGATGGCTCTAATTACATGTTAGCATCTGGTTCTTTAGTTTATTTTATCAGCACAGAGCGACCCTCTGCTTTTATTGAGCCTTGGGCACTTTTCTGTGGAAGTGGGAAAAAATAATAAGTATTCAGGCACCAGCTGGCTATCTGGCAGTGTTGTCAAAGACCTTGACATTTTGAATACTGCATAACAAACACGTTATGCTTGCTCTCCACTAAACCCAGTCACATAGAGAGAAACAGAAAAATAAGTATATATAATATTTTAGCAGGTTCTACTTGTATACATGCAACTGTTTCTTCTATTTTGGCCATTTTACATCAAAAGACAAAAAATATTTTAGGCAGCCATAAAAAGAATTGATGATTCATTATAACCGAAAAGCTGGAGCTCAAAGCAAATGGGTGTCCATAAAGGAAGCAACTACCAGCAGCCACAGAAAGTCAATGAGATCGAGCAACTTCAAGAAAAGATGGAAAAAATAACCACTGACCATATGAAGTTAAAATATACAGATCGTTTTCATCTTTGAGGTGAGCAACTGCAGCTTGGAATGTCTGATAGCGACCAAACATCACTGTCTGTCAGGGATAATACGTGTAGCATACTTACATCCCCAAAGGAGTATATTATCAACTACTTCAGCTGTCTTCCTGAAGTCCACTGTATTGTAATAACATGCTCCTGCTATAGTGACCATGCAAATAAAATTCTCCTTGTCATGTAAAACCCAAACCATGACCGTGCATGCTCCCTGCTTTGAATAAACGAATAAATAGCTCAAGTCAAACATTTGCTGGGCCATCTACTATACTTCTAAGAGCTGCTGAAGCCAAACAGAGGGGCCACTTCAATTTCTGCAAGTGGTATTTTTTTAAATATAGCAGCTGAACCTGCATGTCATTTTTCAGCTCAGTACTCTTATTGTTCGAGAATACAGCAGATTGTATGCATGATCTGAGTATTTTGAACTTGCTTATGATGAGAGCCATTATGAACCAACTACTGACGAAGGCTTCTTTATCAGTCTTAAGTAGTTATGATGTTACTGTACTTTACCTCATGGTACAACATTAAGGCTCTGCTTAAAACTGAATCCAAGCTATCTGTCTGACCTTTGAACAACAGATGCACACTCTGCAGAAACACCAATTCAAAACTGCACTTTCTGAATTGAACTGATCACATTTTGGGTCAGAGCTGGACCCTGGATCATGGAGCCAATGCCTACTTGTATTAGCATCAGTTACCTTATGAATATAATACCAATGGTTTGTGCATCAGACAGCTGGCTGTACAGATTGACTGGGGCTGTGATGGCAGCACCTTCTGCAGTCACATAAACCGCTCCTGATGGTCTATGCCAAGGCCAGATCAACCCCATTCATAGCACACATGCGGAAGGCTGGTTTTCAAGGACAGTGACCGACTGGAGTAGGATGTTGATACCTTATCAGCTTTATCAAACTCCAGACTAAAAATGTAATTATACTTTTCATGGTTATTTTCCTGTTGGAGTCTTCATAATTTTATTTGATGGTTTCCATTTTTCTGCATAGTCACCACAAACAGAAGATCAGCTGCTCTGGGAAGAAAAGTCCTTTGTTCTACTGAAGTACGCAAGGCCATGTTCTGTGTGTCAACCAAGCAAAGCACACACAGAGCTGAACAAATGGGCTACAAACAGACAAAACTCTCCTTGGTTTATAAACAGGACAGTGAAACTTCATGTAAAGGAGAAACAGTTCCTTTTCTGATTAGTTTTCTCTCAAACGAGCAGTGACCTCCACCTCACACTGGGGCGGTGCCCAGCTGAGCAACAGGAATGAAATTTGGCACATCGCAAGTCTGAGAGAACAGTTCTCATCTGGAAAAGAGTTAAAGGCACATACCAGGGAAGGCAGAGGTTCATCTGCAGTGGTGCAGACACTGTACTGGTGTGCTTTGAAAATAAGAGCTGAGTGTACAGCAGAGCTGTAAATTCATTGGTCGGTCTATGTTCTTACCCTCGCCTATGGCCACAGGCTGTAGGCAGGGACTGAAACAATAGGATAGCAGATGGCTGAAAACTACAATATACCTGCTGCAACAGTCGGTCACTTCGCTCAGCACGGCAACTGTGTTTCATAGACATTTGTTTTATACCTGCTGTTACAGGAGGCTGCCGCAGTATTCTCCTGAACTATAGATATGGCCACTTAGACAATACATCCACATAAGCGTTGATATAGGAGGAAAAGAAGCCAAAACTGGAAGCCAAGATGTTGTCAAAGGTTTTTTCCACAAATTGTCAAGTTTTCTGCATCTGTGCATCTCTGATCATGTGCTACAATATCATTAAAATGGCAGTAAAAACCAATACAGATGTGTCTTCAACCCAGCTCTAGCAGCGCACCGTGCCAAGTTAAAAAAATTGAGAGGTGCATAAGCAGCCGACTGGCATCAAAACTGATGCGCAACACTACATCATGCCACATGAGATTAAGCCTAGCTAGTACATTGAAAGAAGCCTGGTTCAGGAATCTTTTCTAGAATGTCGTCAGGATGCCTCCTTGTTTTGGAGTTTTAGGCTTGTCCTACCAGGGAGGTGAAGAAATTAATTGGAGAATGGAAAGTATGGTGGGGAAATGGAGATCTGCACATCACTGCTTGGACTGCTGTTCGTCTGACGCAGACGCAACTACTGCCCACGTCTCCATCCTTTCTGGCAATTCAATAGGTATGCTCGTGCCACAAGCCACACACAAAATAAAGCCCCTTAAGTTCTGCTGAACCCCTGGTCTGACTACAGATTCTACCTTTTGTATTTTCTTAGGGTCTTTGAGGGGGCTTTCCCGAAGTGGGACTTTCCCAAACAGCTTCCACCCAGGATCCTTCTGCTCCACAGGCTGATTTTCCTTCACTCTCCTGGCAAACAGGCTCCTGAGAGAGGAGAATGACACAGAATTAGAATGGACGATAATTAGCTCATTATAACAGCAACAAAAAGGAAGGAAGGCGTTGACAACCTGCCTCCTGACTAAAGCAATCAGTGAGGTGAAACACTGTAGTGTGTGTGTCTCTACTACTGGAGGGGACAGCTGATGTAAAGCCACATATTGTATATTTGACTTAAAGAACAAGGGGTTATAGGTCGCAAGCCATTTAACCTCCTACCTTATATGAGCGATATTCAATTAAAATTTAAGGTCTAGTTAGAGAAAATTTCCTCAAACCAAGGTCCAAAATATCAAAGTTCCAAATGCATTATAATTTAATGCAATATATAATAAAGTAGCCCAATTTTTGAATCAGTAGTAGTTTGAAGTTATATAAGAATATTAAATCTACATTTATGGTAATTTCATTTTAATGGAGAAAGACAGAATTCAACCAAAAATCCAGAAAGAAAATATTACATGAAAGTAATAAATAAATAGATTTGCATGTCTCTGAGTAAAATAAAAATTTGATTCCCCCACAGATTGACTATAATCATGGGACATAGCCAGTCAATTCCAGATACTACTGATCTTAACTTGTTGTGTATAAAGTACACCTTTTCACAGAATCAATTTGCTTTTATTCCAACCTATCCACGACCACAGGTAAGACCAAAGATCGATCAAAGAACGTGACAAGACTGCAGATCTGCACAACGCTGGGCTACACATGGATGAGTTACAAGAACATCAGCAAGAAGCTTGGTGAGAATATGACAACTGTCCGTGCAATTATTCAGAAGAAACTGTCACCCTTGAAGGAGTTCTTCCCTCACAGGGTGAGGATGATCACAAAAAAAGTGGATCAGCCTAGAGCTACACTTGTTAATGACGTAAAGGCAAATAAGACCACAGTCACCAAGAACACCACTTTTAACACACTACACATTGAAACCTTGCAGCGTTCCAAGTTCCCCCCTTGGTTATGCGGCCGATCTTACAAACTCAGAAGGAGAACATTTCCCCCACTGTACATCGACTATTGTAGACAAAGGAAAAGGCTGACCATACTAAAATAACAATAAGATAAATGTGAGAAATGTGGCACTAACGTAAAATAGAAATGGTGCATCAAAATCTAGTAATAGGTCTGGGTTCAGATCCAGATTGTAGTCTGCCTATTCACGACTTAGGCACAATATGGAAGAAAGCATTGGGAAATGGTTGAATTTGGGTGTTTTTTTGTCCCACTGCCACAGGTGTATAAAACTCAAGCACTTGTAAAAGAATGGGTCATCTAAAGAGCTTACTGAATTTGAGTATGGTAGTAAAAAAGATGCCACTGTTGCAACAAGTCAGAGTGAAATTTCGTATCGGCAAGTGGTATTATTGCAAAACTAAAGTGTTTAAAAACCACATCAACATCATGTAAAGTTACGGAGCAGGCTTGCCATGTGCTGAGACACACAGTGCCTAACTGCAGAGTTCCAAATTTCCCCTCATTATTGCCGCTTTGACTGAAGAATACTACCTTCATCCAATGAATTTTGTGAATTCCCATTTGAAATGAATTGTATCCAGTCTCCTCTGCACTGCATTGAAAGTGCAGTGGTTTCAACCCACCTGGGGTTTAAATACTACCTGCTAAACCGTTGAAAAGCTTTCTTTTGTTCCACAACATTCACTAAGCCGTTTAGCCAGCTATTCGGTTTTATTTTTTTATTCATTTATCACTGCGTTGATGTCACTGAGCTGTTAGAGGTGGCTTTAATTAAAAGCCCGAATAGAGGCAAGCTGTGAAAAGACACATTTAAATTGGTCAAATAAAAAGCCTCTTCTGATCAAGCAGGGCAAGAACAGGCACAATAGAAGGCTGTAACATCAAAGAGCCCACACACTGCTGTTTGTCTAAGGCTGAATTTCATCAAGGGGTCTTCTATAATGATTTTCACACGTCAGCTAAATATGACATTTTCAAGCTTTGGCTCTCAGCAAGTTGTACAGACATGTGGAAAGAGCCGGGAAGGGTCAAATAGGTCTAAATGCACAAGTTGTCTCAGTTGAATCAGTGACCCCTGACCTCTTAAGTGCTGCACAGCTTGACCTGTGCCCCGTGGGTTGGTCTCGAGAGTAGTGATGACAGGAAACATGCTGCCAAACACAGGACAGACTCATTCAATGACTGTCACCACATGTGCTACGGGCTTCTGTTTTTGCTTTGGAAATTGCTTCATTCAAGATGTTCTGTGCTCAGTAAAACCTTACAGTTCCTGTCATCTGGACAACAAAATGACACTGGCTCTTATCTTGCTTAATAACAGTAGTTATAAAGTTATTATAAAGTGCAATTAATACTAATCAAGAAGAAGCTGCATCATATCAAAAACAAGCAATGCTTTGCTGCTAGTAATCACTTATGTTCAATTACTAAACAAATCTTGCAGCTGCTCTAAAATTAGTTTGTAATTTTCCTTTTTTATGATTTGGTAATATTTCAGTTTTCTAGTTACAGTAAAACAGCCCAAGTTGCAAATATGACCTATATTCCACAAGAAAAAAACAAAACTAACATGCACAGAGACCAAACTACTATAATAAAGCTCACCACCTCTGAGCAGCTAACTCAGCTGAACTTCCCTTGTTCTATGCAAGTCTGATCTCTTCAGGAGCTTTTAATTATCTTAAGAAGCCAATTAAAAAGCTCTATTTTAAATTCAGAAAAGAAATCCATGAGCTATGAGCCCTAAAATGCTGAGGCCTGAACAACTTATTCAGCAATATTAGCTGAGAATTAATAGGGAAGAAGTATTATTTATGTATAACCTGCAGGTTTTCCAGTATTCAGAAAGCAATGTGTTTTATGAGTTACAGAGCAGTCTGAGGAGCAAATATCAGGAAAAAAAACATTATTTCTTGTAGACCATTAATACTGTTAGGAATCAGAAGGTGACGCAAGACAGAAAGATGACAATACCATCACACTGCAACTCTGGACAACATTTCAAACAGCCAAGCTTTACAGCCAACCAGCTGTAATTGCTTATGAAACGTAACAAAGATTAACAACAATTTTGCTAATGATTTACCATGGTGACATTTCAGTTTCCAGTGACAACCTGAAAACAAAATAACTTGATCTTAACAAGTAAATCCATTTATGTTCACAGTCAGGCATAAGCTGGGCGAGTCGCCATTCTATTTACCCTCTAATGCCAACGCCTCATTCCTGCCTCGTTGTAGCTGCACGTTTCACATCAACCCTGCATATTTTCCGCTCTGCTTGCTGATAACTACAGTACACAAAGATAAAAGTAATGGAATGTTACTCCCAAGGTGAAAAAAAGAAAGCCGTTAAAAGCCAACACTTTTAATATTTTACAAACTGTAAATGCACAGTGACATTTAAGCTGAACTTCTCTGCTATTTTCACAATTGCACAGACAAACCAGTGAACAAAACAAAAAAAACCCACCATTTTCCATACTATCGCCATTTTCTTAATATTTTGACAAAGAAGTGCTTGAACGCATAAGACATCGGTAAATTGTACAGCACCATTTCACACTCAAATATAGAGGAAATGGTCAATTTAAGGATGTAATATCTACTGACATCAAAGCCATCTAACTCCACCCACAGCAAACAGAGGAAGGAAACGTTAGCCTTCAGATTACAAAGAAACAAAAGATGGAGAGGATAACTGAGGAACGCATGGGGTGACGGAGGAAAGAGTCATTTAGCCACAAAGACCAGGGGAAAGACAAGGACTATTTAACAGATTTCTTTTGAAGCTTGGAGAACTCAAAACAATTCAAGGAAAACTGCTTCACAGACTTTGCACAGGCTGTACTGAATGCTACACTTAAGAATCCCATTATTATCATTGCTCACTCCCTGTCATAGATTTACTTTTAGAAAGACGAGTACTGGCAAACATGGCAAAGTTTCATATATTGAATCCAGCTTTACTACTTTTCTCTACTTTTGGTTCTGAATGATGTTAATCTGAACATGTCGTTAGAATCTGATCTCTCTGGTTATGAGAACCTACCTCCTGTTTAATTCTTCTGTCTTAAAATGAATAAGGATTATTTATAAGTGTTAATCATACAAAACTACTAAGAGTTCTAGAATTTAACACTTCTCTTTGGTGAGGAGGACAGACGAGCTGACCCATGCAACAGGGCTCTCCAACACCATTATAGGCAATCCATCCCTCCATCGCAATTCCAAAGACTTAGAGAAGTAATACCAAGAAGCAGGGTGTGGAACAATATCTTAAAACACTGCACAGCCGTGAAAAACACAAATTCACAGCTTAAAAAACCCAATTACACCCTGATGGCTTCCAAAGAAATTAACAACAATAACAATCTTGGCAAAATTGGACATTCTAGCAAATTCACCACAAAAATGAGAATGCTTAGAGAACCTGCTAAATGCAACAAACCCCAAGAACTGCATCTCAGACTCAACATTTAACATGCTGACATTTGTAAACGTTCAGAAAAAGACTTTTAAAGTATGGCTTGTTTGGAAGGGTTGTCAGCAGGAAGCCTATTCTCTGTAGAAAGAAAATGGCTGCATGACACAGGTTTTTAAAGTTGCATCGGAATAAAAAACAAAAACAAAAAAACAACAACTTTGGAACGATGTCCTTTGGAAATAAAGACAAATCCAAAGTAGAGATGTTTTACCATAATGCAGTGTTGTAGTTGAAAAACAAACAAACAACATGAGCACAAGCAGTGGTTTTGTAACAATTTATTCTAGTTAAATGTGAGGCCATCAGTGGATGAGCCCTGCGAAAGCTGATGAAGACCCAGAGGGAACATCACGAGTGTAGATTAGATGATTCACGAAAACACGGCTAAACTCAAACTTCTCAAACCACAATGTTTCAGTGACTTGTTTTTCAAGCAAATAAAGATGGCAAGTAGAAAAGTAGAGGAATTTCATAGTTTGTGAAAGTTATTGAACTGATTCCTGGTCCACGGTTATCAGTTTGGTAATGTGGATAGCAAACTGATAGCTTGCTATCCACACTAGCTTTGGCTGGCCTAAAATCAAAATGGAAAGCATCTCTTGATCCTTTGCAATTTACTTGAATACCAAATCTGAGTGTGGATGATGCAATCATGCCGCAGAGACTATACTCCCATTTTAACAGTAACAGCTGCACATTAAAGAACCTTTAAGAAATCTTGGTAAACATGCCCACCATCACAGGGCTTACTAGAATATATTATTGTCATCTCAACCTAAAAAATAAACCCACTAATAAATCTTAAAATGTGGTTCAAAGCTTGGGAAAACATTACTTGGTCAATAATCAACTTTTTGGCTCAACCAACTAATTATTTAAACAAGAATCTGTACATCTGTAACGCAAAAGCAATACTGAAAATATGCGATATGCCAGAAAAAGTAAACTGTCAGCAGGGAGTAGTGAACACGAGTAACCCCAGAAAGCCTCTATAAAAGAACGCAACACAGATCAAAGTGCAGAGGCCAACACGGTGCCACCTTTAAGAAGCAAACTTTGACTTCAACTCCTGGATTACTCAACACCTCGTGTGGATGCCATGTGTTTTGTTTTTGCTTGTTTTTGGCTTTCGTGTCTGCAGGAACATGGTTTGCATTCAGTCAGGGCCAAAGTTGCTTCAACGTGACATCTGAATTGGTGCGGCTACGGTCGAGTACTCAAACGGAACAGCTAGGAAGAACCAAAGAACTGACTGTCAGAAGTGCTTATTTATATATGGTCAGTGTGAGCTAAGACATAGCACTAGATTATTTTTTCCCCAAAGGATTTTAAGATTTTTAGCATTTCACAAATCTGGTTTTCAGCCTTGATGTCTGCAAATAAGGTGATAAAGTGTCTCAGCATGGTTACAGGCCTGAATTTACAATAAAGAGACATGACTCAAAAAAATTAACACAAGCCATCTCAAGTAGAAAAGCAGACTCAAGTCATAGAAAACATAAAATAACCAGGACAAAGAACTGCTCAAAGCTGCCAAGCAGAAAAAAAAAAAAAAAAAAAATCCAACAGGAAACAGTAGCCATGACATGTCAATCAAGACAAACTTATGCCACCAAATACTGTTCATTGTCCTACCTGTCAGTGTACAGCATGAGCGATGGAGTTGCCATCCTGCTCTGTTAATGCAATTACACAACAGAGAAACAAGAGCCTGGAGTCTAAGCTTCAAAAGACGATAAGAGGAACAGAAAAATAGCAAAAACCCTGTGGTTAAACTCATAGATCAGCAAGTCCCACTGCATTTACGGCTTTTACTACAGAGTGTAAAAAAAGCCCTACACAGCCACTTTGTTCAGGCAGAGTGGAAAGGAGGGAGCTGCTCTCTCCTCTGTGTCCCCACCTCCTCAGTCACAAGGCTGACTTCTAAACAAATGGGATGTAAGGAACAGGAGGAATGAGTGTGAGAAGCAGGAATCTGAAGGGCAATCAGTAAATGAGTAACTTTTACTTGTGACGAATGAATAAAAACAGGGATGACGAGTTGAGTTTGAGGGAGTGCCAATTTAACACTTGATGTTACCTCATTAACTGATTAATTCAGTCAGTAAACATTTTGAGTGTGTTTGGAACTTGGATTCAATTTGAGGAAAACCAGAGCAGGCAGTGGATCATTTCATTCCCGTCATCCTACCCATCTAATAACTACAACCAAAACAAAATGTAAACTCATGGTTTTGACTCAAATGCATCTTTCCTGAAATATATATTGGGAAAGATGCATTCAGCAGAGAGGAATAGTACATTTCTTGCAAGTCAAACAGAATACGGAAATTCCAGGTTTGGCTTCAGTTCCTAAAAGAAATAAAGCGTCTGAAAATTAAAATAGAGTCTCTGCTTACGTTTAAGTAAAACCTCCAGGCACCGATGAAAAGAGGATTTAAACCAAGGTCATCTCAAATCATCACATTTTTGGCAGCTTTCATTTGCCAAGTGAACTCCTACACAAATACAGAAACAAGAAAAGGGCTACTTTCAGCTGCTCTATTACAACAGTGGGCAGTTCCACATGTTTGATTTGGCAGAGTCTTGCACCAGATGCCAAATATGAAATGATTCACACACTAAATCAATGAAATGTTACATTTCGGTAGCAGAGTAGATCTGGGTTAGAGGAAGAAAGAATGAGACCATGCGATCTGACACACGTGGCAATGGCACCAGCAGCCTCAAGCTGAAAGCGGTCTCAGTTGAGATTACACTTTTTCAAAACTCAATGCACACAACAATCTCTGCAGCATCTGTAGTGCTAAATGCAAGCTATCCATGACAACACACTTGATCTGAAATAAGAGCCTGGTCAAATACAAAAAGAAATCTTGGTAGACTAAAAGCGTTCCTCAGAACGTGTGCAAAAACCTGTAAGTCAAATGAAAGTAACTTTAGCATGTCTGTGCCAGCTTATAAGAAGTTGAACCCGAGTATGATGATGAAACTTGTAGTGAGACATCAAAAACCTCATTAGCATTTTCTTCAGGCAATTAAGTAGTTTGATATGTTCTTGTTGGCTGGCGTTTTTTAACTTAGTTACTTACTACGAGGACTACGGTCACCATCCTGCTGCCTTTTCTGTGCACTTAACCCTCTAACTTCATCTTAAATAGTCTTAGTAAACTGCTGTTCCCCTAAGGTGCTCTATCTGTAACATGCACAAGGAGGAGGAAGAGGAAGGAGCACCACACCTTTAGCTGCACACATTCAGAAATGGGAAGTAGCCCATTAGATGCAATGTCATGACAGTATCGTCTTCACAAACAGAGAAGCAGTGCACACTCTCTCAGGACAAGTTATGCTGTTAAGGACGTTCCCTGCCAGAAAACAGAAAATTCCTCAGGATCTGAGATACTGGGTAGGGATGCACATATCTGATAGTCGTATATAAGGGGACAGAGTGCTTTGAATCAGCACAAATATGCTCCACTGCAGGCCTCTAAAAATTCCAACTGCACATTTGGGTCACGCTGTGCATTTGTTGAATATTGAAGCAAACGGCCCCCTCACCCCCCTAAAGAAAGAAAAAAAGAAAACCCCAAAGATCCAAAAACACAGTATGAAGAGTACAAACAGGAGTCGCTAACATCAGCACAAACAACAGTGGTCAACAGACCAGTTGTATGTAACACATCTTTTTGACACTGGCCCCATCTGAAAGCAGCAACGTGCAACCACCACTGAAACTTCATAACTTCTACATGAAACAGCACAGAGGAAGCTGACGGCAAAGGGTCAGTCGTTTGAAGGCATTTCACAGTCTGTTTGCAGTAATTCATGTAATTAACAGCAAACTATAGTCAAGTGAGTTAACATGAGCCAGAAGCTCCAAAAACAGCACTTTCCTTGTTAGCTGCTCTCGCCCCTTTTCTCTTTATGTTCGTTTTAGCACTTGTGAAGCTTTTACTGCACCTACAGTAGAATATGGAGTTTCTTGTTAGACATACTCTGCATGTGTGGCTCTAAGAGCAATGCTTAGTGCTGAGAAACTACTGTGAACATAAATTAGAGCAGCAAATTCTCACTGAGCTTAAATTAAATCTGTTTTGTTCACCATGGTTTTGTTATTGTTTTACCAACAAATACAACTTCAGCACATACATGAATGAACTTTAGATTTATGTTATAAGGATGGGATCAGTAATAATTGGTCTAACTGGTCCATTTGTACTATTGAAACATGATGTGCTGGGAGCTGGTGTCAAAAGGTGTGAATAACAAGCAAACCAGGCTTTACCAGGGGTGTTCATATACTAGTCTGTATCTTAAACACAAGAGACAACATGTAAGTGGTAGCTAGGTCGCTGCTGTGCTTTAAAGCTGCTATCAGACTCATGCTTGGCCATGATTTGGATAAGCAGAGGTCAGGGTCATGATCTTTTATGTTCTGGGTGAGCTGCAATTTCCAAGAGTGGTGGAATGGGTCAGAGGGATATTTTGCTTAATGCACGTTTGTGAAGCAATCTTAAGCATACAAATTCTGCAAGTCAAAGAGGAAGTTGACAATCTAGTATTATCTCAGTAAGGCTGGCTACAATGCTGCTTTTTGTTTTTCTTCTATTTCTGCCCTATTATGGCCTCATAACATTTGTGATAGATCAATATTTCTGCCCACGTTTCATTATACTCCAGCATGGTGCAAAGATCTTGAAGAAAGTTTACAGCCCTTAATTTGTAGTTTACATCCAAAGAGACAGGCTTTTTAGATTTTTTTTTTTTTTTAAGTGTTCTTGGACATCAGGCTGTCTGGAGGTCTTTTAAAGTTTTTCCTTTGGACAACTGCTGCTTTTTCATAAAACAAAAGGCAGCCAATATCCAAAGAAAAGCTCTACAAATGTCCCTCCTAAATCCTGCAACTCCTCTAAAAGATTCTAAATTACAAGTAGTGGTGTGTGGATCACACCATATATCGATCGTGGCTCAAGAGTTGGCAGTTCGTCTTGTAACCAGAAGGTTGCCGGTTCGAGCCCGGCTCGGACAGTCTCGGTTGTTGTGTCCTTGGGCAAGACACTTCACATACTGCCTACTGATGATGGCCAGAGGGGCCGATGGCGCGATGTGGCAGCCTCGCTTCTGTCAGTCTGCCCCAAGGCAGCTGTGGCTACAGCTGTAGCTGCCTCCACCAGTGTGTGAATGTGAGAGTGAATGAATAGTGGAATAGTGGAGGGCCCCGAAAAGCGCTATATAAATGCAATCCATTATTATTATGATATATACACAATTCCTCTGATACCAGATATGTATGTTCTAGAATCGATTCTCACATTAAAATATTGATATTTTAGTAATTTAGTAATAAATTTGTACTTTATCATTAACAAGAACACAGTGGAAAGTAGCCGTTATTGGGATCGTCTAAATGATTGGTAGGAACAACTCCTTCCTGTCGTAGTGAGATGCAAAATGCTGCAATATAAATGTGTCACGGCTTACGTGTTGACAATAAGGGCTGATTGCAAACGGAGTCATGTACCAGCTAAGATGAGGTTTGTGGCACATGTGGCAAGACCACAAACAAAAATAAATCATAGCACAGAATATGATGACTTGATGATGAGGATGAGAGGGACAGGTGATGCTAGGGCGAGACAGAGTCCTTTGGTGCTACAGGCACCATCTTGGTACAGAGACAGAAAATGTGGGGATGTGTACCACTGCTGCCGATTTTTGAAAAGTGACTTATGTCTAGGCTTAGTTTTTGTTTTGATGTTTAAACAAGTTGAATTCCCCGCACCCTTAAAACTATGGAATCACATTTGTTCTTGTTTGTTGTTAATTTACATTAATAAATATGGTAATGAAATAAATACATGCCTGAATGAGTAATTAACTTTAGATGTTTACCCTGAGATTACCTCACATGAATTCAATTGACCTAGATTTGGTCAAGGTTGTAGAGTACATCGTTGACAGTGGATTATACAGGTTAGGTATCATCAAAATATATTATCTATATGCAAAAAACAGCTACTGTAGGCTTTGAAAAAATAAAAATGCATCCAATAAAAACACAGCTCAAAAATATTTCATATATAAGACAAATAGATAATAACGTGAGTCTAAAAACTTTCTCAGTTGTATTATTATTTTAAATCATTTGTTTCAAATGATTGTTAATTGAATATTCCAAAATGTAGGTACTGACTTTACAGGTTTTTTTTATTTCTTATATGATAATTGTTCATAATTAAACAAGAACAGATAGTCTGTGGGGGTGTGGTGGGGTGTTACAAATACAAAGTACAGAACCATGGACTTACCTTGCAAATAAACTTGCTAGTGGTCCCAATTTTCTCTGCCTCCCATCCTCTTCTTTCTGCATGACTTCTGCCGCCCATAAGTCTCTGGAGGTTCCCGCTGAAGACGACAACACCACTTCTGAAAAGTGGTTAGTGCTGCTGTCGGCTGTCTCCAAAGTGACAATCGCACTGGAGTCAGATGTAACTGTGAAATCCAGGATGTCTTCGTTGGAGACCGACAGTTCTGTGCTCATGCTTGACACGCTGCACACAGAGATGTCATCACTACGGTTTAATGCTCCGCCCCCAACACCAGCTCCCATGGTGGAGGATAATCTGAGGGTGGGGCTAAAGAGGCGGATGTTGTCATAGCCACTGCGGGGAAAGGTGGAGGATTTTCGTACAGTGGTGCCATCAGAGGGACCATTGTCCAGAGGTAATGTGGCGGGGGTGTCGTGACTTGATTCCAGCATAAGGCCTCCGTCGCTTTGCCTTTGGTGACTGTGAAGGAAGGGCTCCGGAGGATTGATCTCCAGAGTGGGGATACCAGAGTCCTGGGAAGTCAGGCTGTGGTTGTCTGGCTCCAGGTCTGGGTAACTTTTCTGTGGGCTGCTATAACAGACAGTAGTGGGCGAGCAGGATGGCTTGTAGATGGGCAGGACGGCGTTGCTGTGTGTGGCCGCTCTGGCCTCATGGCAGTGATTGCTGATGTGATCATTTAGGTGAGAGGCCGTCGGGTCTTTGACCACAGAGCCATTCTCCACTATGGTTCCTCCAGGCATAACTGTAGGAAACAGAAATTTCAGTTTAACAACATAAATATATTTATTCACCTCCTGATAACTAGTTTGAGCCAATTTGCTGTAGTCTTTCATAAAAAGTACGTTAAAAAAAAAAGTGACAATTCCATTGTTACATTGTTGAAATAAAGAAGCACAGAGAGTGCAAACTTCTGGCAAGGCAGCTCATTCTCTGGTCTCTTTCTTTGTTTTTTAATACACTAAGGTTAAAAATAATTAGTTCTGTTAAAATTAAAGCGTTAATGCAAAGTAATCCGCCATCACGGTCAACACGATTAAGATTTTTAACGCTATTAATGCATCTGGAGTGCAGAATGATTCAAAATTCCCAAAATGTTTCTGTCAACGCATTTTGGGCAGTTTGTCCAAGTAGAGTTACCTTCACACATGTGCAAATGTGCAGTTGATCTGGTAGTGACGGGCAGCTGAACCAAACAACTCAATATAGAAGATGATAAACGCACGTTTGAATATTTAAAAAAAAAAAAAAAAAAAAAAAGACAGAACAGTCAACCGACATAGTATTATGCACATTGTGAAAGAATGAATTCTCTTTTCACCGAAGCACTTCCATCTTAAAATATCACATCGACGTGAAGCATACATTAGTCGTGGATGCTGCTAGGACTAACGCGTCACCAAGCTTGCAACAAACCACTCAGAGCATTGGCAGATTGCAACAAACTGCAGACCTATTAATATCTTTGGGAACATGCGCTTTACATAGCTTTGGTTCCTCGTTTCAAGGACTTGAAGCCTCCCCAAAAGTGACAGAGAGAGAGCGGATAAATGTTTACAGAGTTTTTTGTTAACATGAATGTTCAAGGTCTTGATGCATTCTCAATCATCCAGGAAAATAAATCTCCAAATTCTGTTCATCCAGATTCTGTTCATCTGGACGTAGCGTTTTGTGGGAGAAAACGCTACGTCCTTCAGTGGGCTGGTTTCAGTCATTATGCAAATGTACTGTTTATAAGATTGGGGAAACCTGCAGTCAGCTGAGACTGAAGAAGTCACTTGGATGAGTGACGAAACGTTTCTCCCACAAAACGCTACGTCCAGATGAACAGAATCAACTTTTTGGAGATGAATGTTCAAGATAAATAAACATGTTAAGTACGCATATTTTCCCTTTTTTCTTGAATCTGTTTGCTCGTGCAAAATTAAATGTGATTAATATAGAATAAAAATAAATGGTATTTAATTGTGATTAATCAAAATTAATCCAGAGTAACCCTGTGATGAATCGGATTAAACATTACCTATTAATTTTCAATTCAATTCAATTTTATTTATATAGCACCAAATAACCTCTAGGTACTTGCACAGTAGATCGTACAATAACAAATACAGAAAACAAACAAACAAACAAACAATCATATGACCCCCTATGAGCAAGCACTTTGGCGACAGTGGGAAGGAAAACTCCCTTTTAACAGGAAGAAACTTCGAGCAGAACCAGGCTCAAGGGGTGAGATAAGGAAAACAGGATAAAGACATTCCTATTAGTATGTAGGTTTTTTAAAAAGTTGTATTTCACTGGTGAGAACCAGTTTAAGCATACATTCTTTGTGTTTACTCTCCATTTACTTCATTATATTGCATAAATGTCAGTTACAAGCTTAAATATAAAGTTGAAAAAATGTAATTGCAACCAGGCTGTTGATCAAGTAATTGCAATTAATCGCGAATAATTACAGAAAATTGTGCAATTAATTAGTTATTTTTTTACTCTATTGACAGCACTAAGAATAATGTAATATGGAGTCAAATTGATAGAAAAGCAGTGCATTATAAAAGTGAGATCAGAGGTGAAATGTGACATGGCATTTGGATGCAAACTATAATGTGACATTTAGTATCCCCATATACCAGTTTCAAATGTTGCCAATATGAACAGAAGGCAGTAAAATTTTAAACAGTTAAAGATAAGACAGTTTATGAAAGTTTGACCTTATTTGACCTTGAAGAGGTCAGAGATCCAAATGTGATTGCAAAGGTGGGAAGCGGCCTTTCTCCAAACAGCTTGTGTGGAACATGGCTTTAACTTTCTGCAGTTAAATCACCGTCCTGCAGCATCTACATACCTATGCATGTGACAAATAATAAAGAACCTAGAACCTATTCGTGGAGGAATTTCTTAATTTCTCTTTCAGCTTGTTGAGGTTCTGGTTGCGCTCTGAATACAAGTTCATGCACATTTTTCCTTAATGTGAATTTCTCTATATACAGACACCAACAGATTTTTGGTTTCCAAAGATTTGTCACAGCTAATCACCATCTTATCAAACGCATTGCACACAAATGCCAATTTAAACCCATTCAATGGCAAACTGATAGGAAACTCATCATCATATTTTCATTTTATTGGCGCCTTGATGCAATAAAATCCATTTAATAACAGCAACTGACTGCACTGTCTTCAAAGCAACTAGGAAAATAAATCTCAAGTTCACTGCACACAGTTGGAATACCTTTGGTTATGTCGTGGTCCCACACCAAAGTTTTCCCTAGTATGACTGCACCATAACTGAAATGTTTTAATTTGCATTTTGTTTAAAGAGGCTATATAGGGGTCATTTGACAGCTCAGTGTTGTTATTCGTGGGCTTTAGCCAAAATGATCCCACTTCTCTCCTTCACAAACAAAGTTTGAACAGTATGTGAGTGAAGCTTCTGTGCTTACAGAACCTTCAGCTCAAATAACCACATCTATGATATCGCCTCTCAATGACATCATCAAGGCCCAAGAGTAAGAAGAAAAAGAACAACCCAGAAGTGTCTAGATCAGTCTGAGCTTTTGGCCCACAGGACTTACTTGTACACGCGTATACTTGCACTTTGTCTATGTTTAATACGGGCATCCAACCTTTCAATAAACACCTGCTCAATCAAATAACCACAGCTTTATTAGAATTAATGGGCTAGGCAGAAAAACTGCAGAAAAGTTATTTTTGACTGTACATCCCATTGATATTGGTAGCTTTAATACAACAGGATTAAAGGTTTCCTCTAATTGACATTGGATACACGAGCATGTGAGCCTAACTAGGTGAAAACTAATCCTAAAGTAACCCGACTGTAACTGGAGTCTGCAGTGTAATGTGAACATGTTTTCTGCTGGGCTCCATCATGCTCCAACCCCAGCTTAGAAGCTAGTGTGTCTAAGCTCTAAGCTGCATTAGCAGTGACAGGAGAGAATTTCAGGAATCCTTTCATTAAACCAATTCTGATGCGGGGAGGGGGGGTGTTATCTCCTGCACTCTGGCAACAAGGGAAACTCTCATAAACTTCAGAGCACACATGGTGGGTTTAGTGTTCCTACTACATAACTCACAGTGGCCCGACTTCCTAAATTTAATCACACAGAAATAAACGACAGGCATGTTAAGACAGTAAACAGGTTACGATTAAACAAACCACGCCCTAATCAGTAAAAATAAATACCCTTTCAAAGTCAAAACCCTAAAAGAGTTGAGTGCTCTCCAACGCACTGACACACGAAGCCAGATTTTTACCCAAGCTCTAAACCCTGACCTGCAGGTAGTCATGTGAGCCAGGCAGACTTTGTCCCAAAACACAGCAACAGGTTGTGCCACTGTAGAAATCAAAATACAAGTAGAGGAGAGGTCACCAACAAATGTCAAAATTAATGATGATGACCCTACGGTCATTATTATTAATACTGCTATGTATTCTGAAAATATTAAAAGGTCTTAACAGCTAAGCACTGAAATGTAAAAGCTGTGAAGCATGCGGCCGCACCAGAGTTTTTTTTGTTCTTGTAAAAGTAATGAAACAGAAACAACAAGATTGCCTTCATTGTCTGCCCAACTTAGCCGCCTATTTGAATACACACACAGACACACACACAAATCTGGTTCTTCAAGTCATGATATGATGACTCTATGGACACCATAAGGAAATGCAATATTACGCCACTATATCCCTGACTAACAGCAGAAATTGTGAAAAGTGGGCCAACACTTTCACAAGCAATGGAGCCAGTTTTCAGTTTACCTGCATTTGTTTAAAAGCACATCACGTGTTATGGCATAACCCAATTCCAAATATCTGTGTCAGGTATATGGAGGATTCCAGTTTTCGGGAGTGGTTACAAATATTTATTCCATGCCAATATCACTTTCTACAAAATTGAATGAAAGTTCAAGTTTTATTTATTCTGAAATGATGTGCAGAACTGAAGACTAGCCATAGCAATTTGCAAACTCACTCAGTGACGCTTGATATTTGAGATATGTGACGAAATAAAAAGTGCAAGTGCTGTTTAATGTATAATTAATCTATGCCGAATTCATGCCCGTATCTATAAAACACGAATTATTCAACTGGTCATAGTTAAACATCTGTGTAAATTCGCGATATTACATAGTTTTGATTTTTAAAAGTTTTTCTAATGCAGTTTGGTGTGACATACGTCACCAGGGAGGGCAGCACACTCAGTGTCAGGGTCACGGTGAACATGTCATGTTGTCTAACCGCGATAAATACACAGAACTGAGACCGTGCTCGACAGTGACGTACCACAGTGGTTCTCCCTCCGGTCCTGTGTGTCGTGGGCCGTGTTGGCCATGCTGCCGGTTAAAGCTACAGGTGGGTGACAGGTAGGCGCTGGCCGGAGTGGTCCATGATGATGCTGTGACTAGTGCTGCACCACCATCAACTCCCAGCCTCCTCAGCAAAGCTTCGGCCAAACGAACAGCACTGAAGTCAGCTCATTTGTTGTCGAATAAATTCCCCGGAATTCAGTCGGAATGCGGCCAGTGAACACACAAACGCCGTGTTGAACCGCACTTGCTCGCCAAGTGCACTTGCCGCTGACGCCAACTCACTAATTTCACGAGCGCTTCCTCAAATGGAACCAACACTTTTTAAAATGAGAGAGACATGTTGGTTTAGCCTTCCCGGCATCACAGCAGGACAGGAAGTGCTTCTCCGCTCTTTTGTGAATCATAGAAGCAAGCGCATTTCTCAAGTTTCTCCGGAATCGTTAAGATTTCATACCTGTGTCGATGCTTCTGCCGCCATTTTAAAACAAACTTGTACGGAGAGTGCGGTCTAATCGAGTAAAGAGTGCTCCCTGTCGATGGTTCACCTGTCTGGACCTGAAGGCATTATTAATCGACTTCGCAACCTGCGGGCTTATTATTTATATCACTGACCGTATGTTACTTCTACAATATAGACGGTTGTATGACGTAGAAGAGTAGTCCTCCCAAAATAAACAATTAAATAACATTTTTAAAGTCGGGTTAATGTTACAAACACATTTTATTAAATGTATGTTCATATTAAAACCATATTGAGCCAATATCAACAGAAGTATATTCAATAGCATCGTAAACTGAAATTTCACAAATTGCTATAATAACTGAGCACCTGCTTATCAAATTGTGAAAACTGTCATTAGAAGTGCTATAGGCCTGAAACTTTTAAGAAGATATACTCTGTATAAATAAAGTGGAATTCTACAGAAGCAGCTCTGGGAAAATGTATAATTGTTATGACACAAAATAATGTACAGAGTTATCTCCTATATGTCTACACCATTTTGGGTGGCATTCCTTTATAGGCCATATAAATAAAAAGTTGATGGTAGTATTTTTAATTGTACAAATCCTGTAGTGACAACAAACCTCTGTTTTAAATAAATATTTTAGTAGCAAAATAATATTTTCTTAATAAAATATTTTTTTCTGCTGATAGAAAACCCAGTCTTTGGTTACACCATGACATTTTCATATCCCAACTCTTCTGTAGCATCCGCACAACTTGACAAAAGACCTGTAAAACATGGTTGTGAATTCTGGATTGTATTGTAACATATCATCAACTACTTAAGTGTATATTTTCTTATAAACATTAATTCTCAAGCTATTCCCAATTCCCGTTACATATTTATAGGTCTAAATAAGGGATAGCTAGAATTAATATGAAGTAATATGACACTGTTGAATATCTGGAAGTCCTACTCGTCTTTTTGTTTTATAAGTTTACAACAGATTTTCTAATTACTAATAAAAGTTTTGTGCAAAGCAGCAATTATTCATCCAAACTCAAAAAATATCAAGGTTAAAATATTAAGTGTGTCCGTACTTTTGGATTGCAGTTTTATTAAGTGCAATTTCCAAAATTAATCTAAAGTGTAGGTGGCTGGCCTTTCACTTAGAGATAAGGTGAGTTCAGCCACCCGGGAGGAGCTACTCATCCGCCACATGAAGTGGTTCGGCATCTAATATGCCAGCATGTTTTCTGTACATAGTAAATTGTTAGCAAATGCATAATCATAATAAAGTAATATAGTGAACTTTAATTATTACTGCTACTATTATTAATGAAAGCTTTTATTTTGATTGTAGACATCAATATTATAAAAAGCTACACTTAAATGCTATGCTCAGGAATATCAACCTGTTTTCTGCATTGTTGTGGTGTAACCCCTCCCACCATGTCGCTAGCCTCCACCATTTTAACGAGAAGGCACAGATCAAGTCTGACAGAAGCAACACTCACACATGGGATAATCATTTATCTCGTTTGGTCATCTTATTAACACACATTGGGTTTGTTTGACAACCACAAACATCACATTCATTTTATTCTGTTACATTAGAAATATAAAATCTTAATGTGTATGTGTGGATAATCTCATAATGTTAAATATTTAGTCACAATTCTTCAGTGCAATGGATAAATTATTTAAGGCTGTTGCTGTTATATTAGCCTTTCAAAAACCAGCTAATAATGTGTTGGAAAACCACCTTTGGTACACAAAAGTATACAGGATCTTAAAAACATTGTCCGCAAGAATAAAAGCTGCAGTCTGACATGTGCTATAAATACTTAAGCAGTTGGCAGTGCCTCACCTGCTCTCTAGTGTCACCGTGAGGCTGACGAGCTAAAATGTAACGCTGCTCCTATTTCCTTTCAACACTCTAGATCAGGGGTGGGCAACTCCAGGCCTCGAGTCCAACACAGCTCCTTGATCCAACACAGCTGATTTAAGTGGCTAAATTAGCTCCTCAACATGTCCTGAAGTTCTCCAGAGGCCTGGTAACGAACGAATCGTTTTAATTCAGGTGTGTTGACCCAAGGTGAGATTCAAAACCTGCAGGACACCGGCCCTCGAGGCCTGGAATTGCCCACACCTGCTCTAGATAATGCAAAGACACAGGAACCTACAGACTGCATTTTGGTTTAATCCTTTATTATGTGTTAAGAAAATCCACAATGAAACAAAAATAATTTACTCAGGGTGAACATGAAATAAGAACACAGCTACGCAGGATACATAGGGTTCAGGAACATAGAGAAGAGGGAGGGCAAAGGAGCATCATCTACTTGGGAATGAACAGACGAGGAAAACTTGGGTTTTCTGTGCTGGATATGCTGTTCAGAACACAGCGCAGTTGAAAGTTTGCTTGTAAGAAGTCTCTCCGAACACATAAACCCTCTCTGAATGCGTTTACTCGTCACGTTTTGTTTCAAACACAGCCTATCAAAATGGAAGAGTTAAATACAGAACTCCCAAGTAAGTGTTTTTTGTGATTTCTTGCATACATTCACTGACAGTTTCACACACACACACACACAGTCATAGCATTCTTTCAATCACTTTAACCTCACTCGTAAGTTTATTTTTTTTACCCATAATAATCCAACTAAAAAAGATGGAGTGTGATGTTTGCATGCTGTATTTTTAGAGACATTCCATAAGTTTGTTTTTTCTGTCCCATGTGTTCCTCACTCAAAAGCGATCCACATGCAAAAGTAACTAAAGGACATTTCTCCATATTCTCTTCAATGTTTCCATGCGCCAAGGTATTGCATAGGACTTGGGGCTCGTGGGACTCCCTTCCACATTGCTTATGCAATTTACAATGGCTTAGTTCTTTTTTCCCCCTTCCTAAAACTACAGCTCTAAATTAATGACAGTCACCTCTGCTGTTTGGAAAGAACTCCTGTCAATAATTTGTTCAACATTTGAAGAAAATGTTTTACATTGATGCATCAATGCACTGCCACAGGTCTGAGTGTAGACTATGCAGTATGCTTATATTAAAAAATTCCTGAGTGTCTCAAAGAAAGGTGACAAGACCCTGAAGTTAAGTACCTTCCATTCAGCTACTTGGGGGGCCCTTTTTTAAAATCAAGCGGCATTGGACTAAAACTTTGGACCTTCAAATCTTAATTTTCTACAGAGCCATGTCAAAGCCATGCCCAAAATAAAAACACCTTTACCTGCGACAGTGCATTACTGTGTACACTGCTGACATGTACCCATGACAGAGGGATGATTTTGGTAATCTGTGCTTCAGTTTGGGGTATGATATGACAACAACAACAAAAAAAATAATTAAATATGAAAATAAAAAGAATATATACACACTGCTACTATCCTCAAACGAGAAGACAATAAAAGATCAGACAGAAAAACACCTTTTAGGAAACATGCTTATCTGCAAATATTTTGGGGTTTCAAAAGCAAAGGTCACACAGGGAGGCACATGTGCCACGACAAATTGGTAGCCAATTGGATCAGGGTTTTAGTTCAAGCTAGGCCAAATTAATGAAGGTGAAGCTCACCATACACATATTTAAAAAAAAAAAAAAAAAAAAAAAAAAAAAAAATCACCACTCATTCTGAACCAGTAGTTTCACAAGTTCTATGTCAACACACACACACACACACACACACACACTGACATTACTTAATATTTCATTTCAACATGATATAGTGAACACCAAAAGATAAAAATAAAATAAAAACAAAACCCATATGGAGAACAAAAAGCATTTGTACCTTAGTGTAGTTACGCCTTTTTTTAGATTGAACATTTGCCCCACCACTTACACTGCTATCAATCTGTTTAGCTGCAGCAGGGAGAACCAGTTTTGGCCTTTCCGAGGATGGATAGAAAATGAAGACATGCTACCTGCAAGTATTTCTCCTTCTGCTGTTACAGGAGAGTAAGACATCAGATAGGTTTCATTAAAATAAAAATCCAGCCAAATTAACTAGGAAGGGCAAGTTTTCTATTAATTTTCTTATAGGTTATCTGAGGGACAACAAATAAAATTTTTGTCATCTTTAAATCAAGAGTCATATAATAAAACTGCAACTTCAAAATATTTTGAACGTATTTATAGCACCAATAGTGTGTACCATTAAAATTACAAAAGAAACAGAGACCCCCCCCCCAAAAAAAAAAAAAAAACCCCACACACGCTCTCTCACACAACCTCCCACCCCAAATAAACAAATAAACAAACACAAAAAAAAAAAACCAACAACAACAACAACATATCTCATTCAATTGCAATGCAGGTCTCTGGAGAGAAAAACAAAACATTAAAAGAAAACAAAGACTGTAGTCATGTCTTATCATGATGGGTTATTACCCCAAATCAAACGTTGCCCCCCAGTGTCTTTTACAGCATTGCATTTTCAAGTAGATTATTAGTATTTTTTGCCAAACAAAAAACTCATTTGATTTCCTTATTTTTATTCATTTGTTTAATATTTTTGCGACTCACAAACCACACTATATCTACTGCTGGATTCTAAAAAGACTATCACCATTCCAAAAAAAAAAAAAAAAAAAAAAAAAAAAAAAATCTCTCACATGGGGAACAGAGATTCAGAATGAAGCTGCACACATTCTCTACTTCACATTCAGAAAGTCATCCAAACAAACTAAACTTTTAAACTGAACTCTTAAAAGTCTTATGGTGTCATTCAAAGAAAAAAAAAAAAAATGTTGTATCGTCTTTCTGAACACAATCTTGTAAGTAGAGGATGCGATAGCAGTCGTTTTCACACAACTACAAAGGAGGAGTGAGGCTGGACAAACATACCGAACAACCATTCAAAGACCACCAACTACCAGAGACCTAATTCAAAAAGCAAAAATGGTGGTAACAAAATGGACAACAATAGAACAAAAGATTGTCCCTCCTGATAACTGTGAGACTTGAAAAGGGACCAGTGTACAAAAGAATCAACCCAAACAAATTCAAAAAAAAAAAAAAAATGCCTAAATGCTTAAAAATGCACATCCGCACATGGCATCACTCAAACACAGAACATATTTTTTTTAATTTTCCTATTTTTGTTGATCCGATTGTTGATTACACAAGGTTTTTTTTCTCCTTTTTTTTTTCTCCTTTTTTAAAGTTAGAAAATGAAAACCAACAGGGTTTATGCATTGTGGGATTTGGAGGGGCGTCTCAGAAAAAAAATGAGCCTAAATTAGGTTTTCCAGCTCTGAGATGACCCTGAATCATTGCTGGTAGAGAGGTCCAGTCACAAAAGGAGAGGAAGAAAGGTTTCCTCTCTGCAACAGGTAGAATATTCAAATGTTGCTGCTCCCTGGAGAAGGACAGAAAGAAAAATGGTCAGATTCTTAACTAGAACTAGACTAGACTAATGCTACAAGCAGAATGTCTCTAGATACCAGAGTAGCAAAATTGTAAAAGAAACAACTACAGTTTCGGTAAAGCAGACAATTATATGCTGAGAGAAAAACTTAATTCCAATAATCTCCCAAAAATAAAATCCCCTGTACAAGATCTTCAAAAAACTTGTCTCAAAGTCAAGTTCATTGAGATTCAAACTTGTCCACGTGGCCTCATTCTCAATTATACACAAACTTAGCAGCCCACGCAACCCACCCAACCAACGGGGTGATGACTATACCCCATCAGACTTTTACAGCTGAGAGGTAAAAAGTTGTTTCATGTGTTCTACACAATAATGGCATGAATAAGATAAGGATCTAATGTTTTCCAAGTTTTACCTGTGCACTGAGATCCAGGGAAGAGGGGGGAACAAGTTGTGTTCTGCCACCAGCACTCATCTTGCTGGTTCCCAGTTCCTTCCTGTTCACCTGTATTTAACAGAGAGAACTAAATAAAACAAATACACAGTTAGTTGTTTGTTTGTTTTTAAATCCGTATTCATCCAACAGATTGATTTCACAGCAAATGACAAAACACCGTGTAGAAATTGACAATCAGAAATCATTTGAATAAAGACTTACCTCTGCCACATCTCCAATAAAGTCGTAAGCAATCCCATACTTGGGAATGTGACCAGTTGGTGAACACGAGCAGAACCGCTTTTCTCCTGAAGATTCGTCTTTTTGAATCTTGGTGACTGAAGTGTCTGTCTGTCCACCTGCACTGGTAACAGCTGCTGCTGTTTTGCAGTCTAAGCAAATCTCTTGCTCAGCGATTGGCAGGAGGGTACTGGAGCCCTCCTGTGAATCCAGAGAGGTCTGAGCACTCTTCTCCATGCCAGACTTCTTTAATCTGGGTAAGAATTTACCAGATTCCAGTTCTGACTTTCCATAATAAGGGCCCTCGCACTCTGCGTCCTCCTCCAAAGGTTTCAGGTCTGCCTGAGGATCATCGAAGACGTCAACTGGTGCTAGGATGGGAAAACTTGTCTCCTCTTTGTCAGACTCAGCCTCAGAATCACTCGCTCCACCAGGGGACAACTCAGAGGCAGATATTGGTCGGAAATGGGTCCTGGGGGAAATACGAATGGCCCTGTACTGTGTCCGATTGATGCCATATATTCGAGGGTGAAAAGCTTCATTCTCAGAGTCTGAGCAAAGAATAGATTTTGGCTTGAACCCTGGACTGAATGACGCCATATCCTCAGGCTCAAAGGAACACTCAACATGAAGGACTTGAGAGAAGGGACTGTTCAAGTTGAAGGATGCAAATGGGTATTCTAAACCTTGATCCTCACTATGCAGGCCTCCATAAGATCCAAGCAAATCTTCATGGAAGATGAAAGAAAATCCCTTATTCAATCCATCGCCACCTCCTCTAATGGCCTGGTCACTCTGCCCAAAGGACACCAGTGGCCTCCACAGGGGCCTGTGCCCAGGTGCAAAGCAGCTGCTTGTGTTCATGAACACATCAGTGCCAGTGATGGTGAGCATATCTGAGCCTGAAGCAGATGCAGCTACAGCAGCGCACTGCAGCAAGTTATCTTGGGCATTACTTGGTGGCACAACAGCCCAATTCTTATCACCGCTTAGTGTCTTCAACTCTCCATATACCCCTCCTAGGATGAACGACGTGCTTTCCTTGTCAGAGTTCAAGTCCCAGGGCTTGGACGGAGTCATGTAATCCCCAGCACCATCTAACTTGGAGAGTTTGTTTTTGGCCAAGTCCTGCTCTTCTTTCTTGCCTTCCCACAGGTGGTATTCTGACCGCTGCACTGCTTTTTTCTGAGGTCCCTGAATTGGAGCTCCTTTCGCATGCACCTCCAGACAGCTGCAGCAGTAACCACCTGACTCCTCTGAGAAGAGGCCCTCACTGGATTTTTCTGCTCTTTGACGTGACGTTACAGATTTGCTGTTTCCAATTGCAGTCCAAATGTCTTTTATTATCCCTGAGGTGTAGTTATCACTCTGTTGGTTTGTGTTGTCCGAAAACATGCCGGTGCTATACTGTTTACTCTCGTCCTCTTCCAAAGCTATACCACAAATGGACTCCAATTTAGATTTTTTGGTGAAGGTCTGATTGGATGCTGTGCTAACACTGACCTCCTCACACTTACGGCCAGAGTCTTCTTGCAAAAAATCCAAGATTTCATCCTCGAGATATGTACTAGTCAGAGGAGGTATTATACAGTTAATCTCTTCACTGCCAATTTGAGCAACATCTTCTGCTGGAACGTTTCCTTGCTCATTATCAGAACGAGTCTCCTCCGAATGAGACCACGGACTGCACGTTCGCGTTGATAGGTTGGAACAGTGTTCAGTTTCGTCAAAGGCACTATTTTTGGTCCATATTAGCAAACGAGACTGTTTATTTGAATGTAGGTCGAGACAGCTACTAGAATCGGTGTTGTTTTCGTGACCAACGGTGAGTGAGTCGCATGGAAAAGGAAAAGTAGGACTGTCGTACTGCAGCTCGAAAAGAGAGAAGCAGGATTGTTCACTGGTGGCTTCAGGAACGGGGCACTCCTCCAGATGTCCTGACAGTTTGCTCAGTGTGAATGAAACACTATCGAGGAGAGGAGAGAGACGGATGGGAGAGTCTCCTATGAAGCTTTCTCCATCTATATCCTCTGAAGTAGATGGTGAATAACATCCCCAAACTTGCGCCATGTTTTCAAGATCCTCCATTAAATATCCAACAGATCCTGAAGCTTCCTGCATTGCACTTTTCCCTTGCTGCTCAAGGCCATCTAACACTAAACAACATTCTGCCTCAACGTCTCTTTGCTCTTTGCTTTTCTGTCGAATCATGCTTAAGATCCGACTCTCTTGTATTGAATCTGAGGCACTAGTATCCAATATGGATTGATAAATATCTACTTCATAGAAGTGAGTGAATTCAGACAGATGCTTGTCATCTAAATCTCTACTATCCTCTGGCTGAGGGCAGCTTGAGGTCCCAGTGAGTTCAGCAGCTTCATCGTCTGCTTCGCCAGGCCCTTCTACAAAGTGCCCATCCACAAATGAGCCTGCTGCTAGGTATGCTCTCTGGTACTCATTGGCGATGTAGATTCCCTGGATTCTCTCCGGCAGCCTCTCCATGTTGGTTGACAAGGAAAAGCCACCGGGAGAATCTACCTTGCTTCGATATTTTGTTTCCAGCTTGCTTTCTCTGCTGCTGAAAGGTATGAAATACTCTGTTATGGGCTCAGTGTACCAAAGTGGCTCCTCCATGTATTCTTTTCTGTTCCTGGCCTCAATTCCGGACTCTTTTGCTTCCACCCAGCCTGGATCTTTACGAATCTCTTTCAGCGGTCTCTTCCCCTTTTTGTAAGGCTGTGGTTGCTTGGCAGTGCCACCGGTGGTGCCACTACTGCTCCCTCCAGTGTTTCTTCGCTCTTCTTTATCAAGAACCTTCACCTGCAGCTTCACTTGCCCACTGTTGCGTGTTCTCCTGTTCTTTGCAGCCTCCCTGGACTTGTGCCTTATTCTAACTGCCTTGCTTCTTGATGACTTTGAGTCACCCTGGTTCCCACTTGAGCTTGAGCCTGCCTCACTAGAGCCAGAAGACCAAGATCTTGGTCGGTATTTGCCCTCAGATCTGTGTCTCATCTGTCTCTTAGAGTGGACAGTAGGTTTCTCCTCTGCTGTTGCACCACTGTGATATCTGTTTTCTTTCTCCTTCTTGCCTCGTCGTTGCTGGCCTCTCTCGCTGGTTACAGTAGTGATGGTACCACACGCCTCTAGGTTTCGCTCCTTTGCAGCCTCGCCTTCACTGTTGCAATCTTTGGGGGAAGAGGTGTCTGTGCTAGTTTGTGGGGCTGCAGAGGATGAGGAGCTTGAATACGTACAGGCCTTAGCCTTGTTCCACACTGTCATAATCTCCTGGAGACAAACAGATTTCTCTGACAAAGGAGGAAAGGCTTCATAATACCTGCAGATATAAGAGATGAGGAAATGGGAGTTACATGCAATTTAATTCAAATACAACTGCAAAAGGTCACCTTTATTTTTTAGTAAAACACACACTTTGGATGAAAACGCCCACATTATATAGCTTACATTTCCACCTGGTCCTTTGAAGAGGGGGACTCAACACGTTCTGGAGACTGAGAGCCATCAGATTTCCTTCTAATCTGTTTTTCCTCTGCACAAAACATTAAACACCAAAACATCACATTAGAACAATCACTTAATGTTTTTAAATGAAATGATTATAGATTTGATAACACAGGATATCAAACCTTTCTGTTTGTTTTGGATCTCCTTCAGTTTAGAGCAAAGCTCTTCAACAAGGCTTTCAATTCCAGAGTTCTGCACAGATGAAAAAGACAAAAAGATTAGAGATGCATATTTTTATACTGTACTTAATAATTCCCACAACGACCCAATTTTGGACAGCAAATCTCAACAATGAAATTTATCAAGATATTGCAGTTTTCTTGCTTGTTTAGTAACAATATAAACTGTTTTATAAAAAAAATATTTGTCATACATGGTTCAAAACAAGATTTTAATATTAAATAAAGTAACCAGAATTAATGCAAAAATTATAGCTTTTTAATTATTTCATTCAGATGGAAGAAAAAAATGCCATCCAACCCTGCCGGTCCTTCTTTTAAAATAGTAATTGCTCCCGTTTGTTAAACTATGAATCAACTGTGATTAACCACAATATTTTAGAAAGCCAAGTTCCGTAGCCAAATGAATCCTAATTAGTGCTGTTCCTGTTAAATTGAGAAATCACTTAAATAGAACCCATCTGACAAGGCAAAGTAGACCAAAACATCTCAACACACTCTACATCATGTCACAAGGCTTTGGGACTCCAGCAAACCACGGTGAGAGACATTATCCACAAACAGAGTAAACACAGCTGTCTGGATGCATGCTGTCCAGGATACTACAGCTATGAATGGGGGATATATATATATATATATATATATATATATATATAAAAAAATTTCTCCTGCTGAAGACTGAAGATGGACACACAAAGTCATTTCACTGCGTGATATAAAAACATGTTGTACAACCAGGCTACGAAAGAGGATGCTAGCAGCTGGAAATGCATGACCCAAATATAAACAAATGATTTGACCAAGTGTGGTTGAAGCACCCGCTAGTTCAAATTTGTAGGACAGGAAGAGCAAATGCTGAATGGAAATTACTAATGCAGCTGCATGGTAGCAACATAGGGGTGGTTGAAACGTCTGACAAGGTTGATTTCCTTTCGTTATTGCTAAACAAAAATGTTAAGCAGTTATTTTAATACTTCTACTTAAAACTTACAGAAAAAAATAAAAATACTGGCAACTGCCAGTGCTACCCCTCAGCCTGCTAGCACACACATCTAGGTTTGCTGTTATTGAGTTCACAAGATTTTCAGAAAACATGACCTTGACCTCAAAGTCAGAGGTCACTGAGATTCAAAATCCCAGATTTTTAGTAGATTGAAAATCCAACATCCCCAACATTCTCAAGTTATCGCATTCACAAAGTTTTTAGAAAACTTGACTTATTACCTTAACCTTGAGGTCAATGTCACTGGGATTTGAATTGATCCTAAAAAAAAAATTTGACACCTACGGTATCAATTTCAAAATCCTATGTGTCTCATTCAAGTTATCACATTCATTTGGTTTTCAGAAAACTTGACCGAGGTTGAGGTCACTGAAAATCTCAGATTTTTTTGGGTGTCCACACCAATCTCCCATCTACCCACCAGGTTGGGTGACAAGGATATCCCATTAGCCTTTAAGGCCAAGAGGTAAAAATGAGAAAATGATAATAAGTTACTAGAAAAAAAAAAGGATGGGAAATGCTCTTCATTTACTTATAAATCCTTCTGCCTGCAAGCATCAATAAAATGTTGATCAGTAATTTTTCCCACGCATTTCAAAATATTTTTGGAATATTTGACACATTTTCTTGGAATATTATGATGTAATTTTGAGGCTCTAGAGTCCTCTCTTACATGGAACAAGGCATAACCTTCCCAAAAGTGGCTAGCCTAGAAAAATTACACTAAGACCCACTGCAGGCCTTACTTGCCTGAGTCATGGTCGGCATTCACGACAATAAAAAATAGACAGTGGGAAAAAAAAATGGCACCCATTGAAAAGTTCCTTGGTGAAAACCATTGCCATCTAATTTGCCTGAATTAAAGCAAAGAGTGGGCCAAAAGCTGTCCACAGCAATGACTGCAGTTCTTGCTGTCAAGGGTACCAGAGGCAACATTTTTAATGCAACATGCAAGTGTGACAAAAAATGGGAGAAAACAAACAAACAAAAAAAGCACAATCCTGCCTTAGATAAGACTGCAGTGTTCCTAACACTACTACTCTTACCCAAATGAAAGAATGAAAAACACAAGATGGACATAACTTGAGCCAACTGAATTACAAAAGCTCAGGCATGCTCAGAAACAATTGTTCTATATTTAGCTTTGGTACAGAAATGCTTTCAAAATGATAGAAAAAAAACCCCCAAAAAACCCCTCCACTAACGATAAATAATTGACTTACGCATTTTTAACAATGTGCAGTTGCTACATATACTGTTACAATACACTGCTTCCTTCAACAGTTGAACAGAATGTGAAAAACAGTAACTGTAACAAAAACAACAACTTGTTTAAAATGCCAGCTTAAACCAAGGAGTCAGAGCAATGAGTGTGAAACAAATAAAAACAACCATTTCTCAACAGTTTCACATATTTGTTGTTCATTCTCCCAGACAACAAAATTTCTTCCCATACCACTTCATTAAAAGGAAACCAAAGTTTTCTCCTCCCTGTGTTTCCTCTTGCATCATTGTGCTAATGCTGGTCAGCTGACAACCCACAGACTCTGCTGCAATTCCGTGCACTGTGTACTAGTTAAAAAATAGAGTGCAGAGTCCAGTCCCCAGGGAGGAGCTCCACACTCCTCCCTCTTGCCTTGCAGATCCTTCCCCCTTTCTCCTTCCAGCTATTTACACTGTGTCATTCTCAGCTGAAGCACACACCCCTTACTACAGCTGACCATACATTAAAATGCCAGCAATTTTTTTTCTGCTGTTTTTCCCCTTCATAAAAATAGAAATGCAATCTAATTTATACTTGTGTAATACCTTAACCCCTTACACAAATTATGTTGATTTTGAAGGTCATTTAGAAGTCAGAATAGCACTATTTTATGTTCAATAGAAACTTAACTCCTGACAGTAATATACCCCTTCTAGTGCAGACTAATAGAAGGTGTGACCATCCAGCAAAAAAGGTGACTATGCATTTTCAATACAGATCTCCATTTTACACTGCTTTGGCTTCACATACTGACATAGCTTTATTCACAGTCTATCCACTGCGATTCAATCAATCAGGAGCTGCATGACTGCACCTTAACAAATGACAAGAATACTACAGTAACAGATTCCTTACATAATTAGCACCACCATGTCTCTTGTATTCAGACTGCTTTTCATTCACAAGTTTCCCAAAAAAAATGGAGTCAGTGACAGTCACCGACAGGTTTATCAGGTTCCAAAGCAACAGTGATTTGAGTTCATCACTTTAAACCACAGAAAATAAAATCATTAAAAATAAAGCCTAAGTTGTGTCATAATGAACAGCTGAACAACCGCAGAATTACAAGAGCCAAGTAGAAGAAAGCTTACTTCATCAGATGCAGAGCGGAGACATTGCACAGCGGCTTGCTTCTTCATTTCCTCAAGACTCAGATCGGTCCCTCCCTTCTTCTTGCTCTTGCCCCATTTCTTCCCCGTTCCCTTCTCCCATCCCAAGAAGATGTCATTTTCCTTTCGCACACAAACCAAGAAAAGTCAATCACAAAGCATTTTAAAATGTAAAGGCAAAGAGCAAAACTCAAAAGATTCCTCATTGAAACAGTGGTACAATTGCCAGTTGAAAGAAAATCCACACTGTGAACCTCTCCTGGCAAACTGACTTATTCCCCTGATGAGACATTTTTATTCCTACACCAGCAATGAAAATAATTGCTTTAGGGTAAAAGAAAATTTATTTAGATTTCTGAATTCTCACCTGGTCTTGTAGGTCATAATCATAACTGTCATGCAGGAGAAGACTGAGAACATAGCGGGTGTAAATCATGGCATCAATCCCGCACTTCTCAAGCTCCTGGCCTAGCCAGCTTTGCACTGGACCCAGCGAATGAAGCAGAGACATCTTTGAGGCAGGCAGGGGGCCCACAAGAGGGTAGGGGCAAGAGAGGTTCTCAGGAGGAGCAGGACCGTCTGAATCGGTGCTCACTGGACGCATGGGACCTCAGGTATTGGCCATTCTTGGGTAGAGCAACATTATGACAGGTATTTATTGTTGGGTGGTTGGTGGAGAAAGGTGCAGAGGCGATTAACCTATCTGAAAGAGGAGGCTGTCACTCCAGCAGTACAAACTACATGGGGAGACATGTAGAATGTTTTTTTGTTTTTGTTTTTTTTTTTTATTGCTTTGAGCAAAAAGGGGGGATGTTACTCATCAGGCATGGCTTAATGCTGCTGATAGATTTCAGCTTCTGAGCAAAACACAAGACGTGTTTGCATTTTAGTCAGAGGGGTCCATTTTGTGGCTACGTCTTACTTCACCGGCACAACCTGAAACAGAGTAAACAAGTTTCTCACATATATTTTCAATGTAGAATGCAAGAGAGCATAGCAGCGTGAATCAGGACCTTTTTTTTTAAAAAAAATAAAAAAAAATACATGAAGACACAAGTTTGCTCCTTTCAGCTGAATATAAGATGCATTTTATGGAGGAAACAAAGGAGCATTTAATGTTATAATAGGTTCAATTGTAGCATGTGTGTCAGATAATCAAATCTTTAATTTTTTTTTTGTTTCTATAAAATCTTAACAAGTATGCCCAATCTCTTTCAGCAGAATAAAAAGGTTTGTTTTAAGCAATGTTGCATTTCCTCAAAATATAGCCGACTGTGACCCTTCACATAATTCTCAAATGCTCATGCTATTCAGGTCTGCATGCCATTTAAGTGACAGACAAAGTGAAACATGTTTGTAGTGCAGGGCATGAAGAAATCCTTCCTGTTTGACTACTTTTGTGTATCACGATCACAAAACATCCGCATTGTTTCATGACTAATATCGCCAATAAGTTCTGTATTAGCGACAAATCCAACAGCTGAGTGTAACTGCGGGCAGTGAGCAGGGGAAGGCTCGTATAGCAGCGGTGGATTAGGACACCGACGTGAAGAGCAAATGGAGGCTGCGGCGATTTGATTGGCTCCAGTGCTCGTCATTCAGCGGTGGTATATTATAAGTTACGACATAAAAAGGTCGAGATATGAAGCATTAGAGCTTGTCATCACGTGATTCCAGCGGCCGACACCTTTATGTATAAGAATGTTTATAGAAGTGCAGATGGACAGCAGCTGAAAGGTTAGCTAGCTCGAAAACTACTAAATATGGCTGACCAGTATCTCCAACCCAGCTGTTTCTTAAATGCACACCATCTCCGGCCGGCAGTTAGCTTTTCACTGCACGACACCAGACCAACTTTATCCAACAGTACTCAAATTATCCCACATGAGAAACAAATGCGTGCCGCTTTAGCGGGTTTATTGTGACTTAGCGCAAATATTAACTGACTTAACGTCACGCCGTTGAGCTACCGAGTGCGGCAAAGCAACTACAGGGAAATCTAGAAGAATATTTAGTATTAGTCAGAAATGTCATCACCATGCCAATATACCATTTAGTCTGGCATTAGCCAACAGCTGTGGCGTCAGCTAACGTTGCGCAGACTTATGCTATAAGAGTCATTTTGCAGTCAAACAGCAAGGTTAGCTTGACCACCGACCTTTAGCTAATAAGCCGTTAGCCAAGTTAGCTGCCGACGGCTTCTCATTTTTGGTCATAAGACGGATTTTAATATTAATGCGACTACTACCTAGCATACATAATTATAACGAAGTGTTTGTTTGATTTGGTTCGTTTCTTCTTTTTTTTAAATCTGAAGACTAACGCTACTGAAGTGGTGAGCAGGTAAACGGAGCTTGTTTCTATACGGTGACAGAGACCTGACAGTTCTCTATTAAATATATCAACACGCTAACATTTGAGCAACTTTCTGTAACACGGCACATGAAAATAGCAAGCACAGAGTCAAAACAAAACGGAGATGCGTTTTTATTAAAACCGAAACAACCATTACATAAGGTTAGCTACGCTTGTTGTTGTGACCGAGGGGGAGGAGGAGCGCCTGCCCGGTAGCCTACAGAGGACTTTCAGACGTTTCCCTTCAAAATTGTGCGTCATATCGTCGTATATAGGCAAAGCAGTAAGCTGCTTAAGCATGAAATACAGAGTAGGAACTAGGATATTTCAATGCGAAAAGAAAACTTCCATGTGAGTCGCTGGTTTACGTACCTGCCGTTGGCTGAAGTTAAGAGAAGCAGCGAGAGGGGAGCGGCTATTTCTCTCCCGCTGCTGTTCCGAGCTCGAGCTCTGGAATCTGTTCCAGTCGCATAGCTATCATGGACGCCGACAGAAATGGCGCTGTTTTCACGTCTGGTGCGTCTTCAACAGCGTCAAGGAAACTGGCGTCATTCGGGCTCAAACATCAGAGAAGGTCATACTGTGTCGAGACAGAATGCGCAGAGCCAAAATGTCCGCTGAGTAATGGCAGTTTCATTTAGAAACGGATCCCAAATGCACCGCCCTTTGCGTTCGTATCCAAGCAACAACGCAAACCGCTGCTGATCCTGCTCGTATGGTTTGAACCCTCCGCTGGGGTATTGCATCAGAAGGCCATCTAGTACTGTCAAAGGCGGGTCTGACGGGGTGTCCCCCACGCCCCCTGAAGGGTAGTTTCAGTTCCGGCGTCCCCCCACTAAAAATTGCTGTTTTAACAAAGGAAATGCCAACATTCACTGCGTGGGAATACAAACTTGAGTTGAAACAAGAAGAGAGAAAATCACTGTGTCCTATAGTAAAACGGATGATACAAGTTAAATGCAAATTTCATTCAATAATGACGCCTTCTTGTCTGAGTTCTAAGAAATTGTAGATATTATTCAACAAATTTCATGTACACATTTTGGTACAATTAAATAACATTGTTCACTGTGACATGCTGTCTCGTTGTCATTTGAATGCCAATAATGAAGTAGTGTACTCTTAATTTGACACTTTTTCATAATATGTTTTTAATAAAGCAGGTTAAGTCTAAACTGATGCAGAACTGATGCAGGTGATGACCACGCTCAGCATATTTATCTGTATGATTCACAAAAACAAGTACATATGTCAGACAGTTTTGACCTTTTGCTCTTATCAATATGAGACAGCTGGAGCTTTATCTCATACTGTCTACCATCACTGGTTTGAGTGCAGCTTTTGAGTGTCACTTTTACCACTATTACTATTTATAGCTCTGCCATTCAACAAGAAAAAGATTTAATATTTAGGATTTTGTAACAAGAACAACCAGCATCTCCAGATTACTGCAAATAGGAAAAATTATGGTTCAGTGGCAGTAGTGTGTGTCCACTGGCAGTTATGGATCGCCCATCTATGTGCAGAGAGCATTTGTTGAGAAATGGCGGCGGTGTCAAAAATATGTGATGCAGCCAGTCCCACATATTTTTCTATGTGTTGTTATTAATCCATCAGCCAACTGTGGAGAAATTATAACATATGAAGTAATAAAGTAAAACTGAGTGTTAAAAACAGCTACTGTCTGTAGTTTTCATGCTGTATTTTTTTCATCTTTGATGGGTTTTTTGTGCTTTTCTCTTCTACTGTATGTGTCAATCAAGTATTCAACCAATGCGCAGTGTTGTCCACATTAAGCAATACAGTTGAGAGCATGCTCATGTTTGTACAAATCCCCTCTCTGTAGGCAAATACAATCACATAATCATAAGACTGTGTATTTTGAGAGGGGGTTGATGGTGCTTGTTCTATGGACTGCCTTCTAATAAGGATCTATAGTGTGGCACTCTTTATCTGACCCCAGGGGTTATGACCTTTGTGCTGAGACGAGCCAAAGCCTATTGACCAGCTGTTTCTACCACCATGTGTGCAGATACACACACACAGCACAGTCTGCTTCAATCAGGTTAGCACTAATGGTGAGGGAGCACCCAAACTGCTAACTGTGACTACATCGTAATAATCACCACCACAATATTCCAAAATTAGCACAATTCAACATCAGACTGTGAACTTGGCAGCTGGCAAGTTAATGTCCCATTTGAACGTGTTGGAGAACTGTGTTGTAATACATAACTTTACCAGGGAAGTCCTGTAAAAATTCAGGTATGCAAAGCTAATGCACAACAGCCACATATGAATTTCTGTTTTGTCTGCAAGAGCACTGGGGCTAAAAAGTCAAATTCATATTGACTTTTTGTCACCTGGAGACTAAAGCCATGATGAAGTATTATAAGTTTTCAGCATCAACATTTTGTGCACACTGCAAATTCAAGATGTTTTTTTTTTTCATTGTTTACTTTGTTCACTTTTTTTGCCTTTCCTGTTACATGATAACATCTCATGAAAGCCTCAGCCATGAGCACGGCAGCAGTTTAGCTCAAGGCTGTTTGACATCTTCACACGTATCTCATCACCAAATTTGCTCAGCAGCAACTATACACTGCCCAAACGATTTGTGAGGATTAAAATACACAACGTTGGGCTTTGTGGAAAGTACGGTTTTGTAATACCACAAGTTTCCCAATACAAAGCACAGAGTCAGGTTAAAAAAAATCTAGCAGATCCTGATAGCCTAATCAATACAATCACTCAGGCAGTCTAAATTAGATGTATCAGTGTGCAAATTGAAATCAAATGTAATCTACAGAAACAAGAATCAAATGTAATAAAATATATATATATCAATTTTGGCCTAATTTTTGTCTTATTACAAGTTGGTTTCTTTAGTAAATTTAGTAAATCGTCCACTCTTCTCTCACCCCAAATGGTTGCGGCAGATGCCCGCCCCTCCCTGAGCCTGCTTCTTCCTGTTAAACAGGAGTTTTCTTCTTCCCACTGTCGCGAAAGTGCTTGCTCATGATTGTTGGGCTTTTCTCTGTATGTATTATTGAAGGGTCTAATTTACAATATAAAGCGCCTTGAGGCGACTGATGTTATGATTTCACGTTGTATAAATAAAATTGAATTGAATTGAATACGAACTGGATGTGGTACAGGATCCTCCATTCACAGAGCAACAGCTCAATCTGCTCTGCTCTTTGCTCTGACAGCTTTCTCATTTGCCAGTGTTAATTGAAAGTCAATTTGGAACAGATGGCAGAGTTAAAAGATGCCCCATAATCCTCTCAGCAAAAGGCGTTAGGGAAGTGGGGGTAGGGAAGTATGCCTCTGGGTGATAGCACTACAATGTTATGACAGTAAAATGTTTCTCATAATGCTATAGCTTTGCTTTTCAACAGAGCACACAGTAGCATTTCAAAGTGAAATTGGTTCTCATTCACATGGTGGGTCAAACCTTTTATTTGTCACAAGCATGAGAGCAACCAAAGCTGATACTGATTTGAGTTTTAAAATATAATCTCATTAGTTGAAGTTTCCTGCAAATTTCTCTATTTTCATGCTGTAAAAAAATATAAACAATCTCACAACTGAAAACTTCAATGAACATTCAAAGAAACTATATACAATGGGATACATACATTTCACGTTCTTGGAAACAACTAGCTCCCTTCGGTGAAGTGATTTACTACACCTGACTGCCTCATTAAAGGTCAATACTCGCTGTGTATTTTCAATTTAATTTAGCTATATAGTGTCAAATCACAATAACAGTTAGGGGCGCTTTATATTGTAAGGTAAAGACCCTATAATAATAAAGAGACAACAAAGAAAACCACAAAAATCAGATGGGCCCCTTATAAGCAACCACTTTGGCTACAGTGGGAAGAAAAAAATTCTTTTGAACAGGAAGAAACCTCTGGCAGAGCCAGGGTCTTGGAGACCCATCTGCCATGACCGTCTGGGGCTGATGAGAGAGAGACAGGGCAAAGACTAGTCCCCATTATTATTGCTGTCACCTGTAGTAACCTTCGCACCTACAGCATAAAGTGGCAAGTATTTTAAGGAGAATATTCTAGAAGATTGACATATGTCATTGTGGTATTTTTCAGGGCCCAACATTTTATTAATTGTGCAAAACCTAGATATTCAAATAAAATAGTGTAGAGAGTATAGCAGTCTTTATAAAGACTTTTGTGGGTTTTCAAGAAATTACAGCTTTTCTGAGGTTCTGTTTACGCTTTTTAAAGATAAGTCAGTTGACCATCTTTCAGATAAAGTATATAGAATAATTGAAAAATTTGTGCTTACCTCGCGAACCTGCTAACAATGCTAATATTGAGTCATGATATTTTGTAATTTGAGGTAAGCTATGTTGTTAAATTGTATAAGAAAAGGTCCCCCGTTTATGTCATTATTAGGTAGCACTTTATCAGTTGTACAGTAAACCACTCTATACATTTTATAGTACCTAAAGCTATTCAAAATAGCTCATATTAATAAGCTAAAGTAAGTTTTGTTGCTAGCAACACTAACAACACAACAGTAGTAGTAGTTTTCCTTTGTAAATAAATACTAGTAACAGTTAATCCTCAAGTAACAACTAGTTTGGGTTGTGCAGCCCTTTTAGTTTAATGATTTATACTTAATGTCTTAATTTAACTGTGTGATTTAGCCACTTAGCTATTGCTGCTGAGAGTAGCATGTGAAAAAATAAACAAAATTAATTTCAGTCAAATCTGTAAACACAATGAGCATAGGGACTTGACTTCATTAGGTTTGAGAAATTCACACCATGTTCTGAAAAAATGAATGTTGAAACTAAACTAAAATATATTATTAAAAAAACATGGAAAATACAAAACTAATAGTTTAATGATCATATTCCATATACTGTAAACAAAAATAAGCAAAGAATATAAGAAAGAATTTTAACTAGCGCAGTCAGCCCAGCATCAAATGCATCTGGTAGTTAGTAAAAACAAATTTTTATATAAAAACTAGTTCCTGTGCTGCAACCAGATTATCTGTGCTTTATGAGCACTTGTGTAACACACATGGTAAGAGATGGTATAACTGGGTCAAGTAAGTATTAGCTTGGTTACAAATAGCTAGTTCTACTAGCTCCTGATCCACCAGTACAACTACAAACAGTAATGGAAAATGAAGAAAAAAGAAACACCAGTCATTATATTTTATTACCAGTATGCATTTATGTAGAGTAAAATACTTTCTATTTTTATTTTGAGTACTAATGTCACTAATAACTGTATTATTAAAGGACTGTTATCAATTGCACAATGCAGTTAGTCAGTTATTGTTCAGTAAGTATCAGTAAGAGCATATTGATACTGTCTGTATCGAGTGTATTTTTCTTTTATAGGGCTTATTTCAGACAGAGAATTTATTTATGTGTTATCCATATAATCGGATTGAATTTATGAAACATATTCCTCATTATTATAAAAATCTAATCACATGTTAGGATTCAGTGCTGACTGTAGAAACTATAGCTCACATGTGCCACAAACGGCAAGTTAATTCTCACCTCCTGTGAGGGTGACACACTTCTTACAACGCTAATCTATTTACAGAATGTAAATGCTCATGGAGAGACCAATCACAGCTTGATGCATTATTCAAAGAGACCAATCAGCATAATTAGAAGACCAATGTGACTTAAATTCTTTTTTCTCATCTCCAGACATGTTTACCGCTGTCTGTGCTCTTTCTGACCACTAATTGCATAAATGCATTTGTTTGTGCTTTGACAACAACTCCTCTAACTGTGACTAGTGTGGTTGAGTGATGTTTTGTTTCCTGTGCTCAAACTTGCACAATGCTCCTGCTAGCACTCAGCCTGCACACTGTATCTCTCCTCAGGCCATTCACAGAGATATTAATAAAAACAAATCCATCATCTTCTCTCGATTTGTCATTGTTTTACCTGCAGTGCTGACTGCAGTCTTTTCAGCTTTCCTATTCTGGAAATAGGAAAGCTTCCTATTTCCAGAATCCAGAATCCTTGCATCCTACTGTAATCATGCCTCAGCTTGCAAATATGTATCAACAGCTCTAGCATTAAAATGCTGATTTTAAATTCATGTAAAATAGATGGGCTTTGTTTTGCCAAATATATGTTGCCATGGGGACCTTTGTTGCTTATGTCTTGTTTGATAAAGAGCTGTGAGATTGAAAAGAAAATGTGATGATAATAATACTGATGCAGATGAAACTCCTGTAGTTCACCTAAACTAGCTGAGTGGAGGCTTAACAACTTTCCTGACTGGTGCAATGCATTAATCCTTATATGTCTACTTATCTCACAAATACCCTTGCAGCTCCCTCACTTAAACCACACAGAATATTTTCAGCAGTGAGAATGCTTTTGATGCAGACTTCCTCTATTTGGTGCTACATGTGAGACAGGGCAACTGTAGACCACGTCATAACTTTACTCTCCAAATATCATCGTGGGTTAATTTGTAAATATGGATTTCTGTCAGTGAGCCAAGCAGCAGCAGCAAATAGCACTTCAGTAGGTCTCTGACTGTTTGCTGTCTGAGGATACTTTTGTAATGACGACATTCATGTTAAAGGTCAGCCTGGTTTCTGCTGTAGGAAAACTCATCAGTACATAATCTAAAGAGCTGTTTGCAATATTGACAGTTATGACTTGACCAGAGAGCTCACTCAGTGAGTCATTCAATGCAGATCAATGTGTCTGACAGCTCTGGGCCTCTTCCTGTGATCACATGGAGCCCCTTAACTTAAGGTGCTTAAAGAAGTGGTGAAATGTAATTGATTATTACATTTTGATCATCAACAGTAGACTAGTTTGTGTTGTAAAACAGCACAATTTGGCACACAAGCAAATGCTAATTGATAAGCTGATGATTGAATGGTTTCACTCTTGATTGTGGATTTTGTAGATAATGATCTTCGATGATATCTAGGAATTTAAGCTGCAGATGTTAAACACAGCACATGTTTTGCAGGGAGAGTAACTGTGAAAGCAAAGGCACAATTAAAGGCTTTTATGTGTGCTAATGGTTTTGGATGCTTTGAGATATGTGCTGGCTGAGAGTGATGTGACGCTAAGATAACAGTGTGTAAATGTGTCTTGTTGCTGAAGGGTTTTTCTTGGGCCGCTGATGATAAAGGCGAACAAGGTCTTCCTGTCATGTGGTTGGCTGCATGTCAGTGAATGAACAAGTAAGACAGAGAATGGCCCTGTTCACGTAAGGAAAGCACACATACATTGCTGGTTTTAATTACGTCAGAGGCAAATGGGTGTGAAAGCAATGAAAATGTGGATTACAGCACGGGGTCACAGTCTTTCCACAGAGGGCCTGTTATCAGCACAGCACAGGCATGAATGTGCTCTCAATGCAAATGCCCTGGCCTCACAGTCCTCAGTCAACCTGTCTGCTGTTTGCAAATGATGAAACTGATAGTCAGTTCAACAGGTTTACAGTTTCTTTTTCATGCTCTGTTTGATCAGATCGAGTTTAACAACAAATTATTGAAAATGCAGATTTACAGTAAATTTACCCATAATTTCATACAAAGTAAAAGATTTGGTACAAACCATGTTGTATTTAGATTATTTTGTTATTATTGTGTTACTGTACTAACTTTCGCAATCGTGCAACAGTTACTAACAAAACAATTATTGTGTGTTTTTTTTGTTACTCATGCTACGAAAGTTCTTTGGTTATCAGAAAGATGACAAGATGTGCCTTTTCCTGCAAACTCACACTACAGTTACCTAACTCTAGTTCATGTGAAGGAAGGAGGTAAATAATAGAACTCTACAACTTTTACTATGAGAGGCTCTTTAATGTTTATTGCATGATAAAACAAGAACGTGATAGACAGGCCCAGGTCACAAATAATTACCCACTGGTGCTAACACTTAGCACCTGCATGATAGCATGCAGCACGTTAACACAAAGCTAGTAGCAAAGAACACTCCATGCAGACGCCAACCAAGCCAAGCTTAATGAGGAATGATGAGCACTCATTATCAACTTTCATGTCAGCTTTGTGATAATACATCAAAGGTGAAGGTAGGACAAATAACCTAGTATGTCTTTGGTAAAACAGAAGCACCCAGGAGAAACCCATGTGGGCACAGGGAGAACATACATCGCCATACAGAAAGGCCCCAGCTGACTTGAGCATTCAAGCCCAGAACCTTCATGCTGTTTGCATTTTTGCAATACGTCATAATGTTTAACCATTTTATACTTAAGATCCCTGAAGTATTTACAGCACATATTTGTAGCACGGTGACTCAGTCAGACAGTCATAGCTTTCAATCTCTTCTCTTCAGGACTGAGTCTACTTTGCTCCCAAAATGGTTTATGTAGTTAATGACTTTGTGGTATCTTTTCATGGTTATTTATGTGGGTCTCTCACGAACACGATGGAGTAGCCAAAAAGTCAACAAACTGTGGAAGGTTTAGTCCTGAAATAAATCTGAAACCCAAGCTGTAAGTCACAGTAGCTATGTTTACAGTAATGTTTCCTAACCACTTAGTTTTTAGTGTGCCTCCTTAACATACCTGTAGTACAGATGCAAATATGGCATCTGTATGTTAAATGTGGGCCAAAAGCTTGCTGAATCACATCCAACCTGCTAAAGTTCACTGGTTAACAGGTAAAAATAAATTGCCATGGGTCTGAACACATGGGCACATTTAAGCAGCTTGGCCAAATAAAAGACAGAGGCAAAAAAAAAAAAAAAAGACAGAATTACATCAGCGTTTTATACTCTGACCCTCAGGCCTTGAGTCAGGGAGACACAAAAGAGGACACAAGAGTAAGTCAGCTCTGCCACTGTGTTGCTGTGTTGACTCATTAGACATAGTACTAAAAATATAATTCAAATAGCAATGGAATTTTTGACTAGTGTCTGATTTTGGAATTTTCCTTCATGACCGTGAACATATTTTTAACATAAACTGATGCAGGAACGGTCCTCTTTGAGTGCTTCACTTGATGTTTAAGCAAAACCTACTGCCATTTACAGTCAGAAGTAACCATTTACTTTTTGTTTCCTCTAAATCGAACTGCTGTTAAAAATAGCCCTGACCAGTTGCAGTTTTTCCTCCTGTTGAAATTATATTTCCTGAAAACAGCAGTGCTCAGGTGTTTCATGACGTCATGGATCTCTGAGCCATTGTTAAAAATCAAAGCGTGTGACACCTGTAAAAATGTACAGCACCTGTAAAAATTTGTTTATTGAACTCACTGTTTGACATTTCAAGAAAACAAAGAATGCAGTCAGGGCTTGGGACATTATTTAGTTTATTATTTAGTTTAGTTCTTAAAAGAGAGTGATGAGAATATGATGCAGTTCAACTGAATTTAATTGAGTGTAAGTGCTGATTGAACTCTTTTAAGCAGAAATTCTGCTAATTGAACTCTTTTCAGCAGAAATTCTGCTGATTCACCTCTTTTCTGCAAAGTTTTCAGCCTTTTCACCTCTTAACAGCACAATTCTCAGCCGCTTCTGCTAATTTCAGCACAATTGTCAGTCTCTCCACCACTTCTTTGTGAGAAAGAGTTTGGTGCAATGAGATGAATAGCCGCATTGAGACCTGAAGGGCCAGGTTCGAATCCTGCTCAGGGCAATGTTGTTGTTTTTTTTTCTTTATTCAACCTTTTCAGCTTTTTTCAGCAGACATCTTTAACGTTAAGGCATCCACACAGCATTTTCGCAGGAAATGAAAAATTTTCTAGTTCTTTATTCCACTATTTACTAGTTACTTCCGTAGACTTTTTGGCACTCAACTACTCCCACAGTTTTTATCCGATTTTCGCCATTCAAACTTTAAAAAATTCTGCTCTTTCTGCTAATGTGTGCTATGACTTTTGGTGCTCATAACTTCTATACTTTTTGAGACGTTGCCCACAAAATTACAGATATAATGGTGACTTAGCTGCCCGTTGGATAAACCCATGGACCTTAGAAAAGATCAACACTAGTGATGTGACGTTCTGTATCGAGGCTTCGAAGCTTGTGTCGAGTAATTGAGGGAGCGTTTCCGCGATGCACGTATCGAGGCTTGCTTCATTTATGGGAGGAGCTGAAAATGATGACGTCCGAAGCCTCACTGCCCGGCTGTACCACGTGACTGGTTCATGAAGTGGTTCGAACTTTGCCGCGAGATATGACAGCGATATAAACCCCTCAGACTTCATTCAAAAATGTGGGTGTTTGATGGAGAGTTGCGGTTAGTGAGAGTTTGGAGACAGTTTGGAGGTTTATGAGAGTGAGGAGAGAAAGTCAGGAGAGAATGGAGCCAGCTAAGAAGAGGATGTCCTCCCCTGTGTGGGAACATTTTGATCCTCCCAACAAGGTATGTAAATTTCAGAAGATGTATTTTCATAATACTGATGGTGCAATACAATTTATGTTAAGCTGTCTTGACTTTTGTACAAGGTGAAGTGTTTGCTATGTGCCAGGGAGCTGGGATATAACAACAACACCTCATCCATGCTTAGGCACTACAGAGCTTTGCATGAGAATAAGGGGAACACCAATTGTGGAGCAAGACCAGGTCAGCCATCAAATGCAATGATAATATAGCATGCCGTAATGTTACTAAATGATATAACAATATTATACAACTGTTATAAGTTAAGTGTAAAGTAAAGTGTAAAGTGTGCGTGTTAGTCCCCATAGGGAAATAGTTCCTCTGCATTTAACCCATTCACCCAGTGAAGCAGTGGGCAGCCACCAATGCAGCGCCCGGGGAGCAGTGTGTAGGGATGGTACCTTGCTCAGGGGTACCTCAGGGTAGCCGTTCAGTGGAGTCGAACCCCCGACCTTCCAATCAAGGGGCCACCACTCTACCTACTGAGCTATCCCTGCCCCTGTGTGTGATATTTATATTTGTGCTTTGTCTTTATTGTCTTTCCTCAGGAGAACAATCTCAAATAGCTGAAGACCTGGTTAGCATGGTGATTGAGGACTCCTAGCCATTTAGCATTGTGGAGGACAAAGGATTCAAAAGATTTGTTAAATCATTAAATCCTAGCTATGTTCTCCCCACTAAAAAGGTCATAAAAGCAGTGAAACTTCAGTTTTTACAGAATGAAATGTGAACAGGCAGGACTGAGGCTCAAAGCCTCAGTGTGTAGCTGTCCATACCTAAACGTTACAAAAGCACAACCACTGTCCACACCCCAACCACACCTCACCTCACAGTAAATGATCATTTCCATTTTAAGCATTTCCAAATAATCATTTTCCATACTGCCAGTATAAATATACACAGTATACTGCCATCACTACAATATACATGTTTTACACACTCCTTTTGTTGTTGACATTTACAGGCTGTGTGCAAAAGGCCACACTCTTCAAATTCATGCCAACTAATATTTTTACGTCCAGTAGGTGTCCTACTAGAGCAAATGAAGCTTCAAGAAGCTTTGCGCTGGGATGAACCAATTGGATGAAAAGCTTCAGTGCTTCATGAAGCTTCATCTACCCATCACTAATCAACAATACTCGGATGTAAGCACCCGTGTATAACACAATAGGCAAAATTACGCTTGCTAACCTTTCCACATCACAGGCTTCTCATTAAATAAACATTTTTTTCAAATACTCACCATGATCTGAGACCGTTTAAATATTTTGTTACTCTGAAAATATGGCAGTATGAAGCTAAACCTTTAGCTTGACGGCTAAAGCAATGCTAAGATTTACACGGAAACGATCAGCGGACATCGTTAAAGTACTATTGGTCTACATTCTTCTTCTGTGGTAGCAGCCTGGGCAGAGTAACAGCCAACTTTAAACTGCGCCATCTGTTGGCACAAATTACAGTAGAAAACATTATTGCGACAACACGTTTTTTGGGGAAAAATAACAGAGATTGAAACTTTATTGATAATTTGTCCAAATTGAAAAATGCCCTCCTCCAAAAATATCACGTGACAACCCCATTGCCTTACAGAATTATGACGTCACACACATGTAGAATCTTACCACCATTCTGATCCTTTGATCCTTTGAGCCAAAAATCTATAAATAGCGGTGAAGAGCAACGACTTTTAGTCCGTTTCTCGCAGCATTGATGTGTGCAGCATTGAACCGTTCGCCAGAAAAGCCTTTTGAAATATTTGGATCCTTTGCAATTCTAACTGTATCCAGACCCAAGATGTCTCAAACAAATCCAAAGGGACAAGAAGTTGACCCCTACACTCTTCCCTGGGATGAGCCACTAGACTCTTCCCTTTCCTCTCTTCCTTGGTGTGACCAAGTCGAACTAGAGGAAAAGCGTTTGGAAGAAATGGAGGATGAAGCGCTCAGAAACACCGAGAAGATTAAGTTCTTGATGGAGGAAAATGAGCAAAAGAGCGCTCAGCTAAAAAAGTTGTCATACCAGCTTCAAGAAAAGGAAGCTATTATTGAGGAGAAACAACAAGATCTCCATGACATGGACAAAAAGAACCAGGAGCTCCAAGGAAAGCTTGATGAAGCCCTGCAACAAAATAAAAAACTTGTCCAAGAGAAAAAACAAGACGGCACGAAGAAGAGAGGGCTGTACAGCAATCTCCAAGAAATGGAGCTAATGTACAGTGTATACAAAAAAAAGCTTGATCGCACACTGCTAGAAAATGAAAAGCTTCTCCAAGAAAAAAGGCAACAGGAGTTAAAAGAGAAAGAAATGCATTCCAAGCTTCAGAGCATCAAGCAACACAATGAAAGCTTGCAAGGAAAGCTTGATGAAGCTCTTCGACAAAATAGAAAACTCCTCCAAGAGAAGAAAGAAGATGGCATGAAGAAGAGAGGGCTGCACAGCAACCTCCGAGACATGGAGCTAAAGTACAATGTTGACAAAAAAAGGCTTGATCGCACAGAGCAAGCAAATGAGAAGCTCCTCCAAGAGAAAAGGGAACAAGAAAGCAAACAAAAAGAAATGGATTCCAATCTTCAGAGCATCAAGCAACAAAATGAAAGCTTGCAAGGAAAGCTCGATGAAGCTCTGCGACAAAATAAAGCAATCCTTCAAGAGAAAGAGCAGCTGGACAGAAAGCAGGGAGACATGGAGTGCCAACTCCAGCTCATGGAGGGAAACGACAGGATGCTGCAGGTAAAGTTCAATGAGACACTGCACAAATATCAAGACCTGCTTCAAGAAAGAGAACAGCTGGTCAGTAAGCAGAGAGAAGAAAAACTTCTTCTCCAGGAGTTTGAGAAGAACAACCAAAACCTGCAAGAACTTTACAACAAACTGAAGTTCAAAGCATCTGAGCTGGAAGGAGAAAATGAAAAACTACAAAAACAGGAGGTAACATCTAAAGTGCTGACAGAAAGGTTGGAAGAAAAACAAGGCGAAAAAGAAGAAGTGGTGAAAAAATGCAACAAGCTGCAGAAGCAAAACACCGAAACAATCGAGGAGCTGATCCTCATCCTTGAGAAAAAGCAGAAAAAGAAAAAACGCTTCTGCTTCTTCTCGAGGAAGAACACTCCTTCTCTCACTACTGCCAATGTCACCTCTTCTTCCCCCACCTCTATTCCAGCTTAATTCCCCCCCCCCCCCCCCCCCTTAACTACTAACACCTCTCCCATCTCCCTCCCCTCTCTTCACAGTCACCCCCCAACCAGTCCCGACAGTTGACTGCCCCCTCTAGAGCCTGGTTCTGTCATAGGTTTCTTCCTTTAATTTTAAAGGGAGTTTTTCCTATCCACTGTCGCCTAGTGCTTGCTCGGAGGGGATTGTTGGGGTTTTCTCTCCTCTCTCCCTTTACATCCCACCCACCTTCTCTTTTTTCTTAATAATTGAACAATTAAAAACAATTGGCTGCTAATTAAATGTGTCAAATCAATGTCTTTATTCAAGAATACAAGAAATGGGTAATAGCTGCATGTGTGTTTGTGTGTGTGCATAATATGCATACTTTACGTGTTGGATCCAAATCCCACAAGGAATTAAATAAAACAAGAAGACAAACAAAAACAAATATTTCTCTCCCTTCCCAGGTCAGGAATCAGGATGAGGAAGAAATGAGGTCAGATCAGTGCAGGTTTTTGCACTACTGACAGAAAGTTTCTGCTGATTAAAAAAAGTATGTCGATATTTCTGAAATACATTTGCAAACAAATAACTTTGACAACTTGTGTTTTTTCATAAAAGAAAAAAGAAAAATCAGAGAGCAGAGCTGGTAAAACAGCTTAGCTCCGCAGGTTACAGGAGATCAGATGCCAAATACTTTTCATGACAGTCTTCGTTATTGCATAAATCTCCCCTTTTATCATTGATCAGTAAATCACTGCATATACATTCATCTAACCGTTATAATTTCATGAGTAAAGATTCTCAGATGACTGAATGGCGGTTTTAGTAAATGTTGAACTTTATTGTGATTTCTATTTTTAGAATCAATAGCACACATTTTGATTTAGTTTTGCAAGCTGCTGATTTCACACAGATCCACTGCCCAAACGTGCCTTTGAGTTTTTCATCATTTAACAAGAATAGGCTCAGGCAATCATTGTGTAATTAGGCTTTGGGAAGGTCTGGGGACAGGTATGATGGTGGTGGTTTTAAAGCACTGTGGCACAACAGCTTGACTCAGGGAGATGTTAAAGATGCCCGCTAGGACATCAGTCAGCTGGTCAGCACGGGCTCCGAGCACGCGTCCAGGTATATTGTCTGGTCCAGCAACTTTGTGTGGGTTGACTTTAGTGAGAGTCCTTCTCACACTGGCCGTGGACAGGGACAGCACTTGGTTGTCTGGCAAGGGGCTGGCCCTCTATAGTCCATCTTGCGTCCCACTTAAACAAGTGCGTGTTCACACTGCCCCTGGATGTCCTGGCCTCTGAGGTTAAGGTGTACGGCTCCTGGTTGTCAACTGACCAATTTATCATGGCAAAGTCTGTGGTGGACAAAAGATAAGAGGCTGATTATAAAAATGATCCATGCACGCCTTATGACCTACAGCATGTACAGTTAACACAGCTAAATGGCTGTGAAATTGTAAAATTACTTTTGAAATAAAGCTATTCAAAGTCAATTAACTGTGACTATAATAATAGCAATGTTAGCCAGCAAACAAAGCGTTAGCACTAATTAAAATAAGCTGCTAGGTGATGTTACCGTTTCAAGTTCTCTCATTGTTTGACATGTAGGGCAGATATTTTGGTGACACTGAGATTAGCCAGACACTAAACAGCAGTGTAATATCAACGCTAGATTAGATGTTTTCTAATCCGATAAAATGACATTATTCCTGTTTATAGAAGATGTTTGTCGTCTGTTTGTTTGACTGACAGGAACAGGAAATAGTGGTTGGAAATTACTGTTGGCGTTACATGAGGGTAAAGAAGGGCTTTAAGCACCTGGGTAAAAACTGGACCCATGATGAAACACTACAACAAGTACAACATATTCTTCAGTTTTAATATGTGACCATACTGTGCAGACTGCTGATGAGTTACACGGTTACATTTCATTAGTCATTGTTAAACTAAAGTGGTAAGCAGTTACTTTATCCTTTCACTTAAAATTTCCAGGAAAAACACTACCTTGGCTACTTTTGTGCTTACATTTGATCTATGCTGGGTCACTACTTTTGCACTATAATGCTGCTGCTGACACCTTGGTTCACACTGACAATTAGAAAAAAGCTGATATGAAAAGAAGGATGGAAAATGCCTGGAATTTAGTTACACTTGCAAATACTGCTGCCTCCAAACTGCAAGCATCAATAAAATGTTACAGTATTGTTTTCTATATCTGTGCATATATCCTTATTGGTAGTTTTCTCGAAATAGAAGATCTTCATTTTTAAAAAAGAAAATCTCTGATAACATTGCTGAAGCTAGCGCCCACCCCTACTGCGCGTACTGCAAATATAAAACTGATATATACTTACATCATGAAGCAGTTGATGTTTGGTTTCTGACAAATACAGTAAAGAGGTGCGTTCTCCCCCTCCATACCAGTGTTCTCAGGCACTGGTACATGGTCAGTGTCAGACACTTCACTGTCCTACAACATACCACATAGGACCACATTAGAAATGACATGTATGTAGACATGCTAATTATACCTGGCTAAATGGATGCAGTAACAAAATGTTACTTAACTACTCTAGTTATTAGTTTCCAGATGTGTGCAGTTGCTCCAGTCTTACTGACAGTATACTGTTTCAAACACCAGTGCCAACATTTTATTTTTTAAATCTTAGTATGATTCTGCACCAAGACTTGTGGCCTGTTGCTCGGTAACTTATTGTCTGACTACATTAACTACAGTTCATAAACATCATTCATTTTCTCCTACTTATTTTATTCAGGTTGTATTCCAGCTGTCATAGGGCAAAAGTACACCCTGGACAGGTCGCCAGTCTGTTGGAGGGTTATTAGAGAGACTCAGACAACCACTCACACCAACAGCCAACTAACCTAACCCCGCGCATGTCTTTGGAGTTCAACACCAGTCTGGCCGAATCACAGATAAGCAGGGTGTCTGTGCTGCAGAGCACAGCTGTGTCAGAGACTCTTGACATCAATGTAGCGTTAAGGATGCGGAGCGATGGGTGCACTAACGTAATGAAATTATGAGAGTGATCGTCATTGTCTCTATGTTGTTGCGCCCTTATTCGTATTACTGAAACCATATATCTATTCTAGCTCACCCTAAAACTGTGGATAAAATTAATCTGTTAATAAACGTGGTCAATTATTTGGGAATGTTCTGGCAAGAACGTCGCATTCTTCCGGTGGGGAAACTAATCATAATACATAGTAATTATAATAACAATAATAAATATAATCACCGGTAAAGTCAGTTAGCGAACACTACTGGCATGTAATGCCAATGACGACCATTTCACAAACTGTCGAAAATGCTCAAAATGTTGTCGGCACCAAAAGTGAAGGGCTGACAGTTGTGTTATATACGAACCGTAAGCGCTAATGTTGGTTAGCATCAGCTAAAGCGAGGAAGTTTGACACTTGCAGAGGCAGTGAACGCAGAGAGAGCTTAAAACGCATTGTGTGGTTTTTTAGTCTTTGCTTCGTTGCTTTGGGATTTTTTTTTTGCATTAAGACGTTGCCCACAAAATTACAGATATAACGGTGACTTAGCTGCTCGTTGGATAAACCCATGGACCTTAGAAAAGATCAACAATACTCGGATGTAAGCACCCGTGTATAACACAATAGGCAAAATTACGCTTGCTAACCTTTCCACATCACAGGCTTCTCATTAAATAAACATTTTTTTCAAATACTCACCATGATCTGAGACCGTTTAAATATTTTGTTACTCTGAAAATATGGCAGTATGAAGCTAAACCTTTAGCTTGACGGCTAAAGCAATGCTAAGATTTACACGGAAACGATCAGCGGACATCGTTAAAGTACTATTGGTCTACATTCTTCTTCTGTGGTAGCAGCCTGGGCAGAGTAACAGCCAACTTTAAACTGCGCCATCTGTTGGCACAAATTACAGTAGAAAACATTATTGCGACAACACGTTTTTTGGGGAAAAATAACAGAGATTGAAACTTTATTGATAATTTGTCCAAATTGAAAAATGCCCTCCTCCAAAAATATCACGTGACAACCCCATTGCCTTACAGAATTATGACGTCACACACATGTAGAATCTTACCACCATTCTGATCCTTTGATCCTTTGAGCCAAAAATCTATAAATAGCGGTGAAGAGCAACGACTTTTAGTCCGTTTCTCGCAGCATTGATGTGTGCAGCATTGAACCGTTCGCCAGAAAAGCCTTTTGAAATATTTGGATCCTTTGCAATTCTAACTGTATCCAGACCCAAGATGTCTCAAACAAATCCAAAGGGACAAGAAGTTGACCCCTACACTCTTCCCTGGGATGAGCCACTAGACTCTTCCCTTTCCTCTCTTCCTTGGTGTGACCAAGTCGAACTAGAGGAAAAGCGTTTGGAAGAAATGGAGGATGAAGCGCTCAGAAACACCGAGAAGATTAAGTTCTTGATGGAGGAAAATGAGCAAAAGAGCGCTCAGCTAAAAAAGTTGTCATACCAGCTTCAAGAAAAGGAAGCTATTATTGAGGAGAAACAACAAGATCTCCATGACATGGACAAAAAGAACCAGGAGCTCCAAGGAAAGCTTGATGAAGCCCTGCAACAAAATAAAAAACTTGTCCAAGAGAAAAAACAAGACGGCACGAAGAAGAGAGGGCTGTACAGCAATCTCCAAGAAATGGAGCTAATGTACAGTGTATACAAAAAAAAGCTTGATCGCACACTGCTAGAAAATGAAAAGCTTCTCCAAGAAAAAAGGCAACAGGAGTTAAAAGAGAAAGAAATGCATTCCAAGCTTCAGAGCATCAAGCAACACAATGAAAGCTTGCAAGGAAAGCTTGATGAAGCTCTTCGACAAAATAGAAAACTCCTCCAAGAGAAGAAAGAAGATGGCATGAAGAAGAGAGGGCTGCACAGCAACCTCCGAGACATGGAGCTAAAGTACAATGTTGACAAAAAAAGGCTTGATCGCACAGAGCAAGCAAATGAGAAGCTCCTCCAAGAGAAAAGGGAACAAGAAAGCAAACAAAAAGAAATGGATTCCAATCTTCAGAGCATCAAGCAACAAAATGAAAGCTTGCAAGGAAAGCTCGATGAAGCTCTGCGACAAAATAAAGCAGTCCTTCAAGAGAAAGAGCAGCTGGACAGAAAGCAGGGAGACATGGAGTGCCAACTCCAGCTCATGGAGGGAAATGACAGGATGCTGCAGGTAAAGTTCAATGAGACACTGCACAAATATCAAGACCTGCTTCAAGAAAGAGAACAGCTGGTCAGTAAGCAGAGAGAAGAAAAACTTCTTCTCCAGGAGTTTGAGAAGAACAACCAAAACCTGCAAGAACTTTACAACAAACTGAAGTTCAAAGCATCTGAGCTGGAAGGAGAAAATGAAAAACTACAAAAACAGGAGGTAACATCTAAAGTGCTGACAGAAAGGTTGGAAGAAAAACAAGGCGAAAAAGAAGAAGTGGTGAAAAAATGCAACAAGCTGCAGAAGCAAAACACCGAAACAATCGAGGAGCTGATCCTCATCCTTGAGAAAAAGCAGAAAAAGAAAAAACGCTTCTGCTTCTTCTCGAGGAAGAACACTCCTTCTCTCACTACTGCCAATGTCACCTCTTCTTCCCCCACCTCTATTCCAGCTTAATTCCCCCCCCCCCCCCTTAACTACTAACACCTCTCCCATCTCCCTCCCCTCTCTTCACAGTCACCCCCCAACCAGTCCCGACAGTTGACTGCCCCCTCTAGAGCCTGGTTCTGTCATAGGTTTCTTCCTTTAATTTTAAAGGGAGTTTTTCCTATCCACTGTCGCCTAGTGCTTGCTCGGAGGGGATTGTTGGGGTTTTCTCTCCTCTCTCCCTTTACATCCCACCCACCTTCTCTTTTTTCTTAACAATTGAACAATTAAAAACAATTGGCTGCTAATTAAATGTGTCAAATCAATGTCTTTATTCAAGAATACAAGAAATGGGTAATAGCTGCATGTGTGTTTGTGTGTGTGCATAATATGCATACTTTACGTGTTGGATCCAAATCCCACAAGGAATTAAATAAAACAAGAAGACAAACAAAAACAAATATTTCTCTCCCTTCCCAGGTCAGGAATCAGGATGAGGAAGAAATGAGGTCAGATCAGTGCAGGTTTTTGCACTACTGACAGAAAGTTTCTGCTGATTAAAAAAAGTATGTCGATATTTCTGAAATACATTTGCAAACAAATAACTTTGACAACTTGTGTTTTTTCATAAAAGAAAAAAGAAAAATCAGAGAGCAGAGCTGGTAAAACAGCTTAGCTCCGCAGGTTACAGGAGATCAGATGCCAAATACTTTTCATGACAGTCTTCGTTATTGCATAAATCTCCCCTTTTATCATTGATCAGTAAATCACTGCATATACATTCATCTAACCGTTATAATTTCATGAGTAAAGATTCTCAGATGACTGAATGGCGGTTTTAGTAAATGTTGAACTTTATTGTGATTTCTATTTTTAGAATCAATAGCACACATTTTGATTTAGTTTTGCAAGCTGCTGATTTCACACAGATCCACTGCCCAAACGTGCCTTTGAGTTTTTCATCATTTAACAAGAATAGGCTCAGGCAATCATTGTGTAATTAGGCTTTGGGAAGGTCTGGGGACAGGTATGATGGTGGTGGTTTTAAAGCACTGTGGCACAACAGCTTGACTCAGGGAGATGTTAAAGATGCCCGCTAGGACATCAGTCAGCTGGTCAGCACGGGCTCCGAGCACGCGTCCAGGTATATTGTCTGGTCCAGCAACTTTGTGTGGGTTGACTTTAGTGAGAGTCCTTCTCACACTGGCCGTGGACAGGGACAGCACTTGGTTGTCTGGCAAGGGGCTGGCCCTCTATAGTCCATCTTGCGTCCCACTTAAACAAGTGCGTGTTCACACTGCCCCTGGATGTCCTGGCCTCTGAGGTTAAGGTGTACGGCTCCTGGTTGTCAACTGACCAATTTATCATGGCAAAGTCTGTGGTGGACAAAAGATAAGAGGCTGATTATAAAAATGATCCATGCACGCCTTATGACCTACAGCATGTACAGTTAACACAGCTAAATGGCTGTGAAATTGTAAAATTACTTTTGAAATAAAGCTATTCAAAGTCAATTAACTGTGACTATAATAATAGCAATGTTAGCCAGCAAACAAAGCGTTAGCACTAATTAAAATAAGCTGCTAGGTGATGTTACCGTTTCAAGTTCTCTCATTGTTTGACATGTAGGGCAGATATTTTGGTGACACTGAGATTAGCCAGACACTAAACAGCAGTGTAATATCAACGCTAGATTAGATGTTTTCTAATCCGATAAAATGACATTATTCCTGTTTATAGAAGATGTTTGTCGTCTGTTTGTTTGACTGACAGGAACAGGAAATAGTGGTTGGAAATTACTGTTGGCGTTACATGAGGGTAAAGAAGGGCTTTAAGCACCTGGGTAAAAACTGGACCCATGATGAAACACTACAACAAGTACAACATATTCTTTAGTTTTAATATGTGACCATACTGTGCAGACTGCTGATGAGTTACACGGTTACATTTCATTAGTCATTGTTAAACTAAAGTGGTAAGCAGTTACTTTATCCTTTCACTTAAAATTTCCAGGAAAAACACTACCTTGGCTACTTTTGTGCTTACATTTGATCTATGCTGGGTCACTACTTTTGCACTATAATGCTGCTGCTGACACCTTGGTTCACACTGACAATTAGAAAAAAGCTGATATGAAAAGAAGGATGGAAAATGCCTGGAATTTAGTTACACTTGCAAATACTGCTGCCTCCAAACTGCAAGCATCAATAAAATGTTACAGTATTGTTTTCTATATCTGTGCATATATCCTTATTGGTAGTTTTCTCGAAATAGAAGATCTTCATTTTTAAAAAAGAAAATCTCTGATAACATTGCTGAAGCTAGCGCCCACCCCTACTGCGCGTACTGCAAATATAAAACTGATATATACTTACATCATGAAGCAGTTGATGTTTGGTTTCTGACAAATACAGTAAAGAGGTGCGTTCTCCCCCTCCATACCAGTGTTCTCAGGCACTGGTACATGGTCAGTGTCAGACACTTCACTGTCCTATAACATACCACATAGGACCACATTAGAAATGACATGTATGTAGACATGCTAATTATACCTGGCTAAATGGATGCAGTAACAAAATGTTACTTAACTACTCTAGTTATTAGTTTCCAGATGTGTGCAGTTGCTCCAGTCTTACTGACAGTATACTGTTTCAAACACCAGTGCCAACATTTTATTTTTTAAATCTTAGTATGATTCTGCACCAAGACTTGTGGCCTGTTGCTCGGTAACTTATTGTCTGACTACATTAACTACAGTTCACAAACATCATTCATTTTCTCCTACTTATTTTATTCAGGTTGTATTCCAGCTGTCATAGGGCAAAAGTACACCCTGGACAGGTCGCCAGTCTGTTGGAGGGTTATTAGAGAGACTCAGACAACCACTCACACCAACAGCCAACTAACCTAACCCCGCGCATGTCTTTGGAGTTCAACACCAGTCTGGCCGAATCACAGATAAGCAGGGTGTCTGTGCTGCAGAGCACAGCTGTGTCAGAGACTCTTGACATCAATGTAGCGTTAAGGATGCGGAGCGACGGGTGCACTAACGTAATGAAATTATGAGAGTGATCGTCATTGTCTCTATGTTGTTGCGCCCTTATTCGTATTACTGAAACCATATATCTATTCTAGCTCACCCTAAAACTGTGGATAAAATTAATCTGTTAATAAACGTGGTCAATTATTTGGGAATGTTCTGGCAAGAACGTCGCATTCTTCCGGTGGGGAAACTAATCATAATACATAATAATTATAATAACAATAATAAATATAATCACCGGTAAAGTCAGTTAGCGAACACTACTGGCATGTAATGCCAATGACGACCATTTCACAAACTGTCGAAAATGCTCAAAATGTTGTCGGCACCAAAAGTGAAGGGCTGACAGTTGTGTTATATACGAACCGTAAGCGCTAATGTTGGTTAGCATCAGCTAAAGCGAGGAAGTTTGACACTTGCAGAGGCAGTGAACGCAGAGAGAGCTTAAAAACGCATTGTGTGGTTTTTTAGTCTTTGCTTCGTTGCTTTGGGATTTTTTTTTTTGCATTAAGACGTTGCCCACAAAATTACAGATATAACGGTGACTTAGCTGCTCGTTGGATAAACCCATGGACCTTAGAAAAGATCAACAATACTCGGATGTAAGCACCCGTGTATAACACAATAGGCAAAATTACGCTTGCTAACCTTTCCACATCACAGGCTTCTCATTAAATAAACATTTTTTTCAAATACTCACCATGATCTGAGACCGTTTAAATATTTTGTTACTCTGAAAATATGGCAGTATGAAGCTAAACCTTTAGCTTGACGGCTAAAGCAATGCTAAGATTTACACGGAAACGATCAGCGGACATCGTTAAAGTACTATTGGTCTACATTCTTCTTCTATGGTAGCAGCCTGGGCAGAGTAACAGCCAACTTTAAACTGCGCCATCTGTTGGCACAAATTACAGTAGAAAACATTATTGCGACAACACGTTTTTTGGGGAAAAATAACAGAGATTGAAACTTTATTGATAATTTGTCCAAATTGAAAAATGCCCTCCTCCAAAAATATCACGTGACAACCTCATTGCCTTACAGAATTATGACGTCACACACATGTAGAATCTTACCACCATTCTGATCCTTTGATCCTTTGATCCAAAAATCTATAAATAGCGGTGAAGAGCAACGACTTTTAGTCCGTTTCTCGCAGCATTGATGTGTGCAGCATTGAACCGTTCGCCAGAAAAGCCTTTTGAAATATTTGGATCCTTTGCAATTCTAACTGTATCCAGACCCAAGATGTCTCAAACAAATCCAAAGGGACAAGAAGTTGACCCCTACACTCTTCCCTGGGATGAGCCACTAGACTCTTCCCTTTCCTCTCTTCCTTGGTGTGACCAAGTCGAACTAGAGGAAAAGCGTTTGGAAGAAATGGAGGATGAAGCGCTCAGAAACACCGAGAAGATTAAGTTCTTGATGGAGGAAAATGAGCAAAAGAGCGCTCAGCTAAAAAAGTTGTCATACCAGCTTCAAGAAAAGGAAGCTATTATTGAGGAGAAACAACAAGATCTCCATGACATGGACAAAAAGAACCAGGAGCTCCAAGGAAAGCTTGATGAAGCCCTGCAACAAAATAAAAAACTTGTCCAAGAGAAAAAACAAGACGGCACGAAGAAGAGAGGGCTGTACAGCAATCTCCAAGAAATGGAGCTAATGTACAGTGTATACAAAAAAAAGCTTGATCGCACACTGCTAGAAAATGAAAAGCTTCTCCAAGAAAAAAGGCAACAGGAGTTAAAAGAGAAAGAAATGCATTCCAAGCTTCAGAGCATCAAGCAACACAATGAAAGCTTGCAAGGAAAGCTTGATGAAGCTCTTCGACAAAATAGAAAACTCCTCCAAGAGAAGAAAGAAGATGGCATGAAGAAGAGAGGGCTGCACAGCAACCTCCGAGACATGGAGCTAAAGTACAATGTTGACAAAAAAAGGCTTGATCGCACAGAGCAAGCAAATGAGAAGCTCCTCCAAGAGAAAAGGGAACAAGAAAGCAAACAAAAAGAAATGGATTCCAATCTTCAGAGCATCAAGCAACAAAATGAAAGCTTGCAAGGAAAGCTCGATGAAGCTCTGCGACAAAATAAAGCAATCCTTCAAGAGAAAGAGCAGCTGGACAGAAAGCAGGGAGACATGGAGTGCCAACTCCAGCTCATGGAGGGAAATGACAGGATGCTGCAGGTAAAGTTCAATGAGACACTGCACAAATATCAAGACCTGCTTCAAGAAAGAGAACAGCTGGTCAGTAAGCAGAGAGAAGAAAAACTTCTTCTCCAGGAGTTTGAGAAGAACAACCAAAACCTGCAAGAACTTTACAACAAACTGAAGTTCAAAGCATCTGAGCTGGAAGGAGAAAATGAAAAACTACAAAAACAGGAGGTAACATCTAAAGTGCTGACAGAAAGGTTGGAAGAAAAACAAGGCGAAAAAGAAGAAGTGGTGAAAAAATGCAACAAGCTGCAGAAGCAAAACACCGAAACAATCGAGGAGCTGATCCTCATCCTTGAGAAAAAGCAGAAAAAGAAAAAACGCTTCTGCTTCTTCTCGAGGAAGAACACTCCTTCTCTCACTACTGCCAATGTCACCTCTTCTTCCCCCACCTCTATTCCAGCTTAATTCCCCCCCTTAACTACTAACACCTCTCCCATCTCCCTCCCCTCTCTTCACAGTCACCCCCCAACCAGTCCCGACAGTTGACTGCCCCCTCTAGAGCCTGGTTCTGTCATAGGTTTCTTCCTTTAATTTTAAAGGGAGTTTTTCCTATCCACTGTCGCCTAGTGCTTGCTCGGAGGGGATTGTTGGGGTTTTCTCTCCTCTCTCCCTTTACATCCCACCCACCTTCTCTTTTTTCTTAATAATTGAACAATTAAAAACAATTGGCTGCTAATTAAATGTGTCAAATCAATGTCTTTATTCAAGAATACAAGAAATGGGTAATAGCTGCATGTGTGTTTGTGTGTGTGCATAATATGCATACTTTACGTGTTGGATCCAAATCCCACAAGGAATTAAATAAAACAAGAAGACAAACAAAAACAAATATTTCTCTCCCTTCCCAGGTCAGGAATCAGGATGAGGAAGAAATGAGGTCAGATCAGTGCAGGTTTTTGCACTACTGACAGAAAGTTTCTGCTGATTAAAAAAAGTATGTCGATATTTCTGAAATACATTTGCAAACAAATAACTTTGACAACTTGTGTTTTTTCATAAAAGAAAAAAGAAAAATCAGAGAGCAGAGCTGGTAAAACAGCTTAGCTCCGCAGGTTACAGGAGATCAGATGCCAAATACTTTTCATGACAGTCTTCGTTATTGCATAAATCTCCCCTTTTATCATTGATCAGTAAATCACTGCATATACATTCATCTAACCGTTATAATTTCATGAGTAAAGATTCTCAGATGACTGAATGGCGGTTTTAGTAAATGTTGAACTTTATTGTGATTTCTATTTTTAGAATCAATAGCACACATTTTGATTTAGTTTTGCAAGCTGCTGATTTCACACAGATCCACTGCCCAAACGTGCCTTTGAGCTTTTCATCATTTAACAAGAATAGGCTCAGGCAATCATTGTGTAATTAGGCTTTGGGAAGGTCTGGGGACAGGTATGATGGTGGTGGTTTTAAAGCACTGTGGCACAACAGCTTGACTCAGGGAGATGTTAAAGATGCCCGCTAGGACATCAGTCAGCTGGTCAGCACGGGCTCCGAGCACGCGTCCAGGTATATTGTCTGGTCCAGCAACTTTGTGTGGGTTGACTTTAGTGAGAGTCCTTCTCACACTGGCCGTGGACAGGGACAGCACTTGGTTGTCTGGCAAGGGGCTGGCCCTCTATAGTCCATCTTGCGTCCCACTTAAACAAGTGCGTGTTCACACTGCCCCTGGATGTCCTGGCCTCTGAGGTTAAGGTGTACGGCTCCTGGTTGTCAACTGACCAATTTATCATGGCAAAGTCTGTGGTGGACAAAAGATAAGAGGCTGATTATAAAAATGATCCATGCACGCCTTATGACCTACAGCATGTACAGTTAACACAGCTAAATGGCTGTGAAATTGTAAAATTACTTTTGAAATAAAGCTATTCAAAGTCAATTAACTGTGACTATAATAATAGCAATGTTAGCCAGCAAACAAAGCGTTAGCACTAATTAAAATAAGCTGCTAGGTGATGTTACCGTTTCAAGTTCTCTCATTGTTTGACATGTAGGGCAGATATTTTGGTGACACTGAGATTAGCCAGACACTAAACAGCAGTGTAATATCAACGCTAGATTAGATGTTTTCTAATCCGATAAAATGACATTATTCCTGTTTATAGAAGATGTTTGTCGTCTGTTTGTTTGACTGACAGGAACAGGAAATAGTGGTTGGAAATTACTGTTGGCGTTACATGAGGGTAAAGAAGGGCTTTAAGCACCTGGGTAAAAACTGGACCCATGATGAAACACTACAACAAGTACAACATATTCTTTAGTTTTAATATGTGACCATACTGTGCAGACTGCTGATGAGTTACACGGTTACATTTCATTAGTCATTGTTAAACTAAAGTGGTAAGCAGTTACTTTATCCTTTCACTTAAAATTTCCAGGAAAAACACTACCTTGGCTACTTTTGTGCTTACATTTGATCTATGCTGGGTCACTACTTTTGCACTATAATGCTGCTGCTGACACCTTGGTTCACACTGACAATTAGAAAAAAGCTGATATGAAAAGAAGGATGGAAAATGCCTGGAATTTAGTTACACTTGCAAATACTGCTGCCTCCAAACTGCAAGCATCAATAAAATGTTACAGTATTGTTTTCTATATCTGTGCATATATCCTTATTGGTAGTTTTCTCGAAATAGAAGATCTTCATTTTTAAAAAAGAAAATCTCTGATAACATTGCTGAAGCTAGCGCCCACCCCTACTGCGCGTACTGCAAATATAAAACTGATATATACTTACATCATGAAGCAGTTGATGTTTGGTTTCTGACAAATACAGTAAAGAGGTGCGTTCTCCCCCTCCATACCAGTGTTCTCAGGCACTGGTACATGGTCAGTGTCAGACACTTCACTGTCCTACAACATACCACATAGGACCACATTAGAAATGACATGTATGTAGACATGCTAATTATACCTGGCTAAATGGATGCAGTAACAAAATGTTACTTAACTACTCTAGTTATTAGTTTCCAGATGTGTGCAGTTGCTCCAGTCTTACTGACAGTATACTGTTTCAAACACCAGTGCCAACATTTTATTTTTTAAATCTTAGTATGATTCTGCACCAAGACTTGTGGCCTGTTGCTCGGTAACTTATTGTCTGACTACATTAACTACAGTTCATAAACATCATTCATTTTCTCCTACTTATTTTATTCAGGTTGTATTCCAGCTGTCATAGGGCAAAAGTACACCCTGGACAGGTCGCCAGTCTGTTGGAGGGTTATTAGAGAGACTCAGACAACCACTCACACCAACAGCCAACTAACCTAACCCCGCGCATGTCTTTGGAGTTCAACACCAGTCTGGCCGAATCACAGATAAGCAGGGTGTCTGTGCTGCAGAGCACAGCTGTGTCAGAGACTCTTGACATCAATGTAGCGTTAAGGATGCGGAGCGACGGGTGCACTAACGTAATGAAATTATGAGAGTGATCGTCATTGTCTCTATGTTGTTGCGCCCTTATTCGTATTACTGAAACCATATATCTATTCTAGCTCACCCTAAAACTGTGGATAAAATTAATCTGTTAATAAACGTGGTCAATTATTTGGGAATGTTCTGGCAAGAACGTCGCATTCTTCCGGTGGGGAAACTAATCATAATACATAGTAATTATAATAACAATAATAAATATAATCACCGGTAAAGTCAGTTAGCGAACACTACTGGCATGTAATGCCAATGACGACCATTTCACAAACTGTCGAAAATGCTCAAAATGTTGTCGGCACCAAAAGTGAAGGGCTGACAGTTGTGTTATATACGAACCGTAAGCGCTAATGTTGGTTAGCATCAGCTAAAGCGAGGAAGTTTGACACTTGCAGAGGCAGTGAACGCAGAGAGAGCTTAAAACGCATTGTGTGGTTTTTTAGTCTTTGCTTCGTTGCTTTGGGATTTTTTTTTTGCATTAAGACGTTGCCCACAAAATTACAGATATAACGGTGACTTAGCTGCTCGTTGGATAAACCCATGGACCTTAGAAAAGATCAACAATACTCGGATGTAAGCACCCGTGTATAACACAATAGGCAAAATTACGCTTGCTAACCTTTCCACATCACAGGCTTCTCATTAAATAAACATTTTTTTCAAATACTCACCATGATCTGAGACCGTTTAAATATTTTGTTACTCTGAAAATATGGCAGTATGAAGCTAAACCTTTAGCTTGACGGCTAAAGCAATGCTAAGATTTACACGGAAACGATCAGCGGACATCGTTAAAGTACTATTGGTCTACATTCTTCTTCTGTGGTAGCAGCCTGGGCAGAGTAACAGCCAACTTTAAACTGCGCCATCTGTTGGCACAAATTACAGTAGAAAACATTATTGCGACAACACGTTTTTTGGGGAAAAATAACAGAGATTGAAACTTTATTGATAATTTGTCCAAATTGAAAAATGCCCTCCTCCAAAAATATCACGTGACAACCTCATTGCCTTACAGAATTATGACGTCACACACATGTAGAATCTTACCACCATTCTGATCCTTTGATCCTTTGATCCAAAAATCTATAAATAGCGGTGAAGAGCAACGACTTTTAGTCCGTTTCTCGCAGCATTGATGTGTGCAGCATTGAACCGTTCGCCAGAAAAGCCTTTTGAAATATTTGGATCCTTTGCAATTCTAACTGTATCCAGACCCAAGATGTCTCAAACAAATCCAAAGGGACAAGAAGTTGACCCCTACACTCTTCCCTGGGATGAGCCACTAGACTCTTCCCTTTCCTCTCTTCCTTGGTGTGACCAAGTCGAACTAGAGGAAAAGCGTTTGGAAGAAATGGAGGATGAAGCGCTCAGAAACACCGAGAAGATTAAGTTCTTGATGGAGGAAAATGAGCAAAAGAGCGCTCAGCTAAAAAAGTTGTCATACCAGCTTCAAGAAAAGGAAGCTATTATTGAGGAGAAACAACAAGATCTCCATGACATGGACAAAAAGAACCAGGAGCTCCAAGGAAAGCTTGATGAAGCCCTGCAACAAAATAAAAAACTTGTCCAAGAGAAAAAACAAGACGGCACGAAGAAGAGAGGGCTGTACAGCAATCTCCAAGAAATGGAGCTAATGTACAGTGTATACAAAAAAAAGCTTGATCGCACACTGCTAGAAAATGAAAAGCTTCTCCAAGAAAAAAGGCAACAGGAGTTAAAAGAGAAAGAAATGCATTCCAAGCTTCAGAGCATCAAGCAACACAATGAAAGCTTGCAAGGAAAGCTTGATGAAGCTCTTCGACAAAATAGAAAACTCCTCCAAGAGAAGAAAGAAGATGGCTTGAAGAAGAGAGGGCTGCACAGCAACCTCCGAGACATGGAGCTAAAGTACAATGTTGACAAAAAAAGGCTTGATCGCACAGAGCAAGCAAATGAGAAGCTCCTCCAAGAGAAAAGGGAACAAGAAAGCAAACAAAAAGAAATGGATTCCAATCTTCAGAGCATCAAGCAACAAAATGAAAGCTTGCAAGGAAAGCTCGATGAAGCTCTGCGACAAAATAAAGCAGTCCTTCAAGAGAAAGAGCAGCTGGACAGAAAGCAGGGAGACATGGAGTGCCAACTCCAGCTCATGGAGGGAAACGACAGGATGCTGCAGGTAAAGTTCAATGAGACACTGCACAAATATCAAGACCTGCTTCAAGAAAGAGAACAGCTGGTCAGTAAGCAGAGAGAAGAAAAACTTCTTCTCCAGGAGTTTGAGAAGAACAACCAAAACCTGCAAGAACTTTACAACAAACTGAAGTTCAAAGCATCTGAGCTGGAAGGAGAAAATGAAAAACTACAAAAACAGGAGGTAACATCTAAAGTGCTGACAGAAAGGTTGGAAGAAAAACAAGGCGAAAAAGAAGAAGTGGTGAAAAAATGCAACAAGCTGCAGAAGCAAAACACCGAAACAATCGAGGAGCTGATCCTCATCCTTGAGAAAAAGCAGAAAAAGAAAAAACGCTTCTGCTTCTTCTCGAGGAAGAACACTCCTTCTCTCACTACTGCCAATGTCACCTCTTCTTCCCCCACCTCTATTCCAGCTTAATTCCCCCCCCCCCCTTAACTACTAACACCTCTCCCATCTCCCTCCCCTCTCTTCACAGTCACCCCCCAACCAGTCCCGACAGTTGACTGCCCCCTCTAGAGCCTGGTTCTGTCATAGGTTTCTTCCTTTAATTTTAAAGGGAGTTTTTCCTATCCACTGTCGCCTAGTGCTTGCTCGGAGGGGATTGTTGGGGTTTTCTCTCCTCTCTCCCTTTACATCCCACCCACCTTCTCTTTTTTCTTAACAATTGAACAATTAAAAACAATTGGCTGCTAATTAAATGTGTCAAATCAATGTCTTTATTCAAGAATACAAGAAATGGGTAATAGCTGCATGTGTGTTTGTGTGTGTGCATAATATGCATACTTTACGTGTTGGATCCAAATCCCACAAGGAATTAAATAAAACAAGAAGACAAACAAAAACAAATATTTCTCTCCCTTCCCAGGTCAGGAATCAGGATGAGGAAGAAATGAGGTCAGATCAGTGCAGGTTTTTGCACTACTGACATAAAGTTTCTGCTGATTAAAAAAAGTATGTCGATATTTCTGAAATACATTTGCAAACAAATAACTTTGACAACTTGTGTTTTTTCATAAAAGATAAAAGAAAAATCAGAGAGCAGAGCTGGTAAAACAGCTTAGCTCCGCAGGTTACAGGAGATCAGATGCCAAATACTTTTCATGACAGTCTTCGTTATTGCATAAATCTCCCCTTTTATCATTGATCAGTAAATCACTGCATATACATTCATCTAACCGTTATAATTTCATGAGTAAAGATTCTCAGATGACTGAATGGCGGTTTTAGTAAATGTTGAACTTTATTGTGATTTCTATTTTTAGAATCAATAGCACACATTTTGATTTAGTTTTGCAAGCTGCTGATTTCACACAGATCCACTGCCCAAACGTGCCTTTGAGTTTTTCATCATTTAACAAGAATAGGCTCAGGCAATCATTGTGTAATTAGGCTTTGGGAAGGTCTGGGGACAGGTATGATGGTGGTGGTTTTAAAGCACTGTGGCACAACAGCTTGACTCAGGGAGATGTTAAAGATGCCCGCTAGGACATCAGTCAGCTGGTCAGCACGGGCTCCGAGCACGCGTCCAGGTATATTGTCTGGTCCAGTAACTTTGTGTGGGTTGACTTTAGTGAGAGTCCTTCTCACACTGGCCGTGGACAGGGACAGCACTTGGTTGTCTGGCAAGGGGCTGGCCCTCTATAGTCCATCTTGCGTCCCACTTAAACAAGTGCGTGTTCACACTGCCCCTGGATGTCCTGGCCTCTGAGGTTAAGGTGTACGGCTCCTGGTTGTCAACTGACCAATTTATCATGGCAAAGTCTGTGGTGGACAAAAGATAAGAGGCTGATTATAAAAATGATCCATGCACGCCTTATGACCTACAGCATGTACAGTTAACACAGCTAAATGGCTGTGAAATTGTAAAATTACTTTTGAAATAAAGCTATTCAAAGTCAATTAACTGTGACTATAATAATAGCAATGTTAGCCAGCAAACAAAGCGTTAGCACTAATTAAAATAAGCTGCTAGGTGATGTTACCGTTTCAAGTTCTCTCATTGTTTGACATGTAGGGCAGATATTTTGGTGACACTGAGATTAGCCAGACACTAAACAGCAGTGTAATATCAACGCTAGATTAGATGTTTTTTTCTAATCCGATAAAATGACATTATTCCTGTTTATAGAAGATGTTTGTCGTCTGTTTGTTTGACTGACAGGAACAGGAAATAGTGGTTGGAAATTACTGTTGGCGTTACATGAGGGTAAAGAAGGGCTTTAAGCACCTGGGTAAAAACTGGACCCATGATGAAACACTACAACAAGTACAACATATTCTTCAGTTTTAATATGTGACCATACTGTGCAGACTGCTGATGAGTTACACGGTTACATTTCATTAGTCATTGTTAAACTAAAGTGGTAAGCAGTTACTTTATCCTTTCACTTAAAATTTCCAGGAAAAACACTACCTTGGCTACTTTTGTGCTTACATTTGATCTATGCTGGGTCACTACTTTTGCACTATAATGCTGCTGCTGACACCTTGGTTCACACTGACAATTAGAAAAAAGCTGATATGAAAAGAAGGATGGAAAATGCCTGGAATTTAGTTACACTTGCAAATACTGCTGCCTCCAAACTGCAAGCATCAATAAAATGTTACAGTATTGTTTTCTATATCTGTGCATATATCCTTATTGGTAGTTTTCTCGAAATAGAAGATCTTCATTTTTAAAAAAGAAAATCTCTGATAACATTGCTGAAGCTAGCGCCCACCCCTACTGCGCGTACTGCAAATATAAAACTGATATATACTTACATCATGAAGCAGTTGATGTTTGGTTTCTGACAAATACAGTAAAGAGGTGCGTTCTCCCCCTCCATACCAGTGTTCTCAGGCACTGGTACATGGTCAGTGTCAGACACTTCACTGTCCTACAACATACCACATAGGACCACATTAGAAATGACATGTATGTAGACATGCTAATTATACCTGGCTAAATGGATGCAGTAACAAAATGTTACTTAACTACTCTAGTTATTAGTTTCCAGATGTGTGCAGTTGCTCCAGTCTTACTGACAGTATACTGTTTCAAACACCAGTGCCAACATTTTATTTTTTAAATCTTAGTATGATTCTGCACCAAGACTTGTGGCCTGTTGCTCGGTAACTTATTGTCTGACTACATTAACTACAGTTCATAAACATCATTCATTTTCTCCTACTTATTTTATTCAGGTTGTATTCCAGCTGTCATAGGGCAAAAGTACACCCTGGACAGGTCGCCAGTCTGTTGGAGGGTTATTAGAGAGACTCAGACAACCACTCACACCAACAGCCAACTAACCTAACCCCGCGCATGTCTTTGGAGTTCAACACCAGTCTGGCCGAATCACAGATAAGCAGGGTGTCTGTGCTGCAGAGCACAGCTGTGTCAGAGACTCTTGACATCAATGTAGCGTTAAGGATGCGGAGCGATGGGTGCACTAACGTAATGAAATTATGAGAGTGATCGTCATTGTCTCTATGTTGTTGCGCCCTTATTCGTATTACTGAAACCATATATCTATTCTAGCTCACCCTAAAACTGTGGATAAAATTAATCTGTTAATAAACGTGGTCAATTATTTGGGAATGTTCTGGCAAGAACGTCGCATTCTTCCGGTGGGGAAACTAATCATAATACATAGTAATTATAATAACAATAATAAATATAATCACCGGTAAAGTCAGTTAGCGAACACTACTGGCATGTAATGCCAATGACGACCATTTCACAAACTGTCGAAAATGCTCAAAATGTTGTCGGCACCAAAAGTGAAGGGCTGACAGTTGTGTTTATATGAAAAACTGCAAAAACAGGAGGCAACATCTAAAGTGCTGAAAGAAAGGTTGGAAGTAAAACAAGCTGAAATAGAAGAAGTGGAGAAAAAATGCAACAAGCTGCAGAAGGAGAACACAGAAACAATCGAGGAGTTGAAAATCCTCATCCTCGAGAAAAAGGTGCTCGTGATAAAGCAGCTGGAGAAAAAGAAAAAACGCTTCCGCTTCTTCTGGAGGAAGAACACTCCTTCTTTCACTACTGCCGATGTGTCAGATCAATGGCTTTATTCAAGAATACAAGTAATGGGTAATAGCTGCATGTGTGTTTGTGTGTGTGTATAATATGCATACTTTACTTGTTGGATCCATATCCTACAAGGAATTAAATAAAACAAGAAGACAAACAAAAACAAAACAAAAATATTTTTCTCTCCCTTCCAAGGTCAGGAATCAGGATGAGGAAGAAATTAGGTCAGATCAGTGCAGGTTTTTGCACTGCTGACATTGAAAAATGTATGGCGAGATTTCCAATATACATTTGCAATCAAGTAACTTTGACAACATAAAGTTTTTTAAATCAAAGAGTGGAGCTGGAAACACAGCTTAGCTCAACAGGTTACAGGAGATCCAAAGCCACCTACTTTTCATGACAATCTTCCTTGTGGCATAAATCTCCCCTTTGATCATTGATCAGTAAATCACTGCATATAAATTCATCTAACTGTTATAATTTAATGAGTAAAGATTGTCAGATGATTGAATTGCGGTTTTAGTAAATGTTGAACCTTGTTGTGATTTCTGTTTTTAGAATCAATAGCCCACATTTTCATCCACTGCCCAAACGTGCCTTTGAGTTTTTCATCATTTAACAAGAATAGGTTCAGGCAACCATTGTGTAATTAGGCTTTGTGTATGTTGGAGATGGCATTTGGCCAAATAGAGAACATGCTACTACCAGCATCAACCCCCTTTTTTCTCAAGCTTTTCACTGGTATCCATTACAGTTCATTTGTTATACCAAGGACTTCCACAACCCCAACACAACTGACTTCAGCGTCCAACCAAATAGAAAAACTATGACTGCTTAAGAAAACAGCGCAAAACATTTCAGCCTGTTTCAATTTCAGCATCTGCAGTATTAATGAGCATGAGTTAAAACAGATCAGCTTTCTGAACTAAAAGGTTTTAATAAATTTGCACAAAAGGTAAGGAAACGTGTGTTTTGTTGATAATTTCTTTTTGTCAGTTAACCTTATACCGTTTTCCCCCCTTAAATGGTGTCACATTTGTAAGGAAAATTCATTTTTGGTCACACCCATGAGAAACTTGCCAAATGTTCTCTGGAAATCAGTGTTTTCTGCTACTGACTCTTATTTTGAGCCTCTTGTATTCCACATGCTGACAGTCAGGTGCCTGAATGGAGCCTGATCGTCAGCAATTGTTAGCTTAGACTGTTCCACAACAGTCAGTTGCTGTTTACTCCAAACATACCACATTTCTCTGTAGGGCTGCTCGATTATGGCAAAAATGATAATCACGATTATTTTCACTGAAATTGAGATCTCGATTATTTGACGATATTTATTTAACCCTTTAAGACTTACCATAGAACCAAGTCCGCCAGAGCTTATATTATATTTTTACATGCTGTAGTGCCATTTTTGGGAGCATTTCGAGTTGCTATACAACTGTTATAGCCCATATTTTAATAATATGTATGCATTAAGTCCATAGTAACTACATTAATTGCAAAAAAGTGCAATAAACTACAAAAAAATTGAAAATCGTTTTTGTTTTGTTTTTTTTACATATATTTCTACTTGGAGAAATTTAAGAGGCTTATCCCTCAAAACTTTAAATACAAAAAAGTTGCAAAAAATAGTTTACACCAACAGGAAATTTATTTTGAGTGTCTTCATAGTTTTATTTTGGAGATACAGCAATTTTTATATGCTGCAGGAAAAACAAAAAACAATCCTATGATGCAAATTTGCAAATAAAACAGCCTGTTCATCAAAATAAACTATTTCCAGCAGTGCAATTCGAGTTCCAAGCATCCCAGAAACTATTCAGAAAAGTCAAACATGACTTATAAAAACACCAGTATAGGCTTTTAAGGCCTACAAGTAAAAAACTACATTTTCCGCAAAAATGATGTCACTTCCGGTTTTGGACAGGAAATGGGGGACATGAGATAGTTCGTGTTGATGTCTTTTTCAATGTGGGAAGTGTTACGAACAGCTGATCGGATCGGCAAAGCATGTTTCTGGAATATTATGTTTTTTTTTCCTGCAAGCGCTTTTTATGCAATTTTTGCAAAGCTATATGTGGAAGGAAACCGTGACCGAGGACAAGCTGATGGCATAAGATGTAAGTACAACTCCTCCGGTTTAATATGCAAAACAAATTATTGCGCTAGCTTATGCGGTTCAGGTTCTACAGGGATTTAAAGGGTTAACAATAACAATGTATTGAATAATGACTTTAAAAAAATACTATAAAATAGTGTGCAAATGTTTGCAATATAAGAAATAAATGAAAAATGTAAACATCTATGTTTAGTGAACTTTGCAGTGTTGCTCTGTGGTGCAGCTACGACACTGTAGCAAAGTTTACACACTATGTCTACTTGATCCACGTCTGACTCCACAAACGCATAATGTTTCCACACCACTGAAGTTTTTTTTTTACCTCTCTTTTCAACCAATGGCAGTCACTCTCCTCTCCAAATAACTTCTGCCTAGCTTTCCGAGCTTCCCTCGCGGGGGCCCATCACGTATAGGTGTAACGGAGAAACAGCCAATCAAATCGCAGCTTTTCGGGCATTGGAAAAAAATGGGGTTTTTTTTACACTGAACTGTCTGAGCGCGGGTTCGAGTCCTGGTTGGGACAAAGGTTGTGTTACATTATCAAAAGTTAAACACCATTTTCAATTTACTTATTGTGGATAACATTTATTTTTCACTTTGCTTTTAATTTTTATTTCATTATCATTTTATTTATATTATATAGTGTTATGGCCTGTGGAGCAATTTTTCTGCATTACGTACCTATACTGTCACAAAGTACATAACTCAGACTAAACTGTATCATCACAGTTTTGAGATGATACATACCAGACATATAGTCTACAATTATGCAGACATCCAACTTTTAATACAAAGACTAAAGCTAAAACTACAATACAGATACATTCTGATGACATAGAAAATGAAGCTTATACATAATTTAAACAAGGCATGTCTGTAATAAGTCATCTGTCTGCTTCCTGGTGGCTGTTGGTTTATATCTATTCATTTTCCAGCACAAACTCAGTACTGACATCATTACTTTATTCTAGTCATGCTCTTGCCAGCCTCCACTCTGCATGCTTTAAATCTGTTGCTCTTCTGCTTCTGCCATTCTGCGTTTCAGATCCTCAGCTATGCAGCCCGCCTCCTCTCCTTTCTCCTCCTCACTGTGGTCACTCAGAACCCTGTCCCAGCCTCCATCTTCATCACTACCAGCATTTTGACTCTGGGGTGTGGCTTATGCAAAATCCTGTCACTGCTGAGATTTCTTCTGCTATGATGGGTCATTGGAGTCTAACTGCCTAACAGTTACATTTATTTCTGTATCTCAATAAATCATGTTCAGTTTTTCCACATGATCTCTCCTTATTGAACTGCTTTTGTAGATAAGCTTCAAGCCAGAAAGCAACAATACCTAAACCAAAAATATTATCATCAGAAGTGAGACAGTGTCTGGACTATCTCCAGCTGTGTTGCATGTATTAAAGGTAACTTCAGACACTGTCTGGTTGTCATGTCTGAAACAGGCTGTATAGTCACACAGATAAAAGACAGCAGTCATGTTTCTAATATTACAAATCAACCAGAAAGATTATAAAGATAAAAGCTGTGAGACCCCACTAGAGAAAGGATGGCTTGTTATCATTACATGAAGTGATTTAGAAATAATATGTAAGCTTTCAGGGCAGCACTCACAGCTTTTTAAAACTGATTACCTGATGGTGAGCACACACAGGTATATAAACATACAGGTGAACTCTAAGAGGTTATAAAGAAGAGAGCTGTGCTGCTATTTTTACAGAACACAATTTATTCACATTTTTATATTTACAATCAGTTTTTATTTATATAAACAAAATAAACATTACAAAACTAGAACAAAACTATCTTATGTACAATATCAACAGTTTCTCCCCTATTTCCTCTTTTCTTCCACCCATCTTTGTCTCTCTGCCTCGTAGAAAGGAGACTCCTGAATCTCCTTCCAGGTGCTCTTGGCTCGTGAGCCAAAGCCAACCAGCTGATCATTCTCAGAGGCTTCTGCAGCAACACTCACTCTGCTGGTCTTGTAGTTCAGAAGAGTCTTTATCTCTGTAAAGCTGAGGGCATACTGTACAAATGAATGCAAGCTCTCCTTGCCATGCCCTTCTTCCACAGAGGTCCCTGCAGCCTCTTCCTTCTGGAGATCTTTGATCAGGTACATGGTGTACCCGACATCATTCCCCAGAAGCCACCGGAAAGATTTCCCTTTATGCTTTCCAAACTGCAGAATGTACTCTCCCTGCACTTCCTTCATGTCAGACTCATCCCCTCCTCTCTGATAGATGACAGTCAGAGCATTCCGATGTAAACATCCTCCCTCACAGGTGCAGACTTGTCCTGCAGTTTGGGGTCATTTTTAATCCGTCGAGCTTCTTTTGACGGGTCCTGGAGAAGGTATCCAAGTGGCCCCTTGCGGAACACCACAGAGATTTTCCCTGGATATGGTGCAACTTTCTTCTGCATCTTAACAAGCAGTGAAAAAATAAACAATTATATTAAACAAAATTGATTCCAAACACAAACAAAGACATTTCAGGTTATAATCTTGCTGCTGGGTTTACACAGCAGGATGCAGGAGAACAATAACGAGACACAATTTGAAAGAACATTGACAACATTTGGGATAAAAGTGTTTTTTACTCCAGGTACAACAAACTGTTCTGTCTGTAAATAAACACCTTTCATGGTTGAATGATTATTGGCATATCTGCAAAATTTGTGGTAACTGCTTAGTAGTCATGGCACATAAGAATTGCTGGTAGATTAACAACATATATGTATTTAAGCTATCGTGTTTATTCATACACGAGTGGGCATTGCTCATGTTAGAGATATCAAAACAGATTTTCGCATTGATAAGGTGACTGACCATTACAACATGAAAGCAATACATTTTCTTTTAAAGCAGGTTCAGTCATTTAGCATGTCATCTCATAACAAGACACTTATTGGTTATTTAATTGTACCACATTATAGTAATGTCAGTGTCACAGCAGTCGGAAACCTACAAAGTTTATTTAATGGCAAAACACGTCAATGAAACACGCAATTTATTTAAGGATCACGTTCATTCATTTTTTACCGTGCCACTTTACAACAGCAGATGCAAACTCCCACCGTCTTTAACTGAGCGATGGATGCTTCGTAAATGCAATCGCAACACGCCTATTACCTGTAATATACACCTGTAAATGTATTCTGTTGGTTTACTGTTATTTCAAACGACGTTTCTTACCTTTGATCAATGAATGAGGAGCGTTGGGATGTGTTGCGAGCGGTGAGTTACTTGTTTTCTCTCCCGAAACGTAAAAGAGGAGATTTTTTAAAAGTGCCGCCGCATCTCAAACTCCCAACAGCGCCGGAAGACCGTAGTGGCCAAAAATATATTACATCCGTAGTGGTTTAGCACTACCATAGAGAATGAATGGGAAACGGTTTAGGCCGTTTAGCTAAACAATCCCAGGGCGCGGGTACCCTCCCATGTATAACTATAGAGGCTCTCTCAGCAGCCATTTCCAGTATAAAGAAACGTTCCATGTTTTTCACTGCTCTGGTTTAAAAGCCCACTTCACACATCTCTCTGCATTCTATGAACTCCTTGCAGACTATTCATTTCATTTTCGGTCACTACAATTCGTATGAGTGAGGTGTGAGGGCAGGGTGGGAGGGTTGGAGGTGATGGGACAGGCGGGACGAGACTTCTGTTGATCTTATTAAAGTGAGATTGGCTTTTCTGGATAATTATTATGTCATAATATTTTGGCTATAATATACAATATCAGAATCATGTGTGCCATGGGGATTTATCATTGGAAGAAGGCTGAGAGAACACTACTCTCCAACTTCACAAGCTCTTGCTGTGGGGTTAAATATTGTGGAAACCCGATGAATTTCTACAACTGCAAAGTCAAAGACGAAAAGACACAAAATTATAATATTACAGTTGTACTGAGTGTATAAAGCAAAGTCAGTCAGTTTGCAGTGGTTGGAAATCAAAAGTCCTCGCAGCTGTGCGCACGTTGAAATACAAAACAGATTTCAACCCTTAAAATGCAAATAATTTCTCCATATACCCCAGCTGGTAAAAGGTTGAATTTAGTAAAATGGTTTAATAGGAACTGTGTACATTTACCCCTGGAGGGTCATTAATGCATGCTGTTGTTTATTAGCCCAATTTTTGCTGATTCCTGGAGCACACTGACATTGGAGCAGCAGAAACAGAAATGACCTAACAGATCACATCTAAGTAAAGTTGGTTAACTTTGTGTTAACACAGGTCTGGCACAGAGGACTCTAGCAGTTCAACAGTTCTGGGTCTAATTAGTCGTACATGCCCTAAATGTTTAAGCTGGTGAAAAGTTTGCACTGAAGACCATTTCAGCACCCAAAATTGTCTACAATGGAGCTATACTGTTGTAGTAGCTGTACTATGTAGATAACACTGTGTTGCTGAAATGTGGCCTTCCCAGAAAAATGCACATTCAGGATGGAAGCATATGTTACTCCAATACTTGTATACGCCTTTCAGCACTGATGGTACATTTTCAGATGTACACGCTTCTGGTTCCTTGGCGCAAGGTTTTGAGCTGAGCAGTGACAACAAGCCAGATGGTCCTTCTGGTCTCCTCTGGAGGTTGTAGCATCCATGTTTTTAAAAAAGACATTTCAATTTGTCTGACCACAGGACAGTTTTACATTTCGCCTCAGTCCATTTTAAAGGAGCTTTGGTCCAAATGTAAACAACAGAATCATGTTTGTTTTTTAGTACCGCATGAGAGGCCCAATGATTGCCCTTCATCCCAGAGATTTTTCCAGATTCTTGGACTCTTCTAATAATGTTATGTATTATAGATAATGAAATCTTTACAATTTTATGATGAGGAATGTTATTCTGAAACTTTCCACAGTTTGCAGATGCACTTTTTTGTAGTTCAGTGAACCACCGCCAATCTTTACTTTTGAAAAACGCTGGTTCTCTAAGATGGTCTTTTTATATTTGTAGTACCATTTAATTTTACAGCATTTTACACCATTTACACCATTTAATTTTACAGCATTTACAGCTGTAAAATTCAGTATAGTATCACTTTAGTTAACAACCAGACTCTGCACTCACAGTCGATTAATACGTGTGTGTATGTTGAGTTCATTAGACCACTTGTGTCTCTTTGGCTTTATACATCATGCTATCTTATACAGTTATTGTTTGCACATTGGTAATTGTGGTTACATTCCTTTATCAGTGCATTAAATACGTGGTTTTAACACTGCATATCAATGCATATCAGATGCTTTAAGCCACATCATGATAAAGCATCTTAAACGTTCAATTTGTTGTGCAGGTGGCCCAATGTGTAGGCTTATTAGTTATATAGAATTAATGGCCTCTTGCAGTATTTTTTTTTTTAAAGTAAACAGATTTTCTGCTGTCCTTCTAACTTTGTAACCTCTGTTTTGTGGACACAGTGTGCATTTCTTTTCCCTATCACAGCTGTCTAGTCCTTGAGCTCTGGCAAAAACTATAAACAGTTAGCTCCATAAATATGTATAATCTTGGTTCTGTACATTAGCACAATATTAGCACAATATGTATTATAAATGAAACAACTCAAATGCAGTTGAAGTGCAGACTTTTGGCTTTAATTCAGTGGGTTTGAACAAACACATAAAAATGTGATGAACTAATGCTTTTTTAACCCAATCACTTCATTTCAGATGTAACTGGACAAATATATAACTAAAAATATTGACCGTATGTTGTCTGTTCAAAGCAAAACCTTCCAAATGATAGCACCACACATCAAATCAACTCCATTTCTTTTATCTGCTTAATTAATAATGACATAATGAAGGAATTGCCCACACCTGTCCATTGAATAGCCTTTTAGTTCCTTTAAAAAAAAAACAGTGGCCCCTGTTACAGAACTGAAAGGCCTAAACGCTTCATCCAGTTTGAATATGGATACCCTCAAATGAAAGCTTAGAGTCTGCACATTATGTCGGTGGAATACATGTATGTGTCAGTAAACAGGTTAAAAAAAAAAAAACTTGTGTCAGTGTCTAAATATATATGGAGATGCAGTGTTCAGATAAACAATTCACTTGCCTTAAGGTGACTGTTGTTGTGATCTAGTGGTTTATAAATAAAAATGAATTGAATAAATATTATGTGTCTGTGTTTTATTATTATTAATGCAGTAAAAGTATATGATTAGACAAATGCAAATCAAAACATAATATGATTTGTTTTTTCAAAAGAAGGCAAGAACCTCAGCAAACACAGTAAACTCCCCCATAATACACTTTCCCTCTCCTCCTATATGTCCTAAATCCAGAGCCACATCCTCCTCCACTCTGGACATCTAATCCCCATAAGCCTGCATAATGCCCTGGCCAGGGTGAGCGAGTAGAGGAAGTGAAGAAAGGCAAGTTCAAGTTTAATGACCTTGCAAGTGGATTACAGGTCGGCTAGGGTTCAAAAACGGCTCTGCGCGGCCTTGAGCGCAGCCTGAGGACCAAAATCAGCTGACACAGAAAAGAAAGGTTCACAAATCAGGACATATGTAAGTCAGGTTAAGGGCAGGGACATGTATGACCTCTGTACTGTGTACGTGAAGTTGCAGAGTGTTCCTCTGCCACTAGAGGGAAGCAGAGCCTCTCATTTTCTTCAGTCGTAGCTGAAGAAAGTGTGTTACTTGGCCTATGCTTCCTGGTGGGCTGATACAGCAATGACCTGACCTAAAGTATCACAGAGGTGGATTAAGATGCCTCTGGTCAGAGGATTAACTAAAAGCTGCGTTTCCATGCAGCATCTTTGCAGCTCCATGTCCTTCTGTTATTGTTGCAGCAATTGTTGTTGTGATGTCTGAGTGACTGGGTGTAAACACAATGCAGGTCAGCGATAGTGAGCAGTGTAACTGCTTCACAACCTTTTCAGCATTTGTGTAGATCGTGATTTGCTTTTTGCATTGTTTTAAACTCCCACTCAGGTTCAAAACAGGCCCACTCTGAAACCACTCACATGTTTGAAAATGTGTTTGTGAGCAGACAACAAGCTTGTCTACTTGTAAGTCTGTTGCACAAGAACCAAAACCGCAACTCTGACCACTCGCTTGAGATTTTGAACGTGTCCTCTTCCCCTGCTTGTACCTGGCAGAGGTACTTTTTCCGAGCATCGGTGATACTCTAATAAAGTTACACTCAGCAACGTGATTTAAAACCTTATACATGGAAAATGTCACCGATTGGTTCTGAGCTTCAGATGATTTTATCACATCAAAGCACTTCAAGCTCATAGACTTGCTGTCTAATGACATCAGGTGACACAGGAGAATCTTACATAATCACAATAGCACAAACCCACTCTAACATCTTGCATCTTGCAGAGGCATGGTAAATGGATTGATTCTTATATGGTGCTTTTCTACTCCCCCGGAGTACTCAAAGCGCTGTATACAACATGCCTCATTCACCTATTCACACCCACTCATACAACCACTTCCTTCTATACTTAAGTGCAATCTAAACATTCACACACATTCACACTCCGATGGACGGATTGAAAAGCAACTTGGGGTTAGTATCTTGCCCAAGGATACTTGGCATGCAGACTGGGAAAGCCAAGGATCGAACCACCAACCTTCCAGTCAGTAGCTGATCTGCTCTACCACCTAAGGCACAGCCACCCCAATAACCCCATCTGCCCTAATACAGATGCCATCATGTAAGAAGCGATCCTATACAAATGTCTGTGTGGAAAGTATGTTACGACTTGCTAAATTAAGTCGTAACAAGCACCTCTGTCTTAACTCTGTCATTTCCTGTCCCTTCCAACAACTCTCCATCCACTGCAGATATATTTCTAAAGGTCATGTTTCTCTGCACACATACGGAAATGTGAATCTGCCGTTGCCGTTCTTGTTTTTGGTTTTGATTTTTCTTACCCTATGTAAGAGCCTTGAGAAAATGCCCCAAGGTTTTCAGGAAATGCATTTCGGGAACTGAAATGTGCTTCAGTTAAAGCTCGATGATTATGTTATACTTGCCTGTACTTGCACAATTCGTTTTGAGAAGGTTTGGTAATCCCTAAATGTTTAGAATTCATGCAAAGAATGCATGTAAAGCCGAAACTGCACTGTAATTACATTTTGTTGTTTCCAATATTTGGGATTGTTAAACTGTTTCGTAACTTTTTGTTTGCTGTATAGACTCAGTTTTACAGTATAATGCTGTAAAATTTATAAAATGTTACTGCTACCACTCTTACATCCGATTTGGGGGGGGGGTTACACCAGCATTGTAAGCTGTTATTGTCCATTTTTGTCCTTTGTAACTCAAATTCAGCACAACATATTTGTATTTATGTGCTCTACAAGTTATGTTGAGCCTTACTGCTAAAAAAACATCTCAAACATCTCAATAAAACATTTTGAAAAACATGTACCTGGATTTAATCACACATCTTCTTTATCCATAATTCATGGTTTCTGTAGCTCTGACAATGCCACTGCATGATAGGTTAATCAAGCAAATAGTAAACATGGGAAGTGGACATAGCTGTGGTTAGAGTGAAGCACAGCTATGTCCCTTTTGTTTTCTTACTTTTGTAAAATTGGGCCCCAACAATAAGACAAGTTTCTACAGGTAGGGCTCACGGAAGTATTTCATACAGCTGGTGTTTCAGACTGTGCCAACCTACAATTCCTACATGCACATTCCCTGTAAGGTCATATACTGCATTTGTGTGCATTTATTGGAGATATTTTCTGTAATTTGTTTAATTCTGTATGAAGTTATTATTATTATTATTATTATTATTATTATTATTATTATTATTATAGTTATTATAGTTATTAAATTATTACATGTGGTAATAATTGTGCCAGCTGAGATATAAACCTTGCTGTGCCATCATTTTGGTTTAACTTCACTGTCAATCCATTTTCACTGGTTGATGTTTGTTGCCACAAGATAATCCTGAATCATGTTTTAACCTTCTGTCATTGCATTTACTCTGGTTTGCAGCTGTCTGTGCTTCTGTGTGGCTGGACCTGAGTTATTATTATTACTACAGCTAATGTTTACTACTTCTGTTACACCATGTATTAGGTGTAAAAATCTTCTAAATGTTTGCAATTCCATATAAACAACGCTTTACAACCATGTTCAGGAAGATAAACCAATTTATTCATCTGTTACAAAACAAGTGGAATTTCAGCAGTGTTATGCAGCTGTTGGTGCTTTTGTCTCCACCCCAGGGTGTGGTCTCTACTTCTTGCTCTTAGTTGGCACACCACGGAAGCAGCAGGTCAGAGCAGCTACCACCGCCATAAACTCCTCAAAGTCCACCACGCCATCTCCATCAAAATCAAGAGCTTTGACCAGGTCATCCAATGCTTTTTTGTCCTTTGCTCCCTGTGAAGACCAACAGAACACCAGTGCTGTAAGCTACAGTCTGCAAGCTGCCAAATAGGGCCTCACTTTTTAGTCGAATAAAAACAGTTAAAACTAAACAAAATGTTGTTGTTCAAGTTAAACAATCAGTCTGAAAACACCATTAGGCTGACACCTTCTGTTAAATTTTACATCACAACTTGTCGGAAACACTTTTAAAAACAACTAGAAGCATGCAGCTGCAGGATGATATGTCCTTACTGCTTTCATTTTGCAAGTTAACCACCAAAACCAATCACCAACACATGAATTTGTATATTTTGCAGCATATAGTAAAAACACAGGTATGCCCTTTGGGGTGTACATTACCGAGATCATTTCAGGCATTTCCTTTTCCAGCAACGTCTTGACTTCAGATTTGGACAGACTGTTCGGGTCGCCATCAGTTTTTGCATACTTTTCAAAGGTGTCGAGCATCATACACATGGACACCTGTAGCTGAGTCATGGTTCCTGGCTGATGGGTAGTTATTAAACAGGTAGAGAAAAAGAAATGGAAGGTCGACAGAGCAATACCTGTGCAGGCAGTGACGGAAAAGAGGAGATACGGTTCTTTTTATACCTTTAAAAATGGGCTTGGCCACATTGGGAAGACAAAACCTCTAAAGGTGTGGCAGTGTTTGCTGCACATATCAGGTTAAATACTCTGAGAACACAACCTCATTCTCCCAACGCCCAGTATGCAAATACTGAAAGGCCATATGCAGCTTTAGTCATTTGCTAGTGGACTTTGGTGAAAATTAAATGAATATTTAATTGTTGATAAACATTGTGCTTTGGATATGAGTTTAACTTTTCTACCACTGCATTTCCTGTGTTTGGCATTTGTCTGTGCTTCTGCATAGGGCTGGACTTAAGCCGCTAAAACCCATACCATTTTTAACCCTGTGTTTAAAAAAAAAGTACACTGTGTAAATATCATTCTAGGTTATGCATTTTTATATTAAATCACAACTATGTGCAGGTAGATAAATCCCTTTATTCATCTGTTACATAACAAGAGGCATTGCAGAGATAATAGGCAGTTGCTGCTGTTGTTCCCAGGGTGTGGTCACTACGCTCACTTCTTGCAAGGGCGGCCGTGGCAGACGCAGGTGATAGAAGCTACCAGCACCATGAACTCGTTGAAGTCGACCTCACCGTCTCCATTGAAGTCCAGCTCTTTGAACAACTTGTCCAGGTCTTCTTGATTCTGTGCTCCCTGTATAAATCAAAAGATTGTGTCACTAGTGCTACATTTTCTAAACTGCCAAAAGTGTTGTTGTCAGTATCATTTTTATTCAAATTTAGCCTTTTTCAAGATCACGTTGTTCCAGTTCGATGACAAACAACCCTGAGATGTATTTGATTGTCTTTACTTTTCAAAAAAATTGAAACACCGTATAAAAACATCAAAAAGCAAACAGCTGACTGTTTTACCAACCAAAACCGAGCATGCAAATTTTTTGTAATCATTCAGTGTCTTTATTGTACTTGAACTCCTACCATGAGTCAGGATGTTTTCTAACTTCATGATAAACTCTTGCATACAGTATATTTAGTTGATAAATATACTTAAATACATAATGTTATGTAAATTTAAGCCTATGTGGCTGATCCTCGCTGAGCAGATATCAGCACTGTACCCAGCGGTGACATGTACATGGCCCAGCACATGCGTGCAAGGAATGAACAGTACCTTGAGCAGTCCAGGCAGCTCGCTTTCCAGCAGAGCCTTGACCTCGGCTTTTGTTAGGCTGTCCGGCTTTCCATCCTTTCCTGCATATGTATCAAAGACCTTCATCATGCAAGCCACGGACGTCTCCAGCTGTGTCATGATTGCTGTCTGACAGGTGGTTATTCAGGTAGAGAGGAAAAATTGGAGGTGGACAGAGCAGTAGCTGTACAGGGAATGAAGGGTTAGAGAGGGGATTCTTTTTATACCTTTAAAAAAATAGGTTTGGCACCACTGATAAGACCAGCTTCTATTGCTGAGGTAGTGCTTCCTCAAATGTTTGACTCCAACTTAGTAAACACAACCTTGGACCTGCATCGCCCAATATTCGCATCACCTGAAAGGCCATATGCAGCTTTGGTCATTTACTTGTTGACTTAAGGCGAGGCCGATCTATTAACAGAACAACAAAGGTAATAAATTCTATGATTTAAAGCAGTAACTAAGCGATTGATTTATTATACAAGCTGAGCTGCAAAGTCTGTTGTCGTTATCATCCAAAGACGATAATGAAACAAGTTTAAACCTGCTGTCAGTGCAGCTTTTACTGTGGTTGGTGGCTGTCTGCGTGTCTATGTAGGGTCGGATTTAAACCACAATAGGAAAGTTACGAAAACTGAGTACACGCGGGCGGTAATCTGTTCTCTCTCATAAATGATGTTGTGGAAATTGTGCTCTCTTACAATATATATATCTATGCATGAAACATCAAAAGCATTTTTGTGGTCAGATAACATGTCACAACATGCCTCTTGCTTCATTATGTCAAACACAATGAGAAATAAAGTTCCTCATGCAGATTGGATGGCAAAGGAGGAATCAAAGATGATGGCGTTCAGTGGACCGAGTACCCGAGTCATACTTTCGAATTTCACTTTTTATTTTAAAAACAAAGCATGTGGATGTGGTGAAAGTGCAAGGGTGCAAGCTTGCAAGTAGAAGAAAGCTTCTGAGACTGTAAAAACCTGGCCATTCAGTAGCGGTTAACACGTTTTGGAGGGTACATCATGGCAAGCAGGCCAGGTCTAGTATCACACTGTAAGTTTGGTTTGTCCCTCTGTCAGTCTGAACCTGGCTGACTCAACAGGTCAAATATTTGCATTGCTTTTGTCCGTCTAGTACATGTTAATCACCGCTTTCTGATATTATCACAAACCCAAATGTGTTAATGCAAAGTAATGTGACACTAAAACTGATCTGTCTTGTAGCTGTTGGTATCACTTTCTGAGGCAGAGTTGTTTTAAGGGTGTAAAAAACACTGCAATTTTAAGTTTACCTGAAAATTAAACCATTTTCTAAATATTTTCCAGTACAGCACATTTTGCAGCTTTGCCAAATGGTGTAGACTTTTCATACCACAGATTGTATATTGTCAGTACTCAGTGCTTCATGGTGAAAACTAAGCTTGGTCTCATGGCTTCTGTTTCTATTGTGTCACTGTTTTTTTCACTGTGGTGAAAGGTGATAAAACATCTTTACGTGGCTCTCCATTTATAGGTTCTTTCCTCTTGCTCTTTTCTCCTTTTATATGCGTCTGCCATCTAAAGCAGCCAAATCCCTCAGCCTTAACGTGATGATTAAATTATTTGTGCGCAGCTGTTTAAATTTGCACCCTGAAAATGCTTTTTATTGTCCACCATGCGTAACTCTGTGTGTGAAACAAAAACTTGACAAATATTTTAGGTATTAAACAACAAATCCTGCAAATACATTTGAGTATACTGAGTATATTTCACTATGACATGAAAGAGATGCTAAGAGATAATATCTTTCCTTTGCACAGCAGTTAGTTTTCCATGTATGGTAACCAAACTGATTTTGACTGTAAGCTGTAAAGCTCTGCTCTATTCATGTGTTGTTGACAGGCAGTTTGACCTGGAGACATGCTAAACAATGCCAACTCTACAAACATGAAAGTGATTCTTGGAAATTCACCGTCGGGGGTTCCTATGAAAGGCGGTGCCTTGACTTTTGCTGTTTAAAAAGAAATTAGAGCGCCTTCCCTGGTTATTGTAAAATCATATATGATATTATAACATTGTCATTATTTTTATAGAAGCTGAAGATGAGCACAATATCTTGAAATAGGAGTAAAAACGAACAGTGGTATATACAATATATAACATAAAATATGTTCAATGTGTGATGTACACTGGCATTATGCCAAAGTCAACAGTGTGCGTATACACACGATGTGGTGTATTGGGTGGAGTACTGGATAAACAGGTGCAGAGAACTAAAGTCTTAAGGCTGCAAACCTAATGCATCAACACTTTAAACAACTTATTGTGATACACACAAACAAAACATAATCTTTCACTTCAAGGTGGCTGTAGCAGGAAGGTGGGTGGCTCCCCCTAGTCTCCATGCCAAATATCCTTGTGTTAGATATTAACCCTAAGTTTCTCTCCGGTGCGTCTATTGGAGTATCAATGTATGTAAATGTTAGTTAGTAAGAAGTTGTTACGGTCACTGGGGGGACTCAAACGCGGGACTCCTTGCTCAAAGGAAGAACGGAGGGTTTTATTTACAAACACCAGGTGAAATGTGTGACAGTGACTCAGTGCTATATACAAGCATGCGGGGATCAGGGCTCCAGGGAATCCACGGGGAAAAACAGGGGAACACTCTCACTCCTCCTCAGTCTCTCTTGGCGTCTCACCAGTCATTTACTCCTCTCTCACACCAGAAACTCAGTAGGGAACAAGGGCAGGTCCAGGGGTACAGGTCAACAGAGATGGCCAGTAACGTGTTACTTGTAACTTGTTACTTGTAATGCGTTACTGTAATCCGATTACTTTTTTCAAGTAACGAGTAAAGTAAGGGATTACTATTGCAAAAACGGTAATTAGATTACCATTACTTTCCCGTAGGAACGCTGCGTTACTGCGTTACTAAAACCGTGATTTTTTTGCGAGAATGTCTCATGACAGTGACGTAAGCGAGTGCGACGTTCGTGACAACAGCTGTGTGCAGATCAACAATGGATCACATATCGATTGTGGGAGAGAGTATGAGCGTGCAGCGTTTAAAGCGTGGAAGCACTGACCTTACTTTGAGTTTGATTCCATAAAAAGTGACAAAAACATTAGTGTCCGTTGTGCGTGGGAAGAAAACTTTTTACAGCGAAAAAACCCCCCCTAAACTTCCAAGCAAGCACCAAGTGCACAACGATGTAATGAGAAACTCACAGAGAAACTCGCGGATTCTTTAACTGACCGCTGCACACCTGCACCAGAGCACACCTCCGCCTACCCTGCTCCTGCTTTACAGGTGAAAATAGAGCAACAGGACCGCTAGTCTTTGATTTTATTTACTTTCTGCTGTGTTTTACTTGCATCTATTTGAAAGAGTGAGTGTAAACACAAAAAAATATTTTATTTTATGTGCTGGAATGTGCAGAAAATCGGTTTAAATATTAAACAAATTTCTTCCAGTCAGAGAATGTTGCATATAATTACATTTTTGCTTGATTCATAAAGTTAAAAGATTAAAACTAACAAAACAAGTTTTAAAAAGAGACTTTTCCATTTGATTACATTCTGTATGATGAATTATGTAGAAAAAGTAGAATTGGGCTGAAAGATCTATCGCTTTATTACCTCTTCAGGTTGTAAATCGTGTTTTTAAAAAGTAACTAAGTAATTAATTACTTTTGAAAATAAGTAATCAGTAAAGTAACGGGATTACTTTTTTGGGGAAGTAATCAGTAATTAGTTACTGATTACTTTTTTCAAGTAACTTGACCAACACTGCAGGTCAAGCAACGATCCAGCGAAGAGCAGTCTCGCTTCTTCCCTTTAGTAGAGGCCAGTTAATGAGGCGGAGGTGTTGATCATCTCCCAGGTATGTAGACCAAAGGTGGGAGCCCACAATGAACTCCGCCCAGGCGACAGAGGGGGAGAGGGAGAAAGAGGGAGAGAGAGAACAAAGCAGAACTTCTCAGGCAGATCTGTCGGACCGTGACAGAAGTAAGTTGGCAAAAATCATAGAATTAAGTGCTTGGGGGAATCTGGCATGTTGTATTAAGTGCTTTGAGTACTCAAAAATTGCTATTTAAGAATCAGTCCATTTACAATGCATTGCTTCTGTTTATAGCACATGGAGCTGTGTATTGTATTTATCTTATCATGTACAGTCATATGACTCAGACAAGATTATTGCCTGAGTCATATGAACAAAAGACGGTTCTGGAATGCGGCACTCCCTAAAACAGGGAATGGTAACTGGAATATACCAACTACTGACACATTAGTGGGGGACCACCATTATAAACCAAATATTTACTTCTAATATGATTACAGTTGTGTTCATAATCACTCATTGTGGACATAACTGCCATCGTTTCAGTTTTAATTATTGCTTTGAACTGTTCCTTTTCAAGTTTTCATAAGTTTGAATTTATTTTGGATTTTCTTTAAGTCACACGGGGTCAAAAGTATAGAAACACAAGGGGAGCTGAAAGTTCTAGTGTGTTTTAACTTGATAAGACCGAGGCGTATTAACTTCTTGTCACTAAACATGATTGAGTACGACTGGTAGTTTGTCATGCCAGCATTTTTTTATAGCGCTTATCGGCTTGACCAATACTCAGAACAATAGGAAAGTCCAGGGAACTCAGTGAAGATCTAGGAAGGAATTGTGGATTTATGTAAATTGGGAAGGAGTCTTGGACTCATGTCTAAACAACTGCATAATCCAATATCATAATTTTAAGGAGCTGAAACACTTCTTTGCAAGCTTTGCAAGCTTTGCACGCTTTGCACGCTTTGAGGTGAAGGGACCAGAGGCAGCAGCAAAAACATCAGACAGCAGCAGCAATTTAAGGGATATGAGGTGAGGCGCACACTGAGGGCAGAGAACCCCATGAAGGCCGCTGGTCCAGATGGTGTGACGGGAAGGGTTCTAAAAGAATGCGCAGATCAGCTGGCTGGGGTCTTCACTAAGATCTTCAACACTTCACTCTCCCAGTCCTGCATCCCACCATGCCTAAAGTTGGCCACAATTGTCCCACTGCCAAAACGTACAGACAGCCTCAATGACTACCAACCTGTTGCTCTAACACCTGTTATAATGAAGTGCTTCGAGAAACTGGTCCGACGTCACATCATGTCCCGCCTGCCACCCACACTCGACCCGCTCCAGTTCGCATACAGAGATAACAGATCAACTGAAGATGCCCTTGGCACAATGCTCCACACTACCTTCTCTCACCTGGAACAACAGGGGCGTTACGCCGGGCTGCTCTTTGTTGCCTTAACACCAGCTCTCCACAAGGCTGTGTACTGAGTCCCCTGCTGTACACTCTGTACACATATGACTGTGTTAAACGTCTTCAAGCAACTTAAAGAAGTCCAGACGCTTTTCTTTGCAAGCTCCTTTGACTACGATGACCTGGATGACTGAGAACCTTCAGACAAGGTGCAATAATAACAGTGTGCAATACACATGCACTTATTGTTCATTTTATTACTAAGTGAAGTTACTGTGTTGTGTTGTGATGTGTCGTGTTGTGTTGTACGTAGTGCCGACGTGGGACAGTTTTCCAATTTCATTGTACTATTGTACTATGTGTGACTGTGCAATGACAATAAAGAGTTATCCTAAATGATTATATGTAAGGATGGGACAGTTTAGACCTGCTGTTGCACCAATTCCTTTTTAATTTCATTCAGGCCTTTCTAACCAATTTTAAAATGTTTCCGCCTTTCTTGTTTTTCTTTAATTGCTGGAATTTATAACAGAGTATGTTTTGAAAGATGACCAAGTAGCAAACCTCCAGATTAAGAAGGTAGATCACACTATAAGATACTGGAGGTGTGAAATTGTAAAGGGTGAGATTGGGCCTGTGGCTCTCTAACCTGACACATCTGAAGCTACAGCCACAGGAAATAACACTTGTTTCACTGTGAATAAAGCTTTTTTTTTTTCTTTTTGAAAACTTTTTCAGAGAACTTATTACAACTTATATATTTATAGCAGTGTTGTAGCACACTCTCACATACAGAGCTCTCATGGCGCGTGTGTTTGAAGTATGGGCAGTATGTGCTGCCCATACTTCAAACATAGGCTAGTTCGTTATCACACCTACGATGGGCTACTTTTGCCTTTGTAAACTATAAAAACTGTTAAGAGAGTGTCAAGGTTCAAAGAAACTGGAAATGAATTAACGACTGCACCATAGGTGATACTTCTCTGGGTGCACATCTACAGTAGGACGAGGTTGATTATAAGGTGCCGGTAAATCAGAATACAACGGCTAGTTTGTTAAATTGTAACAGTAAATGGATTTCTATTTTATAGCACTAGTGACACACCACTAACCCTGAGAGCAAGTAGAGCTGACCAGTGTTGGTCAAGTTACTTGAAAAAAGTAATCAGTAACTAATTACTGAGTACCTCCCCCAAAAAGTAATCCTGTTACTTTACTGATTACTTATTTTCAAAAGTAATTAATTACTTAGTTACTTAGTTACTTTTTAAAAACACGATTTACAACCTGAATAGGTAATAAAGTGATAGATCTTTCAGCCCAATTCTACTTTTTCTGCATAATCCATCATACAAAATGTAATCAAATGGAAAAGTCTCTTTTTAAAACTTTAAACTTTAAATCTTTTAACTTTATGCATCAAGCAAAAACTTATTATTTATATATTGTACTTATATTATATTGTACCCCGCCTCTCGCCCTATGACAGCTGGGATAGGCTCCAGCGCCCCCAGCAACCCTGAAAAGGATAAGCGGAAGCGAATGGATGGATGGACTTATATTATACTTATTATATGCAACATTCTCTGACTGGACGAAACTTGTTTAACATTTAAACTTATTTTCTGCACATTCCAGCTCATAAAATAAAATAGTTTTTTGTGTTTACACTCACTCTTTCAAATAGATGCAAGTAAAACACAGCAGAAAGTAAATAAAATCAAAGACTAGCGGTCCTGTTGCTCTATTTTCACCTGTAAAGCAGGAGTGGCGTAGGCGGAGGTTTATCCTGGTGCAGGTGTGCCGCAGCGGTCAGTTAAAGAATCCGCAAGTTTCTCTGTGAGTTTCTCATTACGTCGTTGCGCACTCGGTGCTAGCTTGGAAGTTTAGGGATTTTTTTGCTGTAAAAAGAAGTTTTCTTCCCACGCACAACGGATGCTAATGTTTTTGTCACTTTTTATGGAATCAAACTCAAAGTAAGGTCAGTACTTCCACGCTTTAAACGCTGCACGCTCACACTCTCTCCCGCACTCGATATATTATCCATTGTTGATCTGCACACAGCTGTTGTCACGAACGTCGCACTCGCTTACGTCACTGTCACGAGACATTCGCGCAAAAAACCACGGTTTTAGTAACACAGTGCTTACATGAAAGTAATGGTAATCTAATTACCGTTTTTGCAATAGTAATCCCTTACATTACTCGATACTTGAAAAAAGTTACAAGTTACAAGTAACAAGTAATGTGTTACTGCCCATCTCTGGTGCTGACACATATTTGTTTTTATTTTATGATGCAAAAAGGTTTACAGACAAAACATTTGAAGGGACTTGACACAAAAAGTCTGGTCTCCTACCACTTAATGTATGTGTTTAAACTTTTAAAACTATTGATATTAGTGTTTGGTTTCACAGGCAGAGTTAACAGCCTGGAGCAAGGTGCATCTGTTACTCATTATACTAAGGACTGAGGAAACACCCTTTTATCATCGGCATCGTCGTCGATTGGTGTAGTTTTGTGTTTCTTCTAACTAATCACATGAGAAAACATTTACTCAAAGTAGTAACAAAGTTACCAGTAAATGTTGTACAGCAGATAAGTAATGTTCTTAGTGTGTACAGTATTTGTGCAGACATCTGCACAAACCATTTATTCTTGTTTTATTATAGACGGACTTTAAAAAGGGGGTTAATCCAATGCTAGCTTGCTTTTTTATTGTAACTATCCATAAAACATTTTATTCTGTTATCTCATACAGCTCAATTATACGGACAGGCCCTGTAGATCATTTGGTTAAATGCACCATTTGTGTGTTATGAGCCACCTGTGTGGGCTAATCCAATCGGAACCGTCCATGGGGGGTTATGTATTGGTATTGGACGGTATAAAGTATAAAGTTTACAGGGGAATAATATCCGCAGTGGTCATTGACTCATACCAACTCATGAGACAGCTGCAGGCCTATTCAGTTACTGGCTGTAACTGGCTGCTGGGTTTCCTGACAGGAAGAAAGCAGACAGCAAAGGTCTGCAGTAACACTTCTAGCACAATAACAAGTACAGGGACTCTCGAAGGATGTGGGTTGGGGCCCCTCCTCTTCACTCTGCTGACCCACGACTGCACACCATCACTCAACTTCAACCTTTTCATCAAGTTTGCAGATGATGCAACTGTGGTAGGTCACATCAGCCACAATGATAAAAACCTACTACAGGTGAGAGGTTAACCCTCTGGCAGAGTAGTGCAGCAACAACAACCTGTCCCTGAATGTGGAGAAAACTAAGGAGATCATCATAGACTTCAGGGGAATTCACACCTGCACACCCCACTAACCATCAGTGGTGCTGCTGTGGAGAGCGTAAGCAGTGCCAAGTTCCTGGGTGTGCACATCTCAGAAGATCTCTCCTGATCAAAAAACACAGCATCACTGGTCAGTAAAGCCCAACAGCGACTCTGCAAACTGAGGAGAGCAAGAGCCTCAACCCCCAGCTGCATCACTGTGTGGTATGGCTCCTGCACTGGGTCCTTCCGGAAAAGTTACAACGGCTAGTGAGAGCAGCAGAGAGGATTGTGGGTACCTCTCTTCCCTCTCTCCAGGACAGCTACTGCATCTGCCTAATCTGGAAAGCCCTCTGTATTACAGGTGACTGCACTCATCCGTCCAACAGCATCTTCAGTTTGCTGCCATCATGAAGGAAACTGAAGAGCCTCCGGGCTAGAACCAGCAGATATAGAGACAGCTCCGTCCGTCAGGCTGTCGGGATGCTGAATTCACTCCCTGCTGTCACACACATGAACCCCAGACCTGCATTCGCCTCGTTCCTCTGAAACCCCCAACCCCCAAACATATAAAACTCTGAACCACCACCATTGCCCTTTCACTGACTGCCCCACCCCCCACTTGCACACCCACGCGAACTTGCCCACAATCACTATGATTGAGTTGGACACTGCTGTTTATATAAGATAGTATTGTATTGTATGGTGTTTTACATAAGATTCCTGTTTTATTTTTCATCTTTTAATCTTTATATTGTTTGAGTCTACACTTAGGACCATGGGAGCAAATTCTTGTGTATGACTGTACATATGTTCTTTGACAATAGCTGACTTTGACTTCAGTTGTTAGAACATTTAGCAAAAAAGCAGACATTCAGCCCAATGGCTAAAGACTTTGGGCAGACATTGGCTGTTCGTTCATCCAAGGATTAAAGCATAGGTGTAATTCTTAAATAGTTTGAATTAAACCTTGAAAGTCTGCACTTCAATTACACATCAAATGCTTCAGTGACAATCGTCATGCCGTCGTTGTCCCAAAGACGGAGCACTGCATGTAAGCATCTCGTGTTTTCTGCAATAGTATATGTTGCAGTTTGAGGTCTGTCAGTCTTTGCTCACCACCAAATGTTACTAGGACATTTGGCTCAGATGCTTAGGTAGGTCATCTAAAAACAGGAAACCCGCTGGTTTGATTTCCTTGGGCAAATTTAAATTGTTGTCAAATTGTTCTGAATGCTTGAATAAATGTGTGACTGTAGCTTGTACTGTGGGAGCACTGAGCCAGCAAGAACCAGGATGAGAAAAATGTTTATAGTTATAAACATCACGTATGTAAATGGGTTGCTAAGTCAACTTGGAGGTCAGTGTTCAGAGAAAAGGTATTTTAGGAGCTCGTCGCTAACTGGTCTGATTCTGCCTTCAATCATGGTGAAAACACTGAAACGTTGACCTTATAACATGAATACAGAGAAGATGTACTGAATGATGAGGACACATTTATAATATCAGAGACATGCATTTAATGTCTCAGATTTATTTGAGATGTACAAGTTTTGTATGGTTGATACGACAAACACACACATAGCAAACCTTCGCCCGTCACAGGCGTACTTTCCACTTCCTGTCACTGACCTACTATACAGTCACCCCTGAACACCACACTTTCCATTCAGCATCCTAATCGTAAGCTGTAATCATTACGAAACCTGCGTGTTCAGTGTCGCATTTTTAACCCTCACTGTTGCTGATCGTGTTTTAGCCCAATCAAATTCTGCCTGGTACCATTATCAGTGTATAACCCTGTGATTTTGGGTGTATCCTATATGATGTCTGCATGATCAGAGTGATTTTCCCCCTGAAATACCGAAATAAATTGCACAAAACATTTTTAAGCAAGAAATTACACAAAAATCCTGAATATAGCAAAGATGCCACAAATTAAAAACTATGCAAATTCATCATTTATTTTATTTTTTTATTTGTCAGAAGGTTAAATAAACACATAAACATATTATTATTTTGTGATTCAGGCTTTATGGGACTAACACCCCATCACTGAAATTAATTTTAATTAAGATGTAGTTTATAGAAAAATACATACATATTTACAACCACATATGGGGTTTTTTGCAATCATGCAAAAATGTAAGAAAAATATGCTATATACAGGACAGAAAGTACACAAGAAAACTCTGGAGCCGACACTCATTTACTTTCTTTGGGATCCACATGCTCGAAGTAGAAGGATTCATACAGAGGCACTTGCCGCTGAAAGAGAAGGACATAAAGAAGAAGCTCATCAGTCAGACATCACAGACCGAGGCGCTCCACAGGTCAGTGTTTCCTAAAATGCACAACCTAAAACTCAACAGGCAATCTGAGTTTAACACATAGTTAGGTAGAAACATTATGTCAGTTATATTTTTATGATGTCTCAATGTTGAAGTCACCGTGAATAACTCAGTGAAAATGGATCAACATGTATTTGGACTGTTTAAAAATGATTTTCAGTACTGTTTCCTATTGTCCCCCTAAACTAACTAAAACATCACCCTGAAATGAACCCCGTTCTCACCCACTGAGACGAGCCTCTGGAGGAGCTTGTGCTGTCTTTGTCTGCATCTGCCATCTCGGAGTCTACGTGGGGAACCTCGTAGATGACTCGGGCTGCTAGTGCTGAAAACACACACGTCCACATAGAAATGATTACAAGGATTTAAATTGCATTTTCTTTTTAAAATAATGACCTAATTGGGAGCCGCATTTAATCCTTTCGGTCTCTGTTACTGTTACTGTAATGTTACAAACATGTTACAATACTTCATCCCTCCTTATATTTTCATTTTTAACAAACTTATCTCTGTCAGTGTTTAAACTGTGGCATCCTGTTATTATGGGATGAAATGGACTTTACAATAATTCACACTTTATCTACTTCACTTCTGCACCTGTGGAGACTCAAACCAAGAACCTTCCTGCTGTGAGGAGACGGCACCAACCACAGTGTTTTGTTTTTCCATATCTGCATCAATTACTCACCTCCAGCAGTATCTGAACCAGCTGTTTCAGCTATCATCGTGTGCCAGTCTCAGCTCATTGACCATCTGCTCTTCAGTGACTGGCTTCCTCTTTTTAATTAAATCAGACTTTAGATTTGCCCATATCTACATGTGCTTCTTCTTTAATCTGATGCCAGCAGTCAGTTTAAAAACTAAACCATTTTGAACTATTGCATTCTTTATTTGATAACACAATTTTGCAGCCTTTTTCACAACCCTAGTGTATTAAAACATTATCCTTGGCACACAACGCTATTCAATTTCAGCCCCAAATATTTCTAATTGAAACACTATTATGTTGTTGTTGTTTTTCAATGTAGACTTGTTTCATGAGTAGATCATCTATCAAGAGGAAATTTGCTCTTTTGAGGTTGAACTCCAAATTGTTCCTAGTGAATCAAGTATTAATGAATGTATGAATGCAGCTTGTAGTGTAGAACGACTTTGAGTTTTCAGTGTTATAAATATAATAAAGTAAAAACGCATGTTATTATAAAGTGGTAGGGTACTTACAAAAAGAAAAAAAAAGTGATGTGATCCAAAAACCCAAAGTTTTCTGCTTGTTATCACAACCAGGCCTCCTGTTAGCAGCTCTTTTATCTTTCAGTCAGTAGAAAGCTGCTGTCACGTGTACAGATTGTTCAAAATTACAGATTACTCCTACCCAATCCAATTTCATTACAGTGGGTTGCACAGAGTATTATAGTTTAACATTGTGCTGCACAATGTGTTAATGTTTCCTGTAAGAGCGCCACATGAGTTGTGATGTGTATAGAATTGTTTGCTGCAAACAATCGTTTGCTGTTTGGTATTTAAAGAGAGTCTATGGGAACTTCACCGTTGTGGTACATACTTTAAATATAAGGTTACAAGAACTGACAATTCAATTTGAACTGATAGTGTCAAAATATTTTTCTAAAATATAAAAAAAAGTAGATGTGTTTACTTTCTTCATATTGACTGTTTAAGGTGATGAGATGAAGCTAGCACCTGGATAAATCTCATTGTGTTCCAACTGGTTTCTTACAACTACATTCAAATATACTTCACATTTGTTTTCCGCCACTAACATATATGATAGACTTTGGTGCTCTGTAAGACAGTCTATGTTGTTGTTTATACAGAGGATCCTGTAGGAGAACTTTCTGAAAATCGCCATTTTCATTTTGAACTACCTCCAAGCTCTTTGATTGTGTGCTTTTCTATTACGTATTCATCTACACTGTTTATATCATTCTGTTTGCTATTTATTGCTGTCTTCTACACTCCTGCACAGTTGGCGTGGAACGCCCATAATTTCGTTGTACATGGACAATGACATTAAAGTCCTATTCTATTCGGTTCTATTCTATTTTCCAGGTACCAAGATATTTCTTCTAATGAAACCCTTGAAAAACTTATCAGTCAGGAGCATTAAAATCCATTACATTTGTTATTTAGTATACTAGTTGACTTGATACCAAATAAATAAATAAAAGGCATTTTTCTACTCTTTCTGATCCCTCAAAGAACTTTTACATTAAGTGTAGATTCTTAGATTCAGTTAGTTTCTTCCTTTTAGTTAGTTTATTTGAAAATATTTTGATGTTCTCATGTCAGGGTCAGCTTTGTTGTATTTAATATAATGAGTAGGATGTGTGTCAGGAGTGACAGATATTACAAAACAAGCAGCACTTTTTGCAGGTCTTTGAGTCACAGCCATGAAGATGCCAACAGGTAAAAGGACTGTTTCTTATGCAGCGCTTTTCTACTCTATCTGAGAACTCAAAGCGCTTTATCTTAAACAAGTCCCAGTAAACACAGGTGGTCGAAGAATCAAGCTAAAAACATTTCATATATATTTTTTATTTAATTTATTTTTTACTTACTAGTTTGTGAGTGTACACTATAGTTTCAGTTAGTACTTTTTTAAAGCCTAGTTTTATTTTGTTTAACAGACGTGTTTGTTCACACCTGGTTTTAGTTTAATGTAAGTACAAACACCTTGTGGCTCAGTTACTATTTTTCTTTCATCGGTTTTACCACAACACTTAAACTTTGCTGCCATGCAAACTGACAGTTGTGCAAATGTATTAGTGAGGAAAGTGTCAGCCTCCACATTACGAGTCCTAATTTCAAGGCTTTTGATGCAGATTGTTTGGAACTTTTCTTTTTCAGGAATAGTTTTGCGTGATGAAAAATGCGGACTGCAGAAGGTACTAAATGAATGCTGTTCAAATAGCATGTACAGAAACTCACACAGTTTTTTTTAAAATCCTCGTGCATTTCCTGCTCCAACTTTTTATTACGTATATGGAAATATTAGCTCCTAACTTGTTTGAATTGGCTCCAATATAGTCCAGCAATAATGTCAAGGTACAGTGGTTGAGGTATATCACAGAGAACTATCTCATCATAAAACAACTGCACATTTATAGTCAAGTGATTATTTTGTTTATTGTTTAAAATGAACCTGTGTTCCTGTGTGTGATACCTGTGTCATGTTCTTTGGTTAAAAGAGTTAAATACAACGTGTCTTTATGTATAGACAAAAACACAAGTAACAAAGAAATATTTTTGTTCAGTCCACCACTCATAACTGAGTCTCTGATGCTTTAGTATTCATTTAAAGTTGGTACCTTGTTTTCTTCGCAGAGTGCAGTAACAGACGAGTGTGACGAGGAGCAAAGGAACCACTACAGCCAGGGAAATGATCACGTTGGTTGGATTCCCAGGATATAAAGAATCTGTTAAATTTGTAATAATATTATAATAATAATTACATCCATCTATCTCATGTAAAAATGCAATGCCTTCTGGTACTATCATGGTAAAATGTTGTGTAATTTTTTTATTTTTTTTTTAAAAAGAGGGATAAAAACTGTATTAATTGTCTATTAAGACTACCAAGCCACCTAAAATGACAGTGACAGTACAGTTGATTTCAGTCTACAGTTGATATTGATTAAATATCAACTACACTCGTAAAAAGGGATTTGAACATGTCACCATACTGAACCTTGTGCACTTTGCCAGTTGTTCCCAGTATCGTTGCCTGTCTTGACTGTGATGACTGTCCCATTTCCTTTAGCCTCAGTTAAAGATGGTATCTCCACAGTCACCTTGCAGATGTACGTCCCTGAATCGTCTGTTCTAACACTTGAGATATTCAAAAAATAACATTTCTTCTCTTCCTTTATCAGAGACGCATTAGGCTGATTAATAAAGTAGTCGCTCCTAATTTCTGTTTGATTTTTAAGCCAGTTCACTCTAAATCTTTCAAACTTCTCTGTCCAGCAGCAGGTGATGTTTACTGTCTCTCCTTTCCTGACAGAAACATCGGGACTCTGGGTCACAACAAATGTGCCTGATGAAACACCTGTAGGAGACAAAGTGGAACATAAGTCATTACAAGACCACACGTATTGCATGATTTCTAAAGCTAAAAGCATCAGGGTTTTGGTACAAATACAGTATGCAGATATGTTTTCAAGTAGCATGAAAAGAAAAGCAACTGAACTTTTTTAGGTTTCCTGAAGATGTTTCAGCTCACATCAGAGAAGCTTCTGATGTCTTCAAGAAACTTTAAGTAGTTCAGTCACTTTTCCTTCCATATCCTTAGATTACACATGTGTCAAACTCCAGACCTCGAGGGCCAGTGTCCTGCAGGTTTTAGATGTGTCCTTGATCCAACACAGCTGATTGAAATGGCTAAATGACCTCCTCAACATGTCTTGAAGTTCTGCAGAGGCCTGGTAATGAGCTAATCATTTTATTCAGGTGTGTTGACCCAGGGTGAGATCTAAAACCTGCAGGACACCGGCCCTCGAGGCCTGGAGTCCGACACCCCTGGATTACCATGACCTGGATGGCTGAGAGCCTACACAGACACAGACATGCTTCTAAAAACATTATAGTGATTTTTATAGAAAACAAATAACAATATTAGGTAGTAAATGCACATCAGGAATAAAGATGTCATGATAATAATTTTGTTGTCTTTTACATCTGTTATTTAAAAAGCCTTGTATCTTTATAAATCATTCTAGATCTAAGTTAGTCTCACTTCTTAGAACTAAGAACTTTAAACACTGACATATTGAGAAGAAATAATATCAGACATTCATTTATCGCTTGAATACTTATCACAAACAAATTTAGGAAAACTTAACTTTTCCATTTAGAGAGGAATGGTATAAAAACTAAATAATTTGCTAAGTTGTGTTTCTACTTACTCCAGGATGACAGGGTACAGAGAGAGGCGAAAAGCAAGCTACTTAGCAAGATCTTCATCTTGCCACACTGATTCACTACTGAACAGTTACAATCGCTTCATCTGTCACATCTTCTCTTAGTCCCACCCACCACACACACACACACACACACACACACACACACACACACACACTGTGCACCATGTTTTCTTCAAAGATCTTCTGTTTTCTAGAGAAGTGTGAAAACCCACAGATGCTGCTGCTTCCTCCTTCAGACAGAGACAGCTACAGACAAACTATAGAAGCTGTGACTAAGACCTTTCTCTTCCGACTGAAAAGGACACTTTTTTATCCTTATGCAGAGATGCTGAAATGGGGTCACAATAAAATACATATTAAGGACAGATAATGTAATAAACTGTATTTTTGTTCAAGAATTGTTATTAAAATAGTTTGAAAGTCAATCTTTGCAAGTTTACACACATGCATACATACAAAGTTTACATGTTAACATTAATTTATTTTAATATTTGACTTATTTTTTTAACTGCACTGTTTTGGAGGTTTTACGTTGCCAGATTATTGTAGTGGTATAGCTTTTATTCTATTATTATTATTATTTTGTTGAAAACATCCGGGAGGAAGTTGATGTAGGTCACCTGAAAACGTGAATTGAGAGTTCATAAATGACGTGAATTGTCATTCTGTGAAGTCCTCAGAGTCTGAAGCTACTTTTTGCTGCTACTATGTTTCCCAAGGGGTTGAAGCAGTCGACACATCCACATGTTTTGATTTCACACCTGATGATACTAGAGATTTCTATTACCCTATCACAGTCTCATTCTGAGGGTGTCACATATTTTTAAACAGTGCGGCTTACATAAGCACAAGGTGTCTTTTAGCATCTATGCTTAAACCTAACTGTGATAGTGGTTTGTTGTTTTGCCTGCAGGAGGAAAGGTGGAGCAGTTTGTGGTGCTGGGTGGAGCTGATTGGCACAGTTGCTGCATACGTGCCATTGCATGTTGGGAGCTGAGCCAGACCGCAAAGCAGCCAGTCACACTAGCTCTCACAGCCTGGGTCAGTCCAAGCAGAGAAAAACCTGAGTTGTTATTTAGAGTGTGCTGGGAATTCCCCTGATTGGCTCTGTTAAAGTGACAACACACTACATGCTTTACATGCTGAGTAGTTTTCAGTGCCAAAACCTCATCAGTGAGCAACAGGATAGGCATGAATAAGAAAGTGAAAAACATAATAGTCACAAAAGACTTTATTGTAACACTGCAGTGACGACATAAAACAATGTAAATACATGTATTTGCTATAAACATGCTATTTAAAGTGTTATCAATTGTATCAGTTTTAGAACGTACAGTAACAATTGCAACGTTATTTTGTAACAGTGTAACAACCAGCTCATCTGTGACTTGTCAGTCACAAGTCAGTTATCACTAGGGAATAGTAAATGGACTGATTCTTATATAGCGCTTTTCTACTGTTCTGGAGCCCTCAAAGCGCTAGTGAGTCAGAAATGTTTTGAATATTGAATATACATGGTCTACTGTGGAGTAACATTTTCCAAGAATTTGATGCATTCTCATAGACTTATAAGAAAACAGAACTCACTTCACTTCAATGTGCAATCTACTGACACCTAGTGGTGAGATTTTACACACTGTACCTTTAAGCATGGGTACCAAGAAAATACTAGTTCCCTATCACCTATGGTTTCAACTTATCTAATGAAAACCCACTTAAAATTATCAGAATATAAATCCATCTTATATACAGTCTGTGTTTTGTAGGATATGCTGTTAAGAGCTACTAGCATAGCTGTACTCTGTGTGAATTTGAAAGTTAGTACAGCACTGAATTGAGCTAAATGCTGTCAAGCTGGCATTTAGTAGATAGAGTTCATCTGATCACCTTAAATTACAGGGTTACCATGCTAACAATCCAACTTCCTGGAAACCTAGTAGCAGCCATCACCGCTGTTCCCTCTCCCAGTAATGGAACAAAAGCTGAGCAACTTAAAGCTATAACATTTCAATTGATAGCCTTTAGCATTTAGATTTATTGTTTGGTGGACCAGTAGTTCTCAACCTGTGTGCCATGAGGTAAGCAAGACATTTGAACAGCCAGTGTGTTTCAGGCTGATGAAACTGCATTTGAAATACGACAGTACTCCCATGACCTGGATGACTGAAAAGCTGCACAAACAAAGACACAGAAAACAAAGAACAAAAACCAAACAACATTGTACAGTACTGTGCAAAACACTCGAGCCATGCCTCAGTCTTAGCAACAGTTCAAAGTTTTTCTTCTTTCCTTTTAAGTTCATTTAATTTTTTTCAGTCCAGTCCTCATATCTGGCCATTTTCAGGTGAATGTTGTTTGTTTTTTTATTTGTTTTGTTTAGCTTTTATTTTGTTGAGCCACTTAATACTGACCTTTGAATCCCTTGAACACCGCACACAAACATGACACAAGTGTTATGTCTACACATAACAGACAACTTTGCAAAGGACAAATCATTACGACATATAATCATTCTAAATGTAGAAAAGTACCAACAATTATGCAGCACCATCTGAAATGTGTCTGACTGACAACAGTTTCATTTTTCAGCATTACAATGATTCCAAACACACTGCAAACACAGTAAAATAGTACCTGGATAGAAAAACATATACTGGAGGTCACAGATCACACTGGACATACAGACGTAAAATTGTTCAATATTTTACAAAGAAATACAGAAAAATAAGTTGTAAAATTGAGCCTTAACACTACTACAGCTAAATAGTACCTGACCGAACTACCAGTCGTTATAAATGATTTATAAAATTCTGAAACAAGCAGAGAAAAGAAAATGCACGAGGGTTTTTTTTACTTACCCCAAGAGAGGATGCATATACAGGAAAACAGCAGGCCAGTTAATAAAAGCTTCATTCCTTCACACTGAACCAACAATAGCAACTGACGCCTACATCTGTGGTCAAATTATTCACACCAAACATTGGCACCCAAAGCTCAGATTAGTCTCGTCTTTTACAGTTTTTGCAGAGTTCAAAGCCACAGCTTATCTTCCTTCGCTTCGCTGAATTCTTCATAACAGCAAAATCATACTGTTTTGAGCAAATAGTTAAAGGACAGACATTTAGTGCTACAGATGGAAGGCTAAAGAAAGTAAATAAATAAATTTTCCATTTACACTTTGATATTGAAAACTAGCTTATTTTCAGCCTTATGTGGCTTTTTGTTCCTTAGGTGGAGGAAAGCTGTGCTGAGGGTAAGGATAGGTAGAGTCTAAGGACTGAAATGAACATGTCTACCTGGGAAATTCATCTGATGAGGTAAACACAAGTTATTCACTACCAGGTAGCAAGAACTGCTTCTTGTTAGATGAAAACACGATTGAAAGGCACTGCTACATTGTAACAACTGCTATCCCCAGTGCTCCAATCGGCTGGACCTTACACCTTACAGACTCTAGCCATCAGCTCTCATACTTACTGGTGAAGCAAGTCTGTGGTTCAGTTTTTAGCAGACTTAGCTAATGTGATCTGCAAAGTAAAACATAAAAGTGGCAACAAGCATGGATGACACTGATATAGCTGCACAGGCTGTAGCAGCTCTTAAATACTGTATTTTCTTCAGTTGCTAAAGAAGACTTCTTTGAGATCAGGTCTATAACTTTGTACAGATACAATAATCCTAAAACTGTAAACAGGATCAGGTGCTCAGCCTAGATTTTTATGGGTTTTTGCTCATTTCAAGTGGAGCTTTTCGGACTTTTACTACTAGCAAGATAATATCATACAGTCCATAACGGGACGGTATCAACATGAAGTATGGCAGGACATTTTGTTACCTACCCCCAGCAACAAGCTTATCTGTATTACCATCTTTAGAATTCTGATGTCTACCATTTCCTTTGTCTTATTTAGCTAGTTCACACTCACTCTGTCAGACTTCTCTCCAGTAGAACAGACATATTTGGAGTATGGGTCACAACAAATGTGCCGTTAAAACATGTGCAAGAAAACACAGAAACGTTTTATTCCAATTTTTTTAGTAGCTTAATGGCAGAATTACCTGAAGTTTAACTGAACGTGAAAACAAAGAATAGGAACAAATCTGAAAGCAAAGAGGTTCTTTTTTTTACTTACTTCAAGATGTGAGGGCACAGGATAAACCTTTCACACTGAATCAACAGTCAACAAGTGTCACATACCACTACTTGGACACAATACTTCCACACAGATACCATCTACCCACTTTACTTCTCATGCGTTGTGGTATTATTCACTTTTCAATCTATTTACATGTGCAGTCACTTTTTGTTGTGCCAACATTTGTTGTTTTGAATGAATGAAGAATAAAACTATACATACTCTTAACTGATCAGTAACAAAAGAATATAGTTCTTCTATTTGTAATCAAATTTAATTATCAGACACTTTTATCTAACATTCATTTGCTGCTTCTACTGCTCTTCCATCTCTTTCTTCCTCTTCCTCGTCTTGCTCTTGCTTTTGATTTGAAGTTGGTTTATTTCCAGAAGAAGCTGAAATATGACAATCAACCGGTCATTATGCAGCGTAACCAACTGGCTGTCACTGGAGCTTTGTGTTGTATTGTACCTTTTGAGTTCTGCTGAGCTTTGCTCCCTACATAGTAGAGCCAGAAGAAGGCTGTGATCAAGGCGAGGACGGGCAGAGTCCTCATGAGATAAGTGAATACTTCTTCCTTTGGGGCTTCTGAAATTCATCGACAGAGGCATCTGATCAGGTGCACACAGGTTATACACAGTCCACAGGCTGGAGTGATAACTCCATGCCAGTGTTTTGAGTTTTGTGGATTTATGACTTGTTGTAGGTTTTCCACACACTTTTGAGTTTGTTAACCACATTTGTTGTTTTGTTCCTTGGTTGTGGGTTCCCTTTTGTGATCCCTGTCTCTCTGGTTGTGTCCACATGTCTGTTTGGTTTGTCTGTGTTCTGCCTCCCTAGCTGTCTGCTGTCTGTGTAATTTCCTGTTTTATGTTGGTAGTCACTTGTCTTGTTTGCATCGTGTTCTGTTTCACTTCCCCTTGAATCATTTAGTGTGTTCAGTTCAGTTGTGTTCCCATATGTCCACTTCCCCTCATCATCTGCTTGTGTATGTATTGTCTCCCTTTATCCCTCAGACCGTTAGTCACCATCCCCTAATGTCCCCAATTCCTAATGTTCTAGTATAGTCTCCCAGTATAGGTTTCAGTTAAAGCAGGAGCATCAAATGCATTTTTACACTGCGGGCCATATGGTGCCCACTTAAGTGGGCCCGACTAGTGAAACTCTCCTTCCTGTCAGTGTGAAGAAGTTACATATTTAACAGTTTTTCTACATACTGAAGAAAATGCTGCTGTTGAAAAGGAAGAAAACAGTCAGCATGAGATTTAAAAACGTCATTGCCCAGACTGTTGTCATTGTTTTGTTTTTTGAAAACAAAAAAACAACAGAAATGTCTATAGTAGAAAGAGAAAAAGAGAAACAATCAATCACTTTGAGCGGAAGCACGAGCTCCAGCAGCTCTACGCTGAGGAAAAAAGATACATTTGCTTATTTTGTGCAGAATAACTTCACGTTATATTGATCAGCAGCTGCCCATATTAAGCTGTGATCGTCACCAGGTAACGTGGGCGTGTTTCCTATATCAGCAGGTTTTAAACAGCTGACAGGTGAACAGGATGTATGCAGGTAAACCCGACGGTCAGTCGAGCTCATCGGTTGTGTTGTGAGGAAAATCTCGGCTTGTTATTTATGTTACAGAAAGACACGGGCACGACGACAGGTGGAAGACTTTCTGATTTAATTTTTTTAACATAATTTCACTGTTGTCTGAGGATAATATTGACACGTGTCTATATTTGCATGAGCTGGAGATGGAGACCTTTCTTGGTCAACGTCATTAATCTTGTCAAACTCCATGAGACGCTGACAGACAGAGAAGACTATTCAGTAAAAAATCCAACATCTGCTGCACGGAGAATGGACTGTGCAAACAGATCTAACCAGCTAGGATAAAAACCAGTTAACCTGGAACACTGGCTCACGTCTCTTTGTGTCTTAGGAATGTCTGCTGCCCTTCCTTCTTTTACATAATGGTGTGATCTCTGCCTTCGCATGTGATTGGCCGCATGGTGTGCCCATTAAAATAAAGTCCTACCCTCCCATGCACGGTTTCTCAGCAAGGCTGAAGATTCGGCTCCCACATAACGACGGATCTTTAATAACAGATATATGAAATTATCTCCTAGGCCGGATGTGGCCCGCAGGCCGTACATTTGACACCCCTTTTATATATTTTTTTTATATTTTTTTATTTACTTGTTGGCCAAATAAAGGGCTTGTCCTTTGTTCACTATATCCACTCCTGTGCATTTTAGGTCCATACCACTCATCTCTTCACAGTGTTGGGAAGGTTACTTTTAAAATGTATTCCACTACAGATTACAGAATACATGTTACAAAATGCATTTTGTAACATTTTCCGTCATGTTACTCGATGAGAGTAACGTATTCTGAATACGTTGGATTACTTAATATATTATCATGCTTTTTACAACTACATGAATGTACTATTGTTGCGTGATGTATTACTATTACTGAAGGTTGTCAAAGGAGCTTGCAAAGAAAAGCGTCTGGACTTCTTTAAGTTGCTTGAAGACGTTTCACCTCTCATCCGAGAAGCTTCTTCAGTTCTAAGGTCAAATGGTGGAGAGTCCCAGATATAAACCTAGTGGGAGTGACCCCCCACAGAGGGACAAAAGGACCCCCTGATGATCCTCTAATCGCCTGAGCCAAGGTGGGAAACTGGGCGTGGGTCCCAATCAGCCAGAGTTTCGGGTGAGCTCATTGTGAAACCTGGCCCCACCTTATCATGCGAATTCCTGAGGTCAGATGGCCCAGGATGTGAGTGGGCGTTAAGGCGTCTGGGGAGGGAACTCAAAACTGGATTATAGATGGCAGAGAGTTGGTGTCGTAAACCCCCGCCTCTGTTCAAAGATGGTCGCTCACAGTGGACATAGATGGCTTCTTTCACTCCTCTTTCAAACCATCTGTCCTCTCTGTCCAAAATGTGAACATTGGCATCCTCGAAAGAGTGTCCTTTATCCTTAAGATGCAGATGGACTGCTGAGTCTTGTCCTGTGGAGGTGGCTCTTCTGTGTTGTGCCATGCGCTTGTGAAGTGGCTGTTTGGTCTCTCCAATGTAGAGGTCTGAGCATTCCTCGCTGCACTGTACAGCATACACCACATTGTTAAGTCTATGTTTTGGCGTTTTGTCTTTCGGGTGAACCAGTTTTTGTCTGAGTGTGTTGCTGGGTCTGAAATACACTGGGATGTCATGCTTGGAGAAAACTCTCCTGAGTTTCTCTGATACACCGGCTACATAGGGGATGACAATGTTGTTGCGTCTGTCCTTCTCATCCTCCCTCGCTGGTGTCTGGTCTTCTTTTCTGTGCCTCTTTGCTGACTTTAAGAACGCCCATTTGGGATAGCCGCACGTTTTGAGTGCTTCCTTTACATGTGTGTGTTCCTTCTTTTTTCCTTCAGGCTTAGAGGAAACATGTTCTGCCCGGTGGTGTAGGGTCCTAATTACTCCAAGTTTGTGTTCCAGAGGGTGATGGGAGTCAAAGAGGAGGTACTGGTCCGTGTGTGTGGGCTTCCGGTAAACTTCGATGTTGAGGTTGCCGTTCTCTTCGATGTGCACGGCGCAGTCCAGGAAAGGCAAACAGTCGTCCTTTGTGTCTTCCCTGGTGAACTTGATGTTTTTATCCACAGCGTTAATGTGCACAGTGAAGGATTCCACTTCTTGTGTCTTGATTTTGACCCAGACGCTTTTCTTTGCAAGCTCCTTTGACTACGATGACCTGGATGACTGAGAACCTTCACTGACATTACTGAAGGTTATTCGACATAACAATACCAACTGGATTTTCAAATATCAATAAGAAATGCGCAACAGTAGGTTGACATTAGGTAAGGCTGCACTTTTTGCAGGAATAGAAAACTATTCCGCGCTTATAGAAAATGGGTCCGCGGCTCCAAACCGTAAAGGGACCTCTGGCTAATATGTTGGGTTTCGTGTCGGGCTCGTAGCCGAAAACTAGCTTTACTTTGTTGCCTGGGTCAACTTTGCTAGCGAGAGACAGAGAGAGGCGTTGAAAGGCTGCTCCAACGGAACTTATTTTTTCAGAGGAAAACACGAACACAGAGTACAGTCGAGTTTTAATAGCTTACTTACAACTGGGCTTGTCAGGCACTCTTCTTGGCTGCAGTGGTTATTATTATATTTACATGCTTCCAGCTCCTGCTTCTGCTCGGTGGCAACTCGTACTTTTTGACTCTCCTTTTTCTCCCTCCCTCGCACTCACAGACACATCACGGGTATAGCAGTCCATTCTGCCTGCAGCACGGACTATACTGTCCATGAGGCTACATTCTTTAGGGTGATGCCTGTAACACTCTGCCTATTGCCTTCATATTAAATCATTTTTTGAAAAATAATTTTTAAAAATATTTCTTCACGTCAAGCGATGTGACATCACGGCAAGTAGAGGTGACATGGGCAGTGAGATTGAGACACAGGCATTTGAGCCTCTTTAATGCATGTTTTGTTTGGGTTTCCAAAAATAGAGAGGGCATAGCCTAACATATGAAAAAGGAAAAGACCGCGCGTAATCCATTTAGTTCAACAGAGTAGCTGTATTCTGAATACCCCCTTTTAAAACGGTAACTGTAACGGGATACAGTTACCCATATTCTGTATTTTAAATATGTAACGGCGCTACATGTATCCTGTTACTCCCCAACACTGCCTCTGCACAACTTGACAAAATATGAACTTAATTTTTGCTATCCTGGTTCCACAGCGGTTTTGTGCCATTTTAAAAATCTACACAATCAGACATTTGCATATGGGATTATGAACCACCATCGTCTTGTTGCATGATGGTGGTTGTTTATGAACCACCATCATCCTAGTGCACGGTTTGCTAATCATGTGAGAGCAGATGTATAACACCGCTGTTGATTTGTGAGTGTACATTCATATGTTTTTAGTGAAACATTACTAATAACGTTCGAGACACAATCAATATTTTTTTTAAATGATGTTTGCTCATAAGACCTGATCATGTCTCGGTAAACCTATATTAGACAACCCAGTGGCTTACATAAACATGTTTATCAGCATTCTGGTGATTTGTCACCTACCTCGAGCAATATGCTGACCTGTGTTGTCATCATTCTTCACTTTTTTCACTTCTTCACGATTTCTTTTGTCTTGAATGTCGAATGTCCCACTTCTTCCCATCGTCTTGACTGTGATGACTGTCCCATTTCCTTTAGCCTCAGTTAAAGATGGTATCTCCACAGTCACCCTGCAGATGTACGTCCCTGAATCCTCTGGTCTAACATTTGAGATACTCAAAGATGAACATTTCTTCTCTTCGTTTTTCAGAGACACGTTAGGCTGATCTCTCCTAATTTCTGTTTGATTTTTAAACCAGTTCACTCTAAATCTTTCAAACTTCCCTGTCCAGCAGCAGGTGATGTTTACTGTCTCGCCCTCCATGACAGAAACATGAGGACTCTGGGTCACAACAAATGTGCCTGATGAAACACCTGTAAGAGATAAAGTGGAACATAATATTGTAAGTTATTTAAAAATAATATAAAGTAGTGATTGCACATTGGAAATAAAGATGACATGACAATCATTTTTGTCAAGGGCAGTGGATAAAGACTGTGTGGAGTTGAGAACAGAAGACCTAAATCCAGACAAAACAAATCATGGAAACAAACTTAATATTAACTGAAAGCGAGTCGTTTATTATGGCTGACGGAGAAACACAAAGCAATGCACAAGGTAACCAAGCTGAGAATAAACAATAACCTAAACTGGGAAAACTAAGCATGAAAAACCCTAAATGTGAAACTTGGCGTGGATACATAGACACCTGGAATAGGTGGGCAGGGGCAGGGATAGCTCAGTAGATAGAGTTCTTGCCCCATGATCGGAAGGTCAGGGGTTCGAATCCACTGAACGGCTACCCTGAGGTACCCCTGAGCAAGGTACAGTCCCTACACACTGCTCCACGGGCGCTGCATTGGTGGCTGCCCACTGCTTCACTGGGTGAATGGATTAAATGCAAAGGAGTAATTTCCCTACGGGGACTAACACATACACATTGGAACATGGAGACATGACACAGAAGAGTACTGTGGAAGTGGAAACACCTGGCAAACACAGCTGACACAAATGAGCATGATCCCACAGGGGAGGCAAAACTGAACACACTGAACATGGAACACCAGACTGTCAAAATAACATAGGAAACATCGTGAGACGTAGACATGACAACACAAGCTTGACGATATGACATGGAAAACGCAGACATGAAACACATAACAGACTGGGGAGACCGAATGATACACAAGGAGAGGAACACGGAAAGAGATAAGGGGAACGAGGCACAGGCATAACTAAAAATCATGCACAGAGGACAAGAGACAGAAAACGACACATAAACAAGGGAGCATGGATGAAACTTTAACTAAACAAAACCTAACTAAGACATATTTATAGTAACACTAGAACTTAGCATTACGGTAATACGGTAAGAAACATAAAAAATAAACTCAAATAAACTTCCTGACAACTTTTAGGTTGTCTTTTACATCTATCGTTTCAAAAACCTTGAATAAATATAACTTCTTCATTCAAAGTCTAAGTCAGAAATCTATTCACTCTCCTTTTAACTGTTGTTTGATGTCCATAAGTTGTTTAATGTGGTTCACTATATGTTCAGTCACTTAACATGTGAAGTCACTTCCTTCATGTGAATTCAGCTAAACTTCACTCAGTTTCCTGCTCAGAACTAGCCATGCACTGTAAATTTGTCATGAAAATGAAAGTGATGGGCTTAAAAATGCATAAAAGCACTTACATTCAACTATGTCTATATTTCGCTATTTTCATTAAGCTTTATGTTTAAGCAGGTCCCCCCTTTTTTTTTTTATCTCGTCCAGTTCCTGTGCATTATAAGTAGGATGATTAAAGTCAACAATAATTTGAATGCTAAAAATTAATTCTGTATAATCTGAGTACTTTTAGAAACTTTAGTTTTCAAGTTATGTGAGAATTCCATGAAAGCTTAGCACCCATTAGATTTTGATTATGCCCAGAAATCTAGCTTTGGTTTATTTTTTTATTTATTTTCTCAAGTTAATTTAAAAATGTTAAAGTTTTTAAAGTTTGCATCTTTAGAAGCACACATGATCCTACATTAATATTGATGTTTTTACTCACACCAAGATGAGAGGGCATGGAGGAACAAAAGTAGCAGACGACCCAGCAGAAGACTCATCCTCGTACAATTCACCGTTGAATACTGATACTTGTGACAACTTCCCTTGAGAGTTACAGATATCACCTTTGTTCCCCACCCCCACTAGCCCAAGATGTAATTTAGGCTTTTATACGGCAGTTATGTCATTTCCTTTACTCAATCAAATTAATATTTTGTTATGCAAAATTCAGTACATAAGAAAATATTGTCAGTGTTGTCAAAACTCAAACACATGAAAACAAAAGATTCCCCGGAGCATTAGATTAAAAGTCACAGGCTAGAAAATGTAACACAAAAGACAACACCATTAAAACTGTTCTTTAATTAGTATTAACAAAAAAATCAGACAGCTATATGGCGCTGTATTTAGCGCTTAGGTAAGATCGTGTTCTTTAACATATTTAAAGTGTTCGTTCACAATTGCACATCAACACATGTTGAAAACACTTTGCACCGAAATAACTACCAGACTGTTTCTGTTTTACCCTGTGCAGTTTATCTCATATTTACGGTAAGTGGTAAGTTTATTTAAACTGTATAATGTTTCCATTAGTCTTTACGGTCATTAATGTAGGTAGTACACAGGAAACATATAGAACACAATGAATAACTGGGTACATTGTCTCATGTCACACATCAGGTATTCAGAGTGTGTGGGAAAATAAAACTCTACATGGAGACCTGATGGTGAAGAAAGTGTCACAATTATTTGGTACAAGAAGTCTTTGTGCAGAGAAGTGCAAATTTAAAACATAAAAAGAGCTTTTCATACTTTTCATACATATTTATGTTAAATTTGTGTCTTTCCTATAGAGGCTGTGGTCATAGGACAAAGCTAGCTGACCTGTGGCTACATCGCTCAGCTGGTTCACGATCAATACAGAAGGTAAACTGAAACTTCCAGACTTGTTCCCATTGTATGTTACTTGTCTTTAATAAAATATTAAGGCACTATGTAGCATACTTGTGAATTTAATTAAATATATCCCTGTTGTGCCATTTTCTCGTCCATTTATCAACTAGAAAAAAGAAAGAAAAGCCCAACCCTGTCCCTCAGAATCTCAAAAAATGAGCAGCAAAGAATTTTTTAGCAGCAGTCATGGACACTACTTCTATTTTGTGAGAAGGGACAAGAGAGGGATGGTAAAATGAAAACTGCATCCAAGACAGAAACAACACAACTTCAGACATGCTAACGGGAAGCTACAGAAGAACCCAAAGTGATGTTGAAACTGAGCGTATGCTGAGCTGAGTCTTGCTTCCAGAGCCTCATCTTCAGCACTTAACAGAAGTACTGATGAGTTAGGAGTCCAGTAGCCTTTTAGCCTTCAGTCCTACTCTTACATATAAATAAAGTAGAATCACTATGGTAATTGCTTTGAAGTCTCTTTGGGCAGGTTTTCTGCAAATGCTTTGTGTTGTCGGTTTGTGTTTATGCTCATTGGGATTGAGATTTCCATCAATATGTGTAGCCCCAGGTTTTACTATTAACTGGTAATTATGTGACAATGCATTTCAGGTCATGTTATGGAGTAACGTGAAAGTAATGGATCGAGAAGTAACAAATTACTTTCTCTGGTGATTAATTAAGTAACGTACTGTGATATCTTTAAGAAAAGTAACAAGTGGTGTGTAATGCATTCCCTTAAAGTATTTAAAAGTAGAATGGGAGGCAGAGCCTTCAGCTTGCAAGCCCTCTTCTGTGAATCAGCTTCCATTTTGGATTCAGGGAGACAGACACCCTCTCTATCAAGGCCAAGTGGCCAGCGTGCAAAGGCATTGCCCAAAAGCAGACTCAAAACACTGCTTTTTATTTTTAGACAAAATTTTAATTAACACAAGGATCACTAAGGTCAAGGAGTGGCAGAGAGAGAACGTCACAGGAGCGGGACCCACTGCAATAGCGGGAGAATATGAGTTACTTCCAGAGCTCAGGTTGAAGATAAGTATGATTGCAAAAGGAGTGAAAGAAGGTTTGCTTATTTTTAGCAGTGCGATGCAAGGACATAGAAAGGGGTGGTTCCCCTAGTGAGTGTCTGAGAGATGGAACTTGTAGAACGAGATGTTTGACCTTTCCTTTCCATTTCCAGACCTAAGGTATGTTGCAGCAACCAGAAGGGCAGATGGAGATTTCAGACTTATTCCACGTATTCCACGAAGACCTGAGGTAAGAGGAACAGTAGTTGGCAGGTAAGTTTCTGACAGGCAGTGAGACAGGGAGGAGGATCAGCATCAGAGGAAATCTGGTTCTTAACAGAGGCGAGTTAATGTTGATCCAAAGGTGCAAAAACTGGAAACACAGAGAGTGCAGTGTTACTGGCCCTACTTCTGCTGGAGGTTTCTTCCTGTTTAAAAGAGTTTTTCCTTCCCACTGTCGCCAAAGCGCTTGCTCATAGGGGCTTACGTGATTGTTGGGGTTTGAATTGAATTGGAAATCCAGTGAGTTTACTGTAATACTGATTTGCATTTTTCAAAACATCATACCAGACTTGGTAGTTTTAGGGTAACGTGTTCTTACTAACATGTTTCTGATCCATTTGAACAAAAAGTGTCGTACAACAGAAGGTGAAGAGTAAATTCCATAGCATACAATCATAGTGCAGCAAAGTTCAAGATAGTCTGTATATGAGTCCCCTTGAAACTGTAGCGCTATTGGGGAACTTTCATGAACGTTAAACAACAATACACACTTCTACTGTTAAGTGATAACAAATGGAAGTTGTTTCTTTTCGTATTCATAAAGACTCTAAATAAGAGTCTTTACGTATGTAGTGTGTAGTTTAAAGTCTACCAAACGGAAGTGGCCTAGTCCTCTCCTCTGGCCTGTCAGTGTGATGACAAACAGGAAGCCCTTTAGCCACAAACCACTAAGTCACTAAGTCACCACGAACATTACACACACCATGCAACATGCATGTTATACCTATATATCCTTAATTCTTCCATCTTTGTATATATTATATAGTAAGTCTGTATTTTGTCTTGTAGTTTGTCCACCAGCTCGCACTGGAACAGTTCGCAGCCAAGTGTGAAGCGGTGGGAATGAGAATCAGCACCTCCACATCTGAGGTCATGAGCCTCAGAGGGAAAAGTGTGGAGTGCCCACTCTGGGTCAGGGACAAGTTCCTGCCCTAAGTGGAGGAGTTTAAGTATCTCGGGGTTTTGTTCACTAGTGAGGTGATATGAGGTGCTCCGGGCACATCATACCGCACTGCTAAGTACACTGCTAAGCAGTATCCTATTACACATTAATACTCAAATATACTCACATATACATACGCAGAGTATACTTTCATTCAATTCAATTCAATTCAATTTTATTTATATAGCACCAAATCACAACAACAGTCACCTCAAGGTGCTTTACATTGTACAGTAGATCGTACATGCCATCCATGCCCTCTATATATGTATAGTATATATATATATATTTATATAAAGTATAAATTATTATTATTATTATTATTATATTCTGTATACAGAATCTGCAGAGGAGCAGTCTGTCCCACTGTGTTAATGTGGATGCCCGGTGTACGTTACAAACCCCTCTCAGAATACTTAGTGGGACTCTGAACAACTACAAATATTCTCCTTTTGATTACATTACAATAGGAATGAACAGGTTATAGTACAAAAAAATTACATTTGAAAAAATTGTAAAAACAGGGTGTTTTTTGCTGTTAGACCATCCATTATGGCATCATCCTTTTCTGAAGGCAGTGAGACTTTTAGCTTTTCAGGAAGATCCCCCTCACCTCTACCCCCACCCTCGCAGTGGGGTCTAGACTCTTGCCCCATAGACATTGCAACATTGCTTTTAATGAGAAGTGGAAATGAATGTGGTGAATGGGAGGTGCAACAGTGGGATTTTGAAATGGTAGACATCCATGACATCACCGCAGGAAGGAAAAGGTTCAAATAACAGAAATAATGTTTGCCTTAAAGTCTTTTTTTATTTTTTATTTAGCTAATTCTGATTGGTTTCACAGAGGAAGGACTGCTTTCAGTCAGCTGATATAAAGAGTTAAAACACGAGTATAAATAGTCAGTACTCTTCCTGTTTGGATCTTTGCTAAGGTCCTTTTTAGAAGGTAACACCGCCCCAGTTTTAATTAGAATTGAGTACCTAACTACACTATACTACAGCGGGCGATCGTGGCTCAAGAGTTGGGAGTTCGCCTTGTAATCGGAAGGCGGTTCGAGCCCCGGCTTGGACAGTCTCGGTCGTTGTGTCCTTGGGCAAGACACTTCACCCGTTGCCTACTGGTGGTGGTCAGAGGGCCCGGTGGTGCCAGTGTCCGGCAGCCTCGCCTCTGTCAGTGCGCCCCAGGGTGGCTGTGGCTACAATGTAGCTTGCCATCACCAGTGTGTGAATGTGTGGATGACTGGATATGTAAAGCGCTTTGGGGTCCTTAGGGACTAGTAAAGCGCTATATAAATACAGGCCATTTACCATATAATCAATGAAGGCACAGAGAGTCTCATGATGTGAATAACTCAACTCACATGAATCTGTTAAGAATTGAAATTTGTCCGTGTTACATAACACATATATGGTTGTATTCAACCTGCTTTCTCTAACTCCTTTCAACTTTGACTTCAATTGTGACGAGCTGCATAGTAGAAAAATAGAAACACTGAAGAAAAATTGTTTCTCTTTGTGAATCTGTTATCTTGACATGCGTCTTCCCCTCTGACTATCTTACCCTACTTGTCGCACTAATGTAATGTTTGAGTGTGCTGTGCTGAATGTAGTCCTGAATGTAATTGTGCACACAGCAAACAGAACAGCGCTGTCAAGTGACAACAGGCACACAGAAGCGCGGAGCCGAAAGACACATTGAGACTAACTGAAGCTCATAGTAAATGGTGTAAACATAATTTTGGCCTGAATAGACCTCCACAGACCGACATCTAGCAGCACGCAACAGTCAAATCAGATGAAGAGCATCAACACCACAGAACTAAAGCCGTGCTGACACACAAGCAGCTCTTTTTCAAGTTAACTTTGTCCCAGCTGAAGTGCAGTTCACAGTTCAAAAGGTGCATCACATTCTGTCATATGCTCAGTTTACACAGAGAGTGGGCTTACGAATATAATTTTTGTCACAAATATAGGTCTCATAGCTGCAGCAAGAGACTGTCATGACATTTACACCTTCTTTTCCCCTCTGGAAATATTTATTATGCCTAAAATAAGCTATTGGAGATGATTGTGTCTCTTTTAATATTTTTTTGTGAATGAGTCACAGCAGTGGGTAAATGTGAACACTTTCCACCTACCAGCTGCCCTTTCAACAGCAGTTTACAGCTGTTTTCAAATGGTCCTTTTATGGTAAGAAAAAGGATTCAGCAGAGTGCTTTCTACATTTCATTGTGCTTAATTCACTGAAATCAGGTAATTCTCATTTTCAGTGATTTGTAGCCTCCTTCTTTGGATTGTGTTTAGCATAGATACTGTGACGAGAATTTACACTCTTCAGTTTTTGTTTTTAAATGTGGGTATTGGCTGTTTAACCACAGGATGTTTCAAAACTGCCAAGGGCTAAAGCTGTTGCAACAAGGAAGAGAGTGTTCTGCTTGTCAGCTTAAAAGTGAAACAGTTTTGAGACATTAACTTTCAGTATACACAAGATAGTTCCACAAGCATGGGTTTATATTTTATATGGGTTTCAAATTCAAATCAAATTCAAATCAAATTCAAATTCAAATTTTATTTGTCACACACACACAACCATACACAGTATGACATGGGGGTGAAATGCTTGTAGCTGTACAATGCCCGACCATTAAATGACAGAAGAAAAGTTTTACAATATTTACAATTTACAGTTTACTACAAAATTTACAAATTAACTTAGGAATTTACAGGAAAGAATGTGCAAATAGCAGAAGAGATTATAAAGATTATAAAGATTATAAATTATAGGAATTATAGGATTATAGGAAATGTGTGGTGGTGCGTGTGGTGATGTGTGTGAGAGTCCAGTCTTATAGTGACGTGTGTGGGAGAGTCCAGTCCTACACCTGGTTCAGGGCCCGAATAGCCTGGGGGAAGAAGCTCCTCCTCATTCTCTCTGTTTTGGCCTTAAGGGAGCGGAAGCGCTTCCCAGACCTCAACAGTGAGAAGAGTCCATTGTTGGGATGGGAGAAGTCCATCATAATCTTCCTAGCTTTGGACTTGCACCGCTTGGTGTAGATGGGCAGCAGGTCAGGGAGCTCTGATTGAATGATGCGTTCGGTTGAGTGCACCACTCTTTGCAGATCTCGTCTGTCCTGCTTGGTGCTGTTCCCAAACCAGGTGCAGATGTTTGCCGTCAGGACGCTCTCGATGGTGCAGGAGTAAAAGTTCTTGAGCACCTTCAGTGGCAGATGGAAGTCTCTAAGTCTTCTGAGGAAGAAGAGACGCTGACGGGCTTTCTTAACCAGGGAGTTGATGTGGCAGGACCATGACAGGTCCTGAGTGATGTGGACATCCAGGTATCGGAAACTGTCCACTCTCTCCACTGGCGTGCCACTGATGATGAGGGGTTTTATAACTATTATATGAAGGTATTTTCTTTTCTAGTGTATCTACATCACATATTTTATTGCAATCAAGTACAAGTATTTCGGCAGACCTATTTTCAATATTTTGCAATTGTTGTCACTCTTGATTCTTTGCACAATGCATAAATATCTTCCTTTAGAACATGAGCAGATTTTGCGTTGGGGTCAAGTTTTTCTGGAGTTTAAACATCCTCTAATAGTAAGAATTCCTGCAGCTTTTGCTGCCATCTAGTGTAGCATGCCTTCACCTTCACTGCCGTACAGCAAATTATTACAATAGCCAGAGTGTTAAGGTACTGCTGTGGCGTACTCAAGTTGCATTAATTGGATAGTGCAGTGGTATCATTACTGTCTTCGGAACAATAGGCCAGGCTTAACAAATTCTGTGTCAGGTGTTTTGGTTGGGTCGACTACTGGAACAAGGCGTATATTTACAAGGACTGATAATATGAAGTTGGTTAAATGCTACTATGCCAGCCAACCCAATAAGAGAGGTTATATATGTGAGAACTATAGATGAGTAGAAACCAAACATCCAAAATGGCCAAGAAGCATCCTTTTAGCTCAGCAACATCAGCTGAAACTACTATCTAAGCTAGAGATCCCGAGGCTACAGCACAGTGGGAACAACAGTGACCATTATAAATATCATGAGCCAACCTGGCCAACCATCCCAACTACCAGTATCACTGAAACCAATGAGCTCATACAGGCCACTGCCACAGTAATCCCAGAAGCAATTATATATAAGATCAAAGATGCATATAGACGAAGCCCCTGTGGAGAAGGCTGGAAGCCACAATCAGGGAAATCCTGAAGGATGTTCGTCGGTTTACTGAAGTGCCGAAGGGTTTGCAAATTTATCTGTTTTGATTTAGCCTCAGAACGTCAATATACAATAATCAAATAGACCCAAAGATCCTTTGCATCAGTGGCCATGCGCTCAGCACGGCCTTGTAAGCCATGTCCTGTGGATGCCAGTTTATGGTCTACAGAGACCTCTTGTGGACATTCTGAAATATTGCTTGTGATGAATGAGCTACCCCAGCAGAAGGTGATGCTATTGTTATTTATGTAGTTATTCACAACTTTGCTAGTTTACTACACACACACAGGTGTTCTGTCCATAGTATGCACGTGATGTCAGACCTTCTGGGACACGCCCACCTGTCGGTCAAAAACAGTAGTGAGGTCTGCCCTCAAACCATCCTCTGAATGTCTTTGAGATTAACTTAGTCGAAATGTCACATAGTTGCTCTGCTATCAGATTCACTCATCAATGTTTATTTGCAGCTACCAGAAGGACCCAGAGTACAGAGTACCTCCCTTACAGGTCAAATTGCGCAATAACCCCTTCTGTCAGTGGCAGCTTCTTTAAACTGTAGGAATTATTTGCAGTGTAAAAATACTCAACTCTCATGGCATGACATTAAAGTAATAAATTAATACTACTGGAACTTTTCTGGTCAAAGTCCAAGTCAACAAAAGATAAGATTTGTGTGTGGTAGTTGGTTTAAGGTAGATATGTAGCCCTTAACTTTGCTTTAATTAAATAAGCAATTTCTTGTTCTTCACCTCCCACACAGCGCCATTATTTTACCCATCCAGACTGAAAATACATCTAGCTGTCTGTACTTTGAAAGCTTGCATCCTGGCAGCAGTGTTAGGTGATGGATTCTCTACAAGTTACATGTAGAGGTCACCGAAATGGAGCTCTGGGAGAGACGTTGCTATTTTCAGGGATTCAAATAAAGCTGCTGGGGCAGAATATGGATCACAAGTCTACAAAATTCATAGTTTCTCTTCATTTCTCCATTTTTTTCTCCATGGATAGATGATCCAAGTAGTCTTGGCTAGATACCCCCCCACACCAAAAAAAACCCCAACCTTTTGTCCTGGAGTAGATCTGACTGTCCACTGATTGGTTGTCACAATGGAGTAATGTTTTACCTGCCAGGTAAAACTATAGATTAATGACAGTTAACCAAACTTCTTTACTGCTGCAGTTTTCTGAAAAAAGACTAAGGCCACACTTGTATACCCCCACATTTCAGCTGGTGGACCTAAGAGAAGACCGCAGCAACCGCCCAGAGGAAGAAACACCTAAGATTACAAAGGCAGACATTCAACAATTAGTGTCCTGAATTAAGAACCAGGACCTGATGATCCATACCTATTGGCTGGGTCTGAAGGGCTGAACAAGCTAATGGTACACCATGTTTGGCTAGAGACACAAAGAGGGCTGCCAACAACAGACTAGCTAACACAGGGCCGAACAATCATAATCATGGTGGATCCCCACAAAAGTACAGCATTATCAAACTCCCAGCAGATTGCCTGCCTCACCACAACATGGAAGCTCATCTCATCGCATGGTAGCAATCAAGATGAACATGATCACATCTCCGAAAGGCACTGAAAATAACAGCAAAGGGTCAAAACAGCGGCTCCTGGTGGATAGAGCTCTAAAGCCAGGCAGACCAACCTGAGCATTACCGTCAACTACAAGAACTCAATACCCTACAAATGGTTACTGGGGTGCTTTGCCTTGTATAAGGCTAATAGTGTGCCAATAACATTGATCAGGAACTCAGTGGGACTGTGGAATACAACACTGGAGGCCAACTTGAAGGCAGTGACACAAGTCACCATTAAGTGTGGAATATACCAAGATGATGCACTGACCCTGTGGCTGTTCTGTAAGGACTCAACCTCCTAAAACCTTCTCAACACTAAGAGTGAATACAGATATAGATTCAGCAGTGATTTAGGAGTGGAGTGACATCAGCCACCTCCTGTAAATAGATGACATCAAGCTCTATGCCAAAATTGAGTGAGACATCAACCGCAACCTCGAGCAAACCACTAGTCTAAGAGCATGGTACTCTAATGGGGTACGATGTGCTATGAGGTTTTAAAGACAATATAGGAGCTGATTATTTGAGACCTTGTATGTGATGGTATTTTAAATTCTGGACTTCAAAGGGTGTCAAAGAAGAGTTGTCAATTTGGGAGAAATGTGCTCTTTTGTTTCTAGTCCCTGTCAGTACTCTTGCTGAAGCATTTTTGATGAACTGAAAGCTTTTTAATGATTTTTGGACATCCTGATAATAATGAATTAGTCCAACATACAAGTAATACATTTATGAACTAATTTTCAGCATCTCTCTGAGACAGGATATTTCTCATTTTAGAGATATTATACAAATGGAAGAAAGAAGTCCTATGTATTTGTTTAATATGCGCACTGAAGGACATATCCTGGTCAAAGACGACTACAAGATTCCTCACAGTGTTACTGGAGGCCAAGCAGGGGAGATTTGAGGTTCAAACTTTTAGTGGGGCCCAGCCAAAACAATGACAGAAAAGCCTAGCTGCAACTTTATTTAGATAAAGTCATTGACAATGAATCCTTCAGTAATTTTTTGTTTTAAACAAACAACTTTCATTTTAAACAACTATTTGTAACTTTTGTCACTAGACTGCTTCATTAGTCTGCACCACTTCTTCAAAAAAGCAACAAGTTAAACAGAATGTGAACATTTCCAAACATGGAAAATAAAGTTCAGTCTTAATCTTATTAAAAAAAAAAAGAAAGAAATCCAGAAACTTGTGAACAGAGATTAAAAATATATAATTTAGTGACAGTACTATTCACTCTTTGTGGCTACAGTGAGCCTGTTTTTCACTGCAGAGCTGTAGTCGGGCGTGGTCTGCGGCGCAGTTGCGGAGGGGATGGATGCACCTGAACACCATCCCCAATCACACCTCGCCAGCTTAAAACAGAATGAACTGGATTCTGTTGTTCTTGATGTGTGTAGGCTGTAGCCGAAAAGCTGCAGTGTGTAAGTTGGCAGCCGCAATAAAGTGTGAACATGTGGTCGGGTCGAAACTTCGGTTGGGCCGAAACCAGTGGCCCAATCCTGGGTTTTGGCACCACTGCAAATGATGCCCGACAGACTTGACCACATGTTCGCACTTTTCAGTACACTTCTTTATTGCGGCTGTTGCGTTACACACTGGGCTGCACCTTTTCAGTGGATGCACATATTATTCACATAACTGCCATGAATTTCTTAGTTCTGCCAAAAAAGTGATTCCAATGCTAAACATTCGTTCTGCATGACCTTTCTGCCAGCTGACTTGCACCCCACCTGTCAGAATTCTGAGCCCCACTAGTGGGGCGTGCCACATACCAAATCATCAAGCACTTAAAGAAGCATTTAAGTGCTACCACTGCATGCCAAATATCCTTGGGCAAGATACTTAGAAACACCTTAGAAAAAAGTGCTTGTGGGAATGGGTGAATGTACAAGTTATGTGAAGCGCTTTGAGTGCTCAGATTGAGTAGAAAAGCACTATATAAGAACCAGTCCTTGTGGAACTCCATAATTAACCTTGTGAAGAGTCAGATTTTATTCAAATTTTTTGAAAAAATTTTCAAGGAAATACGTCACTTTTTCTTGTTAAGATTTAAGATTGGATGGGCCCCATGTGCTTTTCTGTTTTTTAAGTGGGCCACAGTACTTTTGACTTTGGGAGTGGCTGGTATACAGGAACATCTGTGCTAAATATCGACTAGAAGTCCCCAAAGCTCCAATGGGAGACAGCACCAAAGGGGGTTCAGAAAACCAGGGCTAAGGTCATTTGGGCATGCAGCTGCTGGCCAACCAACCAAACATAATGGTGGTTGACAAGATGTACCAATGCCAGTGGACAGCAACAGGAAGAAGGAGCATGGGACAATAGAGAATTATCAGGAACTAAAGTAACAACTGGAGCAGACGTGGTCCAAAGTGGTCTCAGTGGTTATAGAAGCTTTATGAGCTGTAATTTCCAAAGTGGAAGAGGGGCTCAAGCGGATTCCAGGTACTGGACAGAGACATCCTGAACAGTCTTGTCCTATATACAGCTAAGATACTGCACAAGACTTTCAAACTCCTCTGGTAGAGGACCTGAGCTTGAGGGACTTGCTATACCTTCAGCTACAGCAACTAGGTTAACCAAAGGAAATCAACTGAAGTAACTCAGTTTCCTGGGCATGTCCTTCCTTTTTTCATAGAAGTAGAAAACTGTATCTTCTACGAATTGAGTGTTGTACAACCACAATATATTTTGATATGATAAAACATATATATCAATGTTTTGATAGTTTATTGTTTTTGAGAGCTAAAGTTTGACTGAATAAAAGTCTGTTATTTTGCCCTGTTTGCCTTTTGGATGGGACATGGTCCCTGGGCACATGCCCAGTATCTTCTTTTGATAGCTCATTGGCCCTTAAGAGATGATTTCCCTTGAAGCCTTTTAGGTGTAATCTTGTTCTTTCTTTATCTGAGGATGAATCAGGTGGTTCTTGTACTCTGTCATTGTACATGCTGTTTATTTGTACTGGCATAGTAGTTTTAGGTAGGCTTCGCCAAAGTGAGTGATGTGTGGTTAGAAACTCAGGCAGTAAAATAAAACAAAATGATTCTGTTCATTTAGAGTCTGTATTTTCATCACTCATGACAAAAATTAGTTCAGGCCATGGATCTGGTCTACTAGCACAAACAGAGCAACATAAAATGTTTGTGGTTAAGTGTCAAGAGGATTCTTGCGACGTATACATCGGGGAAACCAAACAATCTCTGGCTAAGCAAATCACAGGCCACAACTCTTTCATCTATTTACACCTACAGTCTAAAGCCACTTCTTCAATGATGATGATGTACACATGGACCGGGAGCCCCCTGGACTGGGAGGTAAGTTCCTTTTTTGATCCCAGAAGGGAAAAAAATAAAAACAGTACAGTAGCCTAAAATAAATGAACTAAAGGAAAAAGGGTCACAGGCACTTAATACTATGAGAGACTGCAAAAATATATATGCACAACAAGAGAGAACTGTGAATTTCATTGATAACTAATATGTACACCATAAATTTAAGAAAAACAGCTGCATGAAAGTATAATGGAAATATATGTGGATTCAAACCCCACAGCATGTCTTCTATCCTGTCTAACTTCTCTCACCCCAACCGGTCGCAGCAGATGGCCCCGCCCCTCCCTGAGCCTTTCTTCCTGTTAAAAGGGAGTTTTTCCTTCCCACTGTCGCCAAAGTGCTTGCTCATAAGGGGTCATTTGATTGTTGGGTTTTTCTCTGTGTGTATTATTGTATACAATCTAAAGTGCCTTGAGGTGACTGTTGTTGTGATTTGGCGCTATATAAATAAAATTGAATTGAATTGAATCTAAATGTCTGTGAAGGTTCTCAGTTATCCAGGTCATCGTAGTCAGTTTTCTTGATTCCCTTTCATACTCCCGCACCAGTTGAAGGGTGTTCCTCCCAAAATGTACGGCAATATGTCTGTGAAGGTTCTCAGTTATCCAGGTCATCGTAGTTTTTGGAGAGACCAAACAGCCACTTCACAAGCGCATGGCACAACACAGAAGAGCCACCTCCACAGGACAAGACTCAGCAGTCCATCTGCATCTTAAGGATAAAGGACACTGTTTCGAGGATGCCAATGTTCACATTTTGGACAGAGAGGACAGATGGTTTGAAAGAGGAGTGAAAGAAGCCATCTATGTCCACTGTGAGCGACCATCTTTGAACAGAGGCGGGGGTTTACGACACCAACTCTCTGCCATCTATAATCCAGTTTTGAGATCCCTCCCCAGACGCCTTAACGCCCACTCACATCCTGGGCCATCTGACCTCAGGAATTCGCATGATAAGGTGGGGCCAGGTTTCACAATGAGCTCACCTAAAACCCTGGCTGATTGGGACCCACACCCAGTTTCACACCTTGGCTCAGGCGATTAGAGGATCATCAGGGGGTCCTTTTGTCCCTCTGTGGGGGGATACTCCCACTATGTTTATATCTGGGACTCTCCACCATTTGACCTTAGAACTGAAGAAGCTTCTCGGATGAGAGGTGAAACGTCTTCAAGTAACTTAAAGAAGTCCAGACGCTTTTCTTTGCAAGCTCCTTTGACAATTGAATCTAAACATACCAGCCAGCAGATCTACTGATGCTGCTGCCCATGTGCAACACAATAAACCATGCTTTGGTGATTACACCACTATAATAAGATTTATAACTGATGCAAGACAACCTGCAGAGGAAGAGACCCAATATCTGGTCAAGTTTGTAGAAAACACAAAACAGGTCATGGACTGAGACCTAATCAGTGAGAGGCTGGTTTACTAACAAGAGTTTTTTTAGAAGGACTTTGTGTGGACTTCAAGAACTTTCATTGTCAGGCTTGTCCCGGTCCATACTGGCAAACATGATCTACGAGCTTTAACATTATTTTTGAAAGTTTTAATCATTTGTCAAAGTACTCTAGAGGGATGCTTATCATTTCAGATAATGTTCTTGTAAAGTTAGAAGTTAAACCAAGACGTGATGCTTTGAGGGTAGCATTTTGAGGATGTTTTGAGAATGCTGATAATGTGCACTTTTATAACATGCTCTGTGGTGTTAAATCTAACATTTTTATTTTCAAACTGGCAGACATCTGGGGACTGTCCGTGTAGTCTTTGCATGTTCTACCTGTGCCTATGTGGGTTCTCCCTTGGTCCTCCACAGTCCGGAGACAAACATTGACTGATGCAAAAAATGCCATAGGTCTAGGTCCAGAAGCTGGACACCTGCTGCCTGCCACGTCGTCGCCACACGCCACTCAGTGGCCAGATGCCAGATGGCTGATGCATGTCACCTGCCACACTGCTGCCCATCACACTGTAGCTTTATGCCGGACAGCGGAACCTGCCGCCTGTTATGCTGTCGCTGAATGCCAGGCACCTGCCGCTGGACACCTACCGCCTGCCACGCCATCATGGGACTCCAGACAGCAGACGCTGGACACCTATTTTTCCCCAGAGACCACCTAAATTCATTTGGTTCTGTCAACACAGTCCTCCTGCTGGCGAGCTTTTAATGCACATCAGGGTAATCAGGATTATGTGTGCTCACTCCTCTGCACTCCTTTGCTCTGTTCATGGGGCATCCACGTACTGAGCTGCACAAGCTCCCCACTGGCAATGCCCAGTTTGTCAGTAGCTCAGACACCTGGCACATAGGACGCTAGACACCTGCTGGACGCCAAATCTTAGAAGCCAGACTCCTGCGACTTGCCACACCATTGCCAGACACCTGCAGGTTGCCAAGCCATCACCAGATGCCAGACGCCATATGCCAGACGCCATACGCCATATACCAGACGCCAGATGCCAGGCGCCATACGCCAGATGCCAGACGCCAGATGTCAGACGCCGGGCACCTGCTGCCTGCCACGCCGATGCCAGACGCAGGACAAAAGCCGCTTGACACCTGCTGCCTACCACAATGTCGTCTGATGCCAGATGTTGGACTGCTACTGCCTGCCACGCGTTGCCGCTGGATGATGCTTGCTGATGGCTGCCACATGCTGATGGATGCCGGGCAGCAGACACCTGTCGTCTGCCACGCCATTGCTGGATGCCAGACGGCCAGACACTTACTCCGGACACCAGATGCTTGACACGGAGACCTTCCATTGTCACCAACGTGGGACCACCTAAGTTCCTTTGCTTCTGTCAGCTCCAGCCTCCTGCCTTGCCACCTGAAAGGGTTCATCTCCATTGCCGGCCACCTCCACCCACCTGGGTCAACATTGCAGACATAGAGCACAGTTACAAGTACCTGAGGATCCCAAAGGCAAATGGGAACCATTAAGAGGTCGCTCAAAAACCACCAAGTACCTGCAGAGGGCCAGGCAAGTCCTGAGAAGTCAGCTGAACAGTAAGAACAAGATTTCACCCCAAGTCCAGCACCCTGAGGTTGTATGCTAAGGGGAAGGAAGGAGGCCGGGGACTGATGAGTGTGAGCACTACGGTTCAGGATGAGACAACAAGCATTCACAAAGTAAGATGGCCCCAACCGACCGTGTGCTCAGTGAATATCTCAGGCAAACCCGAGGAAGAGGAGGCACCATCATGGAAGGACAGGGAATGATTTTTTTTTAGAGGCTGGTGAAACTGTTGGGGATTCAAAATTTTAAAATTAAAGGCACACTGAACCAGCATGGCTATCACAGCATCTTGAAGTGACATGCCATCCCATCCAGTTTGCATTTAGTTGGACCATCATTTACTTTTCAACAGGACAATGACCCCAAAAGCTCATCTAGAGAATGCCAAGAGTGTGCAAAGCAAAGGGTGGCTATTTTGGAAAATCTAAAACATGTTTTGAGTTATTTCACACTTTTTTGTTTGCTACATAATTAGGTGTTCATTCATAGATTTCATGCCTTTACTGAGAATCTACAATGTAAATAAAGAAAATAAATTAAATGAGAAGGTGTCCAAACGTTTGACTGATAGTATATATATATGTGTATAAAACATGCCTCTTCAGCTATAGCATGTAAGTTAACCAGAGGAAATAAACTAAAATAATACTTTACCCGGACATGTCGTTCCTCTTTTCATGGAAGAAAAAAAGATCAGCTAAGAGCTGGGTGTTACCATCGCAGTTGTGTTTGTCATTTTTTCTGTACATTTATTCATATAAACGTGAAATAGATATTACGGTCTCAAAAAATTGCAAAGCTCTCATCCACCCTAAACTGAGCTTTGATTTAAAGTTGTGTCGACTGCTTTAGCCCAACAAACCCTGTAATAATATAAGTCAGTTGTAAATTGAAAAATCAGAGTAGCACTAATAATTGAGCCTCTTTGTTTAATTAATTTTATTAAAACAGCACTATTAATTCAGCGTGTCAAACGAGTTTCAGCACAAAATGTGCTGAAACAGTAGAGCTGAAACGCAGTAGAGCACACCGGAAGTGCTTTTTGCCTCTTTTTTAAGGAGGCGGGTTGTGCCGGTTATTGTGCTATAAAATGCATAGTGGCACGATTTCTACATTTCCCGCCATGTGAATGGACAGCAAACATATATGTTTGGACCCTCTGGCTCACTGAACCTTTCCGCGAACAGCAGGCACATTATGTTAACAGCGTGACGGCAGCATCGGTTTTTCGGTGAGTGTTTCACGCTTGTAGGTCACGTTAGCTGGCACTGTGTTAGCTTACTGCTGTTTTGTGATGAGACGTGATATTCGCAGTCTCTGTAGTTACGCCGTGATAGCAGCTTTCCTCTTGTGTCTTGTACACCTTGAAACGTGCGTCTACCGAGTACAAACTGATGCATCACTATCGAGACTAACCGCAATGTTCAACATAATATCTTTTCTTAAGCTTAAAATTATTATTCGTTTGGTGTGTCTGGTAAACCGAGCAGGTGTATTTTCATATCTGTTGGGATTAAAAGCGGAGTCCCTCGTCCAGTAAAGATCATATTTGACGGGAGTTTACCTCTTTGAATAATGTAGTTACTACAGCGGAGTAAGTAACTACTGAACCAGATAATGAAGAAAAATGTGTTTTACAGTCTGGAGTGAAATGAACCCGGGCTGAATGTCTTTGAGTAAAAGTGGTTGAATCTGCGTTATCGCGTGATAACCGAACTTAACCAGGTAGTACTTAGTTGAGGGTGACAAGGGCACATACGTTTGGTTTTCTGGTGTGAATGGCTGCTGCCATGTGCGCACATGGTCAGATTACAGTAAGAATGCCCCTGTGACTCAATACGGAAGCCATGTAGGTGTTACACCTTATAGTACTGTGCGATAGTGTGTCTGCGTATTGACCTTCGGGCTTTGTGTTTCAGCCCATTGGGTTGAAAATAAAATAAAATAATGGGTACATAAAAATAGCACGTCTCTACTTTGAGTTAGCTTATGTCAGCATTTAATAAACTGTGAAATTTTCTGTTCAGTTTTTTATAATTGAATATTCTCTGTTTGTTTTTCTGTTTGATTATTAGTAAGTTTGTGTTATCATCTTTGTGGGATTCTTTAGTACTCTTAGTTGCAGTTACTGTTAGTATGAGAGTATTAGTTTGATTAGGTTTTCCCTTTTTGTCTTTGTTGTTTCCTTATATTAAGTTAGGAGCCTTTTAAACAGATTTTTTTTTTAGATACCCTGAAAGACCACAATTGGTCACCTTGCAGGAATCTAGTGTCTGAGCTTCTGATGGTGAGACGGTGGAATATCTTCATCTGTCTGAGGAATCTGCTCTTAGTCCAAATGATTTACATTCCCCTGTGAGTCAACACGAAGAGGTCCAGGGAAGAAGAGAAGTATGTGCCTATTCGATAGACACATACTTCACTTCAATAGACAGACACATCAGTCCTTTCCTTTCCATAGTTATGGTTCTAATTGCTTTTAAACTCTTACATTTTGGGAGCTGTGTGTCAGAAGGGATACAGTTCCCTCAGGGTTTGTTGTACGTTGATTACACTTAAATACAAGACGAGACTTGACAGATGAATGTTATCCTGTGTGAGGTTTAAGGGCCAGATTGTCTAGACTTAGGATTTGTTATTACAGACAACAGAAGCAGCTCGTGACAAATAAAACTGACTCTGTAGTTCCCAAATGTCTTGACCTAATTTGGCCCGATTGGTTTGGTTTCATTTATTTGATGTGTTTTCACTGAGCGTGACCATTTATAAGGAAGAGCTGCATTTTTTTCTATTCTTGACTTAAAAAAGATTCATGCTTGCACCATTTCACCTACAGAGCTTAGTTGCACCTGACCTCAGCTGTTGCTTATAAGTAGCTCCTTGTGCTGTATAACTCTGGAGGTGTGTGTGAAGGAGCAGGACAGAATACCATTACGGCTTTTTTTCATGGCTTCTCCTGTGCCCCAGCATCTCGACATAGCTAGCCCGAAGGTGTCTTTAAGATGTTTATTGATGTCTGACAGTGAAAGAAATAAAGCGCGTGTGAATGCATTACTTAAGTAAATTACGTATATTGGAAAGCCTTCGTTACAGTGTTTTGAGTAACTTGGATATCTGGAGACAGATTAGGTTTTGTCCCAAAATGAAAAGGACACAAATATTGCTTTGGCGTTGCTAGGAGCAGAATAAATGCTTGTCAGCCAACATCAGCTGTTATCTTCAACACTCATATCCTGTTTAAATGCCTCCGAGCTCTCAAGTTAAACACTCAGAGTCTGGTACCAACTTCTGACTAATACTCAAATTATAGCTTCACCCCAGGGAGTGACTGCCTCATTGTAGCTGCTGGATTTGAAGCCTAGCTGTGTGTGAGCTGTGTTGGGCAGTTATTTACTTAAAGTTCACAGACCTGGGAGTGTCTACGCAAAATGCCCCTCTTATCCTGCTTGTCCTACTTGTTTTTGAAGGTGAAAGAGGGCACACCTGAATATTAAATGAGTCGTCAGCTCTTATATGTAAACCTGCCAAAACATTTCTTTAGGTTGTTTTTGGGCTTTATAAATTATTTTACTAATTGACGTCCAGCTTTTATTTATGTTTGCTGTTTTTAAGTGTTTCTGTCTTTTCGTCGCCCTACACATGTAATTTCTTTCTTAGTCTTACAAGTTTAGGCGCTGACAGTATCGTGTTTGTGAGCGATCTGCAGTCTCTTCATTGATCGGGTCCTGTGACCGGAGCGTTTGATAGCCACCTAGTGTTTTTGTTTCCTGCTCATTGTGGAAATTGATTATTTCATCTAAAGAAACGAGTAACATCAGCCCAGACTAAATTTCTCAACAGTGGGCATACACGTGATTTCAGCAGCTGAGAAGTAGCTTATCAATGAAACCAGCTGATGCTGCTGATGTAGACCTAGAAAAGGTCGTGTGACCCTATTGCTGTATGTCTGCTTCAAGCCTCGACTTTAAATGACCCCTGGACGTGTTTGTATCACTGTGCCCTTGATGGGACACGTGGCACACCCAACACAGAGTGTGCAGAGAACAGTGTGTACTTGTAAATTGTACCTCTAGATGTTTTTAAATAACTTTGAAGGTGCCGCCAGGTAGTCATTGTCGAACCGCAGCATGGTGATCATCTGAGGCATTTTTACCTGCATGTCTTTCGCAATATGTTTGAAAATATGAAGCTGGCAGCTTTTTATGGCCCCATGACTTTAGCCTTGCTCATGATTTACCAGTTCAGTTTAATTAGTTCTGCTCCGCTGCTTAAAAAGTCCTGTTTGGTTGGACTGTAACGACTCTGACCAGGCTGATTTAGTGAATGATGGCTTTTGAAAGCTCTGTCACTGAGGGAAGAGGGCAGAGGGTGTTCAACCAACTGTCTCACCAGGGAGGAAGCACACATGGATTTTTAGCTTATCTAACAAAGCGAGGAGTAGACCGGCGTATAAACCCAGCCATTTATAGACGATCAAGGACACTCATAATAGTGAGGACCTATAACTCAACTGTAACAGTGGTTTGTTGGTCTGTCACACCTGCCTTTGTTGGAAGGAGGTGTCAATAACAAGTTTTACAGATGAAAACCAAACCATGACAAAGAAGTGTAAATGAAACTCGGCGGGGGGGGAAAGAATAGACCATACTACATCCTCCTTCACAGCTGCATAACAAACGGCCTGGTCCTCCAGGAAATCAACGCAAGCTGCTTCTGAATCTGTCTCTTGCCTTATTAGAAAGAAATATGACTGTGCTGTAAAACTAAGAATTATAGCTGTATGAATAAGACATCCTGTCATAAGGATCGCCAAAGTCACCCTGATCCTTGATACAACACAGTATTAGTCAAGACTGGATTAGGGGAACATTACGAGTATTTATGGCAGTGAGAGAGAAATTAAACATGCCAGTGTCAGATTTTAGGGCCACTGAAACACAGTCTGTCCAAACGGCAACAACAGGCATTTAATTAGGCACAGGGCGTTAGACTGACTTCCCTAAGGGGCCCAACAGGAACTGAGAATCAGGTCGGAGGTCACACATGTAGTTTATTGTCCTGCCTTCATGTGAAATGTGTGACCCATATTGCTTTTGTCATGTACTCTGTGGTCTGGGTAAAGCATTCAGCCAGTCATCCAGAAGCAGAATAGCCATTATCAGTGTTTTTATTAAGCAACATTATTGCATTCTGATTACACTCATAAAAAAGTTTCCCATGCAGCCAGTTTTAAAGCCTGAATATGATGGCATCTGCAGTATGCGGCCTTTTAATAAAACCAAATATATCCTGATGTAAACGAGGTATCCTTTTTTGGTTCTTTGAACATCACAACCCAGTAACCTCTCAGCCGTAAATGGCTGCTGTTGTCACACTGCCAGGTGGGCAGGTGGTGCGGAAAGAGTAAATGAAGAGCAAATCCCAGCAGGTTCATAGTCTTTAGTGCTGTTTCTGTTATTATCCTCCCATGATGAATGATACTGTATCTAAAAGATAAAGTATCGTCTTTGTTGCTTTATCGTTTGGATATGCCCGCCCAATATTTACAGCTCTGCTTTTAATTTAGTAGCGGCATGAGTGATGTGGTAATGATTATGTCAGCCAGTGAAGTACATTTTCATTACCATTACAGAAAAGAGATGAATATTGTGTTTAATATTTTTTGTGTTTATTGAATTTAAAAAAGTGAGTTTAGAAAACAAACAGTGGAGCAGCCTTACATGTCCTCCTGTGAGTGAGTGGAAATGGCTTTTTCCAGTGAGAACTCAATACCTGTCTGTCCTCCCCGAGGCTGTACTGCAGTCATTTGTGTGTACACAAGGTGTGAAGTCAAATTCATGACTAACGGTGGACACATTGGAGAGAGGCTGAACTTGTTCCAGCTGCTGCTGTTTCCATCGCCTCTATTGAAAATCGTTGAAATTGCACTTAGTCGTGTTGTTTAATTAGATGTATGCACTCCTGTCATTCATGGCTGCTTACACCACATGCTGCTAGGTTCATTCTTATGTCACATGACGCAAGTCAAAGTAACTTTAACCCAGAAAGTAACGAGGAATGTCAAAGTCATTTTACATGCTGCAGCCCACTTTGATCTCAAGCGGGAGTGAAACTCTGCTTTATGTCACAAACAGAAGTTTACCTACATATTTAACCCCTGACACAGGTAGAAAGAAGTGTGTCAACCGAATGTTGCTGCAGTAAATGGAAAAAAATCTGTCAGTAAGGCTTAAATTATAAGATGTAAATGTGTGACATGTATGTACTATACAGCGTCTCGAGAGCCGGTTGTATTTGGCCAGCCCCTCACAGCTTTTGGAAACGTGGCTGACCCTTTTTTCTCTCCCACTGCCCGTAGAGTCTAAACAAACTCCGACACCAGGATGAAACGACGAACAGACGCCCCTCAGGACCGGTGAGTTACACAAACAGCAGCAGCTTTCAGTTCCCATTCGTTTTGCTCTCAGCCACAGTTTCTGCGTGACACCTAAACACGTTTTGTTGCATAAGGAGACACAAGATTTCACCAATATTCATGCACCATCCCTTTTCCCCATCTACAGATACTACACGGTGGGACTCATGTTCTTCATTCTGGGCCTGGGAACGCTGCTGCCATGGAATTTCTTCATGACAGCTTCACTGGTAAAAACAAGACTTCACAAAATCTGACACAATATGAAGCATATGCTGGGTTTTCAGTGATAGTATATTTTGTATTTTATACGTCAGATGTAGCTTTGTTGTCGTATTTTTGAATGAAAAGCCCTGCGTTTGTGGTGTGTAGTACTTCCAACGTCGACTGGAGACAAATGAATCGAGCAACGGGACCGAGGTCGTCCGCAAAGAGTACTACTTCAACAACTGGATGACTCTGCTGTCTCAGCTGCCTCTGCTGGTATTTACCCTGCTCAACTCCTTCCTCTACCCGAGGTCAGTGACTGTGTTAAAGCGCTTTCAAACATGCAGATCATCCTTTCTGATGATCTGGCTGCACTTGAACATGTCACCTTTATGTCTGAATCAGCAGCTTAGTTATTGGTCTTTAAGTAATGGCAGTAGGAATCTGATTATACCTAATAACACGTTTCTCTCTTTTAACATAACACAAGTCTGAAGGTCATGCAGTCACATTAATGAACACATCTTTAGCCCAAAAAACAGATAACAGAAAGCCTTGTTGCCATGGTGTCGTGAGAAATCTCTGATCCTATACTATATTATTTGTCACGTGAACTTTTCGTGAATGTCTGCCGCTCTAACAGACGGATGTTTATTGCCTATTAGAGGACGACGATGTGTTGAAGTTGATTTGCTTCGACACATCGTCGTCCTTACAGGATGTCTGTTTCCCGATGGTGCGCTGTAAACGTATACTCAGACTGTTGCTCTGTGGTATATTTTATGATCTGTTAGGTCCTTCATGGTTAACTGTGTTGCAACTGTGTGTGTTTCAGGATATCGGAGGCGATACGTATCGCAGGTAGCCTTGTTTTCATCCTGCTGCTCTTCATCCTCACAGCGGTTTTGGTCAAAGTGCCCATGGAGGAAGACTGCTTCTTCTCGGTCACCATGGCTACTATCTGGTTCATCAACTGTAAGTCATTGTGCTTCTATGTATATGTGGGAGACAGATGTGTTTGAGTGATAAGATGCTACAAGAAAAGCCCCCCCTTTTTTCCTCCCTCGTCAGCGTTTGGTGCCGTGCTGCAGGGCAGTCTGTTCGGTCTTGTGGGGATGCTGCCTCAGAAGTACAGCAGCATCTTCATGAGTGGCCAGGGCCTCGCTGGGACATTCGCTGCCATCGCCATGCTAATAGCCATAGGAAGTGAGTCACTTACATCCACACAAGCTTCCAGTGGGCTCCTAATCCTCAGTTGCTTGGTAACCAAGGGCATTGAAAATCAACAGGAGCAATCAGCATGACACCGCACAGCACACTGCTTTCAAAGAAACCTGAGCACACTTGGTTTTGTTGAACGCTTTTTTTTTTTTTTCTCTTATATTTCTGTCCCAGAATGCTTCAGTAACTCTGCTTTGTGTGTGTTTGTCACTCAGGTAAAACGGACCACGAAACGGCAGCTTTGGGTTACTTCATCACACCGTGTGTGGGGACGTTGCTCACACTCTTCAGCTACTTGGTGCTGCCACGCCTGGTCAGTCAGCTGTCCTCTCAGCATAACTGCATTACCCACAATCCATCTGACCTCACCTATACAAACTCTCCACACATAAGTTTGTATGCAGATGAACCTGGATGTGGGCATTTGTAGCATTTTTTTGACTGCAAACTGTCTCGTCTGAGTAAACAGAATATATAAAGTATATAAAGATGGATGTTGAACACACAGTGGTTTTGGACTTTGTATCACAAGTGCTCACTGGCATCCTAAGTGAATCCATTATAGTATAAACTTGATTACAAAACCTAATGTTTATTATATTTTGATATTTCAGCTGCTTGACTTTTGTGTTGTGTTTTTGTTTTCATGCAGGGGTTTGCTCAGTATTATTTGAAAAAAAGCAGCACATACGAGGCAGACACCACAGACGAGCTGCTGAAAGGTAAGCTTTGGCTACACAAACAACTCTTCACCATCGCTGAATTAATGCCATTCCTTTCCAAGCTGCGCCACACGCTGAACACCAGAAGCCTTAAAATCTGTCAGACGTTACTGTGACAGTGAGCGAACGTTTGTTTGCTTTTCGACTCAGTTCACAATTCTGTCCCTCGCAGTCTGGTTGAATCAAATCAATTCAGTGGAACATTATCTCATTAAGTCAGTTTACCCTCTGTTTATCCAATTAGACGGTGCCCAACAAAGATGGGTTTGTGAGGCTCACACAGCCTCCTGCCTTGTTATGAATGCTAAAAAGCCCATAGAGGTCCAATTAGTCATAATTCACTCAACCAGATCCCACATTTGAAACATTACCTTTGAGCACATATTGAATAATAATGTTTTTGTGTGAAAGTGAAACAGCGGAAGTGAGGCTTTATAGACATTCAATTGCAGAAAGCAGCATGGTGGAAAATGGCAAGCTGGCCGGGCACGTTAACGGATTGGCAATCGGCAACTCGGCCAAAGGTAGCAGCGTCGCCGAGGCCGAGCCGAGGTCTGATGGAACCAAGCAGGCCTTCCTGCCCCTGGAGCAGGTTGAGAGGGGGCAAGCCAAGGCCTCTGTTATAGAGGTCTTTAAAAAGGTACCCTCGTGTTAGTCGTCGTTTTGATTTAAGTTGAAACTATTTAGATCAGTTCATTGTCTGCAAATATTAAAATACTAAATAAATAAATCCATGTCCTCGTTTTCAGATCTGGGTGATGGCGTTCTGCGTCACCTTCGTTTTCACAGTCACTCTGTCTGTGTTCCCTGCCATCACCGTAGATGTGAAAACTACATCCGAAGGAGAAAACTGGGGTAAGACCGAACACTCGCTTCAGTACAGCTGCGCTCAACATTCATTTAGCGGATGGCAACAAATACAGTGCATCTCTTTTGTAGCCTTCCTATCGCGATATAAAAATGTATCTTTGTACTCATTCTTTCTTCAGAGAGCTATTTTATTTCGGTGTGCTGCTTCCTCATTTTCAATATTAACGACTGGCTCGGCCGGACCATCACCACAAAGATACGCTGGGTAGGTTTCCATATGTTATTTATGTTTCTGTCTGATGCCAGACTGGACTTATTATATATTTCATCAGCAAAAAACTGAGCTGTTCTCTTTCATTCATTCATTGTTTGCTTTTTTTTAATATGACAAACATGTATGTGTGTGTATGTATGTATGTGTGTGTATATGTATGTATGTATGTATGTATGTATGTATGTATGTATGTATGTGTGTATATATATGTATATATATATATCTCAAATATGAAAAAAACAAGGAGGAAATTCTTTTACTGTGTATTGATGCACAAAATTGTGCTTAGATGTAGATTTTAGCACGTTATACAAAAGCTTTTAGCACAAACGCCCAGAGCGCACTCACCACAACACTTGTCATTCTGAGGCGACTCCTGAATCCAGATGAATGTGTTATCCTGAGCTGGAGGTTTCTTCCTGTTAAAAGGGGCGTTTTTCCTTCCCACTGTCACCAAACGCTTGCTAAAAGGAGGTCGTTTGATTGTTAGGGTTTTTGGTCACTGGTGCTAAATGACGTAGCCACATATTTGCTCCAGTAAGCTTCAGACAGCAGTAGGTGCACTGCATCCTCTTTTAGTGAAATTATTTTGGATTTCCTGAATGAGCGTAAATCAGAATACTAGCACGCTTTTTAACCAGTTTCACGTCTTCATGTATTCTCCTACATGTCTCCTCTGCAGCCCTCTAAAGAGTCCCGTCTCTTCCCGGTGCTGGTGATCTCCAGAGTCGGGTTCATCCCTCTGCTGATGTTCTGTAATGTCCAGAGCCGCAACTACCTTCCTGTTTTATTTGAACACGACGCAGCATTTTCTGTCATCATGGTTTTCTTCTCTCTGTCCAGCGGCTACTTCGTCTGCCTGTCCATGTCCTACGCGCCACAGTGAGTACAGCGTCGACACATTCAGAGGTTGCACGATCACTCCGCAGACAGCTGCAGGACTGTGTTCTGATTCTTGTCATGTGGACATGTTTTGGTTGCTTATTATTGAAATTTGGGACCAAAAGATTTACAGTTTATTAAACAGTGTTGTGTTTTTGTGTTGTTTTGGAGCTCATGCTGTGTTTGAGTCTGTAACAGCTTAGTGTAATCGCCTTTTACAGCTTCTGAAATTCATCTGCATAACTGTGGTGTAGTCTTTCAAATCTGTATGCCCGTTTTGGACACAACTTTGTATGTGGAAGCATATGGAAATGTTCACACATGCAAAATTACCCCTGAGTTATGAAACATGCTGTTATGTTAGTGAGTCGTTCTAAATCCACGGGTTTGTGCTTTGTGTCTGCAATCAGCATACTGCCACGCCTCATGTACCCATGTAGGGGTTTCATTTAAGGTGAAGTGGAGAAAGTGGCGAGGATGCTGTAAGGAAGTAGGGCTGCCACAAACGATTATTTTGATAGTCGACTAGTCACCGATTATTTTTGCGATTAGTCGATTAATCAGATCATCATCCATTGGACGTACAGCGTACAGCTTATTGCACCAGCAGCATCTGGTCTTATATAACTATCATTAGCTTACAGCTTGAAGTGTTTGTGCTAACTAAAAATAAAGACAAGATGGTAGTTTATTAATTTTTAATGAAATTTGCAGATTGTTTCGGTGAAGTTTAATAAACTCCTTGCTTTCTAAAATATAACAGGACACCGGAGTATATTCTCCAGCATCTCACACTTCTGATAATCAGCTGTCTGCTTGACAGTTTTAGCTGTGCAAAAACTATACCTTTAATCTCAGCCAAACCGATTTACTCAGGAACAAATAAAATACTAAAGAAAGCCAAACAATAACATTTTTAAGTTATCTAAGTGACTTATATATATATATGTTTAACCTGACTAGCGAAAGACGGCGGTGGGTTTGAAAACTATTTGCCGGGAGTCCGGTGTTCTCACGGCTCTAGTTAGCCTTGCCCCCGCCTAGCTAACGAGCTAGTGGGTAACAGACGTCTCCGAAAACGTCGGAGCGCTTTTGAAAATACGTGGTGTCTTGATAAACTGAGCAGATATTTGAGGTTTACACAGCTACATTCTCGCCTTAAAATATGTTAAAGGTTTATTTTGTAACCCAGAAAGAATAATAAGAGTAAAGTTAAAACTAACTAGCTGCCGCCATTGTTGACAACTGCGCTGGGCTGCGCTATGAATTCTGGGACACAGCTTCTTCTTCTTCGGGGTTTAACGGCAGCTGGCATCCTTGTACATGCAGTGCTGCCATCTTCTGTTTCAGTCCGTTATTACACTCTTAAATCCTACTACTCATTCCTGCGTCCTTTGTGATCTTACAAAGCTTCAAACGATGCGTCGACTATTAAATTAGTCGTCGACGATTTTAATAGTCGACATAATCGTGACTAGTCGACTAATCGTGGCAGCCCTATAAGGAAGACATGAAGACTTATTTGTGTACCAGGAGCAAAAACTGTAACAAATAACAACAAGGAAAAAATGAGATACGAGTACAAATTTTAAGGTGAAATCACAGAAATATGATTGCACCTCGTTATGCACACTTGAATTGGTAAGCGTTCTTGAGCTGTACCTGGATCACATGACCAAAGGGCACAGCAAGCTGAATGTCCACTAATGAATGTAGTGAAGCCACTGTGTGCTTTTTCAATGTTGTTGTGGTTCCTGTGGATTAAATACGTGATGTCTGCCTTCAGGTTGGTGGAGCCTAAAGACGCAGAGACTGCAGGAGCCCTCATGACCTTCTTCTTGGCTCTGGGTCTGTCCATAGGAGCCGCCCTGTCCTTCCCCCTGCGGAAGTTGATCTAGTTAAACACACACGAAGAGGAAAACGAATGCCCCCGTCTGGCCGACCTTTCTGTTTTTTCTTTTTTCTTCCTGTTTCCTGCTTGCCTGGAAATGTGCCCCACAGTGAGACTGGAACAATCATGGCTGAAGAACTGCTACTGTTTGGGAATTGTTAGCTTCACTTCGAAAAGAGAAGGGGAAATGCTTCATGTTACTGAAAAGAACTGCTGCTCATGTTACCTGCTGCTAATCTGAGAAACAGGTTAGAAACATTTCCTCCGTGGGAAGTCCTTTTTTTTTTTTTTTTTTTTTCTGATCACTGTTGTGCATTTCTACATTTTGAGGTTTATTTATGTTTGAAAGAAAACAAAACAAAAAAAAAAACAGTCAAAGTTATTTCTGGGCATTACCCTGTGCCAATAACTTGTAGATAAAGGGAGACTGAGATTAATTTTTACGGCGGTCAGAAAGACTTTTGTATGATATACTGTAGGTCATTTTTTTTCCACAGCTGAGACTGTGATATTTTCCTTTGTATTGAGGACTTGGCTGATGAGTTTTTTTTGTTTCCTTCCGTTATTTCTGTAGTTTCTCTTCTTCAGGCCAGCAACTCCATAGTTTGAGCTGATGCTGCCATCTGCTGGTCAAAAGTTTGAACTGACTTTTTTTTTTCCTGCTTACAAACCTGAAAAGTTCTAAACATAGGAAATACTTATCTGTATTGCAATCAGGATGTAAAATGCTACTGAATGGCAGGGAGGTGGTTTGTTTGTTTGTTTGTTTTTTCAGGTAAATGAATTTTCTGTAGCTGTAACATAGGAATCAGATGTGATTGTTAGGGAAATGACGAGAAACTTACTCTTAATGCTGATTCGTCATTTTATTTGTTACTTTTTACCAATTTGAACGGTCAGATATTGGCCTTTGTAGACGATTGTGCCATGCTCCGCTTGCACACTGATTTTATAGTACTGCTCTTTGCTCAAATGTATCGAAGTGAAAAAAAAATTAACATTAATGTTACACTTGGGTTACGTGCACTGAAGTGCTCGACAAGTCTCTGTTTTTGTTATCTTTCTGTAATTGAAGACTATAGAACAATGATGTGTTGAAATGTGTGTCGTTTCAAAGTGAGCGAAGGGCCGAGAGCTCAAGCTGGGAGAAATATTCACGTTTTGTTTTTTTTTAATTTTTGTTTTTTTACTTGATTTATGCTGGATTTACATCCGACGGGAAATGAACCAACACAGGCCGTGTCGTCATCTTTAAATAGGAACCTAAAATAAGGCAACGTTGCGCCAATGCCACTTCAGCAGGTGTGCGTTGTGTTGCAGTGGAAAGCAAAGAGTGGCAATCAAGAACAAGAATGTCTTTACTGTTTTCTATAAACAATCTAAACTGACTTGAAGTGAAGGCGTGCGTATTTCTCTGCTATTCTAAAATATTCATGTCTGCTCTGCAATACATTTGGTTTTGTGTTCTACATCCTTCTCTCTGACACATTGGTACATGATGTGCTCAATAGGAACAGATTTTTACTGAATTACATGAGGGAAGGGACTTCATGCCTGTGTGTGTGTGTGTGTGTGTGTGTGTGTGTGTGTGCGAATAAACTTATTTGACAGGTTGTGCGTTTGGTGTAGATTGTTCATTTGTATGTACAGTTACAGTCAGCAGGATCTTTTTCTACATCCAAAATAACAGGTAAGGGATTTGCTACAGTGTGTGTACATGTAAATGTAGTAAAAGAAAAGTAAGTCTACCACACAAGGTCCCTATTTGTCTGTTGTAACAATGCTTCGTGGTAATAAATCTTGATAAATCTTACACTTTTAAAGTCTATTTATTTCCCCTTGAAGTCTGGAAGAAGACACATTAGCTATTTAACCATTTATACATGTAAGAAACATGGACCTCAGTAGTGACCGTGAAGGCAACTTTGAGCCTGTGTTTGAGCAACTGAATCAAAAGTAGCCAATTTTTTTTTAACTGAAAAATAAACATTACAGCAGAAGAGCTTTAAAAAGGAAGAAGCAGGGGAAATAAAGGTTGTCTGTAAACAATGACATCCAGCTTATTCAGGAAGTCTTTCCATATTAGTTACATGTGCCATGAAAGCACATCTGTCTGTGCTCTGTTAAACCCTCTCTGACTATTTGGATTTGGAGTCTACTGGGGGAGGACTCAAGACCAGTCCTCTGGTTAAACATCACACATGGCAGAAAAAGGAGGAACGTTTTGTAGTAAATGATAAAAATTAACCCAAGTGAGGCATGAAGTTTACAATCCAAACAAAAGGAGGAACATCGTGGAAAAATAAATACAAACAAGGCATCCATCTGCAAAGTTTGAACCCATATTTTATTTACAACAATGTGGAAAATATTTAATGTTTAAACTGAGAAAAATTTCCCATTTTAAGCGAAATATAAGCTCACTTTGAGTTTGAGGTATTAGTACTTCAAAACAAATGAATTTGGAGACAGTGGCAACAAAAGGCTGGTAAGTGTTTTGTCTGTTCAAAAATTTCTTTGGGAACATGTAAGTAACATGATTGCTTCTCTTAAACGGTTAAAAAAAAAAAAAAGTCCAAAGCTTCTCAGAAGTAAAGATGGCAGGGACGTTCACCAAAATGTGTACAAATTGTGGAATAATTTTAGAATAAAATTCCTCAGTCTAAAATTTTAAAGACTGAATATCGTCTACAGAACATAATATCAAAAGGAACAAGGTCAAAAACCAATATTGGATGTCTGCTCTTCTGGCCCACAGACAACAATTCATTAAAAACAGGCCTGACTCCATCAGGGAAATCTCTGCGTGGGCTCAGGGCTTCAGTGTTCAGTGATTCCACCCACAAATGCAGGTTAAAGCTCTGTCATGCAAAGGAGTCATGTGTAAAAATGATCCAGAAACACCACCATCTTCTCTCACCGAGGCAAAAAGCCCAGCAGCTGGTCTTCAACATGTTTCCAGACATGCAGAATAAAAAAGGGATGCTACACAGCGGTAAGCTAACCAAACGATTGAGATAATATTGCTGCCATTAAATTCAAAAGGAGGCATTCTTCTTCTTAAAATGCTTCATTTTCTCAGATCACAATGCTAACATGTCCAATGCGGTTTCTGTTATAATAATAAAATAAGGGTTTGTGAGATTTGAAAAAAAGTCATCTTTTTATTTACATTTTAGCATCTCAAGTCTTTCAGATTGAGGATTAAAGTAGAGCAGGGGCCTGTTCTTCGTACCTCGCTAAGTAAGTTAGCTGGATTTGATTGTTGACGATTTCGCCTGATCTTGGATCGTTCGGTTCCCCGAAGCTCATCCGGGACTTGCTGTCATAGCAACAGAGCCGTAAGCGTAAACCTGCTCGGGAGCAGGTTTACTTTATGTAAACAGGATTAGATCGCGGCCACGCAGGTATGTCCGCTTCATTTATACGAAAGCAACAGCGATATTCCACCACTGTTTCACCATAAATAAATAACATCAATGTAACTAAAGATAATGCAGCACCTGATCCTTTTATTGATGTCACACAGATACATACAGGTCATTTCCTAAAAAAGGGAAATGAACTATTAACATTCTATTACATGTATGTGATTATTACAGATGTAATTCATATTTCAGAGTAGTAATTGCAAATCACTTCGTGTAATCAAGATGAGAGACCACGGCTATAAAAGCGAAGGTGGATTTGGGAAGCCTGTCGCAGCCATGTCCTGTCCGTTTACGCGAGCCACCCATTGCGGAAGGTGCAAGATTGATAAGGAGAGTCCTCAGAATTCAGCGTATATTGCGGGACAGACAGGATCCTTTAGCTCAGCGCGACAGTGTGCTCATTGAGAGATATCGATATTCCCGTGAGGGTATTATTCACTTAACCAACTTGTTGACGAGGGGGTGCAGGACCACCACCTGTCTTTTTTTTCCTCTGCCCTTTTCTTGGTTGCTGTTATGAACAAACAAACAGATTATTTCAGGGTCTCTTTCCAAGAGACGAAAAGCAATATAAGTGATAAATATTACCATTCTGTAGAATATTCTTATATTTCACTTTTACTTGTTCCCATGTTCTAGTGGGTCCTGTTGTGGCTCTAATGTGAAAGGGGATATAATATAACAATATAATATAATGTAATACAATATTGGATAATATAGTGTAATATAATAAATCTATGAATAAATAATAAAGTGAATGAATAGTGGTATTGTCATGCGCTTTGGTGCCTTGAAAAGCGCTATATAAACCCACTCCATTATTATTGTTATTATTAAATTACTTACGAGTTTAATTTGTCAGCAACTTTCTGCCAGCCCTCTCTCCTTGCTTTTGCAGCCTTTGCAGTGTTCCCTTGCGTTTTAATTAAACTCTGAAACTCCTGAAATCCCTCAATCAAGAGTTCTTGCTCTGCTGCCGGAAAATACCGAGCGCGCCCCTTCGACATTTTCGCCGACCAATCAGCGGGTTGCCGATCAATGTTTCTACTATCGATGCGTAGCCCCTTTTACGACACCCAGTGATGTCACATTACTGCGTCCAGCTGTACTAATCGTCAACAACAGGTGTGTTCGGGGAACCGGATTAGCGAGCTCACGGTTAGCGCGATGGTTTGGTCTTGGATGTGTCATTTGATCTTGGATGTAGTGAGCGACGTACGAAGAACGGGCCCCAGGTCAGATTATATCTGTGGGCCTCGGTGGTATAGTTTAACATGTGGCTTTAAAAGAATGCCTTACTCAGCTGAAATAGTTGAAACAAACAAACCAGTTCTTTGTTTCATGGATAACGTTCAGATTGAGCTGACTTTAACGGCTGAAATAAAATAAAGGCATATTTATATTTCTGTAAAGGTTTTATAGTCCAGGACGAGCAACAATTCAACTTTCAGATAAAGAAGTGGCATACCAGACAAACTTGGGTTCCTCATACTTGAGAGAAGCCTTTACTTGCAGAAAAATGAGCTCATTGTTCTTTAAAAATAAACAGAATCTGTGTTAGAAGAACCAGTTTAGCAGGAGACATTATCAGATCAGTTTAAAAGTTAGCCTTAGCCTGGCTAAGCCAACGAGATAGACTATCGCTGTAACTTTGAATTCACCGATATATTAAATTTGAGGATCTCTCCCTTGTTGTGGTGTTTGTGTCCCTTTGAGAGTTTAATGGGCTCTCTCGTGAGCTGGTTAGACTTCAAGAACCACACAGAGCCTGCAAACATTTCTTCCCTGTATTATTTATTGAAAACCCAGCAGTTGCCATTAATACCTGTTGTGTCTGTACAGGCAGGGGGGGGTAAGGAGATGTGGTAAACTAAATTAGCAGTCATTCTGTTCTCAAAAAAAGGAGAAGAAAAACGACATGGACAAAACAAAAACAAAAAAAGCACTCCGATATGCTGCAGAATGACCCCTTGTATTGTTTTCTCATTTCTCTTAACACTTTGTTTTAAAAATGTTACACAGATGCAGGGGGGCTGGGGGGGTGCACGGAGGAAGAAGGGTGACAGCAGTTCAGGGGATGAAAAATAAGGATGCAAATGAAAGTCTGATTTGGGTGTGTCTTTTAAAAGAGTTGCACTGATCCGCTCCTCTTCTGCCAAGTGTTGCCTTTACTTATTCTGTGTGGTGAAACACGAAACGGTGGTTGACGTCTCCGTGCCTCTGCTTCATCGTTTCTTTGGAGGTTGGGCTGTGCGGGGAGGAGTGACGGGTCGACCGGAGTTCATCCCTCCATACTGGTACTTGGCCTTCTTCTCAGACGGCTTCAGGATCTACAACACGCAAACAGAGCAGCGTTAGCTTCAACTTTCCTGCAGTGAGGTGATGGCGCTAACCACGACACTATAGGATTTTTAGATTGTCCCAGATGAACGATGATCAACGTGAAAAACTATTTTTTCAAGATGAAAAACATGAAAAAGTCAACATTTGTATGAACATCTTTATGGTTCAACACAGCCTGAAGCTTCTTGTAATTTCTTTAGTTTTCAGGAAAACTTCTCCAGGCTCCTTTAAGGACATCCTGCCACGTGTTTTAAGATAAGATAAGATAGAACTTTATTAATCCCTCGGGTGGGTTCCTCTGGGAAATTCGACTTCCAAAAAGCACAGCAACGACCGAAGTTACAGTTACAGAATTGTTATATATACACATACATATATACATGTATATGTATGTATGTATGTATGTATGTATGTATGTATGTATGTATGTATGTATGTATGTATGTATGTATGTATGTATGTATGTATGTGTATACATACACACACACACACACACACACACACACACACACACACACACACACACACACACATATAAATACAGAGACAAATATAAATAAAATATACAAAGGGGATAAATAGAATAAATGGGAATAAAAAATAAAAATACAAGTCCGATTTCCTCAGTTTTAAGGACATTAAACAACACACTACATCAAGATATCCAGGTAAAATAATATTTTACGACTGTCAAATATTTTTCATAGATTCAACTAAAATAAATAGGAGCAAATTTGTGTTTTTGGCCGTTAGTGACAACGTGCCTACAAATTCAAGCTGGCTGTTTGAATGATTCAAAGGTCAGTGTTGAAACGGCTCAAAAGACAAACCTTCCTCTGAAGATGGTCAGATATAAGAACTGGACTAAAAATCAGAACTAAATTTTAAAAAAGTAAACTGGATAACTATCGCTCATGAACACTTAAAAACTAACAGGAAAGGACTTCCGGTCGCTAGGGGGATGTAGCAGGTAGAGAAGACTGCTCCGCTAACTTTTTTACCTTTTCCACTCCTAAACCAGCCAATTCACAACAAAACTATTGAACTGCGTACGTTTTATTTTACGGTCTCCGAAATTGGTTTTTCCTCGTTCTAACATGGCCTCGAAACGCACTAAAGCGGCAGAAAAGGAGGACGACGCACCTAAGCTGAACATGGCGGCCATCTCCTCCCTTCTGGAGCAGCATAGGGAGGCATTGGCCAGCGACTTCAAAACATCTTTTAGTCTACTGGAGTCGAAGTTTGACGAAGTCCGCTCTGCGGTGGAAGACCATGGCCAGCGGCTCTGATCTCTAGAGCTAGCAGCGGACGACTTAAGCCAGCGGGTTAGAGATCTCGAGGACGTTTGTTCCAATCTCAGCGAATCCAACACTAAACTTCTGGCTAAAGTTACGGACTTAGATAGCCGAAGTAGGCGCCAGAACCTGCGTATCCTGGGACTCGAGGAGGGCGTTGAAGGTGGGCATCCCACAGAATTCTTTGCAGGTTTGCTCTGCGAGATTTTCGGGAAGGAGAGGCTCCCGACCCGCCCGGAGATCGACAGGGCCCACCGTATACCTGCCGCTAAGCCTGCCCCAGGTCAGAGACCGCGACCCGTAATTATACGCCTTCATCGGTACCAGGTAAAGGACTTTCTTATCCGGGAGGCCCGGCGAGGAGGGACACTAGAATACCATGGTCGGCAGATCCGCGTGGTGGAGGATTACTGCCCGGAAGTTTTGAGCAAGCGAGTGGAGTACCGGGAAGTGATGTCCGAGCTGTACAAACGGGGTCTCAAGCCCGCTCTGCTGTATCCTGCACGACTTCGCAAGACGCTGGCTTCATTCGGCCGATGAAGCGAAGAGGTACTTGGACGGCCTATCCGCTACAGCCGAATCACCCTGAGAGCCTGCTTATCTGGTGTTGACGTTTGTCCGCGGGTCAGCCCTGTGAGTAGATTGTCCTGGCTATCTTCGTCTCCTGGGATGTGGAAGGACTTTCGTTCATATCCAGGCATTACCGACGTCTCTTCCTTTTTTCCCCCCCCCCCCCCCCCTTCTTCTCTGCTATTTACTAGCTGGGGGGCTATTCATATCTCATTGCTTCTATTGTCCCCAAAGTTGATCATTGGTTCTGTTGTGGTTCTATGGTGACTGCTTTAACAAATTTCTACTGCTCATAGAGGAGTGTTGTGCTTACTGTAATCATCGTTATGGGAGCTAAAGTCTGTTCTTAGTGTTAGACAGGAAGAGTTTATTGTTCTGGAGGGTACACAATGTGTGTTTTGGAGAGCTTGCTGCTTTTTTCCTTGGCAGCTGTCTTGTGGGTGGGGGGGTGGATGGGGAATGGGGGGAGGGGGGAGACATCCTTCAGAGCCGGGGTGGTTTTATGTTGTTTTGTCAAGTTGGGGGATCCGGGAACCATTCTACTCTCTGTTTTAGTCGCTTGCTTGTCATTTTTTTTTGTACTCTGTTTTCAGCTGCACCTGTTTTCTTACATTTCCAGTGCGGGACTATGGGTAGTCGCTTGAACTTTGTAAGCTGGAATGTCAAAGGTTTAAACCACCCTGTTAAAAGAAGGAAGGTGCTCTCACACATAAAGCAGTTTAAAGCAGCTGTTGTCTTTCTTCAAGAAACACATCTCCGTGATTCGGATAACTCTCGTCTTATGTCCCGATGGGCAGGGCAGCACTTTCATTCCACCTTTCAGGCTAAGGCCAGAGGCGTTTCTATTCTAATTGACCAAAATATTCCTTTTGAGGAACATAATGTAATTTCTGATACGAGTGGCCGGTACGTTTTTGTTTCGGGTAAACTCTGTAATACGAAAGTTGTGTTGGCCAACATATATGCCCCTAATATTGATAATGTAGCTTTCTTCCAGCGTGCTTTCTCGTTGTTGCCTGATCTGAGCTCATATTCTCTTATACTTGGTGGTGACCTCAACTGTTGGCTGGACCCTGTGTTAGACCGATCCTCCCCGAATCCCTGCACTGTCAGTAAATCTGCTCTTTTCATCCAATCCTTTTTATCTAACTGTGGTGTCTCTGATGTTTGGCGCTGCCTACACCCCCACAGAAGAGAGTATTCTTTTTTCTCACAGGTACACCACACTTATTCTAGGATCGATTATTTTCTTATTCATAAGCAGCTGACTCCATGGGTCCGATCCTGTGAATACCAGACCATAGTGATATCAGACCATTCCCCTGTTGTGCTATCAATGAGTTTCCCAGACATCCCTCAATCCAGACGACACTGGCGTTTTAATTCGACTCTCCTGGCAGATGTAAACTTCCTGGAATTCATGAAAGAACAAATAAACTTGTTTCTTAAAACGAATACCGTAGGAGAAACTTCTAGCTTAATAATTTGGGATACGCTAAAAGCCTTTCTTAGGGGACAGGTTATTTCCTATACTGCTAATATGAAGAAGAAGGCCTGTATAGAACGACTCGATTTAGTCAACCGAATCAAAGAAATAGATCTGCTCTATGCTAAGGTAAAAAGCCCAGACCTATACAATAAGCGCGTGGAGCTTCAGACTAAATTTGAGCTCCTCTCAACGCACTCAATTGAACGTCAGCTCCTGAAGAGTAAGAGTTTGTTTTATATTCATAGCGATAAATCGGGTAAGATGCTTGCCAGCCAGTTAAGGGGCTTCCAGGCAAAACAACATATCACGAAGATTAGAATGGCTAATGGTAATATCACTTCGGACCCTTCCAAAATTAATGATACGTTTAGGGCTTTTTACTCCCAACTTTACACCTCCGAATTCCCGCAGGAAAACACTTTAATGGATAACTTTCTAAAGACTTTGAATGTACCTATGCTTTCCTCTGATAGTAAAAACAGATTGGATGAACCCATCACGCCAGAGGAGCTGAGCGCAGCCATCTCCTCATTGCAGCCTGGGAAATCCCCTGGCCCTGACGGCTTTCCTGTAGAATTTTTCAAAGCATTCTCACCCTTGCTTTTACCTCAACTACATTTAACCCTTTCCGACTCATGGAAGTGTGGTAGACTTCCGCCATCCTTTTACGAGGCAAGTATTGCTCTTGTCCCAAAGAAAGGTAAGGATCCTGTGGAATGCTCATCCTTTAGGCCAATCTCTCTATTAAATGTTGATACTAAAATTTTGGCCAAGGTTTTGGCGCCTAGGCTGGAAAATATTTTGCCCTCAGTTATATCCGAAGATCAAACAGGCTTCATTAAGAATCGTTACTCTTATTCCAATATCCGCCGACTATTGGATGTATTATACACCCCTTCCAGTCAGGGTCCTGAGTGCATTCTCTCCCTAGATGCGGAGAAGGCATTTGATCGGGTAGAGTGGAAATATTTATTCACGATCCTAGATAAATTCAATTTTGGATCGAAATTTATTTCATGGATAAGGTTATTATATATGTGCCCTAACGCTTCAGTTTTTACTAATTCCATACAGTCGCGGCCTTTCAACCTCCAACAAGGAACCCGTCAGGGATGCCCCTTAAGTCCTCTTCTTTTCAATCTGGCTATAGAACCACTCGCCATTGCACTCCGCAGCTGTGGGGAGATCAATGGGATCCGGAGGAAAGGTGCTGAACATAAAGTATCCTTGTATGCCGATGATCTTTTAATTTTTATTTCAAACCCCAAAATATCTATACCTGCAATGTTATCCATACTTCGCCAATTTGGCCAGTTTTCAGGATACAAGCTCAACCTATGTAAAAGTGAGTTGTTTCCTGTGGATGGAGGGGCACCAGTGTTTGACTATACTACCCTCCCCTTTAGAATAGCAGGGAATCAATTTACATATCTAGGTGTAATTATTACAAGGACACATAAGTGTCTCTTCAAAGCGAACTTCCTTCCTCTGTTAAATAATGCAAAAAAACATCTGGCACAGTGGTCCCCTCTCTCCACCTCTTCGGTGGGAAGAATCAACTCAATCAAAATGAATATACTTCCTAAATTTTTGTATCTCTTCCAATTGTTACCAGTATTTATCCCCAAATCCTTCTTTGATTCCTTGGACTCAATTATCTCATCTTATATATGGAGGGGTAAACGCCCTCGATTGAACAAGGCTCAACTCCAAAAACCCAAGAGTCGTGGAGGCCTGGCACTGCCTAACTTTCGATATTACTATTGGTCAGCAAACATGCGCTACATTATATCTTGGCTTTACTTCCACAACAAGGGTAATTGCCCATCCTGGGTGCTCATGGAGTTGAACTCGCCCACAGGCTCTTCTGTCCTGGCCCTGATTGGATCTTCACTCCCCCTTCCCCCAAACAAGACAATCGATAACCCAGTTGTCTGGCACACGGTGAGGGTGTGGGCTCAGATGAGGAAGCATTTTGGATTAACAGGTTTCTCCCTTCTAAGTCCAATTTTTTCTAACCCCCTTTTTCAGCCATCACTATCTGATCCTATATTTCGAGATTGGCATGATAGGGGCATTACATGTTTCAATGATCTATTTTTTGACAATACTTTTGCATCTTTTGCCCAGCTTTCTGAAAAATTTAATCTCCCACGTACACATTTTTTCAGATATTTGCAGACCAGACATTTCCTCCAATCTCAGATTCCAAACTTTCCGGTAGCACCAGCTGCAAGCCCAGGGGATATGCTCCTCACCCTAATCCCAACACGTAAAGGGTTTATCTCTCTTATTTATGACAGGCTGGTGAGCATGAACGGTTCTTCGATAGATCGGATTAAAACGGCCTGGGAACAAGATTTAAATCAGTCCCTGTCTATGGATACATGGGAGTTAATACTCAAATTAGTTAATTCCACGTCCCTATGTGCCCGCCACTGTCTTTTACAATTTAAGGTTGTGCATAGGTTCCATCTCTCCAAAGTCAAACTATCCCGTATGTATCCGAACGTTGACCCCACCTGTGATAAGTGTGGGAGTGCGGAGGCTTCCCTTATTCATATGTTCTGGAAGTGCCCTAGCCTCGAAGGATTCTGGAGAGATATATTTCAGACCTTATCCCTACTTGTTGGACACCATATGGATCCTGATCCTTTAGTTGCGCTTTTTGGCACCACTGGAGAGGCTGATGCACGGTTGACCTCGTCACAGCGTTGCATGCTCTCCTTCGCCTCCCTTGTAGCTAGACGTACAATCCTCCTAAGATGGAGGGGTGCCCCTTTGCCCACCCAGGCTCAGTGGCTGAGGGACCTTATGTACTATCTGAGCCTTGAAAAGATCCGGTATGCGATTAGCAACAACAGCGGTAAGTTTTACAAGGTGTGGGGGCAATTCCTGAAATACTTTTCCAGCCTCCAGGCTACAAACCCGACTTCCAGCATTGCTCAGTAAATCCTCCCCCTTCTTCTTCTTTTTATTTATTTACTTATTTATTTATTTATTTATTGTTAGTCGTTTGTGTGTTTTTCTTATTTTGTTCTTGATTTATCTGCGATGTTGTTTTTATTTGTTTGCTTCTTTTTTCTTGCTTTGTTTGTTTGGTTTTTTCCTTCCTGGTCTGAGGGATAGGGGTTCTAAGTGTTGTGGGTAGGGGATAAACTGCTGGAAGCAATTATAAGACATGTGAGTGTGTCATTAATCTGTATTCTGATATTTCAGTTTTAACAGTCGCTGTGAAACTTGCTTGTTTGGTGTTTGTCAATTCTGCGTGTATTTGCTTTTCTTTGTTGCTTCAACTCAATAAAAATATCTTTGAGAAAAAAAAAACTAACAGGAAAGCCTGACTTCTTAGAAACAAAATATACAGAAATGAGTGTTGACTCCACACTTTTGCACAGCTATGTATATTGCAATTATATTCCAGTTAGCTCCTCGGTAGGTTGCTGGAGTTTGGGGGATTCTGTGGATGTGTTTAATTCTGCAGATAATGTCATTTATTCAGTCATACGGTGCAAAGCAGGAAACATCAATAAAATTGCTTCGAATCATTTAGCACCATAGTGTGATCTCAACTTTTGTCTCTGCTCACTGGCTGTGTTTAACCATCACTTCTAATATAATTATTGATTACTCATTAAACAGGGATGAAAAGCACAGGATGGATGGATGAGAAGACATTATGATTTTTACTGTGCTTCCTAACGGGGCTTCTCAGATGTAACCACAGATTATATCCATGTTTGGCATTCAGTATTATGTCATCATACCTGAAAGGAGCACATCAGGGTTTCATCCACGCTCATCATGCCACCAGCGTTGTCGAACTCTCCACAGTAGTTGGGAGCTGAGAAGAGCGTCACAAGCTGCCGCTTGGCAAAGAACTCATAACCATCTTCTACCACCTGGGGGTGCCAGACACACAGATACCTGAAGGTGAACAACTGGCACTGCCCTCATACAAACACTCATCATAATCATGATCAGATTTAAAGTACTGTAGTACTTTATGCAGATATTGAAAGCTGAGGCACATGTTGCTAATGGATATGCATTTCCAGAAGTTTCTTGGATAGAGCGTTTGTTTTCTGTGCGGTTTAATGATTTTTATACCAAGTCGATGTGCATGTTACCTGGTGGGCTCTACAGATGAGATCCAGATCATGGCGATTGAGGAACTTGCTGACCACATCAGCTCCAAAGGTAAAGGAGACGCCGCGGTCGTTCTCTCCCCAGCCCTGGACGTCCTTGTCCGGGTCAGACCAGAGCAAGTCGCACAGCAGGCCTGGAGAGGATAATTCACAATGTGAAACATTTCAGCTGCCACACATTCATCTTCATTCTGAATCCAGCCTCTCTTAGACCACAGAAGTCAACTTTTTGTCACATTTATAGTCTGAATGTCTCATCCAGACACACAGAGTCACCCTGAAAGACCATAAGAGGATCTGAGAGACAGCCGCTGCCAGGGTCTGAACACTGGTTGCCTTAAAAGGACAAGAGGCAGCAGCTTTAATGAGGAGGGGGGCAAAGGCACAAAAAGAAGCTTTGCTTGCCTTGGCTCACCACCACCAAGACTCAGCCTCATGTGTTCTGAAAAACTCTGAACCCAAGTCTAGCTAAAGAGTTACTGAAACGAGAGCTGCAGCACAAAGAGCATGAGGTGATGATGATAGATGAATGCCAGCAGATCTGATCAGACCTGACATGAAGACCAGAGAATATTCAGACATTAACTGGATTACAGGGACCTTAATCAGTGCTGTGTTTATCAGCAGTGTCAGAATCTCTACTGAGAAATAAAGCAACAGAAAAGTGAGGGCTAAGAGCAAGCAGTCATATCCTGAGGGTTATTTATGAAGCTTGATGAAGGTCTGACCTTTAGGAAGACTGCTTCTTCAACAGGCTGTCACTGCACTTTGTGCAGAAATGCAGAAATAAATAAATAGTGTCCAGTGTAGGTGTTGGCGATTTCCTGCATTTAGCTGCATTTTTATGCAACAGTTGATACTTTTCTCTATTAATAGAGTGGAAATCCTTTTATTTAAGTGAATGAAAACAAAAACCCAAACAAGGCCAGAGCTGACATCTCAGTGTTTACTGGAAAACACTACCAAGTCTAAACATTTCCCTCATTCATTTTTCCTCCTGAAGCAACACAGCTTTTTGTGTTAATGGCTCCAAACATCCAGTGAGTCTGACATCAGCCTGCTTTCGTGTAAAAGTAGAATGGGAGTAGGGCTGGGACAACGCGTCGACGTAATCGATTACGTCGACGCAAAAAATACGTCGACGTAAAAAAATCTACGTCGATGCGTCGTCACTTTCAAAAAAAGACATGGCGGCAGCGAGTAGCGAAATCATGAGTGAGGCAGTTGCAGTCAACTTAAATCACTCCACCCGAACACGCAGCTCTACAGTATGGGGATATTTTAACAGAAAAGGAAGTGATTCAGTCGTTTGCCGGCTTTGTGAGGTGGAAATGGCCTATCATAAAAGCACGACGGCTATACACCAGCACCTCAAACGACTGCATCCAGGAGCAGCTTCTGCAAAGGACAAACCACCGTAAGTTTTCAACTTTTTTACTAACGCTAGTTTTTACCCGTTAATTCATCCAGACCCCCCCGCCCCACGTAGACGTGCACTCACTCATAGACACAGATAAAGACCCAACCTCCGTAAATACAAAACTAATTTAAGCTGCTGAGCAGTAACATACAGCAGCTGCTGTTTAGTTGTTGTTGTTTTGTTTGTGGCCCATGCTGGCAAAATGAGTCGGAATGCGCGCAGGCTGATTATCAGAATCGGCGAAAGACAAAAATGTGAGACAGCGAATTGGCCGCAGGAGAAATGTTAACAAGGATAATGCACCACCTGCTAAACGTAGCCGTCGTGGACACTGTTACAACATTGTTAAAGTGCTTGCAAAAGCAAAATGACAATGAACTCTTGATTTGTCAAATTTAATGTGTTTCATCCTATTTGAACGCTGTTTTTATACATAATGCTTCTCCAGCTTGATCTTATAGGTCAAAGTTATGCCATCTAATGACTAGAAAGCAGTGCACCAGTAAAGGTGCCATCAGCTATGGCTGTTTAAACGTTATCTTTTCCAGCCATCATGATTACTGCATATCATATGTTCAACATTGGGGATTATCATTAACCTCTTACTGTTATGCTATGAAAGCACATGGCATAACAGTATGTGTGTATCTATCTATCTCAACCAGATCCTTATCAAATTATTTTGATATTATGCTTTCCATATAATTATTTAGTAATTATTCGAATTCATCTGTGTGCTGTGTGTGATTTATGATTTCAGGAATAAACAGAAAAGTCTGGAGGACTACTGTCAGAGAAGAAGTACACCATGCACCCCCCAGGAGGTGGCTGTACTTACTGAGAGCGTCTTAGCTATGATTTTAAAAGACAAGAGACCACTTGCTGTGGGTGAGGGATTCAAAGAAATGCTGACCACTTTCCAACCAGGTTACACTCTGCCGTCTAAGCGTCATTTTACAAGCATGATGGAGAGAAAGTATGAAACTTCAGTGGAGAAACTAAGGAATGAACTAAAAAAAAGCCTCCAAAACATCCAAAATCTCCCTTACCACTGATGCTTGGACAAGTCTGGTCACAGAGTCCTACTTAGGGGTAACTTGTCATTTCATTATTTGTTCAAAGACGCCATTGCTGCTGTTTGTATATTATTAATTTTTTGCTATGATTTCCTTTATATTTGTTTTGCAAAACATTTAATTTTTTGTTAAAAACAGAAGATTGTAGTACAATGTTATTGTGGATTTTATTTTGTGAATGAAGAGCACTTTTTGGCAGAAAGCAAAGTGAATGTTACATTTTGTTTGTTTAAAGACACCATTGTTGCTATTTATTTGAAATGTTTTGTTAACTTTTCCTTAATTTTATATATGTTTGCACATTTCATTTCTTGTTAAATGCTATCTCTATTGTATTGATTGTACGACCTCTACAACTTTATTTTGCAATTTTTTTTTTATTAAAAGGTCTTCAAGTGAATAAATTTGTGTTTTTCATTTATATACATAAATTAGTAAATGTGAAATTGCTATACAAGTCAAATAATGGGGGAGAAAATCATTAATCGAATCGAATCGAAATCGAATCGGATTGAAAAATGAATCGTTAGATTAATCGATGCATCGAAAAATTAATCGCTAGATTCATCGATTAGGAAAATAATCGTTTTGCCCAGCCCTAAATGGGAGGCAGCCTTCAGTTTTCAGGCCCCTCGTCTATGGAACCAGTTTGGATTTGGGAGACAGACACCATCTCTACTTTTAAGATTAGGCTTAAAACTTACGTTTTTGCTAAAGCATATAGTTAGGGCTGGATCAGGTGACCCTGAATCCTCCCTTAGTTACGCTGCAATAGGTGTAGGCTGCTGGGGGATTCCTATGATGCATTGAGTTTTTCCTTTTCAGTCACCTTTCTCACTCAACATGTGTTAATAGACCTCTCTGCATTGAATCATATCTGTCATTAACCTCTGTCTCTCTTCCACAGCATGTCTTTATCCCATCTTCCTTCTCTCACCCCAAGCGGTCGCAGCAGATGGCCCCGCCCCTCCCTGAGCCTGGTTCTGCCGGAGGTTTCTTCCTGTTAAAGGGGAGTTTTTCCTTGCTCATAGGGGGTCACATGATTGTTGGGTTTTTCTCTGTATGTATTATTGTAGGGTCTACCTTACAATATAAAGCGGCTTGAGGTGACTGTTTTTGTGATTTGGCGCTATATAAATAAAACTGAATTGAATTGAATCCTTGTTATTTTAAGTTACCTGTTTAAATGTGCGTGTCATACATCAGTTCAAACATATCAATCCCTGTAGCTGATGTGCATATAGACACACATGTTACTGAAACTCTTCTGCTCATGTTTAAATGTGTGATTTAAGTGATCATGTGCTTATGTAAATCCCAGATATACTTGTACCTTTAGACTGTTTAGTACGGGAGAAACAACAGTAAAAAGGCTCACATGCGGGTCAGTTTAAGTTGTGTATCCACTGCATGTACACCTGTCCATTTCACACTGGGTAAAAGTAATCATCAGAGGGTTATTAGTTCCTCTGACAAAAGAGAGAAGAAGAGAAAATGGCCTGCTGTGTGAGAGTGTGCTGACCTACCTGTATCTGGCACGTCTGTGGGTCTCATGATGCGCCTAATCTGCTCCATAGACTGCAGGTCAGGAGAGAGGCCTGTGGGCGACACAAACACCCTTGGGTAAATCTCTTCAATCTCTACTCCTGCGAGGATGGAGGTATTAACTCATATCAGCGCAGCCAAAACTTGTTTTGAACCATTTACTTCACATCCGATTAGTAAACCAGAAATACCAGAAGCTCACGAGAGCCGTGGACTTTATCTTTCATTTTGGGTAAGTGATGTGAGAAGAGCTCAGTGCTGACCCACAGTCTTCACAAAGCCCCAAGGACCAAATAAGAGTGTCACACTAAAGAGTTGTTACAATGATAAAACATGACAAAACATTATACAGAAGCCCGTCTATAAGGGCAGGCTTGTAAATGCCAAATGGGGAACAGATTGTGATGATCTAAATGTAAGAGGAAGTTTGTCCCCGCTGCATCATTTTGCCATGCACACAATGACCTACAAAAATAAGCTGTTCACAACTAGTTGGAGTATTTCTAATTGTACCAAGCAAGACTGGATTTTAGTTTTGTCTTATTTCAGTTGAAGGCATTTAAAGCCACCAGCTCTTAAAGCCAATGATGCAGGAATGCAGAGAATCTAGTTGTCTGTGTTTCCTTTGACTGAACAGAGCATAAACAAGCAATCAGCATAAGCCTTGTTCTGGCTTACCTGACCGAGTGGCAAACGATAAAACAAAATACAGCAAGTCCAAGTACTCAGCCCTGTGGGACCCTGCATGTAATGTTCATGGAGTAGGATTGTCCACAGTGACACTAATGCAAAGACTGAATATTTGAGGGTCTTTCCACATCTATATGCTCAACCTTCCACTACCCCCAAAAGCTGCCTGGTTCCTAACGGGGCTTTCTAAAGTATTTTTCAAAGTAGCAATAATCTGGAGACTAAACAGTAGTTACATTGTTTCAATATGAATACCTCCGTGACAGCAGAAGATCTTCTCATCCACGATGGCGGCGATGGGCAGGCAGTTGAAGCAGTCGGTGAAAGTTTTCCACAGTTTGATGTTAAATCTGCGTTTACCTGTAACATCAACACGACAGTGTCAGCACGACCATATAAGGCTGTTTCAAAGGTTTTCCAGCTCCGCCTCCAGTTTAATAGATTTAAGACAGTCCTCTTTACACTGGAAGACACAGACGATTTTTGATTTTTATTGGTTTACAAGTGCCCGTCAACCAAGAGCAGTGCTTGCAAGCCAGCAGATCTGCTTGCAGTAACAACATTTTTCCATCTCAATGCTGAAAAGCTTTCACAGACAAGTAGTCCCTTCTTTCCTTCATTTGGGTAAAAGGACTACTGTGCTTAAGGAAATCTGAGATTTGAATGTACACTTTACACAAAATTTGTAACAAAAAACTACCTTTGTGACTACTCATCAGGTGCTGCTGTTGGAATGAAAACACTGGCTATCGGAGGCTAATATGGAGGCAGCTTACTGACTTACTTAAAGTAATGATGAGAATTGAATGCCATTTTTTTAAACCTCCTTAAATCCCGCTGCGCTCTCCATCAAACTGAGTGAACTGGTTCGTCTGCCACTGTGCAGCATAACAAGTACTACCATCTCTAGCTGCCTTCCAACACCGTGACCAAGGGACTCCATCCGTGGGATGAGCGACTCACTGGAGAGACATCTGACTCTATTAAAACTGTCATCTGTCACAAAATACTCTGTTATTGTGGCATTTGCATGGAAACACATTCCTTCATGAAAGCCTGCAAGACCAGTTCAAGTGGCAGGAAGTGGCCTCAGGACCCCTTTAAAGAATAAATAAATAAAAATAAAATAAAATGCAGTTAATAGGGGAATTAGTAGGAGCTCTATTTATGAGTTACTTTCACTCATTTAATTTTACATTTCTATTTTATAGTGAAACAATTCAAATATCTAGAAAAAAAAGGGGGGGGGGGGGGATAGGATTGGGAACATGAACCATCAAATTACCATTTTTGCCTGCCTGCTTCCTGATCACCACTTTTGTTTCACTCAAAAGTGTTTGTGTGTTAAATCACGCACAATGGAACGGCAGCCACCACAAAGAACTTAAGAGGAAATAAAAAGTGTAACTATGAGAGCAGGATGCTCACACTCGTCATAGAAGCCGTAGATACGGTTGATGGAGGCACACTCGTGGTTGCCCCTGAGCAGGAAGAAGTTCTCGGGGTATTTGATCTTGTATGCCAGCAGCAGGCAGATGGTCTCCAGAGACTGCTTCCCTCTGTCCACGTAGTCTCCTAGAAACAGGTAGTTAGCCTCCGGAGGAAAGCCGCCATACTCGAAGAGCCTCAGCAGGTCTGTGTACTGTCCGTGGATGTCACCTGGGGTTGGGAGCAGAGGGGAACACTTTGATCCAGAAGGCAAAGAGGAACGTTCACCAGTAATAATAAGCATTGTTATATCTGTTTGTTTATTTGCAATAGGCATCACACTCTATACTATTTGTGCCTTTGCTGTTCTTGATAGTACTGACCACAGATTTTGAGAGGAGCCTCCAGCTCCAGAAGGATTGGCTGACTGAGGAAGATCTCCCGGGACTTGATGCAGAGGCCGCGGACCTCCGCCTCCGTCATCTGGACAATCTTCCCTGGACGACATCCTCGCACTGGGGAAGGGAGAGCAAAAGCTGGGTGAGCTTAAACTAAACTTCGACACCAAGCTTTCTGATGATGTGAAAGTCAGTTTTAAGGAGTAAGCTTTCCCAAGGAGACTGGACTCCCCTGATTTTTTCCTCAGGGTTATGATTGTCAAATAACTTTTTGAATTAACTTCAAACTAAATATGGGAGGACCGTGTTTAGTCAACAGGAGGACGACAGAAATAGCCTGTGTGGATATTGTTGATGTCAGTGTTTGTGGATACACTTCCTGTTGCGTAACAGAAAAGAGAAGGAAGGAGAAGGGGGAAGGGGGGCAGTCACAGTGGTCAAGTGACAAGAAGCCCTGAAAGTTCGTGAAATCGGCAGATGTACACATAACTATTATGAAAGCCAGCAGGTCAATATTACATACAGATGAAGTGAGGATGACTTGTTAATTAAATCAAATACAAATACATCATTTTTGAAAAAGCATTATTTTGGAACAATACACTGTTACACAATTATACACTTACTCTTACTATACCGTCTTAAGATTACAGGAATTAATGTACACACACGTAGATAAATTAAAGAGTAGAAATGCATTTCCACATTTTGCTGCCATCCTACATTCTCCTACAAAAAGATCAACAGCTACTACATAGACAAATTTATTCTTCTTGCTTAGCAACAATAAGGACCAGAGCTGAGCAAGACTGCTGCTGTCAGGTGACACCACGGCAACATGAAGGAAATCCAAGCCGGTGTAAAACACTAGTCCATGAGTGGATCCCAAGAATGTGGTCAGAAGGATGCAGCAATAACACAGCCAGAAAGGCTCGTTTTTCTAAGGAGGAAGTGGCTTGAAAGGGCTGAGTATCAAAGGTGTCGTGTGTGTGTCCTGCAGGTGAATCCCTTTGATCCTGAAGGAGAAGCAGCAGCAGCAGCAGCATGTGTGCACATGTGCTGCATGACCCTGCCATTTCTGCCTGGAGATCTTAGGCGTGGACTATAAACACTCTTGCACTGCAGCCAAATACATCCTGTGATCACACACGCCCCACTTGAAGGGCTATTTTTATGACTGCCCAAAAGGTGAACGTTTTTCTAGTAAACGAGCAAAAAGAAAAGCAATACCATGCAAAGACTGTACGTGGTTTAAATACTAAACACATTCTCTGCCACTGATCCTTCCATAAGCACACACACAAGCAAGATGTGTTTGTGTGTCTAGTGTTGAGTGATTTCACACCTCTGCCTTCCAGCTCGGTCAGGGAGGCCCGATATAGGATGGAGACACAAACACGAAACCAGAAGCACCTGCCCGAGAGGATAACCCTTCATCACAGGGTTAAGCTGAGGCGGAGCAGGAAACACACACGCACGCACGCAAGCACACGCTCGCACAGAAAGAGAGTGCGATCCAGTGACCTTGACTTCAGATTGTACCATTATAAGCTTGTGGGGAGGTATCCCAGCATCCTTTGGTCCATCACTTGTGCACTGCAGCTTCACCAGTCAAGAGAAGGAAAGAGCAGGATGTGGCACCCACATCTGATTACCGTGGCAACCCAGAAAGACCAATTTCCAGCGGGAGAGGTGTTGGCGAATGGAGCAGCAGCTGCATCTCACAGGGAAAAGGAGGCGATTCGCAGATTAAGTGTCACCTCCACCAGCCCACGCCCTGCATACTAACACTGCTGCATCCGACAGCCGTGACGGAGACCCAACAACAGGCCTGCCTGTATCCGCATAGTTTGTGATTCCGGTCAATTACTTAGCTCAAAATAATTTACTCATGAGGTTTACACACACACACACACACACACACACACACACGGTTTAGAACATTTGAAAATATGTTAAAAGTCAGAATGTATCCTAAATGTTCAGCTCACACTCAGGCTTTAAAGTGAGTTACCGAGTACCAGTGATGCATGCAGATGTAATTTATTGCACAAAACACTCTGTCCAACCTATTGCTTAACACGTGTAACAGCCGTGGCAGCCACAGGTAGTGATGTGCGCCGTTCTTTTGCGTGAATATTCATGGGGAATATAAAGAGCAAACCACGTGAGAACATGACAGCTGACACATTGTGGAGATTCTTTAAAATCCGCACAGTTTGTAACTCAGTATCAAAGTTTGCCTTCTAAATGGCTTCTCCATAACCACCACACATTTCACTTGATTCTGCCCTCCATGATTAACTTGCACATCATTAGGGGCTTTGCATTTTTGCAGAAAAACCGTCAGATGTCAGTTATGTGTTTGCTGACATCACATGGTATGATGGGAAGCACGGGTAGTGTTTTGCAGCATTTGTTTTACCCATGCAAAGCATTTCAGCCTTTCACCAAATTCTACACTTACAGCGAAGAGAAATAGGTAACGAGCAGAGAGAGAAGATCTATGCCATAACAAAAGTAACCCAGTGAATGATCCTTCCCCCCCCCTCTGGCAAGAAGACAAATAAGAAAATTTATAGTTAAAAGCTAAACCTATAACATTAAACTTGGGTGAACTCAGGGCATACAGAAAGAGGTGCTCAAATACATCAGGTAATCTTGAGTTTAGGCTTAAATTTTAGCTTTTTTTTTTTTTTTTTTTTTTTTTTTTAAATCTGCCTGAGAAAAATGCTACTTTACTACTCCTCATCTTTTCCCCTGAAAATTCAGTTGTTGTCAACCTGCTGGACACGGTCCTTCACAATGACATTAGAGCCAAATGAATACACAGTGTTAAGGAGTAGTGACATGGTCTCAAACAGCTGTTTGGTTTCACTCACACCACAGCCCATCCATAAACTGGCTTTTCGACATGTTCGTGCTCAGAGATGGTAAATGTCATGTTCAAGAAACCTCTAGTACATTTTCCTAATTTGGTCAGCTCAGGTCCATGTGCCTGAGCCACCACAGTGGAGTTTGGTCACACCCTCTTAAAACAGTATGCCAGAGGAGTTCATGCAATCAAGTGCCTGCTGTCAAAATCTATTCACCAATTTGCCTCTTCCTAGGGCTGCTCAATTAATCGAATTTTAATCACGATTACGATCTGGGCTTTCAACGATCATTAAAAATGACTGAGCCGATTATTAGCCCCTCCCTCATTTATCCGCGACACCTTAAAGGCCGGTCCGTGAAAATATTGTCGGGCATAAACCGTCCGTGGCGCAAAAAAGGTTGGAGACCGCTGATTAAGAGGACCCGAGGGAAGCTCAGAAAGCTAAGCAGAAGTTATTTGGAGAGTGACTGCCGTTGGTTGAAAAGAGTTAAAAAAAAAAAAAAAAAAAAAACTTCAGTGGTGTTGCACACTATTTTATATTATTTTTTTAAAGTCATTGTTAACCCTTTAAAGCCAGTCAGAGCAGCACGCTCCGTTTTGCGTAACTATTTTTAAATCCCTGTAGAACCTGAACCGTGTAAGCTAGCGCAATAATTTGTTTTGCATATGAAACCGGAGGAGCTGTACTTACATCTGATGCCATCAGCTTGTCCTCGGTCACGGTTTCGTTCCACATATAGCTTTGCAAAAACTGCATAAAAAGCGCTTGCAGGAACAAAAGCATAATATTCCAGAAACACGCTTTGCCGTTCCTATCAGCTGTTCGTAACACTTCCCACAGTGAAATGATGCACATGCTGTTTTCTTTGCAAATTTGCATCATAGGATTGTTTTTTGTTTTTCCTGCAGTATATAAAAATTGCTGTATCTCCAAAATAAAACTATGAAGACATTCAAAATAAATTTCCTGTGGTGGGAAACTATTTTTTGCAACTTTATTGTATTTAAAGTTTTGAGGGATAAACCTCTTAAATTTCTCCAAGTAGAAATATATGTAAACAAAACAAAAGCGATTTTCAATTTTTTTTGTAGTTTATTGCACTTTTTTGCAATTTATGTAATTACTATGCACTTAATGCATACATATTATTAAAATATGGGCTGTAACAGTTGTATTGATGTATAGCAACTTGAAATGCTCCCACAAATGGCACTACAGCATGTAAAAAAAAATAATAATAATAATATAAGCTCTGGTGGACTTGGTTCTATAGTAGGTCTTAAAGGGTTAAATAAATATCGTCAAATAATCGTGATCTCAATTTCAGTGAAAATAATCGTGATTATCATTTTTGCCATAATCGAGCAGCCCTACCTCTTCCTTCCCCTTCCTCCTTTAATCTCCATCTTTATTATCTTTATTTTTCAAGTTCCATTCCTGGCTGTGGCTGACTCTCTGGGTCACCCTCCTCCGCCTCAGCAGTGAACTGTGCTGACGTCAGAGGACAGCTCTGCCTCATACCCCTCCCTGAGTGCATACCAGACAGCTCACAGGCCTTTTTAAACCTTAACATCTCAGCCTACTGCAGCCTGAGAAACATGCAGCCAGGGAATCTACACGTACCACCAAAACCCAAAGAACCTTTCTAGTACCAAGTGTGGGGAACCAATTTTGGATGAAAAAGCGTCTGTGAAACTAAATGCATCAACACAGCTCACTAGAAAAGTTCAGTTCAGTTCATTTTTATTTCAAACATATACATTCACCAACATTTCATAAAAATCTTTCCATGCAGTTGTAAAAGTAAATCATGATACACTAAGCTGAAGGAAAAAAATTAAAGTTTAGCTAATGTGACCCTCTGGATTTAAGGCTTGTTGTCAATAGTTAAGTTTTTAAAAATACAGAAGCAAAAATTGTCTGCGAGATGTCTGAATTTATCCAGAGTCCTGTATTGAGGTCTTGTTTTGTCCAACCAGCAGCAGTCCAAACCTGTTTGGCTCTCAGGACTATTATTCGAAAGCTACTCTGGATCACTGTACTTAAAACTGCAATATGGCATTGGATATGGGACAGGGCACTCCCCCAGTGTCCCTTCCACAGGGTGGCCTAACATGCCTGAAATATACATTTACTAATTAAAAAACCAGACAGGTTGCACTCCGAGCCATACTTCAACTCCAGTGGCTATACTAGAGACATTATTAGGATTGTGTTTATGCAAGCAGCAGAGCACAGACCCACAGTTAAACTTGTTAACACTGTGCAATGGTTTACCCAACCCGTAGTGAACATAACTGGAGACCAGTCACCTGAAACAGTATTGACATTTGCTTGTTTTTACCGTTTTAAATATGTTATCATTTTGATTTCTTCTAACTAGTAGAACCCTTTGCTTAAAAAAGTAATTAGTTTGAATGGTAGACATTTAAATGTTACTTATAAACTATAAAGTTGTAAAGCTCAGCAACATGGCAACAAGAGACCATAAAAAATATTTTAATGACTATAAATGAGTGAGTCTAAGAAAGTTTTTGTTAACTTGAAGGCGAACGACTGAATTGACTACCAGCGAGAGGTGAGGATGCTGGCGATTCACATATTGACAGAGTAGTAAATAGAGGACAGGGTTACCCAGGCAACCAGACCCTGGATGGACCACTTCAGCTTCAAAGAGATGTGTGATGAGCACATCACTCATTGTGTGGACATATCATTAGAAACAACCTAACGTTCTTTGGTTGTCATATTTCTAGGTACAAACTGGGAGGGTTTTTTTTTTGTTAAATAAAAACTCTTCCTGCCCAGCATTTTGTGACAGTGACTCATTAAATATTTGGGAGGATCTTAAGAAAAACCCAGCCATCTATTGAGCTGCGTAATAAACCACACCAGAGAGGTGTTGCCACATAAAGCAACAACGTGACAGGGTGTGTGAGTACACAGTCAAACTATGATAGAGTGAAATGAGAAAACACCTTACATAGTAAGGCCAGGCTTGCCCGATCAGTTTTGCAAACATATCAAGGCCAGAGCTATCTGCAGAGTCAACAACTGTAATCTTTGTGGACTGTGTTGCCCAAAATTGATGGTAGTCTAATATTAACCACTGACAAAAGTGAACATCTTCATATCTGAGAAAAAAAAAAAAAAGAAATAGAAAAGCACTGTTTTTGAATCTATAAAGGAAAACGTGGTCGTTCTCTAAAGGAAGGGGTTTGGTTGAGTGTGATTTCCTCTGCTTCGCTGGTTGTAAATGACTTGCCAAGCGTCAAAGAGGTCAACTATTTTTCCATTCATTTAAGAGAGGGCTTACTTGAACAAAGAGCCAAAGAGAGCGAGTGAAAGATAAGTTAGTTACAGACAGATTCTCCTTCTGGAAGGCATTGCCATATATGGCCGCTGCTGTATGAAGGAAGTAGTCAGTCAGGACAGAGAGGGAGTGCTTGAAGGCTCTGCTGCATGTGATGGGAATAGAAACAGGCTAATGAAGCGCAGGCCAGAGCTCGCACTCAGGGCCACAACAATATAATGGCTGTCAGCTGCACTGGAAAAGCGCTGCGTAGGATACATCAGCGAGAAACATGCGCAGATGTCAGCGCAAACCATAAGCGTGACTACTCCAAGTCAGCAAATTCTACTTATTTTTCCATGAGATCTACATTTGTAATCCTTAATGCAGGTTCAGTATAGGTCTATATATAGCCCAGTGTTATTATACGTGCTACTTGATTATTTTGTTTTTCCTGGGTCTGAAAGGATTGTTTGGAGTGGTCATGTTGTTTCACTGAATCAGTGTTTTTGAATCAGTGCTGAGTCACCGATTAGCTGACCAATGAATTCGTTTTAATTTTATTTTTTTTAAGTAACTTGTTCAATACTCCCAGTCCCTGTCAACTGAAACTGTTCCAAGTTCATCACAGCGGAGTTTCCCGAGAACAATCGGGCACAGGCATCAGTGAACTTGGCCTCAGTTTACCCGACGTTGCACTGAGCGTACAGTACCAGTTGTGACAATTCTCATCTCGACTCAAACAGTATCTTACAAATGGTGCACTTTGTAGTGAAATGTAAATATACTCAGTTATATAAATGTCTGTGAAAAAAAATGTCATCACAACATTGCTCCAGCAATGCCACATGTTTACGTTTCCTAGTACGTGCAACAATAGATAAGCCCAAGCATATCTGACAACAAGAGCCCTGTCTCGGCTTCCGGTGATGATGTAGTAGTGACAAAGGTAGCTATTTAAACAACCTCCAACAAAGCACATAACTTTGCAAAATATGCAAGACAATTGTTCCAGGTAAATGTGGAAACAATACACTTGTTTCACTACTTGAGACAAACACATGCTGTCAAATGCAGCCTGGCTATAAAGGAAAGATACCAGCAGCTGGAGATGTGTGACGCAAATGTAAACAACTGACTCTACAGAGGATTGCTGGAGCACTTTCATTCCATAAGACAGCAGCAACAAACAGTAGATGAACATCACTGATGTGGTTGCATGGTGGAAAATAGAGCCGTTTAGTTATTTTAGTTTTAAACTAAAACGTTAAGCAGTTATTTTATACTTCCAAGGGTAGGCCACCTGAGTTCTTACGTTGACTAGCTGTGTTACCACTATAATGCTACTGCTGCTGGCACCTGGTTTTCACACTTCAAATTAGGAAACATGTCATGATGGTATGTTTTTTTTTTTTTTTTTTTTAAATCACATTGTTTGTAAACATATCATCATAAAATATAAAGTCCATATTGCCCACAGCTACACAGCACTAAGGAACTTTTAACAGCACATTTGCAGTACCTGGACCTAGCATATTAGTCACAGCACATGCCACTAGTATTGCTGCTCTAATAAGACTCTGATGTCTTATTAGACATTTTCACACAACTCAACACAGGGAGCTCTTTTGAAGTTGCTCAAGTTTCTCTCTGAATGGTGTCTGGTTTCTAAGGGACTCTTAAGATTGCAGTGTTAGCGTGAGCCAATTTTTCCCCAATAGATCATGCACATGGGCCGAGGGGGTGAGCCGACAAAGCCAGCAGAAGCTATAAGACAGGTAGGCTTCACGATAGTAGTAAAACATTTTTTTCCCCTCATATGTTTAGGTTCTGGGTCTTCTACACTGGTTAGTTTAATTATTATCTATATAATTATCATTATTAATATTATCATTATACCTATTGTTGCTGGTGTTTTTGGTTTTGTTAAGTCTGCAAAGGCAAAGAATGTTTGACTTTGTTGAACTTGCATTGTAGTAAGACCACTCAAAACATTGGATGGCCCTTTTGGAAGGTTTCTGTGCTGGAGCTGGCACATGACCATTTCAAACTCAATAGGTAGCATGCTGCAAGTACGCATCTCAATATCAACTTGAAAAACATAAACAAGCTTTTCAACTCGATGGTCTAACACCACAGTCCCACATTTAATTTCACCACCCTAGCTCTCTTGCAAGGTATCACCTGTCAAATAAAGGCACTAAAAAAATTACCCATGACACATCAGCATTATGGCTTAGAAAGGTAGTGCAAAGCTAAAACTGAAGGTGACTGCAAAGTCTATGTTTTGTAAGTATGCCCACATGTCACAATTCACACTGTCAGTTCATTAGTGCCACTTTCTGGCAACTTCAACTTTAACAGAATATCTCTCCTTTTCAAGAAAAGGATTCAAAAGTTCTACTGGGTAGACTCATGAATTTAAAGCAAGTATGACTGTGCATGTTTTTAGACACTGCAGCACCAAAAAAGATGCCGTGTCAGACCTTTTTTAGCCTTCCTCTTCCATTCACTCCAACTGGGCACAAGGCCAGCAGCTCTCAACTGCTCCTCCATCCCACTCTCTCCCACACGGGAGAGATGGAAAACAGTGACCCCTTAGTGAACGAGAAACACAAAGTAACTCTGGCAAGAGGAGCGGGAGCCACTCTTAACTCAGAAATCCAACTGCGATGGCATTTCTGGGCAAGCTTTAGATTTTCAGAGGACGTTTTGTTCGTCTCTAAGTGCCACAGTGAATGGCAGTCTTTGTGGGGCGAAAGAAAGGACGAAATTGAGAGGAGAGACTGGGGGAGATATAAAAGGAGACACAGCTATAGACAGAGAGAGTGGGAGAGATGGAGAGGAGTAGAGAAACGGGAGAAAAATGTAGGCTGACACTGAAGCTTGAGACCCTGCAAACGAGGGACTGAATAGAAGGGAGGGTTTATAGCTAGGCAGCTGAAAAGCCTGGGTGAGCTCTCTGTGCCATGTTTGGTGCCAGGGGGTGAACGCTCCCCGCCACACAGGCTCCACCATTGTTGTTTCCATAACAGAGTGCCACGCCAGCACCCTGAACACCACGCAACACAGCAGCAGTCGACTACATCTGACACAAACAAGCAGGGTGACAGCGAGGAAACAAATATGCATTATGAATAGCTGTAAAATAAAAATTGAATCCAGGAAAATAAAAATAAAAAAGTTACTTTAAATGGCTGTCAAAATGCTTCAATTTCAGTTCAGACGGCGATGAACTTTCCTCACACAGACACCCAGATGCTAATTAAAATGATAAAACCTCCGAACTGGTCAAACCGATAGAAATTTTGAAAATAGGAACACAAGCAACTCCTTGTAAAAACAATTAAGAAACAAATAAATTCACGCTGCCTGAAAAACAAAGCTAAATACAGCAAAACACATCAGTCAGGATTTACACTGGCTCGAATAATCCTAATGCCCAAGTTTGAGATAACAGGTCTCACGACGGTGGCTATCCGTTTTCGCTTCCTGATTCAGGCTCTTTCACACGTCATGACTCTTTTCAACATAAAATGATCCCTATGAGTGTCGTCTACACCAATCAGACATGGTATCAGAAGATGCAAAGCTGGTCGCAAAAATCTATAGAGAATACTTTAAAAAAAATAAAATAACAGTAAAATGCAACATTGTTGCAAATAAGAAAAGAGATCAATACCACTGAAACGTGTTATTTTTGGGATTTAGTTCACAGAGGAGTAACATAGAAGTACTCAACAGCCATGTGACATTTTGCATATAGTACAGGTATTTGCACAACAGAAAAGTATTTGTGCAAGGTGTAACAGCATGCCCGTCTTCATTACTCACTGTGTTTATCAGACACATCTTTACCCAAGTGGAAAGCAATAGTTAGGTTGCTGTTGGCATTTCCAGTATGTCTTTCAGAAGATGTCTGAGTTAATGTTGAATGACTCACATTAGCAACCACTGCGTTGCTTTGCTTGGCCATTGTTATGCTGCGATTCGTCACGTGTTTTCTGGAACTTGAATAAGTTATATATTGCTTTGTGGCAACTTTACAGCACTCGCTGAATTTGTTCTTCATCACTACTTGCTCTAAATCCAAAGCATTTTCAAATAGCAGATGATGATCCACTTCCAGGATGACTGCATTTGTTCTTTACAGTGCCAGACATTTGATTTTTGTATGGCTAGTCGGTTATCTATAGCATATTGCTGACGCCTATCCAGGAAACTTCACATTGCTCAGTGCAGGGAAAAGGTGTGACTGGCATATGCAAGCATCTCAGACAGTAATTTATTGAGTGTAATTGCAGAATAGCCATTTATCGGTTAATTCCAGTAGTCAGTGACTACTATGACTTATATCCAAAAAGTCTTCTTTAATATGACTTCTAAAGCTTTTTCTTTAAAAAAAAGAAAAAAAAAAAAAGAAAATAGCTTCAAGCTTCATACGATAGCCTTCATAAAGGCTATCGTATACTCATATTAAATGTCTAGAAAGTATATGGTATGTGGTATCATCACCACAGTAAAATATCTTACAGTTAGAGGCCATCTAAACAATATGCAATTAAAGATGCACTACACTCTTCTCACTGCGCATTTTACCCCCTTGGCTTATTTGTCATTGTGCTGTTGTCATCTTTGAAAACTGTAAGGACTAAATGGTGGCTCCTTGGTAAAGGAGTGACTCAAATTCAGGAAACATGGACATCTAAACACAAACACCTTTTAGGAGATTTTATGTTCCCAATTTGACAACAACTTGGCTGCTGTTTTTGCCCATAAACCAAGATGACCAAAAAGAAGAAGAAAATAAATAAAAATTCCATCCTACCTCCCCTCTCCCTTACTGGCTGATCCATGGGGCTGTGGCGTTGATTGTGCCACATAAAGCCTACGGGCCACCTGTGCTGGCAGCCCAGACAGAGGGCTTGTTGTCACTAAAGGCCAGCCAGTGTGGGCTTAACATGTGTATGCTGGAAAAGCTGGGGCCTGTAATCGCTGCTTTACTCGATTGCAGCACAGAGACACAGTACAGCAATGGTTATAAACTAATGAGGAGGAGAAAGAGGAGGAGGGGCAGGTGCAGAGAACTCAACAAACAAACAAGAAAACACAAGGCTTGGCCAGTAAACTGTGCACAGGAATGTAGGGAAGGAATACCGCAGCTTATATGAAGCATACTAGAGCAGGGCGATATGACCAAAAATATTTATCACGATATACTTTTGAAAATTTGCGATAACGATATAATTGACACTAGACAAAATACTTTACAACTCCACAACTTTATTAGCGCAAAATACAAAACATCAATGTAGTTTCACTTAAACAAGCAGCTGTTTTTTATGTGCATTAAAGTTATATAAAAATTTAACAGTGCAAAGACAAATTCCTTGCTGACAGTTTAACCAAAAGGCATTTCCAGTGGAAATTGGCCGACAGATCCTCAGCATAACCGTGTATAATATCCACAAAACTTAAAAAGGATGAGTATGAAAACAAATGCACCACGCATGCGCGTTTTATCTATATTCTATCGCGATATTTCATTTTCTTATCGTTGCCCAACATTATACCGGTATTACCGTGAACAGTATGATATGGCCCAGCCCTAAAGCATACTACTGCTTGCTACTGTGTTAATGCAAATGTAAGATTTCTATAAACTCTAAACAATTCCGGGTCAATTCAGATGTGATCTAACTAACCACAGCGAGTTGCTGCGAAATCTGACACGAGCTGCTGTGGATCATACAAAAACAGTAGACGGCTGATTGATTTCAAACAGACCATGGTGTCATGCAATCCTGTGTAATGTGGCTGCATTGCTATTGATCTTTTCACCTCACAATAATACCGCATTACCACCCTTTGATTAGACACATAACTGTTTAAACCGTACTTCTTTTGTTTTTGTTTTTATTTTTATAACCAGGAACACAATACATTAGGCAGCTGTGGGTAACTTTGGAGTGTTAGTAATCAGCAGTGCTTTAAAAAAAATAAAATATGCATGCAGGCTCTGATGCAACACAACAAGCTTGATCCTGCATGACCACACTGGTGTGGCTTAATACAAACATTCAAACTGGGATACCACCGTTCTTACATGCAAAACAATGACAGACAGGACTCTCGCGTCCTCAGGGAGGAGTGCAAAATATGACTGCATAACATTACCACTGTCAGACACACAGACCTCCAAATGGCATTTTAATACAGACAAATAGCTTTAGTAAGTAAGCTACACACCATTGTGCTGCTTACCTTTCTACTCTGACTCAGAAGACTGGTCACAGGTCAGTAAATCACAAGTCATTGTTGTACACAGTGACAAATGAAACCTGAGAGGCTAGAAACCTGCATGCTTTGCCTGCTATGCCACTGAGGAGGCTTCAGTGATGTAAGTCATGCTGTCAGTTGATCAGGTTTAGCCTGTCAGCTAGAAACTCCTGTCAACCCCTCCACCAAACCACTCTTGAAGCACAGCTTCAGTGTGTGTCTGTCTTTAGACACACCAACACATTTGCAGATAAATTTGTGCATACCGAAAACCAACTAAAACGAAATAAATGACAAGCCTGAACACAGAACATAGGAGATAGAGACTCCTAGTTCAGAGTTTTCTTCTTCCTTTTTTTTTTTCTCTTCAAGCTGATCGATGAGTTTGAGGACAACTATGCAGTTTGGGTTAAAACTTGACAAACTGGGAGTGATGCTGGTCTTAACTTTGTCACAAAACATCCATCATAGGTCCAACCCTAACAGGCATGTTATAGGACTCTCTAAGAAAACAATGACTGAGTAAGAGGCAGCAGGGGAAACCCCATTTATGGCGAGGAGCTGACTGATCAGTACTGAATGATTGACTAACACCTGATTGATAATATGACAATGTAATGCTGCATTTTACAGTAAAGCAGGCCTACCGATCACAACTGGATATCTAACTGCAGCACCGAACATTAGCTAGACGTAATAAATGGTTGTTCAGTCACGTGTGCGTTAATTCAAGTGGCATGCTGCAGTAATTTGATTTACAGCAGTCAGGATTTGATACTCAACAACATTTTGTGTTCCTCTACACAACCAGCAGGTCAGCTCGTAGAGGTTTAACTGCTGTATGGACGCCCCTCAAGTCCCCACCCAGTCTCTAACAGTGACCAAACATTTCGCCCTTGCGCGCGGGCATAGAAATCCTCCTGCCCCGGCTTAGACTTGCCATGTCATTTCCTGAGAAAAACATACTTGAAACACACCCTTAGAACGGATTAGGCAGACATGTATAGATTTTCCTGGTCTTCCTAACCACTCAAATGTGCTTATCACCCATCATTTCCCTCAGATTACTACTATCAAGCTGAAAATGTGATGCTGATTACTTGCAAGGTTATTGGGTCTGCTTGTTTTTCAAAATGAACTGCCTGTGAAAGTGAATGGCACAGCTTAATGGGACGTCCTTCCACAATAACTGGCACACTTTGACATTTTAACAGCTGGCTGTGGAAAGGAACCCATCTATGACTGTAGTTTTAAGGGATTATGGCACAGAAAGTAAATATCTTTGATATCCTAAATTAGGGCTGTTCGATATAACGATATATATATATGGACAACGATATAAAAACATTTATCGTTTCATTTTACGCTATCGTTTGTTTCGTGGTGTCCCAAAATAAACTGTTTACGGCAATATTTTTTCATCGTTTTGATGGTCACTATAGTGGCTATATTAATTTCTTAAAGCTCTCTCTTTCTCTTATATTTAATATAACCACACTACGGATGGGCAAGCGACTGTTTATGCATTGTGGTTAGCAACAACGACGGTAACACCACCGCGTGTCCGCTTGTTTATGTACCACATAAACCTTTCACAATAAAGCTCAAGATCCTGTTGAGACTTTTCAAAATAAACTGAATCATGTGTGTTACGTTTCGGTGTGTCAGTGTTTTGTTTTTGCATGACTTATGCATTTCCTGCTTTACTTTGAAAGTCTGTGTTATCTTAGTGTGTTCAGTTTACATTTTCCCTGTCTCGTCAGTTCTAATTTGCCCCAGCTGTGTTTCCCTCCTGTGGTCCATTTCCTGATTGCTCCCTCTATGTATTTAAACCCTGTGTTTCAGTGTGTCATGGTCGCGATCTCCCCCGTGTTGTAAATAGTTTGGTGTTTTGTTGTAAATAAATAGTCTGTTGTAAATAGTTGTGAATGGGTGTTAATACTTTCGTCATGGGATATTTTCGTTTTGGGATTTTGGTGGAGAGCCTTCGTGGTTTTATTTTCCTTATCTTTGTTTTTCTACGTTGCACCCCGGTTGCCTAGGCCGGGGTGTAACATGTGAAAGAGCAGATTATTTATGGATGAGAAGTAAAAAAAAAAGGTGCTAAAAAATAAACCTTAGACTCAAACGTTAGAACAGGCTTTTCCCCGCAGCACGCCATGTAATAAATACTCACAAAGAAAACGGCGGCTGTTACAACTTATGTCTAAAAATGTATAGTTTCATGCATCTGTTGAAACACTCGACTCCAGCTACATGACGCGCAGCTGGAAACGCTTCCCGCAAGTCGAGCTGCCCGAGATTCACATAATTTACAGAAAATGTTACATTTTTGTGATTTATATTGTTATCGACGATAGAATTCTTATATCGGGATATGAGATTTTGGTCATATCGCACAGCCCTATCCTAAATACATGAAAAGGGAAAACAAATACAGGGTACTGAGATATTTGATTAAAAAAATACAAGCATTTTATTGCCACTGCATGTGGAAAAATATTATAACATCTCTCTTGAATGAAAGAGTTGGATTCCACACATGTCCAAGAAATGAAAAAGCAATATGTAATATTATGAAAAGGAAAATTAGAAGATCTTTCAAGAGTTAGAACAGCAACAAATTCCACCTTATTGCCATTTTCCCCTCTCCCCTGTATGTTTGTGTCACCCAGAGGGTAGGTTAATTTCTACCAGGGACAGCTGTGGCTGTTGACATTTAATAGGAGATCAGCGAACTCTCCATATGTGCGTCTGTGTGCATGAGTATGTGGCTCTCTGCCTGCCACCAGCCCTCACAGAAAAAGTGAACCATCACACTTTTAAAGTGCTTAAGGAAATCCCTTCCTATACTGACAAAAAGATCTAATTTTATTCACACAGGAAAGAAAAAGAAGAAACGGCTCCCTGGCGTGGAGGTGATTCTAAGCTTCTTCGTGTGAATATCGGGAGGAAACAAAACAAAAAAAAGACCCACAGACGGGTAACTTGCTAAATTTTGAAAGGAAAGCGGCCTGTAGATATAACCTGGGTAAGTAAACTAAAGATGATGATTATCAAGGGTTGTGTGAGTTTGTGCTTTTGAAAGGTCACTTTTTAAAATAAAATGTGACCCTTTGAAGACAAACTGATCCACAAGGGACATTCTGAGTGCTCAGGCTTGTATTTCTGCCCAGTCTAGGCCTAAATCTGTCTTAGTGTTTGAATCAAACTATTGTGTTTCTTGGGACATTTTTTTTCCTAAATGGAAAATACTAGCTGGTGAGAACTTTCCACACTAAAAACAAATTCTAAATACCACACTTGTTTTTGGAAGAAACAGATTTTAAAGTCCCACTTTAACATTAGCATAAATTATATTTTTATACTTGCCACTGTGCTATAATTACGTGTGGCCTGCTAACAAACACTTGAACATTTACTTGTAGTAAAGCACAAAATATGATTGATACCAAGGACAGAAAAGTGAATGCTCGCATGAATCTGAATACACATTTTCTTCTTCTTTGATGGTGCTTAACCATTACTTAACCAAGTGTTTGGTCATTTTTATGAAAGCCAATTACGTAAAATTCACTTGATGTGTAAAGGTTTTCTTTACAATCCATAACAGAAAATCCAATACCTTTTACAGTTTTCCCCCACACAACTAAACTGGATTTACAGTGAGAGCAGGTTGATGCATATGATTATGTCTACAAATCTAAATAATAGGAATACACAATGTTTGTGACCATTATTCATATTCAGCTGTCTACCCAGTTAGGACATCATACAGCAGACAATTCGACTATCCAGATCAACAGGAAGCGACAGTATTCCTTGTCCTGCTCTGCGGTGTTCAGCATAGCGGCACATAAACCACACCTCCACCTGCCACAGATTCTAGAGAAGCTCACAGAGGACTTCCAGAATAGACGAAGACTACTGTTGCTAGATGCAGTCCACGGTGGTGGTGTTGAGTCTGTCCAATCGCAGGACGAAAGACTCTCTGGGGAAGCAGCTCAGTGACATTGAGGGTTGCTGCAAACTGCTTAGCAGCAACTGCAGTCTCAGAATTATAGCAACTGGATTGGCCATGAATAAGAAAATAAACACTGGCTTTGAAATTTGAAAAAAAAAAAAAAGATGCTAAAAGGAGTCCCAAATTATTCTTGGACAAAAGTAACCTACTCCATTTTGGAGTAAACAAGTAATTTAAATGCAGGAACATTGGATTTACTTGCAGCCCTGTTTTAATAAGATTCAAAACCTTTTGTTTAAAAAAAAAAAAAAAGCCCACAGAAACAATGTCGGATAATCTCATTACAAAAACATTATCACACCATCCAAACTGAAATAAGTATGCTCAACAAAATCTGGACATTGCAGCGATACTAGGAGACATTTCAAATGTACCCAGTCCGTCTATTACTAATCACCGAGTATTTGTGACCCATCACCCGAAAACTGTTTTTGTATACATCCAGTTTTGGTTATGAGTCAGAACGAAAAGCCTTCAGTTATGATGCCCCTCTGATACTATGCTCATCCCAACAAAAAGGCCAGACATTTTCAAATGGTTGTTGATGAAAAGTGAATGAAAGGAGATTGATAGTTGGATACATTGAGGGCTCACATCTGGAAGCTTTTAGGACCAGATCCCTCCAAATTCCTGCAATGAGGTTAACTGCTAAACACGAAGCGAGTATACTATAGTCAGTTCTTGTAGGCACAGTACTGTGTTACTCTACATATCACGCACAAAGAGAAAACAAGCACCATTATGTCACTGCTCCCGTCAGTCCAGATGATTAAGTTATACTGACATGCAGAGGTGTGGACTCGAGTCACATGACTTGGACTCGAGTCAGACGCGAGTCATTAATTTTATGACTTTAGACTTGACTTGAAAAAATGTTCTAAGACTTGTGACTTGACTTGGACTTTTACACCAATGACTTGGGACTTGAATTGGACTTGAACCGGTTTACTTGAAAAGACTTGATATTTTACCCCAAATACAAAATTTAACATGCATATTATATAGAGATTGAAAATGTGACGTCATTCACGGGTAGAACCGCAAAGGATTCTGGGAACTCGTGGCAAGCGGTACTAGCGCACGCAGGCTTTCAATTAAAATCAGTTATACAGCGATAAAAAGAAACACAAAAATATCAAGAAGCTGTTGTATTATTAACTGCAATAGCCGGTCGCATGACAGCCACGGGAAGCCGACGGGTAAAGAGATCGGTTGTTATCGGATTACGTCGTTGAAGAGAAATTGTTCATGTTTCCGAAGTAACAAAGACGCGACGGATGGCCTGGATTGCAGCCATTCAAAGACCAAATATAACGTCCCAGAACACTCCAGCTCACAGGTTAGTCTGCTCCAAGCATTTACACGAAGGTCAGTGTTTTTTAGTAGTTAATACATCATTTTCATAACATAATTGGTGATATAGGTTACAAGCAAGAACAGAAATTGTCGCGCTATGCTCCTTTATTTATTGTGCATAAATAGTGAATTGTCCTGACACAATATTGCGTTTCGCTTCTGTTATTATGGTACATTGACAAAAACATATACTTTTATTCACAGGATAAAACAGGTTTTTTGTATCACTAATTGCCCAGTACGATTACAGCATACAATATTGTTGTCACTGCTACATTTCTGTGATGGGTACCAGAAATTATTTCCACTACTAATTAATTACCGTTGAGCTCAAAGGTCCTATTAATAAACGGTTAAGGAATGTGTATTTATGAAGACAATTTGTGAGACTGGTAAACTTATGATACGTACGATGGTCTTTCGTTCTACACGGTGCATTTCAAGGTCCTGTACCCATCCGTCGGTAAACTGTACCTGGGCTTGTTGCAGTGACCTGAAGTTACTAAACTTCATGAGTGTGTGCACTCACTCCAAGAAGCGTATAATTATAAATATGCATATAAATATGCTAAGATGAGATAGCTGACTTCATCTAACTAGCAAATGTTGTCCAGGCTACGTTGGTGATACAGTTTTTTTTAATGTGTATGATATTTTTGTCATGCGATTTTAAAGCTGGTCCTACAACCGCATCCAAGAATAACATGCAGCTTATCTCAGAACTGTCGGTGAAAATTATTCTTGGAGCTAGGTTTAATTGAGCTGCATTTTAAAGAGGTGCAATTTCACAATTTGTGTATATTTTCTAAGTTCACTATTTTGTCATGTGTTGAGAAAAACACAGATTTAAAAATTACATGGTCTAATATTTACATTTAGCATAACTGCAACATTATTTTTTCGTTTGTTTTTTTTAAAGACTCGAAAGGACTTGAAATTCAAAGTTTCAGACTTGTGACTTGACTCGGACTTTTACACCAGTGACTTGAGACTCGACTCTGACTTGCCTGACATTACTTGAGACTTGACTTGAGGATAAAGACTTGAGACTTACTTGAGACTTGCAAAACAATGACTTGGTCCCACCTCTGCTGACATGCACTGTACATCTACACTGGGTTCAATCATTAGCAGAAGTTGCTGTGCATGAGATGATCTGGCATGAATGCTTGTTCACCACTGACTCAGAGAGATATAATCTCCCTGTTTATAATCTATTTTCAAGAAATTCTCATCGACATCAACTCGTCTGTCTGTCAGAATCCCTCATTTAGCACTAAGAAATCATCCCCTGCTGCTAGCCAACACATAACAATGGAGTAGAGGCAAAAACACTTTTACACAACAGCTCAGCAGAAAAGTCCACATGCATATGAGCTACGACAGAATACAGAATTAACAAGTGTCTCTCTGGATAAAGTTGAGCCACAGCTAGTATTGAAAAGATTCCTATTCAATGTAGTACTGTTGACAAAATGTGTGTTCTTTATGATCAAAAGGCCAGCTGAACAAACTATATGCACCGGTTCATGGATAAGAAAACACACGGAGTAGTAGAGCTAAAAGTTTGGTTTAGGTTTTGAACTCCTACAAGTATGTTTTAATGGGAATACTACCGAAGCCTGTGGCTTGTGTAAACATCGCCACTTAGCAATATGCGCCAGAAAACAACAGAGCTGCAGTCTTCAGCTCAGAAACCCTTAAGCCAAATCCCATTTAAAAAAATTTGAATTTGTCTTAGAATTAAAGACAAACCCAATTTTTAGAAATCAGAAGCAAGATTTTGCTTCCTCGTAGATCGGGCAACTGTTGGGACACTTTCGGCTACACTCAATCATCAATCTAAACTTTATTTTTAAAGAAATGTCAACTTTTGCTGAGCATTTGCCCCTGAAGCTATCGCCCTCCACCGTGTATTTTGAACAGAGCTTTTGTAAAGGAGCAGAGACTATAATAGGTTAAAAGACAGTAGAAGCAACTTGTCAAGTATTTCATTTGGTGCATTCCAAAGTGATAACACAAATGCTGTGACGTGAGTAAGACAGCACTTAATTACTATACTATTAGCTAGTTAGTCTAAGATGGATAGTAAGATGGGTCTGACATTATCTTCCATCGAAGCACAAACAGCCCACTAGCAAGAACTTTCTTACCACTTAATCACCAAAACCCTCAAAATGCAGTTTACAAAAAAGCTCGAACATAGTTGCATCCAAGTGAATTACAAATTAATCTAAAAAGATCCGTGAAAGAAAGACTGTTGCTGACTAAAAAGGTGTGCCTGTTGTTAACGACAGTGAGGACCAGTCCTGCTCACTCCAGAACCGGGCAACGCTAACACGTAAAGCGGGCCTTTATTGTCAAAAATAAAACCTAAATAAGTATTAGGGGCTAACACTGGGCAAAACAAGAATACACAAATAAAACTTGGTTGTGAACTCACCCTCTAAAAGCCTGGAAATCAGCGAGTCGACGTCCAACTCCCCCTCCGCCATTTCTGTAACGAACAGCTCTGCCCGCCGCAGTCTGAAGCAGGCAGGGCAGACACCGCCTCACCGCACAGAAACCGCCTCCCTTTCGCGGCCTCCCATTTAGGGCCATTACGCCTCATTCAACTACACCTCGGATATTTTAGTTTCTAGAACAGAAAGGAGAACAGTGGACATTTTTTAAAAACATAGTAATCCTGCTCATAAGTTTCACATACTTTTTTTCCTCCTCATTTTCTAATTCAATCCTCATATTCAGCCATTGCTATATAAAGCCTGGCTCAACCATAAAGATCATGATATGAGGGTACAAAAATGTATTTGTATTAGAAAAGAAGGGTAGCCAAAAAAAAAAGATGGTCAATAGCATATTCACTCTTGCTTTTTACCTGTGATTTTCGATTGCGTTGAATGCATCAGCTAATCCAGTGCTTCTTACAGCAATAATCATAATAATAACGATGCAAAGATTACCATTAGATATACTCTATTTATAATGGAACATCGTTTACACTAAGAAAATAAGTTTTCGTTTTCACCATATTCTATCAAAGGACAGGTGTCTTAAAGGGCCTGATTTATTCACCTCCAGCGCCCCCTTCTGGCCAGGATATGTCTCTTAGAGCAAAATCAGTCCTTTATTCACGTTACTTTGTCTTCAACTGGACTAAAACAACATGGTGAAATAATCGTTGTTTAAAAAAAAGGCGTTTGAAGCCCTGTCACTATTATCACACTGTATTAAGTAGGTACTGATTTCTAGTGCAACCAGCAGACCAGAAACGTGTAAAGTAAGACCGTGTGTGAAGGACTGGCCTGAAAAACACTGAAACTGGTAAACTTAAGATCTGTATGTTGTGTCTGTTTACAGAGAGAAGAGCCGACAGACAGGAAAAAAGTGAGTTGGATCTTAATCTTAAGACTCTTCCAGGTTATGACTAAAGCCAAGAGTTATGTTATTGCCTCTCCCACTCACTTATTTTTCAGTTTCTTTCAAGTGCGTCACTGGGTATTTCCGCACTGTTTTGAGTGGGTGGAGGCAAGTTGCACTGCAGAGAGAAGGCAGAGGTCTGCAACTAGATCAAGCTAGCCATAGCGCCGGACACGACGCAATTTTCCCTCTTCAAAATAAAAGTATGCAGTATTTTATGAGCAATTGCTTGTCCCTTGCAACTAGACGAAAGTCTTAAAATAAGTAACGCACAATTGGTATACACTACTCCTATTACACCACAGTTCTGCTATACTAATGTGAAAAAGCGTGAAAACCATGAAAATAAACTATTGTTAATTTTGGAGACTTGGTAAAGGTAGTGGCTGGCTTTAAAAAATAAAAAATAAACCAAGTTATTGTTCTGTTCACACCTATTTCCGTTATCTTGAAAATTACCCAAAAAAATCTGCCATGTTTTGATTTTTTTTAGTTCACTATAAATTCGATTAATTAATTTAACATTTGGGGGTAAAGCTAGTAGCTGCCTAAGTAGTCAATAAAAGGCGTTATCAGCGAAAGGTTATCCAATTTCAGATTCTGCATTTGTAATAAACGTGGCACAAAAACAATGCCTACTGTGTGAGAAAAAGACATCACAATGACTTAAGGGGAACAGATTTCTTTAAAAAAAAAAAGATGAGGACAAAAATAAAGCAGAGATGTGTTTCTGTTAGAGGAGTTAACCTGTGGAATAGTTATGACAGTGATTTAAAAAGGTGTAGTTCATTTTCCTTGTTTAAAAATATGTTTAAAAATAGAGTATTAGAAAAATATATAAATCAAGAATGAAAAGAGCAAAAAAAAAAAAAAAACAACCAAAAAAACCCCTCTTGATTCTTTTGCTTTGATGTAGTTACTTATCTAAGGTGGAAAGTTTTTTTTTCTTGTTTGTTTGTTTTGTTTTTGCTTTGTTTTATTATTTGCTTCGAGCCCTGTGTACAGGAGCTGCATGCAAAAAGATCTTTTGTTAAAAGGGTTGGCGTAATAAGCAAATGCTTCAGCCAATACCTTTTGATTAGCCTTGTCTCATGCTTTCTTGCTTTGTGGTAGATCTTTGTTCTGTTTTCACTGAGATATTTGAATGCTAATCAATAAAAATCAAATCAAATAAAAAAAAATCAAACAATGAAGAGAATAAAGCACGTACTGTGCAGTTGCTGCAACTTGGCGAGAGGCGTGTTGCACAACAAAGTTGCAGCACATCGCTTCCCAAATAGATGTTCCTTACCGGAAAACCCGTGAGCACGAACGTAACTATGTCTGTGGCTTTACTAACTGTACACTCTCGTACACAGACGTAGGTGGAGCGAAGGAGGCGACAGAGCGGCTCTGTCAAGAACTTCGTGGAGTCTGTAGTGCCGTGTTTCCTGCTCTTTTTTGGCTTAAAATAAGATACAAATTATTGAGAAACAGCGGGGGATATCGAGGAGCGTGAGCTGGACTTGGACACAGCCATGGACCGTAAGTGGAGCTGCTTTTATTTACTCATCTCAGACACGGGAGGCGAAACTGTACAGGGAGTTGTTTTGCGCACAAGGGAAAGCCCCGCTATCATTGGGTTTTGCGCCAACAGGAGGAGTCTGTTCCCGAATAGTAAGCTAACGTACAGACAGAAGTTTGACTTAACTTTGGTTTATCGCATACATGTGAAATAGCCGAGAGAAACTTGATGTTTAACTGAATGAATTTCTCAGCTTGTGGACAACTCAACTGGCACGAGCGGAGCGAACCAAACAAGTCTCGCGCTGCCAAGAGGCCTGTGGGGTTTGTCCACTTGAGAGATTTCCTTCTAGCCACTGAAACTTCGTTCAGAACTCTCGCCATTTAATGTTTTTCTGTATGTAAGTGGAAATATTCTTTGTGAATCACGCACTCAAAAGCTTGTCAGTAACAGTGAATAGTGTATTTTAAATTCGGCCTGGTTAAAATCACCGTATAACGTTCTTTTCAATAAAAAAAAGTCGTATTTAATTGGTCGACGCGTTTAGCAACCGCCCACTCCGGCTTTAATTGACAAAAACGGTTCCGATAGGAAATTGTGGTAATAAGCTCTGTGTTCAGGAGAACACGTGTATGCAGATACTGTGAAGATTTCACAGCCGCCTCCGTTTCTATTTTATTCCATATATACCTTTGCCTTTAGGCTAAACCATAAACAAACGAGATTTTATAATGGAGTTCTGTTGACTTCCTATGTTTAGAGTGCAGCCACACTTTATGCAAATGTTATAAACCTTAAAATAGATTATGTTTGTTGATAAGTGTCACTTATCTCTGTCTTGGTTGTCGATATTGGCACGACAAACAGCCAACATCTGACTGAGCATCATAAAAGTATGTCCCTTTGTTCGGTCAGTAAAATTGAAAGTGATTCTAGCAACAGTATCGAAGGCCTCAGCTGTGATGCTCTTAATTCAGTCATTAATGATCTTTCGGTCATTGTGGGTATGTGCTTTCACTTTCACATCATCCAGACTCAGTAAGTAGAAAAGACTGTCTTTCACATAAGTGGTCAAAATGCAGTCATTACAGACTCATGTCATCCTTTTATTTTAACAAACAACAACTTTTGTTTGTTTGTTTGTTATTTTTAGTCTTCACTTTGGGGCTTTGCACAGCCTCTTCATTCAGTATTATTCTGGCATTTTAGGTATGATCAGAAAAAGCAAGAATAATGTCTTTGAGCTAAGGCTAGAAAGCGAACATGTTACAGCATGGAAAGGACTCTACTCAAGCTTTTGAGCTGAACCTTTCCTGCCTGCTGATGGGTGGAGCTTTGATCGACTCACCCAGTGTTACACCTTACTTACTGCCTGAAACTGGAGTGCACCCTGCACTAAAGGCTTCCAGCAACAAAGCTGGTAACCTGACACCAATATTAAAAGCCCTGCCTGTCATTGTTTGCCTTTTTCTGCACTTCGTCTCCTTCTCGGTAGCTTTACAGGCAAGTGGTTTATGACAACCAGAGATTATATTTAGCTGGGAGGCCCTTGTATCTCGGCATCCTTCGACCCCGTTGGACGCTGCACTCTCCTGTAGAATTCCACCCTGACCTCACCACAAATGACAAACTCTGACTAAACCTCAAATATGCAACAAATCTGTTTTCTGTTATTTTTGTCATCTCCACCACCACTGCGTGCTTCCTCGTGGAAGTCGTAGATGGAAAACCTGCAGTTTTTCCTCAATAAGTTGGTTAAATTCCTTTCTTGTTTCTGTTCACCACAGCTGGATATGGATGGAGCCTTACCCCGCTCAACCAGGGTAAGCACACTTTCCTTTTTAAAAAGAATTACTGATGTTCTCTGCAGTGATTTCATGAGTAAACATTTCTACCCTCGGGTGTAGTGACGATCGATGAGGCTGTCTGTGTTGACACACTGACACAAGTAAAGCAGTATTTCACAATGACACAATGCCTTTGCTTTCCTCAACAGCTCCCTACATAGAGATTATCGAGCAGCCAAAGCAAAGGGGGATGAGATTTAGGTACAAGTGTGAGGGACGGTCTGCTGGCAGCATTCCCGGAGAAAAAAGCAATGACACCACTAAGACGCACCCAGCAATCAAGGTGAGTTGGCACAACTTACTGATGCGTTTTAGCGATGATTCATTAAATATCATTTACATTACAGATAATATACACATTGGTGAAGATTTAGGTAAAACGGGTGCATGCAACCACAGCAACTGTTTCCACAGTGACTCATGTACGTCAACTGTACATTTATGGTGGAGAAGGTCAGTGCTGAAAAAATGCTTTCTGCAGCTGAAACATCTGTTTTTCCTGTTGAATGTTAGGAACACAGACTGTGTATGCGTGATGGATGATGCAAGAAAGAAATCCAATATTATATTATATATTATATAATATCATATATATATTTGTGTTGATCATTTCAATTGAAAACGTAATTTCCAGAAGAATACATTTTTCCTACAATATCGGCAAAATTAATTCTGGACTATGAAAGAATGGATGTTATCAGCTAACGCTAACAAGCTTGGTTTGCAAGGTACATCTGTTAGTACAAAGTCATAAACCCAAACTGAAGAATGGACCTGTCTGACAGGCAGTTAGTGCAGATAACTTATATTAAAAATGTCCTAGAAGGCATCAGTACTATAAACATAGTTGAGATGTCCAGTTTGTTAACTTGAATTAAAGGGGTGAAGCATTGCAAACAACTTAGTCATAGACCCTAAAATGAACAGCACCACCAGTAAGTCATCAGACGAACGTTTGTGTATCAGAACCTGTAATTCTTCTCTGCAAGTTGCATGCAGTGAGTTTGTTTTAGCTGCAGACAATGCAAGTGCCCTTATGGCTGAACCTTCTATCAGTAAAACTCTGTTTTTTTATGGACAGGTGCACAACTACAGCGGCCCCCTGCGTGTTCGCATCTCATTGGTGACAAAGAACTCACCCTACAAGCCTCATCCTCATGAGCTGGTTGGAAAAGACTGCAAACACGGCTACTATGAGGCTGACCTGCAGGAGAGACGGATACACAGGTAGGACTAGTTTGTATGTAAAGATAAAATTAGACACTTCAGAGAAACCTAAAGGAAAAAAAGCAATACAGAGCGCTACAGTGTCTCGAGGAAAACTACAGTTTCAGGCTAATGCAAAGTGAAGTTTTGCAGTGACTGACCTAGATTAGCCCTTGATCGGTTCTGGAAAATGACGTGTGTACTGTCACCTTACTTGGTGTCTAGATGAGCAAAAATTTAACAGAATACTTTTTTTTTAGCACAAAAGAGTTAACATTTCCTCTGTATTACAACCAGAACAAAATTTCCACAAGTTGGAAAAAACCCCAAATCATTCCCAATTTGGTTCTGAAGTGGAAATACTGACTGATAAGATATGTTGAAACCTACTGAACCCATATATCTGGCAAGACATGACAGTTTTTTTCTGTCTTCATTGAAACAGTGACAAAAGTCAAACAAATCAGCTTGTACTGCAGACAGATGTGTGCACTGTGATTCAACATGAGCAACTGCACGTGCTTATGTTAGGCAATTGTTTTTCACACTGAACAGTTTATATCCTGATCATTGCTCTAGATCACCACACGAGTTATAAAAGGGAAACCGTTACACTGTTATTTCTAATTATAGTCTCCCTGGAGTCTAAATTAATGAAACATCATGTTAAATAACCCAGAAAAGTACATAAAAAAATCTGTATGCTAACAAGCTTTTAATTGTTAAACTATATTTGACTGTGACTAACAACAACAATAATAATAATAAAAAAATAATAATAATAATTAGGTTAGGTTATAATGCAGGTATAATGCAGGTACTGGACACAAGCAGTTCAAACACAGTCATTATAGTGCAGCCAGAATAAGGGTAGATATGGGGTAGAAGTCAAGAACAGCAAATACTTCAGGAAGTAGCAGTGCAATGCCTACTATTTCGTTAACCAAAAAAGTAAACTGGGTCAAAAGATGATTGCATGAACTGTGTTGCTAGATGTCTAAAAAGTTGTTTTGTTTTTTGTCTTTTCAGTTTTCAGAACCTGGGTATACAATGTGTGAAGAAGAAGGATGTAAATGAGGCCATCACTTGTAGACTGCAGACAAACAATAACCCCTTTAACAGTAAGTGGCCATAGTTAGAGATGAGTCTCCACCACAGATTTTAGTGATTGTTTATGTTAACTACCTTTGTCCTTAAAGGATATGATAACATCATTTTGGAGGATAATTGTAATCATGTGCTTAATTTGGATTACTGACTTCTTCTCATGCAACAGCTATGCGTTAACTTCTGTATGGTCAACTCTTATCAACAACACTAAGCAAATTCTACTTCATGTTTGTTACTGAGACGATAGCGGGTGGTGGCTGTGTGCTGAAAAGTAGTACGACAGGATGCAGTGGTTTGCTTGAGTGTTTTATTGTGTGTTGCGTACCACGCCCTTTTCCTTCTCTTTCTTGGATGCAGTTCCTGAGGCTAAGGTGTGGGAGGAAGAGTTTGACCTAAATTCAGTCCGGCTTTGCTTCCAGGCCTCCATCACTCTCTCTACAGGGGAGCTCTATCCTCTGGAGCCTGTGGTATCACAGCCCATCTATGACAACAGTGAGTTGAACACAGCACACGTGAACAGAAATGCATATGCACCAAATTAGCTGATATAGATATTTCTTATATGTTAATATAAGGTAAGAGGTGCTTATAGTAAGTACTGTACCATTGTAGAGAGACGAGTATCAGTCTGAGCTCTCTGTACCAGCACGTTCACACGTATAATCACGACTATAAAACTTCCAAATGTCCTGCAGCCTTCCATGCCCTCAGTGATTCTCTGTTCCTCTTTGCAAATTAATGTTTCCTCTCAGTTTGAAGGTATTTACAAGAAATAGACATCACCACAGACTCACTTGTGGATCAAACACATACATCTGTGTTTCTCCAAACAGCTGAAAAAGTTTAATTTCACTTTCGAAAAATGTCAATTGTCTGTGTTTCAAAAAACAAACAAACAAAAAAAGTAGACAAAGTAAGCCAAATAAAACGGAGACGTTAGCCACCCAAGTATCGAAGTGCCAGCCAGAGCGGGCCTCACTGTGCGTTTAGCATTTGTGTGATATTTAAGTGTTGCACTACTATCGTGTTCATGGGCACATAAAGGCTTTTGTTCTGTCTTGCAGGGGCTCCAAACACAGCAGAGCTAAAGATCTGCAGAGTCAACCGCAACTCTGGAAGCTGCAAAGGAGGGGATGAAATCTTTCTGCTGTGTGACAAAGTGCAAAAAGGTACAGTGTTACTGTACAGATACCGAAAGAGCACAGCGGCACACAGCACAACTAAACCTACACTTTCAGACTGAATAATCCATAAATAGAACTCAGGACTGAGTAAGCAGATGTAAAACTTGCAATACACGTAGAGCGGAAACGGTGTAAGTCCTTTACACCCACAGAAGATTGTGTGAGAAGAGAAGAAGTTAGAAGCAAGTGGTCTCAAAATAGAAGAGTGACTCACTAAATAAATATACTATATGAGGTGACTGGGTTTCCATTTTTTACAGCAGCTGTCATGGCTTAGTTTCCTTCTTCAAAACAGCAGATGTGCTAATTATGCATGTAATGGATATATTAAAAAAGTTAAAAAGAAAATGCAGACTACCTGGCATTACACACTAAACTGACCCGTCCTATATCATAATGCAACTTACAAACACGTGTTAGAGAGACGTACTGAGGCTTTCAGTGCTCATTTCCCCTTTAAGTTACAGCAAGTCCACTTTTTTACTGGACATACGTGGTTAGCCAACCTTAAGTAGAGCAAGACTGTGTCTTCTTACAGTCAACCTCAGGATCTGTTATTCAAATAAAATGTTCTGTATTTCTTAACAAAACTTCTCGACTGGTCACACTGAAAAAATCTGTTCTTTCCAGATGAACTAAATCAGCTTTACCCTCATTCCCCTAAAATGGTTTTTAAAAAGGCTTTTTTTATCTGGAAGTTTTACTTCTACCACTGCCTTTCCTGTTGCCAAATTATCTGACAGATTCCACTTCAGAGAAACAACTAAGGAATAACACGATTGTGTTTGTCCAGAGCAGTGAGTTTACACAGTGATATCATTTTTGTTGTTGTTCAGATACAGAATAGGCTGCTAGCTGATGCCAGAGCCAACAAAGCTGCCACTTAATGAACATACGTAGGTCAAATATGCCAATACTGATATATCTATACTCGAAGCCTCAAGCAATAAACACAGAAATTGTTTGAACATTATAATACAGGTCACCTGTAATAAAAAGATTTACTAGTCTCTTTGACCATGTGTGTTACTCCTACGTCTTCTTTGGCATGCTGTGACTTAGATATTCTAAGCAAACATGTAGTGAACATTAAGCTTATAGATGTTAGACAGCGCAGTCAACAACACTGCCCATTGTACAGTCAATGAGAATATTCTTGAATGACTGCACACTGACTGCTAATTAATGTTGGCTAATGTCAGACAGATATGGAAAACTGAAATTTGTCTGGGCCAACTGTAGACAAGGAAAGATAAATAACGGCTCGGTCTTGAAAGTCAATTGATGAAGCACTTTTCTCATAATGAAAGTAACACCAGCAACTCGACCAGCTGTTGTTATGTTATTTATTTATTGATTTAATATTGTAATATAGCATGCAGTGCTATATCCCAGATCATTCTATTTGCTAGTCACTGCTTCCCATTAATAGACTTTAAAGCCACATTAATCATGATATTGCACTATAATACACTACAGTTACACTTTAATAATTCATCAAACGACTGTCTTAAATGGGAAAGGTGTAACTTGCTAATTCAGTAAAAGGACTAGATGTTGTAGTCCCTGATAATGCATTGCGTTAAATGGCGAGAAGCTTGAGGGATGGCTGTTATGAGGAAAGGCAGCCCAGAAACCTTTGGTGTTTTACCCAGGCTAATCTGACATTTTTGGGGGGATTAGAGATCTGATCTAAATGATCATATTAAGATTTGGGACACATTATCAGTAGTGGACCTTGGATTCTTCTTCAAAGGGATAGAAAAGGTGATAGAGAGAAGTAAGACAAAAGAGACAAGATAGGAGAGTGCAGAGAGGAGAGCCAGAAGGGGGCGCTCGATCTGGCTTCCCACACCGCCCCGCCGGATCGGGCTGTATGCTCTACCTCCCCACTAGAATACAGTCTCCAAAAATGATCAGAGGAATTATTTTATTGTGTGTTGGTTTTTCCTGTCTGCAAACTTTGAACTCACTGAGGTTGTTTTCAGCAGGCAGCAGGTCTCAGCAGCAATGAGAGAAAAGTAGTGACAAGGACTTGATTTAGGTGGACACAAAGATGACTCCAAGGGAGTGCTAATGTTAGCTGCTAGGAAACTGCTGTAGGTGATGATGGAAATTTAAAAAAAAATGTTGACTGAAGCATCACGTATGCACTTCAGAAACCTCTGGGTTCAGACTGTGCCTTTGTTCCACGTGTGGGATTTCATTGCATCTCATGGAAGCTGCTGTGTGTAACACAATGCAAAGCAGTCACCTAATCTGTTTTTGTGCTGAGTTAAAGCTTTCTTCTTCTTCTCATTCTTTTCCAGTTCTTTTCATTTCTGTACAACAGTTTCTTTTAAAGTGATCACTTTATGCTCATTATACAAGCCTTTTTTTTCTTCCCTCACTTATCTGCTGCTGTTTGATCATGGCACACATATATGCTTTGTAATTTGGATGTGGGTGCTCCCCTGAGTATCATTTGATACATCTTAAACTGGATACAAATTGCATCATTGCGAAAAAAGATCGTGAGAAGGCTGAATTTTGTACTAGTTCATCTCTCGGTCCTGCTGTCTCTGGGAGCCTGTCACACAGCTACTTTCACAACGAGCGGCGCTGTCACATATCTGCTTTGAACATTAAACCCTTTTGGTTGAAGTTTAACAACTGAAGCTGGCTGCGAGCCTTCTGAGTTGTTGTTAGACTTGAGTGTTGCGTAGCAGCAAATGTGATGTAACACCCCCGGGGTCTTTTCTCTGTTAATCAAAAACATCAGAGCTGCTTTTGCACCGAAGCCGGCGAGTTAGTGCCCGATTATCTGATTATTCTTTTTGAGTTCTTCACCAGCTGCAGTATGTTGTTACATTTGCCATTTTCTGTTTCCCTGCAGAGGACATTGAGGTGCGTTTCTTCCAAGACTCTTGGGAGGGGAAGGGCACTTTCTCCCAAGCTGATGTCCACAGGCAGGTGGCCATTGTGTTTCGCACTCCGCCCTACCGTGACACTAACCTCACTGAGCCAGTGAGAGTCAAGATGCAACTCCGGCGGCCCTCTGACCGAGAAGTCAGTGAGCCAATGGACTTCCAGTACCTGCCGTCAGATCCAGGTAAAATATATTATATGCAGAAAATGTGCTGAATATGTGCAACTTTTCTCAAATTTAACTTCTTTATCATTTCCACCCTGGCAGATGAATACAGGCTGAGTGAGAAGAGAAAGCGGACAGGAGATATGTTCCAGAACCTGAAGCTAGGGCCCTTGCTATCTAGTGGTAGGTTAATAAGATTTTTTTTTCTGTCAGCTGAGCATAGTATAATTGGATAATGGTTACACTGTTGTTAAGCACGGTATTATAAAGACGTCTTCTGACATTTCAGTGACCACTCCACAAGATAGACAGCACCTAAACCCATCAAGGAGAAAGCTGACAGCCAAGCCTCAATTACTGAACCCACAAGCTGGTGAGTCTGTTGCAGATGTTCCTTCCTTATTTGAACTCATTTGAAGACATTTTACTTTACTTCCTGATATCTTTTACACCAACTAACAAATGGATTCATTCAAAAATTGTCATTTCTGGCAAATGTAATTTGATGATAGTTAATGTCCGCTTATAATAAGTAATACTCTAAATAATAAAACAGTAATTTAGATTGGTGTTAGTTTCAATCTCCTCGTCTTCCTGTCTTAAAGCAGTTGAGTCATTAGCGGTGAACTTTGTGTATGTGAAATATGTGATAAGGATTTTCTGCAGTGAGTTCTCAAATCACTTGCTTGTGTTTGCAGCAGCTGTGGTGCCCACTGGTCCCACTGGGGCAAAATCACATCCCCAATACCCCTTCCAACCAGGCCAGCTATTTTCTGAGCAGACAAAAGTAGAAGCCTCCAACATGTCAGCAGCTCCTACCAACCAGTGGAAGATGACAGCCCTGGGCTCCCAACCAAAAGCAAACCCAGTGTCTAGCTTTTCAATGAACCCATCACCGGCCACCTCTACCATCACTTCCACTTCCAATCAGGACTACTCAACGGTCAACCTGTCAGATCTTCATGAATTCTTCCCCAACATTTCCTCGACTATCACCCAGCAGGAGCCCTCAGCTTCTCAAGTAAACTTGGCCTCTTCACAGACAAGCAACTCCTTCGCCCTCCAGAGCACTCAGTTCCGGGGAGAGCCACCACTTGTTGATGACGATATCCCAGATTTCCCTAGCTTCACTGAAGGCCAGGTCCCAGTCAACCTGGACAGCCTCAACATGGATGACTTGGAGGATCTTCTGAACCCCCAAATCGTAAATCATCCTTCATGTCAGCCGACTGGCCCTTCGGGCTCCTCTACCGCTGCCCAGACTAGTGCAGCATCTCAGAACACTTCTGACCCTGCCAGCAACCCAGGAAGCACTTGGATGAATTACCCCAACAGCATTGTGCATCTGCTCCAGAACGAAATCATGACAGACAGCAGACCCAATAACAACCAAATGCTCGAAGACTTCGATGAGTTGATGTCTGCTGATGAGGACCGTCTTATTTCCATTTTTAACAGTGGAAGCCAAGCTGGGTTTGTGTCAGGACACCCGACTTAAAGTTTCTTTCATTTTTCCAAAGACCAATTGTATCTTCCCCTGTGGCCATCAGGACTAAAACTTCTTTATTATTGTAAGGCAAAAAAGGAAGTAGGCAGAGGAGACCGAATGTAGCAGCACTGCTCACTGTGGACACACTTCTTAAAATACCAGCAATGACTTTATGGTATTCAGTCTGACGCCTTGCCCAGTCATATAGTTTGTCTGATAAATTACAAAACCCATAATGTAGGTGATCAGATTTCATGCCCTGTGAAACCCATGTCCAGCATCTGTGACTAAACGTTTAGGTCACTGTCAACATATTGATGGTGGAGACAGATTCTCCAGCGAATGTTTTACGAAGACAGACAGCATGGGTACTTTGATAAAGGTATCCGGTGTGGTGATTATTTTTGGAACATGTTAAGCATGTTTTTGTACTGTCATTTGAACAATTTTGGTAGCTGTGGCCACAAAAATGTGCAGCTTTTGTCTCTTTTTTTGTCTTTATACAAAAGGGTTCATATATATGTAATCAGATCTAGAGGTAAGTCTACACAGATTATGTCCGTTTTTAAAAAAAAAAAATCTCTTTGGATTGCACCATTGTTTTCTGAAGGTTAACACAAACTATCTGAATGTCTTGGAAACAAAATGAAGGTGTACATTTATCAAACAAGCAACATTACTATATATGTGCTTATACTAGAGATTGTGCTTTTTGTGGTAATAGTTTCCACTGCTCTGTAATCAGTTTTTCTACACTTATTTTATCAGTAATGGTTGCATTTTAACTCAGCTGTTTCAGACTTGCTATACTCTGCAGTAAGGTGCTTTACTGAAATGTAATTATGTTTTTACGTGTATTATGAAAGTGGATCGTAGTATAATTGTGCTTTTTTTTTTTTTTGGAATGAGACTTTGTCAACATACAAAACACTGTTTTGGCAATAAATACCACAACATATAAAGACGATTTTCAAAAGAGTATTTTACTTTGCAACTCTGTAACTGTTATACAGTACAAAGGGGGGGAAAAAAAGGCGAACGCAAGAGACAAATGTAAAATGGCAACAAGGAGTACTTCAGTGGATCTTCTGAAAATGTGCATACAAATCAAGGATGTTAGTCTTCTTCCCGGCACTCGAGCCTGTTAGAATCTTGTTAGTACTACTATTCTTGTATACAATATTTTCAATACAAAATAAAAAAAATCTGAAAGTGTTTCAGGTCATTCAGAAAATTTTACAACACAAAAAGAAGAGACAAATTTAGTGTTTTGGATTTTTTTTTTCTAGAAAAAAAAAAAAGGATGAATTTGTGATCGGAGTTCAACCAATGATGTTCTAAATAGTTGCAGTCAGAGGACTGTACTGTCCAACCCATCTCCTGGGATCATCACGCACCTCTTCACATACTGTTACAGCAAAACTCCTCTCTTGGTCTGAGTGGCTTATGTTACCTCAAGATTGGTAACTTTGTTGATGACGTGGGAACGCCTGGGCACACACTCCAGGTCGAACTTGCTCTCGTATATGGTGGGGCAAACATTCCAGCGGTTGTTCCGATAGATTCCCAGGTATGTATACACATCTGGCTTGTACGAGAGAGGGCATTTGACCCCTGTGGCACGAATGACCGAATCCAGCCTCATGACCTCATTCTCATCAGTGAAGTTCTGGTTATAGGCACAAATGACCTGCTTGCCCTCTGCCTTGCGGTCAAATGGGCTGACTTTAACGAGTGAGATCTTGCCATCTAGGGCTGCTCTTGCCACACATTCCCAAGCGTGGTCCAACTTGAAACCAGTGTCCAAGTGCATAAGCCACTTGCCTGAGAGTACTCTATGGTTCAGGGCCAGCTCCCTCACTGTCTGGAAGGTGACGGGCCGGGAACTCGCCAAAAGTTTCTCCCAACTCTCCTGGAGTCCTGTGACATCCGCACCACTGGGGCAGTGGTTTGGGCCCACCACAGCAATCCACCCCACAGGGCTGACGCCACCCTCCTCGTCTCCAAATCTGGACACTTGGGAGGGCCTGTTACTCTCCAACCAGCCATCAAACTCGGATCTGGGAGTTCTTCTAGAGTCAAAAACAATCCAGGGGTCCATGTCTGCAGCCATGGCTTCAGCAGCATAGGTCTCTGCAGCAAAGGGGGTCCTCATCTCGCCATCAACAGGGCTCTCTTCTTCCTCCATAATGGTATAGCAGTTACACGAGTAAACAAGTTCTGAAGCCTGCCTGTTGAGTTGAAGAATGCAGTTATTATTTGAATAAAAAACCACTGGTTTAGCCTCTGTGTTAGCTTACAACCCTTTTGCTGTTATTTATTAGCTTACAACCCTGCCTAACTTCGACAGAAGTGGACAACTGAATTGCTTATGAATGCTACTAGCTAGCCTGCTACAACAGCGAAAGTTAGCGTATCTCTACCACTGATTCAGTTTCACACGAAAGTTGCTATCGACCCCAGCGTACCGCCTACAGCTGACATGTCAAAGAACACGCAGAACAGCTTTCTGACTGCTTTAGCATTGTTGTAGCTAGCCGACAAGCTAGTCGTCTTTATAAATGTACACACTCGTCCTGGCTAGCCATTTCTAGCCAGCTGTTGAATACAACTGACTCTTTAACATTCACAGTTTTCCCATACAAAACGTAAATAATCGCACGCCGATGTTAAACTTTGAACATAAAGGCTTACTCTAGCCGTAGATGTCGAAGTTTGTTGTTCAGTGTTGATCTTCCGCATAAGCGCAGCAGCTCCTCTGTATCTAAGAGCCAAAACCCATTCAGGTGGCTGGCAGTTTAACTAATAATTATTTATACATCAATTAAATTACGTACCTCGTCCACAAATTCGACCGTATGTAACAATATAAATATATTTTTTTTACGTTTTGCTATAACATAATTTTAAACATAAGTTATGCTGTACTAGATTCAGCGACTTTTAAAAAACTTGCATGTTCCTCGGTATGTGTACAAGTCAAATATGTAAGTTTCCCACATTTGTATTTTGTTAAGCTTTAAAAATAAACATGTTCCATTACTATGGTTAAATAAAAGTATTTCTTTTCTTTGCATTTGCGGAACGACAAGCGCTCCAACCTGACGGCACGGAGACCCTGCGGAAACAAACTGACCGCACCGAGGAACGAGTGACGAAGACGATGTGCTAACTAGTTAGCCGGATAGCCACCACTATCTGGTGTGCGCGCGGTGGAGGCGAATTTCTGTATGAAATAGAATACGAATATAGCATATATTGTATTTTATTTTAGTTTAGCCACCCAGGTAATTTAATTATGCCCAGCAAAAAGAAGAAATACAACGCCAGATTTCCTCCGGTAAGTTTAAACTGTGCTGAGCCGGTGTCAAAGCAAGCTAACGTTAGCAAAGTGTAACATGGAAAGCTAAGTTCTGTAACTAGCTTAAGTGGAATTCGGCCTCTTTTGTTGCTTAGAGAGCATACAAGCCATCTAACACTCCCAAACCATTTAGTATACAAAGCACGTGCCTTAGTGAAAAGTAGTTGATGTCATGAAATTAGTGACCAAACATCCCCTGTATGTCATTAGTTGGTGGTGTACACACATAGCAGGCGTGCTATTTAAGTTGGTCTACTAATTGACGTTGTTTTTAGCATCTCAAGCTAGGCTAAACGGCACGTAAATAAATGTGAATAAATCCATTCTTTATTGTAATAAGCTGGATAATGTATCTACAATCCTCACACTACGTGAGTAGTGTAATAGTAATGATTGCAGTTACTTTGTGGGGACCTCACGTTATTCGATGTGCTGTACTGCAAACTCTTTACTAGGTTGTCTCCGAATTTCAGCGCGTTTTCACTGAAAATGTTTGTTGTTGTTTTTTAAGAAAATGAAAATTTGAAGCGTTGCTGTAGACACATGCATAAAAATAGACCTTTTCTCATTTCAGGCAAGGATTAAGAAGATTATGCAGACAGATGAAGAAATAGGCAAAGTGGCTGCAGCAGTGCCTGTTATTATATGTATCCTTCCTGCCTGCAGTCGTCACTGTGCAAGTTCTGTCTTGAATTATAAATTGTAAAAGACTGTTTAATAATTAGAGAAAAATGCTTCCTTAGTCTGTTGTGTTGTTGTGTCAAGTTGTCTATTATTGCATGTTTGGTAGTTTGATGATTTAAAGTACAAACACACCACTGCTTCACTGTACTTCCCTTATCCAAGATATCAGCAAGAGCACTGGAGCTTTTTTTGGAGTCCTTGCTTACAAAGGCTTGTCAAGTCACCCAATCTAGGAATGCAAAGACAATGACAACGGCACATCTGTAAGTTCTGTGTTTGTCTTCATTCAGAGCCCTGTCTGTGTTGCACTGTGTTGGAGATGAATGTCTTAGGAAGGCAAAGCCATCTGCTGTTCAGATCACTGGTATATTATATAGTATTTGTTTTTAATGAGTGTAGCTGAAATGCTGTCAGGCCTTTATTTTGTTTATTTTTAAAGTGGACTCATGATGAACTTCCAGCTCGATAATTTCATTCTTGGACTTTACTAAAGTAGCTTTGCTTGATTCACATTTAAAAATAACGACTATTCGTAATATACACAACATACTTCTTTTAAGTCAGTTTTCTTCTGATTGGTTTTAACAGTACATTTAACAGTTCTTTCATCTCATTTAATCAAATTTCACAAAATGGGAATTGTGCAAAATTTCAGGACTTCAGTCATTAGTTTACTCAAAAAATAATCCTCAGTGAAATGTTGAAAATAGGAGTGTTTTTGAATAATTCCCTAGCATAATTTTGTTTTTACATGACAACATGTACCAAATCCAAATTGACTTTTTAAGTAATGATTGTGATGGTTTTCTTTCTCATCTTCCTAAGAAAAATTTGCCTAAAACACTTTAAAGTAGATAATGTCATTTTAAAGTAGCCCCTCAAAAATGATGTTGGAAAATGTCTAAAAACAGCCCTGCCATCATCCTTTGAAATATTTTTGAGAAAGCTAATGACAGCCGGAACCTCAAATTTTCCACGATTCCTATTTAGGATGTGTATCCTCCACCTGGAATGTTTTTTCAGGTAAGATGGTGAGGTGGGAAAGCATTTGATGAACTGACAAGGACTAACCCTACACATTGCAAAAAGATAAATAAGTAAGGAAAATCATTATGAGCCGTCTTTACAAAAAAATGGCATCCTGTTACACAGCATGATTTACTGTGTGGTGGGAGCCTGATAGTTCTGTGGAGCACATTTGCAGTACACTGCTGAATCCCTTGTATCTGAAAGTATTTCTGGCCTGAGTAAGACAGCCCGCCAAAACAATTTTTCCCTGTGACTCAGACTGTATGTGTTGCTAAAATGAGTATGTACTACCATTAAGCTTGCTGTCTTTTTGATACGAGCTTATATTTCACTTGGCAAGTAAGGCTGAGGAGAAAACTGTTCATATTTATTCACAGAAAGCAGTGCATTGAGCTGGAGCAGCAGTTTGATTTTTTAAAAGACCTGGTTGCGGCGGTGCCAGACATGCAGGGAGAGGGGGAAGAGAACCACACCGAGGGGGGAGGAGAGAAAGTCCCACGGAGGTAACATTCGCTCACACAGACACCCAAACACGTAGAGAAAGAGTCATGATGCTTTGAAATGGAAGGAGTATTTCACATACACGATCAAAACACTCCAGGGTGATATGAGGCAGCCAATCCAGCTGCAGATAATTTGGACTTATTTCATTAAGCAGTTTGTAATTCAGTCAGCTCTGATAAGTGCACACACACATCGGTTTAAACTAAAAAGGATTCGCTCCACGAACAGACAGAATCTGTGTACGTTATCTTTTCTTCTTCTGGAAATGAGCACTGCTGTAAATTGGTCTATAATCCTTGCAGTGTTACCGTACTCCCGTGTTCCTTTAGTTTTGTGATTCTAGATTATCAGAAGAAAATGAAAGAACTGGCCAGAGCGAAAATTAATTGTTGAGGAATTGTAGACAAGAAAATGCAGTATTGACTGTCAGATCAGACGCCGGCACCGCAGCTAATTTGTAGCAGAGAGCTTGGCGGGGAATTAGACGTTTCTTTTCTCTGCAGACTGCGGCTGATTGGATTCATATTCAATTCAAAGTGGTCGTAAAACTTGTAATGTTTAGACATTTGGTGTCAGCAAGTGCCTCAGAGTAATTTCCACCAGCAGTATGCGTCACACTGTTCTACTCTGGAGTTATCTTAAAGTTGCAAGGAGAGAATTTCTGCTTTAAAAAAAGCCACATTAGCTACTATGTTTTTCATTTAAAACATTTTTGTGCACTAAGTTAAACAATTGATTTCTGGTTCCCTCGTCCACAGTAGCCCAAGTGTACGTTCTGTTTCATGTGTTGTCTCGTAAACATTCTTCTGAAACTTTAAAGTAGGACCTGTTATCACATTTCCTTACACGGTTATCTTTTTTCTTCCTCAGAGGTCGAAAACCAGGGTCTGGTCGCAAAAACGGAGGTGCTGGCGCCAAAGGCAAGGACAAGAAGTTATCTGGAACAGAGTCGGAGCAGGAGGTGTGAGATGATTTGCATGTAGAGGCCTGAACCTGTCTACTGTGTTTGTCTGTATGAGGGGAGACGACTCACTGTTGTCTTCCTTGTGATGGAAACAGGACGACAGTGAAGACAGCGAGACAGACGGGGACGACGAGGACGGCTCTCAGTCTAGCACACATCTGCAGGCTCCATCCAGGTTCCACAGGTTTGTGTCCAGATCCACATGAGACGGTGTGTCTGGAAATATCCTCCCAGACTGCAGACTCGGAGAGAGGGAGGGCGTGTTTTCTTTTAAGCTCTTGCACTGCTCTTCCCTCTGAAAAACAGACTCTCTGATACAGAGATGTAAAATGATTTACAGCATATGACAAAGGAGATAGACGCCTAGAAAATGGCATAGAATTCATGAGAACTGCTGAATCATTATAAACAACCCACACACATTTGAGCCATTCAAACACTACATGATGCCCACAAGAGGGCAAACCAATACAGCAAAAGATGCAAGTAGTTACTTAGGCACATTTAGTCCAACATAAACATGTTTACATACCTACACATTACAGAATAAACTAAACAAGTTGGGTCTGGCACCCTGAGTGAGCTCTGCTTTGGAACAACATGGAGTGGTGTGGACTGGCATTTATACAGCACATCTCTGGTTTTCAGTATTCTGAGTATTCAAACCTCTTCACACTACTGTCCCCATTTATTCTGTACTAGCACACTTTCAGCAATTTATCTACACACGTGCTGTGAGACATCACAGCTGGCAGAATTAGCACTTTAACTTGATTCTTATATCAACTGATAAAAACAGAAGACTCGTCTAAACATGGAACAACAATTCAAAAATTCCATTGATATGAATTTGGGAAATGATTAGCAGGGACCTGACGTGTATGAGGCTTTTCCCACTAGCCAAATCACGAGACTTGTGCTTCAACCATTCACTCGGTGCAGTTAGGGTTACACTGTTCTGCAGTCTGCTGATTACAGAGCTTGAAGAGCAAATCGCTCTTTGTGATGCTGAGTTTACTTGAGAACTGAGATTATGATATTGAAAATGGTAATAAAAACAGTAAATAACCATATAGCATACTTGAAAAAGTAACCAAGAATGTAGGAAATGTGTTTTATTTCAGTCTTTATTAATTTGGTCAAATTTGCCAGCACAGAATAAAATTAAGAGGCTTGTGGAGTCTGAGATGTCTGCAGTTCAAAGTGTTTTCTATTGCTGTATTCCATTATTGCACTGTTACAAGCAGATATAATAATATTCGAAACCCAATGTGACCTCCCCTCATATACAACTCTACACTCACATGCCAGTTTGTTAGGTATAAATGACTGGGTTGGGCCCCGTTTTTCCTTCAGATCAGTCTAAATGCTTTGTGGCATAGATTCATCAAAATGCTGGAAGCATTCTTAAGATTTTAGTCCAAACTGACATCAAAGAATGATATCGACTTTGCAGATTTGGCTCTATATCTGTGATCTTCCATTCCCCCACATCCACTGGCGGTGACTGTAGAGGCCATTTGAGTACACTGGACTCATTGTCATGTTCAAGAATCCAGTTTGAGATGATTTGAGCTTTGTGACATGCTGCGTTGTTCTGCTGGAAGCAGCCATCAGAAATGGGTACGCTGTGACCATAAAGGGATGGACATGCTTAGTGACAATACTCTAGTAATGACGCTCAGTTGGTACTAAGGAGCACAAAGTGTACCAGTATAATACCCATGCACCCATACAACAATGGCACCAGAACGAACTTCTGATCCAAGGCAGGATGCTTTCATGTTTACACCAAATTCTGACTCTGCCATCCAAATATCACAGCAGAAATCAAGACTGATCAGACTGGGCAACGTTTTTCCATTTGTATTGTACAATTTTGTTGAGGCTGTGTGAAGTGTAGCCTCAGTTTCCTCTTTCTAGCTGACAGCACCTGGTGTGGTCTTCTGCTGGAGCCCATCTGCTTCAAGGTTTGATGTGTTGTGCATTCAGAGATGTCCGCTCAAATAACGAGTGGTTATTTGAGCTCTTGTTGCTTCTTATCAGCTCAAAGCAGTCTGCCCATTATTCTCTGGACAAGACATTTTCGTCCAGTGAACTGCCTGCAAACTGGACAGCTTCTAATTTTGGACTGTTCTCTAAACTCGGAGAGAATTGTGCAGGAAAAGCCCAGTAGATCAGCAGCTTCTCAAAATACTCAGAGAACTCCGTCTGGCACCAGGCTAGGTTCTTCACTTGACTGGGATGGCATTTTAAGACTTGTCTGAAGAAGCACTAATTGGTCAGTAATTACATCAGCGGCAAATCGAGTTCAAAGCTGTCTGATCTCTTAAGAAATAAACACTCAATTTACTTTGCATAATCTTTCAGCTGCTGCTCTCTGTTTTCGTTGTGCCTCCCATGAAGGTGCTGCCATTTTTACTTTTCATTTGTAAGAAAATCTCCAGACAAGCAAAGTTTTTTTTCTCTCAAAAAGTTATATTGCCTCACATTAAGAGCACATAAAGGCATATTTATATATGACTATTACTGTAGCCTGTTAAGAGAGAGAAATCTGGTGGCTGAAATTATGCCAAAAACAGGAAGAGGGCGCTGTTTTCCTACTAGAATCGATAGACAAACCTTTGCTGGCCCCAAGTTGAATAAGTTGTACCTGGAGTTCCCTGTAAATATCAAGATTCATTTTGGATACTTAACTCTAAAATAGTCCATTATTTTTTTAGTGCACAGTTAATTTGACTAATAATGTTTCAATTTAAAAGGTAGTTTGTGCATAAAATGCACACGACTCCTCAGAGGTTAACACCTGTTCCTGTGCCCCCACAGCTCCAACACCCCCCCTCAGTATATGCACATGGCCAACATGGTCCCAATGGGCAACATGGCTCCGACGCAACCTCCGGGCACCGTGGCCTTCGCCCCACACGCCTCCATGATGAGCATGGCACCACCTCCCACAGTCCCTGCACCGCACAAGAACGGGGACGACGATGACGACGACGAAGACTATGACTCTTAGCTCGTTCTCAGCACTCCGCTCACACACTCTCTCATTCTCTTCTACCACACACACACACACACACACACACACACACACACACAGTCAATGTTATTTTTCAAATTCTTAAGTTGTTTTTCTGGCAGCTGCTGTAAGCAGAGGAGAGAGAGACTCTTCATTGCAGCCTGCTGACCAAAACGCCCTTGGCGGCCAGCTATAAGAGCCACCACCACCGCGAGAGACACAAAGCCTGTACATTATGTGTTTTAATTTTCTTTTTCTTCTTCTTCTTCTTTTTTTATAAAGAAACTTTTATTTTATTGTAGAGAAGAATCCAACGAGGATCTTTTTTAACAAGTCAGTCGCTCGATTTTTGACTAGGAAAAATGGTGGTCGTCACCGTTTTTGCAGGCACAACAAGCTTGGGCCTCGCAGCTTTTTCTTTTCTTTCTCTTTTCTTTTGGGAACTTTTTTTTTCCCCTCAGTTTCCTGTTGTAGACCTGAACATATCAGTCGTCGTCACTCAGATCCTCAGGTTGGCTGAAAGAATCCGTACATAGTAGTTGTTGAAGCTTTCTTTCAAGGCAACAGCACAGTATTTGGAAGATGATCATCGAGAAGGTTGGTGTCTCGCTGCTGAAGTGTTATGACTATGTTATAGATTGGCTGTGATATACAGCTTTTAAGCTCTGAGCTCTACTTCCCGGCTTTGTCACAACTCGCAGCCCAATTGTCCGGCTGTAACATAAATAAGGAAGCAGGTGTATTTTTTACTATACATTAGCTAGCTACACCTCTTTTTTTTTTTTCTCCCCCCCCCCCCCCCCCTTCAATGAGTTTCTATTTTTAAGTCACGTTTTTATCAAGAGAACTGTAAACCTTCACAGCTCTGAAGTCAATCATATCAGCAGGTTAATGAGTTAATTATTTGTTGTTCATGACCCTGGCAGAGGTCTGTTACTTTGGCAATTGGATCTTGTTATTATTATTATTATTACTTTACTCGACCATTTAATACCCTTAAATTGCCCATCTGAAGTATACTGTGACTCTTGGACCATATGTTTGTTTTTAAAAGCTTTTTTCCCCCCTTCTATTGTCCTCTCTCATTTCTGTTCTGGCCTCTCCTCCAATTTTGAGTAACTTGCTCCTTTATCCTGACTGTTTTCCTCCCCTTTTTAGATTCTTTTAAATGTGTTGATTGGAAGCAGAGTTGGGGCGCCCGTTTATGTGTCAGTCTCCGTATGAAATGGTTGCAAACAGACAGTTGGCACTGTATTGTAAACTTTTAACATTCTTTTTATTTTGTATGTAAAATAAAGTTCATATTTCAATTAAAATGGGCCTTGTATTGGTTTGATTTCTGCATTGGAATTGAGAGCTTGAAGGTACCTTCCATATTCAATATCGGCTTAAAGGCAAAACCAAAGTACACTTACTAATATTTCAAAAACCCTCCACTGAAATTTTTTTACCTTCGTGGGCGTGGAGTACATCCTTTGTAGTTCCAAATCCTTGCACTTTGGAATTCTCTGCATTTTCTATTGTGCAGTTTACCTTGGATGCTGTGCATCTGCCAACCGGTGACTCAAGCAGCCTGAAAGACGCAGCTTTGCAGTCTCCTTCTGGTATTTAATCAGATAAAAGTGCAAGACAGTACAGGTTTGTGGAAAAGTGAGAGATGTGATTGTTATCATGGGCTTGCGTTGTGTTCAGAGTAGCTGGCACACTTGGCCCTGACTGTTCATCCAGCCCCCTTTCCTCTTCCTCCTGCCTCTATTTTTTTTTTTTTTTAAACAGTCCCCTTTGTCGTGTAAATGCAGCCGCCTCTCTTACCCCCACCTCCAAACACAGCCGACCAAGCAGTGCAGAGCCGGGACCACGAAAACAACTGCATCCTTCCTGCACAAGCGTTGACTCAGCGCACTGTGAGGAGGGAGGGGTTTTGCTCAGTGTGTGTGTATGTGGGGTAAAGAGGGAGGAAGGTGGGATGGGGTGTCGGTAGTTGACTTTAGGAGGTTGGTGTTCAAACAAACGGCAGCCGTGGTGCAGGGAAGAAGGGAGGGGAGGGGAGCCATCAAAGGGCTAACAGAAGGAAGCGTGCTGTTTCCACACAGGAGCCAGCGGGGACAGAGGTGACCCTCTGATTCCCGTCACCTCCCGAGAAGCCACTGACTTACAAACATGGGAAAATATGACCAAGAGGAATTCCCTGACCTTTTCCAAGATAAAGTCTTTTTGTTTTTATAGATAGAATGCACCTTCATCAGTGGGAACACCAGCAGTCAATTACTAAAATATGCTCCAGTCTTTACTGAAGGCTATTTTTAAATAACTCTTAAACATTAGGTGACTACACCACCATGGTGGGCACCCTGTGTGGGTGTTTTCGTCATGTTAAAAAACACAGTTGGGTACGTAGATGGACCAGTCAATCATGAGCTTCATAACTTTATTCTTTTCACCACAACAGATGGATGGTTGTGGATTCCACCCTCCCACCCTGCTTACTGATACTTAAAATTCCTCTACTTGGGGCAGTAACAAGTCCTCGACCCAGAGTGACTGAAAGCCTTGACCCAAGACTCAGGGGTGCTAATTCTCATTCACGTGCTGCTGTAAACTGTCCAGCACAAACTGGAGTTCATGGTTTGCTGAAGCCAAGAGATCCACATCAGCAGCAGCAGAAACAAGATCCTGAGACCACTGAACCTGACACCTTCCCCTTCTGCCGTTTCTCATGAACACTAGAAATTTTGTCCATAGAAATTATGAACACAATCGGTGACAAAGGACAGCCTGGGAAAGTCCGACACCCAAGAATGGTCTGACTTATTTTCAGCAATGCAAAAAACCTTTCACTGTATACCACCCATAGGACACATGCTGACAGCAGACTGCCACACATCCTTGAAAAAATATCTGGTACAGTGTTCAGTGACCTAGTACTACACTACATAATGTTCCATGTAATATTGAATTAAATTATAAAATATATTTAAAAAAAATCAAAATCAAAAATGTTATGTTAAAGAAAGCCAAATTATGAAATGCTATATTTAAGTAGTTCTCACAATTTGAACTTTTCACTGCATAAATCATAATCTTTATTTGGCACTAATGGACTTCCATTGGCTCATCGCCAGGATTACCAAAAATTCTACCATACTGATAACTATACTGCAGCATTTATGAGTTTATTTTTCCCCAGGTGGTTTCAAAATAAAAATCAGATTAAACTGTCCCGTAAGATCAAGACAACATCTGCGGTTAAAAGATGTGTCTCTTCTACCAAATATCTCAGAATCACATCATTAAATGACTATTATTGTCATTTCGTCAAACCTCATTTTAATGGGACTAGATTAAAAAAAATGTATGCGAAGGCAAAAACTTCCTCTTTGTTGTTGTTTTCTAAGTAGCTGCTTAATTTGGTAAAGTTAGCTAACAAGAAGTTAGCTAATACCGGAACTGCGGAAGTCTTTTAAAATAAAAGTATCAGAACTACAAACTATATGTTTTTAAAGGAGGCCACAAACCACTTTAACTTTATTCTTTTACCTTTACTCACATGTCATAATAACCATTTCTTATCTCAGGTTACTGCTGCAAAATAGTATCCCGTTCAGACATGGGTACTTTTATTAGGTATATAATATAGACTGACTTGATTGGGGTGATACTTGAAATTACATTACACGGGGCTTCGTACAGGGTTTTCATTGCACTGGAAAGCAAGATTATTAACAACAACAATAATAATAGTAGTAGTAGTAGTAGTTCTAGTAACAGTAAATGTAGATATAAGTTAGTATTATAGCGTATTGTGCTGCATAGCTGGGCAGCTAAACACTTCTAACTTCTAAGTAACTAAGTTATAGAGCAACCACGTAAAGGCGCCCACAAGTTTTATTCTGAAAGTTTCAAGAGAACGCGTTACGCCGCTTCCCGTAACTTGACGACGCTCTGTCATCTGACTCTTTTCCTGTTGGGAGAGAAAAAAAGTTTTGAAACCCCACCCTCTCCACTGACCGTAAGCGCAGACGTAGAAGTGGTTCGACAACCTGGCGAGTGAACTCTGCGTGAGGAAGACAAGTGTGATATGAAGTTATGATGGAGTTGTTCCGCTCTTTGGATACCGACTGTAAGAACGGGGGACTCGAGCCGGACCAGGCCACGCGCTGAACTCCCACCAGGAACTAACGGGATTTGTTTTTACTGCGTTTCTCTGAGGAAAGTAGAGCCGAGCAGGTTTGGAGAGCTCTTCCTGTTACAAAGTCGGCGGTCCCCAAGTTTGCTTTATGTTATGGTAAAGGCTGGCTATTCGTGTGCTTCCCATAAGACCGTGAGCATGGATACTTTGGCGCAATGGGATGCGGGATTTCCTGCGGAAGTGCCGCAAAGTTGCGGTGAGACGCCGTTATTGGAGTTTTGGGCTTAATGCGAACTGGACAGCTCTGAAACTTGTCGTAAAACACTGGTTGGCTGGACTGAATGCTCCTTTCCTGCTATTCTTCTCCGCTTTTCAGCGCTTCCTGCTTGTGGTGGCCACTGCACTTAATGGCTAAAAATACATAAAAACTCAAAATGGACAGTTAAGTGTGGTGGGAACCTTTATTACCAGTTGCAATAGCAGTACCTGGGAGTGTTTCGCAGTAAGCGGAGTAGTTTTCATTCGTCTTCTTACACTTTCCCTCTCTAAAAAAAACAAAACAAAGTCAGGACTCAACAGGTGGCAGTTTTGAATGAGGGGGAAGAAGAGCTAAATTAGCCATAATGAGGTGATTCGAGAGGCCCTTAAATACAGGCCGGTGAAATGATATTGTGCTTAAACCATGTGTTGGGAAACCACACACCACATCACTTGAACAGAGAGAATTTCAGTGGAAGCAGTGCTGTCTTTCTGAGCTTTGAAACACTTAGCCTTAATCAAACAAAAGCAATCTCTAGTGAATCATCCGATGGAGAGACGAGTTTAATGCGATGATGAATAAAAGACACTTGCGCTTCTGTTGTCTTTGACTGCTCTCCTCTAGCCCACTCGTTGGTCCAACTTTTGAACACATTTCATTAGTCCCTGATGAGCCAACAAGAAAGACAGGAAAGGGAGCGAGGCGCAATAAAGTACTCCTTTGTACTTTATTTTCAAACCCTTGGGGTGCTAAATCATATCCAGTCAAAACATCTGCTTGAGGCTCCATGGAGCCACTGAAGAATATATTCAGCCGTGGCCCGCTGTCCAACTGGAAAAATTTGGAACAATCGCAAAAAGGGAACTTCACCAACCCTGTGTGGACAGCCTTATTTGACTATGAGGCATCCTGTAAAGATGAGCTCACCTTACGTAAAGGCGATCTGGTGGAAGTCCTCTCTCTGGACTCGGAGATATCAGGGGATGAGGGCTGGTGGGCGGGAAAGGTCAACAACAAGGTGGGTATCTTCCCATCCAACTACGGCTCCTTCAAGCCGAGTGGATATGGAAAACTTCCGGGCAGTGCCGTGGTGGATGAGCTCGCTCCGGCTGTGGTGGGTGAGTTTGAACCTGAAGAGGTAGATTTCCGGGAGTTGAGCCTGGAGGAGGTCATTGGGGTCGGGGGATTTGGAAAAGTGTATCGTGGTACATGGAGAGGAGAGCTGGTGGCGGTGAAGGCCGCCCGCCAAGACCCGGACGAGGACATCAGTGTGACAGCGCAGAACGTGAGGCAGGAGGCCCGTCTGTTCTCCATGCTCACCCACCCCAACATCATCGCCCTGCAGGGCGTGTGCCTGCAGGAGCCCAACCTGTGCCTCATCATGGAGTACGCCTCAGGTGGGCCGCTGAGCCGTGCTCTGGCAGGCCGTCGAATACCGCCGCACGTCCTGGTCAACTGGGCTGTGCAGATAGCCAGAGGGATGTTGTATCTGCACAGTGAAGCCATCGTCCCTGTCATCCACCGGGATCTCAAGTCCAACAACAGTAAGTCCTTCAAGCCCGCAGCGCAGATCAGCATAGCTTCAGTCTGTCTGTTGGGGTTAGTTCAACGAAATCAAAGGTTTGGATATAATTACAGGGCTTTCTACTTAGGAAAGCCTCATGGCTCTAATGAACATGGCTGTACTGTAAAGCTCCTAAAGGAATCTCTCAGTGTTTACAAAGCCTTTCTAGAACAAAGAGGGCCTTTTAAGCTATCATTCACATTGCCAGATTAGTCCGTCTCTCATTCTGATTCTGTATCATTATTGATAAGAAGATCAGATTTATCTAGGCTTCATGTGACTCCTGGGCTATATAAGGTAGGCCAGACCTATAGGCGGCTGATGCATACCAGGAAAAACTAACATAAAGTGTCTTAGGGTAATGCAGGGCCAGTGTGTGCCAAACCAGTCTGCAGCGCTCCACTGAATGGATTGAACACACCACTCTTCCAAAACATTCTCCGGGGCGCTCTCATTACATCTTTGTATTGATTTGTGGGGGATGTGCACCCGAACCTTGCCAGCAAAATTCCCTCACAGGATAACTCCTGGTCCCTTCACTGCATGGGTCAATTTACTTTTGTTTGTCATCTTTGTGTGCCTGCTTGTGTGTGTTTGCATACTGCTCATAGGACAAGAATACCAAGTTTTTCCAGTGAAAGAATGCAGTGGACGAGTTTTACTTCTCGGCACCGTTATATTTCACACTTTGGACTTTAATGCTGTCCTCTTCTTGCATCAAAGGTCTTGCGTCAGTGTTTTCGGGGCCTCGTGGCAGACACGTAGGGGTTGGACCTTGTAATTAAAGCAACAATGCAGGGAGATGTATCACTGATAAAGCTTTCTGTCTCACCCCCCTTTTTTTCTGTAGAATAAGAAGCTCTTTTCTCAGCATCTAACGGCAGCTTTAACCCAAACAGAGAGCCAGCTGAATTTGTGCAGCAGCTTGCTCTCTGTTATTATCATTCCTGTGACGCAGCATATAATCCCCATCAACTCTGCTGTGGCCTAAAAAAAAAAAACCCTTCCTCTGCTCATCCTTTGTGTTGTTAGAGATCCCGGTCACCAAACTACACCGAGAGAAAAAGATCACCTAGCAACACTTTTTTTAGGGTGTGGCCTTGGATGGGAGCATCCAAAGGGCAATATTCTTGATTCAAGGTTTGCTGATAGCAGTGGATTCAGCACATCCTAAGATATCAATATTTCCATCGTGCCTTTTGTTTCTGTCGGTATCATCAGTGCTCCACAGAATGGCCTCACCCTCACCTATTGCGTATCATCTGCCTTGTCAGGTTATTTCCCAGCTGGAAGTGCATCTGCTGTAACACACACACACAAAAAAAAACCAGAGGAGTTATTTTAATGTAGTGTTTGTGTAGGAGACAGGCCAGAGCGAACACAATCCCTCTCTGTGTGCCCGAGAGATCCTATCTCTCTCCTGCCTCTTGTTTTTTAATTCTTCACTGAATCTTTGTCTGTGGCCTGCCTCTACATGTCTCCGTACGACCTTATTCCTGTCGTGCCGCTGAGCAATATCCTGTTGTGGGGAGAGAGAGGGAGGTGGGGTCATTCGAAAAAGACATTCTTTCAGTTCGACAGTAATGTGCATGGCTGGAAGCGCCACTCTGACAGGTTTAACGGACAGGTGCAAAAACACCCCGAGATAAGAGCGCCGGTTAAATAAACCAAAAATCTTAATGGGGCGGTTTCTTTGAAGGTACAGCATGTCCTAAATCATCCACAGTTGCCCTCAGATTGTAGTGTCAGTTCCTCAGAATAGTGGTGCAAGTTCTTCTTTCTATAGCTGCCATTTTGCGCCAGCGCTCTGCAGTCAAACAGGGAGGAATCTGTCAGCGAGGAGGCAAAAAGCCTGCTTCCAAATGTCGCTGTAAGTGACCGAACGCAGGAAAGAACTGAGGCTGAGGTGGGCTGAGGAAAGGATAACTCATTGTACGATGATGTCATGGTAAAGGGGGGGCAAAAGGTTTAATATTGTTAATTGTTAACATTTGTTACAGTGACGGATTATTAATGCGAATAGTCGTTTTCTCTGCAGGGCTTCTAAACAGCAGCTGTATCGCTGTTGTGAATTGTAGGGTGGAAGGTGCTGATTTAACAGAAGCATCAGAGTTCATGGTGGGGTGCTTGGCTCAGAGCCAGAGGCCATAACTGGAATTCCACTGAATGCAAGTGGGGACCGGAGAGTGGAGCAGCATCTCCTGTCTCTCACTCTGGCGTCTGCACGTCCGAAGAGTTTTCACACCTTCTGCACTTTGGTGTTTTAGCATCTTGTGGTTAGGTTTAAGGGCTTTGTATACAAGTCTTTATGAAAAAACCGACATCTTTAGCAATCACTGGCTAATAACCAGCACAGTGGTTCAAAGCCGCAGACATTGCTCTATAGCTAATCCATGCTGCTTATCTACAAACAAGCACCTGTCTCTGTCTCACACCTTCATTGTCTGCTTAAGCTACCAAAAACATCGGCTTGCGGCTTGGATCGGTCACTTAGTCGCACATTAAGCAGCTTAATAACTTAGTTAATGCCAGGATTTGTCGTTTTAGCTGCTAAATGGTGGGTTCCTTATTCTGCATTTCCACTGCTAACATGATCTCTAATTAGAACCATAAGTTTATGTTTGTGTTTGTTGTTCCCCGGCTGCCAGCCTGTACATGTGAACACAGAATAGGAGAAATTTAAGACCTCTATTCATTCTTCTAAGCTTTGTCTTGAAAAACGCCTGCCTATTTAGCCACCAACAACTCAATTAATGATACATTACCGCAACCTGCCCCGTTATAAAACCACTGGTAAGAAAACAGTCAGAGGTGTAACTTTTATCAACAACTTTTTTTTTCCAGAGGAAAACAGGGTAATGACTAAATAAAATTCATGCATTTGCCCCTGGGAAGCAGTAGTACTTTCTTATTTTTACCGTTTACCTTTGGGAAACAGTACAGTTAGCTCTCCTGCTCCCCGTTTCTCTTGGAAAAAAGGAAGAAAAAACCCTGTAAAAATATGTTAATTCTTGAGTGTGTCAGGGTTTCGTAATTTTTGCAATTCTCGGTACAGCGGATGACACTTTTGTCCCATTCAGGTCTCAGTTTATCAGATTATCTGTTTGGATAAGGTTTACTTCAGGGTTTATTTCCCTGTTCGCAATGCCTCTCATATCACTGCAGCTTTTATTGCATTTTTTCTGTTTTACTAGACTGTTGAGTTAGAGCCCCATCGAGTTATTGGCAGGTTGATATTATGGGATAATATTGGCTATTTCTTGATTTATCAGTATTTATAATAACCAAATCAAGAAGAGACAGCAGACGGACCTTAACCATGTTATGAGTGTTAACATGGCACCGCACGACTACACCCTTGTGGAACAGAGTGGATGATGGCTAACCGAAAATGTGTGGGTGTGGGCTCATCATTACGAGTGACATCCTTTACGCTGCACATAGAACCTTTTTTTTCCGATTCTATGAAAAATATTGATTCGTTTCAACATTTCTGTGATTAAAATTTCAAAGCAGCAACATATTTTCTTCATCTACAGTAAAACTCAATCTGTTGGCTTTCAAGAAGCTCATTCAAAGTGTCACCCGCGGACTGATATACCAAAGAGTCACCACGCACCATCAAACTGCAGAGGCTTTAGCTGAGTCGGTGAGGAAAGTGTCAAGCTAATCATTTGCTGTGCTAAAACTCACAGTTCCCGTTTTCAGGAAGAAGCCACAGTTGGATCTTTGATCAACATGTTTTTTTTTCCACAAGTGGACAAACCTCTGATACATGTCCTCTACCAGCATGTTTTTCATTCAGGGCCCCCGGTGCCCACACTGCAGCACACTCAAAACATCCTCTGTGTGTGTGCACGTGGGTGGGTAGCTGGGTGGCTGGGTGTATCGCGTTTACATGCATGTAGTGAAATGCACTCCTGTTAGCACTGCATTTACACATCACCGTTCCTCTTTGTGGCTGCAGGGCATATGAGGGCCATTTAGACTTTTTAGTCTGCTTTCCTGATGGTGCAGATAATTTTTAGAGGAGGGAATGAGAGCGCGCGATAAAGTCCAAACATGCACCTGTGTTTTTGTTTTGTTTTTTTTTAAAAAAAGAAAAGAAAAGCTTGCCAGTCAAATATTTTGTTAGCTAAATGCATGCTCGTCACTTCACTATTGGGAATGTGGGAAGAATTTATACTAATTTTGTGGAGCTATTTAATTTCTTGTTGACTTCAGCTCATGAGACTATAGTCACAGATGCCTTCTTGGCTGTAGCGAGTGCCAGACTATCCTAATTTGTGTCAAGGACAGCAGCAGAATGGAGCAGTAGGTGGAACGAGCAAGCTACTTCCAGCAAACCTGTCAGTCAGAGCAAACAGAGCTTGAAACCTATCCCTTGATAAAGCATAATAGCCTCCTAATGGAGCAATTTTAGGACTTGCTGCCAAGGCAAGCTGTAGAAGGGAAAATGTGGTCTTGAGAAAAAAGTAACATCTTGCCATGTGACACTTTAATACATCAGGGCTTTTGCTTATCAAATTAGATTAATGTTAGAGGTAAAGACAGGAACGTGCCTGCACACATTCAGTGCAATCTGTGTGCAAGGCTTCAGTAACATTGTTTATGACTCAAGAAACTGAGACAGCTCACGTATGCACATTTCTCACTGTCCAATAACAAACCTGAGGCAGAGGAAACTGTTAATCAGTGTTATATTTCTACGGACTAATTTCAATGGGGAAATCCCTTCTTGACGTCGGTCTGAACAACTTTTGCAGCGTAATGTAAAAATGTTAAATGCATTTTTCAGAATCTAGTTTTGACAGACTATAAGCGGCCTCTTAGCTAGTGGATCTTCAGATAATTATGCTTAAATGCGATTGACATCTTCTGACTACAAATCCACCATATGACACATTAGTAGTGCAAAGTTTTATTTAATGTTATTTAACAGCGATGTAAAAGCAAAAGAGATGCAGGAGTGCATATACACACCCAGCTCCACAAAGCAAGGCCCTACCCTGGTTTAAGTGCGAACCCCTGTACTACAGATAAGTGAATACTTTTGAATCTTCGACTCTTGGTGAAACCACAGAGGAATCTGAGGTGCAGTGGTTTGCACTGTCACTTTGCAGCCTCTCTGTGTGACACTGGCATGTCCTTGCTGCGCCTCGGTGGGTTTCCTGTGGGTGCAAAAACATTTATGTTGTCTTCTGTTGAAATCAGTAATTAGTAGCAGCTTGAGTTGATGTTGATCTGTCATAAATGTTACTTAAATTGTTGCACAAATTCCCTTTTCATCTCACACTCTACATCACTGCTCGACTACACACAGCTGAGCTGAGCCACACATGGTGTAGGGCATGTGTGAACAGAGACGTGCTTCCACAGGCTACATGTTCAATGGGGGAAAAAACGGCAGGACAGTTTCACACAGTTTTAATTTAGGCTGATAATCCCATTGAGCACCTACCTGCTCACCTTGTCTTGCTGCCTTTAGCTGCTCAGTTCCCTGTTTGAAATGCAGAGCAATCTCACTATAATTTCACTGCCAAGCGAGCCTAAATTTTGTGCTTTTTCCAGGTGATTCCTGCTGCTTTCATGTTTGGCAATCCTCTCAGAAAGATGCTGGAGCTCCTAAGAGCCTGTTTCTGAGCTGTTGCCCGTTTCACTAAAGCACTTGATGCACGCTACTTGCATGCAGATCACAAGTGGTACCAGCATCCTGTTTTCCAAAAATACTTTGTCACTTGCAAAATTGCAGATACATTTACATGTTTTACAGTCTTACAGTCTTCCTCATGTTCAAATATTACCACATCTTATAATTACACGCAGAGAAGACCAAATATATCTTCTTTGTTACATCATACATTTTTTAAATTAAATTAGATTACATTTAGATTAAATTTCACACAAAGCTGTGTCATACCGAATCATGCAGCACTTGCACATGCCTGTATCTAACCCATGCCCTAGTTTACTGACACACAGCACGCTCTCTCATTAAAAAAGAAGCATTTATGTCGAACACAATCAGGACTTGTTTGATGTTTCACTTTCACTTCTAGGTACCTTAAATACCTGTAACGTACGTCGTACTGGTTTTACATTACTTGCTAGCTACTCATTAGTGCTTTTTAGTGTGCAGTCTTCCTTAGTATTGAAAACTAAATCAAATGTTCAGTGGCCAACATGATGGCACCAAGCCTCTACAATTTTATTTCAACCGTTAGTGGTGACCTGTCACTAGATTTAACTTTAACCTGCAGTTCAGTAAAATCAATAATTGATTAAATTCCAAATCTCCACCATGTATTGCTAACGTTGCACAAACTAGTTACTCAGTGATGTTAATAGCATGCTATAATTTGATGCTTCCCTCGGTACACTCCGGTGTGGCAGTGGTTTGACTTTAGATTTTCTGATTGGTCGGTCAGGGAAGCGAACTGGCTTCTTTTGGATGTGTGAGAGTGCAGTAAGTGTTTACCACATATTTACTGCATGTTATTTACAGAGGTGTTGTTTGTGTTTTACGGTCTAGTGAGAAAGAGATGATGGAGAAAGCTAGGGAAAATTTCTGACACTATCAGATGAATGGACTTTGTCACAGCAAAAGACTTGGAGACATTTATCTGATTTTGTCGAGATTTCTCACTTTTAAAGTCTTAAAGTTGAAGTACGTAAAGTCTCACTGCTAGACGTCAGGGTTTTAAAAAACAAAAATACCTTCAGATTCAGGAGTGGAGCCTGCGGCTTAATTTGACTCAACACGGGAAACCTCACCCGGCCCGGACACGGAAAGGATTGACAGATTGATAGGATGGCCATTGTAGGACAAGCAACTCTGGCCACCAATCATCTGTAGCGAGCGTTGGCTGTCAGTCTGCTGTCTCAGCTGTGCCAGGTATCCAGGCCTAATGAATCATTGAAACGCACTTCTGTTTGATGACAATGATACTGAGGTGAGTTGTTGAGGATATTTCTGCTGTTTTTGTCATTGCAGACACAACAGGTAGATGCCTGTGAATTCTCTTCTCCTCTGCTTTGGGCATACTACTTATGTGTTTGGTCTTTAGCTACACACGTGAAATGCGATTAGGTAGAATGGTGATGTCCATCTTGGCCACTGTATTCAAGATGGCGTTGAAACAGGTTAGCTTTGAAAAGCAGCACCCGCTACTATTCTCAGTTTAGAAAAATGCATCAATTTGTTGGAAGACATTCCAACAAACTCAAAAATGGCTGACTGTACCTTTTGATGTTAGTCCTTTGGTTGGTACCATGTTGGTTTTTTGGAGCCAGAAACGACCGTATTTACATACGTGACTGGGGCACCAAGTATTATAAAATGATGTGTACAACCTGCATCCAAAAACTTGATTCTTCATGTCCAGATTATCCACCTGCCGATACGCACTAATTCACAGACTAATAAAATACTAGAACTTCTCTCAGCAGTACTGAAGCACAAACATCATGGACAGGTACATTTCTTAGGAAGGCCTAGCCCAGGGGTGGGCAGTTCCAGGCCTCGAGGGCCGGTGTCCTGCAGGTTTTAGATCTCACCTTGGGTCAACACACCTGAATCCAATGATTCATTCGTTACCAGGCCTCTGGAGAACTTCAGGACATGTTGAGGAGCTAATTTAGCCATTTAAATCAGCTGTGTTGGATCAAGGACACATCTAAAACCTGCAGGGACACCGGCCCTCGAGGCCTGGAGTTGCCCACCCCTGGCTTAGCCAAACGCAACCTACATACCCAGAATGCCCTGTGTCAGTACAAATGTCAGTCAAAAAGGTCACACAGTTACCTTTAATACTATGACAAGTAACGATACCAGTAACCACAGCCAAATATTTTGGACTTAAGCAGCTGATTATTATTTAACCCTCATTGGCCACATCTGTTTTTCCTAGTTGTTTTTTCCTGGCTCTGCACGGTGAGTAGAAAGACAATTGAAACGGGATCCGTTGTGAATTTGCAAGTCTGATCCATGTATGAGCCCACTGCACACTTTATTGAAGCAGTGTGACACTTCTTGTGCTTTCTTTCTTTGTTCCCTCCCTTGGAGCGTAAGTGGAGCACATTTCAGTGAATACTTCAGTTTTGTTTGTGTTCTTCTTTGTTTACATTTGAAGGTTTATTGAATTTGTACTGAGGATATGTACAGAATGTGTTTATAGCCTGTTTATCTCAGGTATAAAAAAGAACCCTAAAGCTTGACAGAAATAGTGATTTGATTTATAGTGTTTTATGTATATGTATAAAAACACAGGGGAAAAGAATAAATCTCATTTCTCAAAGTCTCTGGGAAATGCATAGAAATGGCAATGAACCATAATCATCTAAAAGTAAAAATGAGAAATGTGTGTGTTATCTGTGATGCTTAGCAAAGCTGTCACATCAGCTTAGTTTCAGTATATTTCAGTATTAAAATACATAGCGTGAAGTAAGTTGCACAGTGTCTGTTTTTAAACTTTACTTAATTACTTGCAGAGTCTAGCACTCAACCCTCTTAACTGCCTTACCGAGAAGAGAAAATTTAGCACATGCTAACTGTTTTTATTCAGCAGACAGAGTAACCTCAGAAGTGAGCAGAAAGTGCCTCGTTTTGAAGGATCCATAAACGTGGCTGCCTCTTCAGTGCCAATTGCTGACTGGCATATCCGAGGGACGCCTGGGGCGTCCTGACTGGGAACGGCGCGGGGGTCACCAGGGGTAGAGCTCAGCTGTGTTGCTGCTGGCTCAGAGTGCGTGTCAGTGGGCGATAAGGCAGAGGGGAGTTTGCTAGGCTAACCCGATGCGCAGTTTAGGCAGCTACCTGACTGCTTTGTTTTCCTGTGCTGTTGTTGGAAATAACAGCCTTGCTCAATCCAGTGAGGCTTATAATGAAGAGCAGATTGGATCTGGAGACTCATACATGTGAGGACAGACTTGAGCTGAATTTTTTTTTTTTCTCAAGCTAGAGCAAATACAAATATTTTTTTAGATCAAAGCTTCCAGAAACTGATCATTTCCAGGTTGAATTTTGACCATTTTCTTGTCCTCCGGATGAGATTCAAAATAAATTCATGCCATGTTGGGGCACGGTGTTTCCCAGACTCAGACTTTACTTGGGCAGGGCGCCCAGGTATATTAACGGACTCCTAAATATATCTGATGACCAGGCCACTGTTTACCATATGTGGGCCGCAACATAAAAACAACACACTGCCACTTATACATTTTCTATTTTCTTTACTGTTTAAAACAACCACTTGTCTGCTCTTTCTTTCATTTTCCCCCCACACACACCAGAGAGACTATATGCGAATGTGACATGGCACTCTGTAGAAATCTGTAGACTGCAGTTGCGTGCTAGAAATTGTCAAATTTTTGAATGGAGTCAATTGTGAGTTCACAGATGGTTAGCGCTGACAGCTAATGAAACTACCAAAAGTGATGCAGTCACATTATCTTAGATGTCTCATTTCTTAACACTGTGCTGTCAATCTCTGATACATATCTGGTCACATAACCGCACAAAGCACTTGTTAGGTTGACAGGGTTTGAACAATTAGTTACTGCTAATTTCCTGTAAAAGTAGATAACAGTAACTTTTATTCCTTAACTTTGATGGTACATCCAAATAAATATTGAAAAATATTTTGAAAGACTTAAGGCGCGATTCTGTTCTGATGACGGGCAAAAAGAGGGTCACGAAGATCTGCAGCTCAAAATGACCACCACAAGTAGGCTCTTATTATTTGGGGAGTATTGAGCATTTTATGTAACAACGTAAGATTTTTATCAATGTCCATCCTATCCATTAAATTAAATTTTAATTTATTTCAATGTATTTATTTATACAACACCAAATCACAACCACAGTTGCCTCAAGGCACTTTATATTGTAAGGTAGACCCTACAATAATACATACAGAGAAAAACCCAACAATCATATGACCCCCTTTGAACAAGAATTTTGGCAACAGTGGGAAGGAAAAACGCCCTTTAACAGGACCTTTAACCTCCAGCAGAACCAGGCTCAGTGAGGGGCGGCCATCTGCTGCGACCGGTTGGGGAGAGAGAAGGAAGACATGATAAAAGACATGCTGTGGAAGTGAGCCAGAGATTAATAACAAGTATGATTCAGTGCAGAGAGGTCTGTTTACACATGGTGAGTGAGAAAGGCCTCAGGTCAGGAGCTGATTAGACTAGCTTAGCATACACACTGGAAATTGATTAAAACAGCTAGCCTTGTTCTGACAAAAGCAAAGTACTAGCACTGCTGACTTCCACTAATATCTTATTGTTACTTTGACGGATGTAGAATTGTGCTAAGCTAGGATAACCACATCCTGAGTTCAATTACCTCTTAAAATTAAGTGTTCTGTGTGAGTTATTAGTTATTAAGTATGTTTTCTTTTGTTCTTCTTAGCCCTTCAGTTTTAACTGCCATTAAAACCTTTTTACTAACTATTTTGACTCCTAGTTTAATCTCCTTTTAGTATTTTATGTATAAATTTTGTGCACATAAATAGCTGCAGTCAGAATATTCAGGTTATGATTTGTATGGTGTGGTGGTCTGAATGGTAGCATATGAAATTAGTATGCAGATAGTTTTAGGTGTCTCAATTAAAATGCTGCTCGGTGCATTGTTTCGGCATTTCGTATTTAGTTGTTACTGTATATATCTGCACCATATAACCTCTGTATTCACATGCATTATGCACTACGTACTGTAGGTGCAAAGCGAGACAGACCCACACAATGACTGCACGCCCACGCTTAGTCATGAAGGCTGCAGAGTTATGTCTCTGTGTGTGTAGTCCGAGCAGGATGAGTGAGGGGGGCCAAACAACAGAACTGCAGGGGAGGAAGAGGAAAAAACAGAAAGAAAATAAAAGCAGATACTGGAAGGTCAGAACACACAGGAAGTAGAGATGTTTCCAGCACTCAGCCAGACTGAAATCTGTTGTTGTTTTTTCCCCTTCTCCAGTCTGAAATATAGTTTCAGCTTGTCCTCTTTCTCACCTCACAGATCATAAGATATGTTTGTGGAAGAGAAACCAAATGCATGGGTTAAAACATGTTTATATGATAAAAGAAATTAAGGAATTGAAAGATTAAATTTATAATAATACATAAATGTTGTTTGCTTTTTTTAATCTAGGCTTGCAGTTCTAAAGAATTCTTATTAGTTGCAGGGTTTCCACTTAAAATATCGTTACCTGTGTTGTCTTTGACCAGCATGATGGAATTCAACATTGCACTCAATTAGTATAGCAGTATCAGTCTGCTATAGTGCTGTTGTGAGGCACTATACAGAGCACTCCCTGTTCCTGTGATCAGAAGGCCTGTTTAGTACCATTTTTACAAGATATAAAATATCATCCCTTTAATGTGTGCAAAAACAAGTCAAGCCCAGGAATGTCTGAGAGCCCTGTGTTAACATCCGATGCGCTCTTACAAGGTCTCTTCAGATATTGGTAAGTGCGAAACAGTTACTTAATATTTCCAGGAATAAACTGCCTAGACTACTTTGTGCTTACCATTGACTTATACTGTGATGCTTGATATACTACTATGCTCTACAATGTTGAGTCACACTTCAGATTATTATATCATGAGAAATATTTTTGCAAATTCATATCATCATATAATTTTGAGGCTATGTAACCCTTTCCTAATGGTGAGTGACTAAGGCACTGAAGAATTTGTTGCCAGTATTGTAATACACCAGGTCACTGGACTTGGCAGGAACACTGGGTTAACTTCTGAAAACATTTGAGCCTTCAACACTTCAGCCCAACAGTCTCAGTCATCTGACCGCCAATCTTTGCAAAAGCTCTAAAATGACCTAGCTTGCTTTAATTTTGGAGTTTTTAGCTGCGCTATACTATCTCTATCTGCAAAACAGGAAGATGGGATGAACAACACTATGCCATAGCTCTTATTGTCGCAGTGTCAACTCTGCTGGTGTCATTTTATATTCATTGTCTCATAGTAATTTTTTAAACTACTTTTAGTTCCCTTAAACAACTAAAATTTCAACAGTTTGTACTTAAAATATTAAAAGGAGATTAAACTAGCTATCAAAATATAGTTGGTAGGAAAAAAGTTCAACAACTAAACAACTAAAAGAACTTTTAGTTCCCTTAAACAACTTTTAGTTCCCTTAAACAACTAAAATTTCAACAGTTTATACTTAGAATATTAAAAGGAGATTAAACTAGCCGTCAAAATATAGTTGGTAGGAAAAAAGTTCAACAACTAAAAGAACTTTTAGTTCCCTTAAACAAAATCTTTACATTTGGGTTTTGAATTCAGTTTAAATGTGGTTCTTTAATGGCAGTTTGTGGCTTGGAAAATACTTTGGCAATGGACGTGTTTACTGTCTCCGATTGGTCGTGTGCTGTAAATGATAACAAAAAGTCCTTAAATTGTTAAATATTTTCAAAAAGGGGCTCTATAGATATGCATATCTATACTGTAGAATCCACATAATATATATATATTTTAGCTGGCTCTGGTTCATTAATCAAATTTACCACCAGCATAATTCCTTTCCCCCACCACCACCTACATTGACCCGAAAACCTCTGGGGTCAACCTCATAACAACCCCTTATTTAAGCTTCTGATGAAATGGCTGTAATGTAGGTTAAATTTCAACACCATGGACCTCTGGATGCTTGTTAATAAGTCACTGCTTTCAGGCACTCACAGGCAGTTACCTGGCGCAGGGAATCATTTATAAACCCCCCTCATCAGCGTTAATGTGGATGCCCAGAAACAGAATACTCCCTTGTATTTGTTTTGGAGGGTGTGTTTCATACTGAAACTCTCATGATGATTCGCTTCTAGCTTATGTGCTTAAAGACATGCTTAAGAAGCCAGGCAAGATTTTGTTCTTTGCGTTCTTCTTCTTTACCCCCCAGAAAAGTGTGTGCGTGTGTGTCATTTTAATAATTAATAGCAGTTTGTCTCAGAAGTTCTTTTAGAGTTATTTTTTTGCATAGATGCATTTTGGTGCCTCCCAGACAGGTCTAGCCAGAGCCAGTGGATGATTTCCAGCATTTGTTAGAAAAGCATAAAGCAGACTTGTTAATGGGGGTTTCATTTACTCAAGCATAACACTGTTTTGTTGATCGGTTTTGTTTTCAGCACATCAGCTCTACTCTGTTGGGCTAAGTATATTAACAGCTTCCTGACTATATATATATATATATATATATATATATATATATATATATATATATATATATATATATATATATATATATATATATATATATATATATATCTGTTTACTTATTTTAGCAATTTCTTTATTTGTCTGAGAGACTGGCACCATTCGCAGTCCATTTAGTAGGATTTATTTGCCCTTATTTAGAAAGTTCAGTTGCCGCTAACTAGCTAGCCCCAGACCTTTTGCAGCTTTTATTTTTCCTACTGACTGGCCTCCTGCCATTTTTTGCTGTCACAGCCAACCACAGTTTAATTTAGCTGTTTTCCCAAAGAGGATCTCCTCCTGCTGTTGGGTGAACTCACACTTCACCATTTTGGGCTTGAGCTGCTGACAGTACTCCATCTTTGAATGCTTTAGGTCCACTTCCAGAAGCTACAGCAAGCGGAGCTACTCCAGGTTCATAGGCTGGACTGCAGAACAGAAACTGCAGTCCAATATGGTGTAATGGGTAAAATAATAATTGTATATTGCTCAGTTATTTGTCACAAAATACTTAGAACATAAAGTAGCGGCAGATAGATTTCTGGTAGCGCTACTGCTTCTACGGTGCATTGATAGATACCTAGTCTTCCCCCTTAATAGCCCATTGTGAGCCAGAAAAAACCCAACTTCTAAGTTATTTAGGCTTAGTGAATTTAAAATTTAATCTCTCAAAGATATGTTTTTACCCAGTTTTCATGAATGCAAGTTATATTTATTTAAAGATTTTAGCTAGCAGTGATATTTTTGTTCTGACAATTTATTTCTGTAATTTCAATGAATAGAAACGTTAAAAGGTTTTTAAATTCAGATGTAAAACAAGGATAAGTTTCAGTTTAGATATGAAACTACAAATTAAGCTAGCTAACTGGCTGACTCCTTCTCATGGCCTGTAGTAAAAACAGAAACATGCTAAAGGGGACGTGGCTGCCTCCCTCTGAGAAGTTACATCACCCCGCTCTCAGGGTTTGCATCTATCTATTAAGACTCTCCCTATAAAACAAGTCTAACAGGGCAAACGTCGCAAACCAACAGGTTCACCAACATTATCTTCCAACTTACTTGGATGAGTTCGCGAGGGTTGATTTTCCCCAAACTGCTGCAAACATCATCCTCCCCACCAAGGCTCTGACAGCAGTTAGGTTGTCAAACTAATCATGACTATATATAATATTTCTCTGCAGCTGAGCGTGATTTGCGTCTTACAGGAAATGGGTGATGTTTTAAGGTGCCATACAGAGTGATAGCATGAGTGCATTCTGATCAGGGAATTCAGGTTTTACTAATGACAGCCCTGTGGTGCAGTGTGTGAACCAAAAGTGCACATCAATCACAACTTTATCTTTACACATATCAAATAAGGAAGATGTGCCGCCTCAGACGGACAGCACACATTGGTTAGTTGTGGCCTAGTGTTTAAACTGCTGACGTTGCTTAACTCTCGCGCTCAGCGAGCAACTTTGAATGCACCCCTGAGCTAAGGCGAAACTCCAGTGGCATGAGCGCCAGTTTCGTCGTGAGTTGACATCTGCACTATGATTGTACCCGATCTCTCTCCCTCTCTCTCTCTCTCTCCTTTGCTCGCTGCCTGGTCAGAGCTTGCCAAACTGTCTGTCAGGCTATGGCTTCGTCCCTCAGGGGACAAAGCTCCCGTTCTTCCTGGGGAAAGCCCCCACCCTGCCGGAATTCTCCCCTCGCCTACGGGTTGCAGGGCAGGGAGGAGGGAGAGGGAGGAAGGTAGAGAGAGCACAGAGGTCGACCCGATGTCGGCATTTAAAGACCAGCACAGATCATTTTGGCCATGGAGCGATACTATGCACTCTTTCATTTGACCTTTTTGCTTTTTGTTGAAAAGAATTAGTTTTTTTGTGTTGTCCAGATTATTATTCCTTTTAAAAAAATGCACACCAAGTATGGCGCGAGTTTTCAGTCAATGCCGGCTTAGTATCCTCGGGTAATTATCAGTCCAACTCTAGCAGAAACTAACAGGGGTGAGGAATCATACCATACATAGGAACAAGTGGTGAGAGATGGAGATGTAGCTGCAGTTTGGAATTATAGGGAAGAAGATAATTAAGTGAGGTGCAGAGTGAAGAGGCAGACTTTTGGATGTGAAAGTTTATAGCCTTTGTCGCTGCATGCACTGTATGTTCAGTGTCCTTGACGAGGGCGTGAGCCTAAGCCAGACGTTGCTTTTTGTATGTCAGTACCTGCCAGTGACTGTTTAAGTCCACTTTAGCGAATTTTTCTATGCCTGCGAAACGTCCTTTTTTTCAAACGTCGCATAATACAGTTTACATTAGCAGCTGTGGTGGATCTAATGTGCTCCGTTCATAGTAGTTTTTGAAACACTTGATCCATAAAGGATAACTAATAATATCCTGTTTTGTCATTATTTGAGTGTAATAATAAAAATTCAAAAACGAACTAAATGAAACAATACTGTCAATGAAAAACAAAGTAAATTTCATAACACATTCTGCTTCATATAGCTATGGTAGACAAGTGTATTTAGCCAACCACAAACCGCAGCCTCGGTATGAGCAAGGGATCAAAACGGGGAGGAGGAAAATTATGGAGATGAGTGAAAACAAGAAAAAAGAGAAAAGGCTTGGTGGCCTTTTTTTCCAGTGAAGTTATAAATGCCCATCGAAATGATATAAATTGACCAACATTTCTTATGTTATATAAATTTGTTGCACCTGCTTTTGTTCTATAAGGTAAAATATACCTAAAAGTTGGTGCAAGCAGGCTTTGCACCAACTTTGTAATAAAGTAATAGAGTCCAGTAGCACTCTATTTCCAGTCCTAGACACTATAACTTGTTGCAGTTTGGGTAAAATTATCAAGTTTAATACCTTTAAAAAAATAAAATAAAAATCTGAAATAATATTGCTGCATTGAATAAAAATAGATGTTTGTTTGTATACTCTGTCAATTTACTGGCCAAGAAAACTGCAACTGGTGCATCTCTACTGAAAACTGGACTACAACAAAAAGTCAAAGCATGTTTTTTGATAGGCTTGATGGTTAATCTGTGACAGAATATTAAGAGACCCTTTCCCATTAGTATTTGCCAGTAAATCTGGGGTAATGTCAGTAAATGTGAGCAGAACAAGAAGCCTTGCTTCTTAAATGCCATGTGAAGAATGTGGGGAATGTATAATAGCCCATATTTGTCCATGAGGCACCGCTGCCTTTATCAGTCAGGTAAGCACATGTTTAATCAGTGCTGGAAAGACCCCTGAAAAAAAGCCATGACTCTGGGATTCTGTTGCAGAGTTGACTCACTCCCACAGCCGCTATCATATCTAGGCCACCGCTGGTAGGAGTCATGTCTGCAACTGACACACTCTTGTTTCTGAACAACAAACAATGCTAAACAGAGTGCCGTTGCCATGGAGAACAGTCATGGTGTTTTTTGTGGTGACATTGTTGGTTTCGTGCCTCTCAATCAGGAAGACACTCTGACTGGGCAAGCCCGATCTAGTCGTGATATTTGCCGTTATCCTTTGAAGGAGAGCTGGATTTCCTGCTCTTTTTACCTCTTTGGTTCACACACCTCCTTAAAATGTGATTAATATGGGAGACAACAGGGGAGGTAGATAAAAGCACTCCCGTATCCCTCCATGTTATGATTTTAGTTCAGTACAATTTATTTGTAGACTTCCTTTCTTAATGAATTTATTGCTTCACATAGTTTTGAAGATATCAGCAGCACAATTATTATTATGTGGGTCAGTGGCTGATTTGGACACGGAGTTTAGCCACACGGTGTCCAGTAAGCAGCTGACTAGCACGCCATTTGCCGTCAGTGTGACGGTGGTGGTCAGAGGAGGATGGCCGAACAGGAGCTAAACTGTGAATGCACTCTGCCTCAGATCAGGAAGTGGAAGAAGAATGTCATGTGTACATGTGCTGAGACTTTGTTTCGTGTGTTTGTTTCTCTGTGTGGTTGCATGTGTGCACGCGTGAGTTTGAGTATAGCTGTAAGTGCAAGCACATTTATGTGCATAAGTTTTGTTTGTTTATTGTGTGTGTTATGAAACCGTCTATCACCTCTGCTCTGGTGTGTGTGTTTATTTACTTATTTATTTGTTTATTTATGTATTTTTTTAATTTATGGCCCTGTTGGCTTTTGCAGTAAATCTCTGCAGGATTGTGATGGATTCATGCCTACTTTCCCCCCCCTACAGAATGCCTCTGTGCTCAGACCTGTTAACATCACATAATCGATGGAATGTTTGCTAAATAACAGTCTAGAAGTTTCTACATATCGTCCATGCAGCTGCAACGTACATGCAGACTTTGGAAATGACTACTTCTTTGGCCTTCTTCTCTCCCTACTGCACAATATATAATAAATGGTGACACTGCTACTGGGAATCTAGAATGAAATGTATAGTTTATACTTTTATTTGTGTAAAGTAAAAGTCGTAACATTACTGCTAACCTGCTCCTACGTGATTTCAAGTGAATGTGACACAGAGTGAGACATCAAATTCATAAACTGTGGACGCATGAATAATCTTAAAAATTTCTTTACTTGTCATCAAAAGTTATTAATAAATGATCTGTTGCATAGATCTCGTTTCCCCCTCATTTCCATTGGATAAATGACTTCATTCCTGTGACCGCCAACTCTGAGGACTGGTGTCGTGTCAAGGGCTGATGATTGGTCCACCTGTCGTAGCGCACCCGTGGGATTTACTCTGCACCTCGGTTTGTTTGTGTGAACTAGTTCAGTGGTGTGTTTTCATGCCTTCCTTTTAATTTTTGTGTGTGTGTGTGTGTGTGTACATTTTTCTCATATTTGAATGCTTGTGTGCATCTGGGAATATTGCTAAAAATCAAATGTGGCAAATGTGTGTTAAGTGCCTGTGTGTGCATCGTTTTGCAAATGTAGTGTGTGTGTGTGTGTGTACACAGTTATCTATAGCTCTGCTTTCTAGCCCAGCCACTTACAGCTGTGCCCCATGTTCCTCTATCATATGATAACAATCAACAGTCAGCTACTCTCTCTCTCTGTGACACCTCTGCTCGCTCCCTCACAGCACCAACACTTCCCGCTGCTCTGTCTCACTCTGTGTCTGCAGCCATGTGACCCCTCTTAACCTCTGTTTACTAAAATAGCAATAAGCAGCCGTCGGTGGGAACTTTATTTTCCCCCCTTCAAAAAAAGCCAGATCCTTGTTAGAGCAGGCTAATAGACAGATATCAACGTCACTGCCCGGAAGTAGGGTCATGGCACAGAGATCGAGCATCCTGGTGGAAATGGGGGTGACTGACCAGGGCTTGTTTTCACTAGACGCTGACCAGCAGTAGGACAAAAGAAGTAGAGCAAGGGATCAGGGCCTGTTGCAGTAAATACCCCCACCCCTCCCTGTGGCCTGTGGAATTGACAGAAACAGTGACTCAGGCAAAGAATGGACAGAAATTGATTTTCTGCAGAAAGGTTAAATGTGCAGCAGTAGAGGCTTTTTTTTGTTTTGGCTGTTGGCTTCTTTTGCTACTTCATTGTTTGGGTCTTCGTTGTGAGGCAGAAGTCGATAATTAAGCAAAAAAGTTGGTGGTCGACATGCTTTTAAAGCCCCCCCCATTTAAAAAGCTTTCGGTCTATAAGAATATAAGGTAAAAGCCTCAACTTATCGTCTTGCTTTGCACCTACCCATCATCTTACAGACAGAATGGACAAAATAATATGCACGGCTGTGGATGGTGTCTCTATGACCAGGGAGCACAATTTGTCATGCAAGTACATTATGAAAGAACCGTGTCTCCTATTCCCTCCAATGTTCTCACACACAGAGCAGACAACACAACCTCTTGTGATGCATTCCTTTGTGACGTCAAACTTGCTGCCTCTGGGCTACGAGGCACAGCACAGGATGTCTGAACAAAAGAGACGGAGAGAGGGAGGGCGAGAGTCGGTTTTATATCTGGAAAATGATAAAAATTCATATATTTGTGGATAAAGAAAACAGAGAGAGGAGAAAATAGATTTTTCAGTGAAGTCGAGGGGAGGAAAAAAAGGGAAAGAGAGCCGAGCCTAGAGAGTCGGAAAGTGACTGCAAATAGTTGGAGTCTTACTTCCCTATAATAAGTGAAATTCTTTGCTGCTTCTCCTCCCTGAGTTTGACAGCCAGCCTTGCCCTAAGCGATGCCCACTCTGCCAGCAAAGGGGAAGAGAGGCACGGCTGCCGATCTCACTGAGACATGTGATACAGAGTCACACTGCAGCGACAGAAATCCTCAGCTTTATATTCTGCTTTCATAGAAACCTGCCTGGCGAGGCTTTCGGTGCTGCAAGATTTCCTGACACTGACTGGTTAACAAAATATAGAACTTATTGCATTTTATACTTTGACTTTGCTTAGAGTTTCACACAATCCCAGTATGAAGAGTTCTGGTAATGTGTAGGTCAAAAGCTGTGCGTTACTGAGTGTTTTACATGTTATTTTAGTTATACTCCATGCAATTATACTGCATGTTATAATTGCATTCGAATGCAATTATAAGAACCTGCCACACATTTGCTTTCTTATGATTGAGCACCTTCTTCCCTGCCTGAAGCGTAAATATACCTCAGATTCATGCATGTAGAAAATATAATATCCTCATACTGGCAATACTGAAGATATATGCTAGGGCTGGGCTACACGGTAATATCGGTGTAATATTGGGCAACGATAGGAAAATTAAATATCGCGATAGAATATGGGTGAAACGCGCAGAATGAGAAGAGCGAAAGTGGATCGTTAAATGAAACGGATGAACCAGAATTGGTTTGTAAAAATGCTGCAACTTCAGTGGTGTGGAACTGGTTTGGCTTTCATCTGTCAGATACACAACAGAGCACTATTTTTGGTAGAGCATGCTAGCGGGCCGTCGTTATTACCGTGTTTTTTGGAAAATACAGCACACTTAAAATCAATCCTTTGATTTTTCTGAAAATCGACAGTGCCCCTTATAATCCCGTGTGCCTTATGTATGAATTCTGGTTGTGTTTACTGACCTCGAAACGATTTTATGTACACGGCGCTTGAAAATCTGTCAAATGTTTTAGTACGACTTTGCTAAGCTACAAAACGGCACCGCTTGATGGATTGTCGGAGCATTATGGCTACCGTAGGCAGGCGCCTCGCGGAGTGATACGTACTGTGCTTCAACATAATATTACCGTGTTGTGTGTGCATAACCCCTTTTTAGGTTTTGTGGATATTATACATGGTTATGCTGAGGACATGTCGGCCAATTTCCACTGGAAATGCCTTTTGTTTAAACTGTCAGCAAGGAATTTGCATTTGCACTGTTAAAGTTTTATATAACTTTAATGCACATAAAAAAACAGCTGCTCGTTTAAGTGAAAATACATTTATGTTTGGTTTTTTTTGGTTTTTTTTGCACTAATAAAGTTGAGGAGTTGTAAAGTATTTTGTCTAGTGTCAATTATATCGTCAGTTATCGTTATCGCAAATTTTCAAATGTATATCGTGATAAATATTTATGGTCATATCGCCCTGCTCTAATATATGCACACATACACTAGTCATTATAAGCACACAGGCATTAACAATAAGGACAGTTTTTTACCAACATTGTCAGGTGTGCATAAATCTAAAGTAAAAAAGGAACTTATGTGAAACAGAGAACTAAAAGACCTTTAGACCATTACATTATGTTCATATTAAAGAAAGCCAAAGTTTCAGATAATTTATCAAACAAAGTGTCATTGAAGCAATTCACTGGACATTTTAGGCTTTAAAAATTAGAGCCCAGTGAAATGGGTGTTTTTAGTTTCTGTACAAATACCGATTGTAACAAAGTGGCCTTTTGTGGCTGGAGATGAAGGCTGAGGCAGAGTACTTTGGAAACAAGAGGTGTTTATTTGTCCACATATAATATAACTCCGTGGATAATGAATGCCAGGTCAAGCCTTCAAGCAGCAGCACAAATCGGTGTCTAATGACAAATGGCAGCCTTAAATACTCTCAGCTATTATAGGACTAAACCATTATTTACTCACAGGTGAGTTTACCTCAATTCCACCATCTATATACAACACATACTTTAATAAATAAGCATATACATTTTACCATTTTCTAATAATAATTAAGTATTTAATATTTTAACCTTACACCTTAGCATCATTATGAAAATACCTAAAACCCATGTACAGAAATTCCCCACATCGCCCAGAACCTTTAACACCAATGCTCCGATATTTTGATATGTCAGCCGATATGTATGTAGACGCAGTATAAACAGGCTATATGAACAGAACTATGATAAATGCAATAAGGAACAGTAGTGCTGCCTTATATTAAATAAATCAATGTTGGATTGACAGGAAAGTGCATTACCTAATTTACTTGAGAGGACAAAAACAGGAACCCACTGGAAGCTTCCTCTGTATCAAATTACAACTGACCAAATCAAAGATAAGATATTTTTTAATAGAGCCGAGAAATTTATCAGCGCGCCGACATTACTGACAGTCTGATATTATCGGCTGCTATTAGCTTTTTCCGAACTATCAGTATCAGCATTTGCAACAGTTGAAAAGCAAAAATTAAAAAAGTAAACCGCTTAAATTATGAGCATTAATGTTGCTCAGTTTTCCTAACAGAGGGCACGTTGCCACTTCCCTGTTGGTTGCACTCGTGTTTGGAAACACAGCAATCATCTGACCAGAGTTGGGCACAGCATAAATGAGTAAATAAATAACTACACACGATAAATGTCAGGGAAATCTGTTTATTTTTTGTGTGTCTGAAATGGGGGGAAAAAAAGATCATATTTTTAAAGCACGAAATATCGGAACAGGTCCTACGTCTGAGTATTATTTAAATTCTAAAACGTTCAATAATCTACTTTGGCTCTCTTTAATATGAACACTGTAATGCTATATGTAGCCAGTAAGGAAAAACACAAGATTACATCTTTTAAAGAGCTGTTTAGACTTATAGCTGTGGGTTCTGCTTGCTTTGAACATACTTGTAGCTCAGCAGTCAGATGGCGGTCTGCAGGCGCCAGATAAGAGGCTGGAAAAATGAGTGTCACTAATGAAAATAGAATACAGGAATAAGCTTTACTTGCAATATTGCAGTAATATTTTTTTGTTTGTGCAGTTGAGATGGGTGCACACTGTGAGCTCTTGTAAGGCTCTTCTGTGTGTAAGGGCAGCAAGATGAAAGATGTTTCTTTTTTTGAGTTTGAGTTGTTGAGTTTGTGCAAATAAATATCTTGCGATGGCATTTTTAAATGCTGCACTTCATCTAATAGGCTGAAGGAGATATTTTTTATCATTTCTTTCTGCACCTTTTAAAACTGATCCACATCAGGCAAAAGCACCAGCATAAAAGAAATGGGTGTTTGAATTGAATTGAAAATACATTTTACTGCAACTATTAAGGCCTTGCTCATTTATAAATTATTATTTTCAGAAGTCTCTGTGGGATAAGTGATTCTAACAGGGTATCGCAATATTAACCATGCATCCAGGCCCTCTATACAGTGAGTAGTGAGTGATTTCAGAAAATGTAAGTCATTCTGAATTTGGCAATAAGAAGCTGCATAAAATGCAGTAAATATAAAATAAGCCAATAATTATTTCTATAGGTAACATTTTTATTAGTTAAGTATCAAAGTGAAGTGGCTGTAGCTAACGTTAGCTGGTTATACAGAACAATTTTGTATTTTTAATGTATTTGGCTGTGTGATAACCCATTTAGTAGTTGCCCGAGGTTTAACAGTTAAAGAGGTTTGATATTGTTTAAAGTGTATATCATTAACTGTTATTAAAACAGTCTATATAGTATATAATTGCTGCTCCTTTAGCTAACAGGAGCTAGCTGGCTAAATTTGAGAATAGTTATTGAGCTAGCTTAAGAAATGCGGTGGTGATTTTGCTAACAGGCTAGTTTGAGGATAAAAAATTTAATGGGGGGGATGATTAAAAACAGAAAGGCTGGAAGACTTTTAATTTGGGTATCATAAGAAATACTTCTTTATTGGAGTCACCGAACACATTTGTTTTAGAAATGGTGCTTCCTCTATATATTTCCTCATGTGGCCAACATGTCGAGCCAGTTCACTGACAGCACAGCTCAGTTCAGCTGAGGGTGGAGACAGAGTCTGGCCCAGCTCCCAATCGTGCACAGGTCAGCTTGATGTGCTAACGTACTATATAGCTTATTGTGTACGCTGCCAATCACCTACCACTGCCAGTCTAACTAGGCAGAGGTTTATGTAGTTCCATCGATTGGTCAAATTGAAGCAAATTATGTTTGTCGACTTGAATTTTAGAGGCCTAAAATAAGAGGAAGAGGAAGTGAAAAAGAAACTGACAATGTGTGAATGTGCGTATTGAAGACATTGCTCAGTTTAGTGTGACGTTTTGTCTTTTTTTTCCCCTGCTACTAGCAAGACAAGTGCATCTCTGCAGCGATGCATTTCAATGACTTTTAACCAAAACACATTTCTCGACTTGCATAGTAAACATTTTTATTAATTTGTCTCCCCCCCACCCTTTCCTTTCTACCTACCATCTACATCGTCTTCCTGAAGTTCTTCTGGCTGAGCCCATAGAAAATGAATGTATGGAGGGGTTGACGTTGAAGATTACAGACTTTGGCCTGGCAAGAGAATGGCACAAGACCACAAAGATGAGCACCGCTGGCACCTATGCCTGGATGGCCCCAGAAGTCATCAAGTCCTCCACGTTCTCCAAAGGCAGTGATGTCTGGAGGTAAGTCTGTGAATGTGTGTCCTTATAAACAGTTTGTTATTAAAAGACTGTTGTGGCCTGGGAAAAGAGATGATGTAATTCTCAACACCTTACAAGAATAGTTTTACATTTGAGCAAATATGATTCTTTCCTTTCCTGCAGACATTAAATTAACAAAAGATTGTCTGCCGCCATTGCCTTCGCCATCCAGCCTACTCACACAACACAAAAAATTAAAAAGTGATTTATTTACTACAAAAAGTTCACCTTTTTCATACAGTGTCACAGTCTCTTCTGCATTTTGCAATCAGTCATTGTCAGGCTTGTTTCCCTGCGCGAAACAGTGAGAGGGCAGGGAGGAGCACATCAGGGAAGGGAGTAGCTGAGGAGAGGATGGTGTTACTGGAGTTGATGACTCCCACAACTTGTTGGCCAACTTAAAGTGCAAGAAAAGCTTCTTGACAAGTGTTGTTTTGTCTAAAACTAAAGGTGAAGAGTAACACCCATCCTCCCAAAGCACCCAGTCTAGGGGAAACCACTCTCACTCATATATATGTATATATAAAGGAAGGCCTGAAGGCTATTAGCTTACCTTAGCAATAAAGGAGAACAGGATAGGGAAGCGCCCAGCCTTGCTTTGTGGAAAGTTTATAACATCCACCCACCACCATGGCTAAAGCTTATTGTTAATTAATTGGCATTGTTCCAGGCTAGCCGTTTCCGCTTTTACAGCCTTCATGCCAAGCTTAGCTAATGAATCTTCAAGCAAGCTTCAGCAAGAAATTTACTGGTAAAAGGAAAGGGAGGTATCAGGAGACTTGAGATATCTCAAAATCCTTAAAATTGTTAGCAGTTTAATCATCGGCAAGGTGACTTTACTGAAGGAGCTCATATATGTCCGTGTTTTCTGTTGGTATTGTTGAAGAATTTGAAATTGGTCTTTTGAAGCTTTGTGTGTATGTAGACTTGTCGTCCAAAGGACAAAGTGATGGGTTAGAATTAGAGGGTGAAAGAACAGAGAAGTGATAGTGGGAGACTCTGTGATGAAGAGATGGAGGGACAGAGTGATGGATTGCAGCAAGGCTGCCACGACCATGTGATGGCGTCTCTTCAAAAAGCTGCTCTGTGCTTTGTTGTGGGACATGTGTGCTGCACACTGTCCCATTGTCTCCAGTATAGACGGAGAAGGAGGCCACACACCCGACCTAACCGCAGCCCTTTATCTGGGAATATCTTTGTGTGTGTGTGTGTGTGTGTGTGTGTGTGTGTGTGTGTGTGTGTGTGTGTGTCTGGCCACATCTACACAGAGTCCCTTGATTATGGCTTGTGGTTTTATAATAATGCCTTAAACAACTGTGTGATTTGTTGAGAGGGGATTTGTGATTGAAGTGCACAGTACATGAATTTGCATTTGGAATAAGGCAGCAGGGATGTTTTCACTGAGCAACAGATAAAACTATTAAAAAAAAAAAGCATGATAACTCTAATGTGCTGTGGTTTAATTGTAATCCTATAGATGTGAACTTCTACATACAGATCCTATATGAAACCAGCTCAGCAGGCAGGCAGTTTCCATAGCCTTTGTCCATCAACTGCAAACCCACACAAAGTGAAATTTCACTGCAGAATCTGGAAACCGGTGAAACGAGCAAACAGGCAGGCAGCCCCACTCTGAAGAAATGAAGGCTAATCTTTGTTTTTGTATTCTTTCTCATCTGTCCACGGCCGCTCGTCTCCAAAGCCACCATGCGCAGACGACGACCGCTTCGGGGCGAGCCGGCGAGCGGCGTTTCTGCATAGTCACAGTGTGTGGAAGTTGTAATTAAAGAACTAAATAAAAAAAGGCTGCGGCCTGCGCTCTCCACTTAGTGAGCCTGCAGTGTGTGTTCAGTCAGGTCCGGGCGAGGGCTAATTGACAGTGTGGGAGATCCAAGTCCTACGCCACACTTCATCTTCTTAGGACACAGGGCTGATCCCATTGTGTGGGCTCAAAAGTCCTGTGTGTGTGTGTGTCTTTGTGTACTTGTGTTTGCGCAAGTTTTGCATGCATGAGTTCACAGTGCTATGTAAGCACGTGTTTCATCAAGCAGAAATATTCCACTGCACAAAGACCTCTTGGTTCTCTGTCACCGCTGTCATAGAGAAGGTATAAAAGATAATCTTTGCTGTACAAAGCATGAATTGGAATGAAAGATGACCCGGATTTAAAAGTCATCATCTTACCTTCTTCTTACCTTCTTTCCTGAGACGTGAATTAAAACAGAATGCACTGATTTGCAAGTCATTGTATACTGAATTGGTATTGAATTCTTGAAGCTGAAACATATTTTAATCAATTATTCTTTAAATAATTTTGTTTTCTCAGAAGGTGTGTTGATTTTATCCACCGCTGGTCGAAATAGCTCAATTATACCACTTTATCCACAACACCGTTTACATGCTCCTCCCTCTTCCTGTCTACTCCAGGCTGCAGCAGGGAGTAGCTTGTCTGGGTACACGAGATTAAAATGTCTTTAATGCTGAATGTTCATATCCCACTTAGTGTAAGTCTAGCTCAACTTGTAGAACAGCTCATTTGCTCATCGGAAGAGCAGTGAAAAGTTCCCCGCCTGCTGTGTGGGTTCTCTGGTTATCTCTGCTTGCTCCTTTCTGAAGTCCATAGATGCATGTTTGATAAACTGCTGGTTCTAAATTGGCCGTAGGCAGGAATGTGTTACCCCTGAACAGGTTGTCAGTCTGCCTTTTACCTCATGAATAGACTCCAAACTCACAGCGACATTAGTTGTTTGGTCTCCTCATGTCATCACTGCGAGTAAGATTACAACATTCCTCCCCCAAAAGTCCAGCAGTTGGTTTCGTCAGTTCCCAGGCATTTACAGACTGTTGTTAAAAGAAGAGGATATGTGGCACAGTGGGAAACATGGCTCTGTCCCAACTCAAATTCAAAATAAAATCCTAAAAACTGTTTTCTTCTTAAATTAGTGTATTTTCTCTTTTCTGGGTTTATGAGATTTGCAAATCACTCCATTCTGTATTATATTTATATTTTACACACCATGTCAACTGTTTTGGAGTTGGGGTTGCACATAAATACCAGTCCATTTACACCCTAGCTGTGAGTTTTTTAATCTTCTTCTTGTTTTGATCGTTGTTCGCTATCACTGTTAAATAAATGAAATGTAGTTTGCACTAACAGCTTCCAGATAGAAAAACATCCTCACATGGCAGCTTGGGGGCAAAAAAATCATTTTCTTTCTAACACACAAGCCTAGAGGTTTTGTTTGCTGTTTAAATGCGACGGTAATTTGGTTGATATCACATAGAAATGTAAATATAAGTGGTATATGCAGCGTAAACATAATGAAGTGTTCCAACATCCTGTGTCTAATTTTGGCTCGAGCTCACTGTGTCATGCCTCGTTGTCTGGCTTGTTTCCCCTCCAGCTATGGTGTTCTGCTGTGGGAGCTGCTAACAGGAGAGGCACCCTACAGAGGGATCGATGGACTCGCTGTCGCCTATGGAGTCGCCGTCAACAAGCTCACCCTGCCCATCCCTTCCACGTGCCCCGAACCTTTTGCGCAGCTCATGTCAGGTGGTACACTCCTGCAGAAATGTAACGAAATTTTGGCGTTCGATTCAGTGGTGTGACAGGACTTTAGCGTGCCATCAGGTTGCTGTCCCGAGCACGCGTTCTTTTCCATTTCCCCAAATCCCTGCATGTTGTCAGTAACGTGGCCATTGAGAGGAAGCGTTTTATGCAGAAGCCATCTTATGCAATACATTTGTGCCCATTTATCTTCTGTTTTTTGGTTTTAAAGTAAGAAGAAATGCCACCTGGGTGCTTGCTGTCAAGCCTACCAGCTGGTCCAGAAAAGTAGACACTTGGATTCCCTTTCCCTTGATGTCATTTTGTCGTTTTTTTGTTTTTTCCTAAGTCAGGATCAGTGCACAAAACAACCAGTAGCCACCTCAGAGGATTAATTAATTATTGGATTGGTTTTTGATCTTCTTGTAATGCCTAAAGTTTAGAAGCAAATTATGCAAAAGTCCCCGCAGCAAGTTAATTAAGCATGACACTTTGAATAAGTGATCAGCTTGACTCTAAATTGTGCTCACACAAAGTGCCTGAAACATGTGTAAATAAAAGTTAGAGGCTTTGCAGGTTACTTGTTCAATATTACATGTAATAAGTGCAAAGACATACGCCTCATGTAGTTATCTGACCTAATTTTAAGTCTTTAAATCTCAGGTGACGGCATTCAGTTGGATGATGAAATTCTTCTTCTTCTTTTTTTTTTTTTTTTTTTCATTTTGTCTGAGGATTAAAATTAATGAATGAGGGACTTTCAGGTCCCTTGATTTTAAGAAAATGCTCAAAATATGTGAAGCTGTCCTAGAAATGAGTAAATTTGTCGTCTTATTGTCAGTTAAAGTAACCTCTGATCTTTTCCCCCAACTGTAACGTTTCTAATCGCTCTGTATTTCTGATTGGTCCATTACTTCTGGACAGCTACATATGCACGTCACTTTGGTGTAGCACCAACTGCATCCCTGTGACTCACTGTATCCCCTGTATGTGTGACAGAGTGCTGGGACCAGGACCCCCATCGCAGACCCAATTTCAGTTCCATCCTGGCCCAGCTGATGGCCTTGGAGCAGCAGGTGAAGGAAGAGATGCCGCAGGATTCGTTCCACTCCTTGCAGGAGGACTGGAAACTGGAGATCCAGGACATGTTTGATGAACTCCGGGCTAAAGAGAAGGTAAGAGGCCCTCAACTCTGAATCACTAAGCCATGCCCTTGCCAGGGCTAGCTTCTGATTTAGAAAATGTCATTTTAAATAATAACAACTTGATGGTACTGATATTAAAATGAAGTCATCCACAAAGCCCACTCCTGACATTTAACTGAACATGTTTCATTAACCACATGATCCGGGTTAATGTTCATGTTGACATTTCTGTGCAGTTTTTTCTTTTAATGTGTTTCGTTGATTTATTATGGTTCAACACACCATCAGCTGGAGATTTATTCTGGCTCTGAATTGGTCTTTTGGGGGCAGTAAGTTTGTTACTTCACTCAGTGAGTTTAAATACTTGGAGTCAACCAGCCAAAGGAATGGACACTGCAAAAGTGGGATGAAAAAGAGAGAGCAGGCAGGGTGGAGTGGGTGGAGACGAGTGTCAGCAGTGATTTGTGACAAAGGGATGGCAGCAAGAGTGAAAAAGAAGGTTTACAACGTGGTAGTGAGACCCGCTGTGGCATGTGGCACTGACAAAACGACAGGAGCGAGAGCTGGAGGTGGCTGGTTGAAGATGTTGACGATCAAGATGTTGATGACCAGAAGGGACAAGATTAGAAAGAAGTACATCAGACGGACAGCTCACGTTGAGATGGTTTGGAAATGTGCAGAGGAGAGATAGTGGATATACTCCACAATGAATGTTGAAGGGTGGAGCTGTCAGGCCTACAGTTGTTTATGACAACAGGATTATAGTGGGATTTTTGGTTTTTAAGCACAGCCTCATCATAGGTGGGCTTTTCATCCCCTCTGCTTGAGCAGATCCCACAGCTCAGGACAACCAAAGTCCTCAACAATATTGTATGTTTCAGGGGTTTCTGGAAAAGCACCCTAACTCTAAGAGCCACAGCAGCTGAGGTGTCTTGCCAGTCTTTGTTATTCTCCCTTATTTCTGTGGCCTGGGGGTCACCGAGCCCCTCTAGCCGTGTTCTTAGCAGCACAGTATTTAACAGAGTATTTAGTGTAGTATCCCAGGAGGAGAAACCCATCAAATAAAATGTCAAAGAGCAGCTGTGAGTCATCATGCATAATAATAGCTTTCACTGCTACCAATTTTCTCAGAATTTTGTTTCATTAAACTGTAAATTTGCATAACCTCAGTCACACACACGAGACCTGCTGATATTAATTCACTTCTAAATACTTTCTTTCACTTGCCTTTCGCCCTCCATCAGGAGCTGCGATGCCGTGAAGAGGAGCTAAAGCGAGCAGCTCTGGAGCAGAAATCTCACGAAGAGTTCCTGCGGCAGCGTGAGCAACAGCTGGCCCAGTGGGAGCAGGATGTGTTCGAGCGTGAGCTCAGCCTCCTCATCCTCCACTTGAACCAGAACCAGGAGAAACCTAATGTCAAGAAGAGGAAGGGCACCTTCAAAAAGCACAAACTCAAGTCCAAGAACGGCGAGAAGATCAGCATGCCCCAAGGTGCGTCGGCTTATATCCGTCTATCCATCTTATCTACCTTTGATTTGTTCTGTCAGAGATCAGACTCGATTTCTTGGTCAGTCTCAACAAGCAAAAAATAACAACAGTCCAAAAAAACACATGCAAGAGAGCAGTGAGAAGGAAGTGAGGGAGAGTTTTTGTGGCACGACTGGTATTTTTGTAGCACGGCTCCTTGGAAAATTGCTATCAGGGCTGAACTCATGTAAAGATTGACATTTTGAAAGAGAGGCTGCAGATAGGTGCAGTTTTGCGCTATTATAAAAAAGTTTGTCATTTTTAAATCTTTTTTTCAGCAGCTCCCCTCCCCATCTAAAAATAAATAAATAATTTAAAGGTGGATCACAGGTCTGACTTGCTGATATCTACTCTGACCAGGATTCACTTTGCCCTCCTCTTTTTCTTCTCTTACTCACCTGACTGCCGTTTCTTGTCCTGAGCTATCACAAAGTCACACAGTCTGCAGCAGTTCACATCAAGTGTTTCAAAGCATGTATTTTGGGCTGAGCAAGCATGCATAAATGCGCGCTGTGTATGTGTGTGTTGTGGTTAGGCCTTTCCCAGCAGCAGCAGGGCGGTGATGTGGTGGTAGTGGTGGGGGGTTGATGAGAGGGGAGAGTGAGCCAACCACGCCTCGACACTTCCTGTCCATGGACAGACTGCTGGCTGGCCTCTCTCACTTTCTTGCTCTCACTCTGTGCCTCTCTCTCCCTCTTTCTTTTTAAGCATACCTTCCTCACCCATTTTGTCTTGTTCCTTTTCCTCTTTAGCTCCCTGGCCACTGGTTTTATTTTCCTTCTTACAGTATGTGCCTGAATCCCTTTCTCTTTTTTTCCCCTTTTCCCACCAATATTATTATTGTCTTTTTCTCCATCCTATATTAAACTTGCACTTTATACCCTGCAGTAACATATATATTGTGGGCTTTTTGGAGGGGGTTCAGTAGCTGGAACATACTTATGTGTCCTTTTTGGGATATTTTTTTCCCCACATACACACATATTCAAAAATATCTGAGAAAGTAAAGCATGGGATACTTTGTAACTGTGTTAAAACACAAAAGTAAGACATCTAAATCATAACATTTCAGAAATATACAATCTTAACATAAAATCTTCACTAAGGAAGACTCGTTAAGCTTTGCATATATGGCCTTTTAACAGATAGGCTGCCTTAGCAAGTTGAGCACTAGCAAGATTGGTGACTGATTTGCAATAATTTAGATGAATGTGAAATTTTTGGGATAGTAACAGTGTAAATAATTTGTCCTGCTTTTAACATATACACCTATCTTCCATGTCTATCGACTGCATAACAGTTACTCTGCATAAAATCACTACTTTTGCTAACTAGCTAAAGCTAGCTGCCTCATGTGCTAAATTAGCTAGCTAGTTTAACCTCTATTAGCATAGCAACATGCACTAGCAAACTTTAGCAAACAGTAGCAGTTCCTTTCTGACACCACATGTAGGTCTTTCATTAATTTTACAGTTTATCTGTAGAATAGAATAGTGTTAATTGGCCTGCAGGCCTTTCTGAGTAATATCAGTGTTGTAGTTAAACACGGACTTTAATCAGCATGCCATTATCAGCCATTGCCACTAGTAGCTTCCTTAATGCTTGATACATGGAAAGAGTAAGGTCTTTCGTGAGTCCTCCAATTATGTATCTGCCTATATCAAAGCTCATCAGTGAGATTTTAAAAATAAAAATCCTGTTTGTGTTCTGCAGAGAGATTTTGATTGTGAGCCATAATGTTGTAAGCACCCAAAGTAGACTTGATGTGAGCTGCGAGACTGTGATACCATATATGCCCCTGTAAAAACCACAGGTCTCTACGATATCAACCTTGTTTTTTTTCTCTCTCGAAAAAACTACTCTACCCACAATCCTAAATCAAAAAAGCAATGCCCCTGATTGGTGGAGGCGTAACCATGGAAACGTTTAAACTGCAAATATTAGGTTGCTTAGTGAGCGGGAAAAATTCAGAAAGTGTGAGAACAGTGATTGCAGTCTCAAACAAAGCACTGTACCATATCAGTAACAAAGCTTTACACACACCACAAACTGCAAAGTGTATTAAAAGCTGTTATACAAAACTAATGAAAAGGACTCAGTTCAAGAGGGTTGGAAGTTATTTGCTGTGGAATTTGGGATTTGCTGTGGGTTGCAGTGGGATGAATAGTTCCTTCACTTTAAAAACTATTTCAACAGTCTTGTGCCTTTTCCATTTTTGACCTTTTCTTTTTTATTAATTTTTTATCTAGATCAAATGTTTTTATGGTCACGAGTCCTTTCATTGCTGGTTGGCTTGGTTCAATGCTGAAAACTTCAAATTGATGTGTTATCACTTGGAATTATTATGACAGTAATAACTGCAAAGAACACATGAGGAGTACTAGGATAAATACAATTGCATTTGAAAGAACGTGGGGGAAATGCCATGTTGGGGCTCATATTAGTGCACAAATCGGCTGTGGAAGGTGTGACAGCTAAAGTCTGCTTCAGTTCCTGCGTTTTATAGATATGTAATGAAATACTGCTATCACAATTTGTGTAACACTCGATTTCTACAAAAGCAAACTCTTAGCTTCTTTAGAGAAATAAGGAAGCTAAAAAAAATGTTGCAACCTCAAAAACAGCTGACATTTCTTGACTTTATGAATGTCTTACATCCTGTTGTGTGTCTTTCAGATTTCATACATAAAATTACGGTGCAGGCATCCCCAGGCCTGGAGAAAAGGCGGAACTCTCCCGATTTGGGTTCGGGCTCCTCACCTTCCTTTGGACCGCGGTTCCGCGCTATCCAGTGTGAGTGCAGTCGTTTTTACGTACATATATATCGAGTGTATGTGGAGGCGTTTCTCAACGCGCTGAGAAAAGCAAAAGAATAACGTCTCTCACCATCTTGCATGCACACACAGACTCTGTTGCGACATTACTCGTCTCCATTTCCAAATTTACTCCTTTTATGTGCTCTCAACCACCCACTCATCTTTTTGTCTTCCCATTTCCCTGTGGGCCCCAGCTCCCTTTCTCTCTCTCCCCCTCACTGCTCTGTCTCTCTCACACACACCCTTTTCCCTTTTCAATAGTGTGTTCCAGTCCAAATATTATCTGACTTCCTTTCAGCAGCTCAGCACTTCTCAGCAGCTTTTTTTTTTTTCCGCCGCTGCCCTGCTCTGCTCCCCTGCTGATTGCAGTTACATCAGTGCTGCAGTGGGGGGAGCTATTCAGCTATGTTTTCCAGGCACTTAAGCGTCTACAGTTTTTATATGCATGTAGTGGCTACAGTGCGGTTTACTGAATTAAAAATAAGCAGGGAGGAATTCACTGCTCCAGGAGAAAAGGGTTGCAGCAGCGGCAGAGATCTACATTGCTCGCCTGCTTGTCGGCTTCTTAGACAAACGCCCGAGATTTTTCCCTTCGGAGGGAAATTGTAGCCAGCAGGTCACGGGGCGTTTTAATACAACCCAAAAGGAAATTTTGTGGTGTAGCAACAGGCAATAAAAGAGACTTCACAAAACAATTACCACCGCGGGTTAACATAAAAGCACAAATTGCAGTGAAACATTTATCTATAAAGTGGTTAGTCAATCTAAAACATCTGCCAGCTTCATTTATTCATTAAGTAGCGGGCTGGTTTTCTTTACTTCCTAATGACTCTGCTTAATGGCAGTCACTAAGCCATGAGTGTGCCTGTCATTAAAATGTGTTTAGTGGATATTTATGCTTGCCCTCTCGGTAGCAAGCAGTGATTTATTGCAAGGGCCTCCCGTACTGATTTGTCTAGAGAACTGCCAAATTGATTTGCATTAGTCCACAGAGCTAGATTCCACTGTGCCATATTTTTACTGAATAGATATGTTGAAAATTAAACTGCCTCTTATTTTTAGAGAGTTTTTGAACTCTGAGATTGTAATAGTTTGTGTTTTTAGCATCTCAGTAGGTTGGCTGTGTCATGTGTGTTGGCAGCTTATGGATACTGCTGTCATCATTTATTTATTTATTTTTTCTATCTGCGGGGGCAGGATTAGATTTGGTTCTATTAGTCCTTTTCCTTCTTCCAGTTCCAGTACCTGAGGTACAGCAGGCTAAATTTGGACTTTTAATTGATGATCTAAATGCTACAGAGCGTGGGAATCGCCGCCACGCTGTCGTTTGCGCAAAATCAAAACATTGATAGAAGTCAGGTTAATAAGGAAAAAGCATGAAGATGATTGTGCTGGCTGTGTTGCAGCAGCCCTGTAGCCTGTAACCAGCTAACGTTTGTTACAATAGCATCCAGTCAGGATCACACTGACGCCTTTCAGAAGCTTCTTAAAATCCCAAAGCATTTAAAATGTGCAACGTAGCAAAGGTTAAATATACTGTAACAATAAAACATTTTCATCTTCCAACATCTACCCGAGGCAGACGTCGTTGCCTCTGCGATCGCCATTCCCTGTGTTTTCCTCCCAAGCTGGAAAAAGGCAAAGAGCCTTTTCGGTCATATGTAGAGATGTGTCCTTTTAAAAGGCAGCTGCTCACTATTCTGATGAGTTCCTGATGTCCACAATTTTACTTTCACACCTAAAACCACCTCTATTTCTGAATATTCCGTTATCAACTCGGTGTCACAATGTCACCAACTTGTGTTGAAAGCAATGTATCATTTACTTTTACATCTAGGCTCCGAAGCACTGCAGAAATGTGTGCAAAAACCATAAAAGGCTTACCTTTTTGGCCTTTTTGTTTGTTAAATAAAAATATATCAGTGTGGAGGAGTGTGTGGATTTTTTTTAATACGTTAACAAAATATATTTCCTGTCAGAACAACAGTAGAAGCATTTCTCTTAATTTTTTTCACTGTTAATAGAAAGATTTGATCAGCGTGGGGCAGAGGAGAAAACCTGTGAGCTTTACAAAATGATGAGAAAATATATTCTATGAAAGCATGTTGATATTAATAGAGGCACACTGAAAAAGGAAAAGAGTTCAGAGAGGAAAAGGCTGGGAATGGGGAGCCACAGTGTGATCTTTATAAAATCGTAACGCCAGCACTATCATCTGCCTCCTGTGCTTGCTTTGAAAACATAGTGCTGGAGAGTGACGGGCGGTAAAGTGCATCAGCCAGGCCTCTGCCGCAGTACAGGCCAAAGGACATAATACAGCATGTCCAATCAGAGAGCATATTTACTTTTCCCATTTCTGAAGCTGAAATGAAATGGCAGCGCAAAACACTGGGGATAAAAACAGAACCACAACTCAATGGAATAAACTGACAGCTTCAAAGTTTTCACCTTGACATGTGCAGTATGTAACTGTGGTGCCCATTCCACTTATAGCTCTTCTGGCTTGTTGGGTGTTGACATGCTGAGAAGGATCCTCGAGGCCTTAGGAAGGGTGTGATGGAGTCCATATGTGTTGTGACAGTAGAGCCCAGGCTGGCTGAAAGTTCACGCGCTGTTCGCACACTTTGTGTTAGCAGCACGAGCCCGCTGGTGTGCCGCCAGTGTCTGGCAGGTGCAGTGCCAGCTTTAATCAGAAGTTTGCATTGGAGCTCACCCCCCAGATAACTTTGGCACCTTTTTTCACACTTTCTGCCCTGTGACTGTTCGGCTGTTATTGTGGTATAGGCTGTGGTCACATGATCGGTTTTAAAGTCCGCTGGAGCTTAAACTTTCATTTAAATTCAAGTTTCATGAATTGTAGCTCTAAAGTCAACTGTGTTAGAGATGATCGTACTCACCCGATTAGAACGCAACTAAGCTGATAATAAACGAGCTCATACTGATTGTATTCTCTCCCCTCTTCTCTGCAGTACCCAGTGACAACAGCAGGACTTTCGGTCTCAGCCCAGTCCGGCCCTCCCTGGATACCTCTTCTCATAAACAAGTCAACGGAGACCTCAGGTTGAGCCCTCATTGGAGGCCACAGAGCCCCAAAAGTCCCAAAAGTCCTAAAGTCCTGCGCCTTAGTCCCCAGGAAAGCAGGTACGGCAGAATTGCTTATTCCTTCTGTGTGTATGGATTTGATATGCTTAACCATCACCATGCTTAAGTTGAAATCTTTCCTGTTTTCAGCTTGTCGATGAGAGCTAAGCTCCTGAAGGCAGACAGCAATGAGAATGGAGACTCCAAGGATGACTTTGAGGAGTACCGACCCGTCACACCAACCCCTACACCTGCTCAGAATGGTATCCACTGCCCTTCACCACCAGCTTTACCACCTTATCTTCCACTTAGCCTCCTTTCTAATTCTCTCTGCCATGACCGTGAATTATGAATCGAAGCTAAATGAATTATAAATACATTGAGTATTCCTCTTCTTCTATTTTGGGCTCTCCTTGTGTCTTTTTAAAACCTTTCTTTTTCCGCAGGCTCATCGGTGAAGGATAGCCCGTGGCCTCCTCTGTCTCAAGGAGACTCGGGCAGTGAGGAAGGGAGTTCTTCCCCAGCTAGCTCTCCAAGGCCTGAGAGGGGGCCTCTCGGTGGCCTGATTAACAGCACCCACCGAGCCCTGCTGGGCAGCGGCTCCCTGCTTGCCTCCATAGGACTTGGTCGCTGCCTGGATATTCCCCCAAGAGTGCCACCTCGAACTCACCCACCTTGCTTAGAGGGCCGCAGCCTCTCTGAACTTGAGATTTCTCATCCTAGGCCCCTCATTTCAGACCCTCCAGTAGTGGACGATCTCATCACCTTCTCCACCTCGGAGCCGCTCCCCAGACCCCTGTTGGATTTAGCGCTGCAATACCAAGAACTAAAGCCTTTACCCCTGACACCGCCTCCACCAAACCCCCGCGAGAGGAGCAGCCACCGGACGCCACACAGTCCGCAGAGTCCCAGCAGTGCCTCCATGCAGCACGACAGGACCAGCCCAGGGGAGTGGACCCCCACTTACAGTTCCAGTAACGGGGAGCTGAGCAGTGACTCCTGGGAACACAGAGCTGACAGGAGGAGGAGGTCCAGCCAAGGCCTGCACGCTTCTCAGCTAGGTTGGTCCGAGTTTGTTTTACACAGGCAACCCCATCAGAAAATAAAGTTAAAAAAAAAAGAAGATGTTTTTATTACTGTGAGACAGAAAGTACAGAATGAACAAAACTGGATTAAAGGAGACCTGCTATATGCATTCTTGATTTGACTAGAGCTGTATGATTCACAGATCAAAACAGTCCTTATGACACTTAATATATAATTATAATTATCAATGTTATTTATATTTATCTTGTTTCGTATGCCGTCTTTTAGCTCCTCTCCCTTTAAGCCCCCCTTGCTTTTATCTGTTTTCTTCTGATTGGCTTGCCTTCAAAACAAAAGGCTTGAGTAGCCGGTGGGAAAGGGACCACTTGTCTAATATTGCATTAGTCCCCTTTTGCTTCAAAAATTGGCAAAGAACTGCGATGCTCTGTGTATTCTGACACCTTTCTATCTACAATGAACTTCTTCTGCAATCTGAGCTACAGCAGCTCATCTGTTGCATTGGACCACATCTGTGTCAGTGAGCCTTGGCTGCTTGTAACCACGTCTCTGGTTCACCACTGTTCCTTCCTTGGACCACTTTTCATAGACACTGACCACCACAGATTGAGAACAGCCCACAAGAGCTGCAGTTTTGGAAGATGCTCTGACTCAGTCGTCCAACCATTACAGTTTGGTGCTTGTCAGACTCGCTCAAATCCTTACCCTTGCATACTTTTCTGTCTCTGACACATCAACTTTGAAATCAGAATGTTCACTTGCTCTCTAACATATCCAACCCACTAACAGCTGCCATGACGAAGAGATAATCCGTGTTATTCACTTCACCTGTCACTGGTCATAATTAGGGATGGGTATCGTTTAGGTTTTATCCGATATCGGTGCCAAACCGGTACTTTTGAAACGGTGCCGGTGTTTAAACTGTGCTCGAACCGGTGCTTAAAGAATGGAGAACATAAACTTTGTCCAAAAACCTCTTATGTTTTTATTTTTAACAGTCTCTTTTTTCCTGCAAAATGATAACCAAGTTAGCCTTTTCTGTTGATACAAGATACCTCCTTTGGTTGGAACCGGTGCTTAAACAATGGAAAACACAAACTTTGTCCAAAAACCTCTCCTGTTTAGCTGTTTTGTTTTCTTTTTTTGTAAAAAGATAACAATGTTAGCCTTTTCTGCAGCTATGGGGCATAAATGGTATCACTCTTGGCTGGAAGCAGTGCTTAAACAATGGAAAAAACACAAACTTTATCCAAAAACCTCTCATGTTCAGCTGTTTCCCTCTTTTTCTTTGGTCATTTTAGCCTTTTTGGCCAGGGTGCAGGGAGTATCTGCCATCAAACAAGAAGGCAGACGCATGTAACTACGACGGTGTTTGCTAGTTCACCTTACATGCATTAATTTAATAATGTGGTTAGCCTACTCAACATAAATTACACAGGAACAACATTAAACTACTCACCCAGAGAAGAATGGCTGCTGCTGCTGCCATCATCATCCTCATCATTTCTGCTACACTGGCAGGGCTAGGGGCCAGGACTCTCCTCTTCGGGTTCTTGGGGGATGTTGCTAACTCCGGGTCCGATAACAGGCACCACACACCCGCAGTAGATGCGCTCGGTGTGAGGTCTTGCAGCAAGCTATCAAATGCGGTGCATTTCTCGGCTTTTAAAGAAACGCTATGCGTCGCCAGGTGTTTCATCAGATTCGAGGAGTTACCTCCTTTGCACAGTATCACCTTAAAGCACTTGTTGCAGGCTGCTGAGTTTGCATCTTTTGCTGTGAAGTACAGCCAGACATTGATCGCTTCGCCTTGGGCATTTTTAATCTGTAGCTCTGCTCTAAAAGAACGTACGTACCTGGGCCCGCCTACTATCCTCGGAAAGGTAAAATGATTGGCTAGAATCCAAAGTGTATGACATCTCAGGGAAAAAAAAGCACAGAAATAAAGCATAAATAAAGCTTTTCGGTCTGATTACTACCGTGAAATCGGTACCCATCCCTAGTCATAATGTTATACATATTCAGAAAATACAGAAAAGCATAATTGGTCTTCTTTAAGTTGCTTTTCAATAAGAAGAGATAACTTGGAAGAACTGAACGTAATTTATTGGGAGAGAGAAATTAATTATTTGGCAATTAGACTCCGATGACCCATCATGGCAGAATAGAATCCCAGGAGTGATAGGATTTAGGACAGGACCCCCCGGAGTCTAGACACTGATGGTGGTGAAGATGAAGACTGAGGCTTAAGCAGAGCTCTGGCCGAGGTTTCTGAGGTGGAGATGGGGAGGAGACAGTCTGAAAGGGAGGATGACCAAGAGCACAGATTTAAACCAGGCTGATTGGTTCCAAGAAGGCAGGCGAGAAGATGATTGGACTCGAGTAATGATGTCAGTAATCAGATGGACAGTGTGGGAAAGTGTTAGACATGTAAACAGAAAAGTAGCCGAACACATTATGTGATTACTCCCATATTGACCTTACGTTAAAGCTTCATTATGGGTCATGTAGGAAGCAAATTGCATCTTGTACATATTTTTGCTTGATAAAAGTGCAGTTTTTAAAGCAGTGTCGTCTCCAGATTGGTAAAATAATTTGTTTGTTGTTTTAATTTAGCTGTATAATTCATCTGCATTCCTCAGAGTGTGTCTACAGGACAGCCTGCAATTCTGATCCAGCCTTTGCCTTGAATAATGTACCGCCTCAGCATTACAATGTTCCCTCACAGTTCCTTAGAATTATTGTGCCTTTTTATTTTTTCTTTAGCAAGATCTTTCTGGCACAACAGAGGCTTCAGTGCTGTATGAGCTTTTTCATTTACATCAAAGCTTTTTCTTCTGCCTATTTGCATATCTCAGGTAACAGCTGGCCCTTCATCCTTCACTGCTAATACTTGCGAAGCAAAGCTACCGTCCAGTCCTCTCTTGTTGCCCACCCCTTTCCAAGACAGACAGTTTTCTTTAGATGAATGGGAAACATGAGGCATCACAGCTGAGGTCGCAGCACATTCAAAATTCCCACTAATCTATTCTTGACCTCACTGGCTCGGGTAGATTGGGAATTTGGCTGAAGTTCAGCATCGCTTCTCAGGCTTGGCCAGTAGTGCCGGTAGTTAGCATTAGTATCCTTCATTATGAAACGTGTCGTGGTTTGTGTTTAAATGAATTCTTTGTGTTTAATCAGCGTTTTAATTTTACAGTATAGTCACGTTTTGTTTTATCCCTCCGAAGGCTAATATGCATCAGAAACACATTGACACACTTCAGATCTGTAATGACGGAGGCATGAGCATTGGTTGTTCTGTGAGCGAGTGGGCTTCAGGAAGGCTTTAAGAGTGCCCCTGGGTAACATTTCACACTCTATATATGGTCCGATTGAGTCACAAAGCCTTGGATTCTCCACAGAGAGGTTTTTTTCCCCAGCTCTACCCGCAGGTACTGAGCAGACGAGCCTCGCCTGCTCCGTTGCTAACAGCCATGATCTCCCGAAACATGTGCGCCCGTTATATCCGGCTAAAAAGCCACACATAATTAAACAGCGAGTGTTTTAGCTAAACATCTTATTATGTTTATTGGCTGTAATGACTCAGGCTCAGATGCATAGACACACTGCCACAAGGTTATTGGCGGAGAATGTGCATGTGAAAGAGACAAATTCAGAGGATTCCTTCCTCTGCTTTTTTCTTTACTTTTGTTCCTGCTCTCATGTGACTCTTGATTGCTCTTTTCTTGTCAGCTGAATAGCTTAGCAGCCTTGGAGAGTTGCTGTTGATGTAAATAATGCCATTTGGCAGACACATCACATTTGGAACTAGCAAATGTTCATTCAGACTGATTTATACTGAGTTTAATGTTCCTGTCGGTACTAATTTACACTCTCTGCTTGCCATTGTTGCTGCTTTGTCAAAGAGCTACATTGTACTATGTTATACTTAATTTAAACTAATTGCATCAGCATTCTGTGCTGGTAATTGTTCCATTTCTTCTTGGAACAGTAATGTACCGATTTCATATTACTGTTTGGATCACTTTCATCACACACGGTTTGGCAGAGTTTGGTTGGAGAGGAGTGTTTGAGAGCGCACTGGGGCAGTTCTGCAGTACTCTGAGAGTCATTTGCAGATTAACAATTAAACTTTTCTACCAAGACAGTTGAAGACAAAATGATGAAGATGTTTAATATGTTGAATATGAAGCCTTTTTCTCATATTGTGTATTTGTGAAAAGGTTAAGCCATTAAGGAGAGTACAGCTCCGCATGAGGAAATGGCAACTTCCTCAATTCACTAACGCTCATGATGTCAGCAGGGTCATCTTAAGTTAGGGCCTCTGTCCAACGGGGTCCAAAAGGTTTTTAGTTTTGCCATCTCTTCTGAAAAATCAGAGCTTTCAGAGAGATTTGCAACAATATTTTTTCAGTTGAGACACTGGTTGCTACGATACTGAGTATCCACAGAGGTAATGTCAAAATCCTTCTTGAAGTGGGTCTTGCTACTGATTGTTTCTTAACTGGTAGACCTACAGTGAACAAAATGTTCCTCCAAGCATTAACTTCTGCTCACTTGTTGTTCAGCACTTGTACAAACAGTGAAGGAAGTGTGTTGTTGGTTGGGGTCCACTGGGACAGTAATGAGCACAGTGTTGTACTGACTGCTTATGAACTCTGAATGACGAATCGTCGCCAGCAGCTTGCTGTGCACTTGGAATTTTTAGCACCTTGTCAAAATGTTGTACTCCAGTTGCAAACAGTTGAAATTGCACACCCCACCACATTATATTCACCTTACATATACTTGACAAAAAACAGTGTTTTGAAATGTTTCCAGTGTTTTTCGGACAGATACTGTCTTTCAGTGCCTCGTTAATGTTTTTCTTTCCTTTTATGTGCTTTTCAGTTTTAGACCTGCCTTTGTGCCAAGACACACAGGACTTTGATGACAAGGCTCTCCACCCCAACCCTGCGCTCTGGAGCCCCAAAACACGCCGCCTGGAGGTCAGCGTCATTCCTCGGCCCCGCCCATCTCCCATCCGCCCCCGCATCGACCCTTGGAGCTTTATCTCAGCAGGTGGTGGAAACTCAGGTGGTGGGCGCAGCCCACACCGCTCAGAAAGCAACTTACTGAGCTATCAGCCGTCACCCACCAACCCCTTCACCAACTGTGACCCTTTCCCCTCTCCTGACTGCGACCCCTTTGCCCTCAAGGCTGATCCGTCAAGTGGTTCGGATGGTGCCTCACCCTTTGACCCCTTCTCAGCTCCCTTTCCCACATCGCGTTCTGCCCCATGTTCTGCCAACGGCTCTCCCACGCTGCCCTCGTTCCGTATAGCACCCATTAACTCAGCTGACTCGGCCCTTATTGACTTTGGCTGCGGGGCCTGCAACAAGCCTCTGGATGGCACCAAAGAGAGGGCTCACCCCCGCAGGATACTGGGGCTCAAGCCATTCAAGTCCCCGACGCAACTCAAAGACGACAGGTTCTGAATCCAGCCTTGCCCCGACAAGGGGTTTATTCTCAATGATATGAGCCTGGATTTGATTGCAGGAGCACAGTCCAGGACCGTTTCCACTACTATGTCCTACTTCGGAACAAGGATTCGGATGTTATATAAAAAATAAAAAAAAACATGCACACTCATGACTCAACCTACCAAGGGAGGTTTTCCCCTTTGGGAGCACCAATCATCACAGGTCTTATTTATACACCAGCCTGCTGCTTTGGAAACCAGAAAGCCAGTGAAAGGTGGTACAATGAATTGTGGGATAGCTGCCTGTGAACCAATAGCTGGTGCCCATTTCATTCTCTCTCTTTTTTCCTCTGTTTCTCTATCCCTTTGAAGGAGCAGGATACAGATCACTAGCCCCATCTTCAGATTCTATCAGACTGCTCATATCAACTGCTTTCATCTCCCCTTACCTTTGAAGCATTGTGACAATGCAGAGGTGGATAAGGCGACTTGCACAGCTTCATCTGCCTCTACCTCTCTGCAGACTGAACGCCTTCAGGACAATGGAAAATTGGAGTGCCTTATTTCGTGAAGTGTTTTTAATATATATCTTTTCAAGGCTCTTTGAATGGTTAATCTGGTGTGTAGGGAAGATGCTACGAATCTGGCTTAAATTTGCAAATCAGCTTAGCATTGCAGTGTAAGAAAAATATCGTCTGCATGTATGTCTAGACTCATTGTTCAAGGAAAGCTTACTGTTTTTTTTTTTAAACTGCGTCTGCGTGTTGCATTATGGGAGAAAGCACTCTGAGTGGATACTAGGTCGCTCAAGAAATCCGAGATGAAACCGTGACCCAGGCATTCCACTTGGAAGCAGATAACATTCCAGTCACATTCTGTGGGAAATGCCAGGAATTGGCAGATTCATTCAGGCTGGCAGGCGACACAGCACAGGAAACAAGACAGGGGTGCCCTCCGCATTCCCGTCATATGCCAAAGAATGCCACTGTGACTGTGTAAGTCCTGGGACGAAGGCTGTTTGCAAATGCATTGTTTTTACCTCCTCAAAGTGCCAGAACAGAACAACACAGAGCAAACTGACACAATCACACATGGTATTTGAACATATGGTTCTCAGATTTTGTTAGAAATACTGTCTAATCACCGCCACCTATAAGAGGTTCAACAAAGTACTTTAAAAGTGTTTTAAAGTACTTTACAAAAAAAGTCTGCTTAATTTGTAGGCGTTATCAGTCTCACAACCCATGATTCTGAGTTTCTTCATGTACCAAAATTTAATGTCTGAGTAAATATGAGCCAGATGCTTCATTTTCCCCCCTCCCTAGAGAGTTACATGTGAAGATTGAAACCATCCTTATTATCATTCATTCGCAAAGCAGATTGCTTAACATGGAACAATATGGAAAAGTTAGTCCAAGGAAAACATTCCAGAGATCTGTGAAGGCCACACAAAAAGCATTTTCTGTTTTATCCCTCTGCAGTGACGTCTGGTCACTCAGTGGTTGTTAACCTACCAGCTGATGACTTAAGAAGAACTTGGTGCTTTTCCAGTCGAATTTAATGCTGATTGACACTTAAAGTTCTAGATGGACTTGTTACCTTTGACAGGAGCAATTTTGTTTTTGCTTAGTTTACCTGGCTTCATGGATTCCACACTGAAATGAAAGTGCTACTGATGTTCTCATCTAACTCTCCAGAATGTCTGCTAAAGTTTCTTGATCGGCAATGTCCAATATTCCCTGGCTCAGCAGATGTTTTTAGCGTTGTGAGAACAGCAGCGTCCCTCCAATTTAATGGTTTTTGTTTTGGTAAAAAAACAAAAACAAAAAAAATAACAGGAATACAGGGAGAACCTCACTGTACAGATGTGGCAACATGTTTTTAGCCTCAGCACACCAGAATGCACTACAGCAATAACTTTCTCATGGTTCATTATCATTACATTACATTCTACACCTATCAGCCACAACATTAAAGCCTCAGAGAGGGAAAGTGAATAAGACTGACAATATTTTTAAATTGCTATTTTCTGCTGTAAAATGTGTGGATTTTTTTGACACGTATCACCTGCCTTAGCATTGTTTCAGACCAAGAACCCTCTTCTCAAAAATCGAAGGCTCTGATTTGGACTCGGATCAAAACCCGCATTAGCAAAATGGACCGCAACAATCCTGAACAACCCACCAGCCCCAAACGATCCACTGCTAACTTCCCAGCGCATGCAAACGTGCATGTTTCTGCATGCACTCTTGAAAGCAATCGGAAGCACTACCCAGTATTAGGTGGTTTTAATGTTGTGGTATATAAGTGTACATGCTAAATGTAACATGTTCACACTTTCTCAGGGATTAGTTTATTTTCTAAAATCATCCCGAGGAATGTAGTGGTGTGAGACAGGTTGTGGGAAAATTGCAGCAACAAAATAGCTCCAGACTACCAATGCACAACAGCTTTTGAGGGTGTGTTTTTGCTTTTTTTAAATTGACAGTCAGCTCAAGCACTGGTTCAACATAACTAAACCAGTGCAGGGGAAGCACTTGAGAGACCCACCTACCTAGCACAAACTCTGAGCCTGTTAACGATGGCTTTACTCTAACATTTCAAGTACAAATGCTGATTCGCTTCATCGCTGTCACCGTGTCATTGGAGGACAATAACAGCTTTGTTCTGTCGAAGAGTGAAAACCTTGTCTCCAAAGGGAAAAGCTTTGTGATTAGCCTAATAATCCCACTGACGTACAGAGGAAGCTGATAGTGATAATTAGCCTCTCGATAAGAGCAGGGAGCATAACAAAGCGCTGAGATATTTGGTTAATTAATTTGCCCCGACATTAGAAAAATGCCCCGCATATCGAGTTGCGCCCCGCTCCGGCTTATGTGTAGATTTAAGCTGCGCACTATCACATGCATAAAGTTTCAAAGACAGGTTGAGCCGCCTTTTCTGTCTTCCATTTCTTTGTCTCTCTGTTGCCACTGGCTACAGCTCCTGACCGGACTTCATCTTCGCTGTCAAAGCTCAATTTTTTTTATTTTTTGCATCTTAACCCCTGAGGTGATTTGGGAGATAGTTCTGCTCCTTTCATTTTGTTCTGCCTTCACTGCTTTCGTATCTGGAAAGTTTTTCTTGCGGGCAGTTTTGTCCTGACAGCAGAGCGTTCAGTTCAGTCACAGCCAGGTTTCTATGCAGCTAGAAGAGATGGCATTTGTTCTAGGACAGAGTCCATTTGCAGGAGAGTGCTCATTTTACCAAGGCATTATGGTTTGAAATTGAAAGGTGTATTGTCTTCTTCTTTGGCCCAATAACGTGTACGTGTGTCCTCTACTGTGTATACCAGCTATAGCCAGCTTGTAAAGATCTCATTTTTAATTCTTTGAATGTGCTAGCTGCTAACGTGTGGGTGTCTTCTATACTATATTTGATAGCAGATTTTTTTAGATTGAGTGAACAGCCTCCTGTCACAGAGATGTGGCAAAATGCACAAGTGCACATTTTAACTCTTCTGCGATTTGAAATTAGATGGAGGTAGTCATATCAGGAATTTTAAAAAAGGAAAAAGGGAAATAAGACCTAGTTCAGAACGCTGCCTACTGTCACGCCTCCGCACATCTGGCAACTGCTGCGGAAAGTGGGCGTAAATGTCAAATTGTCTGATTAGGAAATAAAAAGAAAATAGTCGTACCAACCCATTGGATTATGAATCGGTTAAGAAGGATATGAGTGCTGTTAGACAAGGTGACAAAGGCTTCTTTTAAATCCTTGAGCCTGATTTTAACGAGGCTGCAGTTTGTCATGTAGATGACTGTGTAGTTGGTATGTACCTGGAGGGTTACAAAGTTCCACTGCAGTGAACACTCGAGTAAAAGCGATTACATACAGACCACCACCATTCCAAATCTGACATGTTTACCCAAGCAGTGTTTGACAGCGTGCTTGTCGTGATGTCAACCTGTTCTCCAATTGAACAACTCACCTGCCACCACCTGGACGTGGACATGAGTATAGAAAATAGTTTATCCTTCGGCAGCGTTCCCCACCTTTCTCCGCTCTCTTGTCCTCCCCACCGACATTTTAAAGACATGACAAGTGACGAGTTATTGCCTTGTCTGTTCACGTCGACACGCAATGTCACGACAGCTATCTTCTGATAGTAATTACACTTGGGTAGCTGTTATTGTCAACAGATGCTCTGCGAGCCCCCACACTATAAAAAAAAGAAAAGCATGAAGGAAATCGAGATGATTGAAACGTCTGGCAGGTTATTTCTGTCATAAATTGTCCGTGTGTGAAGTATCCACTTCAACCTGCCAGTCACGTCATGTCTGCACGTTCTCTGGGAGCCAGACTTTAATTTTCTCTCAGCCCCGATGGTGACAAGAACAATTTGGCCTTCTCCATCAAGTGTGTGTGTGTACAGTGACATAAAATATTATTTTCAATAACTGCAGTGCTTTACACAAATGATTACATTATTACCTGGGACACAATGTTTTTACTCCTGCTCGTAATTTCTCGAGGTGGTTAGAAGCCTTTGTGGTAATGAATTATTTAGGCTGCAATTGGATTGTTATTCATAGACAAAATACTCCTACTTCAGTTCATAATGTGTAATCTGAAAGATGTACAGTCAGCTCGCTGAGGGGATAAAAGGGACACATTTTAGGAAGCCTTTTGTGGACAAAGACATCCGATTCTCGGTTTTGGCTGTCAGATTTAGAAACCAGAGCTGCCATTTATCTGCTGGAGCTGACAGCCAGCACTCCAATACTAAAGTCTTGATGAGTTGATTGTGATGCTCTGCGCTTTCAGGCATCGCCCCATCCGTCATTGCAAATCACTGCCCCGAGTACAAACTGACAGGGAGAAAGGAACTGAAATCTCTAAAGGCGAGCCCTATATCTGGCCACCAGTGAGCTGCTTTGAGCCGCTCGGTGGCAGCGAGCAGACGAGAGTCTATGATCTTCATTCAGAGTTCAAGCTCAGACCATTACCCCTAATCATTGAATGGCAACTGGCTATTACATGAATGAAATCTAATGAGATGGCACCGTGGAGAACCCCTAAGGCCCTGACCCTCATCAAGCCAAGAGGCCACCTGTGAGTGGTGGTGTTGTTTTAAAATTTTAAAGGTGAAAAATCAGAGCCATTAACCAGATTAAAAAAAGAAAACAAAACCCTTTGTGAAAGAGGAACAGTAGAATGTGCTGTTTTTGTGTTTGTTCAGGTTACACTTGCACTCACAGGTTTAATTTGGCTGCTTTGTGAGCAGCAGATGTGTTTACATGCATACTTATTATCTGATTTACCTTGATTAAACCATTGATTCAGCTGTAGCAGTAATCATGCAAAGACTTCCATGGGACTAATGCTATTCAGGGAGACCGAGACACCTGTAATAGCTTTATAAATAATAGTGCCAGGTGCTAATATATTTGTCATCTTTAAGGCAAAATTAGGAAACCAGAAAATCCCTAAATTAGTTATAGTCAAATATATTGTGCAAGAGGTTATAAAGTAAAAAAGTAAAACCACTAAAAAGCACTTGATAAAATGATCTGGCAAACCTTAACATATTGCAGAAATGACAGAAGTGATTAAACTCGAGTTTGAAAAGAAATAAAAGTGCTTTTTTGTGTTTGTTGCTCCTGCTCAGCTCGGAAAAAACAAAAAGCTGCTGAAATGATTAATTTCTGAATGTAAGTTATTTTACTTTTTAATTTTCAATAGTTTTATCTGCTCAGTCTTCATTTTGATAAGACTGTGAGCTCAGCTAGGTGGAGCCTGATAACACAGATGGTTAAACAAACTAAATAGCAGCCTATTTAGCCGTCAGTAGCTAATAGCTAATGCTAACCTTTGGCATGAAGCAAATCACCCAAGCAGTCTGCGGAATAAACTCTCTTTTTTGGTCACTCTTTAGGACATATTAACTGATATTGTCTTTACTTGTGTTCCTTCTTTTTGTCTTTTTATAACTAGTGTGTGACAGTGAGGGAAATGCTGAGTGTTATTAATGCACTTTGTTCTAGTTAAAGTAAGAAAGCTAAATGGAGAATATGGGAGCTTTGTTTTGTTTTGTTTTCTGGCATGAAAAAGAAACTCATTTAACAGTCTGAAGGCTTGAATTGAAATGATTACGTACAGTGGCAGAGAACACTGTTTGACTTGAAGAAAGTCAGGAAGTCCAGTGAAGAATTGCTGCAGCTGCGGTTAAAGTATGTTTTCTCTCCTTCATGGTTACCAGGCAAATTGGAGAATGGTTCAATAAGGCCGGATGGAAAAAAACTACGGCTGAACGTGTGTTGTATTTGCTTTATTGATGAAATTTTACCTTGGCAGGTCAGTAGAGCACACTCTGAAACAACAAAATAGATGGCCTGCCATTTCAGCGGCTTTCACTCCATTTACCTTTGCTGCTTTTGCTTGTTTGTGTTCAATTAAGTGGATGTTACAAATATGCCTGATTTTCACCCTTGTTTAGTTGTCCCCCAGCTAGCTGTCAGTGACAGACACGCATTATTGCTCAATCTGGCTCATATTAAATTGAAACACCTGCCTGGGCCTTTGTTTGGCCTTAATAGGCCGAGACAGAATGATCAAATATGATCTTTCATCAACTGTACTGGTGTGGCACATCCCAATAGGGACGGGAACAAAAGCTGTGTCTGTGACAGGCGCCGCCCGGTGTGTAAGCTAACGCTCAGGCTCTGAAACTGTGAATATTATTCCTAATTCTTTTTAGCCTGTGCATCCAAGGTCACCATCTGCTGTCCCTTTTTCAGTAACAACAAAAAGCCAGTGAATAGGAGAAATGAAAGAAAGACCAGTTCATGTTCAAGACCTCAGTGATGGCTCCTGGAGAAAGCTGCCGCTCAGTGCAGAAAGTAAACACAGACTTTATCTATGAGGTTATAAAGTCCAAGGCCCACATACTCATGCCTTCCCTCTACTCAACAGCAAACAACAGCCCTGCGGTTGTGATTGTTGTTCCGTCTTGCTATTGACACACAATTACCTCGTGATCTTCCTCAGACAGGAGCCGCGCAACCTGTAAATTATGCTTCTGTGCTGCTTGTGAGTTGGTTAAGTAAACAGCCCCTCTTAAATATAGAAAGTGTGAATTGATTTATGGCCTTCTCTGTAACATTTGCTGATATTTTTGGGATCTTTCTTAGTCATGTGATCTCTTACTGTATATCTGGATTCATGGGGGTAGTCCTACAGGTAAAGCCCCTTAAATGTCACCTTTTCCCCATCATGCATTCATTAAGGACAGCTAAGCATAAATCATTTCAAGATGCGCAGTACCGTGAATGTTAAAGTTGAGCACTAGCTAGAGGTGATATCAACTGATGGGTCGAGTCGGTTCCAGTGAACTGATGTTTGCTCACGGATGTTTGCAGGTTTAGCAGAGCACTGACACGTTTAGTGACAAAGACGTCTTCATTTTTAAAAAAATCAATATTAACGGATATATAGGTGACTAAACTGGCGAGGCTTAACCTGATTAACGTCTCCTTAGACAGATATAAGACGGTAAAGTCTTTTACTAAGGCTCGAGGGTATTTAACAGTAGGTGGTCTCTTTCAAGTGCTCATGGTTGGGCTTAAATGGCTGAACTCTAAACGATCCAGAGAGGCAATTTGAAACGGTTTGGATGGTACAAATCCCCATGACTCAGTGGTCAAATCTCTCCCACTCACAGCTTCACAGTACTGTGAAAAAGACTTTGCATTCTGACAGTTTCCTGCCAGCCAGCTGAGGACATTGACAAAATATATATATATATATATATATATATATATATATATATATATATATATATATATATATATATATATATATATATATATATATATATATAAAAATTATATAGGGGGGTTAATGTGGATATTTATAAATGGCCATCTTTTTACACACTGGATTAAAACTATTTCATTCTCAAGATGGTCAGGGACACAGTCCACGTTAGGATGATGGATTGATTGCTTCATATGAACAAAGCATTTTCTAGGTTTTCACTGGAGTATTTAAGATGTATGGGTGCTTCACATGAGACAGATCAATGTTACGTTCCCGTTCACCAAGTTGGCCAAATCTGCACGAAACTGATTTTTCTGCAAGCCCTAGTACTTTGTCTGTGTTACTGAAAAGCCTTGAGAAATGTGCCTGTTAGAGCTCGATTTCCTTTTCCTTATGTACATTGCAGCAAAATCTTACACTTAAATTGCAGCCGAATGTCCCCTTGGGGCACCCATACTGAATTTTTATGTGCATAAAACTGCTAGATGGAGAGGAAATGTTTGTAAGTACCTTAAGGTAGCAGACAAGCTCAACCACCTCTCTGCCTTTGTATCTATTTGCTATTTTTGTAATTGGATTAATTTCCATGTCTATTGTGTGTTTTATTACAACCTAGGCGATGTGATAACACAACTGTTGCATTGCCCTGGCAGTCATTTTTACATCTCTCTCAAAACTCTCTGCTCCTGCGAGTTAGAGGTTTTGCAGTCCTTGGGCTTTGAAAATTCATTCTTGTTGCATTTTTGTGAAATCTCGCACTGGGCTGGGCCTAATCAACTGTTTTTATTGTGCACAAGAGGATTATTTCTGTATACAGTTATGTGAAAATGTTTTTATTTCTCTTGACTATTAAAATGGGTTTTAACCTGTGGAGAAAAACAAAGGAAAAAAAGCTCAAAAAGACATAAGACCAAATAAAATGTAACACTCGTGATGTGTTTGTGGTGTTTTTCATGTCAAAGGACAGACAAAGAGAACTTGATGAGAGAAAAACATGATTGTTGTTCAGACATCCAGGTGAAATCGTGGACGATGTTTGAACTTGAGTGATTTTTCTTGTGCAATTATATTTGGTGTTCTTTCTCTTCACTGCCTGGATGCCATTTAGGAGTGTTTGAACCTTTCTTTCCTCTAGCTCTTTGTGAACAAAGAAGAATAGTAAAAAACCTGGTGACAGGCGCGCACACTTATAATCTTAAATGATCAGTAATGGTGTGTGATGGCAACCAGATCTGTAGTGTCACATTTAAATCACGTGGTTAGCCAGAAGGACGAGGTTCAAGGCAGAAACAGAAAATACCAAAATAATTTTCTAGTGAATCTTTTCTTCTTTGCGCCACCTTTCATTGCTATACTTTACTTCCAATGAGTTTTCAGTTTTTAACAGTAGCTCTCCTGGCTTTCTGGAGATTTTAAATAAATAAATTTTATATTTAGGCTTTAAAAAAAGATTTACTAGTAACCTGTCACCAAAACACATAATTTGTTACCATTTTTGTTGACTCTAAAAACAAATGCTACAAAGGAAACAGTCTGACAGGCATAAAACTGTATTTTTGTGCAGACAAGTTGACTTTGAAAGATTTGAGGCAAAAAAGTTGAGGAAACCCAACTTTTTTGGGGGCCAAAAAAGAAGTTAAAGGCTTAAAACCTCCAGCAGATGATTGCTATCGAAAAGCCAAGTCTTTAAGAAAGAAAATCTAGAAAAGATGTGACACAGGACCTCAGACACGGATCCGTTTATCCATCCACTGTTTGCCAAAACTTCATTAGAAATGGTCTTGGCAGAAAGGCGACTGTCAAAAAGCTATTCTTGAGGAATGGCTAAGGTATCCCAAATGACTCAGCAACTGCACTGAAAATCACTGGCAACAGATATTATGGAGTGATTAATTGTCAATATGGACAAAGGAAGTACAACAGCAAGTGTGTGCAGCCATCTGTAAAACGTTGGAGGCTCTGCTATGGTTTGGGGGTTGCATTTTTCAGCCATGGTGTTGATGATCTCGCAGAAAATTCTGGAATTATGAATGCAGGAAAGTGCAGGAAGATTTCGATCCGTGATGCAGACCATATGGAAAGCATCTGATCATCAGCAGCTTCATATTTCAGCATGGCAATAATCTCAAATACACAGTCAATTCAGTAAAAACACGCCTGGATCAGGAAACAAACATCCAAATACACACATTGACCTCATTAGAACTGTACTGTACTGTTTTTGCCATATACACTGTATTTCTTTTACACATTCCAGTAAATCCCTGCACCTATTTCCTATTTTCCTGGCAACAAGACTTTTGGACAGCAGCCATCAGGAGCTGGCACAGTGTGGTCATAATAAGCCAGACATGGTCAGGAACAATACTCAGGTAGGCTGTATGTAAATAATCCTCACTTGGAAAATAACCCCCATGTCATTACACAACCACCACCAGCCTCAACTGTCAATTAGCAGAGTTGAGGCTACAGCTGTCCGTGTTAGGATACATGCCAGTCAAAGCAGACGTGACCCCATACTTTATCCAGGTATCCAGGCTGTAAATGTGCTTTTTAATGCTGTAAAGTTGGGTGCTTTAACGTGGAAGACTGCCATGGACAGCTGTACGGACAACACGGACTCAACTCTGCTACCAGACGGCGTGGAATTTAAACTCTCCATTGTGTTTTTGTTGTCGGTGCCCTTTGGTGTCATAGCATTCATTGTTGAGGTTCAATACCACCTATGCTCTGACTGTCACCTAGATAGTTACTAAGTTACATGAAGTTAAGTTGCTTTACATTTAAAAATATTACTGTCAGAGCATCACTAAAGTCAAACAGGTTCATCCCCTGTGGACAATGAATCTCTGCATGAACTTTGGTTCCACATAGTTGCAGATATATTTCACTGAGGAATAAAGTTGTGGACAAACCTGGTAAAATCTTTCAGGTTAGAAAATGTCCATTCTTGGGTTTGGGCAAAATAATGCCAATCCTGGCCCAGAAACAGAAGGAAATATTCTGGTTTTACAAAGTCACAATAGGGTGAGGACAGCACAGGTTAGTGTGTGTATATGTTTTCCTAAACAACACAAATTTTGGGCTAATCATGCACTTTTTTCTGCCTTTTATAGCATGTGATGTGCCATGTGACATAAAGACAAAATGGATATGCATAATGAGAGTGTTTCTGATGTTTTTGACCTCAAGTAAAACTATTTTTAGAACTCTATGGCCTCTAATCTAATCTTTTTTTATTGGTTATGATGGTGAAGGTCAAGCCTAATACGGGCCTAGCGAAGCTATTCATCATTTTGTCAGGGGATGTTCATGGACTCAGGGACTCTTAATAGTATTTGCAAAGCTGCAGGTGTGTTTATGTGCACAGACTGCAGCAAGTCTTTGTCAGATATACGTCCTTGTTTGTGTTAAAATGTCAGGAATTGAAAAGGGCTGTGAGGAGATTATAACCAATTCAACATAGCAGCAAGTGTACACTGCCAACTTCAAATATCAGATGTCTCCTGAGAGAGGTCATCATCTCCAATATGAATCTGTTTGAAGAGAGCGGGAGGAGCGGCATTGGGTGGTTGACAGGTTGGGTGGATGGACATGGTGAGATGGGCCGCCCTTTATGACGACTCTCTCACTTCTCATCAAGACTGTCAGTCAACTGAAAAACAGAGAGAATGTAGAATCAGCATCAGCGAGGACATGACAGAGAAACTCTGCAATGGCTGACCCTCCTCTATCCCGGCGCAAGTCTCCAAGGCTCTTGTTGCCATGGACACTGTGAGTGAGAGTTTGTAAAGTGCATTGGTGTGGCTCTGCTATCCCTTTCCACTTCTTTATACACACACACACACACACACACACACACACACGTATATGTATACACAAATAAAACATAATGGAACATTTAATAAAAACATGCAGTAATGTATTCTGTATTTTTTCCGGCCTCTTTGCAAAGCAGAGCTGTGCTTCCAAACAATTTCATATTTACAGCAGACACTGAGCAGCATAATCATCAAGACTTAATTCATTCATTTATTGCTTAATATGTCCAATATTGATTTGCCTCTTAACCCCAGTCAGGTTTCTGCTCTCCATCATCTCTCAAGGGAAACATCGACTTTTTCATCAGCTAAATAATATCTAAAAATATTGGCTGACAGACGGGCGGATGACAGATGCACTTACGATAGGATAAAATAATAAATGTTGTTTATGCATTAACCATCATTAACCCTAATTCTAACCCATGTTTTGTGAGTCACATGCCGCAGGTTGCTGACCTCTGACCTTACCTATGCATGTCAGCCAACTGATCTGAATCCAGGACCTTCTTGCTATGAGGTGCCAGTGTTAACCACTGCATCATTTTAATTATCATAGTCTAAAATTTCAAATACAATTTATTCTTCAATTCAGTTCAGGTCAGTTCAGTTTAATTTTATTTATATAACAGAAACCACAACAGCAGTTGTTTCAAAGCACTTTATATTGTAAGATCGAGAGCCTAATAGGAGAATTGTACAGAGAAAACAGAGAAACCTCCAATAATCAGATGACCCCCCCATGATCAAGCACTTTGGTGACTGTGGGAAGAAAAAACTCCCTCTTAACAGGAAGAAATCTCCAGCAGAACCAAGCTCAGGGAGGCACAGTCATCTGCTGCGACTGTTTGGATGTGAGGGGAGAAAAACAATACAAAGACAAGCTGTGGAAGTGAGCCAGAGATGAATAATAGCCAAATTAAAAGCAGAGTGGTGTATCAACACATAGTGAGCGAAAAAAGGTGCGTGAAATAGAGCGTCCAACAGCCTAGACTTATTGGAGCATAATTAAGGGAGGATTCAAGGTCACACTCAACGGTTATATAGAAAGTTGCATCTGAGCAAGCAACAAAGACTTTTGGAACAATATTCAGCACCACGTTTGGTGAAACCCAAACACAGCATCCGTGCAAACATCTCATACCAGCTGTCTAGCACGGTTGTGGACCGATGATGTCTTGGACTTATTTTGGATCCACAGGACCCGAACACATCACAGTCAGGCATGAAGTCCTCTGTCCAAAGTATTCTAGAGTCAAGTGTGAGTCCATCTAAGCAGGACTGAATAGAGTCCTAAAGAAACTTTCTTTTTCATATCACTTCTTGTTTTGTTGCCCCCGTGTGGTCAAAAATGTAATAATGCAGCTCTATTTTTTCTGCCTCCTATTAACCATTCAAACTCTTCATAAAAAAGAAATAAACAAAATATTCTAATATGAATTATACATGAAACAGTCACGTGCCTGTGTCAGCTCCTCTGTATGTTCAGTATAAAACTGTTAACTTTCTGTTTTTCTCTTTAGAGCTCCAAGCATCCCTTTCAGCATCATCCAGATGCCAGCCCCAGCTGGGTGTCAGATGTTGTAATTTTTCAATTCTGTAATCAAATCAGTCTCCCACTATTCAGGGTCTCCTATTTCCCCAAAAGAAAATGTCTTATCAGCGTTAATGAACAGTGGGAATGAACTTCTCTCTGTCTCTCTCTGCTCAGCTGTCTTTGAAGTGAAACTATTCGGTCTGGCAGTGAAGCAAAATAAAATAAAAAGAAACAAACCCTGATGTTTCCACAAGAGCCGATTGAACGTGATTCTGCTGCTTGAAGGAGTGAAGATGAGTGTTTCAGATGTTCATTACTCCATGAAGCTGGAGCGATGATAATTATTTTGTGCACTTTTATCTCTCTCCATCAGAGCACTGTCAGCTCGATAACTATTCATTATCTGTCGCAAATCGATTAGACACGAGGCAAACAAAAGAGGAATGGTTACATTTAGCCCGGGGTTGTGCTAAATCATTCCACCCATAGCAAATGAAGAAAACTTTTATTAATATCAGTACATTTATGCAGCTATAAAAATGTTGATGATACATTGAATGCTCGTATCTCTGAATTAATATCTTCTGACCTTCATCTTCACCAAGATGTGTAAAGAACAGATGGACGGTTGTAGCTATGGCAATAGGACATTTTTTAAATGAAAGCAGCTACTTGATGTCAAGCAAATCCAGTCATTACGTAGTAATACTATTTAGAAATGAGCTGAAGGCCATCTTGTCTATTAAATGTACCGAGAGAGTAAACGTGCTCTCAACAGAAAGGAGATTTCTGCACAGATTTCAATGAAGTCACACGAACAAACAGGAAATTCAGCAGCATGTCGTTCGCAATTGCAGTCTCGCAATATTCTTTTTTTTTTTTTTTTTTTTTTTTTTTTTTTTTAAATGACATCAGAAACAGCAGTATGCGACATTACGTGATGGCAGAGCTTCAGTTCATCCTTTGTCTTTTTTTTTTTTTTTTTTTTTTTTTTAATAAATAGGACAGGGGGAATGAATGAGAGAAAGAGGGGGAGAGAAAGAAAGAAAACCAAAGGGGAGAAGAGACGGTGAGAAGGGGGGGGGAAGAGAGAGAAAAAAAAAAAAAAGAACTCCTGGGTCACCTGTATGGAGAAAAAAAAACAAACAAACAAAAAAAACAAACAGAGGAGACAGCAAACAACAAAGAGTAACATAATAATAGAGAAAACAAAGCACCATCACAATAAACTAGCTAGTCATAGATATCAATATTTACTAAATAATAAACGATATTGTGCAGCACGCAAGATAGACAGCGCACAGTGTGCTTTGAGGCAGCAGCCAAGAAAGCTTTAGTCCGCGTCTGTGAATACCCATGTGTGCATACCTGTGTGGATCAGCATGCTTGCATTCCAAAGGTTTCTCCATGTAATGATCTGCTAGGGAGTGTGGGGGGGGCCACAGCCCCGTCCTCCAGGGTGTGAAGCGGGTATGGAGGAGATCAAAACTCCAGACATCCAGAGGCCCCCAGAACACAAGAGACCATGGAAGACCAACAGAGGGGCAGCCGCACCACTGTTCCAGTAAGAGCTGAGGAGAGTCCCAGATGAGGGCTCGCCCAGCAGCCGCGGAGCAGAAGTCAGGGGGAGTTGCAGTGACGCGTCCGTGAGCTCCGCCGGCCCCCAGCTGCGCCTGAGTGACCGAGCCCCAGGCCGAGAGGCCGGGGGCACCCCACCTCCAAAGGGGCCCGAGCGAGCCCCAGGCCCCAGACCCCGACAAGCGGCCGCCAAGGAGTGAGCCGGTGTGTACCCGGACGCCCACCCCCAGACACAAAGAACCACCAACACACCGACACCTGAGGGAGTCCGCCACCGGCAGGGGAAGTGGTGGTGGGTGGAGATAGGCCTCCAAACCTTGGAGGGCCTGAGGTGTCCCCAGAGAGGTGGCGTCTGATACCCAACCTGACATATAGACACAGACATACAGGCACACACAGACACAAACATCCATTCCCACCCTCATGCTCTCATATGCACTTACTCCACACTCAACCAACGTGGAGACAGACATAAAGAGACGCTGTACACACAATCACACTCCCCAAGCGTACTCTACAAACCGGGTCTAGGTACCCTTGCCCCTGGAGGGGGGAATTGCACCCAGACCCAGGTGGTGTTACCCTTTTCCCTGCGGTGGGGAGAGGCAGACCACCCCGACTCCGCAGCAGCAGGGAGGCCCCACACCCCAGACCGCAGTCGGACGGCCAACTCCTCCTACTAGCCCTCCCGCTCCAGCAGGCCGCAGAGAACGGGGGTGGGAGAAGACTCCAAACCTCCCTCCACCCGCTCATTGTAGTGTTGATGCATATGTGTTCTAAGGTGCAATTAAAACCCAGGAGGGCATGGAGCTACCTGCCAAGGAGCAGCAGGTAAGCGCATAGTCCCTCCTGCTAGCCCTCAATGACTAAGTGTATTTAAAATTGAGAGGTGGGCAACGACGTCAGGGGTGAGGTATACACCCTGATGGTGATTTGGACTCCGTGATTGTGCCCACCCCCAAGATCCTATATGTATGTGTAATGAGAGTGTGAATAATGTGAATGTCTAAGTTGTGTAAGTCTCGCAATATTCTGCACGTACAAACATCTGCTGTCACAGAGTCCACAGAGAGACAGCCATTGAACAAAAGTGCTCCTGGATTTATCCCAGCGAACACTGCCATGAGCCAAAGCTGAACATTTGGCAAAGAAAAATGACGTTGTTATCAGAGTAAGAAGAAACTATGGATTTCTGTCCAAACTCATTCAGGCAGAAAAGTGTGAGGCGGGGGGGAGAATGAAGGTTTGGAGCTGTTTTGAAACTGAGCAACCAATGACCAAAATAAAGCAGTAAATCCTGAAGGAACATCGGAAGATAAGAAAAATAAAGCAAGTTGTGAGGAGAGACGTGCCATGGCCTCTGCCCTAGGACCCCCAAATCCACTCATTCAATTGAAGAACAATTTTATTTATATAGCGCCAAATCCCAACAACAGTTGCCTCAAGTCCCTTTATATTGTACCCTATTGTACCCTACAATAATAAAGAGAAAGCCCCATAAATCAGATGACCCTCTTTGAGTGAGCACGTGGCAAAAGTGGGAAGGAAAAACTCCCTTCAAGCAAGAAGAAATCTCAAGCAGCACCAGGCTCTCATCCAGTGACCTGTCCTGCATTTATGTGCCTCTTGGACGGGTCTATTCTCTGAGGCTTGAAGTTGTTCCTCTGACTGTGTCTTGTTTGTGTGCTTTTAATATAAAAACAGCATGGATGTGACTAAGATGATGTATTTTATTTTATCGCTCACTGTTTTTGCAATATTTCATTTCATATTACTTCTCCTGACCTGTTATAAGGATTACAGGTGACACAGAAAGTACCAAAAACTGTAGTTCCTCTTGCAGCCACTGGAGGCTGACTCCAGAAGTTAGTCAATCCCTATAAGATGTCTATCTTTACAGAAATGAAACTCGTGTTTTACAACCTATCTGTGGATATTTTCTCACTTCAAAACAACATGAGAGGGCTGATTTCAAAATAAATATTATTCATCCATCTGGATATAGCTCTGCAAAAAAAGTGTCCCAGTAGAGTAGAAGAGGGCTGTATAAGAAGCACTCCATTTACTGTTTGGCATGTTTTAAATTGAATTTTGTACCCAAACAACATGGATTCATGGCACATAAAAGTCTCTCTGTGTTGCCAACAATAAATGAAATTTGTGTTTAAGTTTTATTCCCTATTATTTTTATTACTCGGTTAATTAGCACCTGAATAGCAAGTAGGTGCATCTGATATTCCTGTGTTGCTGCTGTTCCTGCACCATCATTATGATAATAACATCGCAACTGACCAGTCTTTGTTTATGTAAAAATGTCTTCTGGAACATATGGTAAGGATGTGTTTTTGTTATTAATTTATTATTAATTTACACAGGTTTTACACAAGATTTGCTGTTAACCAAATTTAGGTGACTCTTGTATTTTTATATTATCGTAGGATATTTACCTCATAATGTAAAGTGCCTTTAGGTGGCTGTTGTTGTGTTGTGATTTGGGGATATATAAATAAAACTGTAGTAATAGTTTTTAATAGCATTAGCTAAATTAGCTAAATTCTTTCCTAATGCTCAGATGCTTTGATCGGGCAGTTGGTATGTTGATCCTGGACCAGCAGTGGTTTGACATTGTTAGGAACAACACCTACACCAGCTGACATCAGTTCTGCTGGACCCAGGCCCTGGGACTAATAGAACAAGAGCTTCATCTGGTTTCGCTTCACAGCTTTCCAGCCTACCAGCCATTGGAGGTCCTGCTGCCTGGTGTTGTAGCAACCTCCATACCTGGTCCAGCCTCACCACTGGCAGAGCTGTGGACTGGCACTTCAGGAACCCCTACACCCTCATCTAAGAGGGCAGATTTTCTCTTCATAGAAAATCCTCCAGTGAATCCTTGTCAATACCGTCATTGTTATGTGACATTAGTGTAACAGTGTATAAAAGTCATAAGAACAACAGGTCTACTTTAAACACAAAGTAAAGAGGCAGCACGGCAGCAAAAGACTATTTGTTTAAAGTAAACTTTAGATGTAGACATGAAAGTTGGTGCAAAGAATCAGGGGACTGTCCGCAGCCAGTGTGCCAAATTTCATAACATTTTACTATCTGGTCCTAGGGGCTGCAGTAAGCCCAAACAGCAGAAGGAGGAGGAAGAAGATGAATAAAGATGATAAAGGGTAGAAGCTCTCTGGGTACCGACTCAACTACGCTGCTTGGCCTCCAATTCCCACAGCCCCCGCTGCTGTGTCATGACCTAAAATGAGCCCTGAATGCAAAACGTCCCTGAAGTGTCAGTGAACAGAAAACTGTCCTTTCATGCTTGGACCTGATATTTAAAGCTTCACCTTTTATTTTTCAAGCTAAGGCTCTCTGTGCTCATACAGTTTCCTCAGTAAAGTGTTTCCAGCAGGAATGCAGGTAATTTTCATAAGGTCACAAACTCACAAATGTAGGCGGTGTTAATCCAATCAGCCAGCTTGTGTTAAATACAAAAACATTTGAAAAGGTTCTAATCAGGTTCACAAATGTTTTTTTATGGCTGCTGAGGCTGAGCTGCTTTTTTCTGAATTGAAAATGGCAAAATTAACATTTGCGTCATCATTTTGGATCCAACTGAGGAGTTTCCTTGGGTAAGAAAACTGATGATGACGGTGATGGTGCTGAATGAGCCATTTGAGCATTAAGAGTGATTCTTTCCCGTATCCTAGGGCTAAGCAGTCAGCTAGCCAAAGTGTGTGTATGTGTATTTTTGAACTGTCAGCATTATCTTATGTGCTATTACCTTTTTATCTCTGATGTGTATCTCATAAAATCTGTAGGATCGACACATAATCCCCAGTGAAATTTGAAAACTAAAACCACTGGCTCTGTGTGTGAGCGTTATTTTGAAAAAGAACAACCCCTAAGCAATGTGTAGGAGAGCTATACCTAAAAACATAGTGTCTATTGTTTCTCCAGCCTGTGCGCTCCAGCAGCCAAATCATGCAAAGTTCTACTGAGGGTAGTGGGTAAGCCAGAAGAGTGGAAAAACAGTAGCATAATAAGATTGGCTTAGAGCAAATTCATGCTGGAACAATGCTGCAATAATGGAAAACCGAGACATATCAAGATGAGGATAACACAGACCAAATTTAGCCCCTATTAGCTAATAGATTAATGTGGCTGCCTATTATGCTGTATAGATCTCTGCTAATGCTAATACAAATGTCATATCTCTTAAACCAAACAGACTGAGCTGAGCCCTGAATGTAAAAAGATAAATCCCCTCCCTAATGCATTTACCAGGCCAAGGATCCACTCAGTCATGTTTGTGCTGATCTGGCCACCAGAGGGCAATGTGTAAGTGCTGCTACTCCAGCACATGATTGCATGAGACTTCTAATCTATTCTGTGTTCTCACAGTCTGCCATTTTGCCACCGTGGTTTCCCCATCTTAACACTGCCGGGAATTTTATATCAACAGTGCATCAGGTCAGAGGCTGAGCATGTGTTTCCCTTTTTTCTCTCTCATCAGGAGCCCTTTTGACGAGCTACTTTCAGAAATAACTCTCCACAGTTGGGGCTGACTAATGATGTTTATAGGGAGAGAAGGGCCCTCCCACTGCACAGAACTGCACATGTAACTGAAGAGAGCTGATTGACAGATTGAGATCATGGAAATTACAGACAAAAGGTATTTATGGAAATGTATTCAGAGTCCATGAGTCTTGAGTCCATGAGTTATTATCAAAGACAGAAAAACGTCAGCGTGAAAAAAAGCCATCATATTTGCATGAGCACTGTGAAAGCAAACACATATTAGAATATGAGGATCACTTCAGACATCCTTGAGGTGACGATGTTTGCTGCAGTGGCTTCTTTCCGATCACTAATTCATTTTGCAATTCGTCTCAACATGCTGCACCTGTCTCTGTGCCAAATTGGCCGCTGTTCTTGGTTGTTTTTGACAGGCCTACAGTGTTACATTGAAAAAAAAAAGCAGCAAATCAACCGTCCTCTCACTTGATTTCACAACTAACCCGCTTGAACAGGAGCATGTCCGAGATAGGTCTGTGAAGTGCACGCCAGCAGTGCGCAAACAATTACACAGAACAACGGTGGCACAAAACCTGCCTGTTTTGTGGCACCCGATAAGAGAGCCCTGAATAAATGTGCCTGCATGCATGAAAGACTTGTGAGGGAGAGGTGTTTGCAGGATAAATATTGCGGTTGGCCTTCGTGCATGTGTACAGAACAATTACATGCTTCATTGTTGTGACAAAAATGGGCCGAAACAGTTGCTATTTGCTACTAATTTAGCTTGAGAAGTCCCCAACAGCGGGGGGCAGAAATCTCATTGGATACTGTATGCCAGCAAGTACGCTTTTCCTGGAGGCTGCTGGCTTTTAGTTGCATAGTAACGCTATAGGATGACACATCAAAATGCCCAGACACACTGGAAACTGGCTTTGGTCTAATTGCTGCACTTTTGGGTGATTTACTTGCCTTCAGCCCCTTCAGAAACTACAGCAGAACAATTAGAAAGACAAGGAACTGTGATGACTCATAAGTTATCTCTGCTGTAGCTGATGATGAAAATGTTGGCTGTCTATAAATCAAACGGTCATTTAATCGCTCCTAACTTTTTGTTTTTCTAAGAAATGAATCTTCATACTTTTATTTTTATTAGAAATAATAACAGAGTCATTAGGGCAGGGACACAATTAAACAGGCTTTTCCTAATCATGGACGTGAGCCCAGAGCAATCAGCAGGTGCACTCAGAGAAAACACAATATTCACACTCGATGTTAATCAGGTGGGTCAATCATCAGCCCGACTCCAGTGTAAAATCAGCAGATGAACTGTGATCAAGTGTGAAATATGAGTAAGAGCATGACAAATACTGGATTTTTGAGGGTGATACCAACATTGATTTTTTTTCAACAGTAAAAAACACCCATAACGTTGGATGGAAAAAATATTTTAAGTTTATGTTGTTTAAGTTATTTACTCGAGGCTTGTGCTTTATATGCACTTGGTTGTTACAAATTATTATCATTTCATTCATTTTTACGAAGGCCATAACCAGGGCTTAGAAATTAGTGAGCAATTTTAATGAAGCGTGACTGAAATATTCAATTCAGTTTTATTCATATAGCATCAAATCACAACAACAGCTGTGTTTTATATTGTAAGGTAAAGACTTTTTATCCCAATACTTTAAACATTTACATCATGACTCAACCAGTCTGGAATTTTCAAGTTCAATACATTATAATTAATGAAGGAAACTGATAACAGATTTATTTACAGTTAAAAACACGAGGCACTCTGAGAGAGAAAAGCTCTGCCAAAGAGGCTCACGCTCCGGATAGTGTTTCCTTTTAAGGGAATCATATTTTGTATATACTGATTTTGTTCTCTTTGTTTGCAGTGTAGTAAAAATAGCACATTTTGACAGATTATAATGGGATATTTATAATCCACAGTTTTAATGATAAAAGGGAGTTTATGAAAATTCAACCTTATTTGACCCTGAAAAGAAAAGTTGTGAGGTGTGCTATTCAAAATATCTGTATATGGAATGCTTAACCTCTCCCATTGAATTTTAGCACGGTAAAGACACAGCGTAAGATTTAGACCAGCACATTTCCAAGTTAGATAATTTTATTGGAAACTGTAACAAACAAACAAATAAAATCGACATAATGATCAACAAGAAAACTTCACAAACTAGAAAAAACACACAAATTCAGATTAAGGTAAAAACTGTAGATTGCTTTCACTATACAATGCTTAAATATTCACAAATGTGAATGTACTGCATGGCAGTACAGTTAATTTATATCTGCCAGCTGTGCTGTTGGCCAGAAGGGTCCAGGTAGAAACTGTGCTACTGCTGAGTGATAGATATAATGAAGCAGAACATGCAGGAGGTTAGTGCCACAGGAGAGGATGCAAATGATCCACTGTGAAGAAGAATGGCCCAGGGAAAATAATAAAAAGCTACAGTATTTACTTATATAAATATACTCTATGGAAGTTGGTTTTTCTCTGTATGTATGATTGGAGGTTCTACCTTACAATATACTGTTGTTGTAATTTGGTGCTGTATAAATAAAATTGAATTGACTTGAAGTAGAATTTTCTGGCATCTCTCCTTTACTTTTAGTAGTTTTTTAATGAAAACTTTTTTCCTTTTACTCCTTGCATTTTTAAAATCTGTACTTTCCACTTTCTACATTTCCAAACCAGCCTTTGGTTTAACATTTGAGGGGAGTTATTATTTCATGTCACTGAGAGCCTAGAGGAGCGACCATAAAGAGAGTGACTTTTTTAAAGTGGCAGGTAATTTCAAATGCATCATTTCTATCAGCTCAACAAACATCAGCAAACACACAAACTATGTGTGTGCAGTCACACAAACACAGTGCTAGCTAAAGGTCCAGCTGCTGTATTTCGCAGGGAGAGAAAAGAAAGTGAGCTAACTTCACTCAGAGATGGAGAAAGATAAGAAGGACAGGAGAGGAGAGGAGAGGAAGAAGAAAGGTTAGATTTAAAGGTAAGTGGGATTTCATAACCTGGAAATTTAAAGCTCACATGTAAGTCCTCATGTTTTTAAATGTGTCCAACTGTATAGGGTATAATATAAAGACAGCATAAACATTATACTGTCAGTGTAGAAGATGGAAATCAGCCAGGATAACTCATGAAACACCTTGTTGAATTCACTTGATTAAATCCACAAAGAGCCGTGAACCTCAGAGGAGCAGCATCAGTCGATCAGCTGATCACAGCCTGTGCATTAAGAAAATCCACTTTTCATTTGCTGATTAAATGGCAAAGTCACCATTTACAATGTGATCAACAGAGAATAGAGATATTTTGTTTTCGTTCTTTTTCATTGCTCATGTCCTACTTAACTGACTCAGACTGAGTACATTTATTAGAATTAATATTTACACTTAAACAAAGTTTGTATTCCTATCCACTAATATAATTTATTATTGCACTAATATAGCACCAGGTTCAATTAGTTTAACATAAGAATACGTGGTAGAACTGTTCTTCTAGCAGTTACTTTATTACTGTAAGTACATTACAGAGCCTGTACTTTTTTACATTTACTTGACTAAAGAAGTTGAATCAGTACTTTAACTTTTACTGGAGTATTTTTAACAGTTTTATCTGTACTTCTACTTAAGTCCAGACATGCTGTACTTTGACCAACTCTACCTCTGTCTCTATATTTGATCATTAGTCTGCAGAGGAACTAGATTTTTTATACAATGATAAATTTACACCTGTACTCTGCAAACTGCAACAGAGCTCATATCTTTTATGCCACTTTAGATCTGCTGTGTTTAGAGTGCAACATATGATTTTCTAGTCATATTATGTTCCATACTTGATGTTTTTGGAGACTTTTATGTTGTTAGGCAGGATAATGGCATCACATTGAAATTTAGGTGTTAAAAATACACAGTGATTGATATTCATGTAAAAGAAAAAGAAAAACATTTAAATGAGAGGCCACTAAATAAAGTTTTTTTAGTAACTCTCAGCAGTTCATTGGACATGAAATAGTTGGTAGACATGTTATTATTAAGTTTATGAGAAACTTCACGATTAAGGCTAAAGGAAATACTTTTATTCAAATACAATTTCTTGTCATAATGGATGAAAAAATAAATTAATAAGATCTATTTATGGTTTATTGTTTGAAGCCGAGCATCTACTAAGCCATGCCGACACCGGCCACCACCCAACCCACCTGAGGCTTTCCACCTCAGTCGTCTCCCTCTTCTGTGTCCTGAAGGTTCCCACCTTCTCCGCCGTCGTCAGTCTCTGGAACTGAAGCCTCATGAACTGATTTGTTTCAGCTGATGGCCACGTGGTCGGCCTGCTGAACTGTTTTTTTGGACTGTTTTTTCTTTTCTTCTGAGTTCTCCTTCCTGGAGCTCCAGCACCCACCCACCCAGGTTGGGTGGAAATGTTCTCATTTTAAGAGCTTGATTGTGAAAGATTAAACTGCTGATGTCCACAGAGGTTTAAAGATAAGCTATAAATAAATAATAATTATGCATACTTTATTGAATTCCTCTCTGCACTTAACGCATTCACTCAGTGAAGCAGTCTACCTATCTAATCTAACACTCAGGGAGCAGTGTGCAGGGACAGTACCTTTCTCAGGGCTAGCTCATCTGTTCAGTGGAGTTGAACCCCTGATCTTCAAATCATGGGGCCACCACTCTACCTACTGAGCTATCCCTGCCCGAACTTCAAACTTACATACATTTTTAAAAATCTAAAAAGCCATTTTTGTCATATATTCTTTTATGAGTTTTTTTTTCTTTTTTAAATGTTCAATCAGTATAGCTCTACTCCTAAATGGACCTTTGAGGATTTGAGCATTTGGCAAAAATAAGAGTTCCTCTTAATTGTAAAACACAAATCTGAGGATGTTGGAAGACATTTGAGGTTCTGATCAGCTTTGTGGCATGTAGATGGTCCTTTTATTAAAGTCCTGAAGAAAACTCATAAACACTGAGGCCCTGCTATGTGCCAACGTGTATCTGGACCCTTACAAAACAAAGATGTGAAGCAATATTAATATTTATTGGGATTTTTTTTTAATTTCCAGGTTTCAGTTACTGTTGTTGATATGTTAAGAGTAAGAATAAGTTCAGATTCTCTTAAAAATAATAACAATAATATGTTAACAATTGTTGGACTTGTGGAGGTATTTTGAGAACCCTAAGAGACTCTTATAAACATCTGAAGGAAAATATTCTTTAATCATCGATGCAGACTAATCAGAAATGTTGATTAGTGATTTTATTGTATTTTGGAGAGTTAGAACAAACAGGTGGGATTCTCAAAGTCAGTCAGTTTCTTGGGGTCTGAAGCAACAACAGCACAGAGCTCTGAATTTTTGGAAGAAGCCGTTTCTTTTCTTCTTTTTCTCCTTTATTTGAATGTTGTCAGACTTCTCTGAATTATTAGTAATAGAGACAACTGGCTCAGACATGGATAGACTTACAGAAGGGAGTTCCTCACTGGGAAGATCATCAGACAGAATTTTGGAAGCAGGTTCTTCAGTACGAAGAACATCAGCCATTTGTGAACTTTCAAATGGAGGTTCTTTAGTAGGAAGAACATCTGACTTCGGCAGACCTTCAGAATGAGGTTCTTTAGTTGGAAGAACATCAGGCACTACTGGACTTTCACAAGTGGGCTGGAAGATCTGGCATATGCTCTTCTTTGCTACATCAGCAATTGTTCTGAGCAGCTCTGGTGCAAAGTTTGCAATTTTGTTCAGCAGAATCTGTTCTGGATATTTCTCTCTGACTTCAGACAGGATACTTTGCACCATGCCACCTCTGATGGACCTTGAGAAGATGTCCTGGTTTTCCATTGTTGGGAGAGATTTGGACACTCGATCCAAAGTGGCCTTTGTCACACTGGTGGAGAGGATGCTCAATCTCTGGGAGGCCATGTTCAGTAGGGAGTGAGGAGGAAGCTCCCAGAAGCCATGCAGGACACGGGGAACCACCTCTATCACCACATCTGGAGCAGTGAGCAGTTTGGAGGTTTGTGCGTCCTGCTGCCTCTCTTTAAGGAGGTCAATGTACTGCCTGACATTGCTGAGGAGCTTAGGTGTTCTGCAGAATAAAGTTATAAGAATGATCTTTTACACCTATTTAAAGAATCACAGAAATATTGAAACACTGTAGCTGGACTGTTAATTCAGGAGGTATGGCCTCTGGAAATCCCAGCAGCATCCAGGCTTGAAACTTGATGTCCCTCATTTTATGTATTATGTTCACTGCCCACACCTGAAACAGAAAGCACGTTTACAGTGCAGTTTTGTTGAAAGGTTATGTGATCATCATGGGAAAAAAAAGATCTCCAAGTGACTAAAAGTTTTCTAGTCTTACCAGTTTCAGAAGAGGTTTGGCTTCTGTTTCTTCCAAATCCTCCAATTCAAACTCCCAAAGTGTTCAAAAGAAAACAAAAGAGAAGTTTTCTCTCAGCATTTACACTTCAGCACAGTTTCAGGTGTGAGGTGGATGGTCTGTAGGTGTCACAGTAACTCACTGCACGCTGACTGTCTCTTTGCTCCTCTCCACCAAAAGATCTCCCATACCTTCTGCAGTGAGGCTCGATGGTATTTGGTTTTCCTTCTGAAGTCTGAGGAACTCCATCATCATTGAAATCTAAAAATAAAAGGAGACATTTAATCAGCACCACTCTCAAGTCCTCAGAAATCACCTGATATTTTATCTCAGTTTTGGTTTGGATGGGTCTGGGTCTTACCTGAGCCCTGTAACCAGGAGGATACTAGCAGATCTCCACAGTATCATATATGGGTATGTTGAACAACACCTATCAAAAAAAAAAAAGAGATTACTCATTGTTACTTAAATTGATTCTCAGGTTGTCACCTTTTAAAACGGCATCAAATTCTTCAAACTGTTGAAATGCAGTAAAAACAAAGTGTCACATATGCTGATGGGTTTGTAGTAGTGCTGTCAGTGTTAATCTCGTTAAAATGACGTTAATGCCATAACCGCATTAACGCGCCAAATCTCCGTCAGCAAGTTAATGTGCGTGGGGCTGCACGTCGTTAACGTATTAATAAGCTAACCACGTTAATATGGTTAGATACCATATTTTCTAAGATTTTCAGGGCCGAGTACAATAACCTCAGTTTTATCTGAATTTAGAAGCAGAAAATCAGAGGCCATCCAGGTCTTTATGTCTTTATGACATTCCTGCAGTTTAACTGATTGGTGTGTGTGAATTGACTGCAATCTAATGACATCTAATGGTGAGATTTTATACACCGTAACTTTAATGATACTTGAAAATAGGCTTCAGCCTCAGCCTGTTCAGTCAGCACACAGTCTGTGTAATATGTCTATAAAAATGAATATAAGTTTTCCTCCCTTTTCCAATCAGAACTTCCAAATAGAATTTTTGAGGTTTGGCACCACTAAGCTGTGGGATGTTTTTTCTTCTTCTTCTACAATATATATCTTACACACTGTACTACACTGTAATTACTGCATTTCTATAAAAATACTCTAAACCTTCTTCAAAAACTTTAAAGTCTATTTGGGCAATTTGAACACGAAAACCATTAAGTGAGGTATAAAAGTATAGATCCAATGTTCACATCAGGGCCCATGGGGTCAGGAGTAAATTAGACTTAGTCACTGTCTGTGGCAAAAAAAATCAATATACCACCATAACTAACAAATATTTCCATAATTAAAACACCTCCTGTTGTGTGAAGACTGCTGTAAGACATCTGTAGGCATGTTTGATGTACTCACTGCAGCTGTTACTAGAAATAGTCGGACAGAAATGGCAGTAAGACATTTTAAAAGGGCCTAATAACTAAAATACGCGCACTGGCCACTGTATTAGGCACACTTGCTCAACTGCTCATTAACACAAATATCTATCAGCCACTTACATGGCTGGAGAAGAGCATGTAGGCATGCAGACGCGGTCATGATGACCCATCAAAGTTCAAACTGAGCATCAGAATGGTGGGAAGAAAAGATGATTTAAGGGACTTTGAACGTGGCGTGGTAGCAGGTGCGAAATGGGCTGATCTGAGTATTTCAGAAAATGCTGATCTACGGGGATTTTCCCACACAACCATCGCTGGAGGTAAAGGAAAATAGAAGAATTAGCAAGACTATTCCAAACACTCTGTTCTAAGTATAGTCTTTTTACCGGACTGAGTGCAGTATAAGAAAATACAGATTTTCAGCCTGGTTACCTCACTTACCTTTTCACGTTTTACCTTTTTATGCCTTAACCTGCATAATTTGTGTCTACTACATTAATGTATTTGTGACTTAAATGTTCAGTTTCTTCCTTTCTGTACCGACCTCTTGTGGTAAGATGTAATCATGTCACCACTGTGCTGTCTTACTTGTCGGTTACTGCGTTTATGTGGCACTGGATGTCTATAAGACAGCAACAGTAAGGTATTTTTTTTAAATTTTTCAGTGCCCTCTCTCTAGAGGTGAGAAGTAACCAAGTACAAATACTTTGTTATTGTACTTAAGTAAAAATTTTCAGGTGTCTGTAATTTACTTGAGTAGTTTTTTTTTGTTTTTTTTTTTTTAATGAAAACTTCTTCCTTTTACACCCTACGTTTTTAAAACAACTATCGGTACTTTCTACATTTTCAAACCAGGCTCGTTACTTTTGATTTAACATTTGAGGGGAGTTATTATTTCAAGTCACTGCGAGCCTAGAGGAGCCTAACCTCTATCAGCTCAACAAACATCAGGGCCCTATTTCAGGAAGCCGGTTTAGTGCAAACTCTGAGTAAGTATACCCTGAGTTAACGAAAACTCTGGGTTTTCGGTTTCACAAAGCGAGTTTAGATTAATTCTGAGTGAGTTACTATGACGACACACTCCGTGAAGCTAACCTGCCCCCTAGCAGGTTTACTTCAACTAACCCTGACGTTCTCCGCCTCTTTGTCAGAAACCTGACTGTAGGAAGTGTCAGACATGGCGTGCTCCTTCCTTGAAGAGCCAGTAGATGTTGAAGCCCAAATTCTCCGCAGAGCTCTCCGCCGGGAGAGAGTGATTAGAGCGCGTTTGGACATTTTATCATTTCCTGATGATTTTCTGTGTGAACGTTACCGTTTTTCAGCACAATCTATAATTTATTTGAATAACATCCTCAGGCCTAATATTGCTCATGTGACACATCGCGGACATTCTCTCAGTTCTGTACATATTATTTGTATTGCACTTCGGTTTTTTGCAAACGGGAGCTTTCTGTATAATATTGGTGACGCTGAGCACGTTTCCAAGGCTACCGTCTGTCGGGCAGTCAGGAATGTTACAGTTGCACTGAAACGTCTCCTGTACTCGTTTGTGGTGTTCCCCGGTCATAGACCCACAAGATTCATCAAAGAGGGATGCCACAAAATTGCAGGTATCAGGATGAACAAAACTTAATTCATGATGTGGTGATACTTGAACTACTACTTAAATTTTACATTTATTCTCACGGTTCCCAGGCGTGATTGGCTGTACAGATGGCACTCACATTCCAATCATTGCTCCTTCAGTAAATAAAGGAGACTATGTGAACAGGAAGTCTTTCCACAGCATTAATGTACAGGTACATAGTTCCCTGTAGCATTTCAAACTAACAAATTATTTCATTATTAGTAATGGATGCTAATTTGTGTTCTCTGCACTGTGAAGATCATATGTGATGCTGCCAACATTATCACAAATGTGGAAGCCAAGTGGCCAGGCTCTGTGAGTGGTGGTGGTGGAGGACCCCCACCTGTTTTTCGGGCCTCCGCTTTTTTTCTAGTGGCCATAACGGGTCACATTTGAGCATACAGAGTAAGCAAATATGTACTTGTAATGTGCTCAGATAATTTCAATAAGTGCTTACAGAGGGGAAATTAATGTAGCCTCTAACTGCAATTGATTTACATCGGACAAACAGACCAAGCACTATGGCTCATAATACAATTACACCTTACCTGTTTGGACTATATTTTTATATTTCATTTTTACTTGCTGCCAGGAACGTTTGGGGCCTGTTGGGTTGCACCTGCGCTCACATCACATCACAAAATAAAATGTATGAAATAAAAAATAAAATAATATATAATAAAATAACGTGTTAAATGGGTGGAAATCCCTAGATCAATGTTTAACTTAACACTCACGCATTGACTCTGTCGGCTATGTTTTGCCATGCATGCTCCCTTTCTTTTGCAGCTGAGGCTGTGTTACTTTTTTTCTGCAAAATTTGCATGTTATCGGCATATACTGCCATCAGGATTTCGGCCTCAAGCGCTGTAAAATACATTGACCGCGCCTTCTTTCCCTCCGTCTCCATGGTGACTCGCTTAATCTGTGCTCCACTAATCAGGGCTTTATGTATCCTCGTGCGTGCGCTTAACTTGGGGTTAAAGCAACTCCGCGTTGACTGAACTAATTGTTATCAGCCTTTCTGAAACCGAATATTCCGAGTTGGACAGTTCGGGGTTACTCAACCCTGAGTATCGTTTTTCACGCTGAGTTTTCTAAACCGGCTTCCTGAAATAGGGCCCAGGAAACACACAAACTGTTTGTGTGCAGTCAGAAGAACACAGTGTGTCACTAAGTAAAGGTCCAGCTGCTGTATTTCACAGAGAGAGAAAAGAAAGTGAGCTAACTTCACTCAGAGATGGAGAAAGATAAGAAGGACAGGACAGGAGAGGTTAGATTTAAAGGTAAGTGGGATTTCATAACCTGGAAATTTAAAGCTCACATGTAGGTCCTCATGTTTTTAAATGTGACATCATTATTTTGCATTATTATGCTTAGATTCATTCATTGAATTCCACCTTCATACCAACTGTATAGGGCAGTGGTTCGCAAACTTTTCACAATGAGTACCACCTCATAGAATATATGGCTCTTGAAGTACCTTATGACCAACATTAAAGTACAGTAGTATAGGCCTATTTAACACCACATACAGTTTACACGAGACAATTTTATTTCTTGTGTGAATGTTATTTATATTAACTCTCATGAACAGGATGTGACAAGTGATAATAATAACAACAACTGTATTGCATTAAAACATTCACAGCAGGTGGGATATCCAATCTTTAAGTGACCTGATGAAACCTGCTTCCGGGTCCAAGCTACTCTGCATTTATTAAGGCTGTTGTGTTTTTAACACGTTTTAATGCTTTGTATCTTTTATGTAATCTTGTTCAGATTACATTGAAAAAGATCGGTTTTTATCATCACTGTTCATTTTAAAGCTCTTTTTTTTTTATTTTTACGATGTAACTGCAGCCCAGCCCATGCAGCAGTATATTAATGACTAACCTTATATTGCAGTTAATCTCCTGACTGAAGTTTGGTCCGCTAACAACATCCTACCATACGGTTTCATTTGTCCCTAACGTCCGGGAACCCTCACATTAACTTTTATCAAGTGGAAAAAAGTTAGCGTTCATCCTCCAGTTTCACATTTTATATTATGCTAACCATAGCTGTATAGCTAGCCACAACGCAGCACATCGTTATATACCAGCTAGCCCAACTTCAGCAACCCTGCAAACGCCACTGCTGTTTAGTTTTCTGTCTCCATTTATGTCTGAAGTGATAGCAGGGCTGTGTGTTTTAATTTTTGCTGTGGCGGTTAAGCTGTCGGACTTTTGGCTTCACGACCCTCCTTCCTGGTTTGTGCACGTGGAAGCTCAGTTTGCTCTTTGTGGCGTTTCAGCCGACGACAGGAAATAGCTGCGGCGCTACTCACTCTGACGCAGAGCGGGCCGAGCAACTCCTCTCTCTCTCGGGCCTGGGTGATGGTAAAGATCTCATGGAGAGCACGCTATCCTTGCTAGGAACGAACGACGGCGGATTTCTCTTCACTCACGTCTTCCTCCGGCAGGTGCCGGTGCGAGCTGGCCTCGCCAACTCCCCGCTGCTGGCCGCAAAGGATTACCGCTAACTCGCAGAAGAAGCGGATCGCATTCTCCTGGCTACCAGAACCTTCGGCATCCAGGCAATAGTTTTCGATTAACCGACGGCATCTCCCGCAACCCCACCGATTATTCCAGGGGCCTCCGACTCATCGATGGTGGCAGGGATCGTGGCACGGTGGAAAAGGGCTGTGTTTTTAACCAATTGGTATTGGTTTTTACTATCAGCGTGACAGCGGTGTACCGCCTTTGCAGTGTTAAGGACCAGGGAACCGAGCCCGCCAGCGCTCTGCAGTGGCCGCGACCGTTGGCGATGAGGACTCAGGCTCGGGGAGACATTTTCTGGGTGACTCCTGCTCCCAGAAGAGCCCCGGGAACTTTCGTGTCGTCTTTGTATACCTCCACAATGGTATATTATTTAATCTTAAAAAAAGAAGATTTCCCGCGTACCACCAGAGAGAGCCAAAGTACCGCCAGTGGTACGCACCACAGTTTTTATTTATTATTTCTCTATTTATTTTTTTTAACACTGAGGTCCTGCTATGTGCCAACGTGTATCTGGACCCTTAAAAACAAAGATGTAAAGCAATGTTAATAATTGTTGGGAACTTTTTTAATTTCCAGGTTTCATTTACTGTTGTTGATATGTTAAGAGTAAGAATAAGTTCAGATTCTCTTAAAAATAATAACAATAACAAAATGTTAACAATTGTTGGACTTGTGGAGGTATTTTGAGAACCCTAAGAGACTCTTATAAACATCTGAAGGAAAATATTCTTTAATCATCGATGCAGACTAATCAGAAATGTTGATTAGTGATTTTATTGTATTTTGGAGAGTTAGAACAAACAGGTGGGATTCTCAAAGTCAGTCAGTTTCTTGGGGTCTGAAGCAACAACAGCACAGAGCTCTGAATTTTTGGAAGAAGCCGTTTCTTTTCTTCTTTTTCTCCTTTATTTGAATGTTGTCAGACTTCTCTGAATTATTAGTAATAGAGACAACTGGCTCAGACATGGATAGACTTACAGAAGGGAGTTCCTCACTGGGAAGATCATCAGACAGAATTTTGGAAGCAGGTTCTTCAGTAAGAAGAACATCAGCCATTTGTGAACTTTCAAACGGAGGTTCTTTAGTAGGAAGAACATCTGACTTCGGCAGACCTTCAGAATGAGGTTCTTTAGTTGGAAGAACATCAGGCACTACTGGACTTTCACAAGTGGGCTGGAAGATCTGGCATATGCTCTTCTTTGCTACATCAGCAATTGTTCTGAGCAGCTCTGGTGCAAAGTTTGCAATTTTGTTCAGCAGAATCTGTTCTGGATATTTCTCTCTGACTTCAGACAGGATACTTTGCACCATGCCACCTCTGATGGACCTTGAGAAGATGTCCTGGTTTTCCATTGTTGGGAGAGATTTGGACACTCGATCCAAAGTGGCCTTTGTCACACTGGTGGAGAGGATGCTCAATCTCTGGGAGGCCATGTTCAGTAGGGAGTGAGGAGGAAGCTCCCAGAAGCCATGCAGGACACGGGGAACCACCTCTATCACCACATCTGGAGCAGTGAGCAGTTTGGAGGTTTGTGCGTCCTGCTGCCTCTCTTTAAGGAGGTCAATGTACTGCCTGACATTGCTGAGGAGCTTAGGTGTTCTGCAGAATAAAGTTATAAGAATGATCTTTTACACCTATTTAAAGAATCACAGAAATATTGAAACACTATAGCTGGACTGTTAATGATTGTACGGCAGATGTGATCACTGAAATTTAGGAGGTATGGCCTCTGGAAATCCCAGCAGCATCCGGGCTTGAAACTTGATGTCCCTGGCTTGGTTTTCCTTCTGAAGCAGTTTCAGGTGTGAGGTGGATGGTCTGTAGGTGTCACAGTAACTCACTGCACGCTGACTGTCTCTTTGCTCCTCTCCACCAAAAGATCTCCCATATGTTCTGCAGTGAGGCTCGATGGTATTTGGTTTTCCTTCTGAAGTCTGAGGAACTCCATCATCATTGAAATCTAAAAATAAAAGGAGACATTTAATCAGCACCACTCTCAAGTCCTCAGAAATCACCTGATATTTTATCTCAGTTTTGGTTTGGATGGGTCTGGGTCTTACCTGAGCCCTGTAACCTGGTAGATATCAACAGATCTCCACAGCCGTGTTATATATGGGTCTGTTTATTCTTTTAAAGTGGCAGGTAATTTCAAATGCACCATTTTTAGGAGCTTAACAAACATCAGCAAATACACAAACTGTTTGTGTGCAGTTTGTCTCACAGTTGCTAGCTAAAGGTCCAGCTGCTGTATTTCACAGGGAGAGAAAAGGAAGTGAGCTAACTTCACTCAGAGATGGAGAAAGATAAGACAGGACAGGAGAGAAGAGAGGTTAGATTTAACAGTAAGGACTGCTCAGTGGGATTTCATAAACTGGAAATTTAAAGCTCGCATGCAAGTCCTCATGTTTTTAAATGTGACATCATTATTTTGCATATCATACAAAACAAACTATGGCCGACTGTGTTATTTGAAGGTTGCATAAACTGGTTAATTTGCTGTACTGTGATGATATTGTATGGTTATACTGTCAGTGTAGAGGATAGAAATCAGCCAGGATAATTCATGAAACATCTGCTTACATCTTGTAGAATTGTGTAAATCTAGAGCAGCAGGTCAGCTGATCACAGCCTATACATTATCTACTGGAGCTCTCAATAGCAATTATTGTGAGTTATGTTTCTTTTGCCCACACCGAGTTTTCTGCTGAATCTCACTTTAACCCCTGACCGTTCTAATTTTATTGCTAAGAAGCAAAGTCACCCTCTACATGTAGGCAACAGAAACTTAAAAAAAACCTTCTTTTTGTTCAGATTCAAGGTAACCTAACTTTTTTTTACAATTATACTCCGCTTGAATCTGAACAAAAAGAAGGAAAATTACCAACTTTTTCTTCTTTTTGTTCAGATTCAAGCTGAGGACAATTGTCGAAAAGGTTAGGATGCAAACTTTAGTGTATCTACCCATATAATTTATCATTATGTTAATATAGCACAAGGTTCAGTTAGCTTTGAAGAAAATTTAAAACATCCTCCTTAGAGTTTTTTACTTTCGTACTTTAAGTACTTTTCAGAGCCTGTTCTTTATTACTTTTACTTGAGTAAAGAAGTTAAATCAGTACTTTTACTGGAATATTTTTAACAGTAGTATTTGTACTTCTACTTAATGTCTGTACTTTTGCCAACTCTGGTCTTGTCTCCTGTTAGAATGTATTTTTATCTTTAAGGCTATATACCTCGTAATTAGCATCAATTAGCAACTCTTACTGTCTTAACTCCATAGGCCTGACCGGAGGATAAGAGGTGGTTACCATGGTAATAGGAGTGTTGCCTGCAAAAGGGTCAAGGGTCAAGGAGATATCCAGAGAGAAGAAACGTGATCTGATAAACACCTAAGGCCAACGACTCATGTTAACATTCAAAGTGTTTGCTGCCTGGGTGTGGTCCTCTTTGAGCGGGCAAAGAGACATGGCAGCCATTTTTAACTTGAACCTTGAACTGCTCATTAAATTTAAGAAAATTCACTTTGAGCATATTTGTCTTCTCTCTCAAAAATGAACCCAACACTCCCTCCCCTCAACCCTTAACCGATCACTGCAGATGATTCTCCCTGAGCCTGGTTCTAGCAGATGTTTCTTCCTGTTGAAGGGGAGTTTGTCCTTCCAGATGTTGCCAAGTGTTTGCTCATATGTGTCCTCTGAATGTTGGGCTTTTCTCTGTATTATTGTAGAGTCTTTATCTTACAGTATTCAACAACTCAATGTGACTGTTGTAATTTGGTACTGTATAAATAAAACTGTATTCAGTCTAACTGAATCAACAGGTGGAGATTTCTCCAAATATTTGAAAATGTTATGCATCTTGAATAATATATTTTCATCTTTATTTGTGATAAAAGTATTTTACAATTAAAAAGCAACCAGATTTTTTTTCTTTTGCGGTGCAATATTGTTTCTATATCCATTTGATTTTATTCAAAAGTGCCACAATGGCAACTAATCTTTAAATTAGCTGATGCTAATGTTAATTTGAAACAGTTTAATTGTGAATATACAGAATAAGTTCAATAAAAATGTTTATGATGAATTTACAGAGCAGAAATGACAGATAGCACTACAAGAAAGTGAGGAAAGGTGGGAAAAAAGTCAAAATTCCTGCATACACAAACGTGAATGAGACGAAAGCTAAGAAATTAGAATATGATGATATAATCAGCAGCCATGCTGCAGCAGAAAGCTGGTGGTGCAGTTAATTTTTCTCCCAGAGAGTTTGTCCCAGGGGATTTGAGAGTCCATATCTTGATTCATCACCGGCAGCGGTGCAGTTGAATGTTTTAAGAGGAACCAGGGGTATGCAGTCGAGCACAAGGCTTAATAAATAGTGTTCTTAAGAGCCATTCGTAGCTACAGCATACAAAAATGATGATGGATGGGCTTTCTTTGCTGTGCCTCATTCCTTATCCAAATGAAATCCGGGAAGTCCATTCATACCCCTTAAGAGATAATAAATGGAGGAGTTGGCTTGTATAGACCTCATGAGTTGACCTACCTCTTTGCTTACTGTGCTGACATCCATTACTTTCTTCCCCACTGCCTCCTCCTCCACTCTATGAACCCACTTTTCAGACTCATCTATTTCCAGGTATCACATTAAAGCTATTCAGTTGAACATCTGTGATAAATCTTTATCACTTACTGAAATCAATGCATGTGTGCAAATAAAATCAACAACCTAAAGCAGTTATTGCCTAATAAATGCTGCCTAATAAACGTGCTAAAATTCCTTACCCTGCTTACTGTTTGAGGGAACTGGATACTGTCCCAGCTTGCACTTGGCAAGCTGGCTGATCTCAGTGCAGAGATGGTGAGGTTGTATTTAAACACAGCACCTAGATCAGTATTCCTGTTTAAAAATGATTTCAAAACCTGTATGAGGAGTTAGAAAGATGCACAGCTGACCTCAAATAATGATTTGCAATATTACCCTTCATGGACAACTCCAACTAGAAATGTTGCAGGAGAAAAGCTGCTAAAAGTCTTGTGGTTAATATATCTGAAGAATCTGTACTGCACTGTAGTTGATCAAACTATTATTACTTCTGCTACACCCGCTAATAAACAGTCTTATGCACCTCGTCCTCAGAGCTTTTGGAGTGATGAGAAAATGAGCAAATCTTTTAGCTAATGGAATGTAGCAGAGCTTATAGTGTAAGCTATGACAGCTAAGTACAATTTAAGACTGCTCAGTTATGACTAATCATAGTCACAGTTACTCTGCTTGCAGCTGAGATCATAGTTATTTAATCTAAATACTTAAAGCTCTTTCACTTTTTTATCTTAAAAAAGATTCTCACATTTTCTAAAAGCAATTTTTCTTTGAAGGTTGTGTTAGGAAGAACACCATGCTCTATCCTCCTGAAGCTGAGAGGTTATTTTGTTGGAATCATACCTTGAAACATTAAACACTCTAGATCCTCAGCTGAACTGAATGCTTGTAATGCAGATGCAGATCCCAGTGCCTCACTGTGTGCTGCCACTGGTGACTGAGAGTCTGTACTGTATGTAATGTCTTCTGTTTTGGATCCTGCTGATTTTAGTCTTTTTCTGTCCTTGGCATTGATGTTTAACGCTCTCTTTACAATATAAGGACAATATCTTTCCCACGAGAAAAGTACCTTTTTGGCCAGACTATTCTTTCAACCTGTCACCTTTACAAATTGTTATTCAGATAAATTCTAGTACAAGTTTTAGTTGTAGAAGAAAAACACCTCTTTTTTAGTTGGATGATATACCTCTGACTACACCAACATCTCAGCTGAATTGGTCTGTTCTAACTGTGAATAAAAGCAGCAGTGAAGAATTATGAGCACTGTGTTTTATTTCACAAACTTAAAGAAAGAAAGAATGAAACACTAAATATTACGCTTAAAAGCTGCACAGGTTCTTGCCTACGGGTATGGGTTTTGAGAAAAAAACAACACCAAAAAAACCCCAAAATAGTATGAAGAAACTGAAATATCCTGAGAAAAAAATACATATAAAAATATCAAATCAGTGAAAGAAAAAGGGATGGTATGTCCAAAATGTCACTGAACAGATTCAAAATGTTGGGAAACAAAATTGTCAGATCTGCGAGAGCAATAAGAAAACTGTGATATGCCTCAATGACTACACAAGACAAGAATTATTGCTACATTTTCATCATGTGCTACATCATGCTCCTCTCTGAGATCGCAACTGATGACAGCCGACTGCTCTCATTAAACAATCAGGTCTGTGGTACATATGTCACCGTGGCAAATATATTACGAGCACCCAAAAAGTCATTTTATTTCCAGTGACTTTAATTATCTTTCTGCCGTTAATACCTCTCACAACTGTACATCCATCATGTCGGTGATTGCTTTGCAGAAGGTGGAGGAGTCTGACAAATATTCGTTCTGCGGTAACTCACAATTAAAGTGAGACTGATGAAATCCTGGCACGGTGGATTTTTAATGAAGCAGCTTTCACTCTTGTTTTGTAGCATGTGAATCTTGCATGTTAACATCAGGAGTTGATGATCAATTTTCGAGCAAATGAGATCCCAGGAGGCTCCTACGTGATGTTATCTTCACGCTTATTTCCATACATAACAGACAGGTACAAAATTAAAAGACAGGGTGGGGGAGATAAAAGGAGGGTTTACCAGACACTGCAGAGTAAAAAACAAATCTACACATGTTATTAGCAAGCATCTGAAACCAGTATACCTAAAGGGGGTGGCTGTAGCTCAGGCGGTAGAGCAGGTCATCTACTGATCGGAAGATTGGTGGTTCGATTCCTGGCTTCCACTAGTCTGCATGCCAAATATCCTTGGGCGAGATATTAACCCCAAATTGCTCTCCGACTCTTTCCAAGTAAGAATGTATGTACTTAGAGCAATGTGCTTGTGTGAATGGGTGAATGCACAAGTTGTGTAAAGCGCTTTGAGTGCTCAGAAGAGTAGAAAAGCGCTATATAAGAACCAGTCCATTTACCATTAAAGTTTAAATACCAAATCCTTTTTTGGACAAGGCTCTGAACTTGTTTATAGCTATAAAATTGCATATTAAGATATGGTTTCTAAGGGCACTGACTCATTGTTTTAACCATTCAGGAAATGGTTAAAACAATGTGTTATTTTCTGTTGCCCAGAACTTGCTGTCTGATTCGTATAAATTGATTTGTACAGGCGTCTTCGGAAGAAGAAAAGTGGGTTATGAAAATTCTGGTTCCCACACTGAGATGGTTGACGATTCAGTCCATTGTTTGATGGATTCCTTCATCAATTTGCCCGATTTTGTGAGTGTATTTTGCTAATTGGGTGCACGCACATACTATATATTACCATTATATATCATTGTATTATACTATTATCCAAACAGTGCAGTATTTGCAAATAATACTGATAATAGCTGTTGAAATTAACTTTGTATAAACAATAAATTATTAGGATGTTTTTAGTGGGGTGTCTATGAATAATACTAAAATAATCATAATCTCTGGGTTTTCATCAGACTGAAAAAATATTTTTACATTTTAATGATTTTCCATTATTGTCACAGTTATTTGGAGAGCAATCAGAAAAATAATGACTAGTTCCATCCTGATCTTTATATTCCTCTTTATTTAAAAATATTACGATTAGAGCTGGACTCTAAAGCTAAATATTGTTTGATGCAAAAAGCAAACAAAGCATAAAAATGTCATGTTTTCCATGTTTGTAACCCTCTACACATGCAAACTATAAATACACGAATGTGCAGTCACATCAAAAATAGCTCCTATATATGGTTTTGTTGAAATGATCATTTTGATATACGTTTAATTCCATAATTGCCACATCATGACTGTAAGTGCTGAAAATTCAGTGAAATTGTAGCATTAATTGGGATGGTACGTCTCAGTTATTGCATTTGTAAAGGAGGTCATGTTTGGCTGTTAAAAGGAACAGGAAAAGGAACAAAAACTAACAGACTATTTATTTATTTATTATTTTTTAGAGATGGAGCATGGACTGATAAAGGTTTTAGTGTTTGTACCGTCACCAATGTAGTGCCGCTAAGAGATGAAGTTGTGTGTTTCTGGAGTGTGTGCCAGATTTTCCCAAACGATGCACCATCCTTGGATCAAGCCAGATTAAGAGCATCAATTTTCCTAATTCTGGATTTTATGAATTGGGAACTCCAGTTTGAGAAAGCACAATCCCTCTTCTAACTTTTGTTTTCTATGGGGTACTAAACTATGCAAAAAATGCATATTCTTCTAGAAATGGGAGGGGTGGGGTCAGGGTTTCTAGGAGTTGGACTAACTGTGCAGTATAGACGGGTATAGGTGCCATGTCATGCTGCCTGTAGTGACAAAGATACTAACAAAAGCAAAAGTAGAGAAACTCAGTCAGGATAAGGAAAGAGCAATGGTGTTTGGCCCCCACCTGAAAAATTATTCCTATTTTGGGAGAAGCACAAAATAGGGTGATATTGTTGTCACCAGTTTCTTTTGCACCAAAGCAGGTGAAAACGATAAACAGTTTATGTTTCCAAACTGGGTAGATTGATATCCTTGAAGTTTGTCTGACATTGTGTTATTACACTGTGATGATTGAATGTTCCCTAATGTTGTTCTGCAGTGTATACCCTGATATTTATGTTGGTTTCAATGGCATTTGCATTCACTTTCATATCACAGAAAGAAAAATTGACTATTTGCACTGGTGGAGAACTCTCTCCCTCTCTGTCTGGAGTAGTTGTCAATTATATTGCTTTCCAACCACTGATAAACCTTTTATTTTTCTTATTCAAAGGACAAAGTCACCGAGGCCTCACAAAATGTGACAACTCTAGGATTTCTGTCTTAATTACAAGAATTTTGCACATATATCAGATTGGATGAAATGTTTGGCTGATCACTGAAGGGCAGATCATTGTGAGTCTGGTGTTATTTTTCAGCAGCGACTACACGGTGACTTGGGGATTGTGTTTATTTCCATCCTTACATCTGGAGCCTGTCACAGCCTGTTGCATGGCTAATGCTGAGAGACAGACAATTACTTGCACTCACATTTACACAGTTAACCTAACCACACTAAATGCATGTCTTTGGACTGTGGGAGGAAGCTGCAGTACCGGGAGAGAACCCATGCAGACATGGAGAGAACATACAAACTTCACTAGCCAGGTGTTGGACCATCAGGATCTTCTTGCTGTGGGACACCAGCGCTAAGCACCATGTCACCATGATGCTCAAATCCAGTGATCCATCGGCTAAATCAACTGCACTTTGAAATTTGGTAACCATGTCACGACGAGTGAGAAGAGCCGTGTGGAAGAAATGAAGGAGGATCCAAGCGCAGGCAGTGGTGAAGGTGTGAAGGTGGTTTATTGAATAAATGGCAAACGAAGACAAACTAAACTATACTGGAAAACAACTGAACTACAGCGCAGAAACCAGAACACGAACATGAAGGAGGGCGAGCAGAGGCAGACGATGGTAGACAGCAGGGAAACACACAGCTGAAGCAGGGTAGAATACACAGACGGACCAGCAACTACAAAGACAGAAGACGCGACTTAAATGCACACAGAGAAACACAGGGAGATTACACACAGGTGGGGGACACAGCTGGGAGTAATCAACGAGACGAGACAAGAGGTAAAACTGAACACACTCACATGAGACGCAGACCTTCACAATAAAACAGGAACAAGAAACCATCACACAAAGACGCAGACTCGACACTGAGAGACAGACAGAAAATGACACATGGAACTTGAACTAAACCTGCAAAAACATGACAACTCAAAATACTGGGTCAAACTGACCCAGAACCGTGACAAACCATTATCTTCGTAACACCTGGCAGGTCAAAGAACTAGTAAGACACTGGGTCTGGGATTAACTTTGTATTTTAAGCATACCCAGTTTCAGAATCTCGAAGCCACACAAACACCCACCCAGGACAAACAATCATTCACGCTCACACTCATGCCTACAGCCAATGTAGAATTTAACCTAATATGCATGGCTTTGAAGTGTGACAGGAAGCAGCTGGACAGAACTCATACATGAAGACCTGGACCAACATTATTATTATGATGTAGGAACAGCACCAACACGGGGATATCAGATCACACAAGGAAGAAAGCAAAAACTGTGGAGCCACACCATCATGACACCCAACTAGAGGATGTTTTCTTTCAAATCAAGTCTCCTACATGCTTTCTGACTTTACATTTATTGCCTTTCTGCAAGATTTCCCTTTGGGCACTCCAAATAGGTTAAAAAACAAAACAAAACATTCAATGACACTTTAAGCCGAATGATGAACCGACAAAGGAAAGCTGTTAGTCTGCAAACTAAACGCTAACAGAGAAGTGAGCTCTGCAAAATGCTGTAATAAACAATCCCATTCTGAGCAACACAGGAGTGAGATTTCTCATTTTTAAGGTGTAATTCAATATGGCACGCCAGAATTATCCCTATCCAATCCCATTCAGCCTGTAAATTACATCATTCCCTTCTGCTTGTGTTGTGGATACATTTTCATCTTATTCTCTGTGTTGTTTATTGAGAACAGCTTAAAGATTATTGAAATGTTAGCTGAAGCAGTTACGTCTTTTTCTGAACAGTTTGATACATTCACGCACATACATCGACTGTGACAGGTGCAAGCATGCACTGTGGCCTTCACGACTGATATGTGCATATAAACGTGTGTTTAGATGTTTATATGTGTATAAGCACACATACTCTTATGCACAACACTCAGAAATACATAACACTGATATACTGAAAAAGTCTCATTGCTGTTCTTCTTTTAAAAAAATTATGCTCACCTTGTCACACTCAACAAAGTAGGATATTCAGAGGAGGCTATCTCTGCTAAATACACCACCTTTAAATGCAAAATTGCTGGTGGACATACAGAAAAACACAAGATGTTTAGAATCTGGCGGTAGTAGAAGTATGGTTTTGATTTGATACAGCTGCAGCGTGACACTGAGGTTCACATGAAAGTCTATTAACTTATTAATGAAAGCATAACACTTGCTCTTGCTCTTATCAAATGGCAAAAGACAGCTGTAAATGAGAAATTCTACCTTATGAATTAATTCATGAAATGAGTGACTCTAGGCATCAAAATATTAATAGATTTTGCTGTTTGCTCATAGTCACTTTGAAGGCTTGGCGTAGTGTTTTTCATTTATCTGACAGAATGTGTTGTGGCCACCTTCTTGTTCAGAGATGCTCACCATGCCTGTACTGGTCCAGTCATGTCCTTTTTCTCCTAGGGGTGGGTTGATATGATGCCCGACTGAGTCCTGTAGTCTGTTTACAGCAGACTGTGTCAGTGGTGCTGTTGTAATTGATGATTAGGTTCATTTGAAACTTTAATGAATTAGAAAGAGCTTAATTTAAAAATTTTTTTTATGAAAATTCTGCAAGCATGAGTAAATCATCACCAACAACAAACAAGGCAAACTAGCTGAAACAAGTAAATTGCAAAGGGATGATAGATGACAGCTATTTAATAGTGCGTGATGCTGAGAATAAGATTTAGCATAGGTCTTGGCAACACAGACTAAAAATCATGTCCATATATATTTTTCGGGTGTGCATGTTTAAGCGGTGCCGGAGACAGTAGTCAGGTAAATAAATGCTTATTTTGTCATTTAAATAAGTGATTGCATGTCAATTGTGACTAAACCTATGAATGATCCCATGTTCAAAGTGAAACCACATTCTGCACAGGCATGCAGAAGATAGCATGTAAAAACGAAAACCGCCAGCCAGCTAATAACTAACTAATCCGTGACATCTTTACAATGACAAAACAGAGGAGAGTCATTCATCTGCTGTCGCCCCGATTGGTAAGTTGGTCTTACTGTGTGACTTCAGTGTTGTAATGGGTTGCGTCAGAATCACAACACAAATACTACACAAAAGAGACCAGCAACTTATTACCTGTGAGGCAGAACAATTTCTTTTGTAATGTGGCTCCTTTTTCCTCCCACAAATCAACAAACTTTGTCAACTGTTGCCACACAAGCAGCTGTAGCACTACTTCAACGCATGGCTCAAAAGTTGGAGATATTAATAGCTGGACCCAAGCTGTGTTTTCCTCCAGTGCTGCACAAGAACTGTGAAGTGTAGAGAAAAAGTCGGGGCTGGCACAGCTTTATTTCTCTGCTATGCAACATCAAGTTATATCAATACAAACAATGTTATCCAAGTCTGTATTTCTTAAGGAAAATATATTGGTATACATTAAAAACTCTATATATTCTACAGCCCTTTGTCAACCTTGTATGTGTCAATTAAAAAACAAACACAAAAAGGAATAAATATTTATGTCTTTGTAGCGAACACTGTTGGGAGAAGCCTTAGAGACAACAAAGTGTCTCATTTTTACTCTCAGGCGATGCAGAGCCTCGGTCTGGGTAACAAACCACACCAACAACAGAGCGTATCTGCTGCTCATTCCTCTCTGCTCTCACTGAACATAGATGCCTGCGGCGGGAGAGCAAGACATTGCCCTGATAGGTCAGTACCGGTGACCCAGAGGTTATGTCCATCTTTTGTATACAGTCCATGGGGAAAAAGCCACCCATCACCCAGCAGTAATTTATGGCCACAAAACACTTCATGACCTGGAAGCTGTTAGAAAAAAAACAGCATTTAGTTCTAATTTTGCTCAGTACTCATAAATACCAATTACTGGAGCTTACACTCACAAATGGAGAAGCTGATGTCATAGTGTGCATAAACATCTCTTTCTTAGCCAAACAGGTCGGCAGTACAAAGCTGAACCATTTTCCTAAAAGCTCTTCACTCGTTACGCACACGCACACACTCATTAGCCGTGATAGAGTGCCATGTAGTAATGAGTGGCTCCTGGTTGCGTGATAGAGCTCAAGTGTCTTCAGAGGCAGTGAGGTCAGCCGACTGCCGCTTCGATGCCACAGCAGTTTAATTAGAGCATTCTATAATGGAGCCCTATCTGGAAAAGGCCTTAATGAGCACCTAGTCTTTCTATGTGTCCTTAATTTGTTCCACATAACTGAGGCCATGAATAATCTCAAACTGTGAACGATTATCTAAGGCCAGTGGGGGTTGGGTGAGGAGGTGAGGAGGGGATTATGGGTGAAATGTGTTTTTGGGAGTGCTTTTAGCTTTGCTCAGCCACCATAGAGCTGAGAGCTAGGCAGTGGGGTGCAGCTTTGAGGTGTGGACAATGCAGTTTCTGCCAGCCATGGCATGGACTTTACATTCCCCAAACACACGCACACAAGCTTAAGGATGGTGGTTGCCATGGCAACTGGGCAAAAATAGTAGAAGAGGGACGACTCGGGGCACACATGCTCATCAACACGCAAACCCTCTCAGAAGCCGAGTGATTTTTGCAATCTTTCAACACGTTTGTCTCCTCCCTTCCTGACATGCTTCCATCCCTCCCTCGAGCTCTCTTTCTTCCCCTTCCGCTTGCTCTGCTCTCGTTTTTTCCCCCACACCTTGTCATAGTGAATACTGTATGTGTGTCAGACAGTGTAATCCACTGACAGCCAGATTGATAGCTAAGTGTGGTGTGTTTGTATGGCTTCATTCCAGCAGCAGAGGTTTGGATGCAGCTACCTGTGTTCATCCATCATCCTCCTCTCTGCCCCGCAGACTGGATTTTTCTCTGCTGTGCTTCTCTGCTCATACACACACACACACACACACACACACACACACACACACACACACACACACACACACACACACACACACACACACGCACTAATGCTTTTGTCCCTATGTATTGCACACATACTGTTCAGTGTATAAAAACTCACTCTTGTGGATGCACACACTTACTTTCACATACATGCATCAGCAGCCATGTGTTCTCGCTGACACAAGCACACTCATTCATTCATACATACAAGACAAACTTCACAAACACACACACACACACACACACACACACACACACACACACACACACACACACACACACACACACGCACGCACGCACGCACGCACACACACACACACTTTTGTTAGGCTTTCCTTTTCCAAGCTCTCTTATGCTCTGTTTTCACACACTGTATCCACTTTCTATTCCAACTCCACCAGCCCTCTTCATTCCTCAGCACCCTTCACCCTCTTTACCCCCTTCCTGCTGCATTCGCAGCTCTGCCTGGCTCCCTTCCATTCACGCACCACTCCTTATACATATTTGACTTGTAAATTGAAGCTCTATTTGTGTCATGCCCAAGAGGTGCTGTCAATTAGTCTAAACACCGTGACGCTTCTCGTGAGGAGAGAGTGAGCGAAAAGAGAGAGAGAGAGAGAGCAATGAAGGCAGGGAGAGAGCGACAGTATGAGGAGGACCAGAGAAAAGGAAAAGAGATGGTGATAGGAAGTGAAGTAAATTCGGGAGGAAAAGAAGGTGGCAAGTAGGAGGTTTGTACTTGGTGATCCAAACACAGAGGGTCCCCACGGTGTTAGAGCAGATCCCAGATCAGTGCGAATGTCATCAGACAAAAGTCCCACTCCAACCTGCTGAACACCTCGACAATAAGCGCTGATAAGACGATCACCCACAGAGAGCTGTTGAATGCTGGGAGTGTTGGGACTCATGCTGGAGGATCTGCATGTGCTGACAGTCTAGCACAGGGTGGGCAACTCCAGGCCTCGAGGGCCGGTGTCCCTGCAGGTTTTAGATGTGTCCTTGAACCAACACAGCTGATTTAAATGGCTAAATTAGCTCCTCACCATGTCCTGAAGTTCTCCAGAGGCCTGGTAACGAACTAATCATGTGATTCAGGTTTGCTGACCCAAGGTGAGATCTAAAAGCTGCAGGACACCGGCCCTCGGGGCCTGGAATTGCCCACCCCTGGTGTGCGCACCTTCACAGAAATGTAACTACGTCTTGCAGTGATACAGAGCTCAGCTGTGATAGGTTTTTCTCATTTCCATATCCCTCACAATATGAGCATAGACAGAGCTGGTTCTGAAATCTTTTTTCCTCTCTGTATTACCATAAAAGTAACTGTTGTGAGCTCCAAGTCCAACAAATAACAGCTTAATTTCACCTGTGATGACAGAACAATCCAGAAACAGCAGCAGGGATTCAGTGCAGTATGCTTTCTGCCTCTGCAGTGGTTACACTGATGGCCAGATATGGCCACAGTAAGTTTTTGGCTTGTACACTTAGTTCCATAACTTAAGGTCCTGGGTTTGATTCCACCAGCTGGCTGGGGCCTTTCTATGTGGAGTTTGCATCTTCCCCCTGTACTCTGGTTTCTGCAAGACATGCAGTTAGTGGGGCTAGGTTAGTTGGTGATTCAAAATTGGCCTTAGATGTGAATGTGACTGTCTGTCTGTCTGAAAATAGATGGATGGAAGGATATCATTTTTATAATTTTAATTCATACCCCACCACAGGTAATCAGACAATTCTAATGTAGACTTTTATGTTTACTTCAAGGTGTTTAACAAAAAAGGATAAACTATTAAGGAGTTGTAGCCAGTTTCATAGATCAAACTGTTTCAAAGGTACTGAGACAATTGACTGATGGGGAGGATTGCAGGCAGCCAAAGCTAATTCTGTTTATTTCTTGACAAGTCAGGCTGATAAAAGTTGTGAGCTGAGTCCAAGTGTTGAACTCGCATTTGGTGCCTGGTGACCAGAACATGGGGTCCACAGGGATATTAATGCACTTGCTTAAAAATCAAAATAAACTGTTTAGTGAGTCAGGAAAAACTTTACGAGTGTCCAAATCAACAATCTGGTTCATTATTTAAAATAAGGAATGGACTGGCCAGCTCAGCGGGACCAAGTGACCTGAAAAACCACAGAAGACAATCAAACTGGATGATTGCAATTTTTTTTTCATTGCTAAGAAAATCACTGCACAACATCTAAACATGCCCAGAACCATCTTGATGAGGTAGGCATACTAGTGTCAAAGTCTACAATGAAAAAAAAGCCTTCATGAATGGAAAATCAGAGGATTTACAACTAGGTGCAAACCACTCAAGAACAGGAAGAGCACATTAGATCTTGCCAGAAGACATTCAAAAGGCTCTGTGCAGTTCTGAAAAAAGATATTCTTATACCACAACGTTATGCATGGGCATGTATGGCTGCCAACATAATTAAATCTTAATGTTTATTGATGATGTGACAGCTGATAGAAGTAGCAGGATGAATTCTGAGTGATGCCGGGCTGCCCTTTGTGCTCAGATTCAGGCAAAATGCTGAAAAACTGATTGCACAGATAGATAATTACCCATGCCATACTGTGGAAGTAACACAAGAGCTTCTCAAACATACTGGATATTCTTCAATGGCTAACTCAGTCAATTGATTACAAGAGTCATCAGTCAGTCACTGACTGCAAAGGACTTCCATTCAAGTTTAAAAAGCAAAGCTGTAATTCCTGAACAGCTAATGTGACGGAGTTTTCTTTAAACCCCTTGAATTAAGTCTAAAAACATATCTGCACTTTAAACACATCTTGTTTAATTTAAAATATTCACTGTTGTAATTCACAAAAAATGAGTCATGTTCATCACGTGTGGCTGCTCTGCTCCGTGTCTGCCTTTCTCTCCTTGATACAGAGGATGGGGAGCAGAGGACACACACACACACACACACACACACACACACACACACACACACACACACACACACACACACACACACACACGCACACACACACACACACACACACACACACACACTGTGAAACAGAGAGTCAAAAAACAGCAGAAGACACATCTCATTGAGCTTAAATGAAACAAGTACACATAGCAAACTAAACTGAAGCTAATAAATGGCACTAATGTCAGATAAACCTGATTAACAGCTCAGACATTGTTGATCAGTCACCTTCATGTTTTATGCCAGTTATCCAACCATAAGATATCTGGTTGACTCAGCAGTATGTACCATAAATACTTAATCGCAAGGTGTTGGAGGTTGCTGTTAAGGGTACAAGTGTCCTGAAAAGACTTTTTTCATGGCAGCAGTCTTAACCTTAAAAATAGATAGTTCACAGGAAAGAACTAACAGAAAATGTATTAAGAGCCGCGGGGCGTCTGGAAAAGCACAGGTCTAAGTAACAGCATTAGTGATGGCTCTGTTCCAATCACATATCCCAGTAAAAAGAGCAAGCGTGCACAGTGCCAAGACCAGAACACTCACACACCTTGTAATGATGCTAATTGGAAGTATGAACTGTACAACTTTACCTGCTGTGACATTTCAGATTGTCTGCTGTGGAAGGTGTCTGTGGCAACTACCGATCTTTACAGTAATAGTCCAGTGAAAGATACTTCCTTTTGCTTTCACCCTGTGATTAGTGCTGGAGTTGTAGATACTTTAAATGATTGTTTCCCCGCATAGGCTAGTTTGCTAATGTCCATATTCTGTATTTAAGCATTTAGAACCAGCTTTCCATCCAATAGTAACCGAAACATAACTAGTTTGCTGAAGTACTGGAGGTAAGCCGGGCTGGAGGTAACACTACAAGGTTATTGTTCGATAGGTTTGTGTTTATTTATTAATTAATGCATTTGTATGTATGGGGGTTAGGGATAGTAGTAGGATAGATGGGATTGTGTCCGTATTGAAGACATTTAATGTTGCTTCTTTTTTTATTGTTTGGGGACAAATGTGTTATTTTGTTGTGTTAAGTGAGAATAAACCTTTAGTGGAGGCAATGAGCACTTTTCAAAAATTCTGCACCTGTGTTTTCACTGAGTTGTTGACGATTAAACCTTTTCTGGGCTTTGCTTTTAAAAAAAAATCGTGTTTTTCGTGGGTATACCTACTACTAATTTTTTTTTTTTTTAAAAACAACACACAGTAAGCTTTATTTCTGAGTATGTGTTGCTACAAAATACAGCAAAAGAACCAGACGGATTTACTTTTAGCCTTCACGTGTAGCTTAGCTTAGACTGCATGAAAGAACAAAGGTGGTTATAACAAATACGGACTATATAACACATATTTCCCTGATATGCTAGATTTCATGTCATGTTTGTACATTTAAATAAACTGCTAATAAAAATATATAGAGACAAAGGATGCCTCAAGACAACAGTCAGATGAATATCTTTTCTTGGTTTTAATAGCAGCTGAAACTTGTGAGGCTTGCACGTGGTCAGATGCCTTTATTAGAGGTTCATTTCTGTTGATGATTGATTTGTCATGTATAATCAGTGAATTACTTGTTTACTCTCTGGCAACTGTCCTTGGCTCGGTGTTGTGTTTGTTGCATTTCAAATCGCTAAATGTTATAACACAGTTAAAGAGGGATTCTGTTTCGTTGTCATTTCACATGCTGTTGCATATTGACACGGGACCGAGTGGTCTGTACTGAAACTGGACAGGTGCAGAAACCCAGACAGAGACAGCAGGTGGTTTAACAATATTTTATTGGTTAGGCTTAAACTTTGGTAACGTGTCGAGGAGAAAAGCAAATAAAACGTAGAGCTTGACGTGGCGTGGCCTGGGTAACGAGGCTAAGGAGTATGCAGGACTAGAGAGAGGGAACGGGGCCTGAGATGCAGACTGGAGCTGGGCAGGAAACAGTCACACTGAAGAGAGAAGACAACGGAGTTAGGGAGTTAGTGGAGGTAGCCCTTAAGTGGAAAGTAATTTGTATAGCAATTCTTATTTGCAGGAGGAGGAACAGAGTGTTAAGAGGGGGGAGACAAGAATCCGGGCGAGCTGAGTGGCGTGGAAAGGCTGACCTGAGATCCGGAGGTTTCAGATGGAGGTTGATGGCAGGAGGGCAGGCAGGTGAGGGACAAAGGGATTTCTACAATCCTTAGTCCGCGTGTAAAGCGTGAGCCAAAGGTTTGAGCCAAGGTGAATCCAGAAACTGCAGCACAAGAAAGTTTCGTTAACAAGGTAAATCACATAGAGAACTTGAAACATGCCGGTTACCAACATAGGTTGATGATGAACTGGCGGTGAATGAACGTCAGCGTGAAGCTTAAATCACTCTGGCATGATTACTTGCAATTGGATCCAGGTGTGCAGGAGCTGGAGGAGGTGGCCCTGCCCAGGGACGTGTCCCAGGTAGGTTCAGGAGCCTTGTGGAAATTCCAGCCATCCACCGCGGACCATGAGACATAGATCAGCAAACAGGAAGCATCTGCTGATAATACTACCCTGCCGATTGGGCTCTAGTAATAATGAATGAACTGTGATATCCAAAACAGAAATTTCCTACTGTCTATTGTTACGAAATCAGTTTCACCCCGGTTCTGTTTATTCCTCGGGCATCCAGAGACGGCACCGGACTCGGCAGTCATTTTCACAAAAACCTTTATTCATCTTCAGTTGGTGTGGGTGCGTCGTAACAGTCAAAGCACTGTGTGTGTGTCTCTGTGTATGTGACTTCCTGCTGGTCATAAAAGTAATCTCCTCACTCAATCTACACCAAATTCCTTTAGACAACATACAAAACACAGTTTACAAACACTGAGACCCCCACTCTGCATCCACTGGGCCATTGGCCTCTTGTTGTCTTACATTTAGAGATAAGGTGAAGAGTCTCCTGCAAACCTACTTCTAAGTTATAACAATTCTGACCGTTTATTAGATTCAGGTTAAAGCATCAGCATCAGCAACCCCCAACTGTGGCTTCCTGTCTCCTTTTATGACAGCAGACCCCCAGTGTCATTAAATTTCTTTCCCTCTAAACAATCACACTCTCAGGCTACAGCTAAGCCAAACTGAAACACAGACAAATCCTTCCTTATTCCTCTGATCTAAACAAATTTAACACATCATATTATAATAACTATTTTCTTGTACTCACACTATCAATAACTACTAACAATGCTGATTCATAATAAATATCAATTATTATTATTTTTATTATTATTAAATCTCACAGTACTTCCAGTACTGATTTTTTTCTTTAGTGGTTGGCAAATAAACAAATATTTGTTTTGGTTGAAACTCCGAAGCCCCCAAAACATCATAAGTCCCAGAAAAGAAACAGCTTGTTTGGCAAATCTGTGTTCCCCTTAGCTCAGCTGACACCCCCACAAACACATATGGTAGGGCAATCGCAGCTGATGTTACCTTTGCTCAAAGAAAGACTTTTCTTTTTGAACAAACTGTTATGCTGAGGTCCAGAAACAAGCACACAAGAGGAAAAATACAAAAGGCACAGTGAGGCTCCCTGATGCCACTGGCAGCTGAAACACTACAGCATGCCTTTTATGTTTATTTCCCAAGTAAAGCCAGCTCTGCATCAGTATTTTAGGGTTGTAGTCTTTGAACCAAAACTCAGCATTCAGGCCGCAGGTGTCCGTGGACTTGCCTGTCAAGTGTCTGCGTCCTAAACCAAGGACAGAACAGGAGGATTACCTCACCTGTACGCTTGTCTTTGGGGACTTCAGACAACGTCTGTTCCTGCAGGAGCCCCTCCTCTGTCATAAATACCGCCTCGGGGTGCATGATCACACACCCGATTAAACACACAAACAAAAACACACAGGCATCTCACAGCTCATTTAAACTTTTACTCTAGAGAGTGGCAAATAAACAAATTGAATCTGAGGCTGCACCGCACCCATGTGTGCGACCGGCGAGACAGACTCAAGTGCAACGCTGTAAACCTGCTTGGCAGTGAGGGTGGCTGCCGAGACGGCGTTGTTGTTGATTGTCAAGCCACCCAGTGATGTCATATTTCTTGTGAAAGCTGCTCTAGTGTATTTACAGCTGAGCTATCTGCCTGTGGGGAAATGATGCTGCTGCTTTGTTTTGGCTTTTTGCTGCTTTTTTGTGTGTTTTGGATTGGGTGAATGTGGAGCAGAGCTCTCCCTGTAGGAGGAGCAAGAAAGCTGTCAGATTTAGCAGGGGAATATTTGAGATGTCTTATCGTTGTGTGATCCCTGCATGTGTGCACATCATATTTTATAGATTGGTGAGTAAACGGGAAAAGCGGCCAAAAAAGGCACAACTCACAGTTGGATTGAAGATTGGATGATGACATCGGGAGGAAACACCACACAAAATGGAGCAGAGACGTCTTGTTCTTCTTTCCTTCCTTACCTTTACTAACCTCTGCTCCAGATTTACAAACAGAGCCTTTGATTTGATACCGCGTCTCTCTACACGAGCTGATTCAATCCCTGCAGAGGCAGTGGCGCATAGACTCTTGACTCACTGTTTTTAACTTGATTACTGTGAAAGCTTTTTTCGTGCTCGGAGGATGGGGGAAGAATAAAACACATACAAAACCAGCACAGTACTCACATTTTGTCACAGCAAGATCTCATAGAGCTAACTGGTTTTAGAGAGTGTCTGTCATGTTCTCTAATTGGCTATGGTAACATTTTGACTAGAAGGGAACTTTTGACTTTTAATTCCAAGAAAATTTCCACCCTGAGGTTGAAATTAGCAGCTGTGAAAGCCAGTCTGTGGTCATATGCATTTACATTCACATGCATGCTCGAGCCTCATTTATAAATAATAGCACTAGCATGGTTTCTGCATTAATCCTCATTCAACTTTAAGCTAAGATTTATCTTGGACCTGAAGAGTCCTTTTCTGTGTGCCAGCACAGCACAAAATCGCTCTTACTAACTTGATCGTGAAATATTAATGCTGTGTGTGTATCTTGATTAAGGGGGAGTGCAGATTTTCTCCTGCAGAGGGTGAATGATGGACAGTTTTGGATTAGTGCCACTTTTGGCTGTTAAATGCAGACTGTATATAAAAGTTAGAGACAGCCACTGTGACACCCGTGGGATTCCACTGATGTAGAAGTCCTGAGTTTGCCATTTTAGTATTTCTGAAACCAGACACCATGAATGAAGGGCGGATTTAACAAAGCGCCCTAATTGCAGCACGGTGGTTAGCACTGTTGCCGCACAGTAAGAAGGTCCTGAGTTCAATTCCAGGCTGGGGTCTTTCTGTGTGGAGTTTGCATGTTGTTTGCCTGGGTCCTCCACAGGTAGTCTGGCTTCCTCTCACAGTCCAAAGACATGCAGTTAGTGGGGATAGCTTAATTGATCAAATTGCCCATAGGTGTGAATGGTTGTCTTTGTCTATGTGTTAGCCCTGCGACAGCCTGGCGACCTGTCCAGGGTGTACCCTGCCTTTCACCTTATGACAGCTGGGATAGGCCCCTGCGGTCCTGAAAAGGATAAGCGGAAGTAAATGGTTGGGTGGTTTTGGCCCTAATTACACTATGCACACCAATACAGGAGAGTCCTGCCGACCACAAAGTAGCCATCATATAAGCCGCTCAGAATAATTAAAGGAACACTTTAACCAGAGAATAGCATCAATATAATTAAACTTCTGGGATATTAATCTGCTCCGATCAATTTCAGGTAGGTTGGTGTTAATGAAATTAAGAATAGCTGCACTAGAGCAGGATGGGTTTTTCTAGTTTTGCATTTGATCAGGGTCACTGTCACTCCATTAGTGACAGTGACCCTGATGGTAGTCCAACTCCTCCAGGATGTGTTTATTAATGGTCAGAAATAGTTAACACAGATTCATTGTTCTAAATAAAATATATGATTACAAAGTAGTCCCGTGTACAGACTCAAAAGCTTTGTGTCTGACAAGCAGCATCATAGCCATATGAGGCCTGCTCCCTTCTTGCATGACAAATCAAGAAGATCTGGAGCGGAGTCCAAGGTTGACTTTGTATCTGGTAGCAGCTTACTCTCAATATGAGGCCCAACGAGAGTTTTGATGCAAGTGAAGGACATTAAAGTGAAGAGAATTAAATGTAAAATTATGCTTATTCAAATATTCTCCTTGTATAAACAAGCTTCTCTCAAGGTCTCATAGTGAAAATGTTTTCTGCAAGCAAAAGAGGGAATCCCAGTGTTTCACTGGTAAATCAATACAAGGAAGGATGGAAGGATTCGTGAATGCAAAGAGGGCGGCGTCTTATGTCAGACATAGCTTTATAAATAACAGAGCAATAATCAGCATCTTCTGTTGTAAGGTCTTCAATAGGTGGACTCCTCCTCCTGGAGAGGAGAGATATTTATGGGCTGGTCTCATGTGGTAACACTGTTGATGTCAGGGACAGCATAAAAAGAAAAATACAGAGAAGAACAATGGCAGAGCTTAATTACTGTGTGGTTTAACAGTTTTTTAAAAATATGACAAAATTACAGGATTTCTTTTTACTAGATGAATTGAATTGCTCTATTTAAAAAGAATTAATTATAGCTTTTTTAATAGTTGAGTGCACCTGAACAGAAAATGAAAATATTTTCAAAACTCAAAACTGACTTTTTTACTAAACCCAGACCATCCTCTGTTTATCTTTAAAGCCGTATAAAGGCTTTTAATGCACAAAATGCTGGAGACGAGCCCCTCTCTGCCTCCTGCGGAAGAGCCATCATTACTGCTCCGTTCCTCAGGAGAAAAACTCTCTGTGGCGTTGGTATGGATGCTGAAAGGTGGAGGCACAGGGAGCGCCTCAGTGCCCTATATAACCAAAGAGGCAGCGGCCTGTAGAGAACCCAGCTTAGCATCCTGTCTGTACTCGAGCACTGAGCCCCTCAAACAACATCCCAGTCTAGTGGAAGCCTCGTATAGATGAATATATGAATCCACCTTTTGTGTTTCTTCTTGGACCAAATATTTTTGTGTCTTCTCGTATTATTGTGAAACTAAAGAGTTAACTTGTAACGTTATCCCTTTAATGTGGAGATTAGACAAACACCCTGCAGAGAGCTCGCCTCCTTGTTAAGAGGTCAACTAAGACATATGCTCCTATTAATTCACATGTTACAATCAGGGCATCTTATTACCGACCAGGTAATTTCATTGGATGAATTTGTGGCATTTATTTTTTCGAATCAAGCTCATGTTTTGGATCCAAATAAACAGCTCTGCCCTATCGGACCACTGCACCGGGCAACGAGTACTCTTGTAGATCACATTGTGTATTCAGTACTGGTAGGGCACCGGTACTGAATACACAATGATGTGGAAATGGTAAAATAAAACTATTTTACCTCTGACACACAGCTAGACACGGCTCTGGGTCAGTGTCTAGGTCTCTGAAATGATCTGTCTCCTCACATGTGGTCCCAACTGCCCCACTGGCATCCTGACATACTATCAATTCCTTTATCAAACAATGAACTGCTCTCTACTCTTGAGAATTAGAATAGCGAATGAACCCACAGTCTCCATTTCTTCCTTTTCTTGTGTAGAAACAGGATGAGCTCATCATGGCTTGATGTGGACTTCATTGTTTTCACAGTGAGGATGAATTTTCCAAAAAAACCCACATTTGTCACGTGGGTGTGGTATATGTATGTACATCGTGTTGCATTTTTGAAGTGTGCTCAGCGTGTAAAGATCTTTTGACATGACAATAGCTGGCTAAACAACTCATCTTTCTCTGTGATACAGCGCCCTGGACCATGCGATGACACTATGCTGCTGCACCCAAAAATGTAGCTTGGGTTGGAAGTAAGGCACTGCTTCTTTTATTATGTTGCTGTTGTTTTTCCTCATTTTTTTTTTAGAAGGTAAAATTAGCCGGTGCAGCTCACCAATCAGCTCACCCTGTCTGTGTCTTGTTTTTCATTCATCCTAATGCTCCAGTGGACTATTAGTATGATGTGTCTTATCAAATATGTATGCGAATCTCAAATTCTGATCTCAACAGCACAGAGATCCAGAGTAAAGTGCATCTGACCTCTCAGGGGTACCGCAGTTTCTGACTGTCTGAAAATGATGACATTTCCATTTAGTTTGAGTTATGTGTAACAACTGAGAACTGATTGTCCAATATAGAAAACCATCGTAGTTGATTTACATCTTTTTTAAACTGAAGTAAAGCCCGGTAACTTCATGCTGGATTTAAGAGCTAAGGATTGTGCTCGAGTCTGATGATTGCTCTCAAAGATTACGACGTTAGCATACTGCTCTGCTTGTGATGATTTTTTTTATCACTTTGTGGGAAGGATTTTTTAGAGGAGCGAAGACGACTCATGATGAAGACTCGTTAAGAGAGGTCTCACAGAATAATAATCAATAACTGACCTGAAAGTAATTTCAGTGGGACACGTGTGAGTTTAAACAGCTTAAAGAGCTGCACAAGAAATGTATCACAGATGGCTGAAATTTGTTCAGGCAGTAGAATAAAAAAGATGTTTTTTATATTTTCCTGCAGGATCACAGCAAACAATACTACAGAGGTATGATCATCTTGGCAGGCCACAAAATTAATGTATATATTTTAAAAAAATGCTCTGCCATTGAAGGACCATTAAAGCTTAGTGAATAAACAAAAGACTGCAGGATGTTTTCCTTTGTTTCATAATGACAGCAGCGCCTCATTGCTGCTAAAGCGATTTTTCAGCAGAACAATGAACCCCTACTGTACCAGCTCCAGAGGTGCTGGGCTGCAGCTCATCCAGGCCTGTTGGGGTTAGTAATACAGGAAGTAAAATGTTAGCAGGCACACTGTGAGTTGAGCTTTGTATATTTGAGCTTATTTGTATTTACACTTGGAAAATGGGCACCAATAAAAGCAAATACCATTCCCTATATGGATGTAATGGATGTCATTATGGATGAATTTGAACATATTTGACTGTGTTTTCTTTCTATTGTCCTTTGGAAGTGGCACCGAACACCTAAAAATACACGTGTCGCGTTTGGGAGAGTTTGAGAGTTTCTGACAAAAATTTCTGGTCTAAACTTTCCCGACTGTTTCAGACCACCTGCATACGCACCCGTCTCTTTGATCTCAGGCAGTGTCTCTGCTTCGCGTCTCTCCCCTTGTGCCCTCCTGGGGTGCCGAGGCTCATATTTTGAAAACCTCAGCTCTACAATGAAAATGTAACTGACATAAAACAAACGCGGTCTCGACGTACTTGAATCAAGTCTGACAATTGTGGAAAGGAGAAAAAATACATCCAAAGAGACATCCAAATAGACTCAAAATCAGAAAAGTGCGCTCACATCAACGTGAAGATAAGGAGCTGAAGTTTTCCTCTGAAATGAAAACGGCATTGGGTGAGTAATTGCTCCCTGTGTTTCTATCGATTTCTGACAATATTAAGATACATTTAAACTAAGTGTGAAATCGTCTTACTTTCTTAATTTGGAAAATGTATTAACACATTAATGCTTTTAGGGCCACTGTGCTGTTATGAAATATGTCAGCATTTAAAGCCGTGATGTGGAGAATTTTTTGTGATTATAGCATCTTTCAAATTATTTGATGTAATAACTTTTCTTTATACTGAGAAATGAGACTATCCCTTTAAAACGGGTCCAGCTACAGACTTATTTTGCAGAGCATTTATCTTAATCGGGGTGTCAGAGTCAGAAATGGTCCGGTTCTAATTAGAGCTGCTTTCACCAGCAACTTGGTCCATCGGATGTCGTAATATCCAACTGTTTCAAAGCAATTTGCAGTCCTCTGAGTACCTCCTGGGGATTGAATCAAATTTGAAAATAAGGAGACAATGAACAGACCACACAACGCAGTAAGTAAGAAGTATATAACCAAGTGTATTCCCTCTGTTAATGTACACATATTTAGAGTCATCTCACTGGAACACTTTACAATAACATTTAGAAAGAACAGGAAGATACTGGGAGAGTATGCTCAGAATGGAGAAAGAGAGAAACCAGACAAACGTGGCAGAAGAGAGTAACGACGGAGCCCGTCAAGTGAAATGACTACCGTCTTGTCTCTCGCCATATAGACAGAAATAGATATAAAACAAATTAAAGTAAATAAAAATCAGAGGATGGATAAAACCTGCTTTCCTCACAGGATACGGGGACATACGATCTCTACAGAGAAAAAGGAATGCATGAAGAACAAAGAAAGAGGCTAAGGATGACAGATGGAGGATAAAAGAGGACATTTTCTCCTCTGGAAAAGGAGAATGCATGGTTTGATGTTCATAACCCAAATCATATTTGCTCAGGTACCAAAAGAAAATACATAGAAATTTCAGTTTCCCAGAATCAGTTATTTTTTTTCTCCAAACAGGAATGATAGTAGGGAAAACACATTTCTCTTAGTAATGGGATGAAAGTCAAATATTTAGACATTTCACAAACTTTTTTCAGAATTTTTCTTTTCATGGTACAGTTTTCTTTTCTTAATAGACTTGAGAAAATTGGAATACTAGAGTACATCTTTCAGGGAACTGCTGTTCTCCTTTTATTTGTGTGCTCTTCCCATTAAGTTCGCTTTGCCCGCGGGCTGCCGTCAGTCCAGTCAGGCTAGAGAGGGGCGAACGACACAGTTGCTCTTTTTCAGCTGCTGCAAGGTATCTCTCTCCACAGTGGAACTCCAACACGAATGAATTCAGAATCTCCCTAAAATGTCTCTCATTCCTCCAGAAATGAAAAGAAATTTAAAAAAAGAAAAGAAAAGAGCAAACCAAAGTGACTGAGTCTTGCAGCAAGGCATTCCATCAGCCGCACTGTTCATGAAGTGGGGGGCAGGGGTCTGAGGAACGGGGGGTTGGACGGTGAAGCTGTTCAAGAATCCCATCTTTTGCTGTGCACGTCTCAGCAAACGCACTTTTTGATTCGTTCACATAGGTCCATATGTTTCTGCAACGTCTATACATATATTTATAATTATATAGAACAGAGTTCATCTTGTTTGCTGGAGGTTTTTTCTGTTTTTCGGTGATTAGTAACTTGTAAGGACGTGACAGTTTCTCTGCTGGCCCACTAGGGGGCACCTCAGAGCCCCAGATACACATGACACAGATCTGCTGGAACAAAGGACGACCAAAGGGGTGTTTTTTTTGGCCTCGATGAGTTTTTGGCGGCTAAACGTACAATTTAGCATCCGTTAGGTTGGAGCGGTGGCATCTCACGTAGTTGCTACTTTTAATGTTGTTACGATCATCAGTCATCGGCGTCATATTTTTTTTGTTTTTTTAAACTCCACAGAAAGGAAAAACAGTTTATCTCTTTTTCGTAAATGAATACTACATGCTTGAAACACGGCAGAGTTTACATCGCATCGGCTGCTGGGCACCGTAGACAAGGAGAGAAACAGAGTTCGTGGGTGAACGAGAAGGAGAGAGAGAGATCCGATGAGAGGCGAGAGATCGGAGGTGTCGAACACTTACAGAGGTGGAGGAGCTGGATTTGACACAGTGTTTCTCTAAGCTGGCAGTATATTGATCTGCTAATTCGAGCCTGGTTGGAAAAAAAATCTGTTTGATACTGTCTAAGGTGACGCAGGTTCTCCTCAGAATCAAGTACAGGCCTTGACACAAATACTGATGGCGATGCTTTCCTACAGTACTCAGGCTAACCCATGAATCACTGCTTTATCAGCATTTGCTACGTGGTTGTTGGCACGGTATGTGTAGAGATGTAATAGCCTTTTCTTAAATCCACACTGTGGTTAGCATTGAATGCAACTGAAGTTTAGTCTAATCAATCAAAGCAATGTGGAAATGTGTGAGGAGAGCTGTGATGTCACTGTGCCATCTCATTTCGCTGCCTCCCTCTGATTCGAGATGAACTGGTAACACATATGAGCACCTGACAATACTTGAAGTTTGAAATGAATTAGCCACTGTGATGTGTTTGCAGTTTTCCCACATACTGCCTTCTCTCCCTCCTTCTCCCCGCCGTCTCTTTCCTTTTCTAAGTGCTCTGCTGTCTGCCCCTGTGTGTCACGGCGGCACTCCCTCAGACGTAGTACTCTTTGTCTTTGTTCTTCTTGTTCTTGGTGACCGTCTTGGCAGTGCTGGGCTGTTTCTCCTTCACCAGGGCCCCATTGCTCTGTGTGGCTGAGTTGCTAATGTAGTTACGGCTCTGGTCCACCTGATAGGAGCCCTCATCGCGGTTGCGGTACTTGTACATGGCGTACAGCAAGATGAGGATGCAGAGGGCAGCGGCTGCCACGATGCCCACCACCATCCCGGTGGTGCTGCTCGACTGCTGCACTTCTACGGCACCCGGGAGCCCTCTCTCTGGAGACGTGGGGTCTGGAGTGGGAACATGAGGGAAATTTGGGGGATAGGTTATACCTGGGACTCTACGGTGGCCTGGATCCAAAGAGGGCTGGGCCGGCGGCAGCAGCACTTGGTCCCGGGTGTTCATTTTCCCGGCAGGGATGTTGTTGCTACTACTGCTGCTGCCGCCGCCGGCTGACTTGATGCGCGGGTTCAGCTGATCGGGGTTGGCTGTGGGGGTGGAGGAGAGAGGGGGGCGGGAGTTGGGGAAGCGGGAGAAATGGCGGTCTCGGGGGTTTTGGACGCCACCCTCGACGGCCGGGGGAGGGGGGAGGACAGTCCTGTCGGTGACCAGGCCGGAATTTTTGTAATAGTCCTCGTCATCTGACTCGGTCATCTCCCCCGAGCCGTACGCCGACACCTCGATGGTCTCCTCGCAGTCCTCCTGGTCCAAGGGGCAAGGGGGCCGGCCGTTGGGCAAGGGGAGGGATTCTTTGGTGGTTTCAAGCAGGGTGAGGAAAGGGCGGTAAGTGGTGGGGGGCGGGGGTATTACTGGGTAGTGGGTGGCGATAGATGGGGGGTCTAGGGAGTCCACTGTAATAATGGGCAACACTAATTCACCTCCTAGGACAAGAAAGAGACAACGAAGGAAAAGAGTGTTAGAGACCACCTGAGGGAGAGACGACTTCCAGATCAACAGAAGAAAGACAGTTCAAATGTTACAGAAACACCAGTATTAGAACAGCACTACAGCTTAACATGAGGTTAGTTCTACAAGTTTAGTCTGTTCTATTTAAAAAGTTAATATGCTGACTAACTTTGAGCTGCATTATAAAACAAGATGTAAGAATATACTCTAGCCTGCACCTGCTCCTGACTGTTCTGACCTATTTCGCTGTGCTGCATATTCCTACATGTCATATCACTAACACAAGGTAAAAGCAGACTACAAATTACACTGAACAACGTAACATCTATTGTACTACACAGCCTATCCTTCACTGCTAACCTTTCTAGTCCTACCTACGCTGACTACGCTCAGATGTTTCTGCTGTGATTGGTTAAATAAGATAGCAAACCACGAGGTTCAGGTCACTTACATCAACAAATTGGCCGCATGATTTTTGCATGAAAAAAAAAATTACAAAAAGAAAGCTGTGTAAGATTGTTCTCGGATAGTGATAAACAACTCCCCTCCCCACCCCCACCATTGTTTACCTCCTCTCCTCTTTTGTCTCTTTATTGGGTGAAAAATAATCAGAATGTAACAAAAAAAAAAGAATAATAATGTATTGTTGCATTATTCACTTGTTCTCCCCCCCCCCCAAATTCACATGAAGAATTGTCTCAATCCTATTTTCCCCTTTTGGGCATGGTGGCTTCTATGGCTCATTTCTAATTAGCTTAATCTGTATGCAAACCCTCAGGAGCGGCTGCAGAAAACTGATGCCTCTAATTCTTAACCCAAACTCTCAGTGCACTACACTACAGCGCACTGAGTAACAGAGTATTAAATAATACTGCTCAGTTTTTTATCATGACTCCCTCATGCCCACTTCCCTCCCAAACACCACACGTTAAACATGGGGGAATGATGTTCTTTTCAAACAGCCATCAACACAAATAACATTAAAAAAAAAGTCTTAATGAGCCAGAATTTCAGTTCAAGCCTCAGTTATGCAATTTTAGCCCAGTGCGAAATAAGCTTAGACTTTGCTTCAGTTCAGATTATTGGGGGAAAAAAGGTGCATTTAAGAGGAATCCTTGTATCATAGACTGAAATGGTTAGACATATCAGGAGTGTGTCAACAGGAAATAGAATATTAATAGCAGTAAATTTACACACTCAATTTTCTGTCCAGTGTTGCAAAAGGGTCAGTAAAGGAAACAGTTGAGAAGTATTGCAGAGTGAATTAGATTACAACACATCTTGGAGGGGGACAAAAGGGAAGGTAACAGCAAAACATAAGCAAAGAAATGCCAACATCACCAGCATAAAATCATGACTCTGGCTCTGTGTTCGATTGATGAGGTAAACCAGGGAGACTCAGTGGGAGAGAGTGGCTGGATAAGGCGTTTCAGGAATGAATGGGAAGGGAGGGGATGGTTAATAGGAGGTTCTGGGATTGTAAGAATTCCTCTGTGGCCTTTATTCAGCTCAGCAGCACTCAAACACCCCCAAACCCATTGGTCAGTTACAAAACCCCCACATTTTCACTTAAAGAATGGCAAAGGCTTTGTTAAAAAAAAGGTAATGCATTGGGTTAACAAAGCCACTGCGACATATCAGCATATAACAACACACTTGAGAGAAACTCCTTGAAATAAAGCAAAATGTGAGAGCTGTAAAGGAGAAAGAAACTTAGTAATTCTTCAACCGTTCTAAGTTATTATTTCACCACCACTACTGGAAAGGCTAGTTTCCATGGCAATGCTCAAGTTATTTCTCTCCCATACATTTTCTGTCTGCGTTTGAGGGATGAGTTTCACCTTGAAGGCGAGAGGACAGCAGAGTGCGGCGGCACATTTGAGGAACAAAGCAGATTCACTTCGAGTAGGATTTCCCCCAGTGCGTTCAAAAGAAAGAAAGAAAATCTTTGTGTTTCGTAAGATAACTCGTCAAAGTCGCTCCAGCGAGGGGGGTGGGGCCAACGATTTGGGAACGCAGAGAAGATCGTTTCCTAGAGATACAGGACACATGTGCGAGTGAGGGTGATGACGAGAAGACGTTAGCGCTGCTATCTTTACTCTGCCGTCTGTCTGCGTGGCGCAGATGCTGCGAGTGCAATTTCGAGCTTCATACCTGCTGCTCGGTGTGCAGCCTGCCCATTACTGAGAAGCTACCTCTGCTCACAGTGCGTCCTACTTACTGTACGTGCGGCTGACACGGCAAATAGATGCCCCTGTTACAATAAACATTTAATGTAATCCTCAGGAATCAGGACCACTGTGCTTCCCTGCTTAAAGTCTGCTTATAGGAGCCCCTCGGAGTGACGCTTACAATGGTTATTAAATATTTACGGGAGGCTCAGAGTCATCATGCACAAGTGTACATAGAAAGGATTGTTCAAGCAAGTGACCCACATCGCTCTGCTGTCCTCTTAGTTTTTAGGAGCCAAAGCCTGAAGGCCTCATGGCATTATCCCATATGACTGGCAGGCAGCAGCTCCTAGCAGAGTAATGAACCTCAGCCCTCATACACAGAGTGAGCCACATGTCAGACCTCCAGGCAGTTATCAAGTGAAACATCTTTTCATTTCCTGTTGTGCGACCTAAGCCTACTGCACCAATATTTAAAACCAATCAGCAACTTCAATTGGCTTTCCGACACTGCACTGTGTGGTCCCTGTATGCAGCTCTGGTGCTGTTAACAGCCAGGTTGGAAGGTGGGGTGGGTGGGGGATACATATCACAAATCTCCCTGCATGTGTTCTCCTGCTGAAAGCTGCCAAGAACCACAGACTGATGTAAACCAGAGGAAACCCAGGAAAGTGAGCATAAAATATTTAGGTGAATGCGTATTATTTTACATCAAATCCCAAACTGGGATTTACTGAGACCAGTTCTGATGCCAAAAAAAAAAAAAAAATTAGGCATGATTCCCACGTGTGGGGGTCTGTTTCTTTAACATTCCCACTCTGTCATTTCAGCGTTAAAGCGGGAGAGACTCAGATATTCAGCCTGATTGATTGAGTTTGACTCTGTTGATTTGAACAGCTGAGGCAGACGTTTAGTCCACAATGATGAAATTCCTTTATCTTTACCCACATGCCTCTCCACTGCGTTGCCAGTGTGAGTCACCCCCACCCCTCCTATTTACTCAAAATAAGCACAGGGCAGATGGATACTGATGCATCCACGTCGGTCTCCTGACAAATATCGTTATTCTGCTGATCACATCACCCCGCTCACATCTATTTGAAATATTTAGAGCAAAAAGTTTGTTTGGAATTTCAGCATTCTGTAATTCAGCTTCGATTAGGCTGCAGATGGAAAATCTAACTGCGTGTCCGAGCATAATATATTATCCCTTTCTTGCTTCTGAATCCCGCTACAATAGGTGGCCCTATAATCGGTGCAGGGAACAAACCTGCTTCTTTATATGCGGGGCTCTGTAAACTGCTGCTGCTGTTCTCAGGTGAAGTGACTTGTTTTGACAAAAAAGATATGATGCCCTGCTCATATTGTATCTCACTCAGAGTCACATATTGTGCAGCAATAAAGTCTCCAGTCTCCAATCTCCATGTCAGAGGTTCAGACAATCTGCAAACCATCATGTTTCTCCATGGTGCTCCGGGGCATTTGTTTACAATCTGAAGCTAAAGCGGCCAGATTTCCTACTCAGAATGCAACACAAGGAAAAAGGCCATCCTCCCTAAAACATTTGGTTCTAATTAGAATTTCAAAAACCACTTTTGTGTAGTTTGCAGAATATGTATAATTTTTTTGTAAATGACAAAAATGCACCATTGACCAGTAATGAAATAAAATGGTTACAGGCATGTGAATAATGTTGAGTAATGCATTCTTCGCTTGTGTGATTAGGCTGACTGAGCACCTCTGCAGTGACTGGGTATCCCGACTAAGACTGTGATCCATATTTTTGGTACTGTAAAATAACTCTGATAATTAAAGACAATCACCTAAAGCCCTGCAACAGACTGGCAACATGTCCAGGCTGTACCCCCCGTCTCGCCCTATGGTAGCTGGGAGACGTTTCATTATAACTCATGCAAACTCAAGCATTCATCATGGAGCTGATGCGACCTTTACTCAATTGCATTATTTTTTTCCACAGAAAACGATCAAATCAGAAGGCTCGTTCCAAATCTGACCAATCAGACACAGTAGGGGTAGAGGCTTGGACAGTAACACTTGCCTGAACCCTGAAAGGATGATGTACCGCTTAGAAAGCATCCTGTCATGCAGGTTCAAGCATCCATACTGCTCAGGATCCAACCCGTGGAACCTATATTGATAAACTTGGGCCTGTTACTAGCTAAGAGCGATCAATAAAGCATCACCCTGACAAATAACTAACACCCAAACCCATCGACTTGGCTCTGAGTCACATTGAATGCGGAGGGGGACCGAGAGGCTCCAGGTCATCCCTCATCTATCACCCAATCTCTTATTTTCACTCCTCGGCCTAAGAAGAGCAATTCATAGGTTGTCTCTATAGCATGCTGTCTGATGAATTATTGAGGAGCTCCTCAAAGCTCTGATCTTGTCAGAGTAAAACCGATATAGAGCCTACAACATCCTGGGACTGATAAGTAGCTTGGAGAAAAGCAAAGTGAGGTCATGTCGGGCTAGAGAACAGACAGAACATGATATATGGAGACAAAAAGACACAGCTTTAATGTTGGACGGATAGAATCTCAATATGTTTGTTAGTGTGAAATATAGTTATTATATGTGTAGCAAATGAGTGTCCATATGCATCTTTGGAGACTTTTTCCTGTCTGTTCATTTTCTGCTCGGTATATTGAGGTTTGTAATCGAGGTCCACATTTCCTAGCTTGTCACCCTTCTGACAGAGACTCATTACAAACACTGAAGTATCGAAACCATAGCTCTAATTGGGTGATGTAATTAAGGCTCTCTAACAGTCAAAGTTTAATTAGCCTGGTGGGAACGCCAGGAATCGTTCATGGGAATTTCACTCTCTCCTTCACTTCCTCTTCCTTCTCTCTCGCAGGCTCCCTCTGTACCTCCGCTTCTCTCCTCTCCCCATTCCTCTGTTCTGCTTTGAGCGCAAAGGAACGTGATGCACATCTCAATGAAAGCCAGTCCTTCCCGCTCGTCTCCTCCTCAGGTCTTCTTCTCTGCACCCTGTGCTTTTGTCTATTTTGCATCCACTCTGAGCTTGTCAGCAAATGTGCAACAGCAGCTACCCCTCAATCACTGTCTGAGCGTTTCACGTTGAGGACTCTCATTTAGCGTGACACAGCCAAAACACTCCTCCACCAAATGCAGTTTTGGAAAAAAGGGAAAAGGAAAAAACAAGCTGCATCTCTTGAATTGTGTGTTGTGGTGTTACCAGCTGCAGGTAAGCAGATGGAGCTCAGCTGGTTGTATATATGAAGGAGTTGTATCGATCCTCATCAATTCATAACCACTGCATCTAGCTTTGCTTAACAGAAAATCCACAGCTGCCTTTAAAATGTTTCTCTCCTTCTTTCCTGAAGGCAGTTCAATAACAGCGAGCCGAACACTCACATGTAATTGAAAACACTGGGAATTGGTCCTATCACACAATGACTAAAGGCCTGTGTTTGTGCAGCAGTGATGGAGGGGGAACATGCTTTGGAGACAATGTTGATTCTGCTCTCCTCGTCCACAGTTTTCACAGAGGCTTATCCGACCCCGCCGGCTCGCTTCGCTGGAACTCTCGTGGCATCTGGAAGGTGTGATACAGAGCACGCGCGCGCGTGTACGCACAAGCGCGTTCATTGTTGCTCGGGAGAGTCGGAGGCAGAGAGAAAACTTTACACCCACAGAGTGAGAGAGACAAGTGCCTGTGTGGAAAGGTGAGCATGTCAGACACCGTATGTGTGTTTGTGGGGGCGTGCGAGAGAAAGGGAGAGATAGTGAGTTGCATTTCCTCATGGGAGATTAAGCCTGGACATAGCATCCAACCAAAAAAAAACTCTCATTTCTTCTTTTGATAAGAGGGGTATTGAGTCTCTATTTCAGTCCCAACCACCTACAGAGAAAACTGCAGGAAAATGCTGCACTCAAGTTTCTCAGCACTGGTTCAGATCAGGTTCTCCCAACACAAACATACTGATAAATGTTGTAATCTGCTGCCATTTACAGTCCACCAGTCAAACCACTAATCCACAATCCTACAACAAACTTTTACAGTTATTCAAGGTAACTCAAGTGCTTTTCGGGGAGCACATACACTGCTTAACAAATTTATTAGACCACCAGTCAGTACCAGGTTTATGCTACAGCTGTCCTAACAGTACTGGTAATTACCAAAACCATTTCTTATGTGTCTGTAATGACACAAGATCTATTACTATAACAAGAAAATAATAATTTTCTTAAAGACCTAATATCACCCCAGCCTGGTTCTGCTGGAGGTTTCGTCCTGTTAAAAAGGTGTTTTTCCTTCCCACTATCACCAAAGCACTTGATCATAGGGGGATTGTCTGTTGGGGTTTTCTCTGTATTATTTCAGGGTCTTTGCCTTAAAAAAGTTGTTGTGATTTGGAAATGTATAAATAAAATTAAAGTTATCCAGCAGTATGCACAAGGCTCTTTAATCAAAATTATATTTTAATACTAAAATATAATTATTATATTTTAACATTTGAACTTAGTGTTTTGGAAAAAATAGAAACAAACAAAAAAGCACATCTTTGTTTTTCTTGAACAGTTTTAGTGGTTGAATATTGTCCTTGATTCATTTCTGGGAAAGCCCAGTGTGCCGGCTCAAATTCAGACATAAAAACATGAATATAGTTTGTTATTTGACTAATAAATAACAAAGTAATTTTTTAGTTTTAAACGTGTTTTTGACAGATTTCTAAAATATTTGTTTTTTCTCATTTTTATGACGGGTCATCAGATACATTATTAAGCAATGTACACTATGGCATTTCTCTTCATTTTTTCCCTTTTTCCATCATATAAAGCAGCGGTCCTCAACCCCAAGGCCTCGGACCGGTACCGGTCCGTGAGTCGTTTGGTACCGGGCCGCGAGAGTTGAGGCTCGGGTGTGAAATGTATGGTTTTCAGGGTTTTTATCGGTTTCCAGCGTTATTTTGTTATCGTTTTTATCGTTTACTCGGTTTTCCTGGGTCTTTTCACGTGTGTTATGAATAAATCTTCTTTTTTTCGGTACCGGTACTAGTTTTATTTTGTTGTATTTATCCGCGACACCTTGAAGGCCGGTCAGTGAAAATATTGTCGGGCATAAACTGATCTGTGACGCAAAAAAGGTTGGGGACCGCTGATATAAAGCATGTTCTGCTGAAGCTACACAACGGTTTGCCCTATCTCAGAACATTAAGGCAGGTTTGAATAAAACCACACTTAGCTTATAGCTAGTAGTCGCTAGCAAGTCTTGTTTTATGCTCCAGGAATTTAATGTTGTCATGGTCTACGGTGGGTGGCTGGAGTTTCCATTAGGCTCCTGAACTGACCTGGGATCCGCCCCTGGGCAGGGCCAACTCCAGCTCCTGCACACCTGGAGCCTATTGCAGGCTATCAAGCCAGAGGGATTTAAACCACACATCGATGTTCACTCACTGCCAGTTCGTCATCAACCCATGTTGGTAACAGGTCTTGTGTTTCAAATTCTCGCTGTGATTTATCTTACTAACAAAGACTCTTTTGTGCTACAGTTGCTGTACCCACCCTGGCTCACTCCACCTCCGGACTCGGGATACCTAGTGATCATTTTGGAAATCCCTCTGTGCCTCACCTGCCTGCCCTCCTGCCATCACACTCCATCTGGAGCCCCGGATCTCAGGTCAGCCTTTCCACGCCACTCAGCCTCCCCTGGATCTTCATCATCCCCCTCTCAAACACTCCAGGTCCCTAACTGCAAGTAAGAATTGCTGCTCTTATACTGGCCACTTCTGAGCTGCCTTCACTACCTGCCTAACTCCTATATCCTCTCCCCTCAGTGTGACTGTTCCCCACTCAGCTCCGTTCCACTTCTCAGGCCTCGTTCCCTCGCCCTAGCCACGTTCCCCTGGGCACGCCACACCAAGGCTCCACGTCTCGTCATTTTCTGTCTTTGCCACGTTTCCCTTTTTTTTTCCCCCTTGCACTTAACCGTAATAAACTGTTAAATCATCTACTGTCTCCGCTCTGGGTTTCTGCACCTGAGTCCTATTCAGTACCGGCCATCCGTCGCCGTGACAAATGTTTTCTATTATTTGACAGTGGCGTCATAGTGGCTCTGCTTTGATTAAAGGTTTCACCCACACCAGAGTCAAATCTGTGAACCCATTAAACACACAACTCTTGTCACTCAAGATCTTTAAGGATGAAATACTGCATAATTTAATGTGGACATGCATATCTTCTGACTCTTGGAGTTTTAGAAGCCTTGACTTGTAGCTGCACGAGTAATTTGAATCTCACTTTTTCACTGAACAGGCATGGTTCTTGGCAGTTTTTAAATATGGCCAGCTTATTAGTGCTAGAAACCACAGCGGCAAGGAGTAAAACACATGGCCTTTAACTTCCACCTCCAAACATGGTGTCAGAACATTGCTTGACCCTCTGTTCACACTAACAGTGCCTCAGCCACCAGGTCTGCCAAGCTACAGCTGTGCGCCATGCAGAACAAGCTGTGTTTCCACGTTGGAACTGTCCTGCCTTGTTAAAATCGGGGCAGGGGATTGGTGCAACAGCTGGGAAAATGCCAGGTATTACCACATGGCTGAGCAATTGACAGACCACAATGCTGCTGACTGCCTGCTGCTTTAAAAAGCAACAAGAAAAAAAACTCGGAGAGTACACATCTGGCCAATCAGAGCTGCATACAGGGGGGCTGCGCAGTCACATGGTATCATTTAGAAGAGGAGAAAGGGACATTGAGGTAGTCTAGGTAACTCTGCTTTTGTGTTTCAGGCTGACTTTGTTTCCAGATAAAACACAACAAAGGCAGAACTCCCTGAGCTGACTCACCATTTCCAGGCTCGCACTCCTCCAAATCTTCGTCATCGCTAGGACATTCAGCCGATGCTACCAGGAGGTCGTCTGAATTCTGGAAGAACAGAGAGGGAGGAGATACAGTCAGGACAAATTTTATTTGTGTAGAGGATACACCGAATATCTAAGCGGATTAAGAGTCTCTGGAAGTCACAGTGAAGGTCTTCGGCTCCACCGATGCCTAGTCTCACAGAAGCGTGTGCAGCTGCAGTACGAGAAGCAAACTTCCGGGGAAAACTCTTATCTGTAACTCAGTTACAACATGAAGATTTATTGTTGAGCAGTTGTGGCACAAGAGCTGAAAATATGGAGGTGGCAGTGCTTTATAAGCAGCACCCGTGTGTACTTATGTAACAAAAGATGGAGAGCTCGAGGGAAACCAAAGTGAAACAATCTCTTTCTGACCCAACGCCGCCGATCAAAGAGGTGCAGCTTGTCGAAACAGCGCGTCAGCTCCACTGAGTGGGCAAAAGTGTCAGACATTGAAGGCTCTATTGCACAATTGTTTTTACTTTTCAGCACATGCAGTAGATTATCTCCATTATGGTCTCTATAGGATTATTTTTGACCTTGAGCTTGTAGACATTTGAAGTAGGCGATAAAGAAAGCAGTAGACATGGAGCCTGTTGTGCCGGGTTTACAAGTACAGCGGGTACAACAGCGGGGGTCTTGAAATGAAAGCAGATTAAATCTGACAAGGTGGTTCCAATTTAGTAGCCCAGGTTTGTCCTCACTGCTGCATGACTCACACAGCTGCGTGTCTAGACACCCAAACATCCTGCCCTCGCCTCCTCTCAGCCTCTGGTTGTTATTCAAGATGGGGGTCATCTGATAGAAAATGGAAGGCTTTTATCAGCATAACTGATTCACTGCCTCGCAGAGTTTTCGCTCTGTTATTAATCCATGGCACGGGCATAATCATTTATTAATTACGCTGTGTCCGTTTGAGTGTGTGTTCACATCACCTAGCTCTGTCAAATGGTCCTAATGATCCCGTTTCAGTTTCCCAGCAACATCTCCATCACGCATGCACTTACATTCGTATTCCATCCATGCAGCTGCTTCGATATAAACAGCACATAATGAATCCTTTAAAATGTGCACTCCTTTAAATTAAACAACCAGGACATCAATAAATGCACACGTCGGGCTGTGTTTGTGGCCATAAAAGCTAAAAGAAAAGAAAAAAGGAGTTTTTATAACACAATGTCTTACTGATTGAATTTCAAAAGGTTTTTTTCAGCCTCCTGGAGTTATGATGGCTGTAATTTCGTGCAACATCTGTGACACACTTTTAAACCCCAATTTACCTGACCCCCCTGGAACATCCAAAACAGCCCCGCTGACTATCTCCAAGCAGCATCCACAAGGACTTTGAACCATCTTCTATCCATCCAGACAAATCAGAGAGAGATGGCAAACACCTGGGAGTGCTCTCAGCTTAAGACAGCAGCAAGGGCGAGGCTTGTGATCTTAGTTTTATAACATCCTGACACCAAATTTGGGTCAGATCGAGACAAGTGATGACTTCCAACTGTTTCATGGAAACCCACAGTATCAAGGGGTAAAAAAGCAGAATAAATCAGACCCCCGCATGCACATCAAAAGGTAGATCTTTTATTCTAAGCATCAAAGCACATTATTCCACTATGATCAAAGCTACAGCGCGGCGGGTAGCTCAGAGCTTTTGGAGAAATTGAAATTTAAGTTTCTGCTCATATATAGTTAGATTCTGCCACTCCTGCATTAATACACCATTGCCATGTTTGTTTTTTTATCCATCTGAAGAACAGGAAAAACAACGAGGCAACAATTCCTAATCTGACCACATGACTGTGACGGATCTAGAGCAAGGATGTTAAAGTCACATCATGAGCCACATACAGCTCACTTCGATCTTAAGCGGCTGGACTGGCGAAACTTCCATTTATGCTGACGTACAGAAGTTTAAGTGCACATTTATTCACTGAGATATTTCAATATAAGAAAAAGAAATGCAATGGAAGAAATCTATCAGCACAACTCTTTGGGCTTGAATTATGAAAAAATAAATGTGTAAAGTTACAGAAAGTTCTGCGAACTCTGACTGTACTGTAAGTATAAAAATGAAAGCTTTTGTTAACTGACAGAAAATGTTTACTGTAGATACAAACATTTGGGGTTTAAAGGATGAGGCACAGTCCATAAAACTGTTGTATACTTACACTTCTTCTGTCTCAAATAGGTGAACCAGACATGGCCACTGAACAGGCAGGGAGTATCTGGAATCATGTAGTTCCATGAGGACCTTCTCTTTTTGCATTCTTTTCTTTTTAGGTGGAAAAAAGTTTTTATTTTGACAAAAACAAGCAAATCGCTAAAGTAAACCAAGCTACCATCACCTCCTGGGTGATTTACAGCACCATATAATTCAAAATGATTAGTCAATAAAACCCAGAAACAAAAACCTAAAGATTTGTGAATTAATCTAAACTTCTTCCAGAAAAGTTGGTTTTCTTAATTATCTGATTTTTAGTTTTCAACTGCTATTAATGCTGCACATAACAGACTCTTAAGTGGCATTATTCAATGTTTCCTGCTGTATGGACCTTGTCATTTAATTTCTGTTTCACCAAAGAACCAGCTACTTTTCTAATACAGCTGTCTATGCTTTGGACTGAAGGTTTAACTGGCTGCAAAATAAGTCCCGAGTTTATGATCTAAAGTGTCGAGTCTTATCGAACACAATGTGATGTTTATTTTGTAAATTATTTTCTGAATCAGTGTCAGGAAGGATGGTAAAGCAGGGTTGGGTGGGCGTACATTGGGACTGACAAGTTGTCTGTGAAGGTTCTCAGTCATCCAGGTCATCATAGTCAAAGGAGCTTGCAAAGAAAAGCGTCTGGACTTCTTTAAGTTACTTGAAGACGTTTCACCTCTCATCCGAGAAGCTTCTTCAGTTCTAAGGTCAAATGGTGGAGAGTCCCAGATATAAACCTAGTGGGAGTAACCCCCCACAGAGGGACAAAAGGACCCCCTGATGATCCTCTAATCCACTGAGCCAAGGTGTGAAACTGGGTGTGGGCCCCAATCAGCCAGAGTTTCGGGTGAGTTCATTGTGAAACCTGGCCCCACCTTATCATGCGAATTCCTGAGATCAGATGGCCCAGGATGTGAGTGGGCGTTAAGGCGTCTGGGAAGGGATCTCAAAACTGGATTATAGATGGAAGCCATCTATGTCCACTGTGAGTGACCATCTTTGAACAGAGGCGGTGGTTTACGACACCAACTCTCTGCCATCTATAATCCAGTTTTGAGTTCCCTTCCCAGACGCCTTAACGCCCACTCACATCCTGGGCGATCTGATCTCAGGAATTCGCATGATAAGGTGGGGCCAGGTTTCACAATGAACTCACCCGAAACTCTGGCTGATTGGGACCCACACCCAGTTTCACACCTTGGCTCAGGCGATTAGAGGATCATCAGGGGGTCCTTTTGTCCCTCTGTGGGGGGAAACTCCCACTAGGTTTATATCTGGGACTCTCCACCATTTGACCTTAGAACTGAAGAAGCTTCTCGGATGAGAGGTGAAACGTCTTCAAGTAACTTAAAGAAGTCCAGACGCTTTTCTTTGCAAGCTCCTTTGACGACTGACAAGTTGGTACCATAACAGCACACGGGCTCTAAGTCAGATCCTCCCCCTTCAAATTAGACCTTCAAAAATAGAGCTTCACAAACCAATGGATAATGTCACATTGGCTACGCCTGTCTTCATATACCCTGTAAGATTGTGACTCACGTATCCCAAATTTTCGCCAGGCACAGTGATAGTCTGTGATTCTGATTGAGTTTGAGTCGTGTATGGGTTTTTGCTCCGTCTTGTCTGTTCAGCTTCGATACACACCGCTGCTCGCACTAAATACACTGTTTTCTTCCATTTCCCCCCCAACTGCTGTTCCTGCCACAAATATGAAAACAAACAACACTTCCAGTTCACCACAGTCACGTTCCCAGGACAGAGCCTGGTGTTTAAAAGAGCAAATATAAATGATTTCATACAGTCTGGTGCCTCTCAGCTGTTGTAAAAATCAATGTAATCCTCCACCCTTCAAGAGGTTTTGCCTAATTTTGCTAGACTACAGCTGTGTTCACAGTTATTCTTTTGTTGCTTTATTCTGTCTTTCCTTTGGGTTGGGGGACAGAGGAGGTACCACACCTGGGACCACCTGTATGATCAGCGCTAATGTTTTTAGGCTTTTCTACACACAGAAAAATGCCTGTTTGATCATTAAAGTACATGCATAGTGACTCATAGGTAACATCTTTTGATTCGCCAGCATATATCCTTAATGCTATTTTTGTCTATTGTGGCAATACACTTGGTTGAGCTAGGTGCATAATAATCATAAAGATGGAGCCATTAAAATGTGTGTACACTATCTAAAAAATAGAGTCTTAGCAATAAAAAGCACTCTAAAGGTGGAACCGTGCTTTTTTATGACCCAACATAAACATAAGTCAGCAAATGGAATACACATTAAGGCTTGTAACAACCAAAAGGCAGACAACACTCAAGAGTCCTCTGCTATCCTAAAATGCTTCCGGATAATTTATCAAGCGGGGCAGTCTGGGGCTGCCAATTTCACATCACAGACAGATGCTTTTAAAGCTCGCTATACGCTCAACGTGGAGAGCAGGTTTCGCCAAGAAGTCTGGAGGCCAGAGACACTGAACCGAGTGCATCGTACATGCGGCATCTTAAATCCATGTTCCACTGATCTCATGTTTAAAGAGAAGAGAGAGAAACACTAAATCACAGACCAGCTGATTGTGCCAACTGGGCACAATCAAGATGCTGTTGACTGCGAAGGAGCTCTGACAGGTTTTAGGTCCAAAACTTTTTGTTTGTACTTCCGTGGCAGCGATAACCATGACTGAGACAAGTGCACCTCCATATTTTGTCAACTGCCATCAAAGTATTAGTTTGATGAGCCTGTGGAGGCCTCATTAAGGCTGACTTTTATCAATGTACAAGAAAGCAAGAAAAACAGTTGCTGCAAAACTAAAAGTTTTCTTTAATCTGGGTGCTCGCAGTATAACTTTGCATCTATTGTGCAGCGGTGCCAACAGCTTCACCTTATCTTTAGTCTAATTGGAACTGCCACATTTAACCAAAATGAGGCACAATAGGAAGGTTTGAGACGATGATAAAAGGACAAAGATCTAAACACATTCTGGATCTGCTGATCATGGTTTTCAGGGAAGAGTGTGAGTGGCTCGCTGACTGATCTCAGATATGCCTCTGTGGACATGAAGAGTGCTAATGAACACAACTGAATAAGAGGAAAGCACTAGTAATTGGCACCGCGCTTTTGTGTTTTCCGCGACACCATAAAAGTATGCCATAGAGCTGAAATTGAAAGTATGGAATTGACAGGTTTTAAAGCTTTCAACTAATTAAGGTACAAAATCTCTACAGCGCCAAATATAGCTGACGTACAGTACATCCACGAGCATGGGCGACAAGCTTTCAGCGCTTCCTCTCATGGCCTGGATCACACTTTTTTTTGCACAGCACACAGTTTATAGCTAATGATGCTGGATGTGAACTGGAGCGTATTCCCCTCCTGGATCTTGTTATTAGGTCTTTTTATGATGGCCCGCCTCTTCCATCTTCTTGCATGTGGGCAAGGAAAAGGTCCCCTACTAGGGTTGCCAACTCCCTGAAAAATAAATAAGGGACACCTCGTGGCCAGGGCCGGGCAACCCAGTTGTCTTCACCCTTCCCAGTGTGGTAGCTCTTTTTTTGTGTGTGTGAAATTATTTTTTAACCATTTGACTTGAATTTGATTTAAGCAGATGCATATTCTTTGTGATATGACCATATGGGAAACAAATGATCATTTAGCCATTTATTTTTAGCTCAAAATGACAACATTAACACAGTAAAACAGGTCTCTTTCTTAAACAGAAGCCTGTCATGCTTAACTTTTGAGAATATAAGTAAATCTTTCTTTAAAAGAACTCTGTCCTGCTTAACTTAAAATTATATAAATTAATAGAAAGCAATAGAACGAAAAATATTCTTGTAACAGTGCACATATAGTGCATTTAGTACAATTGGCTTCAGTTGAGGTATTATTTCAGCTTTTCTAATGCTAATCAGCTGCTCCTGTTTGTAAACCCGCTTGTTCCCATGATTACGCACCTTAACTCATCATCATTATTCATCTATGTATTACTTTTATGTATTATTCATCTATTTGTTGTAATCATCCATCCTTGCAGTTGTTTATTACACAAAATAAATTATATTATCACACTTCTGGCCACATAGCGCTGATATTCACTGCACATGCCCATATTAACCTTAACCAGAGGGTTTAAACAACAAACCAATGTTTACATACCATATCTGCTTTTCCCGTGGCCTGGTGGACAAAAAATTGGTAAAGGGTTCCCCGAGCTTTCACGCCCCTCATGTTCTTCTTGTGCCCACCACTAGAAGCATGCCTATGGAAAAAGTGCGCCGGCACACAGTGCAGTGCGCTTTATAGGTGTTATCGTGCACTTTCCCAGCCAGGTGTTTTCCTTTTCCCAGTCCTCCCTGTACTTTTGCAGCCTTTTTTCTTTTCTTTCTCTGAGGGGAACAAACATTGCTGCTCTAATGCTGGGCTTACACTGTGCGATTTTTGGCCCATTTTGAGCCGATTTTTGAGTCATGCGACCGATTTGGTGATCGGCCCGATTTTGGCCTTCATCGTGCATCGTGTAGTATACGTGGGGTAACGAGAAGCGATTAACACCTCACGACCAGCTCCCGATCATCAATCGCTCGTGAGGGTGTCACCACAGCCGCTCACACTGCTCATGCGCAAACACGTAAACATCGGTGAAAAAGACGGCGCAGCACGGCTGTGCAGCGTGTGATCTGGACACAAGTGATGGAGGCACTTGTAGAACTTTGGAAAGCTCATCCGAGCCTTTTCGATGTGGCATCACAAAATTATCACGACCACAACAACCGTGAAAATAGTTGGATTTACACTGCTGCTCAATCACAGCTGCCTGATCATGTTTTTCATTAGCAATTTAGCAAAGTTGATGGTGGTGTGTCTGTGTGAGTGAAAGACAGAGAGAGCGAGCGACAGATTTTCTGTTATAACCTTCATGTTATGTTGGCACAGTGTGAGCACTCAGGTCGCATCAGAGCATCGGGCCGTATAGTGTGAGACCCTGCATCGTGACCTGCAAACTTCTAATCCCTGCGAGTCAATCGTGCAGTTTGAGCAAGAGCTGAATAACGTGACTGAAAAAAATCGCAGTGTCTGCCCAGCTTTAGGTGTACTGTCATCCGAGACGTGCACCGCAGTGTCGGCGTTTGTTTCCCTGTTGGCCATGCTTGTTGTTGTGGTCATCTGTTGTCTTCCGGTATTTTCTCCGCAAGCGACCTTTCCTCGACCAATGAGATAATCTGAATTGTCATACTCGAATTGTCATAAGTGTGCTGTCAGCTCATTGGTCACAAAGCAGGAGAGGGGCTGGGAATTATGTTTTCAAACAAAGCGTTAATTCCATTAACATTTATAGACTACTTTTGATTCTCACTGTATTACGGGACAAAGTGCGTCCCTTATTAGCTCAATACGGGACGTGTACTTTTGTTTCTAAATACGGGACGATTCCGTTTTTTAAGGGACGGTTGGCAACCCTATCCCCTACTGTTTGCTAATTGTTGCTTTCCGTGCTGGTAATATGTGCCTTTAGCCCATGTGGATAATCATCAGAGCATAAATCACAGCCTCTCACATGCGCACGATGTAGACTCGTAAATGGAAGTTTATTGTTGTGCTCTTTGTGTAGCAAGATTTCCTTCTCGAGATGGTCCTGCCTTCGACCAGCGAGCAGTGATTTCTAGGATCCCGGTCAGCCACATCTTCTTAAAGAAAATCAAAACCGCAGTGTTGATTGGTCTAATGGATGGATCAAACAGCTGAGGGCTGTTTGACCATCTGAATACAGCTGATGGCTAACAAGGGGAAACTCGCACACAGCACAGAGCTGAGAATGTGACTGTTTGACCTTGTAGCTGACATCTGATTTCTTTTGAAATCTCTTCATGTAAGAAGAACCATCTGGTTACTTGGCTATGCTGTTTAATCTTTCAAATATTGTTTTCAGCAGTTCGAGGATTTTGGGGAAACTTTAAAAAGCCAATTAAAACTAACTGGCAATGGTCCATCACAATGCACAGCACCAGAGCATCTTCTTGCCTCGGTGACTCAAACAGCAGCCTTTTGATTTTTCTCTATGAATCATATAAACAAGCTGGCATCACTAGCTCACTTTGCTCACCTGTGTCACACTGTCCCTCATGGTTGGCGAGCGCTGTTTGCGGGTGGTGGTTGTGGCCATGGTGGTGGTTGTCTCCATGATTGTGGTGGACATATCAGCCAGCGGGGTGGTGGAGGTGGTGTCGGTAGTCAGCACCGAGGGCACGTCACCCACCAGCCTCAGGTTGCCCTGGGTCTGGACGTTGGGGTCGCCCTCGGCTGCTAGTTTGAGGACCTGCAGGCCGTTGTAGTACAGGCCTGAGATCTGGCCCTGGAAGTGGCGCCCTTTCTCTCCACCACCGATTTTGATGAACGCTTGGCTGTTGAAGATGGTCAGCTGGCGACCTAATATGCGACAGATGACAAGACGGAGGGAAGAAGGAGGAGAGAGAAGCGGAAAGAAGAGAGGTCATGAAAGAGGGGAAGGAAAGAAAGGGGCAAAGAATACAAATCAGGTCATGATCTTCAGGTGAGCTTCAACATGAAACACAGTGAATCGGAGGAGATAGGGGGAGTGTTTCAATCACAAGGGATTTCCTGGGTAACACTTTAGGGAGATTGGACCCTGGCTTGCTGCAGTTGCAGTCATTATGGAGCTAGTCACGTGGCACATTCCCAGAAAAGCACCCTGAATCTGGCAGTCAAATAGATTGCAGGAGCAGTCGCGGATTGACCCTGAGACTGAAGGTTCACAGCAAAATGCATCTCATTTGCCCTGAGATGGAATATATTAGAACAATGCTGGGTCTATGTCATTGACCTCCAATGCACATGAGCTGCACAATGATAAAGTATCTCTGCCAGAGGAAAAACCATCACCCTGCTTTGCCATCTAAAGGAGGAAAATGAGATTCTCATTGGAAGAAAATGTTTAATTCAGCAGGGGCTGTTCCTCTCTGTGGTCATTACCATTCATCTGGATGGATAGATGGATGAAGAGAGGACAAAGTCAACCGTTTAACCAGGGTCCAATACTAATGTGTCACCAGGTCTTGTGGTGTAGGGGCAGAGTGGGGGCAGTCTGAAAGGTATAATTTTTCTCCCTGTATTTTCTCCAACTGACATCCGTTTAGATTTTATTTTATTCCCCTCCTCCCCCTCCGACAGGCATGCATCCCTACTGTGCCTGCTTGTCCCCAAAACTCAGACTGACGCAATCTTTGACCCCTAGTGAGACTCACATGGACATCGGGGAATATTCAGGTTAGAGGAAAACTGTTGGAAGGATGTGGGTTAAAAACAGTCCTTATGAGGTAATTACTCAGAGGAGAAGGATGGGAGAAGCTAAAGAGGTTTTTTATGGATTAATCAATCCCTGCAAGGAAAGAGAGAGTGTGTTTGTTCGTGAAAGGGATACTGCGCTAATGTGTGCATTTGGGAGTGAAATATTGACTCAGTAGACATGGTGGGCTACGAATCTTGGGCCTGAAGGGAGTGTGGTTGCGTGTGTGCATGTACGCACATTTATTACGTCTTGTGCAGGTATGGGAGATTACTCCTCAGCGCTTCTGCTGGCACTCCTGCTCAAGTAATCTGCTCACAGTGACTTCCCTGCATGTGATTCAATTAAATAACAAATGCTCTGAATAACTTTCTGAATGCTTGTTTCATGGTTTCAATCAGACTGTAAGCTGGTGACAACTTTCTTCTCATCAGACGCTGGGGACAGGTCCAGGTCCCATTTGCTTTCAATTAGGAGAGCTGAGAGGGTTCTTCACCACTATAATTATAATTTACTCTTCATCTATATGGGTGTGTTGACCTGTTTATAAGATTCAGGTGTGCGGGAATATCAGAGGAATTATGTCAATGAATGCTTGCGTTGGTACGTAAATGTAAAACTGCATGTTTAATCTACGTGTGTACGTAGACTCTACAGAAGTGCTGAAGACATAAATCTGTTTCCTCGATGAGGGCCATTACACATGTCAGCCTATTATCAGATCATTAGACCAAGGTCCCACAAGGGACTAGGCTCCTGTCCCCTAACTCTATAATAATGAGACTTAATGTCTGGCATATGCGCTGTTGACATAATATCTGACTCTTATTCTATTATATCATTACTTAGCATGTTTAGTGTGGGAGTGATGCTGCAATAAATAGAACAGGAAAGAATGAACAGACTGTTAAACTACGAACATCAGCCGGGAAAATACAGGAGAAAATACATGCACGTGTATACACAAAGATTCACTTTAAACACACACACACACACACACGCTTGCACTAAAATTTTAGCCCCCTTAATTAACCCCACCCCGCACACGTTCACAAATCAGCCCAGAAGGTCTCCATTGTAAACATCTTCACTTGGACTGAAAGGGTCATAGAGTGTGGACAAGTTGAAGACATGGTGTTTTTCTATTGTGTGTGGTGTGAAACTCCAAGTCACAAGATGGTCTGTTCAGATAGGACAATTTACTCCGCAGGAGCTAAGTGTAATGGTGGCAGAGTTACACTCTGAGCCAGTGACACAGTCATAAGTAAGCTATATTGACAAGCAGCTTATGATTATGATGTAGAGTAAGGAGGATTAGTAATACCTCCTAGAGTCACTGCACATGCATTCATGTATCATACATATTTCTTAAAATGTCCAAGCATCCGTTGGGTGACCTATTTAATGCCTCTCTTTGTGAAAGAAAAAAAAAGCCTCGAGCACATGAGAGTACTGTGGCCATTTATGTGCTCATCCCATATGAGACAAAGAAAGCCAAGAAGAAAGGTGCCCTCTAGACTAGATGAAGGGAAATCAGTGTTTGTTTTCGTAGCTGTCTGCTCAGGATGAGACTCTAACAAGGCCTGATGAAGTTATTGTTTCAGGGTCTGCCGGGTCAAATCAAAAGTGACATGTGGTTTTAGAACCAATTTTGGCGGCAGGCGTAAGTGGGGCGGGGTGGAGGCGAGGAAAGATAGAAAGAGAAGCCTCTGCAATGACATGCAATCACGGTGCTTAATATGACAGAGCTGGCTGTGGTGCTGCTGCAGAGAAGAGGGTGTGTGTGCATGTATATAATAACTTATGAAATGTGTCAGTGAAATGACCTTTATGTGTGTGATAGTTGGCCTTTTCAAGTAGTGTCTATTTCCTCAACATTTATTTACATACACCTCTCCCTCTGTGTGTGTGCTTGTGTGTATTAGGCAGCAGCACAGCACACATGGGTTACACATCGATGAGGCTCTGTTTCACCAATTTCAGTGTGTATGGATGTGTTTTGCCTCTCTCCACAGGAATTTTAAGGTGATGGGCATTTAATGGGCAGAGACGATGGAAGCAGCTGGATAGGGGTGGCTGTAGGGTGGGGTGGTGGCGTTAGAGGGGCTAAATGGATTGGGGTGTGTATGTGCGTGTTTGTGTGTTGGGACGAGGGGCTGACAGCCAGCCTTTCATTATAATGGGCATCCGCAGCCATACACAAAGCCTTAATTAACTGCAATGCAGAGACCAGAATGGTCAGACTTCTGTAATCAGCTACTGCAGAGACTGAGCGGAGTTCATACATCTATCCCTCTATCTGTTTATATACCCATATGTCTGAAAATAATTAAAGATTTTAAAGTGTGAGAATTACGAGCAAAAATAATAAACGGCTATGCATATTCAAACATGAGTGCACTGTATATACATTTAGCGACAAAGATGTCTCTAAATGTAATGGATGCTAATGGACGCTAACATGTTGATGTTAAGTAGGAAAAATGCTTTGCCTGACAGACACGTCCCAATATATTCCCATTCTAAAATGCTAAACTTCACAGCATTAAAAAGCTACAGCCTAACAGGTGTAGGCTATTTAACTGTACCTCTCAACAATGTTTGTAGTGTTGGTGCTTTTTAAAGCATTTTTATTGAAATTAAAGTCCAACACGTTTGTCCTTCAGTTTTGTTAGTGAATCGCTAGTATTAACATGTTAGCTAACACTAATAAACTACATGTGCCATTTCAGTTCTCCAAAATCTGAATGTTAAAATCCAGTCCAAATTGGATGTACAGTCTCTGGTTTGCTAGCATGCTAGCTATTGGTAGATAACAGGAAACAAGGTATAGCTGAAGGTGAAAGACTGTCTCAAACCATTATGTATTATTTCATGCCCGATTATACTGCTAAACTTCACAGCCTGGAATAAGGATTAAAATTCTTAGAACACATCGAAGGCAACAGGGTATTCATCTGATAATTGTGATCTCAGGCAAAAATGATGGACCAACAAACACTGTCTAATGAGCCACCCTACCAGGATGGCTAAAAGCACACATTACTATTAAAGCTACAGTCGTTCAGTACCAATTGAACATGGAAATTGATTTTAATGATCAGTTTTCGCACCACCAGAGCAGAAAAATCTGCACAACCATCCATCTTCTTCAGCTATGTTCAACCTGATATCTACAAATGGCTGCCAAGGTAGTCTTAGCTACGTAGCTTTATGTGCAGCTATAAAAAAAAGCTTTATTTCTTGTAAATGCAGATGGTGCCTTATTAAGAAATGCAAACTGAGAGAGCAGACCAGTTTGGGCCTGTTTTTAGCGTATTCTCTCAGTGTCACTCTGAGAGACAAAACAACATCATTTTATGGAACGATGAGATGTAATTCTTTCCTTCACTACATACCTATATTTAGCGTAAATAATGGCCCTTAGGTTTAAATCCATAGGCTATGTATTTAATGAACAAATAGGGGAATACAGACTACAGACATGTTGCATACCAACAAAAAAGCTGTTGGTGATGAAATGATATGGATAGAAATATGCTGGAAAGCAACATGATCTAGGAGCCTTATGATAGCAGTTACATACATACAATATATATATCGTATACCGTATAGGTATATCGTGATTACATGCGAATCCCAAGGCAGTTAGCCATTGAGATTGTTGAGATGTGTATATCTTTTTCCCCCATTTCTAAGGATACTGTAACTAGAAATGATGCATCTTGGAAAACCTCTTCCAGTTCTTCAGCATCATTAGCATCCTGGCAGCAGCTCTCTAAACAGGTGATTGGGGTAAGAAAAGGTGGGAACAACTCTTTCTAAAGGTATTATAAGCAACAATCACAACCCCCTTCATCCTGTCTTAGCTGATAGGTAGTCAATATGACAGGAGATGCGGACTCCCTGCTATAGTACACTTTACCCCAGCCTGCAATATTATCACAGGGCTTTTCCTCAGCAGTGTCTTCAAACAAAGCATATATATTTTAATAAAACAAAAAGAAATGCTTGAAGTAAATTAGCATTATAAAAATCCATACATGTATAATTTACTTTCTTATAATGCTGGCCACAGTGAAACTCCTGAGTAATCTACCCAAGCCTGGAGAAAAAGAGATGATAAAGACAGGTTGGACAGAGTCTTGGAGAATAGGGACATAAGAGATGACAGAAGCAAGGGAGGATGACAGACGAGGAGGACAGAGAAAGAGCAAGTGTGCATGAGGACCGAATGTCAAAGAGACAGAGCGAGGGCATGAAGGGTGGGGATAGAGAGAGTGCATGACAGGCTCGATAAAAAGAACAAGAGGAATGATGCAGTTAAAGAGTGGCTGCAGAGACAGACATACAGTAACACACAAGAGTAAGACGGTAAGAAGCAAGCAGAAGGGAGAGTAAGTCATGTAGTGAGATGAAAGGCAAAAGGAAAGGGGGAAAAAAGAAGAAGAAGAAAGTGCAGTGAAGTGCTTACTATGGATATTAAATGATCACGGGAAGCACTAGTGAGTCACCTCCAGCTTTGCACCCTGATTTTCAAGTATAGCCACTTAATCACATGGTTAACTTAGTTATAACAGGGTTTTATATCTACCTTCCTTGACTAATGCCAAAGCTTCCTGCTGTGTGTATCCCCACAAACCTGCTGTTTGACCACAGAAGGTGCTCATAAAGAGGACGTAGGGATACATTAACACAGAGGTGGTGAGAATACTAAAATAAAATACCCAGCTGTCAAAAACAACATTGTAAAAACGGACCTAAGAATTGTAAAATTTTGTGATTAGTGATAGATGGTGTTAAATTTGTCTTTCTTTAGTTATAATATGGTAAAAATGATTGAACTGACACTTTTATATTCCTAATACATGGCTAAATACAAAGTCGGTGGTGAAAAGAAATTCCCAGAAAAAAAGCCAACTGGTCCGAAAACAGTCCATTTCACACAGCGATTCTATGTGCACACTGACTCTAAGACTGGGTGCAGTGGACCTCAGCGTCTTTACTTCAGTAAGAACTAAAAATAACACACTGAAATGATAACCAAACATCTATTCAAGAAGATTTTTGCAATAGCTACAAACACCGTTAATATCTTGCATGAAAAGTATAAATGTATCCTCTTTGTGTGCCTGAAGATATAATGCAGCACCTGATTGCACATTTTAAATCTTTTATATGGGCACTAGTTTCACCGCAGTCTGAGTTCTCTTTGATAAAGATGACCTCTTTGACCAAAAGTAAAATGCTCTGAAGCTGTAAAAGCACATTTCTACCTTCAGTCTTCCTCAAATAGAGAGAAATGGCTTGTCACAGACGAGCTGTGGTCAGTAATTACTATCTATGTTGAGCCAAACTAGGGAGTGGGCTGGTTTTAGGCCACGCTTGGATTGCTATTGCACAGATTGCTTGTCGGAGGCAGAAAAATAATGGTTGCATGTCTGTTGCAACCCTCAAAATGTATGTGGAGAGGAGGGGAGGGGACGGTGGCCTGGCGCTGTGTTCTAGCCAGGTTTAGCCCTTCCTCTGCCTGTGGACCTGAAGCAGGAGGGAGGCACCCGGAGAGTGAAAGGAGTGGATGGTGGTAAAGGATGATCTAAGTGTATATGAGGGGATATGAAAAGCACTGCAGCTGGAGAGAGCAGTATCTCTCTCCCACCACCGTCATCATTACGCCTCTCTCATCCTCCTTCTACTCCTGTTATCTCACAGAGAGGAGGCATGCCATATGGTTGCAAGAAGCTTCTATTCCGAATGTTTTCTCTTGCAGGGTGGGAGGGATGGCCCAGAATTCACCTCTGTCAATGCGCTCCTTTTTGACGTGCAGGGTGCAAACTTGGACCGTTAGCGTGCAGAGTCTGTATTTGTTTCTGCGCACAAATCCTTCATGCGCCTGCAGAATTTAGAGTATCCGTATCAACAAACATGAACTCCCCCATTTTCATTTTCTTCTGCAAAGAAAAAAGGATAGGAAAGGATAAAGTCGAAGAAGGCAGGAGCACAATGGGGGCGGGGTGGGATGCTGACAAAGTCGATTATGAAGCGTTCCCAAGTTATCTCCTTGGTGCACAGCTCTCCTTGGTAATTAAGAACGTTTTGCTTTTTTACTCCCCAGAAGTTGGGTTGGTTCGGGTAGAACACTATGAATTAATTGTGTTTGACAATGGCGATGAGGGGCCAAATGCAGCATGAAGATAGACAGAAAGTCTTGGGAGGCAGAGTGAAGCTCTGAGGTCCTTGAAGGAAGCTCTGGGCAGTGAGACTGTGACGGTGCAGTGAAGTACTCTGGAGACAGTAGATTGGATGTAATCAGATGTGGCTCTATATCTGATCCTACATCTGTATGTGGATCTTAAACAAGTGATACTGTCGAGGGAGAGACAAAGAGAGATAGCACAGTGGTTAGCTGGGTACAATTTTCCTTCTTCCTGTTCTCTCCAGCTGTGACTGTACTGCTTTTAGGCCATTTCATGGTAGGGGACCATGAAATAACAGTAAAGAGTCCCTTATTTCAGACTAAAGAGACGTGTTCTCGCTGCCACTTCTCTTCTCATGAGCAAGCACGTTAAAATTCATTCCGTCTCCCCCTACTTCTCTCAGATATGGCTGTAATAGTGCAGCGAGATCAAATGAGAAAACAACATAGTAACTCTGCGGGATGCAAAGCTTATGATGGAGTTACTGAAAGACAGCCTCATATGGATTTACTCTCAATTGACTGCTGCCAGATGTGAGAAAATCTCTGAAATGAAGCTGGGATCATGAATAGCAGCCCTGGACCAATGCCTGGCCTGGAGATTTGATTTGGGCTTTGGCACCACACCAAGCGGAGGGCACTTGATTGCTTTCACTTTGGGAATTGGGGCGCTCGCACCAAACCATTAAACACTGAACGTTAAACCTAGTTCTAGCGTTTTAGCCTGCAGAGACCTGCTATCCTAGTATTCCTCCCTTCTTCTACTCCCTGCACTTGTGTAGCTCAACTCCAGGCTTGATTGTCAGGCTGCCGGGGAGCTCTAGAGGGATAGAGTTGTTGCCAGAAGAAGATGTTCCAATTCCTCTGGGAGCTTTTTTCGCTTCGCTTCCTTCCTTTTCGCATCTGTTAAAGTGAACACCTACGGGAAATTGATTCTTGCCGGTTATTTGTACTGTTTATTTTCTAGTGGAGCTCCCTGATGAGATGTGGAAGCCGCAACACATATTTATTGTTTCTAGCAAAAAAACCCCCCCAAAAAACGGAGAATACTTGCCAAGTATTTTTCTTTTTTTGGGTAAGGTTGGCATTGGTGGTCAGAGGAAAAAGGAGGAGGATAAGAAGGGAGAGTGAGGGTTAGGATAGGCAGACAGAGAGGAGAAAACTTGGGATGACAGACCCATCACAAGAAGAAGAATAAGGGGACACATGTGAGGAAGTTTTGTCCCGGCTAGAGCTGTTGCAAACTTTTGGGACTTGGGATTTTTCCCCTCCACTGGGTCTCTGTAATGGCTGCCGTTTTGGATTTAGTCAGCAGGCACCGAGTTGGCCAGAGATGCTAACTCTGATCTGCCTCACACACAGTTGGGGAGATGGGATAAAGGCTTCAGAATGAGATGTAGTGAGACAGTGCAGCGGCACAGCCCAGCTCTCCTTTAGGACACTTCTGGCTCCAGTGACTTCCATTATATCCCGGTGTGACTAAAATACTGATTTGTGATAGCGAATGCGGGCGATTAGCTCTCTTATTTTTACTTCTGTCCACATATTAAGGTAATAACGCGTTGAGATTTGTACTTATAAGATCTGAAAGATGTGGAGGTTTTCCATGCTTGGTGAGTTTTACAGAATTGATGAAACACTAAAGGCACTTGAAGAGGAGACCCACGGGGCTGATTGTTTTCCTCACTCTGGTCAAGAACCCTGAAACATGTAAAGACCCTCTGAGGCACTGATGTAAGAAAAATCACTGGACACCAGAGACCATAAACCCCATATTGGCAACACAGCCTGGACCATTACAGGCCATCCATTTCAGAATGAATGATCCCGGCTGTTTGCCACACACACGCACACACACACACACACACACACACACACACACACACGAACCAGTGTGTAAGTCTTGTTCAAGTATACCACTCACCCTGCATAGCAAATACACACAGAAGGATACATTAAAATACATCAATCTCTTTAGGAGTGAAAACAATAAATGTTAAAGGGACCTTCATTTATTTTTGCTTAGACACATTTTGTTGAAATGACCCAGAGCAGCTGTGTCACTGCTGAATTTGGCCTTCAGTCATTTGCTGTGTTTTAACCCTCTGAGTTTTGCTTTACATCAAGATGGGGACAACGGGAAGATGTTGCCACTTGGAGATTTGTGTCTTTTAGCAGGAGTTAGAACATTGTTAGCTTCGTATTTAGTTCTTGTCCCGAACGACTGCCGTAACCTGTCCAAGTTCTTCCAGATACCAGCATCCAGGGCAAATTATGTTCAAAGATTAAGCATCGTTTATAACACGGTTATAACTGAGGGCTCTCTGAATTTTGTCACCAGCGGGGCAAAGCTGGGAAATCAGTCAGGTCGTTTCAATTTAAGAACGCGGACGACGTAGCAGCGAGAGAAGCCCCCAGCGATTAGTGTGGGTGGAGTTTGATTTGCTGTTAGGTGGTTAGATTCTGCTTAGAGGTTTCTTAGCTTAAATCTCTCTCCATGTCCTTATCAAAGCAACAAACAGCTTTAACCCTTTGAGCTTAGCAATGTCCTCTAATCCCCATTCATTATCTAATCTAGTTACAAACAGCATCTTCCAGAGCCACTTTTCCTCTTCAGTCCGTGACGTGTGTAAGACGTTCCTTTAATGAATCCCATAATATTAACAAATAAAAGACCTTGCAGATTTTTACCCCCCAAAATGCACCCAAAAATGATCAAAGCCTGCACTTGAGATTTAATGGGTGTTTATTTGTTTATTTCTCCTGCCTACTTTCTGCAAAAGCTCTCATCAAAATGATTGGATACAGGCTCATATCAAACTATAGAAGAAAGAGAATAATAGATTCAGTTTAATGCTCAGTCTCTTTAGAGTTTCATAGCATGCACAAATCATTTCATAAGTGGGTAAGTCATTTTTTATTGATCCACTTTTTCATTCAACTTTCATCTCCCAAGCCTCTTTAATTCTGATTTGTGTCCTAACTAACCTCAGCAAAAGTGCATTCCCCAGCATGTCAGAGGAGAGCACAGAAGTCAGTTTTCCTCGAACTAGAAATGAATGCAAGGATTGTTTTGTTTCCATGAAATAAATATGCAAGCACTTCATTTATCTTGTTTGTCTGTCACATGAATACTTCATTTAGCTCTCGCAGACAAATTTCATCTTCTGAATTCATGCGTGCATGTTTTATCGTTCACAGTTCCATTTCAGGAACCCCCCTAAAGGTATCTGGCCTCAAAAGCTTAATTCATGATAATTGCAATACATCTCTTATGCAAATAGTGAAGCTATTGCAGATGTTACTGTAAAGTCTTAGATTCTTATCCTTGTACTGTTTTTTTTAATAGTTTGCTAGAGTTCTGTGTGCGCTAGTTACCAATAAAAAAAGTTGTCTTTGAAGTAGAAACTCAACTTCTTCTTCTTTCTTTCTTTTTAAAAAAATAAGAATCAACCACCTTCAGCAGCACAAACACGCGGCACAAGACAGAGAGGTTGGGACATTCAGCACTCAAAGGGTTAAAGAATTGTCACTTTCATGGCATCGCATTACAAACTTGTGGCTCAAGTTCTGTGTAACGTTGGGCGAGAAATGGAGCCCACACGCTGAACAAACACAACAGTCCCTTTAACTTTTAGTGACTTTCATGGGGATTCTTTTCCTTGAGGATAGTCATTCTTTTCTTTTTGCTCTGTTTTCATGAGTGATTAGTCAGTACAAGTTCACATTCAGCCAACAAAAGACACATGAAAGAAGCAAACGGATTCACTAGGTTGTTTACATGTGGTCAGGTTATTACGGGGTTATGTTGGGTTATTCGGGAGTTATTTCTCTGAAGAGATGCAGCCCCAGTTTAAGGTGCTTTGGATAAGGTCCTTTTTATATCTCCAAATCAATACTTCAGAGGAACGAAAACTTATAGAAGGTAATTGTTTTTTGGAATGACAATTTTTTGTCACAGTGAACAGCTTTAACTGACAACTAGATATAAAACTGAGAGGAAAAGAAAATATCTTCTGACAATACCTCATTTGCAGCGTGGCTTCCCATCACTGGAGATAAAGAAAAACTTCAAAAGAATTAGCTAATTATATATCAGTCAGTCATTTGCAGGCTTTTAAAGTCTGCACTGGGTTATAATGGACCCACAGTCGTGTGAAAAAGCCAGATCGTATTCACCCTTGATGCTTGGCACTGCACCTCTTCCAGAGTGGTGGTTAACGGTAGGTTAGGCAGTTAGATCATTAGTGGAGTTAAAGGGATTTTATTACCTTTGTCGAGTAGCCACTCGTCAACTACCCGACCAAGTCGGTATGGGATTCTTTGTCTAGCAATAGCCAGGCGCTCATTATCAAAGTTCCCTTTAAGAAATTTGGAGAAGACAAATTAAGAAAAGGTTACACAAATCTGGAAGTTGAAAGGTTAGAGGTTAGAAGGGCAACATGGCAAATGTTTAGCAAGTTATGTACTTTAAATCAGCTTTAGTTAGGACAGGAAGAACTTGTGGATGTGTTTTCGGGCTGGTTTGTTTGGTTAGACAAGTTAACAGCATTCTAGTTACCTTGAATTTTAAATGATTTTTTTAAATGCACTAACAAGTTAAACAGATTTATGAATTATTTAGATATAGTATGATTACATTTGTGGAAGTGCTAAATTATAATAGCTGTCACAGAGTCACAGAATCAGCAGTCAGTAAACAACACAGTTATTACAGTATGAAATAATAAAGCAGAAAAAAAGATTTCCCATTGTTATTTCACATGAGCATGACATAATCACAGAGAATTAAAACACATTTCATGGTTGTTCCAAGGAAGACATATTTAAGTTCCTGCCGCACACAAAGCATTGCTGATGAGCAAACCTCCACCTGTGGAGCATCACTTCACTTTACATCCAGTTACTCCACTCTGACTAAAGAGAAAAAAGATTTAGTGAAACTGTCAGCACTGAGTTTTTCTCAGGTTTTTTTCTTCCTTCTTATGCATTAATGGAGCACTTCTCAGTGGCACTTGGCAATTAGCATCACTTCATCAACGTGTCAAAGAAGTTTCATTGCTGTTGTGCAAACTTATTATCCCTCACTTCACTTCAATCAACCTCGGGGTCATACGCTGTACCTCTTATAGCACTGTCAACAGAGACAGAGCTGGAATTAGGGAAGACGAGGGCTGATGTGACCAGACTTGGGGTTTTAATAAAATCTAATGCGGTGGTAAAGTCAGAGGATTAATTAGGAGTTTTATGTACGTCAAACAGCAGCCTTTGTCAAAAACCTGAGAGCTATGCTAGCTAAAATGAGGTCAGGGAATCCCCTGGTGTCCTAGCAGAGGGATAAAGTTCTGCGAGTGGTACCAAAAAATGAGAATCACGAAAGTGTATATATATATATATATATATATATATATATATATATATATATATATATATATATGGATGTAGTATATACACCAACATATAAAATATATGACATGTAGGAATGTGTCCAAAATGCATTACTTGCTACAGTCTGAGGGGGAAAAAAAGAGTGGACATAGATTGAATTGGAGTTCATAGCAGGATACTGACAGGAGATGCTGATGGAATTATCTGCAGAGAGATGAGTCAGGGATTCAGGGAAGGTTTGGGAACAGTGTCTAAACGGTAAACACTCTAAGCTTAGAGTGCTACATCCTGCATCCTCACAAGTATACACTGATTTTGCCCCAACTCCCCCCTTAGCACCACCCTCTGTGGTGCCGCAATGATCTAAAATAGACCACCTCAGTTCTGCAGTACCTACATCTACTCCCCAGGGGTCTCTCTACCCACACCTGCCTCTGTAGAAATGGCTCACATAAGCAAGAGGAGATGCGTTTCCACGTGTGCATACTGTATATGAAGGGAAACAGTTGTTTGTGTGTGGGGCAGAGGGCCGAAAGATAATGAAATCTGAACAGAGAAAACGCACGGAGAAGGAAGAAGCCTGGGATAAATGATAGCTGGCACACTGATGACGAAAATAGGAATTTTGTCTGGAATTTTGATCTTTTTAGTGACTTGAGACCCTCAAGTCATGAACCTGATCTATTTAAGCAGGTTAACATTTGGACCATCTGTGTTTTCTTTCTGAAACTGAAATTAGTCTAAATTGAAAGGAAACGCTCATGCAGCAATTACACGCACTTAAGATTATCCAGGCACAGCTCTGACTTCTGGAAAACCAGTACGGCAATTAGAGTGCACATACAACCCTGGTTTTAGAAATGACACGGCCACTCTGTTGCAATCACCGAATTAGAGAAGGAGAGACAGATGCCGCTGGCAGCAGACAGGGACGAGGGGAAGATGGGACAAATGAGAGGGGTGTGGTGGTGATGGTGGGGGTTGCAGAAAAACGGCAAAATCAAAATAATAACAGAGCGAAAGCAAAATTGTGGGAGGCAGAAGTCCTTAGTGAGATGAATCAATTGTGTGCATGCGTGTTCTCCTCCTACTGCCACATCTGCCATCTCATCCACAAACCCTGACTAAATCTCCTCCCTCCTCTAACTTTCACTTCTGAATCAGCCACTTCCAGCAACACAATCCAATACAAGATCCCTTTTACCAGCCAAATAATTTGTGGATAATGATCATCCACCGGTACTTCTCCCTCTAGTGGCAGGCTTCTTCAAAAATGGGTTCACCCTCCTCATCTTCTGTGTCCTCTCCATGAAAATGTTCCTTTCCTTTCTTGTTTCCATCATTCTTTCTCTAATCCCTTTCCTTTGTCTTACTCACTTATCCATTTCCTCGTGCTTGCTCCTTTCCATCTAACTGCTCTTCTTCTCTGCTTGTCCTTCCCTTATTATCAAACAATCCTTCAGCCACACTTGGCGCTGTCCTTTTTCTCACCTCCCCTTGCCAAAACTAATTTTGATGTCTTTGTTTGCTAATAACTTCCATGCCCTATTCTTCCCTTGCACCTATATCCCTTCTTTTCATCTCCCGTTTCCCTCGTTCTTTATAAATTCTTCCTCAGCTACTATTTTTCTGTTCTTTCTCCTTCTATTCGCTATGCACAGCTGTCATTTCTTGTCCATCCAAGCTCACCGTTACTTCTCCCCTTTTCTCACATATCTCTCACTTGCCCCGTTAATCCCCTGCCTTTGTTTTGTTTTATTTACCTTCACTCAATTTTACCTCTGTATTCTTCATCTCCCCACGACGCAGCAAGTTTATTACTAGGATATTAGATGTAGTACACAGGCACTTCCACACAGTCTAAGTGTGTGGCAGGCAAAGTAATAAATGCTCAGAGTGTAGAGTGTGTACTGTATGTAAATGTGTGTATCCTTCCCTGGTGATCAGGAGTGAGTGACAACATCCTCATCAGCAACCAAAGACAGCAGAGAAATCAACAAGGAGGCTTCTTACCTAACCACTTGAAACAAAAACAAAAAAAGAGGGACAAGAGGAAAAAAACAGGATCTGATGGAAACCACAACAAAGAAAATTTGACTATAAATTAAATTTTAGCAAAACATATGTGCAGTGGCAAGGGAAAAAGTGGCACAACGTCCTGTTGGACAGGTTTTTTTTAATGTCCTCTACACTGCAATTTCTAAAACCCAAATTCCTCTGTGTCCTGCTTGTGTGTTTGCATCTGTTTGTATTCGGATCCTTAGAGAAATAAGTCATTCTGTGTGAAACAGTGACGCTTCTCCCTTCTCGCTCCTCGCTCCTACCAGCTGAAGCCTGCTCTGCATAAGAATGGGGAGGGGGGGATAGAGTAAACAGCTGGGCCCTTCTCCTCTCCTTCTCCACTATTATCGTGCTCACTCCATTCCCAGGACTGTTCTCTTCGCTTGATATGAAAGATGGAGGAACAATGCTCTCGTACCTGGTGCTCAAGTAAAATCTGATATACAAGAGAGGGAGAGAGTGATAAACTAGTAAACGAATCAGTGGTTCTATTACTTTGAGGGATGTATTTTTTTTCCTTTTATAGCCAATGTTCACCAATGGAAAGCAGTGTATCAGATATACGGAAATATTCCCTTAAAGGGTCCACACACTTATGCAAGGAATACAGTTTGACAATATAATAGCCCTGATGCATCATGAAAGTCTTTGATGCACTCAAAGACTTTCATGATGCATCATGATCTTTGTTCATACTAGGACCAGAAGTGAGGCTCTATGAATGGATTTGTTATTGTTGACTTCTATGTTAAATAATAATGTTTAGCAGACACAGCTCTGCGCTTTATGTCAAATATGAGCCTAAGCCTATACTTCATGCTTCTTCATGTCCCTGAAACACCGCTGCTGAGGACAGACACGTGTCTGTCCTCAGCCACCTGGAGCATTGGCGGGATTAAAAGCTATGATCAGACTGGTTTTGGGTAGGTATCACAGCTGTGTTGCTAGGGGCAAGGCAAAGGCACGCTGATTAACTGGCACCCTGGGGAGACACAAAGCAAGGTAGGGGAGGCAGGGGACCTGCACAGCATGCCAGGAGTGCAGAGTGTGTCTGAGAGTGTCGGAGATTTGGATGTTTTGATAATCCAGCATATGAATCACACACTGTGTCTTTGCGTATCAGTACAAACGTCCATGTCTGTGTGATTACATGCGATTGTGTTTGTAGCAACTCTCCAAGGAGCCAACTGCATATCATGTAGCTCTGCAGGCAGCCAGATGCCCTTGTACAGGACACCCACATTGGAAATCCATCCATAAGAATGGAGATTACATTGGAGACGATTGGCCAGCAGCCATCCCGCTCTTCCTCCTCTCACAGAAACCTCTCTCCATCAAACTCGCCTCATTCTGCTTTTCATTTGGTAACTTTAGATGGATTGCTCTCTTATCCACTGGGTGTTTTTGAGAGCAGATTGGCATAGGAAACCACAGCCTTATGTAATGTAACCTCGTGCTACTAGATGCATCTCTTGTGTTGTTCTTAAATACTTGCTCCTGTTTTTTTTTCTTTTGTTCGGTTCTTTTATTAACAAATGTGATCAAATTGTGATTTTATAGCAATTCCAACAGGTGTTTGGGAAAGATGGCAAGTGATGCCAGTGCAGAGTCAAATTTCAGTCTATTTTTCTGGGAGATGATGTTAAAGAGTCAAAAATTGACAAAATTGACACGATAAGATGGCAGTTTTGGATCTGTTTTTTTCTCCTCCATCTTTTTTTTAAACCAGAGACTGCAGACGAGTTTTGTCTCTTCATGTGAAACGCGAGGGAAAAGAAAGCAATTTACCTACCCACCATGCTCTTTTGTTCAATGTAAATACATCAGCCACCATTCACGTCTGCGTGCATCTCAAACAGACAGCTCGCTGTTTTAACAGCTAGCTCATCTGTCTTTCATCTTTGCAGCAGTTATCAATGCAGCAGCTCGTTTTCATTTCTTCCCCTCTTTCGTCTTGCTTCGACAGGATCCTTACCACCTTTCATCTCGGCCACAGTGGATTTGTGCGAGGGTGGCTGCCAAAGTGAGCCAAAGAAAGCCCCCCTCCCCCCACCTTCCCAACCCCAACTCGTGTGGAAATCAAAGTTGTCACTTCTCTAATTACCCAAAGCAATCTTTTCCCTCTCTTGATCTGCACTACTTAGCTGTCTCTCCTCTTTCCCTTTCTCTACTCATCATTATTCCTTGACTGTTTTAGTGTTCTTGCTCTCTCCATCATCACATAGTCACAGGCCAATAATTGGAAATACCTTCCAACGGTGCAAGATCCAATCACAAGAAGTCACAGAGCACCAGAGGCCCAATAAGAACCAGCAGAATGAGGGAGGGAACTATCATTAGAGACAAGTGACTAAGCTGGCTGACTTCAATTAACTATTACTGGCTTTTCTGCTGTACCTGTACCTTGAATGTAATAATGTAAGAGCCCAAAATATGACAAATGTTTGTCACGCATCGAATCCCAGTAAAGCTTTAAGAATACTTTTTTTTTAAAATTATTATTATAAAGAGCTGTTTTCAGGGTAAAGTGAACTTAAAAACTCCACCTGCTTATAGTAATAACATAAAAAACACGAATGAACAACAGAAATTTGTGTTAGCGACTGCAGATTACAGAAACACAGAGCTTCTGTGGCGCAACTCTATAAACTAGTCCTAACCAAGGACTAGTTTATAGAGTTTCTGTGAGAAAAGCATATTTTAAGAATTTTGAGAAAATGGAAACATTTTGCGCTCAATTCCAGGAGCTCCGTACTGTGTTGGCGTTAATGCTGAATAAGTTACATTTATACCTTAATGTCATGCAGGGGCTGTTACGACAGTGCAGACTAATTAGGGCTGGATGAGGTGACCCTGGATCTTCCTTTAGTTACGCTGCAAATGCCATAGGTTTTGCATTCTTTGTGTGTTTATACACCCCTCTGCATTTAATCATTAGTTATTATTCATTCCTGTCTCTCTTCTACAGTCTGTCTTTTTGGGGGTCGACTGACTGATTTTCTACCTTTTTCTCAAGGTAGTTTATATTGTATTACCTTACAATATAAACTACCTTGAGGTGACCGTTATTGTGATTCAGCACTGTATAAATGGAACTGAATTATTAACGTTATGGAAAATGAATGAATGAGCCTAGTTTCCAGTATATAAAGCTGCTGGTGCCATACCATATGACAGTTGAAATGGTTTCCTGCCAATCCCACCATGTGGTTCACTCCACACCGTCGTCTGTCATCTAGTGCTTGGAGGAACATTAAAGCGATGCAGGTCTCCCTGACTGCAGAGGTAGCAGAGACAAAGATGGTTACCGACGCACCGTGGCAACATGAAGGTAAAGATAAAAAGGGGAAGTAGGAAGGAGAGAGCATAGCCAAGAGCTTTGTTGACCCCTTTACTCAGACCATTTATCTGAGTAGTAAGAACATCTTAACAACTCAGTCGGAAGAGCTGAAGGTGACCTTGCTGGTACAAAGAGTCTCTCTTCTTCTGTGAATCCATGTCTTTCCTCTTTACTCCCCCCCGACTATAAATGCCAGCCTTCACGCTGCACAGATCCTCTAAGTGCCTTACAGAGTGAAAACACGCAATAACAACAGCCCTGTCTTTGTACTTTATCTTTCCTCTTTTCTTTTCTGCCCTTGTCTTATGATCTGTATTAAGACCTGGGCTGGACTCCTCAAAGTCAACATTATCTGGAGCAGCAAGTAATTTATGTTTTACAAACTTATTCTAAGTTCATGCACGACTCTACATTGCACGTGAATGGTGTGTTTATGCTCTATCACATTGGACAGGCTATATGTAAAGAATTTCCCAAATCTGGGACAAATTAAGTTTATCTTATCTTAATCTTGCCCGCTGTGTTGCAATCCAATTTGTGAAGCTCTTATTAGTCAGTAACATTCTTTATCCATCAGTAAGAAGCCTTATCCATCTCAGCAGTAACAGCAGCTTGCTTCCAGCATGCATACTGGATTTCGCCTCCCCCCACCAAACCACTCCTTCTCTTTCTTCCTCTCTCTTCCTTCTTCTCCATTAGACATTTTCAGCAATGCATCCCCTTTGCTACACTTTGCCGCACATTCCTTTTCCTCTTTCCTACCCCCCCTGCCGTCAGACCCTCCATCCATGCATCCCTTGCCATCCCCTAACCGCCACTTCTTCTTTCCAGTTCTGCTCAACTGCAGTCAGAAACTAAAGTGAAGTGACAGCTCCATAGTAAATCTGCTGTTTGTAAATACAGCTCTCAATGACTAGGAAACAGTAGGATTGCACACTGTGAGCTCTCATTGGTCATAATGACACAGTTATGAGGCAGCAAAATATGGTAATCGCAGCCAATATGCTGTGATGGTGTTGATATAACTGTGGTTGTAAAATTCAGAATGATTATTCAAAGCTCAGGGGACACCTTAGTGAATCCCAAATGCCAAGTGTGGTATAAACTCACATAAAATGAATGGATTCTTCCTGAAGCTGAATTCTTACTGTAATGTCACAACTCACTGTGTCCTGTGACTATAGCCACCATCCATTCATCCATCCATTTTCCTCTGTCTATCTAATCCAATGGGGCTCAGCCCAGCTGTCACTGGGCAGACAGACACCTAGATTCACAGAAAGAGTTAATGTGATGGAGTAGTATGACACAAATCAGACAGATTCACGTATTACAATTTACTACAAAAACTATACTATATCTCTATATAAACAACAACACGTCTCCCTTCACAGCTTAGAAACAGCTAAGATGGAAAATTTGTTTCAGTGGTTGAAAGGGCAACTGGCTCCTTGTAAGAGAGGGATTACTGCTATAGCGGCCTCCGCTCACTAAATCTGACCTCTCCTTGGGGTGTTTCAGCAGCTTGATTGGCAAGAAAGTAAAGAACAGGAAGAGAATAACTCAAGAAAAGAGTAAAAAAAAGACATTTGTGGAATTTGATCTATGAGCAGGATTTTAAAATCTAAACTACAATTTAGAATTAAATCTGCTTTTTGATGAAAATGATATACACCCATGATGCATTCAAAATGTTGGACTGTCCCTGCTGCCTGTAGTCCTGTTCTGTGTTTCTAGAGCTGCGCCCATAACCAGGTTCCTTATGCCTGCCTTTCTGCAAATGAGAACTCATCATTTGCAAGACAGAGGAACCTGGGTGAGGTCTTACGTGGGGATAATATTGTGAACACCTTTTACAGTGTGGAAATCAAATGTGACAAGGAATGTGAGCTGGTGTGCGACAAGAGAAGGCTCAGCAGAGAAGAGTGTAAGGCAGGAGGACCAGTACATCCTCCTTACTCCAGTGAAGCAAAGAAAATATTTAATCTCCTGCTGAACTTGTGATTTTGCTCAATTACAAAGAAATGAAGACTCTCTAATGAGAGTTTCATTTTACTGGAGACTATCAACCAGAAGTAAATGATATATAAAAACTTATATAAAAATGATTTGAATTTCATTGAAAGAAATACGCACTTGATCCTCTACAACCCAGGAGAATCAATCAATCCATTACAGATACTCCTGATCTTACTCCTGTGTATAAAGCACACCTGTTCACAAAATGAGTTTCTTCCATTCCAACCTCTCCACCATCAGGCTGCAACGGGCAAGACCAAAAGAGCGCTCAAAAGATGCTAGGGACATAACTGTAGACTTGCACAAGGTTAAAAGACCACCAGTAAGGAGCTCATGCAATTTTCTTCCAATTCCAATTATTTCCAATTATTTGAAAATAGATGAAATCTAAAATGATCATTATCACCCTCCATTTGCAAGATCTTGCCTCATGAATTGAGGATGATCATGAAAAAAGTGTTGAATAGCCCAAAACTACATGGAAGGAGCTTGTTAAAGATCTGAAGGTCAGAAGAGATTCCAGATGAAAATAACCTCTAATTCTTACTGCTACTATCCCAAAGAGAATGCATTAAGGTTTAATGCATTCTCTTAATGCATGACTGTCCTGATGTGTTCTTCTTCTGGGACAAGGTAATAAAGTTATTGACATCACTGACAAATATCAGTCTTCCTGTTGACCCACTGTTACATCTTCTGCTTGATGACTCTAGGCTTCCAATGACAATGAAAGCACGCAAATTGTGGCTGGCAGGCATAACTGGGGCCAAAAAACTAGTGGTTCAGAGGTGGCTACCACCACATGATCTCTCGGTGAAACACTGGTTACATGCCTTCTTAGATATCTTGTACTTAGTACTATCCTCAGCTAGGGTCAACCATGCAAACCCCTCAACAGTCCAAAACTGGCTAAAGGGAATTAGAGAGACCAAAAGGTTGCTCAGAAATGTGCAATAGGGAGTTAATGCATGTTATTCTCTTTTTGTTTTAAATCACTGATCTATTGTACCTTTCTCCTTGTTCATTATGTTAACCTGTTGTGTCATTGGAATGTCATGGTTATGCTGCAAATGTGTGTTGGTAGGGAGGATGGGGGTGGAGAGGGGGAGAAAAGGGACTTAGGGTTTGGGTTTGGGGTAATGTTCTTGGGAAACCCAATATATTGTATGTTTGTGGTGTGCTGTATAAGACAGTTTCCCTTTGTCCTAAAAGCAAATAAATATTGCATTACAAAAGATCTGAAGGCAGTTGGGACCACAGTCACCAAGAAGACCGCTTGTACCACACTACACGACAATGCACTGAAACGTTGCACTGCCTGCAAGGTCCTCCTGCTTAGGAAGGTACACATACAGCCCCATCTCAAGTTTGCTAGAGAACATCTAAATAATTCAAAGAAGGCTTGGGATGAAGTGTTGTGGTCAAATGAAGCCAAAATAAAGCTAGTTGGCGTTAACCTGATCTACCCAAAGAACATCATCCCCACAGTCAAACAGGCCACAGTTATGAATGACTGTCTATCTCTCTGTGCTAGCCCAACAGTGGATTGGTGGCCTGTCTGGGACCTACTTGTGTTTGAGGGGGTCAAAGGGCCAATATTGCATAAAATCTTGGATGAGAAGATGAGAGATGGGTCGTGGATGGGTCTTCCAGCATGACAATGACCCTAAATATATCGACAAGGCAAGTCAGTTTTTTTCCAGGGCTTTGGTTGATATTTGGTCTCTCACTATAAAATTAAACTACCACAAAAACTGAAGACTTCTGAATCACCAATGAGCAAAAGTGCATATTCTCCTGACATTCTAAATAGGCTGTAGTTATAAATGGCTGCCTGTGTCTCTGTGCTAGCCCTACAGTGGATTGGTGAGCTGTTTGTGGTGTACCTCCAGGCAGAACTACAAGCCTGAATTGGATATACAGGAGAAAATTAATGGATAGATGGATGATATACACTATGCAAGACTCCAGAGACACGAGCTTTAACAGAAAATCAATGGTAAAAAGTGTGGCAGTCCTGTCCCCACTGCATAATTAACAAGTTCATTCTGAAATAAAATCACCGCAGCCATAAAAACTAACAACAGCAAATGACAAAAAAAGTTTCAATTACCATTTTGTGCCATCATATACATTATAAATTGCCTTCAGATCACTTCAGTAAGACAACTTTCTGTAACTTTAGAGAAAAACATTATATGTGTCATTCATCCTCTCAGAAAAAAGATAAAAGCACCATTGTTCACATCAGAAAACTCTGCTCTATGGACATAATGGACATTACTCAGTTCCTAGACCAAGGAAGTTTCAGCATTTAACAAAGTTACATATACTTGAGGAATATGGCATGCCAGAACAAAAATAAAGAAAAGCTATGAAGAAGTGAGCAAACATGACTCTTTATCATTAGTCATGCTGTAATTTATAAGTCTGCTAGCATCTGCATGCCTAATTATCAGACCATGTAAGCCTAAATATAAATGTAACTTTGCATTGGCCAGAGAAACAATGTGTTTCTTCTTTTAAAAGCTGCAGTTTAGCTTTAATTAATGTTCAGTGAAGCTCTGTAAAAACACTGTATGATACATAAGCTAACAAACACTGATGCAGAGCAACAGTCATTCTTAAGTCTTTATTTTTCTGTATTGCCTCAAACCAGAAAATAATACTTTGGTCACTCAGAAATGAATATTCCTAAAGGGCAATGCCATAAAATCACAAACAAACCTTTTAAGATAAAAAATTATTAACCACATGAGACCACTTCCTTTCTCACAGCAGATGACCAGTAAATAAAGGGACTAGAGTGTGAAATGGTACAATTACAGCCCGTATGGCACCGGTGCTAACATCTGCCTGTTTTTCTGAGGCAAGGTTGAGGTGCTCAGTGTGACACGGGGAGGTTTTTATTGAGCCACTATGCCATTTTGGGAAAATGGGAGGTGGGGCGGGCCAATAACTGTTGCTGCAGGAGCCACCGGGGACACCTGACATGCTGGATTAGTTGGCCGAGCGTTCCTCTGACACTTTTTGTCTGCTCTCTGTCCATCAAATACAATGTGCACATGCACACAGACACACAAACATGCTGTACTATGTGATGCACCCAGACAGATGCATGCACTGTCACACGTAGAATAAGACATGGACCACAACACCCACAGACACACAGACTCCCCGAGGACTACTAACATCACTTCGTGGGACGTCAGGAGACGTGTTGCTTAGCTGCTGAATGTGCCTGACCTGTGACGACCACATTCGCTGTCAACATCTTGTCTCTCCAAATCATCACCTCGAAATGGCCTTCTGTTTAAAAGCTTGCTGCTGGCCAGCCCGGGTTTTAATAAAGGCTTTGTGAGTAAAGCGATGCAAAATCTTCAGTAATCTCCAGATATTTTGGGCTGAGGCCACTTATAGTGCACACAAACGTGTTTTTTGTCAGAATAAGATACAGAGAGAAAATCTGCCACCTTTTTCACGAGGAATGACGGCTCTACATTCTCTGTTTTACTTCCACCTTCCTTGTGGCCTCATCCTCTGGGAGCTTTTACCAGAGACCCCAGGTATCCCACATGTAACTCTCAATATGCACAGAATGTCAGATACGGTTCAGAACTGCAAAAGTATACCAAGGAGACTGCTTGATGTGGGTCACAACAGTCCCTCTGGGGAAGGGGATTTCACAGGAAAGTGCACTTCCTTGTTTTGTTAGAGGGACCAGACAAATATGGTACCTGTACCATCCAACAGACGCACCATTGCAGGCATTTTTCATGACAACTTGTTCTATTTTTCTTGAAATCTGGTTTACAACGACAGCATAAGATGACATAAGTTTTCTGCTGGGACAGCATAGCAATGACACTGCATAATGTAAGCATCAAGAAAATGAAGTAGGTTTGAATACAGTCCCAAACCGTGAGCGCAAACTATTTTGTCCTATTTAGAGAATCAGAAGATGTCTAAATCTCCAATCTGGGTCATGGGAACTTGTTTCAACAGGGGACCTCCTTTTTCTTTCTCTACAAAAATATAACATCACTTTCTCTCTCCCTTTATGCACCTCATGTGTCAGTTAGGAAGTTGCAATCCCATCTCTCTCTCTCTCTACATACTCCTCCACCCATCTGCACCTAAGCCTCATCCTACGTTTTGCTTTCCTAATGTGTAACATGTCTATGTCCCTAAAACAAGCCCCACCCACTCCCCAAGCAATATGATGATGAGCACAACCTTCAAAGTGGGTATGGGTGCAATCTGCAAGCTGGCACCCAAAAAAAGTTAGAGTGTAATCAGCTCACATAAATGAAACAAACCTATTCTACAGCCATTTAGCCCCCCTGCTACCACCCACACAACCCCACTCATCTTCGTGACCTCCTAAAAGTTCCAGCCCGAGCACAAAACTCATCAAATAAACTAACAAACAAAAACAAAATCACACTCTTCAATTGTTGATAAGCACAGGAAAAGGAAAGAAATGTTTGATGAGGACAACAACCGCGGCGAGGAGGGCGGAAGGGAAGAGGAATAAAAAGAATACGATATGGGATGTGCATTAATGTTTCTTGATGAAACGAAACATAGATTCGGATGATGACACTCACTTGCCAATGTTAACAGGCTGCTCAGCTGTTATTTTCCGAGCGGTTTGCGCTATTGTTAGATGAAGGCTCCTTTTTGGAGCGTGCGCTGTTGTGAAAAGGGCTGCATTTCCATCATAATAACAACTGAAAAGAGTGAACTGTCACACGGCACTTCCTTTTCTGGCTGTGATGCATTCCCCTCAGTCTGGCCTTGCTGTGTTGATGGATGAGCAAGAGAATATGCTTCTCTCAATGCCAAAACAAAGCTTCGAAATATGGGATCACTGCTGTGACAGAGAATGTCACAGTCCCACTGCTCTATATGTCAACAAGAGTAAATATCATGACCACATTAGCGGCGCTCTCCCTGCAGTTTGATACAATGATGATACATAGACAGTGCTTTTAGACAACGGGAAGAGAATGCATCGACTTCGGGTGGAGGTTTGCACATTGGACAGCATCGGTGCGGAATAAAAAACACTGCTTATTCGTTTGTAACATGAGACAGTCCTGCGTGGTGTTGCGTAGTCGTTGTGGGAACACAAAATGTCTTCCTTTGAACAACCATGAACAAAAGGGAAACATAGTGGAGAGAGAAATTACGTGGGGAGCTTCAGCATAACCAAAAATAACTTCATATTTCAGACTGAAATAGAATACTATGATTATGGTTAAACAAAGAGTGGGGGAATTAACACACTCCCAGCCGTGACTCATCGGGAGTTTGCCCTCGTTTAAATGATGTTGCACCCGTGTTTATCTTGAAGCGAAGGCTTGAGTTAAAAACACCTCCACGCTTTCCCAGCTTGAGGTTTCCTCCCTGTTTATCCTGCCTAAAGACCTTGCTCACCAATCATACGTGGCTGGCATACTCACGTTCGGCTGGCCTCCATTCAGTGCTGGCTTCACAGTGCCAGGAGCTATAATGGCAGACTAACCACAGAGAGCCGGTTGCACTTAGATGAGGACGGCTTGCCTCAGGAAGGCTGCTTTGCTCTTCCTGCCTTTTAGACCAGAACTGGACTTAATCACCAGGAATAATGCAAGCAGCCTCTAAATATGAATGTTGTGATAAATAAAACAGAATGTGTGTCTTTAAGAGAGAAAAAGATCACTTTTAGTTGCACATAGGTTGGGGGGGCTAAAATAATGAATATTTCATTTGCAAAGCTCCTTCTTTCTCTCTCCACTTTGTTGCCCGGCTTATCGGAAAACTCAGACCTGTGAAGGATCTAATCCAATACTGCCTCCCTCCCTCAGTCCCTAGATCAAGCCCACTGTTCCTACCTGAGGGGAAACGTTCAATGACGGGCTGGTTGTCCACCTGTAGCGTGGCGTTTCCACCACTGCGTGTGAATCGCACCACGTGGTATTTGCCGTCGCTCACCATCACCGCGCTCTCCTCGATGGTTATATCGTCTGTTCCCACGTTGAAGATCACGCCGACCTTTCCCCGTTCCTGTAAACAGAGGTTGATGCAATACACGGTCAACAAAAATGCACCAGCATGCACTAATATGTTAAGTTCAAACATATACCCATAAAATATAACATGAAGGGTTCGGGTTAGTGGAAAAGCCTGACCGCGGTCTCTTCTAAGATTAAGCCCTCATTGTCCACTGCCCCATCCCAACATCTGGTTTCAAACAGAATCTGGTACAATTCATGTATTCATGGATTTGGTGAATTGAGAGCCACGATTAAAGGATCTAAATGTTTTAAATATTCAGCTTTAGATAGGGTAGCTGTGGCTCAGGAAGTAGAGCCGGCCATCTCCTAATCATAAGGTTGATGGTTCAATCCTGCCTGTTCCAGTCTGTATGCCAAACCATCCTTCGGCAAGATACTAAACACTAAGTAGCTCCCGATGTGTGGATGTTAAATAGAAAGGACTTAGACCGTCCAACTCCAGGCCTCGAAGGCCGGTGTCCTGCAGGTTTTAGATGTGTCCTTGATCCAACACAGCTCATTTAAATGGCTAAATGACCTCCTCAACATGTCTTGAAGTTCTCCAGAGGCCTGGTAATGAACTAATCATTTGATCCAGGTGTGTTGACCCAGGGTGAGATCTAAAACCTGCAGGACACCGGCCCTTGAGGCCTGGAGTCCGACAACCCTGACTTAGACAAAGAGAGAAGTGCTTTATCTAAATGACTGAAAAAAAACCACAGTTTATAAAGTGCTTTGAGCACTCAGGTAGAATACTGTATTTTTTGGACTATAAGGCGTATTTAAAACCCTTAAATTTTCTCAAAAATTGACAGTGTACTTTATAATCCGGTGTGCTTTATGTATTAATTCTGGTTGTGCTTACTGACCTCGAACCGATTTTATGTGGTACACGGCCGTCAAAAATCAGTCAAAATGTTTTAGTATGACTTTGGTAAGCTACAAAGCTGGATTGTTACGGCTACCGTAGTCTGGAGCCTTGCGGAGAAATGCGTACTGTGTGTACAAGGACCCCAAAACGGCACCTGTTAAGAGACATGCTTACGAAGTGGATTTCACTTCGAATAAAGCAGCTGTGAGATAATCCAACATCACAATTTGATGGACTTGTGGAAGAGGAATGAACTGAAAAAGTGAGTGTACTGTTCTGTATTTTATGTGTTAAAACTTAACGATGTTGAGAGTTATTGTGATAGAGTTGAATAAAGTTTCACTTTATTTTGTTTCGCTTAATGTGCCTTATAATCCGGTGCGCCTTATAGTCCGAAAAATACGGTAGAAAAAAGCGATCTATAAGAACCGGTCTATTTACCTTTTTTATAAAAATGCTATTAAAGTGGTCACTTAGGTTTAAGTTTGTGCCATTTAAGCTGTCTTTAGAGATGATTTATAGATTCCCTGGAAAAAATATCTCAACAGCTACTCAGCTCGCTGCAAAAACATCAGTGTTCCCAATAGTATCAACTGTTTATCCACCATCATGAACCAACAACTAATATTGTAATTTGACCAGTGCTTTCCGTCGTTTTATTCTTTCTGGTGTTCAAGATAATTGTTATTTACAACACTGTTGTCTTTGTTACTTATGTTACCCAAAGATACCCCGTTGAGCGTAGCTAGATTCCAACTGGCAATGCATAATGAGAAAAATAAAATCATGTCTTTTGTGTTTGAGAATGAATTACACTGACTGAAGCAATTGAGTTGTCAACTAAGCAGCAGTTACCCTGCACAGTTAAACTGCAGTCATCCAGCCGTGTAACAATCCATGCTAATAGGCTAATACTGTTGTTCCTTTGTTGTCCTTTGGCAAAAATCAAAAGATATTTTTCTTCAGTCAACACAAAAAGCCCCGACTGCCTGTAGTCTGATGACACTCAGAGCGTCAGATCCCACACATACAAGCCTGGTAAGGGAACAGAGTACTTGCTGAGGACTCAGGCACCTTTAGTATTCATCAACCGGGTGACCCCCCCTCCCCTCTCCCATCTATTAGTGTTGACAGCCGCCCACTGCTTCGAGTTTATTACAGTCAGCCGCCTACTCCACTCTCTTCTCCCGCCATCTCTCTCCTCTCCCTCTGTGGTTCCTGTCCTCAGTCCCAGGAAAGGTCAAAGTCATTTACAGAGTTACAGTCTGCCAGAGAGCCATAGAACAAGGGTGAGAGAGAGAAAGGGAGAAACAGAGGACATATCAGACAGCACCACTGCATACAAGTTGTCTGTCTGACTGCAAAACCTCTGTTGCACTTTTGCCCAGCTGTAAGACCCTGCTCTGGTAGCTGTTGCCCAACCTACAGACAGCAACACTTCCTGACTGTCACAGCAGGTCAAGCTCATTTGCCGGTGGGGTCACATTTGCACACTGCTATCTCCTCACTGCAGCTACAACTTCATTGATTCCATTACCTCATTAGGTATGTGCATTTATTTTGCCACTTTCCATATGCCAAGATATTCAGGGGTGAACCTGTGGCTTTTGCTTGCAGCAGTTTTCCATTATTCATGGCTGATTAAGTATTTTAAAAAAGAAAATAAGACACCCCTAATGTTAACAGATCTCAAAATAGCCAGTTAATTGAGTAAATAAGTGCAAAGGTTGTACAGTAAGTTAATGATCAGTATAATCAGCCACATTTATGTGCATCTTAACTGCTCTTTGCTGCTGTGTAAAGTTGTTATAGTTTTTAGCCAAGGCCACGTTACGGCCATGCACCGATGTCAGCCGTGATTAGGGTATTAATTGAGCATGCTCAAATGGTGGCGCAACATGTTGGTTGTGATTAATGCTTTGCGGGGATCAGCAGAACATAAGACACAGTTGAACAGCCAGAATAAGCAAAAGGAATCAGTGTGGAACACAACAGGAAGCAGAGCTCAGCTGTCCTACGTGATGCTCCTAATGAAGCTAGATCTGTATGAAATTGATGGACTACTCTGTAGATGGACTCATTCTGCAAGGAGGCTCGTTGGATGTCTCGAATGGCAAAGTGCTTCCAGCTTCTCAGCCACTTAATCAGCGGCTTCATGTTATAGACCGACCCTCACAGTCTTTCTGCCTGCTATCGTTGTGAATGCCAAAATCCACTATGCTGCAGATTTGACGACACCAGCATGAATACAGTCTTAGAGTAATTATGAGGTGCACAAGAATAACGATTTAATCAAAGCTTTCAGTATTGATACCCTTTAGATATTGCAACGGGGAAAAACAAAATGGAGAGGGTGAGTGAAATGCTTTTGGATCGAGCGGAAATGCCAGGATCATCTCCATTACAGCCCACGCACTAGGAAGCTTAGAATAATCATAACACCTTGCTTGGAGAATTAATTCAATTTTCCAGGGTGAAGCAGAATGAATCCATGCTATTACAACTGAAAAGCAGAAGGGAGTGAATTTGAGTGATATTTACAGAGAGATTAGCATTTGTGTTCCGCAACATTAGAGTTCTTCCCGGTGCTGAGGGAATGTATCGAGCCCATTACGGTGGGAAGCCGCTGGGAACCAGTGCTTTTTTAAAAATGATTTTAGTGTAGCAGTAATGACATTTTAATGGCCGTTTCCCTTAAGCGAACATATCTCTGGAAACAGAAGGAAAAGAAAAACTCTTTGAATGACTGGGAGCAGTCAAGCCTGCAACATTGAAATGAAGGGACTAGTAGGTAACTTACAATAAACCCTGGCTGCTCTTTAAACACCACAGCTTCTCAATGACTGCTTAGCAGCCCTTAATCTGCTGTAGCTGTCAGCTAATGTCAGGAGCAAGAATGCTACGTTTTCCACTTTTATCTAGAGGGTAGCTCATCTTACTTTTCTTTCTACGGGTAAATCGGTAGCAAAGGGAGCAGGTCCGCGGTAGACTGGGGGGCAGGAGCTCTACTTTATGATCAGATGTATTTTCAATTACATCTGATCTGCCTGAAGAAGCCAGGATCTGAGTTACTGAGATTCAATTAAATATTCAAAGATCTACAATAGTGGAGGGGGTTGGACGAAATACCTACAGACAGAATTAAGTTTCAACTTTAACCAAAATCGGTTTTGGTTCTGAGGCTCTGAGTTTTACAGAGAAAGGTTTCATCTGGGGACAAGAGAAAAATCAAAGATTTCCTCTTAAATATTATATTACTTTAAGTACAAAGTTGCTGTTCTTGCCAAATATCTGATTTGTTTACCACTGCACAAACTGCTCATCAGTTTCCCACACAGTAAATCGAGTTTAGCTACCAAAAAAAAAACTCGAGAAAAAAGAAAGTTTCTGTAATCTTCTCATTAGAGTCTCTCCTTCCTTGTTCTCAAAGACAAAAGAAAATTGACTTTGGAATTCTGCACGGCAGCCAGAGAAAGAGCAGTACGGAGTGCATTTCCGTCTGAAATATTTCAACATGACCTTGCGGCGTGTGAGAGCACGTCGAGGTAAACGCTGCTGTCGGGAGTGGAATGAGAATGAGGCAGAGACTGCAGTCTGTATGTGTGTATCAGGGTTATCGGGCTGCCTCAGCGAGCTCTCACTGATCACGCCAAGCAGAAAAGGAAGAGCGAGAGGAGGAGGAGGAGGAGCAAGGGGCAGAGAGAAACACTGTGTGATAAAAGGACAGTGGGAACCTTGATGATCCTCTGGGGCCTCAAGGTGCTTTGAGATCAAAGCTCCTTTTGAAGGTGTCAAAATCTGGTTCTTTCTTTTGCTCACATGCTGGTACTCAATTAAGAAAAGGAAAAATAGACAAAGGGGGAATGAGAAAGCATTTTTGAAGGATTTGGTTTGTTGTTTCATTTCCTCCTAGCCTGCTCAATCTTCTCCCTTTCTAACACACCCTACAGCTTCATCTTTACACACATCTGCTACTTGACGTATTTGCATTTCCTCAAAGTCTTTCTGAATCTCCCCCTTAGATCTGATACATAAATGCTAAACAGGCAAGTTAGAAAGAGGAAACAACAGAGACGCAACTGCTGGAAAGTGGATTCAGCAAGACTAGGGCAGAGACAGTTGCAGTTGTTTAAATCACTCAAGGTATTTTGCATTTTGCTGTATCAACTTGCCTGGAGAAATTGTTTCTGAAACACGGCTGACCAGTTCAGGGATTTGCTGGTTTGATAGATTTCATATTAATACTCCTCTGGCTGTTGGAAATGCAAACGATTCATCAGCTTCTCTCTCATTTGGATCTATCATAGGCTGTATCTGCTTGAGACTAACTTGACATGCCACTAAAAGTGTGCAGAACTGCAGTATTTATTAGCTTATGAATCAGCCAGCAGAGCAGCATGGATAAAAAAAAGAATGATAAATTGATTTTTACTGGGCGCCCACAGAAAAAGCAATCAATTCTTATATATGTATGTACACAAATATTTGACACATCCATGCGGTGTAGGAAAGCCTAATAATTCATACAGCTTGAGCTAAGCATTTTAACGTATTTGCAGATTCTGTGCATTAATGTAAAATTCCATATGCTGTTTACAGTTACCGACTCATACTGGTGATTTTTTTCCCTAAAATATCCCACAGATACCCCATCTGATACCCCATCACTTGGTATCGCTGCATCTTCCTCATGAGTTTAATTCCTGCGTTGATTCCTGGCTAATCAGCTTGTCAACATGTATGCATAATGCCTGCGAGCGCAGATCCGCTGTGGCATCTGCTACAAGGAGAACAGTATAGTGGGGCTAAGCTTCCACTTAGAAACTGCAGCGTTACGTAAGGAGAAATACGTGGTTGCATAACATGTAGACTTCTTGCCGGCTAAATCATCCACTGTCCGTTCACTGAACGTCTTCAGAGTATCTGCGACAGAAAGAGGGAATTGTTGAGGGCCAGCAGCCATTTTGAATCAGTAAACTGCTCTGTAGCGCGCAGATTTCACGTCTTCCCTTCTTATCAGTCACCTCAAATGACATAGTGCTGTTCCAGACGGAGCTGCATGTGTCATTTTGATTTGGTTTATTTAGGAAAAAGAGGAGGGCTGTGGCAAAACAGTCGCTTTTGCAAAGAAGACATGGTTTCCGTTGCCACACCTTCTCTCGGTTTCTGCTCAGCTAACATCTGTATGTGCTTGCCGTGGTCTCTTGCAGTCACCTTGAGCACCTCATCTTAAAGGCACTTCATATCCTCTTCGATCTCTTTTCTTTGCCTAGTTATTTCCAGCAGTGGTCATGGCTATGAGAGCACATTTGCACTGCAAATGATGAGTGGCCACTCTAACAGTGAATCAGATCTCATTGAAAAATCAATGACTTAGACAGATGTGATGTGAGTGCATGTATATATATATATACATATATGTGTGTGTGTGTGTGTGTGTGTGTGTGTGTGTGTGTGTGTGTGTGTGAGAGAGAGAGAGTATACACTGATGTCAGAGCATGACTCACACTGGGCTTGCCTATTTGTCCCCAAGTACACACACATACCAGCATTGAGCCAAAATACTACAGAGGGAAGAAACAGTGAACATACTAAGAAGGAGAGAAACACAAATCAACCAAAATACCGTCCACTATAACCCTGATTGTTGCCACTCTCAGCAAAACCAACGCTGACTCGCATATAGTAAGTACTGATATGACTGCTCATGTACCGTACCACTGAGACTGTTGATGGATGGCATCCTTCAGCACAATAGAATAGAATAGAATAATCCTTTAATTGACCCACAAGGGGAAATTTGGTTGTAACAGCAGCCAAAAAGACAAATATACAAACAAACAGGACACAGGACACAGAACAGAAACATACACAATTTTTCTTACATATTTACATTAAGGACAACGGTTACTATAAACAGAGAGTACTGTACAGTTATTAAATAAAATAAAAACAATTACAGGTAAGAGGTAAACCAGGTTGTAGCGCGAATTGGTTAATTAACTAACTTATTGCAGTTACAGCATTGATGTAAACATCTATGTTTGTTGGGAGCAGTTCAGATTGTACAGTCTGACAGCTGCAGGGAAGAAGGACCTGCGGAAACGCTCCTTCATGCATCTAGGATGCAGCAGTCTGTCACTGAAGCAGCTCTGCAGTTCAGCAACATTTATGTGCATGGGGTGGGAGACTCTGTCCATCAGAGATGTTATTTTGGCCAGAGTCCTTCTGTCTCCCACCACCTGTACTGGGTCCAGGGTGCATCCCAGAACAGAGCTGGCCTTCCTGATGAGTTTATCCAACCTCTTCCTCTCAGCTGCCGATAAACTGCCGATAAAAATAACTATAATACTTGGAGGTCTGACTAGGGATGGGTACCGGTATCCGGTGTCATTATGGCACCGGTTCTGACATAAACGGTAGTAACCAGACCAAAAAGCAGCGCACATTTCGGTGCTTTATTTTCCTGAGATGTCATACACTTTGGATTCTAGCCAATCATTTTACCTTTCCAAGGATAGTAGGCGGGCCCAGGTACGTACGCTCTTTTAGAACAGAGCTGCAGGTTAAAAATGCCCAAGGCGGAGCGGTCAAAAGTCTGGTTGTACTTCACAGCAAAAGATGCAAACTCAGCAGCCTGCAACAAGTGCTTTAAGGTGATACTGTGATACTGTGCAAAGGAGGTAACACCTCAAATCTGATGAAACACCTGGCGGTTTTTTAAAAGCCGAGAAATGCACCGTATTTGATAGCTTGCTGCGAGACCTCACACCGTACACATCTACTGCGGGTGTGGTGCCTGTTATCAGACCCGGAGTTAGCAACATCCCCCAAGAACCCGAAGAGGAGAGTCCTGGCCCCTAGCCCTGCCAGTGTAGCAGAAATGATGACGGATGATGATGCAGCAGCAGCCGTTCTTCTCTGGGTGAGTAGTTTAATGTTGTTCGTGTGTAATTTACGTTGAGTATGCTAACCACGTTATTAAATTAATGCATGTAAGGTGAACTAGCAAACACCGTCATAGTTACATGCGGCTGTCTTCTTGTTTGATGGCAGATACTCCCTTCAACCTGGCCAAAAAGGCTAAAATGACCAAAGAAAAAGTGGGAAACAGCTAAACATGAGAGGTTTTTGGAAAAAGTTTGTGTTTTTTTTCCATTGTTTAAGCACTGCTTCCAGCCAAGAGTGATACCATATATGCCCTAGAGCTGCAGAAAAGGCACACATTGTTATCTTTTTACAAAAAAACAGCTAAACATGAGAGGTTTTTGGACAAAGTTTGTGTTTTCCAGTCTTTAAGCACCGGTACTGTTTCAAAAGTACCGGTTTGGTACTGGTATTGGATAAAACCTAAACGATACCCATCCCTAGGTCTGACAGCTGACCTGCCTTAAAAAAAACCCTCAAACCACACACACACTTGTATGCAAACGTGGGAATGTCCTTGAGTGAGATTGCTTGGTACCTCAACACACTGCGGCCTTGTTTACAGAGCTGCCAAGAGCTCATGGATACACGTGCACACTGTCATGGGGACTTTTTTTGCATTATCCTTGTGATCGGGATGTGAATAACGATACAAAACATCTGAAAAGTAACTGTAATAATAATAATAATGGATTGGATTTTATATAGTGCTTTTCACGGCACCCAAAGCGCTTTACAATGCCACTATTCATTCACTCTCGCATTCACACACTGGTGGAGGCAAGCTACGGTTGTAGCCACAGCTGCCCTGGGGTAGACTGACAGAAGCGAGGCTGCCATATCGGCCCCTCTGGCCAACACCAGTAGGGTAAAGTGTCTTGCCCAAGGACACAACGACCAGGACAGAGAGAGCCCAGGGATCGAACTGGCGACCTTCCGGTTACAGATACACTTCCCAACCCCTTGAGCCACGGTCGCCCCCTGTACCCATGCTCTGTTACAACTGGCATCTGTGTTTTTACTTTTCCTACTAATATCTATTTTTTTTGAAAACCAAAAACCCCCACCATGTCAATCAGGTGACTCCATTACTGTAAATAGGATCTGTAATCAAGAGTTTCTGAGTACTGCCCCAAAAAAACCACGATGCCGACCTGGTGTAAATTTGGGATTCAAGGTTGTTTTCTCAATATTTTCAGATCACTTCAGTGGGAGTTTAATTCCATTCCCTTGCACCTGTGCCTCTGTGATTCAGGCTGGAATTACCTTCCAAACCATGACCCTTAAACCTGAATTTCATTTTGGGGAAGAGGAAGGACTCACAGGGAGGCAAATCTAGCGAATAGGGCAGGTGGGAATCTGAAATGTGTAATGAAAAAACTCATGTATTTCAAAGCTGTCCAGAATTGCATGAGAGTGATTGCAAAGGGGAACATGACCAAATTTAAACCAGCTTTTCACATTTTTTAAAATTTTATTGCATTTTCAGATGTGTTTCTAAAGTTAAGGGTGGGCGACAACTTAAAACAAACACCTTAACCACTGACCCCCAGAGAAGGGGAGGCTCTGTTTTGTTGTGAGGGACAGATTCAGGGGTGATTGTAGTTCAGAAGCACTTTATCTACTAATCAAAGGTTGGTGGTTGGGTTCTGCATATGCATGTCATCATTTGGTAAGATACTGAAACCTGATGTTAGATATAAAGCACTTAGACAATGAAAATGTTTTGTGTGAATGAAACCTGTGTATCCAAGGGCTCTTGGTTTGTGCGGATAGGTTAACTGATTAATCCAAATTGCCCATAGGCGTGAATGCACGAGTGAATGTGAGCGCGAATGGTTGTCTGTCTCTGCGTGTTAGCCCAGCGACAGACTGGCGACCTGTCCAGGGTGTACCCCGCCTCTCGCCCTATGACAGCTGGGATAGGCTCCAGCACCCCCCGCAACCCTGAAAAGGATAAGCGGCAGCAAATAGATGGATAGATGGAAACCTGTTGTATAAAGTGCTTTGAATGCTCAAGCACCACTATAGAAGAACCAGCCTATGTATTTGATTGGGTAACACTAATTTATTTACAACCAGGTCAACAATATATCTGAGCTCATCTCAATGATGAAAAAATTTATTACAGAAACAATCCGCTCCACATTGCTAGCAGTTTTGTTTGCTTGTAATCCTGCTGCCTCTGGTTGCCACATCACGTTTTGAGGCAGCTTAAAGTAAGCACATCTAAACCGTAGTCCAACAGGCTACTGAGGCACTCAACGAAGAAAAGTGCAAAACTGGGTTTCTCACTATAACTGAGTCCTTTCAGCTTAGATCGAATTGGCATCTAAATATCGATTCCGGCAGCTTCAGCAAGTCAGATGCAATTTGTAATTTTCAGACTGCACCAGGATCAGCCTCCTCCACGAGTACACTTGCCTAAGGGCATCAAACTCATCTGAACTTTTTGTTATACTAAAGCATTGCCCTTTTTTGGGTTTTTGCAGGTCCGATCACCACATGTAAATAAAATGATCGTCTTAAACAATCCATTACGAGTGACCGTTCTGTCTTTCACGACTTAATCAAATAAAAAATGAATAAATCAAAGAGACGGTGCAGAGGTAATATGCCACCTTAGTGCTAAAATAGAGTCATCATTTACCACTCAGTCTCTCTAGCTGCCAAGAGATGTGTAAAGGTAGATTAAATTTATCAAGACGCCAAAGTGAAACCGGAACACCTGAAACAGCAATGTCAAGGGCCTTTTCCAGTCACTAACCAGAGATGGATGGAGGATGGAGAAGATAAAGCAGAGAGAGGAAGAAGGTATAGGAAGACAAAGAACATCATTGTAAGAAAAAGACAATGAAAAGAAATGGAAGTGGAATCTGGAGAAAAGGAAAGAATGAAGCGTTTGGAGTGACAGCAGTGAAGCTAGGGCGATGATGTGGTGGTGGGGATCCCCCGAGGCAAAGCCAGAAAAGAATCTCTGTTACTCTGACAGTAGAAATCAATGTCCATATACCCATGATTCATCACTGTTACCACAAGCACTGCTAGGCCCAGACACAGATATGTTTCAGTTTAGACGACTTAATTTGGAACCAGGAAGCGGGGGTCTTTCAAGACCAATAAAGTTTCCTATCCACACTGATTGCTCCATTCTTGTCTCTTTTTTGTATTCAATTTGCTTTCACCAGCTCCCTACAGTCCTTCATCAGTTCATTTAACTCTAAGATACGGCAGTAATCCCTGCCACAAAACCTCATTGTACTGAACACCTTTCATGGGAAAAACCAAAGCAATAAGTGATGGCTGAAATGACTTCTTTTTTTGGCTTTGTAAAGATATTAGAAACTTGACAAACTAAAGAAGCAGGTGTTTCTGAATTCTATATTCAATTCTATATTAAATCATGATAAAATTTCTATTGATTGTATCTTTGTAATCCCAGCTCCAAAGCTTGCAATACAGATGTGAAATAGTGGCAATTCAGCCATTAGAACAATAAAACCTTATTTTCTATATATAACTTTCTACAAGAACCAATGACTGTTGCCTCACCTTACGGTATCGCCAATTATCATTTCTCTCGCTTTAGCTTTTAACCTTCCTTTTTCTTTTTTTCCTCAATTTTCTAATCTGTCTGCCCTCATCAAAAGCTCTTTTACTCCTCAGAGGCTCATTACTGAGTTGACTGGAGTTACTAACGTGGGTCTGGTAGAATCCAATTGATCCATGCGCTCTCATGAATGATCTTAGAGAAAGAACTGACACTGAGAGTACTTTGCGTCTGACAGAGAAAGGTGCATCAACTCCAAATAAAATGGGTTTGGAGCTCATTCCTGTCTGGGAGCCTAAACCTAGTCAGCAAACTGTGAAATGAGATAGCTGAGTCCTTGAATAGTGTGCATAATCTGTCTTTTGTTTAGTAGCTTTGTACTATAATAATCCTTTCTGACATTGTATGGGTACATTTTGTGGGACTGTATTAATTATCTCTCTTACTTGATGCTCTGACGAGGTCAAAAATGTACAAAGATATGAAATAATGATTAGAATTGTGCTGTTAATTTAAAAAAATGTATAAATCTTAAACTTATTCCATCAAATATTTATGAAAGTACTATTTTCAAAATCCTTAAATGCTGACAAGCAGTCCACCTCGAAATAAGTTAAACATTATAGACCAAAAATAAATCAAGAAAATGCATTTGCACTTTAAAACCTGCCTGAAATCAATGTGAGTAAATCAATTATTAAACAGCAAAAGTGGCTGATCTCAAAGCTGGTGACATAATTAGGTGAACACACTGCACGTACAATAAAGATGCCGTAAGCTGAGACCTAAGAAGCTACCCTTGCTCCTGGATCATATTTCAAGCCTTCATAGAATGTAAATGGGTGAGCTGAAAATGAGATCAAAAGAGTAAAAAGTCACAACACAGTGTGGGACAAGGTCTGATAGTGATATCGTGGCTGATAGTGACCCACACTCGTTTTCGCACCTTGGCTCATGTGATTAGGCAGATGATCAATAGTGGGTCTGGGACTCTCCACCAATTGCTCTTAGAACCGAAGAAGCTTCTGAGATGAAAGGTGTTCAAGAAGTCCAGTCGATTTTCCTTCCAAGCTCACTGGACAACCATGACCTGGATGATTGAGAACCTTCCCAGTCATATTATTTTTTGTTCACTTGTTCTAAAGAGAATAATTTCAATTTTAAATTGCCTCTGTCAGTGGCCCGGTGGCGCCAGTGTCCGGCAGCCTCGCCTCTGTCAGTGCGCCCCAGGGTGGCTGTGGCTACAATGTAGCTTGCCATCACCAGTGTGTGAATGTTTGTGTGAATGGGTGAATGACTGGATGTGTAAAGCACTTTGGGGTCCTTAGGGACTAGTAAAGCGCTATACAAATACAGACCATTTACCATTTAAAGTTAAGTACTCTAACACTGAGACTGACTAACTTTTGGAGCCAGTCGGTGCACATAAGAGGAACTGTGTTCTTTGACAGTCTTGCAGTGGCTCCATTTTTCTGCTCTTGAGTTTAGACCTAAAACCTGTGGTCCTAACACAGGGAAAACGTATATATAGGATGTTGTGTTTGAAAAGAATACATGTCCTAAAGGTTTCTACAAAAAGAAAAAACTATTTGAGGAGTGCAACATATCACCTAATCAGCTCCAGGTGGAATATTAATTACATATTACATTAAATTTTAGACTCCATTGGGTCCCACTCTGAGTTTACTACAAGATCCATCCTCAGCATGCATGCATTTGATGAGTGATGTGACTGTATGCTACATTACATTCATAAATTGTAGCACTAAAATGTTTGTGACTGCAACTACGTAAAAACCTGCAGGGAGTGAAAATATTTGAGCAAATATCTGGAGGTTTGAATGAAACAACATAGCTGAGACACTGAGACAGCAGAGGAGACAACATCTCTACTGCTGTCTCCTTTCATCTACAGTTTGCACATACAATTTGTCATGCCTGAGTATACACTGCGAGAAAAAGCTGAAATGGGAGATTACTTCTTTTTGTCTCTCTCTTTTTGATGTTTTCACACTTTGACTGTGTGAGCTGTGGATCGCTATGGGCGAGACGTGTATTAATGTTCATTTTGAGGGTTTTGTGTGTGTGTGTGTGTGTGTTCCTATCTGTTGAGGAAAAGCGAGGCAGGCAGCTGGCCGAAATTGAAGGGAATGACTGTGACCTTCGGACAAAATCAAGAGCAAAGTGTTTTCTGCCTTCATTGTTTTCACTTTTCTCTACTTTCTGTCCTAGCAAGCCTCATTTTCCCTTCCTCACTCCATCACTTTCTTTCCTTTGCACTGCACAACAAAGCTGCGAGAAAGAAAAAAAAAATAGAGCATCAGCCCATTTTCTTTCAGCTGCTTTCCCTCTCTTGTGGTTCCAAACTTCCTTCAATTGAAAACAGCAGTGGTGCATATTGTGCAGCTTGTGGTTTGAATAGACTTAAACAGGGCACTTTTCCTGGTGTGATAAAGAAAAGCAGACAGTATAGGAGCTGAAATATAAGTGCCAAGCTGTGCTTTCACTGAAAGACCTGCAGCAGTTTAAAAAACTATATAATCTATCCTGACTTAAACCTTTTGGTGCGGGCCACAGACGGCTGGATGCTCAGCTGTCCTCTTTTTAGCTTCTTCTCATTACTCTCCGCCATCATTAGCTCTCTATTTAATTTCTCTTACTTACGCTTCTCTCTGTTACCAGGATAACTCCCCAACTGTTCCTTTATCATTCGCCCTCTACCTGTTCTCCCCTTGCCGGTAATTCTTTATAATAATTACACAGTGTTAAAAATTAGTAAGGTATTAGTTCATACTTAATTCATAGGGCATATAATTCTATAATCTTGCTTAATAAGCTCACATGTAACATGTTTAATGACAGAATTTTCATGCTTTATATATGATGATCACATCACCCTAATATTACATCATTTAACACTGTTAATGGTTCACGGTGTTATTTAGAGTTAAATGGGGTATTTTAACTTAAATATATTGAAGCTGAATAATAAAACATGAATACGGTTATCACAAAACAGTAGTGAATATTTCACAGAGCTTTACAAATAATTGTGAGCATCACCAAAGTAACCTGTGGCTCCAGCTGCTCAGCGTCTCTCTTTCTCTCTTAAACCCTCTTACAAACTCAGACTCTGGTCCTGCTTACATTTCAGTATTCTGCAAATGTTAAGCGAGTTATGTTAATCATGCAATAAATATCTGCATGTTCTCTGTCACATTGTGACTGTTTCTTTTTCCCGTTGTGAAGATAGCTGAGACATATTTGAGTCTCGAGGTCCTGCTGACCTTTCAGTTAGGGATCCGCTGTGCTCACACAAAATATTGAACTGACAACAAGTAACTGCCCGAATTAATCTTAAAATGTAACAAAAATAAGCATTTAAAAGACTTCTAGAAACACCCGAACAAACAACTTACTCGTTTCCTAATCAGCATATGTATAAATGTGCAACTCCATATTGTTAATAATTAGACTTTCTGAATAGTAGCACTAAATCACTTGTTTGTACTCGGTCTAATAATAGTTTCTCCTTCACTTAAAAATATAGAAATGCTTTCATTAAACATGTTATACATGTTAAGCAAGACTAAACCATTTCTATTCATGTTTATGAGTGCCGTGCTAAAGAGGAGTGATGCTTTATAAATGAAGTATTAACTAAGACCTTGCTAATGCTTAATAGTGTGTAGTTATAATGGAGAGTTAATGCTTTTGCCTTTTAGCCTCTGTGGGGAGAGTGTGAGCTTGAAGCCCAGTAGAGAAGAATGGCTGCTGAGTACACGGGCTAATATTTGCCCTGTGCTAAACTGAGCAAACATGGATAAAGTGAACACAATCGCCTTCTCTGTCCCTGGCTGTCTGCCTTGTTGTCCTTTCATTCCCTTCCTGTCTTTGCACTGCCGCTGTAGAGCCGACTGCTGATTAATCATTGCACACACTGCACACATGTTGTTTTCAAGCAAATCACTGGGTGAGGGGATAAATCTGATAATCCCTTTCTGGTGTGTGTCTTTCTACATCAGTGTGTGCTTATTAGGTACACCTGTGCAATCCAAACCAACAGGCCTGCAGCAAAACCCGACATCCACGAAGCTCACAATGTTCCCTTGTGGGTGACGAAAGTTTGTAAATGTTCACGATTAAAGCTCTGTCACACTGAGACTGAACACTATTACCAACATTCTGTGACAGTGTAGGAAGTACAACATCTGTAGCCTGACCTGTAGCCCACATTAGGGGTTATGCTGTATGGACGAAACTATGGCTGGTGGCATTATTGCAAGCTGGAAGACCTTAGGACCCACAACTTTAGACTGTGGACATGTTCAATAAAAATGGACATTTTGCAGGTCATATTATTCTTCTTCTGTGCAAAAAGGATTCCTATGAGTGCTTCCTATTCCAAACAAAATGTAGTAAAAAAGTATTCTAATTTAATGTAATTATTTTTATTTATTTCTACGGTGGCAGTTGCAGTTTAGGACTTTGAAACTTTAAACGAAAGCTATTTAAACATGGAGACATGGACATTGGTGTAGTTTCTTAGAGAATAAATGTGAAATTAATTTTATTGATTGAACAGGTATTCTTAGTATGTGTTCTGTGTTACAGCAGGTGTAGTTCCAGCAGCATAAAAAAGAGACAGTGCAGATTACGACCAGGGATAACAACATTTGTTCTTTTTCTGCATCACTAAATTAATACATGCAAATTCCTTTGACAATGAAATCTGCATTTTGTTTTTCATTTAGTGGTTTTAGTAAGATACAGTTTAACCACTTGCACATATAAATATGTGCAATAGAGAAAGTATAATGCTGTAAATAAAAAAATCAATGAAAATGTGGTGCTTCCAGAAACCACTTATTTACATAGGTATAATTGTAACTATTTAAAAAAAATCAACCATAACAAAAACAAAAACCATTCCAGTAACATTTAAGATTTTTTTTTAATAATCTGACATTAAATGACACAAATCTATATCAGCATGAAATGCCATAAAGTACTGAAGTAATATATTCAGTTACTTTATTACAAGTACCTCATCACTTCCTGTTAAATATGCCATATTCATATAATGGAGAGATCCAGATGTTATTTTGCCACTGAGCAGTAAACATCTAAAGATATTTTATTTGCTTTCTGCATTAACAGCTAAAAATCGCTTTTTTCACGAGTCGAGCTGGGTTTCTTAGGAACATATAAAAATCTAAACAATAATATCAAAACACAACATTCTGATGCATTTCACTGTGTTCAGTTGATCTGAGGAGAACGTTTTGTCCTTACTAGTCCATCAGCACATTACAGGTGCAGGGCTGTCTGCCAAGGTAATTTATGCTACTGCCTGTCAATCAGTTATTTAGGCACTCTTTCACACACGGAGCCAGTTACTGCTCTACAGTATAAGTACAGCATAAAAATGCTATACTGCGCTTCTCTATTCCTTTTGTTGTGAAAAACAAACAAACAAACAAACAAAAAAAAAAAAAACCAGAAAGAAAATCAGTCATGCAACTGCAATGTTTCCATCTCGGTCCGGTGCCTTGGCACACAGCTGCGGTCTAGTGGACTGTTTCCAATTCTATAGTTGTGTCGTGCACGATGATAGAGTGAGTGGCCTTTAAATTTTCCGATTATTTTGTGCCAGGGTAAAGGATAAGTGTTTGTCAGTTGCTCCTTCATGTTTTGAAGTAGCACCTGCAAGCTAAGTAAAGACGGCTGATGAAGAGGAGAAAGATGCTACAGCTCTGAAACCAATGGCTGGCCTCTAGCATGGTTTAAGCTGTTGTGAGGATAATTAACAAGCTTTATTCCTGGTTATGCGATGGAGACGCTCTCTGTATCTCCCTGTTATACAGTGAGGCAGAGCTGGCACACTCAGAGGTAACTTTACACTGGGCTGCACACCCAACTTTCACAAGCTAAATTTAAAGCGGAGTTTATTTCCGTTAATGCCAAATACTCACCTTTTTCACTAGATGCTGCTGCAGTGTAACGGATTAATTTTCATTTTATTTTTTACACATTTATAAAAGCCTATAACATGGGAAAAAAATACCATAAATTTAAGGTTTTGAGTGTCCACACATGCTGGAATTTATGAAAGTTTCCTCACTTAGGCAAAACATGAATGATTTATAATTAACAATGCAACAACGCAGCGTTACCCATGATTAGTGAATGGATTTATGACCCTATAATGTTTCGGTAATTGTGTTTGTGTGCATTTCCCAGTGGATCTTAAACAGTATACTCTGCTGCACAGATCAATAAAGCCACGGGGGTTAAACCGAGCACTGTAAAAACAAGCAGAATGAGCAGACAAAGTGTAAAGAACAGAGAAAACCTTATTAGCGCGCCGTATTTCTTATCTGATAAGGAATATTAGGTTTGCAAATAGAGGTGGAAATAAACTATGCAACAACTCAGCTGCTTTATAAAGTCATTTAATTCTTAAAATGCTGCTCAGAGGGAAAAGGTAATTTGACAACGGCATTAAAGAGATACCGTTTTACTGAACATTACTTCATGCAAACTGAAATGATGATTATTAATCGCTGCTGCAGCATGCTATGACACCATTTATATTCTAGCTTCTAGATCAAAATAAATTGCTTGTTAAAATCTACAGAGGCATATGATAAATGTAATGAGCCATTCGAATAGCGAGATAGAGTTGGCGAGTGCTACAGTCCATTATCTATCCAAGTAACAAGATAAACCGCAAATTAGGACAGTTTAAAGTTACCTCAGCGATGGCGGTGGTGTAATTACAGCTTTTGGTGAGATTTTGCCATAGAAAAAACAAAAGCAAAGTTAACTGACCGTGCACACTTCATTAATTCCCTATAAATGCCTGGAGAGAAACATTAGTGGTTAGCTGCAGGTTTGCTGTGAACAAAGAGTGCATTGTATATTAAACAGCTGCTAATGATCTCTTAAAGGTTCCGAGCTGAGAAGTGCACACTTTAAAAATGAAACAACTGACATATTATCATGCAGCAAATTGCAACGGATAATGAATAATTAAATGTATAAATTGCTTTCTTCTAACCTTTAGCCTGCGTCTCATTGGGGTGAATACTGTCACAATCATACGTAATGTGGCTGAAAAATGAACACCAGATTGATGCAACTCCACTGACAAGTGCGTGCGTGCTGTGGATTAATATAACGGGCACTCTAGATGCCCACATTAGCACACAGATGTGGAGCATAGACGCTTTTCAAATCATTAATGCAATATTTGCAATTCTTGTTTTGTTTTTTAAAGGCAGCGCTACGCACGGCGGAACAAAGTTGTTTGTGACTGGATGCAAGGGTTTGAAAAAAAAAAACTGTTTCTTTACAAGCGTCTGTTACAAAGGCGCTCATAAAGCACGAGGCTGTCTCCAGCAGTGACGGCAGCGTGCGGTTTTTGTTTACAAGGTGGCACCGCAGTCTTCAAAGACCTCAGTTTGAACTAAATGAAAAGAAAAGAGGGAAAGAAAAAAAAGTTTCGTGCTCTGTCTCATCCTGAGAATTATAACGGGGCGCGTCAGGTTGTACGTCTTCTAACCGAAACGACACAGAACACAAGGTGACAGCGTGAGAGGGCGAGACAGCCCACCCACACACAGACCTGCTGTCACCTTTCAGTTCATTAAGCACTTCTGTCTGATATTTAGAGGTCTGACAATATTCTGTGTTTCTGGTTGTCTTTGGAGTTGTGACTTTCAACCCCATGCCCACTGTTTCCTATTAAAGCAAAGCAAATTAATAGTCGTTTTTCTCGGAAAAACACCACTCAGACATGTCGAAAAAGCTCTTAAGATATTTCACTCTTTCTTTAAATTTCGTTCATGATTTCATAAAAAAAAAAAAGCTTCTCAGCTAAAATGGGAACTTTGGTGTTAAATGTTTAAAATCTGTTTCGATAAGGTTACTGATCCCATGCACGAGGTGGTGCAGTGACTTCCTGAAACTTTGACTTGGACTGATTTTATAAGATATTTCCGTCTGAATAAATGCATATTAGTACACGTGTGGGTGGTCAGCTTGCCAGGTGCGACCCTGCTTCCCCAGCAGGTGATAAACGCTGCTGTCTTGCCAACTGCAGGTGCTCTTCCCCCTCTTGCTGTGTCACCATAGCAACCCTGCCGTGCCAGTTCAGAGTGCTGCCAGCAGTGGTCGTCAACCGTGATGAATCACGAGTGAGAAAATGATAGGACAGTGATATTGAACACTTACAGTTTGGCATTTGTTTCCCTCTTTCTTTTAAAGCCCACCAACTACACGTGTTCTGTATGTGGTCAGAAGTTTAAAACACTCACTGTGGGCATGAATGTCATGGCAATTTTGGTATTTTTATTAATATCTATGATTATACAGCATATATCTTTAAAGATGTTAGAAAACAAGAATTTGATGCTCAAGTTTAAATTCATTTTGAATTTTCTCTAATCCACACAGGTCAAATATATACATACAAACACATGCATACAAGCCAAGTTTCTAATAACTTCTTGTTAGTGCCAGCATAAAAAGTATTTGTTTAACAGCACAAAAATACTCAGAAGTGAGAAAATCCAAGTAACTCGGTGAAGATATATGAAGGAGAACAAAGAGGAACAACCTAAGATTCACCAGGGCTCAAGCCTGGCATGAACTGGAATCTGCTGGAACACAGTGAAGTGACGTTTACATTGACCGAAGAGGATGCTAAAACTCCGGCTCCACCATAGACTCGTTCAAGCTCGACTGAAATTTGCAGCTCCATCCCAGGAAACCAACCAATTTAATTGAACTGTACCAATTCTTGCAAAAAGAGTGGTCAGATTTCCAGGCAGAATTGTGTCAGAAGCTTGTTGATGGCTACCAAAAGCATCTGGTCGAGGTGCAAGGGACATTTAATCAAACATCAGTGAGGGTGTATGTATATATTTGAACCTGTATAGCATTTCATAAAAATAATTAAAAGCAAAATTACCACAACATTCATGGCTATTCTGAGTGTATGTAAAACTTCTGACCACAACATAATTTCTGGAGACAAATTATCAGTCAAAGTAAGAATGAAGGGTCTTTACTTTATAATATAAAGCACCTTAAAGACCGATTAGCTGCTCAAATGTTCACATTAATCTGTGGTGAGCAGATTTTTTTCAACTGAAAGAATCACTTCATAACTCAAAATGTCTTGGGCCTAACAGTGTCTTTGTCTCATCTAATTTTTGAATACCTAAATCGATCCAATCAACACCTCTTGCCTGCAGCCTGCACCCACTCTCCCTCTGCATCTCCAAGCCCCACCCATCCACAAGTTCTCTTACTACGTAGAGGAAGACAAAGTGCCAATCCTTATCTTTCCAAAGTGCAAAACATCCAGGGTTTATTTTGTACAGTAAGAGAGTGCTAGCTGTTCAAACAAACTAAGTTTTTAGAAGGAGGAACACTTGCTGGGAAGCTTTACAGTAATGCAATGTTACAGTAATGAGTTACAGAGATGAGTTACTGCTACCTGTCTCTCCTTCATCCTGTGTGCTCGTCGCTTTCTGACAGATGCAGAGAGCAGCTGGTAGCAGCACAGCAGCAGAGATTCATACTAAACTGGAATCTCTTTCCAAAGAGAGCACAAGGATTCAGCTTAATTATCAAAGAACTTAGCTGCTGACGTCATATAAACCTTTTTCCCGATCACCAGCTCTGACGAATTAGCCCGTACTTAATAAATTAGCAGCATCTATCCTCCAGGTTTACAATGTCTGAGTTTGTTTTTTAAGACTATACATTGCTTTAATTTTAATGTTGATTATGAAAGACATCAGCTGCTTCTCTGTAAATGGTTTTATTTATTGAAAGAGGTCACTGTTTTTTTGCAAGTGCAGCAGCGTCACCCTTTGATGACCTGGTGAGCTGCAAACGCTCCTTAGCTTTTTTAGCCCAAACACAGGAAATTTGTGTCATTTTCTCCATGTGAGACACCCTCAGCAGCCAACATCCTGTGTCAATGGGAAACATTATCGCAGGCCTGTGCGCCCTGCTTGTGGCCAGCTTCAGATTTCTGTGTCAGTGGGCAAGCCCACCTTGAACAGGTTACTGGGAAGGATGCCAGCATTAACTGTGCCGCACATATGCCCATATGACCTGTGGTGGCACGGAGCGGTGTAGATGACTGGATGACCAGGAGGTGAAAGCATAAAGGTCGGAGTGAGGTCACATCCCTCTGGTAACTATGCAGGCCTGTGCTCATGTGTGTCCATCCAAAATTAACACCAAAGTGGGCACACTTTAATACACACACACACTGCTGCCTTTGTGGACATATGGATTGTGTTTACTTGTGTGAGTATGAGAAAGACACACACACACACACACATGGAGGATTTATGAGGCAGTATTGTTGGTTATTTACAGGTACTACTCTGCTCTATTTACTGTCCATAACTGCGGTCTGTTGGCCTTGTTTAGCACTGCTGGGGCAGAACCACTTACTGTATTGTCAAAATCTGTGTGTGTATGAGTGTGCGTGTTTGTGTGTGCATGCATGCATTGCACCAACCCCGCCTCCAGCAACAAAACCCACCTCCCTATAAATCCAGGATGATTTAACATGAGCCCTTATTTACTCTCACTCCTTGTGCGTGTCGCCAGCTTCACCACGGATCTCTGGGGCATAAAATATGAACACCGTGCCAGTCTGCTAGCTAGAGGTCTGAAAAAAAAAGAATGAAAGCAGAAATCACCAAATATCAATCGTAGGGCACCCCAATGGCTTCCACTTCTCTCATTATCACTCTAAGGAGTGTGGGAGTGCACAGATGAGCCTCCTGACTTGATAGTAGACAGTTTCCACTCTCTTATCCTCGCAGCCCTCTTCCTCTCAAAAAACTGCTAACCAGACATCTTATCATCCAATCAAGCAGACAAACCTTACCTACACTCCACACCTCATCACCCCACCGAAAATAAATTTCTTCAGCAGCAGCGTCAGAAGCATGACAGACGTGTGGAAAGGAAGAACGGAAAGTGGTTGAAGTGAGGGATCATAAAACGAGCAATTCAGCAAAGGAAGGAAAGCAAGGAGCAGAGCTATATTCTGGGAGATTATTTCTTAAAATTTACTTCAGTCCACTAACAATAAAGATGAGAAATACTTAATTTTCGCCAAGCCCTCATGTGCTAGCCTCCTACACAAAATGAAGGACACTTTAAAGTAACTGAAGCACAGCAGTGTTTTGATCTCGAATGCAACACAAAGCTCAAATTCTTGAATGTTAACATAGCTGCCTGTAACTCTTAGTTTCACAATGATACCAAAATAGCACTTTTGTCTAACAGATGATTCATTTTCCAACAATAAGCATTTTGGTTTTTACTAAATATACAAAATTCAAACTCCACAGCATAACAGAAGCATGCTGAATAAACAGGGATGAGAGGTCAATGTTACTGACAGGCAGGGATTCTACAGTTGTGAGGAGGGGCTTCGTAGGGATCAGTTCTTCAGAAGAAACCAGTTGTAATGTGCTGCATGAGACATGGGATTTTAGTTAGTAAGAAGTAGTAAATTACTGCGGAAATTCAGGTTGACGATTGTTCGCAAGACTTAAAAGGCATCACAGAAAACTCGCTCCGACTTTTTGGAATTCACATCAGATTTGAATATCTGGCAGTTAAAAAAACTTTTAATCTGTTATGATGTCATCTTCTACAGTAGTGCCCGGAGATAGGTTGCATCTTCAACTTTTGAGTTGCTATTTTTTTTAAGTAAAGTCATTTTGTTCAAGCTCTACCACGCACTACATTCCATTCACATCCATTTCGTTTAATGATGATTTATTTATTTTATTTATTTTATTTAGGACAGTGCATGTTAATGAACATGAATGTAAAAAAGAATTACATGAATGTAAACATACCAGATTATAGCCAAGGGCTAATTTCCATCTGTTGTCCTTAAGCATAAAAAATAGACATAATAATTCATAAAAATTCATCATTCATTCATAATAAAAACTCCATCACCAAACTTACACATACACACCATGATAGATATCACAAATCAAATTTATCAAAATAAGCAGAAACCACTTGGGAGAAGCAAAACCACTCATGTCATGGTCCTGGGCCATGTTGGCACAGTGTTCTTAGTTTCCTTGTATGTTTGTATTTTGTTCCTTGCTTAGGCCATGTTTTCTGAGTTGCCCTGTTGTGTTGTTCCCTAAGTGTTTTCCCTTCATGGCTTTTACCCCCTGTGTGCCCCTCTGTGTATCTGTGAGCCCTCGTCTCTCCTTATGTTTTATCCCATGCTTCCCCTGCCCATTATGTCTAAGTTCTCCCCGTGCTCTCTCTTCCCCCTGTGTGCCCTCTATGTATTTATGAGCCCTCGTCTCCCTTTGTGGTTGTTTCATGTTTCCCCAGCCCGTTATGTCTGTGTTTTCCCCGTGCTCTCTCTCCTCCTGTCTGAACCTCTGTGCACTTCCTGTTTACTTTGTGACTCTCACGCCCGTACATGTCATGTTCAGTTCACCCCGCCCTGTCTCGTTATGATTATCAGTGTCACCTGTGTTCCCCGTGTGTTCCCACTTTTCCTCGTTAACCCTCTGTGTATTTCTGTCTGCGTCTCCCTCTGTTCAGCGTGACGTCGTCCCTCATGCTGCGTGGATTTCCCTGTGTCTCTCTCTCCGAGTGTTAGTTTACTTTTCCCAGTTTAGTTTTGTATTTCCTATGTTCTGCCTCTTCAGCAATAAAGCTGCCTTTTTGAGTTCATTCCCTCGTGCCTGTGAGTCCTGCATTTTGGGTCCTCCTCCTGCCTGCCACACAGCCGAGCCTTGACAACTCATTCTTATTTAATTTATGCTTGTTTTCCTCGCTGAAATCCACTGCAACCCAGTTCTAGTTTATTAGCTAATGCTGCTCATGTTGCTCACAGGGGATCAAAACACAGCAAGAAATATATATATATGTGTGTGTGTGTGTGTGTGTGTGTGTATGAAATCAGAGAATCAAAAGTTGTGTTTCGGTTTAAAAATCAAAAGTCAAACAAGATTACAATGTTTTCACTTTTCCTGAATATAACTGAATCATCTATTTCATGCAGGAATAGTGCAGAAGCACTTTCCCAGTATATGTTCTGTGCATAAAGGCCACATAATACTGAAAGATAAACAGAAAAAAAACTGTCTCCGCTTCATCCCTGGCTCTGTTTTTCGTTGACATTGTGCAAATATATGTGATAATCCACGCGGAGGATTTGTACGACACTTCAACTTCACAAAATCACACGCATAAACACAGCTGTGATGACAGTGCATAGCCGATTGTGTGCTAATGCGGGCTGTGTATTTCCACAGCGTGGAAAGCCAAACATGAAAACATGACCGCTGTGTGTCAAGCTCAGGCTCCGAGCTCAGACACTGTGCATGCTCTCTGCTGACATCCACAAGTAATTCAATTAGATATCCACGAATACCTAATTTTCAAAAATATAGCAGCTTCTATTATAGATGAGAAATACAAACGCTGTGCTCAGGCAGTAATGTGGCGGCATCTTGCTAGTAGTGGTAGTAGGTAAAAAAAATTACAGGAGGATATGCACACTGAAATGAGATCAATGTCAGCTGTAAAGCATCACTGTACTGTGCTGAGCTTCTATGACAAGTGACAGGATTTAAAAAGAAGAGCAAAAGGTTTTAAAATAATAGCAAAAACTATAACAGCTACAGTTATTCCCAGGGAACAATCTCTAAACTGCTGAACCATACGAGAAGCGAAGAAAGGCAAAGCCTGAGGTTATATTTCATCATTTGGAAGAACATTTTGCACACAGCTCACGGGCTTGGAAAAAATCAGGATGTAAACAAGAAGATACAATCATGAATTCTCTGCTTTAATTTGACTTATCTTGGGACAGCTGGTCAGCTCATGTCACTGAAACACGCCCCCCTGGACAGCTACGTAACTGCAACATATACCTGACTATACATGTGTGTGTCTCTGTATGAGTGTGTGCTACACAGCAAAAAAGAAAAAAAAAAGCAGGAATAGACTTGAGCAGACAACTCCGCCAGCACGCATCATCGCCTATCTCACATGCAGACCTCACAACACCTCGACTTCCACTCTGGTCTTGCACATCTGACATCTGCCCCCCCAACACACCAGCCACCCGTGACACACACCACCTGCTACCTGCTCACACTCACACACTGATGGATAGGGACAAGGAGACACACACGCCTACAAACAAACGGACCGTTTTGTGAGGGCCTTCTGCCGAAAAAACCCCCCAAAACACCAACTGAGCCAAAGCTGCATAGAAACTCGCAAGAAAAATCACGTTAGCTGTTAGCTTTGTAAGCTGAAACTTTAGACCCAGTAGCTAAATGTTTACTGCAATTATGAGCTCTGTGACACTGAAAGGGTCTCAAGTTAATCACTTCTGGAGTATGAGAAGTGGTTTCTCTCTCAGTTACTGTAAAGAAATAAATGAAGCTGCACAGCACAGAAATTTGTAACTAATTATTAATAAAAGAATATTTCTATTTATAAAACACACAAATTCAAAGGTATGAGTACAATAACACGATTATCACTCTTAAATACAATACGGTAAATAATAGTTGGAAAAAAGAAGATATAACTGAGATCTCTCTGCAGAACTGACATTTAAAAATGCCATTATTTTCATATATTTATGTCTTTCTATACTGTGAGCAGACTTAGCTTTATTAAAGAGCATAATGATGAATTTTGCATGCTGCCCCACTTCCCATCAGTCTACAAATTCAGGAGAAGGTGAAGGGAAAGACTTCATGGATGAGTGGAAACAAGGGCTTCTTTGAAAGTTTGGGGTGATAAACAGAGCCAAACGCATGCAAAAAGAAGAAGCAGCCAGCGAGCGTAATGCTATGACTGGACCGCGCTCCCTCTCAAGCAGCAACGGAACAACAAACTTTTCCTCAGCTAGTTAATTGTGAAAGCATTGGACCCCGCGTCTCTCTCTCATTAATCCATTTCTTAATTACAGAGCAGAAGTAAAATGCAGAACCGTTTCTGCCCGGAATTCTCCTAATGAGCCTCCTCCCTTTCTTTCGCCTGCTTCCCGTCTTCTCGCTTCTCTCCCCTGTCTCTGTTTCTCACTGCACCTGTGCGTGTTTCATGCAAGCGCCAAACAAATTCCAGGCACACTGAAATGGCTAATTGCGTGTATTTTTATCCGATTGGTTGGTGAATAAACACACTCATTTTATTTCATCTCTATAAAGAAAGATCTGGGGGGCGATTTGGCCATGTTTCATTTTGACTCAAGGCCAAATTAGAGTCACACCTCACTGTTAGTGATTGCATATATGACCTTTCTCTGGGCTCTGTTTGATACCCATTGCACACACGTGTCCATGCATATGTCTTTATCAGTGAGTTTATATGTCAAAACAGGTTTCTCTTTTTTGTCTCAAAGTTCTCCGTTTTTTCTCCATGTTCATTTTCATAATTGCTGAATCAGAATTTCCATGAATACTATGCAGCCGGTAGTTCTTTGTTTGTATCATACTCTGTCCTCTTCCATTTATCTTTCTTCACAGGGTCTCCATCCGCTACCTCCTTTGCCTTTCTTTGTCTATCTGCAATGTAAATATTAAATAATAACTCAAGCGCTGCTCGTTTGGGTTTAAAAATAGCTTTCCTGGACAGAAAATGTTCTTTCTTGTGTTAGAAAAATGCTAATTTACCTGCCATAAGTGCATTTGAGTTAGACTTTTTAGTCTTTTCAGCATGTCTGGCTTTTGTTTGGCATCAACAGACTGAACAGACGTTCTTTCCTGTGATTATAGATTTGCTGCGTCAATATGCATCATACAATTCATTTGGTCTAATGAACACACAGCTCAATTGATGATGATGAGTGTGTATGCGAGTGTGTAAGCCCGTGTGTTCCCTGATCATTGAGATTATACATAATGGAGATTGATTACTGCGGCGCTGATCAAGGCAGCTGATCTGATGCGTTAGTGTGTGCCTGTCAAGGCGTGGTTGAAAATGCTTTATTGAGAGTTGTTTACATGTCAGAGGCTTGCGACTCTCGGCTCAGCGTACATGTTTAATAGCGGGCTGTTCTGCCCTGTTTGGTAAGTCACTGACTTTTAGAAAAGTAGCAGGCAGTGGGAAAAATCCCAGATTGTCACTTTTGCCTCGAATCTGTCTAAACAGGAAATGAAGCGAGCGGTGATTGCAAATAACGCAGACAACATCATGTGGTCATCAGGATGACAGGAGGAGTTACGAGACTCGGGACCACAACAGGGGAAGGCCAATGCACATTCACAGACACACAAGTCTTGCTTCCATGACTACAGAGGACTTTTCATTGACTTTCTTTCATTTCCAGGGACTGATAAAATTAACAGGGCTTACATTAAGTCTTAAGCATCCACCCTAATAGTTACACCATTTGCACCATCCAGATATAAGCCTTCATCTATGCCCCAGTGTACCTCTTAGCCTAGTCTGGAGTAGCGATAAAGTCCAAGTCTTAGACTTTTCAATGAGGAACACTTGAACAGCACGGCTTGTAACACTGGAGGCAAATGCTGACCTTACAATGAGCATGATTTTAGACGGCTTAGAGTTATTAGAAAAAGAATAAAGCTGCTGGAGGAAATTGAGAGGTTAAAAGCAGGTGAATCGCATTGGTGTATTATGACATCTTCGGGGGAAGACACCTGCAGGTTTAATGGATTTTTATCAGAGAAGTATCTTTGGTTCCGCTGCTCTGCAGGTCTTTTAATTTTCCCATCATTTTCTGAGCGAAGGCCGCTTGAGTCAGAGCGATGATTTATTTATTTTGGCTTGTCGATTGTTTCTTCTTGTTTGTTATCAAGTCAAACTGTGTGATCTTGTACCAACTATACGGCTCTAATATATTCTTGTTGCAATGAAAAGTCCTTTTCGATTCCTCTGATTCTCCATAGTTGCTGCTATTCAAAAACAACAAAAAAAAGCATGATTAAGAATGTATCCTGGCCAATGTTCCCTCTAATTTTTCATGTGTCTGAGCAAACACACAAACTCCCTGAGCGATCCCTTGGACCAACCAAGCAACATTAGACTTGTGCACTGTGGTCACGCCAGCATCGAATCCATCCAAGTTACATGGTTTATTAAAATAATCAAATTACAGCATCATAACTTTTTTTTATAAAGCTCTGACTTGTATTATGAGTCTGTGGTCTGGGAGAGAGTCCTGTAACTCTCTGTCTGCAAAATACAGTATATAATGACCAGTGTTGATCAATTAATTATATAATTACTTCTTCAAAAAAGTAACTGAGTTTTGCAAACAAAGTTTTTTGCAGCTGTTTACCTAAAAATGCAGCCAAGGCGTTTTTTTAAAATAAACATTTCAAACTATTTACAGAACAATCAGCTGTTCTGCATCAAATTTGATGCCACACAAATTATTTGTGCCACTCCAAAAAATAATTTCTGTCCACTATGAGATAAAGGAGAACAACAGTCTGATACCTGCCTGACAACAGGAGATGTATAACTCCTGTAACATTCAGCAGTCGCCTCATTGTTCTGACACACACAACAAAACTACTGACTACACCACACACTAGCTACGCAAGACAACTCGCTAATTTTAGACTCCAAACACGCTAAACGTAGCAAATCTCTCACATCTCAAAACACCGGCGTCACTCCTAAAACTTCCCCCCTTCCTAAACAACTAAATGCCATGTTGCCATATCATTTTTTGATTGGTCGACATGGTACATTTTTCCACCAATAGGAAATTTAAAAATTTAAATTTAAAAACTGGAATAAAGTCCACACTTTTTTCCGTCTGTCCTGCTCATATCTCCAATGATTGTACACGTTTTCATTAACGTTGCTTCAGCTACGCCGCTTTGCTAGCTAAAACACCGGTGTCGGCACGTAAGGACGCTGTCATAGCCTGTCAACGACGTTGATTAGCATGCGTATATACGAATGTGGATCGAATCATTGGCTGGAGCAGGCAGTCACCGGTCACTTACTGACTCACACTGCAAAACAGAATGAATTGTTAACGTGTTTATTTTCATTTCAATTCAGGTTAGATTTTTTTTTTTTTTGTGTGCGCAGAGCAGATTTTCTGTGCGCAGAGACCAGCAGTGCGCCCGCACGCAGCTTAGAGGGAATATTGATCCTGGCAACACACATTGTTAGGCAACAGCCACAATTGGGACGTTCAGATTCAGAACAATGTAGCAAGAACAAACTGCTAAGAAAGGTTGACTCTAACCTCGGTGGTAACTATTAATCTAACCTTGTAACACTTACTCACCTGTAAATGCTTTGTATTATGACATGTCCTCATAATATGCCCCGACACACACACACACACACACACACACACACACACACACACACACAGATATAGCATTTGTCAGGTGCTGACAAACACAAGATAAAAACTCCCATTTCCAGATAACCCAGATGTCTCAGATCTGGCACCATACAGTAAGTGTTATGACAGAGTCTGCATGAGTGTGTGTATGTGTGTGCGCGTGTGAGCTCCTTTGTTCGTGTCAGAGATAACGTCAAACACAGAGACGACACAACATCAGAGGCTTGTGTGTATGTACATGCATCAGTGTATCAGTGCATCCGTGAGTCTGTGTGTGTGTGTTTACTGTACATGCTGTGATGTGTGCATATGCTTCTCCGTGTGAGTGTGTCGCATTAAAGGCCTTCTCCCCTTATCTCTCTATGAGGATTAGAGTGCATAAGCTAAGCCTGAGGGCTCCGATTCCTCATATCAAACGCTATCAACAACCGCTGGACGTCAGCACTGAGCTCTCTATTAAAGAGCCTCTCATATCCAACAGACAGCCATCTAGCCAAGGTAATGGGACATAGATAGCTCAGTGATAAAATGGGATTATACAGCCCCCCTTGAGAAAAAGTGGGGAAAAACAAATATTGCTCATATGTAGTTTGTGATAATTTCTAATTTCGACTAGCAACATCTGGTTGTAATGCAATACAGTGGATGGTCCCAGTTCAACTATGGTCTGTCTGCATAAAGCAATAACATACTACTGAGTTGTTATTCAGAGACAGAGAGAAGCTAGAGGGATGAAATGACTTGTATTCAGAAGAGGCTAAGTTGTGATCCCTATCACCTCCCGCTGGGACCAAAGTGATCTTGACATGACTGTGATGCAGAGGGTTCCTCCTTAACGTAATACTGCCTTCCAGCCAGACCCAGGGCATTTAGTGCTCAAGGCAGAGACGCTGATTTAGGTTCAGATAGCCTTTTGTCACCGCGCACACCTCCAGTCTGCCCCTTTACTGACCAGTCGTGCGTCAAAACACACAGTAATGCCCTGCATTGACAAAGTGAGCCAAAAAAGGGAATAGAAAATGAGGGAAAGAAGGAAGTGAGCTTTCACCACTGGATTTAAATCCCCAGGGGTAAAAGATGTTTTGTAAAGCTGCCTTGGCCGTAAGCGGAGACTGACAAAATAGATAAACCCACTCCTGTCTGGGGTGCAATCCTGCCCAGTGAATATTTTAGCATAGCTGTAAAATGTTGGCTAGCTTCTTTTGATGTTCTCTTTTTGGAATCTTTTCATAGGACGAGCACAATACTCAGAGTGAATGATGCATTTGGTGCCACTCTTAAAGCCAAAAGACACAAAAAAGAAAATTAAAATACAGAGTAAGTAAATTAAATCACTGAACCTGGTTTACTGGAGCAAAAACAACAGTCGTGGATTATTTTTGAAATAAAATTTCATTCGGTAAATCTGGATGCTGTTTACATGTGCTCTAAACTGTGCACTCTGTGGTCCATTCACAGCATTACCCAATAAGGTTTCAATGTGAATATTATAGAGTTATATTTCAGCAGAGAAATGTTTAACTAAAGTAAAACAAAGGGACAATGCATCCTGCCTGGAAATATAAAAGGATGCCTTTGATGCCACTCTTCCTGCACAGATATTTCAGCTTAGCCTGAGTGGCCATTAATGCGGAGCTGAATGTGTTTTTCTGTCTGTATTATGATTCTCTTGGGAAGTGCAGGTCCGGTGATAAATGAATGGCCGCCTGGGAAATATTCGAGCTGATGGGAGCCATTTTGGCTCCAATTGTTCTCAATAAAAGGCAGGTCAACGTGGCTCCCCTCCCTCTTGTCGCACCCCACATGTCTCGTTAAAAAGGCCTCGGTGAATGGTGCAGGGGAACATCATTAGCTCAGAGATGAAAGAGAGGCCATAGTGCCCTGAGAGGAATGCAATGATGTGCCACTTAGAATGATGCTCATAGGAAATAAAAGACACTAGATCTATTTTTAGTGACAGTCCTGTGTTCGCTATGTGCACGTGTGACTTAACAATTGATACGTTTGAGGAAGATTTTGCCAAGAGCCATTGTTTTTTGTCTTGTCAGTGTTCCGAGCAAGTTCCCCATTTGCTCCAGGAGTCTATATGGTGATCAGAAGCGCACAAACACTCCGGTGCACTGTGCATCGCAATTCAGCCCGTTGAAGTCTTTGTTTACGAGCTTCAACGCAACCGAGATTCTTTCCATCACCTACGTGTCAGCAGTGGTGAATTGTTTTTCCTCCACAGCTCCTCTCTATCTGCTGTGGCTGGAGATTGGAGTCCTGACCCAACGTCTTGAGACCAGTCTCTATCTCATGCTGGCATCTGACAGCCAATAATGAAAGCATTTGAGGTCTTCATCTGAGACCTCTTTCCCTTCCTCTCCTGAGCCTTGTTTCCCCCCCTTTCAGTTTCATCTACCTCCATTTGGCTCACTGTAGCCCAACATCCTGTGTCTGTCTATCAGTCTCACAGACTCTTAACTGCATCCTTGGCAATGGACTGGTCTATCTTGCTTAAGTGTTGGCTATCAAAAAGACTGCTGCTGTGTGGTAGAGAAGTGATGTACTGTGGTATCAGTGCCAGAGCTTTCTCTGCTCTTCAGTATAAACTCTTTGAGGTCCCAAAAAAAGTGACAAATACAAATAATGTGATATACTAATATATTTTCAATATGCATTTTTGTTTGATTGTGTGCAGTTGACAAATGAGGAGAGACGTTTAAGGATTAAGGATGGTAGGTAGGTTGCCGGCACCATGATGGTTTAATGAGAGCTTGGAATGATAAGCTGTATCCATAAACTGTTCAACTGCATCAGAGACATGCACCTGCTGAGCAGTGCTGAGTAACAGACTATAAAAGCATTTCACCCACCAAAACTGAAGCACAAGCTTCTTAGACTGGATATATACCGAGCGACACAGCAAGTCATACTATTTGTGATGAAATGACATGAAAAGGCACCACCAGCACACACATAGTGAGGAGGTTCAGTTCAGTGACCTAAACGAAGGGGAGACAGTGAACAGCTCCCCTTCTACACCTCAGTCAAAGCCCTTAACTTGAAGTTCTATCAGTATCCAAAGAGATGAGATATAAAAATATACTGACCTTGCAGTTTTTTTTAATGGAGGACGTAACTTGAGTGATCAACATAGTTGTTGCTACCAGGTTGTAAATGGGCTTTTCATGTTGTAAAGCTGCTCTGTGGAGATTCCTGGAGTGGCCAGCTGAGGCTGTTCCACGAACTTCTTCTGCGTTGACCTAATCTTTCAGCTAGTTGTAAAGTAACAGAGCTAATAAAATCTATATGCAGAAGCTGCATGGTTTGAGAATCAATCTTTCTCTAAGTATATATATCTGCCTTTTTCATCCAGCATGCTGGTGGGTTTATCTGATTGTGCTCTGCTGCCTCTCCCCAGAAACCTGCAGTTAATATATAACACATTGCAGAGAATAATCCCTGCAGTGCCTATATTGTAGTCTAATCATACTGAAGGAGACAGGATAGAACTGGCAAAAGACAGATCACCTGGCAAGCTGAATCCCATTTGGTCTCTATTATAAATGCTCCACCTGTCGTCACTACAAAGAGCTTCCATTTATGTCAAGAATAAGAGCCGCTTGGTCACTCTGGACATCATTTCAGGCATCAAAACATACAAATGTATCTTTAAGTGCATGAAATTTGACCAGTTTTGAGCTATCTTGTGGTGTTAAAAGCCAAATGACTGATTAACTTAAGCTCTAATTGGGGAGTTGATGCATTTATTTATTTAAAGGCTTTATTCGGTTGTCATCTCTGATTGGACAATTAAAGCATTAAGTCTATTTTTGCAGAACAGACTGCTTTCTTCTGTAATTGCTAGGATGCTTGTGAATCGCCAGATATGATTGGAAAAGCCTAAACTGCAGAAACATTTTTACAAAGTTAGTGACTAACCGGTGAACTGTGGAGCATTTAAGGAGACAGATTTTTTTTCCAGGTGATATTACAACCAATCAAGTGTTCATATGGGAATTTAAAACTAGTTACTGCTTAGATACTGTAAAAAAAAAAAAGGTAATCTATAAAGAAATCTGCACTCAGATGCTTTCAGGTTGACCCCGTGCTGACGCCCTGCTAATGGGACATTTAAATAAGGTCTTTCTAAATGTTTTGCAGTCAGGCTCTGGTCTTGCCGCCATGTTCCCATGGCTACATTTCAGAACACCTCTGTGGCAGCTTTAGTCCCAAATGTGGCGAGCTCTCATGTTTTTCTTATGTAATGAGCTCCCTCCCAACACCACCACAGCTGAAATGCAATTATCATTTGGCTGACACCAAAATGCGTTTTCTCGCCTGTGGCCTCTCACGATGCTATTTAGAATTTCTCAACTTTAGGCAAGCAAGGAGAAGAAAAAAAAGGCCATCTTTCTTTCTCTCCTGCCGTCCTACTTTTTGAGGGTGAGCCGGAAAGGAAGAGAGGAAGAGCTATACGAGAAAGGAGGAGGTTAGGGAGGAAGAGGAGAAGGAGAGAAAAGGAGGGAGAGGGATGACAGAAAAAGAGAAGTGAGGGAGAGTTTCTGGGAGGATGTGATAATGAGGACGGTTAATTCAGTAACAGGGAGTGAGGGAGAGATTAGCCCGCTAGCAGGGCGATGCAGTCCACAGATTTTCTGCTCTGTATGGCTGTCAGTGAGGGCTGAGGGGCTGGGACGGGCCACCGAGCCGAGAAGAAAGGAGCGACAGTTTTTAATTAAGGCTGTGTTTGGGTAAATATGCATTTCCAGGTCAACTTATACTCAACTGGAATCAGGCTCAGAGAATTAATGGTGGAAAGAAAACTGGACGGAGGAGGAGAAGGAGAAGAAAGGAACTGATATCCTTTAAAACATCTATTTGTACATATAAACACGTGATCTTCCTAAACCTTGTACTTATTCTGTGTGCTTTCAAATATATCTGGAAGACACTGCCATTCTACACATTTGATTACCTCTATTTGTCTTCAAAGCTAAGCTAAATGCTAAACCAAAGAATGCTTTTTTTTACTTCTCTTTAACCACAAAGCCCTTCGTTTTTCTTTTTCATGTCATCTGGCAACAGTGTGGGAAAGTTTGCCAGAGGAACCTAAACAGCCGTGCAAGCTGTCAAAGTGAAAATGAAATAGAAAGTGGCACAACTGGTCGCGGAGGGCCTTTTGGCAGTCTGATATTGGACATAATGCAGGACTGACTGGATAGTTAATTAACTGAGGAGGTGCCACACTGAGCACCGGTGTCTATCAGTGCTCACTGTATAAGCCACCGCTGGGGCTTTTAAACACTAAACCTTGTGACCTTCACCGGTGTCGGAGGGCAAAATTCTGCGTTTCACATATTCCTTTACATCCTCCACTTCATCCCTTTATCTCCGGCTCATTCCCCCTTCGCTCGTGTCTACTTATTGTCCCAGGCCTGTGCCTAAATGCAGCTCTTTCATCTTTGTTTTTATCTGTCAGATCAGTGAGGCGCTAGTCCCACTCCACACAACTCCTCAAAATATAAAGTTAGAAAGTCTCCCAAATCTGGGCAGATCAATGGATAAGGGTTGGCAGGCCTAGCTAATGGAATGCAGCTTGTGCCCTAGATTAGGATGTTTTCTTTCTTGCGTCGCTGTCCTCAAACCACCATGATGCCATAAAAAAATGTTGGTTGGTGGTGTAGTGGGAGAGGGAGCGTCAGACCGCAGGCTGGTTGCTTGCTCAGACAGACAGGCAGATGGACAGACTAACAAGCAGAGAGAGGGATTTCAAACAGTTTTACTGCACATTGTAGCATCAGTGATATTAGTAATAACTGGTCTCTGAAAGCACAGTTTCACAATCACGTCTATTAAAAAAGTAGAAATCCCAAAGTAGATACACCTTATTAAAAACAGACAGTGTTATTCATTACTGAATTCTTTGCTTGATGCACTAAAAAAGACAACAAAAATATAATTAGATCTCTTTTGGGCTCTGCTGACTGCTTATTGTTCAAACGGGTTTTCTGCAAGGCAACAATTTAGAAAGATTATCTCAACTGTATCTTGAGGTCAGATCAGTAAAAATCTCCACTTGCACCACCAATCGGAAAAGCAGACAAAATTACACTAATAAGACCCGAGCTGCTCAGCAGTAATCTGGAAGTAGTGTGCTGGTCAGCTGTAGCAATGACTGCGTGTTTGTGTGTGAATGCACAGCAGAGAGCTGCTAAAAAGAACAAAAAGCTTGGCTGACTTTCCCTGCATATGAAACAATAACAAATGAGTGTTCAGCCAAATCTACAGAGAGACAGACGGACGCGTAATTGTCTGTAAAAAAAAATAGAGGTGAGAGTTACCAAAGCCAGAGGAGAGAAGTGAGGATCCTGATGACGTAAAGGTCTGCCGCTGAGCCCACACAGGAAAAGAGCTCGGCAACTGAAACTCCAGTGGGCTTTTTTTTGATTACATTCTTTTGCTAAATGGGATTAGTGAATAGGTTAGACAGTTGGAGGCACTCAGCCACTAAAGAGCCAGTAGAAGAAATAGAAAATGTACATAAAAGATGGATATCTGTCCTCAACTCCATCTCGTTCACTTTATCTCACCGCTAATAACATTTTCAGGGCCTTGCTCCAACAATGAATGTGCTATCTCATCGACTGCAGAGTGGCTCTGTAGCTGTTATTTGCATTTGTTTGTGGGACTGGGGTCTCTCAGCATTCAAAGGGCTTCTCTGAGCTCATTGCTCTTATGACAAACTAATGCAGAATCCTTCAGAGACAGACCTGGAGTCTCCTGAGAAGTTTTGCTAAGCTAATAGCTCTTTCTCTTAAAGCAACTTCCTGAACTTTTTCCAGCTAAAGAGTCAGGGAATGACAGAGCAAAAACTGAACTGTCCTCTGAGTGACTCTGAAGCTTTGCTGTATTAATTAAAGTTAAATTAAATGCTGGAAATCAGAAAAGAACTGCACGGACTAATGCCTCAGTGAGCAACACAGATGGGAGAAAAGAGGCAGTTTCATTGTTTTATATTCAGTATTTAAGCAGCGATTGGTACAATATCCAGTATTACACCGACTCACTAAATAGTTGAGCTTTGTCATTATGGTATACAGGGAGCTAAGGTTCTAACAGTTTGGCATAGATTACTGCAAAAACCACCTAAACTACTAAGTAAACGGTGGCCATGCTGCTAAGGAGCTAATGCACTCACTGGAAAGTGCCGTCCATGTTATTTTTCTGGGAAATCAATCAATGACAAGAAATTCTAGTGCACTCTTCAGAGATTCTAACAATTTCAATTTCAATTTCAATTTCTAACTTATCAAAGGGTCTAACGGGCTATGTGGTTGGACTGAAAGGCCTCACACTTCATCATTAATTATGATGACTTTAAAAAAATCTCAACAACCTACAAGGATACCGACTCTCAAGGAGAAAAGAGGGGCAAACTAGGGACAAAACTGTGTGTGAAGCACATTCTCACCAAGGTGCAAAGCCACTTGAGATTTTGATTATTGCTCCAATCAAGTAAACTGCTCTTCACTGAAGAAGCTCACATTGTTCGACATGACAGCAGAGAGCAGAGAGAAGCACGGGGAATGTAGAATAAAAATTATTTAAAGACGATGACAATGAATGGCAACAATAGACTCCTGGAAAAAATGCTGAGAGAGTTTAAAACCCAGCGGCAGAGAAACACACTGTAGGTAAACAGACACACTGAGAGGAAGGTTAAGATGGTTCTTAATATAATGTTGACTATAGCTGATATTTTAGCTCGTATCTGAGAATATATTGCTTGTATTACCACCCTGCCTTAAGGGTCCTGTTTTTTTCTGTCCATTAAAGGAAATGGTATCTTGATACTCTTAACACACAAATATCAGCGACCAATTCCAAAACATACTGGAACAAAGGAACATAAAGATACTTTAAGTCAGTGATTGTTTCAACTTTGCAGCTTCTATCAGTCAGCCTGCTGTGATTCAAATGAAATCCTGTGAGAGCAGCCACCGTAAAAAGCTAACCAATATGTTCAAATCAATATTTCGAAATCCCAGTAATGTCATTTCCAACACTGTTATGAATTGTGAATGAATTATGCAATGAAATTGGCAAAGTACAGCTGCTGTGTTCAGGCGATATGATATAAGCTCGGCTCACGATGTTGGAATTAGTCAGCACAGCTGTCACCACTGGCTGGTGAAAATGAAACCATTATTCACAGGCGTGCGGTGCACATGGGAAAGAGAAATGGCGAACAAGATGGGAGTAGACAGAATTTATGGAAAGTGTACTTTTGACACTGATACGCTAACTGATGACTTGTTTGGTCAAGCCTCTAAAGTTTGACCCAAGCCGAAATTACAAATTTAAAACCACGGTTAGTGAAAGGAAATGTCCTTGATTTGGATCGAGATTGGTGGAATGAGTCTTTTTTTTTTTTTACAATGAAAACATTGTTTAGATAATTCAGACACATTTAGGTCTTTCGCACTGATTACAGAAAGTATAGTGGGTTAATGTGCTGGGAAAAATGAAACATGAGTCACAGCAGCACATAAGGAGATGAGTCTTATGTATTCAGCTCTCTATGCACAGAAGACGCTGCAGTATGCAAACAGCATGCAAAGTGGTAAAGAAAGGAATCTGCTAATCAAGTCACCCAAAGTGCAACCCGTTTGTTTGATGTCGTCAAACAAACACACCAGTCCAACAAACAAATTTAGTGAAGGGAGATATGGCTCACTTAGGTAATGAAGACAGTAATTTACTGGATCAAAGACATACAATGTAAAGCTTGGTTTCATTTTGGTTTATATTTCGACTAAATCTCTGCTTTTTATTTAGCCAGTACATCTGTTTTATTTCTTTAGACCATTTGTTATGTTCTGATCTTCAGCACAGATTTGCCTTGGATATTAATAACAGAAAGCAGTTTGTGCAGTGTGGGGAAAAAACAACTAATGAGGTTATTAAAAGCACAGGAGAGAACATCCGTTTATTACACTTTAAAATAAATCCATCATAAAAGATAACTGTGTTTGACGTGTACCCCATTTACAATTTCTAATAGCTCTTTGAAACTCAAACAATGTAACGTGTCATTCAGCCATTTAAGGAAATAAGGTGCTTAAACAAGCTATTCTGGGATATGAGTTACTGTTAAACAATCGAACTTGTTATTTAACTCTTATGTAATGTTTTGACCTGGCTGAGGGATTTTATCACCTTCATCCAGAATCTTCTTCTGTCCTCTGTCGTTACCGATCTGGATGCTGTGATCGTCGTCAAAACATGCGTGGTGCCTTGTTTGATAAGCGATTCAGAGTAAGCAGGGCAGAGAAGAGCTCCCCTCGCTCCTCATATTCAATGAGTGCAATGGTCAGCACTGTAAGCAAATATCAGCACACTGACACAGCAGAATCCTAAACGACTTCATTTACATTTCAGGCATTTAGCTAAAGCTCTCATCCAGACTGGCTTCCACTCGCTGGCTGCAGAAACTTGTACCTGTTATGGCTCAGCTAAAAGCGCCTTCTGCCTGCTCTGATTAAGACTGAATGTAGCAGAAGGAATCTTAAATAAAGAGGATGCGTGTTTTGATTAATTGTAGTAGATTTAGACTGCTTTTGCGACTGCATTACCTCCCAGGTGGTAATGCAGTAAAAATAGAGGAGTCTTCTGCTCATCGTGCCGTTCGAGTGTTTTCTATTTGAAAAACGAAAGTCTGAAGCACAAGAAATGATGTAAGAATTCTTTCAGGAGATAAATCTTTGATTTAAAAAAGAAAGAAAATGATTTTCTCGTCATGTTGTGTTGGAGCTGGAATTGACAGGCTTAGCTTTAGGGCCATGGACGGTCAATATTTTGAGTTCTATTCCAAGCAGAGGTTGCTATAATCATTTCATATTTATCTTCCCTGACCAGAAATCCAAGTAATATTTACTTCCAGATGGGGAAGAACTGAAATATTCACTTAGTGGGGGCTCATTTGTTTTCCGAGTGAATCTAAATGGCATTGATATACATTATGATAATCGCCCGCCGGGCACCATTTACATTTAAGCTCCGAGTTGGAAAGGTTACCGATTCACAACTGAATGAATTGTCATAGCTCCACCTCTCCTTAATTCCCTCCTGACCTCCCATCTCTGATTCATCTCAATCTAAAACTATCAATCAAAGTAATTAAAAAGACATCACTGAAATGCCAATGTGCTGTAATAAAGCTTATTAATGAGGCCCACGTTTCATACAGGAGCTGTCAGGCCAGATGTTTGCTGGGGAGGGAGCAGGAGATGAGCATTTAAAAGAACTGTGATCACTAATTGAAAGGTCCTGGAGGCTTTTTGTTTTTTCATGGGCTTTTTTGTGTGGCGCTAACTTAAATTGAGGAAAATGATAGTGAAGAAATGCATTCGCTCTTGATTATTGTCGTCTCGTTGGCTGATTTATAGGATTTAAAGCAAAGCAATATAGAAATGAACCGACTGAGACATTCAGTTGGTGAAAGAAGTGTGGAGGTCGTCCGATGTCTGCAACATAAATTCAAGGAATTTTTCTAGGGCTCGGCATGCACAGCGGCACCCCTCTGATCGGAATGTCCCTCAGAAGCAGGGTGGGCCTCGGTGATGAGACAAGCAAAATGTCACTCTGACATACTCAATCTGATCCAAATATTCGAGTCTCCCATAGGGAAGATGGAAAGAACAGTCTGCTGAAATAGAAGAAAATAGAGGTAACGAGAGAGAGGAAGACAGAGGGTGGGGGAACTGAGAAAAAAAACATGATCAAGAACAAAGTGCCCAGGGCAGGAGTAGGACATTAAAAACTAAATCACTCATATGTCTTTGGATACAGAGACAGAGTGACAGGCACTCAGGTCACCTGACCTGCCTTAGTCATCACATAAATTAGACCAGTCGAGAGACAGAACTGTGATCTCGCGGCTCATCGTGAAAATGCAGCCAGCATGGACAGGTGATAACGATGACAAAGCAAAAACCCGATCATCAGTCACACTAACACTTTGCTTTCAGGCAAACAGACCATACATTAGTAGCGAAAACACTAAAATGTGAAGAAAACAAAGCAGAAGTTCCCATTTTTACTTCCTTAAAAATGCCTTGAATCCTGTGATTTAAATGCTGTGCTGGTCTCACGCAGCGCACTTCGCTTTATCCTGGTGAATTTTATCTTTGCATAAAAGTGAAATCATTTCCAGTTTTCATTTTTTGGTCCAAGGAGAACCAGACAGAATAGCCCCAGGCCTACTGAGCTATTTTGCTCTACATGGTTTGCCAAGACGATTCTGAAGTGGTTGAGTCTGCAGTCATGAGTGATTGCCTTAAGGCGTCGTCAACAAGCAGGGCATAAAAACACAAAATGCTCTTTCCATCGCTATTCGTCAAACTCTCTTTCTTAATGAATCACCTAATGTGACCATTACTGTAGCCTCGATCTTCAAAATACATCTAGGTAAAGGTAAGACAAACATTCAGTATTAAAGACGTGTCCCAGTTTATGTTGATTACTTATAAACCATCAGTGAATCTGAATCTTAGGATAAACGAACGACTTCAGATTACTGATATGCTATAAATGTAGATTTCTGTCCCAACTACAAACAAGACCTGTTCAAAAGGGGATATATAGTGATATAGGGAACGAAAAAGGGGAATGACAGTGCTCTAAAAACGATGCAGCTTTTCATCATGACTATAGCTAGCGGGGACTTTCAGCATCACTGCTGAAGTCAGATCATATGAGGATCTGAAGGGACGAACCAGTGCAGTTACTATGGATAAAAAATTCTCACATTTTTATACAAATAATATCTGCTGTAAGCTACAATGGCATCTACACATGAAAAAACAAATATCTGTGTGTGACTGATGATTTTTATTGTAGATTTTGGCTACATAAAAACTACCAAATGAGCTCTTGTTGAACTGAAACCGATCTGTTGTATCCCAAATTACAAAATCTATCTCAACTTAGCACAAAGAGTGAGGAAATTAATGTCTGGACAATTATGTCTTTGTTGTCAAAATACGTCTTTAGACTAGGCCATGTAATCCTCCAGAACAATGTCTAAAACAGAAAAAGATACAAGATACAAACGTTAAGAGAGCCAGCATGCAGCTAGCATGTACTTTCTAGCTAGGTGGGATGTGTGTTTTTTTTCTTTCTCTGCTGAAAGAGAACAAACAGCTCAGAGCTAAAAAAAAACAAAAAAACAACTGTAAATAAAATAAACAAATCCAGGGCCATGAAATTTGAAATTGTGACTTCTCTGTCTAAACTGGTTCACTTTAATCTGTGCAAACTGAACTTTTTTGCTAGCTCCCATGAAGTGTAAGATTGCACAAGACACACTTGTACACGCACACCTGCTGCACACACAACAAGGTTTTGCAACCCCAATTACCGGACTGGTAAATATAACCATCCCACAGCCTGTGCTGAATAGGCTGGAGCCAGATGCTTCCATTTTGGCTCGAAGTAAGGACAGGACAAAAGGATGGCAGACGGCGCCAAGCAGCATGATGAGAAAATAAGAGCCAGAAAGGGGGAGAGGGGGTGGTGTGGAGTATGTGGGATGGGAGCGGGAGTCCATGTTGAAACAGTTGAGCAGATGATGCAGCCTCGGTGACAGACCACACAATCACTACAATGGACTTGACGGATTTAGAGCACACAGATAAAGGTTGGGTGACAGTGGAGTAGCACAGGACGGAGCTGACTAGAATATAATAGAAGTTGCCTGGCTAGGTTAAAAATACTTTTACAATAAAACGCATAATGTCATATTATGCAGAGAGACGTCATTTTGTATCAGAGAAAGTATTTATGCAATATGTTACTTATAAGCTTGGACTTTTGTGTTTTTCCACATTCATCTTGTGTGTGCGAGAGAGGCCAGTGCTTCAGGGCTCTGTCATTGGGCCTAAGCTCTGGCACACACGCAAACAGATCCAACCGTATGCACTAGAGGTCTTTGAAGTATGGATTTTTTCTCTTTATTACCAACACTTAAAATATAGATAAATTCATCTACGGCACCTTGAGGTGACTGCCGTTGTGAATTGGAAATAGATAAAAAGACTGAGTTGAACTGAAATGAAATCAGCAAGCATGAGTGAAAGCCAAAACCATAAAAAGGCAAATTATATCCACTGCTAGACTTAGACTGTAAAGCTGCCATTTCCAGTGTACTGCACTAGAAGGGTATCCTCACAAGGTTTGTTTAAAAAAAAAATGCATAGATTGTAGATTTGAACAGATAGTACAGTACATCAGACAATGATTGCTTAATCCATAAAGTGAACATTTGGGAAAGTCACTGTGATATCTATAACCAGCATTTCCAGGCAGGCCGGCAGCGAGCTCTGCCCTGTAAGCGTTCTTGGAAGTAACGCAGGCCTGTCGGCTGTCTTAAGCATTCAGGTCGCTTATAGTCAAGATTGAATCCAAACACCCATCCTTCCTTATTCCTTTACATGGACATGTCACACGCAAACAGAACCCGATAGGGCTGCACATTCATACACATCTGAGGATGAGCACGCACATGCTCAAGGCGCGCTCCTCCCGACAGCTCCTATTAAAGTGTGTGCTATATCTGAGATGGCAGCGGTGAAGTCACAGCCCAGGGCTCATTTATTTAAGAGGGAGAATAATGAATTCTTTGTGGCATCTCATCTTCCCATCACTATTAATCTGGCTTTCTGCAGGTATAGGCACAGGGATCCATACAACTTGGGTCTCTAAACTGGTTCCCTTACACAGCCAGGTCCCACAACAGATTTGGAGCCTCTCACCCTGAGGAGTGTAATTGTGCATGGGTTTTACATTCACTCCAAAGCTCCCCAAGCTGTTAAAAATGTCACACATGTTGTTTGTGACACACTGTCTCAGCAGAGCTCACAGCTATGTATTTTTTTAAAATACACAGCAGTCCTTCATCACTACTCCAATTTCACTTTTGCTTGAATCCTATTTGTACTGCATGCAATGAGTGAACCTGCAGCTTACTCTCATGCTGGAATTGTTGATAGACCCTTTTACCCCATGCGCAACATACACACATACACACCAACACACTCAGTAAACCAATTTGTGGCACAGGCAGACGAAGTCATTTACCCTCTATTGAAAGTGGCTAAAAAGAAAGGCAGGGATTAACCGCAGGCCAATTACAGAGTTGGCTAAACCCTGTCTAACTGGAACAAATACATGGCAAGGCTGAGGCTTTCTGAACATGAATTAAGTTGACTATCTTCAGGGGAACTTGAATGAGAAAAGAAGGAAAAAAAGATGGGATAAAGAGTAAATGAGGAGGCTGTTCTGGAGAAAGTAATGAGGGATAGTAGGAAGTCCGAGATGGAGGGCACAAAGACACGTTTTTAAACTGGTTGAAGTCCAAATAAAAATAAAGGTTTTTATTTGTTTTCATGCACTATGCAAATATTGTATAGCTGTATATTGTGTGTATATTTTTGTGTTGCTCTTGCTTTGACCAGCATGCATGCTGCTGCCTCTCTTCTTCATAGTGAGAAACCTTCTTTGCACAGATCCAATAATACAACATTTTAAACTGTATTTGCATGCAACAAAAATGCCACCGATTCATCTTTGAATCTTTGCTGTCACACTGTAGTCTACCACACAGCTGACATTAAAGCCATGACATTTTACCAACTGTTCCTATCGCTTTGTTTTTATCATGTCAGGTGAACATACAATAAGCTGGTGAATTGAGCAGACCAATAAAGATCAACTAGTGACAAGACAAAGGCCAGACCTCAGTTGTGTGACAGAAAACACACTGGTGAATCCATTTTTGGCCTTTTACTGGATTTATTGGATATGTACAGTGAATACTGACAGGAAAGCAGAAGGAGAAAGAGAGAGAGGAAGCCATACGCCATCCCGTATGGCGCTCTCAGCCATAGTAAAATCCATTTATTATCTGGGTTGTACCAGCATTGTCTATGATCATCTGTATATCATAAGTGTAGTACAAACAACTTTATGAGCGTGTGCAACATTGTAATTAGAAGGATAAAGAGTTTAACAGTATTAAATTACAAGCAACTACTGCACATTGTTGCACACAATAAAAATACTCGTTTTATTTTGAACATTGTCGGAGATCTTCAGAAAAATAATTATATGCATTTACTGTGTAACTGGTGTGGTGGTTGTATCCAGCTGCTAACAAAACTGCTGCCTTTTCTTAGCTTGTAAACTGCAGTTTGTTTACATTCTCAGTCTCTGTGGCAGAGAGCTAGAGATGCAATAACACCATTACATTTTGTATGAAATGGAAAGTATGAGTATTTGCACTATTTTATTAAATAGAAACATCAGGCAGACCAATGAGCTGGCTAACACAGTGTACTAACATACTGTGCTGGTTAAACCCAGATGGGAAAACTAAGACCCTTGAAGTAATGCAGGAGATGGAACAGACTAAAAGTGATAGGAGAGAAAAACATTTGGAGCCAAAAAGAAAGCGACTAAAATGCGGTAAGACATTGTGTTGGTGTAAGTAACTCCAGGCAGATTGTATCCATCTTGACTTTGATAAGGAGCGAATTGTTACATGACACCCTGACCTCAGCTGACACGCACCCATGTGGAGTGACACCAACAGGGTAAGAAAGACTGAGGATGAGGCCATGCTGGAGGACCCTCTGGGTCAGAATGTGTTACACAGCAGAGTGACATAAAGGTCAACGACAATCACTTGACAGTACATGCTTATATGGGCTGCGCGGGGCTTCTGTCTGTCTCTGTATGTCTATAACGTGCACCATATTTCACCGCTCAGACACTGTTCAAATCAAGCCCCATTCAAACACAGGTAACATCTCCGCTTTGACAGTCTGGCCGAGTCATAGTGGAAAGCTGCAGGATGGAAAGCTGGAGAGAAATAGATAAAACAAAGAATCCATATGGATGGTTCTCTTTGTGCACATGTTGAATCACATAAGTTAGAAGGTGCCAAATTCTCACTGGAGAATACATCCAGGAGCTGCTGCTTTATCAGATGCTGCTGAATACAGCCATGGTGACATTACACGATTGCCATCACTTTCAAAGTGTACTCTCTTGACATTTCTCTTCTTCTCATTTTGCTGAAAAATGGCTGCTGGGAAAAAATGGCAGAGTCCGAAGACAAAGTGATTGCCAGTGATTATGGAACCCATGCTGATATACCAAAAAGCTCTTACATGACAACTAACAGCACCAAAGCAACATAGTATGCATCCTTTCAGACACATGCAGTAAGATTAAAGTTTAATTAAAGCTCGTTTTAACTTTTTGGATCGGGGAACTGGTGCTTGCTCCCCTTTACTACCCAACAGCTAGTGGAAAATGAGTGCTGCATCTCTAAGAAAGTGAAACGATTGACATATGCCCTTAAATCCTGGTAGAATGGAAACTGCTGTAACATTTCTTGTTTAAAGTATATGGAAATGTATCTTGAGGATACCATAATGAAGTATTTTGACTGAGCAGCTGGTGCTGTTTAAGGAAGGGTTAGCAGAGCATAGTTGATCTTAAAATGGGAAAAGATCCTTCAACCTTCACTATACCTCACAGTTCAACTCTCCTGACATTTTTATTTTTCCATGCATTTATCCATCAATTATCTTCTGCTGATCCATGTCAGGGTCATAGGGGGCTGAGGCCTATCCCAGCTGTCATAGGGCGAGAGGCGGGGTACGTCCTGGACAGGTCGCCAGTCTATCACTTGACTAACACACGGACAACCGCTCGCGTTTACACCTATGGGCAGTTTAGAATCATCAGTTAAGCTAACCCCACTATTTGCATGTCTTTAGACTGCGGGAGAAAGCACAGAGAGAACATGCAAACTCCACACAGAAAGGCTCAGAGTCCAGCTCAACACTTTCTTAACTGCTGTGCCACTGTGCTGCAGGGCTTCAAACCCACAGTCTTTGTAATACTTTTGCACAGAATTAAAGCAAAAAGAAGGAAAACAAGGAGAAGGCCAAATAGCCAACTAGATGTATAGATAAATATGCAAAAAGCACAATCACAGGTGCTCTTGCTTTCTGTCTTACTCACTGATGAGTTTTAAGCATGAGTGCACTGCCTGAGTGTGGTGACAGTATCTGTGTGACCACACCCTCCCCTCCGTGCCTGCCATGATATGCCGCCTTGGATAACTGGCAGATTAGGACGACCTTAACTCTCTTTAGCTCTCCAGACAGACATTAGAATTTCTAATATGGCTCCAGACCGAGCAGGGGATCTCATTTTATAAATGCTCAACTAAATGATCCACTACCCGTCATGGCTATGGCTCCATCTTTACCATTTCTTTTTCATTTTCATCATTCTAGGGGATAATTAAGAGTCTGGGGCTTGGCAGGCCTTGGTGGTGGAAGGGTGAGTAGGTGTCGGGGTGTTCTCCTCCTCTCAGTTTCACAAGCAGCCCTTTTAATCGCCATTCAGGCCAAGACTGTGTCCTTTCCTGTCATGTCTTTGAGATGCTGTATACGTCTTCTATATTGTAAAATTCTCCCTTGTAGATGGAAGAAGGATATCAAACACCGAGTTGGGCATCGTGCCAATATCTGATCGGACATTTAGAACAAATGATCAGCCGCAACAGTAAAGCAATTTAATAATGTAGAGCCTGACTTTGCTTTGCTGTTGCTCTAGGTCAGTTTCTTTGTTTTATAGCACTGACTCACTCACTAGTGGGTGTTTTGCATTCAAAAAATCCCCTTTTGCTCTTTGGCAAAAAAACATTTAAAGCTTCATTCATAAAATTCATTTAGTGAACTGAAGGTTTTCGATGTAATTCTAAAGCTGAATCTGTTCATCAAATATTAATAACTGTGGCAAATTTGTGTCCTGAATACTGGCGCAAGCACCTGTAACCTCTTTGATGACTGAGTGAAGACACTATTGTTTTTATTTTGTTAGTCATTAACAAAGCCTACAAGAGTTTGCGTATTTCTCCCAGTTCATTTGAGCCTTTGGAGACTAATTAGAATGTAGGTTAATCTTTAAAGTACTGACTGTCTAATAATCACTCAAATGTCTGCTTACAGTTATTTAGCCTTTGATTATGTTTTCCTGTGATCTGATGCTTTTTAGTCACATGTTACCTCAACATATTATTATTCAAACTCTTTGTTTAGTGAACAATAGAGGAAGGTTGAAAGAACTATACATTTTCACTTATTTTATTTAGTTTTTTTTAAACTAAGCTAACACCCTTCATCATTTACTTTACAGCAGAATATCTCTCTACACGAATGGATACAGCTAACTGCCATACTATTCATTTAAAACAAGACGCAGGGCGGCAATCTTAGTCAACCCTTGTCTCATACTGTATCTGCTCTCAGTGTTACAGGACCTTCCAGATTTACACATTAAACCCTGGTTGTGCTGCTCCAGCTGTCTGGTTGACTCTCCCAATCATCAGGCCAGATGTGCAACTAATTGTCATGGCAAGCATAGCATCTCAACATCCTGCCGTGACAGCCTCCAGCATGGAGAGATTTATGAAGCGCGGGTCTTGTGTGCATGTTTGTGTGCGTACCTGATGTTTTGTATGTGAAAACTTTCCTTCCTGCTTCTCCTCTAAACCTTCCAACCCCTGGGATGCCTCTGTCAACAGTGATCTAAGTCTAGCATGTGGCAATGTTAGCATTGAGCTGTTTCCATTTTAGATGGGTGTGTGGGAGGCCTGATGGTATTGAGGTTTTAGCAGATCCATAAAAGTAAGAGTGTAGCTAGATACCTCGCGTACAGCTGCAAACCTGGCAGGGGGGCAGCAGAGCAAAGACATGCCACCGATGGCCACCTGACCCAGAAAAGGCTCACTGATCGTGGAGTTTTAGATTGGTTGGGGGGGTCTCAGAAGTGATCTTGGGTGTTCTCCTTTATTTTGTGTTGCTGCCATCACATTCAGTGCTTGATGGTTCTGGTGGAATCAATGTGTGTGTCTGATGGGAGAGAGAGACAGAGCCTGGATGGGCAGGAAGTGGCTGTTGTTTACACTAATGAGAATACATCTGCTGCTTTTGGAAACAGATCACTGTTGATTAGCTAGCCAACTGTGTTTGATCAAGTAGATGCAAAGAAAGGCATTATGGATGCTCAATACATCTGCCTTATGACTGCCACTGTAAACAGCTTTCGGACTCTGCTGTAAGCGACTGCTGTTAATCCATCAGGGAAATGGTCTCCCCGGCCTTGACTATTGGCTTTTTCTAATTATTGAGACTGCCAGCTTTGATAACTGTGCCCTATTTGTCAGGTATGTATGGATTGCCCCCCTGTTGACTGAGCAAAGATTGCATGGCTGTGTAAACCAGTAAGCAGGTGGAAGTAAGCAACACGGGGAAAATGCTTCATTTGTCAACACAGATGACTGTGGTCTGCCTCTGCGTCCATTTATCATGCACCAGCAGCAGTAATGTGGCTCATTCAGATCCAGTTTACTTTATTTAAAATGTTAAACCCTATGCAAGACCCAGAGATGAATTAACAGTAGCAGGCTATGCAGGTTGACATCCAACCTGGTCACTATAGAAAGGGCTTAGGCTGTGCAAAGTGGCAGGGAGAAGCCAATTTTCATCTGTGTATTAATCAAACAGGCATGTGGCTTCAGCTAATTGCTCTGGGAAGACGTCCAACTAGGAAGCTTCTTTTTTCCCCCTCAAGTTGGCCCACAGATAAACAGCTTGACAGCTACTGCCCCAGTCTTAGCTGAACGGGAAGGATCCATGTAAACAAGAGGCACTGGATAACAGTCACATTTTGTTCACTTTTTGTCATGTAATCAACTTTTTGCAGAGTTCCAATGAGCCTAGGCCAACCCAGAGTCTTTTCCTTAACTTTATAGACGTCAGACTATGTCAGATTCACTGCTGGTGTGTACACACTTGTTCATCTGCCCCTAAACGACTTCCCTCATAGCCTATGGTGAAATAAAAAAAGCAAATAATGTACAAAAACATTGTGTACTAGCATCATTATAGTCACACTTGTGACTTTTCCTTCCCTCGCTTGCGCCGACTCTTTCTCAGCCTTTTCCTCTATCAGCTTCAGATATAAGGGTACTTATTCAGCATATCATTCTAAAACCTGGCTTGGTGTAAGTACAAGCACTGAGTCAGCAATGAGGGAGTGGAGGAGAAAAAAAATAGATATAATAAAAGAATTAAGTGGCTAAGCTAGAAATTCAGGGAACAAATATGAATAACCTCAACCCCATGACTGCAGCATTCAATTCTGTTTGCTGAATGAAAGTTTTAACAGGAAGATGCACACAAATTGATTAATGTCTGTGTTTGGAGACTTCAGGCTTGGCTGATGAAATATAAGCTCATGGTTTACTTGCAGTAGATTACTTTTGCTGTTCTGCTTTGTCTTTGCTTATTTCCAGCGAAAGCAGCTTTAAATTGATCCTCATCAGTTTCTACACGAAGGACAGAAAAATGCAAAAATGACACATCGGGGCGTTGTGTTGATTCGGTGAGTGAAGCCTGCTAATTCTTTTATCTGATTGACTGAAATGCAAACGGACGAGGAGAAGAAATGACGATACCCCAAATTCCCAATAGCGGCAGACGATAAATGAATGATGAGCTTCCGTCACCTTCTAAACTGTGCCACAACAATATGATGGCACCAATCCTTCAATCACTTAATAGTGGGTTCCTCCCTGGTGGCTCTACTTCCCATGAATATAAAGAAGGAACATGTGAGCACGGTAAGAATAAAAGAGCCTAAGAATTGTCTTGATTCTTGACATCTGTGAATATTCACAGTCTGGCACAGTTTTTTGTTTTGTTTTGTTTGCGAGTGTGTGTGTGTGTGTGTGTGTGTTTTTTCTTCACTTCTCATAAATGTGTCACAAAAGAAACGATCTCCCCCGTCTTCAGGTCTCGATTCACACAGCTCTTGTGAATGTGAGCTTAAGGAAACAAAAGCCTTTCGCTGGTTTATTTGTCGAAGCCCTTTGTAGCTGACCCCCTCCCATGAGGGAGATTGAAAGGCAGCTCAAATAAAGTAAGAGTGAGAGTTACGATTTTTTTCAGCAATGCTAATCTTCCAGTTCTGATCAAATTCAGAGCTAATTTCCACACAAAAGATATATACTACATGAATAGAATGGATTAAACAACTGCAGTGCTTGTGCTTTGTTGTTTAGATTTTAAAAGCCAGACTATCATTATGTACTCATGAAGCATCTCGTATATCTGCAGCTCAAAACACACTACAGGTTCTCATTTCCTTCTGCTTTCCCCCTCTTTGTGTCCACATCTGTCTCCACCTTGACCACTGCCTTCTGTTGAAATCCGACCAAAAACAGCCTTTACAGCAGCTTTACCAAAGCGACACAGCACCTGCCCCGACTGAATCCTATTTGCACCTTATCGGCCAGCGTATGAAAGATTCAGAGGTGAACAACCATAGGATGGTTTCAGGTCTGCACAGCCTTCGGGGGAACCATCATTCTTCAGTTATCCGACAACAAGATTTCATCGTTTGAAGAAAGAGAAAAGAAGCAGGGACAGTGGAGCTCTCTCGCTGTGCAGCGAAGCTAAGACTTCACTCACCCATATCACTGAGGATGGATTACTGGTGAGTTACTCCTCGACCCATATAGAGAAGAAATTGAAAGGTGAGGAGAGTGTGATGGGCTAAATGTAAAGAACAGGACATTGTCATATTTTCCCTTCAGGGGATTACATCATGTCAACTACAAAGCAATCGTGAAAAAAATCAGATGTGGGAAGTGTGACCTGAGAACGGGGGATGAGGAAACAAACATACAGGTTAACCAAACTCCTGAATACGAAACAGAACAGACAGAAACAGTAAAATGACAACGTTTGACTAACTGCTATCTGTTTTAAATATCCCTCGTAGATTAAGGTTCATGTTATTAGTTCAACTTTGAGGTTTAATCACTGTTTAACTGCTCAGTGTACGAGCAGTAAAATATTATGAGATGGCTAGTCTCATCTCAATAGATAGAAATGATGGCTCAACCATAACAATATTGCCTTGATTCTAATAAAATAAGATATACTTTATTTATTCCAGATAAATTATAATGATTATATATTTCTGAAGTGAAACATTATACAAGATTCTGCAGCGCCCCGTTTAATCTCTCTCTATCCATTTCATATCTTCTCTTTAATCATCCCTTGTCAGGCGACAAAAATGAATTGGCAGCAGACCAAGTGCTCAGTTAACAGTGCATGTAGTAGCATTTGTTAGATATGTACTTTAAGAGCCGTGATGTAAAGGTGCAGCAAATTCAGTAAACTGGAGAAACCACATCATGTTCCAGGCCCAAACAAGGGTCTCATTTTCTTCCCCGGAGGGATGCTGGGTGGACCGTAACTCACTGCAGAACACTGACTGTGGGATTTATTAAGAACTCTTTTACTCCTCAAATGAAATTACAGTTTTAAAAATGTGTTCTTATCTTTTTAAGAGCCTCACTCTCAGTTTTGACCAAATTTATGCTGACGGCTCTACACATTCATTCTTAATAGGCGTTCATTTTTGGAACAACAAAATCCCTGAATAATGAAGTGTTTTCTTCTAGTCTGTCAACAGCAGACCAGGAAAAGTTAAGAGTGGCGACCGAGTAAAAGATGCATTCATCATGTCTGCCTTGAGTACATCACCAAGGGCTTGGAAACAGACATTTGAACTCTGCACGGATGAGCAGATGCAAACATCTTTTTTGACTCTGGGCCTCTGAGATATTCTCTGGTAGTACATCTTTCTCACTCTGCCACTACCCCCCCCCCCCCCCCCCCCCGCCCCTTAAGTCCATTTCTACCTATCGTGCTCTCTCCCCATTGCTTTCAGTTTCTCCTTTGTGCTCTACTTTGTCCATGGTAGAAACATCCTCCCCAAGGTGGTCAGCAAATGCACTGAGATAAATGTGAGAAAAGATTCAGTAACAGTGTTTGGGCCTTAAGCTGACCAACATTTTAAGATGCGGATGGAAAGAGTTCAAAGCAGACTGTTGAAGTCAACACTGTAAAGTCAGTTTATGCTCATTCTCCTCACAGCAAAAAATACTCACAATTTTTGGCCAATGAGACATGGATAATGTGAAAGTGGGTCAAGAGTAATGTAGGATGCTCGTTTGGTGGTCGGTTAAGATATTAAAAGGGGAGTGTGGAATGATGGCAGTCTTACAATCAATAGAAGATGTAAAGTTTACTAAAACAGTACAGAAAGTCAATAGACAAACTTTCCCTGAAAAGGCAAGGATAAATGTGAGTATACTGATGAATTAAAGAGAGAAGAATAGGTAGGGGTTACCCAAAGGACAAAAAGCATCAGATCAACCAGCTTTCAGTAATACTCTCTAAACAATTATAGTAGAACTAGATACTGAGGGAAGGTGCTAATTATAAAATACTGAGAGTTTCGATACAAACAACGGAGGAAAGTGTTGTTGGTTTAAAGATATCACATCCACACTCCAACTAATTCATCTGTCAGCATTATGAGTTAATCATAGAAGTGAAAAGTTTTAATGAGACTATTCAGAATAGTAAAGACACCTGTGCGTTCAAACAGAAAATGAGTGTATTAGTCACAGAGAATTATTAATAGCTGCCACGGCAACAGCAGCTACGGTAGGTGTAGATAAATCAGAATACAAACAGAAGTATGTCTTTTTGTTATGAAAAACCTCACCCTGTATTATGCTGGATGAATTCAGAGTTGTTTTAAATAGAACAGACTGTCCTGTCTGGCCCATTGGTTATTGCAGTGAGTAAGGGGAGGCCTGGCTAAAGTGCATTCGGAGAGAGTGGAGTGCTGGATGTGCAGTGTTGACATTTGGAGAGGACTTCACAGTGGTCCTTGGGGCGCCACACTAAAGACAAAGTAGATCAGATAAATGTACTCTTTTCCCTTCTCCATCTTTGTGCATGCTCTTACTTTTCTCTCTGCCCTCCCCTCCACTTTCCTTCTTTCTCCTCATCCCATGGTGCTACTCTGTCTTTGTTTTGCAAAGTTCTGGTACAGTGTAGCTCAGCTCTATATAACAGTTTTTCCTCAGGTTTCAGTCTGATTCCTGTAGTTGTGTTGTAAAACATCACATTTCAGGCTTATTGAGTTAAATTCTAATCTCCAAGATTAAAGACCCACACGTCAGACATTAAATCTTAAATAAAATAACACGAGGAATAGAGACAAGAGTAGCGGCGCAATGCATCACAATGGCGATAACTCAATTTGGGCAGGAAAATTACAAAAGTAAATCATATACATCATATTGGATTGAACATGGGCATTTATCATGCTGTGCAATTATACAGTACTCATCTGGACTAAAATGATCATCTCATTGTGTATACCCTACAAGTATGCAGAAAGAGAGAGATAAAGTGGAGCGAGAGAGAGCAGGTAAGTGGAAGTTGGCAGACAGACAAGACAGAATAGAAAGAATTTAGTTTTGCCTTCCCAGGTGATCATTATAGATCGGACTAACCGTACAGAGAGGCCTGCTCTTGGACCCTAATAGCTTATTGATTGGAAAAAACACCCTCTACTACTTTGATCTCACAGGATACATAGCTAGTGTGAGCTACAGGTACAGTGACCTACAGGCAGCTGAAATTGAAGGCACCTTGTTAACACAATATGTTTAAATAGCCTTAAAAGATTAACTATGGAGTATTTTAGGTGATACAGACAAAGAAAATGAAAATTAACCAGTCACATAGGGCCAATGCATACTTCCTCTTAGTGACTTTCAATTTGTAAATGTACAAATGAGTGACGGCCGATAAAATCTACCGGTTTTGTGCAACCAGTAACTTCTAATCAAGCTAATCGTGACTGATGCAGACAATCCTGGGTGCCTTCAATCCCACGCTTCTGTTGACACATCAAAGTGGCTTTTAACAAGACACTAAACTCTAAAATGCCTCCAATTTGTAAGTCACTTTAGAGGAAAGCATCTGCCAATTTACTCGGTAGTAATACATTGCTCTCTTTTTGTGGCCTCACTTAGGCTAAAGTGGCGATGTTTCACTTGTTTCATTTTCATTTGGAAGAAACTTCAACATTTAACAGCAGATGCTGAAACAATGTAAATTCTAATACAGCAGGAGCTCCTCTCTGCGTGAGTTCATCATCACATTATAACTGCAATCAGACATTGAAATGTTTCAGTCTTAGTGGGGCTTTCTCACACTGTTGATGCAGATGTTAATTCTTTCAGCTGTCTTTTACATGTTACTAATTCTCAAAAACTCTTTTTGTATCAAACCCAATTAAATCTTAAACACACGATTATGCCAACAGAGTTCCTGGTGTTTCCAGGAGTACAAAAGTGGTTACATCCTTCAGCTTTTAGGTACTTTTGCTGTACAGCCTGCTCCCAGTTTGGGTTCAGGACACATATACCCTCTCTACTTATAAAATTCGGTTTTAAACTTTATTTTTAAATAAAAGTTACAGTTAGGGATAGATCTGGTGACCCTGAATCATAACTTAATTGTGCTGTTATAGGCTCCTGGGGACCTACAAATTCCCTTCTCTTTCACTAATCACATGTTTAAATGCCACATTAACTTTTGTAGTTAACCTTTTGTCGTCTTTCTTGTTAAAGGTCTCTATATGCTCCTCTTTTGTGTAATGTCTTTTCCCTCACTCCCAACTGCCTACAGCTGACGCCTGGTTCTGGTTAGGGGTGTTTTCCTTTTGAAAGGGGGTTCTTCTTCCCCACACTTGCCAAGTGGTTGCTCATAGAGGACTGTCTGATTGAATTTAAATTACACTTACATCTGACAATTCAGAGCACATTTGAAAATCAAGACAAGCAACCAAGCAAAAGTGTTGCTTTGAAGTATGGAAAACTGTGCTCCTAATCAGGCCTTTTTGGCAGTGAAGTAAAGCCACATTTCCTGCCCTCTACCTGCATTACCAGCAAAATGCATGGATTTCAGTTATAAATGTTTAGACTTCAAAGGATTCTTTTAATTCGAGGGATGAACGTGGGCTTTTTAGGAAGGTACTAATCCACTTACCTATTTAAGGCTAGTCACGCATTATGGAATCTCTTAGGTAGAATCTGCAGATGACCCCCCACCCCTCCGCGGACTCATGCCATGCTTCTTCTCCAATTGCAAGGACAATCAATTAGTGATGCGAAAGGAAGGATTAATCGATATGCTGTCAGGCTCCTGCCGGCTGAGGAGAGAGACCCTGCCAAACCCACCAGGGCCCGATCTCATTACTGATGGCGGCCCACGCGCCCCTTTGCGAGGCAGCTGCATTCATCAAAGCAATGCCTCCCTTTCTTCCTCAACCGTTCTCCACGCTTCGTCCCTCCGTCCCTCCCTGCATGTTGGCTTTTTTCCCCCCTGACAAGATGAAGGAGAGTAGGTTGCAGAAATGACACCCATTTAAGAAAGGAAAGATGTGGGAGGGGTGGGAGTTATAAATAAGGAAATTACAAAAGAACCACTGTGTTGAGCTGCCCCCGTAAATTGCAGCTGTGCATGTATTAAACTGTGTACTAGCACTAATCATACTAGTAAGTGAACGTAAAGGTGTCCTTGCAAAAGTCTGTGTAAAACCTGCTGGAACCTGAGAGCAGTGAGCAAATCTGTGAGCTACTGACAGCTAGTTAGGGGAAAAAAAAGGCATACTGTGTGTGTGGCTATGTGTGTGCATTCACATCCTTGTGTGTATTACTGGGGGCGGGGAGTAGTGGATAAAAGCCTGTGCCTCTCCCTGACAGTTTTATCCGCATCACCATCTGCCTTTATCTGACGCCAGCATCTCTCATCTCCCCATTGCACTCTGAAAGCTCTCCATCCACCCCGTTCTCCTCACCACTCATCTTATCCCAGGCTGCTGTCAGATCACGTTTTTCAACCTATAATTAAACAGTTGCTGGCTTAAACTCTTGACAGATAACCTGTGCCCATCAAAATGAAAGTGAAAAAAAGTCCTGCTGGTGGTATTTCCTAAATTTCTCTTATTTGCCAGAAGTGAGAGGAAGAAAAAGAGATCATGGGGAAGCTAATAAAGTCAGATGCCGCACTTCACATTTTGACCATGGGGATGCTTGCCTGCAGAAGCATGAACACTGGGGTGTGCCATCGTGCTCCATTCCTTCCTCATCAGCATTTGTCACATGCTGGGAGAGGCGTAAGGGTGGGGTCAAGAGGAGAAAATATAGCCACGTCCCTTTTGCTTTCTCCCCTCATTCCTCCCTCTCTGCTCCTGCTCAAAGTAGACAGTTGTGGTGAAGGATGGCTCCCTAACAGGTAATCAGAGACAGGCCTTATTTAATGTTCTGAGCCGGCACTGGACAGCAGTGATGGAGGTAGTCGGAGAGGCCCACTGTGCGTTGTGCACTGGCCCATAACTGCAGATGAGACACTTCCCACAGAGCAGTTACAGCAACAACTTGCCAGCTGTAAATGTAATGACAGCGGTGTGAGAACAGCAATAAATACAAACAGACAACTCTAAAAAAAAAAAAAAAAAAGACTGTGCAAGTCCTAGTTTGAAAGGTGCACCTAAACTCCTACAACTTTACTCCGCCATCTGTCAGGCCATTTAGAAAGTTTATGAGTAGCTCGTGAAAAGAACAGCTCTGATATTTGCTCCTTTCTGCATTAATGACTCATCCCTCTGTGCATAACAAATAACCCCCAATTTGCTGCTCTGTTTTTTGTGCCTTTATTGCTTTGAGTAAAAACATAAAAGACTTCACAAGTCTTAAGCAAGGACTATTACTTCTGAACGTGCATACTAATTCCTTTTACTTTCTGATGAGTCACAAAGCTGAAGATAGTTAAAGTTTTGTGCTCCCTCTACACAAGCTGTTTCCACCATATTACAGCCTGCAAAGCAAAACGCACAGCGTCTTAATCTTGCTTTACCCCTTTTGAGTGTGTGTGTAGGTATGTGTGTGTTTACAGAGATTGCCCGGTGTGCTATCACCTGAGCCAGGTAGCAGGGACAGTGGAGCATGAAGCTAGGAAACGGAAAGACAGACTCAGCTAGCTAAAGAGAAAAGCAATACCTCTCACCCACTTTTCAGAGTTCCAGTGTTTGTCTAGAGAAAAAAGTGGACAACCTCAGATTGAAACTATCAAATCAGAACAAAACAATGGAATGTTTTGCTTTTGTTTGCACTGAGATATGACACACACCGGCATGCAACTGCAGCTTTCACACTCTGGTAAGTCTGGCAAAGTTAAGACAGGAGGGGTGTGTATCCTTGCAGCAGTCAAACTGACTGCTGTGCTGACTGAAAAACTGTATCACCGGCTTGAAAATCTGCTCTGGAAGTATTTACATTTTATTACAGCTGCTAAAATGCAAACCACTGGGAGATATTTTTCAGCTTCACTAAACCTGCCCCGCAAAATAAAGGAAATTCAGTGTAATTAACCTAAAAAAGCAATTTCAGACGATTACCAGCACATGACCATTTGGATATATATCCAGTGATGGACATGCTATGCTTATTTCGAACTGTTGATTGTCTAAAAAGTCTCAAAAAGAAGGCTTTTATAAACCTGTTTTTATGACTGGTTTTCCAAGGTCTTGCAAGGACATCTACCTTTTCCAGCAGCTGCAGATGGGAGATTTGGCTATCAGCACACTTCTATATCTGTCAGCACCCTTCATTCCCCAAATCTAGCACCCCAGGCCCTGATGGTGAAAATGTCATAAAGATTGGTAAAAATGATGTCCTGCGCTCTTAAATGACTATTTTTTACTTCTGTAGCGCTGACATCCTGTGAAAGAACAGCTCTGATGGAGACATTGTGTGTCTCCATGGTAAATCGAAAAATCCTCACCCAACAGAATTTTTCGATAGAAAAAAGAGAAGTGAAACTTAAGACATGAAACTTGTGTCTGTTCTCCTTTATTTCATGTTTTAGGTAATGAAACCAAGTGAGATTTTTGATATTTTGAAAAATCAAACGCCCCTTTTTCCTGTTTGGTCTATTTTGCTTCAAAAACTGAATCCACCTTAGCAGATATAAAACATTTTCATTTGCTTCAGTGTGGGGAATTTCTTCACCTCTTTGTTCAATACTCTAAATATTGAACAGCTTGGGGAACTTTCTAAGGTGTCATTACCTCACCGAAGCTATTTGGACACCAATGATGGTGTTTAAAGGTGGCGCTGTCACTTGGTGTTCGCTCGCTCTGTGGTAGAGTATCACTTCCTGTTCCTGCTCAAACACAGTGGTGTTTCTGAGTAGCTTATCTGCTTAGCAATTTAATTAAAATCTTTTAAATACATTCTTTTTTCATAGTATAATCTTCACGTGCTTCCTCCGAAGCACACTTTCTGTGTACTCACTACCTAATTTATAGCCAAAGTATTCACTCACTGTCTCTGTACTGTTTCGCTAGCTTAGCTTAGCTCTTAGCCGACTCGTTAGCACCATGGTTACTTCACCTGTCCCTCCTGCACTTTCTTGCTCATTGTGTCAGATGTTTAGTTACTCCACGGCCTCCTTTAGCAGTAATGATATCTGTAACAAATGTAGCACATTTTCAGCGCTGGAGGCCAGGATTACTGAATTGGAGACTCTGCTTCGCACCCTTCATTCACCTGTAGCAAGCCAGGCCCCTGTAGCTGGTGCAGCCAAAGATAGCGTAGGCCCCGCTAGCTGTTCCCCGGCAGACCCCAAGCAGCTGGGGAAAGAGGGTGGCTGGGTGACGGTGAGGAGGAAGCATAGTCCTAAACAGAAGCCCCAGGTACACCACCAACCCGTTCATGTGTCTAACCGTTTTTCCCCACTCGGCGACACACCCGCCGGGGGTCAAACTGGTAATTGGTGATTCTGTTCTCAGACATGTGAAGCTAGAGACACCGGCAACCATAGTCAATTGTCTTCCAGGGGCCAGAGCAGGCGACATTGAAGGAAATTTAAAACTGCTGGCTAAGGGTAAACGTAAATTCAGTAAAATCATAATTCACGTCGGCAGTAATGACACCCCGGTTACGCCAATCGGAGGTCACTAAAATCAATATTGAATCGGTGTGCAACTTTGCCAAAACAATGTCGGACCAGTTTTCTCTGGTCCCCTCCCCAATCAGACCAGGAGTGACATGTTTAGCCACATGTTCTCCTTAAATTGCTGGCTGTCTGAGTGGTGTCCCAGAAACGATGTGGGCTTCATAGATAACTGGCAAACCTTCTGGAGGAAACCTGGTCTTGTTAGGAGAGACAGCATCCATCCGACTTTGGATGGAGCAGCTCTCATTTCTAGAAATATGGACAAATTTATTAAACCCCCCAAAATAGGACTATCCAGAGTTGGGACCAGGAAGCAGAGTTGCAGTCTTACACGCCTCTCTGCAGCTTCTCTCCTCCTGCTATCCCCCAAAAACCCATCTCCATAGAGACTGTGTCAGCTCCCAAACAGACAAAAAACAAACTAAAAACCAGCAACAAACAACTTAAACATAAACAATTACAAAGAAAGAACAATAAAGTATCCACATCTGAACCAAAGAGTAAAACTGTGAAATGTGGATTATTAAATATTAGGTCTCTCTCCTCCAAGTCTCTGTTAGTACATGACTTAATAATTGATCAACAAATCGATTTACTCTGCCTTACAGAAACCTGGTTGCAGCAGGATGATTATGTTAGCTTAAATGAATCAACACCCCCGAGTCATTCTAACTACCAGAAACCTCGAAGCACAGGCCGAGGGGGCGGTATGGCAGCAATTTTTCACACCAGCCTATTAATTAATGAAAGACCAAGACAGACTTTTAATTCATTTGAAAGCCTGATGCTTAGCCTCGTCCACCCCAGCTGTGAAACTCAGAAACCAGTCTTACTTGTTATCATCTATCGTCCACCTGGGCCTTACACAGAGTTTCTGTCTGATTTCTCAGACTTTATATCTAATTTAGTTCTGAGCTCAGATAAAATAATTATTGTGGGTGATTTTAACATCCATGTAGATGCTAAAAATGACAGCCTCAACATGGCATTTAATCTGTTATTAGACTCAATTGGCTTCTCTCAAAATGTAAAAGAACCCGCCCACCACTTTAATCACACTCTAGACCTTGTTTTAACATATGGCATAGAAACTGAACATGTAACAGTGTTTCCTGAAAACCCTCTCCTGTCTAATCATTTCCTGATAACATTTATATTTACAATAATTGATTACACAGCAGTGGAGAGTAGACTTGTAGTAGATGTCTTTCTGAAAGTGCTGTAACTAAGTTTAAGAATATAATCCACCCACTGTTATCATCTTCAATGCCCTGTACCAACATAGAGCAGAGCAGCGATCTGAATGCTACCCCAACAGCGGTCGATTATCTTGTTAATAATTTTACCTCCTCACTACGTACGACTCTGGATACTGTAGCTCCTGTGAAAACTAAGGTCTCTAATCAGAAGTACCTGACTCCGTGGTATAATTCTCAAACACGTAGCCTAAAGCAGATGACTCGTAAGCTGGAGAGGAAATGGCGTGTCACAAATTTAGAGGATCATCATTTAGCCTGGAGAAATAGTTTGTTGCTTTATAAGAAAGCCCTCCGCAAAGCCAGAACATCTTACTATTCGTCACTGATTGAAGAAAATAAGAACAACCCCAGGTTTCTCTTCAGCACTGTAGCCCGGCTGACAAAAAGTCAGAGCTCTATTGAGCCAACCATCCCTTTAACGTTAACTAGTAATGACTCAATGAACTTCTTCACAAATAAAATTTTTATCATTAGAGAAAAAATTACCAATAATCATCCCACAGATGTAATATTATCTACAGCTACTCTTAGTACCATTGATGTTATATTAGACTCTTTTTCTCCAATTGATCTTTCTGAGTTAACTTCAATAATTACTTCCTCCAAACCATCAACGTGTCTTTTAGACCCCATTCCTACAAAACTGCTCAAAGAAGTCCTGCCATTAATTAATTCTTCGATCTTAAATATGATCAACCTATCTCTAATAATTGGCTATGTACCACAGGCCTTCAAGGTGGCTGTAGTTAAACCTTTACTCAAAAAGCATCTCTAGACCCAGCAGTCTTAGCTAATTATAGGCCAATCTCCAACCTTCCTTTCATATCAAAAATCCTTGAAAGAGTAGTTGTCAAACAGCTAGCAGATCATCAGCAGAAGAATGGGTTATTTGAAGAGTTTCAGTCAGGTTTCAGAGCTCATCACAGCACAGAAACAGCTTTAGTGAAGGTTACAAATGATCTTCTTATGGCCTCTGACAGTGGACTCATCTCTGTGCTTGTCCTGCTAGACCTCAGTGCAGCATCCGATACTGTCGACCATAATATCCTATTAGAGCGATTAGAACATGATGTAGGTATTACAGGTACTGCGCTGCAGTTGTTTGTATCATACCTATCTAATAGACTCCAATTTGTACATGTAAATGGAGAGTCCTCTTCACACACTGAGGTTAATTATGGAGTTCCACAGGTTCAGTGCTGGGGCCAATTCTGTTTACATTATACATGCTTCCCTTAGGCAGCATCATTAGAAGACATAGCATACATTTTCACTGCTATGCAGATGACACCCAGCTCTATCTGTCCATGAAGCCAGATAACACACACCAATTAGTTAAACTGCAGGAATGTCTTAAAGACATAAAGACCTGGATGGCTGCTAACTTTTTGCTTCTTAATTCAGATAAAACTGAGGTTATTGTACTCGGCCCTGAAAATGTTAGAAATATGATATCTAACCAGATTCTTACTCTGGGTGGCATTACCTTGGCCTCCAGTAACACTGTGAGGAACTTTGGAGTCATTTTTGACCAGGACATGTCCTTCAACGCACATATTAAACAAATATGTAAGACTGCTTTCTTCCATCTGCGCCACATCTCTAAAGAAATATCCTGTCTCAGAGTGACGCTGAAAAACTAGTTCATGCATTTATTACTTCCAGGCTAGACTACTGTAATTCATTATTATCAGGATGTCCAAAAAACTCACTGAAAAGCCTTCAGCTAATCCAAAATGCTGCAGCAAGAGTACTGACAGGGACTAGAAAGAGAGAGCATATTTCTCCTGTTTTGGCTTCCCTTCATTGGCTTCCTGTTAAATCCAGAATTGAATTCAAAATCCTGCTCCTCACATACAAGGTCTTAAATAATCAGGCCCCATCTTATCTTAATGACCTTGTAGTACCATATCACCCTATTAGAGCACTTTGCTCTCGCTCTGCAGGCCTACTTGTTGTTCCTAGAGTATTTAAAAGTAGAATGGGAGGGAGAGCCCTCAGTTTTCAGGCCCCTCTTCTGTGGAACTGGAAAGTTTGGATTCAGGAGACAGACACTATCTCTACTTTTAAGATTAGGCTTAAAACTTTCCTTTTTGCCAAAGCATATAGTTAGGGCTGGACCAGGTGACCCTGAATCCTCCTTTAGTTATGTTGCAACAGACGTAGGCTGCCAGGGATTGAGTTTTTCCTTTCCAGTCACCTTTCTCACTCACTATGTGTTAATAGACCTCTCTGCATTGAATCATACCTGTTATTAATCTCTGTCTCTCCTCCACAGCATGTCTTTTATCCTGTCTTCCTTCTCTCACCCCAACGGGTCGCAGCAGATGGCCGCCCCTCCCTGAGCCTGGTTCTGCCGGAGGTTTCTTCCTGTTAAAAGGGAGTTTTTCCTTCCCACTGTTGCCAAAGTGCTTGCTCATAGGGCGTCATATGATTGTTGGGTTTGTCTCGGTATCTATGAAGCGCCTTGAGGCGACTTTTGTTGTGATTTGGCGCTATATAAATAAAATTGAATTGAATTGAATTGAATTAAAGAGCTCCATCTACTAAGGAGTCAAAGAAATAGACCAGGACTCACTGGTTGAACTACAATATGTATGTAACTCATAAGAAGAGTGACCAAATGTGCAGATGGTACTTGGATGGACTGTGACGGACACACTATTGGTCAATTTAAAAGAAATCAAAGAAATCAGTCAGATCTGTCACATTTCATCCGTGTTTCCTGTACTACTGTTTTATGTCTGTATTGGCCTCACACAGTGTTGCACCACCATGTCTAATGTGTAAAAAAGACAATATTGGCTAAAGGTGGTACAGGTAACATTAGTAACAATAATGGGGCGGTTTGCACCATAAGAGTAGCCGTTGCTCAGGAGGTAGACCAGGTCATCGACTACGTGGAAACTTGGTGATTCGAAATTTAACTGGCTCCAGTGTGCATGGGAGGGCTGTCTGTTTTTCTGTGTTAGCACTACAACAGGTGTACCCTGCCTCTCCCTCTATGACAGCTGGGTTAGGCTTCACCCTGACCCCCCCAAAGCCAAAACTGCATAAGCGGAAGAAATTGGATTTCCAATAACACCCACTTGGTTGGTTTCAGTCGTTTTCCATTACAATTGAGTGCCACCTAATGTACTTGTGGCCGTTATATCAATGCGGCCACAGTCCCTTCGTCCTGTGACATCATGAACACTACAACAACGAAGGACGTCAGGACAATTGTATACCTGCTGCTCGGTGTTTCTTTTTATCAGACAGGTTTCAAAAATGGTGGCTTTGATTTCTGTGAAGGAGACTCTCTCATGACTCATTAGGGGGTACCACTGAGTAGCCAATCGTTGGATGCATTCTCGACCCAAGTAAGTAGTGAAAAAAGTACCTGGTACCAGGTACTACCACTTAATGAAAAATCCTAAAAACTGAGCCAAGCTGACTCGAGTATGTACTAGTGGAAAAGGGCTAATAGTAATAATAATTTAATGACATAGTCATTGGGAACTAATTTCCTGCCTTTAACTTATCATGAGTACAATTGCCTAAATATATTTATGTAACAGGCTATTCCTTTTACACTGCTGTTTCTATCCTTTTACTTATGTAAAGCCTCTTAAATGCTTCTTTACCACCAGATAGCATACATCAGCTATTTGACAGTTTTCCATTTTAAACTGGCTTTATCAGAAAGGCCCTTTGAGAATGCTGTGCCTTCTCTCCTTGGGTCATCTGATCACCCTTTGAGCAAGGTCCATATGCTAAACAAGACCTTAAAGTATAACTGAAAGTTTCCAAAATAGCAAAGTAAGTAGACTTTGTTGTATTAAAAGTCAACCAAGGCTCTCAAAAGCATTTTGTTTGGAATTAAAAGAAGACAAACAACAACAAACAGGCAAGATGTATAACTTTCCACATACAGCAGTGTGACATATCATGCCCACAGCAGTGATTGCGTATCACTAGAGCTGTTGCTGATACAGCTGTCACATGCATCTGAGCACAGTGAGTGAAAGGCGACTGGAATGACTTCATATTCGTGAGAATGTTTCACCACTCATCCAAGAGGCTTAATTAGTTTTACTGACTCTTGGGGGGGTTATGTGGTATTTAACTTCTCCGGGCGATTAAACAGAGAGGAACTCCTCACCAGTCAGTAGAACTGATAAAGCCTGATAGATGAACAGCATATTTTCTCCAAGACTACAAAGCAAATTTAGATTCAGATTGTTTTTTCTTTTGTTTACTACTACTTAATATTCTCTGACCTAGGTGATAGCGAATCTTTATAGACATATGAGCAATACTGCACTGCAACAGCAATAAACCCAGTCATGTTTGGCATGCTCAGCAGTGATTCACTCCTATGGCATTTTCCAGGTAATCTATTTCAAAGCTTTTTCATCTAGAACTTTCAAAATGTCAGCTAGAAAGTTTTCTGCACTTTCAGACACACCTACAGTAAATAATTAGGGAGATGCAAGACACAAGGTCTTTTGAGGATATGGCATGTCCTTTTTAAAACAACTGTGGTCAGCACAATTCAACTTAAGCAACTTATCCCACACCCTCAACTTTACATCTCCTACCCTGAGGCTTGATGACAGTGAGTCAGAAAGATACAGTGAGTGATGTCCTGCCCTCTGTCACATAAATGGACAGAAATGGAAGAAAGCAGTGGCATGAAAGAGAAGGTGGCTTGGTAAGAGAGGCAAGGTATATAAAGAGACGGGTGGTCTGTGCAAGATAAGGAATAATGCTCTATCACATTCTGACACTGCTGTCAGTAGTTCTAGTTACAGCAGCAGTCAGATTTGTGTCATATCCTCTAAGGACAGGAAATGGTTGAGATTGCATTCTGTGAAAACAACCATTAACAATAAAAATAATAAATACTTTTATGAGTAATGGTGGGTTTAAGTTCTCATAATTCAGAAATTTAGAACATGTTGAAAACCCAACAGGACTGTGCACACCAGTTTTTAAATATGTCAGACCCTTCAAAATCCCACCAGAGGCTAGGGAACAAGTCACCCTGGAGTGAAAAGTGAAGAGCTGTGTTTTTTGAACCAAACGCTGAAGCTAACAAATAAGGCCCCAGGTATTAGACCTCAAGGCCACTATCGCTGTTTGATGTGACACTATTTTGTAGTTTGACTAGGACCAGGAAGCCCCCACATCAGGTGGGGATGATATGGGGCCATGGCTCACAGGTTCTCTGGTCTAATTTACCTGTACTTCTCCCCTCAAAGAGAGACAAGCATAATTAACAGGACCAAAACACCCACCGTGGGCTGAGCAGAGTCATTTATGGGAGTGACTCGGGAGGAACGGCAGCAAATGAAATGTAATTGCAATGGGAGCAGAGGAGCCGGGCTGGTGTGTCGGAAGCACTGATGTGTGTGTGAGAGGGAGAGAAAGAGAAAATGAACGGGCCAGACATGAGGGAATGAGGGAGTAAATGAAAGACTCAGAAGTTAGATAGAGAATATGCACTTGAGAGAAGAGCAAGCAAAAGAATGACTGATGAGGGATCGTGGTGGATGGGCTGAGATAAAAAAGTGGGAAGCTATTCCTTTAGGTTAGGTTAGAGTAAAAAAAATGTACCATGGTTCACCTGATGTTTGACAGAAAGGCAAAGTCAAATTAAAGGATCAGTTCAACAAAATTACAAACTCTAGATGTTCACAGCCATACAGATAGTTTCATTTCCCCAGGTGCTGAGTTACGTTTGGAGATTTATTGCAATACCCAATAAAATGGAGGTGACGGTAAATGGAATTTTGTTGCAGTGCTCACGTCTTTGGAAATTTAATTTAAAAATTCCACAGCAATGTCTTATCACAGAGTCCTCTTACACAAATAATCCAGGGACCACGTTTTCCAAAGGACTTTTTCTTTCTGTATAAAGTGCTTCCACAGAAAAAAGACTCTGTAGTCTATGAAATATGTAGTCTGTGGAACATGCTAAGGAAAAGTGTTCCTGGAAAGGGATGTTGTGAAATTCTAAGTGCAGCAAGCACCACAAGTAAGCTGTAGTCTATGAATATGTTTGCAAAAAGAAGGGCAGGCGTGTGGTGTATTTAGAATGGCAAAACACTCCAGAAGTAAAAGAGCAAATGTTTGTGTGTTTGTTGTTTTGAATAGAGCCAGATATTGACTCTTGTTATTATACGGTCTTCTAATGATATTATTATCGGAGATGCGCGACTATATCCAAGCAGCCTTTTGTTAAAAAGCTTTTATTAAAAGCAGCAGAAGCTTTGCTTGTGATGTTGTAACCGGCCCTTCAAATGTCGGCGCAGCAGCAGTTAAACTCTGCCACATCCCCACTTCAACCTGAGCATTATTTGCTGGGTACACTGCATTTATGACTGTAATCTTTCATCATTACAGTCATTATCTTTATTTATCACAGATTTTAAGAGCATTTAAATTGGCCCGGACTTACTTAGTTCATCCACTAGCTTTGCCCCCCTACTTTTTCAACTACCCCTCTCTTTCTCTTTTCCAGCTGTCCCTCCCTCAGTCACTTTCAGTTTACGGAGCACTGGATGAGAACTGACCCGGGGTCAACTATGTTCCTGTCGCTTCCAGGCACAACAAATTGGGGTCACTGGGATGTTGGCATGGTTTGATCACACACACACACACACACACACACACACACACACACACACACACACACACACACACACACACACACATGCACGCAGATGGTTGAGCGTAGATAACAGTGATAGCGTATTTTAAGTAAGTGTGAAGAAACTGTAGGATACTGCAATATCACCATTACAGGTACCATAAAACACTTGAGCTGTGAACCTAACTACACACAGCTTTTAAGTGCATGACTTCAGCAACATGATGAGTGGACCAGGGTTATCAGGCGTGGTCCTGCTTGGTAATTAACGGAAAGTCCACCATCAAATTGACTATGAGCGTTGAATGTAATGTTGGGCAGATGAAGCACAGGGGTCAATGAGACAATTAGAGCCTGCGTAAAAGCATTTTTTAAATTCCCGCTGTCCCTTAATTGCCATTTCAATTTATCATTAGAGGTGGGTTTAAATGACCTTTAAGACTAACATATGAAAGCAATAAAGGCAGAAATGAGGGTAATAACTAGTTTGACAGTAGATAAAAAGAAATGTTAGTTCACAGTCATTTTCCCGATTCTACACACATTAATTTCTTGCACTGACCCTTGCAAGTACTACAAAGCAGTAATCTAAATGGCATTTTAAAGGGAATTCTGCAACAACTGGAGAAGTTCTGTCCAGTTTTCCAGTTTTGTGAGCAAAAGTTTAACCTTAAATGATTATTCTCCTCTAGTGCTCTAGGAACTGACTTGGGAATCTGCTTTCCCCTGAACCCTACTTCTCTGCCATTTCACCTTCCCTGCCCAAGTACTTCTTAATCCATTTTATTGTGGACTTTCTCCTCTGATTCAACTGGCTGACAGTTCCTTCACTGTATTTTCCAATTCCCCTAACAATTTCATCCCCCATCAAATACCCCAGTACAGTATCTTACTATGTGCAGCTCCAGGTAATCTCCCAGTCCCCTGGCACTCTCCACCCTGACCAGAACAGCCTCCTTCAGCTGTGTGCTGAAGCCCACTGCCAGCCGGTCTGCCCGTGTGCTCGGCCGGTCATTGGGTGGCCAGGTATATGTGATGAGGGCTCCGCCTCGCCCGAAGATGTATGTTGTCCCAGCTGCAAAACACAGGGAGGAAAAGGGAATTACGGCTTAGTTCTTCAACATCTGGATAAGAAAGAAGTCAGCATGTTAAGTGAACTGAAAACACAAACAGAATATATTCCACTGTGTAAAACTGGGGGAAAAAAAGAAAAAGAAGACAGACTCTATGGACAACAAAATTATGTTTTTTTCCCTGTTATTTGTTATTATATGGTGCAATAACATTTCAGCTAGCGTTATTGCTTTCTTATGGGTTGCATATTCTTTTATTGATTTCTGCAAGTTTAAATTGAATAGCGTTTCAGCAGAAAGTCAGTAGTTAGAGGAAGTCTGCATCAGAGAGAAAGCACTATGTCTGGTTAAAAACATGCAACTAAAACATGTTACTGGTAGCGTACATCTTGGTCACAAAGTCATATCTAGCGTGAGCCCTGGTATGTGCAGGATGTCACTCGCCTTTGAAATGGTTATTCGGCGGGCTTCATTTGCAGTCAGTTGCCCGCAGTTGTGTTGGATTCAAACTAGGACGAACTGACAAACTTTGGGCTCGCTATGCTGACAGTATAACTACCATCTCTCAAAATTTAACAAAAGAAATTCTCCCTGTCAAAATAACTTTGCCTTAACAGTACTTTAAGCTCCAGCCTTAAAAAAGTACCCGCCCCATACATGGAGCGATTTCATGTTTGAACTGTAACAGAGTGGTTAGGACTTGGCTTGGCTCCAGTAAGCCTGGTGGTAAATGAGAAATGACGGGCGTTGGCTGTGATTAGCATAGAGTAATGAAACCACAGTGAACTGCTCTTAACCCTGTGGGCTGTCTGTCCTCCCAGGATCATAAATATACATACACACAGGCGCTCTGTCTACATACTAATGCATGCATATTTTGCTATATGAAGCACATAGTTGTATCAAGAAGATTACGCAAGTAAACAAGTGATTAATACACATAATTAAGCGCTAGCCATCCCAATGACACCTCACAAATCAATGGAATTGCTATGATTTTGATAATAACATGACTATAGAGTCACGCATGGTCACAGAAGTGCATGGCAATGGGTTTCATCTCCACGGACGCATCAATATACATAAACGACTTTCTTGGTGTGGTCAGGTCAAAGATGGCAGAAAGCAGACGCTATAGTGACAGCATGTCTTACGCAAGGAAGAACACTATTCAAGTATGCACACGTGCAGGCTTCCTTAATGTACACGCACGCTCACACGCACACTCACTCGTCTACCTGACACTTTCATTATCTAACTGCTGGTAGCCGTTTGAAATCGGCTGACACACACAACTCTCCTCCCGATCTCTCGCTTCCTCTCTCCCTTTCTGGCTCTCATCACCCCTCCTTCCCTCCATCCTTCCCGGCAGAGCTAAGCCCTCCGCTCAGCTCTTGTTGTTTTCTCGAGGCTGTATTATTTTAGCGCTGACTAATTATCGCAGCATGGCAAGGAGGGCTATAAAGAAGCTTTGTGCCGGAGGAGGAGGAGGAAAAAAAAGAGGTTGAAGAAAGACAGAGTATTGAGGCAAGGAACTCAGAAAAGACGGGTAAAGTGCAAATTGTGGATGGTGAAGAGAAGAAGTTGACACTTTTGTTTTTATTTCTTTCCTGTGTTTATTTGTGCAGCAGCATAGTTTCTCAGAAACTGGGCAAGAGGCAACTGTGGAGGAAGAGGAGAAAAGATTTCTAAAATGGCCGACGAGCAGAGAGGGAGGGGAGCCATGTTGTGATAGATGAGACTGAAGCCGTGTGAGGAAAAGGAGAAAATGGTTTCTGGTAGTGGAAGTTGTTGTACATTAACGTAGGCGATTGCACTTATGGGCGAGAAAGGGTTCATCACCCGTCACTAATTTTGCGTGTCACATTGAATTTTCTAGTCTGACAGATTACTGCTCAGCCTGTGCAAACATATGTGAGCCTACACAACACCGTCTGCCAAAAGTCTGGGACGCTGTGGAAAATATAATCAGTTGAACCGTACAGATACAAAATAATTAGGTGCTAAAAACAAGAGTTATTGTTCTTTTGAAAGATACATTATTCATTTAGAATATAATCAAAGCAAAATGAAAATGACTGAAAATTTGGGATGGGAGAAGAAAATCTTAAAAAGTTGTACTTAAAAAAGCAAAGTAAGTAAAATAACTGGCAATAAACAGAATACAAGATAATTGAGTTTTTCAAAGAGGTTCACCACTCTGTCAAATCATCTTCAACTAAGCATCAACTACACAAAAACATTAAATATTATGAGGACTAAGAGAAAGCGCTGTGTTTGCCGTGAGATATCAGTCAGAGTTCTGTTTTTATACCCCTCCCAGTTCAAGCACACAATCCTATCTATGGTAGCTGCTGTAGGACAAACATGTTTTCATCAGCCATCTAAAACATTACAACGTGTTTCCGGCCAGAGTGTTTCTGCTACTGTTTGGACCAGATCCTCCCCAGAGTTTTTCCCTATCCGTGGAAAGCCGTCAGTGCACTCTTTACCTCAGCTGTCAGTGTCGGGGCCTACATCGCTTTACTCTGGAAGAGGTTGTAAAACTTTGTGAAAGGAGTTTGTGAGTCAGAGTCTCTCACTGATGAGATGAGTTGTTGAGGATATCCTGAACCTTGGTAACACCGCTGTTTTTACTGCTGTTAGCGAAAATGTCCTTGAGCGGATGAAACTTTTTGGACTCTGACACAAAACTGAAAATGTGAGAACGTAATCAAATTTTTCATCAGTGGGGAAGTGTTAGGCCACTCAAGCCCAAAATTAGCTGGCAGAATGTTATAACCAGCTGTTACCAGCCCTTCTCATGTATCCAGAGACGGGAGGGTCACATGTCTAACCTGCTGACAATAAGGAATTGTGACAATATAGGGAATACATTAGCATGCTTACTCATGTTTCTGTGTGTTATAGCCCTGACTTCTATGAGGGGCCGTACAAGCCAAAATTCATTCTTTCACTCTCACATAGTTTTATTTTAATTTCTATATTTAGATATTTTTATTCTCATGTTTTAGACTGCCCCACTCCAGTCGAACTCTGTGTAGCTACTTGGCTCGTTGAAGCTACCCGGGTGTTAGCTGGTCTAGAAAGTTCCCTCATCTCACTGCTGTGGGTGCAGTTGAGCCCGTCCCATCTCGATCAAGTGACGAGGACAACGATGTGACCGTTTCAGGAGATGATAAAATATTTCTTAACACCCCGACAGCTTGCTGAAGAACTCGAGTTTCTTCTCGCCCCTCCATGCTGTCAGACACTTGAAAGTGACCCGCGCGTGCTTCTCAGCAAATCACAGCGGTACAGACACCCAGCCTTCCGTTTCCACTATACTCTTTCATTCACATACATTATTCTCTTGCATACATATATTTTCTTCAGACATGTATGCATTCTCTTCTTACATACATATATTATTTGTGAGATTAAATGCATATTGAATGCATGTACAGGGCTCTAGACTAACTTTTTGCCATGGGCGTACCGGTACTGGCACAAAAGTTAGGCGTACTGGCACAAAAGTTAGGCGCACTCAAATTTTATAATAATTTATATAATATAATGTGTTTTTCTGGATACACTGTGCTTTTTCAGCATTCAAAGATTGATGACACCGTGTCAGAGCACTGGCTATGAATTTCAGAAGGATCAGGCCTTAACTTAACAGAAAAGTTAGCAATAGTTCTTTTCCTATTACAGCTACATCCACTTCTGTCGTGCCTAAGCTGCTCACTAGGGCTGGGTATCATCACTGATTTCTATAATCCATTCGATTCCGGTTTTCAAAGTCCCGATTCGATTCAACTTAGCCTCAGACAGTCAGAAATATTATAATTCTGATCATTTATCAGTACTGACTTCATCAGAATTGTGAACATCACAGCAGATGCCTTTGTGTGAAAGTAACTGAGAATAAAACACAGAAAAACATGAAGGAGATTTTCCTGGCCTGGCTTTTTATAGCAGATAACCTTAAAAATATTCTACAATGTTCTGCATATAAAGTTTAAATTACTTCAATATTGAACAACAGAAAAAATAGGCTTTCTTGTCCGAGGTCATTTAAGTGAAAAAGAGAAAAAGAAAAGAAAAAGACAGCAGCCACAGCGCTGTAAACAACGGTAGACTGGTGGGTAATAAGCGAATGAATAATACAGAAAACAGAGATTGGGAAACTGTTCTTGAAGTACAGAGAGAGAGCTAGCTGTGCACGAAGTGTGATTTTAATAGTCGTGGAAGCAAAACAGCAAAATTCATGACGACATTGATCAAGTGTGAAGCGCAGTTTGCTGCTTCTTTTGCTGCTGGCTCGGTGGATTTTGGCTGGAGAGAGACAAAACCTGCAGCTCAGAATCAGCGCAAAAAGACGTAATCACAGTGTGGACCGGACGCATCAGAATCGCTGAGCTCCGACAGCGTGTCCGTCTACGGGCCGTCGGGTGAGAAAGCCGAGAAAGACAAAGTTGATTCTGATGCGTCGGGTCCACTCTGTGTTTACGTCTTTGTGTGGAATCCGTGTACCTGCTCTCATCTGCTGTTTGGTTGTTGTTGAAATGGTTTTGTGAGCTTTAATCTGAGAATCTGGCGTTTCTGGCAAAACACAGTAATATTTAAAAGTCGATTCAGGATTTAATGAATAATATCGCTTTATTCAAGCTACTCACCTCCCACTTCCACCTGCACTTTCAACTGGACCACGGCCAATCAGAGAGGTCCTGCCCCTTACTATCTCTGATTGGTTTAGTCCACGATAGGGGCAAAATGTGTCTGTTCTTGACCACAGAGAAGGTTGCAGATTTTTTTTTTTCTACCCGAACAGTTGGTCGCACAGGTGCAAATATTATTTTTTTAGTCGCACCATTGAAAAATTTGGTCGCATTTGCGACCAAATTGGTCGCACTCTAGAGCCCTGATGTAAATGAGAGCAAAATGTAGGAATGCATAAATGAAAACGCACGTATGTTAGAGTGAAAATTTGTAAATATGTACATTAAAATACATGTATAAGAGAGCACAATATTTCAATGTGTGTGTTAAATATGTGTAAACATGAGAATAAAAATATCTAAATATAAAAATTAAAATAAAACTATGTGAGAGTGAAAGTATATGTATGTGAAAGAAGAATGTATGTGTGTGAGAGTGAAAGAATGAATTTTGGCTTGCACGGCCCCTCATAGACTTCAGTTCAGGAGATGAGGCTTGAGGTGACGAGGAAGAAAATTTCCTTCACATTTGTGTTTCTTTACTCATTCTCCAATGATGTTTATTAGTTGAGTCTGAAGCAAACCCACTCCTACATATTTTTAATTGGATAAATTATAGGTTATTAGGATAATGCATTAATTTGTTAAATAAGCTAAAAAAAAACACTACTGACTGCATCTTTAAAAAACAGATTTGATTTTATACTGGAAACCACTCCATAAGCTCAGTTCAATGTTGCAAATGAAAAAGCTGTGATACAGGTGTGCCTTACACAGTGAAAAAAATATAATTGAAAATCAAATCAAATAACAAAACAAACAAACATAATCCTGAGACACCACTGCTTTCTGTGGATCCAGGCTCATTTAAGATACGGCCTTGAAGTCTGACAAGCTAGTATTTTTAATTTTTCTGGAAATCTTGGATGCAAAACCCTTAGGTCTAAAACAGAGGGGGGAACTGGCACATAGTTAAAAACAAAAAACAAAACTAGCTCCTCTGATGGTATATAAAGTATTAAAGTTTGTATAATTGTTGAACAGTTTTGTTAGATCCTGGAGCAACAAAAGCTTCCATTCAGACACTTTTTCATATAACAAAAGGCTGTCACAAGAGTAGCAGTGATCAACAGCAGTTAGCAGTAGCAAGTGTCTTAATTTCCTTAGAAAGTACTGAAATTTTATTACATTTTATTTTGGCTGAAGATGGACCACAGAAATTAGCAGGGACTCTGAGAAGCCATGAATAATGGGACAATAATTAAAGATTAATAAAAATAAAGTATATGAAAAAAGCTATTTTCTTTCTAGGAACTGGACCTAGATTGTTAATGTGCCTTATTATGAAGTAGGAACAGTACATCTAAAGTACAAAAAAAGAGCTGCATTTCACAGCCCCAATTCAAAGACATTTGGAAATTGTGCTAAATATAAATAAAAAAAGGAATGATTTGCTAATCTGTGAAGCATACCTTTAGCAAAAGTCCATTAATGTCGGGGAACTGAGGAGATCAGTTCTGTTGAATGGGAACGCTACCCTATTCATGTTTCATGGAGGATTTTCGCTGTACCTCAGTCCTGGGCTGTCTTTGTCGTGTTTTTTATATCATGATGGGCCAGATGGTTTCAAATGGTGAAAGGTTCAGCACCTGAACCCTTCTACTATGATGTGGATGGGAGCGTATGTTGCTCTAAAATCTGCATGTACCTTTCAGCACTGATGGTGCCTTTCCAGGTGTTCGAGCTGCCAATTCCAGTGGCACTGATGCACTCCTTATATGTCAAGGATTTAATGCATAAGCACAATAGTAGCTTTAATTTGTGTTTATGGATAATATGGTGAACTGTGACAGAATGATTTCAGGAAGTGAACCTGAGGGCCTGAAGATCAGGGGCATCCAATATTGATTTTCAGCCTTGTCGTTTGTGCACAGATTTCAGCAGATTCTGAACATCTTTCAATGATGTAATGTGCTGTGGATGATGATATATCTGCACATGATGAGCTTTCACAATTTTATGTTGATTAACATTATTCTGAAAATTTGCCCATCTTTACTTCTGACTCTGCTTTTCTAAGATGCTCTTTTTATACCCAGACCAATACCCAATTACTGACCTGCTGCCAAATATGTTCCCAGTTTAAATGCATGATATGTTTTCTATACTCTTATGAGATCCGAAAATCACCATCCTCTGTTCTTTGACATTTTACACACTCCATATGTTTTTTTGGAATTGTGGTTATTAAAGGAAGTATCTGAGCCTTCAAGGAATATTTAATTTGCTGCCCTTTAACATGAAACAAGCTACTTTGTCTATGTAATTTTGCAGTAAGACAATAATGTTTCTTTATTGATGTCACTCAGACAACATGATCAAGTATCAAGCAGTCAGAAGCAAGGAAGGGATGGCGCAGATGTGGAGAAAAATAAAGGCAAAAGGCCCCTAAAATGTAGGGAATTAAATGTATATATAATTGTATGGTTGGTGTATTCTTAGCTTTAGGGTGCAAAAACAGCCAAATTCGTAACTTGTCAGAACTTAAATAGCAAACAGGGCATTGAATCAAATTTTCAACCTGAATCACACCTAACATCTCATTTAGCTTGCATCGTGAATTAGACTTGGAGCCGGTATCATCGCTGCATATCTTGTGTATTCACTCACAGTGAAGTAATTCTCATCAGTTAACACCCCTCTCATGCATAGCATCTATCATATGCTTTGTCTTCCCAAGAGAGCTCCTGCTATTCCTGACGTCACTGTCACACTTGTCACGTCTTTATTATCGACACATTTACTTTATTAGCATATCACGAACAGAAGCCACAAAGTGCTAAATCTCAGCAAGAGAATGAAATAAATACATAAAAATAAAACTTCTCTGCCCAAGTCATACTGGGAAATATTTTCCATGTCTTTCTTGTTCCTAAATCCATCTAATGAGCTGGTGTTGACTTTGGCTGCTTTGATTTGTCCAGCTGAAAGTGGCCACCTGCTGCTTTGTGCACTTGTATACATGGATGCATGTGTTTGTGTGTACGTGCACCTTTCTCCCCTCTAAATGAGGAGACAAAGGAGGTGCAGAGTCTCTAATGAGTAGTCTGACAGGGCGCATCTATGTGTCACTGTTTCTTCTAGCAAACACCTGCTGCTCTGGAAGAGGTAAAATCCACTGAATACTGCAGTGCAACACACACTCAGCTGAAGGGAGAAAAAAAGTGAGCAGAAAGGTGTTTATCAATTATAAAAGCAGTCTAGAGGGGGGACATTCTTCCCTGCTAGTCCTCCACAAAACAAAACAAGAAAAGGGAACATCTCTACACGTTAAGATTCACCACCAACAGAGGATCTTTGTCACACATGCATAAAAAGGAAAACAATAGATTCGCTGATTGGAACTTCTCCAGTGTGCATGACCGCATCACACTTTTGATTAGGAATTCATCTAAAGTTTGCAGAAACAGCCAGTAGTGATGTGTGAAATGTAATGCAGCAGTGAAGAATCGAAACTTTCTAGCTAATGTGAACATAAAAAAGAATCCCTAATATGGCACTTTAATTAGAAGCTATATGCAAGGGTGTCTTTAAAGTGTGTTTAAGTGTGTTATTATCCTCTTTTAGAAGCAAAGACAGAAACAGAATGACGCTGCAGCATTTCAAGGCATCTTAAAAAAATTTGTTTTTGGTGTTTAAGTGTGTGACTCGTATTTCCTTGTGAAATATCCTATATTGTTGTTTGGACTGGCATTGCAACACACTCCAAATAATATTTATGTCCAAAATGTTATCTTTACGTTTTTTGATTACATGTAAATTTTCTATGCAATTGCATCAAAATATTTTCTTTCCTGGTAAATTATTTAAATACGAAAAAACCTTTCAAAAAACCTTTGCATTTGCATTATACGTGAAAATGTGTCTGTAGTGTATAAGGCAGCAGAAGAATCCAGGCTCATGCATCTACGAGGTTTCTCCAAAACATCCTATCGAGAACTGTATTAGCTCAAAGGTTGTCAGCAAACAAAAGCCTGGCTGGATATGGATTCCTTTGACCTTTACTTCACTATGATCTAGTCTGGTAATCCTCTCAAATGCCCCTCCTTTGCCACACATCCAAACATCGAAAAAGAAGGCTAAATATTTATTACTTTTGTCTAATTAGCTCTGGTGCCATCGATCTGGCCGATCAATCCTACCTGTGGCTCTTCCAGCGGAGAATAAATCAAACCATCACAGGATACCCATTGATTATTATTTCCATTCACGTGGACTGCTCAGTAATTCAGTTTAAAGAATGAGTCACTCCCAAAAAGAAAAAAATAAAATTTCCCTTTGTCCATGCATCCAGTAGAAAAATAATCAGAAATGATTCAAAGCTGTAATGAAAAACCTATTGATTTAGATTTTTTTCCGTCCCCTCTCCTTTTCCTTACTTTTCTTTTCGAAACTGAAGCGAGGGGAGAGTGTATTTAGGATTGAGTTTATCATCCCGGATGCTTTCTTTCTCTCTCTCTCTCTCTGCGAGGAGGAATTGATTTGGAGTAGTGGATTTTATACCATTGCCATCTAACATAGGGATAAACAGGTCATACTGGAAAAAGCAGACGGCCTGTGGTCAATGTTGCCATGTCCTGTGCCAGCTGCAAAGCCTCATGGGAGCAGACAGCGTGAAAATAGTAAGATAAACCGGTGATAAAATGAAAAATCCACAGGGATAAAAGGACTGCTGGTGGTGGTGAAGTCACTTCTTGAGAGGCAAAAAGCATGGAGATACACCAATGCTGCATGCATTTATACTCAGTCCTTATTTTAACATCCCAGACAGCCTCTCAAACAGTAACTTTATAACAGAGTTGCTTCCGCCAACCTTCATACATTATTGCATCAGTACAGACTGATTCTTTGAAGCAGTTAAGGAGAGAGACGGCGCTATTGATTCCTTTTAAAGGAAGAGACTGAAACCTTTGCTTCAATTTTTTTTTAGACACAACATATATTTCTGAGACACTTACAAAGAGATTTGTAGACTGGGAGAGAGAAGTGGGCTGAGATGAGATATTCTGCAAAAGTTTTCAGACAGCTGTTGATCTTTGAAGTTGCAGTTGCACTTACACACACACACACACACACACACACACACACACACCAACAAGAACTTGACAAAGAGCACAGACTTTGCTGACATTTTAGGATCTTTCCATCTCTTTAACTCACTTGTGCAGGCACACACATCAATATCCTTAGCTGCAAACTCTCCTCTTTTGTAATCTTAGAGTCTTGTCTACATTGGCCTAATGGCTATTTCTTTATGACAGTATAAAGCATCCTAAATATTGTCCACTTCTAGAATGGAAATGGGAAATCACTTCCCCTGATCCAGTTGGAAAATATTTATCTTCCGCCTGTTACAAGAATTAGGTAAGATGATACTTGGTCATAACAGTCCAAAAGTTCAGTATTAAGCGGATGCAGCTGATGCATCAGGTCAATAATGAAGGCTGTTGTTTTAAATATAGAGATTTATGAAATTCTGCCTGTAAAAAATTACCAAAAAACACAAATACTATTTAGACTATGCTGTTCTTGTGTTACCAAAGAATCTGCTGTGAAAATAGTGAGCTTTCTGCTGCGTCTAATCCTGTTAAAAAACTAGGAAAATTACTCTGTGTCCATGCAGACTTGGTACTATTTTCTCCCTGAATTTTGAACCTTAATTTGACACCTTAAGATAATTAAAACTGTCATCAGTCTGTATTCAGTTTCCTTTGCAACTGGGCCTGGAGAATTCTGAGTTGCTAGCTTTTGGTACTGGGCTAAACTTAAAGATCAGACATTTAGAATAATCTCTAAAAGGCTGAAGATTTTTCCCAACTGATGGTGTCTGTAATTAAGACCTAATTGGTATTCCAGATGTATAAAAAACAAATTCAAAGCTAGAAGCCAAAAGGAAGCTTCTACTAATCCAGACTCACCAGCAGGCGTCACTACAGCAGCCACAAGAACATCACTGCCTGTCATTCTACCAGTGTAGCTGAATACCAAATACTGCTGGGGGCTTCCCACGAAACACTAAGTGTTTTTTTTTTCACTCACTATGTGTTTATACACCACTTTGCATTTAATCATTAGTTATTAATAATCTCTGGCTGTCTTCCACAGTGTTTTTGTCCTGTCTTTCTCCCCACACCTCCAACCAGTCACAGCAGAGTTTTGTCTTCCTACTGTTGCCAAATGCTTGCTCATAGAGGGTTGTCTGATTGTTGAGTTTTCTCTGTATTATTGAAGGGTCTTTACCATGCAATTCAAGTAAACTTGACATGGCCAATTGTTGCGATTTGGCTCTATATATATAAAAAAGGGAATTGAACTGAATTAATGTCATTGCTTTGACATAAATCATGGGTTTATCATCGAGGAGATGTGGTTCTGTGTGGGAGCTTTGTGTTTGATATTTGTTTCTATTTGTTTTCACTCTCTGGTTAGCTTGCTTTTACTCACTGGTTAGGTTTAAGCAACAAAAAAAATGTTCACATGCTAAAAGCTGGAAGTGAAATCCATTTCACTGCTGCCGTAAAAACAAACACAGTGCATGATGGTACTGATGCCACATTTTGTTTGTTTTGCTTTGGGAACGAGAACAGTCTCACCTTCCCAGATTGAGTGCAGCTAATTATATTCTTTGGAATTCATGATTAAATTCGAAGCACCACAATGACACACTGAACACGAGTAACTAAAGTGGAGGGTGAGAGTTTGACCCCTCTGTTATTGATGTTCCATTATTTAATAAACTTCTGCTCCAAAAACTCAACCGCATATTTTGTCCTTTCAGATCTCTGCAAGAAATGCAGAGAGCTGAAAGGCATCGGGCATGTATGTGCCCAATGCCTGTTCTATTTTTCAGCTCTGTCCAGATTTAATGTCAGGGTGTGAACTTGTGGATGGGTGCCTTTTTCCGCAATGATAGTCATGCCAGGGGAATAACAGTGTTGCCCTGTCTTTCTAAATTATAGGCTACTGACAAAATGGAACTAATTTCAGTCTCAGATTGTTACCTGCTTCAAAGTACTTTGGAAAAATCACCATTTTTTTCTGTCTAGCTTAAAGATCAAAGCGTAGGGAGCAGATAATTGAAAATGAGCAGTTTCTGTGTTTCGCGTCACTTAGTTTGCTTATAAATGATTAAAATCACAAAAGTACAAATGCCATGGACATTGGAGTAGTTTCTTTAAATTACGATTTCAATTGTGAGCTATGCCAAATATTTTATATCTCGATGAATCATCCCACAAACTATTCAGAAATCTCTTCTGTCATCTTGAGATTTCTGCTGATTACTCCCCTCCCTGATTCTGCCAGCAGGGACCTGATACGCCGCTGTAGCTTTTTACAATTCGGGAGGATTCAGATGTTTCTCCTATTATGCTTTTGACACCAATGGCGTGCTGGCAAAGTTTGTTTGAAACAATTCAAAATGCTTGTTACGTCTCTAGAGGAGATGCTACTATCAGAGAGCAATTTTTGTACAAACATCACTCCACGGCTGCTAAGACACCCTCCCCTGTGTTTTTCCCGAATATCTTTAAATGAAGGGCTCCAGTGGGAGAAGTATGAAAGGCTGTGTATATGTGTGTGTGTGCCGTTTAACTCTGATAAGAACTGAGTAGTCTTTAGAAAGGTTGCAAGGCCATCTACCCTGAATATGTGCCATCTAGAAAGCTTATTGATCATCCTAAAATATCCTCCTCTGTCTGATAACTTGCTCAATAGTCTGGTGAGGCTCAGACAGTGATGACCAATAGAGCTGCTAAAACAGACAGCGACACTTTTTATTTTTTATCAAGCGCATTTATAGTTTGTAAATAATTTTCACATAACCGCGGATATCTCTAAAAATTTATAGCTTAGAGGGTTTATTCTCCAACACAACTGAAGACTTGTGAAGAGGATTTATAATAATAATGGATTGCATTTATATAGCGCTTTTTGGGGCCCTCAAAGCGCTTTACAATTCCACTATTCATTCACACACTGGTGGAGAGAAGCTACAGTTGTAGCCACAGCTGCCCTGGGGCAGACTGACAGAGGCGAGGCTGCCATATCGCGCCATCGGAACCTCTGGCCATCATCAGTAGGCGGCAGGTGAAGTGTCTTGCCCAAGGACACAACGACCAAGACTCTCCGAGCCGGGGCTCGAACCGGCAACTTTCCAGTTACAAGACGAACTGCCAACTCTTTGAGCCACGATCGCCCCTAGTCCGCACTGTGACATCATCACCAAGATGTCTGCTGTATTTTCCAGTTGAAAATTTGAAGCAAATCACCGGTTACATGGGTACATTTTGCTCGTGACAAGACCACTGAGGCATTAGTGTAAATTGCTATGCTATTATGTAAGTCGGGCGTTTGAATCAATGTGGCTAAGAAGATGTGCAGAGGAGAAAAGTGAGGACATCCAAAAGACAGAATTCCTGTTGTTTTTGACCTGAGCATGTCTAAATAGCAATGCTGAAATACTTAAACATGCAAATGCTTTAGTCTTGTTTCTGGCACTCACTTGAAAACAGGCTTAAAACATTGCATTGCACATGAAATGTGTCGGAGCATCTGAAGGAAAGTTCTAGAGGCTTTTAAATAAACACACGTTCTGCAGTTAAACAGAACTTTAATCAGACTTTTTATTTAGAAGGATTACCGGAAAGGTGTTAATCATAAACTGACTGCACACACCAGACCAACTGGATAAAGAAGTCAATTTGTATATAATTTAATCTGGTTGGTTGTTTTGTGTTCACTGTGTTTTTACTGTTTGCATGCTATCATGTCTCTCCCAAGCTGCATGCTGACACACCCAGCCTCAGAAAGTCTATGTGCTTGAACTTGTGTGAGCATGTGCAGGAGCACAGAGCTGTTTTTTTTCACATTAACATTCTCATAATGATCATGCTGATCAAACTCCAGCAGCAGACAGAAATGTTTGAATATTTAAGCACCAGGTTCTGGCCTGGGACTCGGTTGTTTCATTATTCACCGTGTTTAGCGCTGAATGCGTCAGCAGAATGACCCCACCCACAACCCACCGCCGCCACCAAATACTAGTACTGCAAAAATATGGTGAAAACAGCTGAAAAATCAAAGTAGCAAGACTTTGGCTGGTATCTACGCTGAAATGTAACAGTTAACAGAAGGTGGAAAAAGGGAGAAAAAAAGAGATAAAGCCATGATAGCGCTTGGTGAAAATGATGAGTGAAACAGAATCTAACAGGAAGCTCTGAAGAGATAGAGATATTCTGCACTGTTGAACACTGACATGTGCTGCTTGAAAAAACATAACAGACCTGGATAGAATGATCTTTATTTCCCATACAGAATCGTTAAGCATTGATGTTCTGAAAAGGCCATACTGTTTTTATTTATTTTGCTGCTAGGTATAAAGGTGGGAATAAAGGTGTGCACTTGTGTGCGTATTTATTTATTCATGTGTATTTATTTGCATGTGTGTGTGGGCGTGTGTCAAGGGGGGTACAAATGTGCAAGCAAGTGTGTGCACTTCTTGATAATGTTTAATAGCCACAGGCCTAATTAGTGTTAACATCATCCTAATTACACTGGAGTGGCCTTCACAGTACATAAACAAACACAGGCTGAAGCTGGTGTAGCCACCCTGTCCCTGAAGTGGTGACCTTATGAAAAAATGGCTCAAATTGTAAAATTACACAAGTGGAAAAGTTTTTGCATGAACCGTGCTCACAGGGCATAGAAGTTGAGAAATGACATGGATACAAAAGTTGTGTTTTTCACAGAAACCTGTCAGATAACAGATGCTACTAGGAAATTATTAACATGAGCAAACTAACCATTACCCTTTCTGGCTAATTATTCTGCAGAATTGAACAGATACGTTAATAAGATGTCAGAAAACAGAGACATGAAATAGTGAAATACAAAAATCAGTATTTTGTTTTTACCAAAAAGCGACCTGAAATTTTTGGTTTACAACAACCACTTCATTCCACGGCACAACAACCAATTTAATGGAAAATCTGCAGAAAAAAACACTATTAAACTACTGCAGAATTGCTACTCTGCTACTGGTGACCACTGGGTAAAATTAGCCTCCACTGACTTCACCTCTCCAGCTTGTTACATGGACATAATGGCCTCTCAGAAATACCACTTATCAGAATCAGAGTGAGAATGTCAGCACCTTGCACAATCAGTTTGGCCAAGCCAACATCATCCTCCACTTTAGCAGCTTACAGCCCAACATGAAATGGACCCTGCAGAACACTTGACCAAAGGTGGGAGCAAAATTCCAAATGGTTCTTTAATGAAATGAGCTGAGAGCATTTCAGGGTTTGGATAACTTGTTATTGTGGCACTAGAAGTGGAAGAGTGTTTGAAATATGTACATCTAATAGGATAATGACCTTCATCTTGGAGAAGTAGATGCTGGAAAGTGGAGGACAGGATGGAGAGAGTGATTGAAAGCAACGAAAAGAGGCTGAGAAAGTGCAAAAGATGAAAAGGGAACAATGGGAAGCTTCTTCCTATTGCGAAAGCACAGATCCACTCTGTTTTATTCCCCAAGACTGTATTCCTCGGGCTCCAGGGTATCCCACATCAAAGGAGGAGGCGGATGAAGAGAGGAGATGAAAGAAAAAAAACACAGTCTGCTCGATGTGTGAGGTGCATGCATTAGATACTGCATGTATGTGTGTGAAACTGTGGGCGCATGTGATGAGCTGGAACAGGTCAGTCCACACAGGACTTTGGGATCATATGAAGCTTTGAGTCTTGTTGACACGTGAAAGCTGCCTGGGTGGGATTCAATGTTGCATGTCCATTTCCCAAACAGAATGGCCATTATCTAGTCAGAAAACTATCGTGAGTTTACATCCATACAGATTAGCCCCAGAAGGGAAAACTGAACAAACGTGAGCATGCACCTTTAAAGACCGAAGGTGGTCTAACTCCCCTCTGATCTCACAAGGCTCATGAGACTGCTACATACTGCTTGGGTGGTTATTGAAGAGCCAAAAGCTAAATGCAAGGGATTGGTTATCCCCCACAGATGTGACTGTGAAAAAAAAAGAGAAAAAAAATCCTCATGCCAGTTCTCTGAGGAGGGTAGCTACTGAAATGTCACTGGATCCTCTGCGTTCTGATGCCGAGTGACTGGATGAAGCAAAGACAGTTGATTGTATTCTTTTCATCTCTCCCTCGCTTCTCAGGCCCGGGGGGACTCTTGGACATGGGGCCGGCTGTCTGAGTGCGCCTGTCGTGTATTTCACATGCGACGATGGGGTAGGGTGGGGACTGAAAAGATGGATAAGCAGGACAAGGAATGGGAGATACTAAATGAATGACTGCTTAATGCTGAGAGTCCTTCAATGGAAAAAAAAAAACAGACCGAGCCAGACTAATAAGGTGATGAGACAAAAATAAACAGAGGAGGGGAAGAGCAACAGCAAAGCAGATTTGCTGCACCGTGTCCGGAACCACAACATTTAGCCAGAGGTTCCTTTCTAACTCCTCGCTCCCTTTCTCACCTTCTCATTCGCTTTATTCATTTTAAACCCTCCCTTTGTCCACCGTGCCTGTTTTTCTTTTGCAGATTGGCAGTCAGACATAGCAGGCTCTGCCTCTTACATAACAATCCATTTGTTGGCTGGTATTGAGAGACTGCTTAGCAGCCGTTGTGCAAACAGCAAATAAGGCCCTGAATGAGGGGGGGGGGGGAATTAGAATTCGCAGACACTGATGTGCACAAACAAACACAGACTGTAACAAGACGGTGAACAAAACTGGGGTTACTCGTAGAGGACTCGCGCTCATCTTTGTGTGTGTCATGTTGGCTGAGGAGCCAGCTGGAAAATCTGTTGCGTTTAATAATGATCTGCTTAAGTCAATGACATTTAATCCTGTGTGGTTTTATCTGTGTTGTTTATGGACACAAAAAAATGTTGTTGCAAATAGGAGCCGTGTCTTTCTTTTCAAAAATGGGAATTTACACATAAAACTAAACTTTTTTTTATGTTGCTAGAATAATAATATTAAAAAAGACAGGGCATTATCCCAGTTTACCCAAACAACCTTGATTTGATAAAGAAAATCTGCAAAAGGAAATAAAACAAACAAGGTTTTATCAGGCAGAGAGGGTCATCAATCGTTTTCGCAGCACTCATATAAGGCAGTCCAGAAGGGACTTAAAATGACTACTGCCTGTTGGGAGCAAAAAGGCGGATAATGCAACAGGCTTTCCCTTTTCTTTTGACAGTAAAATTTCCCTTTACTGTGATCACAATCATTCAATAAGCTTTACCTTAACAACAATCATTGCCCAAACATATGTAAGGGGATTTTTTCTGCTCAAACCCAGCATAACCATTGACGTGACAGTAACGTTTCATTTGCAAACGTCCAGCTCTACTTAAGATAACAGCAAAAATTAAGTGGCACAAACCAAACAAAGTGAGCCAACAAAAAGCCTCTTTGTGTGCAACACTGTTTTTATGTGACAGATTTTTTTTACAGTCGTCGCTCATAGCTTTAGCTGAATTACACAAATTCATCCATCCATCTCCGCTTATCATTATCGCTGCTACCGTAGGGTGAGTGGCAGGGTACGCCTTGGACAAGTCGCAAGTCTTTTTCAGGGCCAACACAGAGAGACAGACAACCATTCACACACATATTCCCAATTTAGAATCTCCAGTTATCTTTGGACTGTGGGAGGAAGCTGGAGTACCCGGAGAGAACCCATGCAAACACAGGGGAGAACACGCAGACGCCACAGTGAAAGGCCCTGGCCAGATTCATCTACATACAAATGTGTCTATACGGTTCACTCTCCCCGATTTTGTTGACTTTTCCTGATACGCTCTGGGCAGTCTAACCTTCAAACTGCATCGTTCACATGCAGCTCCCTCTGCATGAAGCCAGTAGGGCTGCTTGAACCTAAATAGTGCCGATGTACACAAAGACACCGCATTTTCATGAGAGGATAGAAAATGTTTGGGTGGGGTTGGGGACGCCGACACAAGTGCTTAGCTCCAGGCTATTCTGGAGTGCGTTAGGGCACTGGTGACGCGGGCTGGGACTGTTAGAAAGCCATTTAAATGTCTTAAATGTCACAATGGTGTAATTCTGTAAAAGAGGAAATATTTATTTATTTTTCCCCCCTGCTGAAAAAGACCAAACGCTACTTCTCTGGCGCAAAGACATTTGTTCTCATTGCGTGCTCATTCAAGTGCCTTGAAGTAACAAAGGAGTGTTCCTGCTCTCTCTCTAAGTGAAGGGAGACAGGTTATAGAAGTGAATTGCAACCAAGATGGCTGAAAGGAATGCTCGAAGGCAAATAAAGCACACATCTCATTTCATCTTGTCTTATTAACAAGTGCAAGCAGATAACAGCACAGCTGCCCCTGAACGCTAACTGAAATGTGATTTGATTAAACGAGGCAGCCGTTCCAGTGTCCACACACTCCAGTGGCATCTCCGCCACCACAATAACTCCAGCAACTCAAACAACCCAAACTCATTTCCCGAGTTCATATTTAGTGTGTACACTGTGGCTAATGAGGAAAATTAGACAAATAACGACTGCAGTTCACTCTGGATTTGAGTCAACACATCAGCCAGTCTGGAGGGGCCTCGCAGTGGCAAGGAAATATATTGTTTCAGCCAGGTCTCGCTCGTAAACAAACAGCAAACATTTTCTCTGTAATTAGCAGAGCTTTCCTGCTAAAGCATGGACAAGATCGGGTGATTACAGTGATCACAAATCAAATCAAATCAAATCACTTTTTATTGTCACATCACATGTGCAGGCACACTGGCACAGCACATGCGAGTGAAATTCTTGTGTGCGAGCCCCACAAGCAACAGAGATGTGCAAACACAACAACACAAACGAGCAAAATACAAGAATGGCCAACCTGAAACTAATAAATATATGTACAATATATAATAGTGTATGCATTTCTGGATGTGTATACTAAATATTTTCCTACGTGTGTGTGTGTGTGTGTGTGTGTGTGTGTGTGTGTGTGTTTGTGTGTGTGTGTGTGTGTATACACATTTTTACAAATTAAATAGTAAAAAAAATAAAATAAAATAATAATAATAATAATAAAATATATAAAATATACAGAGTTGAATATGTGCAAAACAAGTGGCATTTATATACAGTGTGGAGTGCATAATGTTGAAGTTCCAGTAGTGAAGCTGAGGTGTCTATGACGTGTTCAGCAGTCTGATGGCCTGATGGAAAAAGCTGTCTCTCAGTCTGCTGGTACGGGACCGGATGCTGCAGAACCTCCTTCCTGATGGAAGCAGTCTGAACAGTTTATGGCTGGGGTGACTGGAGTCCTTGATGATCCTCCCCGCTTTCCTCAGGCACCGCTTCCTGTAGATGTCAACCTTCCTGAGCCCTCAAGATGCATGCGGGTAAACTTCTGCATCCTGCTGTCTTTTGATAGGTTTTCTGTGGTGATGTGACAAGCTTTGACTGTATTACCACAAATGCAACACCCCAAAATACATGACAACCACTTGTCTAGCTAAATGGATGTGTAAAAAGACGAATCTACAGCTTTGCTGTAAATTAGTGCTAATTATACTATAATTATCCTCCTCATAGGACAGTTTAAAAAAACCTAAAGTGAGGTTAAGGTTGTACACAGAAAACTCCTGTAGTACTTTCTCTGCTCTCACTCTCAGTGAACAGATTAAAAGAGTTTTTACAGATGTGCTCACTTCTTGTACAACAGTCTAAGAATACAGAGACGGACATCATCATCTCTTCCCTCCCTTGAAATCCTGCCAAGGTTCAGTGGATGCAGCTAACTGGCACCCCGCTAGCTTTCATACCATGAAAGTGCAGAGTTTATACAAGATTTGACGTAACACAAAATAACCGGGACGCTTGTAAGTCACAAATTGTGTCCTGCTTTTACAAAACTCTGACAGTGTATTACTGCTAAAATGTACAGGAAAATCTGAGTACACAAGCAGGCAGTGTAATTCTGTTTTAATTTGTTTTTAGCTAAAGCCCGAGAAGAAGGAGGATGGTTAACCTGATCATAATAAACAAGCGTTGACTGCCCAATGTGATAGAATAATTACACTCCCTCTCCCTCCAACTATGGAATCCTTCAGAAAAATGAAGCCACGATAGCTGAACCAAAACAAAAGCACTAATGATAGCTTGTTAGTATGTTTAGTAACAGGCAACAGAAATGGTGCAAAAGAAATGAATCCCATTGTCAGAAGACATAGAGAGGGCGAAGACAGAGCACGACACAAATCCAAAGTAACGAGAGTGAACCTCTCGAACCCTGAGCCAACTTTAAACATGCTCCAGATAAAGGTCTTCTATTAAGTAGACACTGCAGCATAAAAGCCCATAAACGCAATTACTGCTCCTTTTATTTTAAAGATAGATTCATCATGAGTATGGATGATAGCGACCTCACGATATTTTTCAGAGCTGCTCTTTGCTCCAGGGATTCATTCTCCCACGTTCTACTTTAAAACGTTCTAAAGGTGTTGTATTGATTATAAGTCAGAGGGTATATTTGTCCATGTTTTCCTTCTTTCAAAAACTCTCATTCGATTACTGCGCTAGACAAAGAAACAGAAAAAAATCCAACTGGATTCACAGATCTATATATAAACGCAGCCCTGTAGCATTGCACTCCCACCTCCTTGTTTCACGATCACAATATGTAGTCACTGTGGCAGTCCTGGCCAGGTCCGCTTCAAACATGCTGGAGACCATCTGATCCAAACAAATTTATTTTAGTTTCACTGACCTAAAGGTTCTACTGCCAAACTTCTATTCATCGTCTGTGGCAATGTTAAATCTCGCTGCTTCATGATATTAGACTTAACTGGAAATTATCAGTAGAACTCCTTTATTTCCATCAAGGATATGCTCTGAGGTCTAGCATTTTCACTCTGAACTTACAACACGAATTACATTCTTTACTCTAAATTACAAAATCAGTAAGAAATGTGGAAACATGTAGCTTCCAATGCTTGATGCTAAAATGTGCCTGCTTTGGTCGCCAGTGAGTTATATGTATTGTTAAGACCACTCTTTTAAAATCGAGTCCATCATATGCGTATGGTCTAGATGACCCTACAGTAGAGGTAAAATAAGAGCACAGACTCTCAGCATACAATAAAGCTGGTGTCAGCCATGACACGGGGATGTACTGTGGGTGCAGATGGAGCAATAAGATGACATTTTGCTCTCCATTTCCTCTCACAGCTGTTGCTAGCAGCAGGAAAAAGCAGAAAGAGGGGATAGAGGTTGACATTTTTAGAGCAAAAGATGGTAAAAAACAGTGTGAAAAGGAAGCAGAGAATTACTTCTATCTCCTGACCTTCAACTGCTGCTTCTGTCCTTGCTGGCTGTCTCTTTCCTCACCTCCCTCAATCTCTGGCCTCATTTTTCTCTCGACCTCTCTGCAGAAGTCGACACAGATCACACACTGCCAGTAGGCTCATCTGGCAGGTACGAATGTGGAAAAGGCCTTGCTGTTTCTAATGAGACACCCTCTGTGAGAGTTTTAAAAATCCACTCTGTCGTTTGCCTCCAACAACACTAGCACACAGTGGTGGATGGCAAAAGGTTAGAGAGTAAAAAGGGGAAGGATGAGATGTGAGGGGGGAATTAGGAGGAAGGGACAGAAGAGATGAAGCATGAAAAAGAGAAGCAGGACAGAGGGAGAGGCAAAGCAGCAGAGGGGAACAAGACCTCTTATAACCTCAGCCAAGTCAAGGCAAGTCCAGCTTTTTATTCTGACCGGGGAAGGTTGACTGATTGCAGCATCTGTGTGAAATAGTCTGAAATACTAAGCTTACACATGGACAATAAGAGCATACAATGCAGTCCTCAGGCACGTAATCTAGAGCCAAATTGGAGTTCTCTCTTGTGTTAAAGATCTGAGGCTGCACACTGGCTCAGAGTGGGTTCACAAGTACATGAAATAACTTGAGGGCAAGACCTAATTGCGCTTGAAATATTGATCAATGAAATCTCTCCAACAGGGAGACAGTGAAGAGATCCCATTACTGTGGGCATTTGTGATTTTCTCTGTTCAGGTCTGAGAGGTCTGCAATCGAGAGGATGACTATTGAGATTACAGATTTCTTTTTCCCTTTATGATTAAAAGTGTAGCAATACGGCTATACTAACATCCATCTGAACGAGCTATTCTCTGGTAAAATGTCCTAATGTCCTTTCACGGCAGATGGCTGACCGTCCCGGAGCCTGGTTCTGCCGGAGGTTTCTTCCTCTTAAAAGGGAGTTTTTCTTCCCACTGTGCCCAATTGCTTGCACAGGTTCTCTGATTTTGGGGGTTTTCTCTTGTCCATGTAAGAACCTTGAGGCAACTCTTGTTGTGATTCGTCACTTTACGAATAAAACTGAACTGAAAATGTATTTTTAAAAGGATTCCAGTTGCTGTCACTATAAGTAATCTATCACAATCAAAAATCTAATTTTATCCAAGCTTTCAAAACAACAAAAATAAAGCTTAAAGATGAAGACTAGTTTACATTTACATGTACATAATGGTGCAAAAAAATAAAACTTGCTTATTACCGGAATTCATGTGATTACAAGAAAAAAAGGTTTAATTATATGATACACATGATAATACACAAATGTGAGTAGGAGTTATTGAATGGGATGGCTTTTGTGAATTGCTCATGCAAGCGGAAATGAAACAAAGAAGCTGTGGTCTAGAGAGAAATTGAGGGAAACAGATTCAACATTAATGAGAGAAATGAAGGAGGCGTAATCAGGAGAGCTGAGGGTTGCGTTTATAGTCGTCACTCTCACCGCTTTACTGCAAACCACTTCTTCCACGTCCATTACAAGATGTCGTCTTAATTGAATGGTTGACTCTGATATGAACTCTTTGAATTTACAGTCTATGAGCGACCGCTGGGGAGGCGGACTACAACAACAACAACAACAACAACAAATCAGGAGACTCACCTGCTGGTGTTCCACCAGGATGACGCAGCACTGGCATGAGACATCAATGGAGCAACGCTAACTGCACACCACTGCCAGGCTGCCCATACTTCTCACCAGACTAGTTCTCAGGAATCTTGCCAGAGGCTTGCAAGACGGTAATAGTGCAGCATACTGTGTTTGCTGGCTTCCAATTAGTTACATACGGCATATCAACTCAAATTCGTTCAAATTTCATTTTTCAAAACACTGGTTGCCATGCCTCTCACTGAAACCCCCTCCCACTTCTTCCTCGAGGAGCTGTGGACAACTGCTGGGCTGCACAGTGAGATCACCGAGTAAACTGGTGTAGTTTATTTGCTTTGCACAGATTTATGGCTCAGCTCCAAAAAGTTACTCTCTCTTGATTAACCATGCCAGCCTTTAGTCATCCCTTTAACACTTGACCTAAAGGCAAATAATAAAGCTAACAGCTCTACAGATTTAAGCACTTTTGCACAAAGCAACCAGACCCACTGGAAGCTTCGTCTTCAGGCAAAACTGAAGAAGAACCATTCATGACAGTTCAGTAGACTAAAGGGAAAACGGTCGTATTAGATGTCACGGTCACTGATACTGCAGTTTCTTGCAACATATCCTTCTAATTAAAACTGCGGATGTGAGCTGACATGTTTCAACATTAACATTAGCTCATCGTTAATGTGAGCCTCGTGTAGAAATGCGAGATTAAACTGGGGAATCAGGAGTCGCAGCATTGGGAAGGAGCGATTTACAGTGGCCCGCAGTTTTGCAGTGACCTACTTTTGACTTGGCAGGGAGAGAGAGAGTGAGCGATCTTAAATAAATGCATCACAGCTCACACTTTCCTTTCCATACGGTTTGTAGCAACAGCCAGAAGACTTTCTGCTGCTGACAAGACTCCTGTCATGTATCGTTCCGTAGGTGGGAAAAAATGGTGAGATGGAAAGCTAATTTGATCAGAGTGGGTTGAAAGCCAAAATAGAACTCCTAAAAATATCAAATGGTTGAAAAAGATTCATCATTAGACTGTTGAGGCTTTTTCACTGCTAGTAAAAAAATGGCCCATAGCCTTCAAAACATTCACCCAAGTCGTGATTTTGCCCATGCAATACAACAACTGCATCTTTTTGCATCAACATTTAAACATGATAATTTGACTATCATTAACAACATTAAAGTGAATACAGTAACAACACAAAGCCTGTATATCTGCAATAAAAATGTAATAATATCTCCAGCTTAATGCATGATATTTGATCACTTTGTTGCCTAATAACTAGTTTCACATGCTCTCACTTGCAGTAGGTGGAACGAGGCTGGTAAGACTCACTCAGGTTAATGGAGGCACGGCCTCTGCTAAGTAAGCCTGTTGTGGGGACTTGTAAATTAATTAGAGTAATTTAATTAGATGAGCTACTTCACAATGCTCCAAAGCGCTACCTGATAACCGCAGTTACGAGTAATTCTGGTTGAAAATGTAAGCGAAAAGCGAAAACGAGTTCTTTTTTAATCATTCACTCGGTGACTGACACACGAGGAGAAATCAAGACAGAGGAGTGGGCCGCTTCCTGCTTGGCGACAAACAGGAAAGAAATCAGAGAGTGACATGCACAATAGGATGGTGACAGAATGAGCGACTGTTAATGACAGAGCAGAAAATCACAAATGCCCAAACGGAGTGAGCCAGAAGTTTTAATTTGCAAGCATTGTATGTTTGACAAATAACCGTTACACATTTTACATACAAAGTTTATTTCTAAGGACACGTATGGCTAAAAAGTAATTCCTCCTCCTTTTCCTCTCCTCCATCTCGCTCTTTGCCTCTTTAAGACCGCCTAATTCACCACGGCCATCCACACTACTCGGCTCTGCACTAATCAACCACCGCCCATTAAAATCCACTCTTTTGCCAGTGAAGGCGCACTGGTGACAGGAGGGGAGAAGGAGTGATGGAAATTGGCCTTAATAACAAGCACACAACATTTACTGCGAGAGAGAAAGGGAGAGGACAAAAAGAGAAAAGGGTGGAAGAAGAATGAAAGCGGGGACAACCCTGCGCTGATGAGCACACAAAACATACCACTGACCTTTTCAAAATGGGGATGTTTTTGCCAGTGAGAAAATGGAGGATGACGCAATGAGGCTTCTAATCTAGACCAAAATTTGTGTGCAAGCCGTCATCAAAAGTCCCAATGCTCAGTTTCTGAGGACAAAGTGACTAATGTCTGAATTAATATCATTAAGGCCAAAGCAATAAGTCATGTCACACTAATGTAGGTTACTAAACTGTCACCTTAGGGGGGGGACTTTGGTACTGGAGAGCCACAACATGCCAATTGATAGTTTTAGTAATGGAATCACTGAAAAACAAACAAGCTAAGAATGGAACTAAACAAACGAAGACTAAATAAACCCCAAAAAGATAAAAATAGATGCACGACTGGTGAATCTCTCCAAGTCCCTAATTGCCAATAAGACATTCAGGATGACATGAAAATCTATTATCTTTACATTCTGCACTCTAAGACTTGCATTATTTTATTCTTTCTAAAACAATGCATACACACTCTCACTGAGAGAACAGTGCAGTGACAGTGGCAGCCATTTTGTGCCTGTGTTTTCCCCCTAAGCCTAAGTGCTGAGAGAATAAGGAGAGAGTTGGGATGGGAGCCAGGACAGCATTTTGGCAGGAGTAGATGTACAGGCCAATGCATGACAAATGAGAGTGTCATGCATACTGTTGAGCCCGGGCAGAGACCTGCCCAGCTCATCCGTTTGGTGAACACGGCACAAGTCAATTTAACTACAAAGACCCCCCCACACCTACACTGCTGCATCGTTCTCCCTCCTCCTGCATCTGGGAAAAGGAACAGGGACCTCTCTTGGTTTGATTTCAAGGAAGGGAGAGGCTTAGTGAATGAGTGGGGTGACAGGGAAATATGCGAGGAAGGAAGGAAGAAGGAAGCGAGAGGCTGTCAAGCATCCTGACAGAGAAGGAGAGCGATGGGCAGCAGAGACACATAAACAGACTGTGAATCAGGAAGTGACATGCACGAGGAGATGGTGATAACTGAGAGAGAATTAATGGCAGCAAAAACTGGGATAGATTCAGCACGGGGTAGAGAGGGAAAAAAATGCAGGGAAAGTTTCCGTTTCTAAGCTTCAACCACTTTTTGGGGCATTATCGTGACTTTGCATTTTGGAGATGCTCCTTGATAGGCACCACAACTCCATTAGAACACATACAATATGCACACACAGTAGAGCCCTTGTTCTTCCTGCGACAATAAATCATCTCCTTCTGATTGTTTTATGCTCAACGAAGCAGTGGCTTTGACGACAGTTCATTTCATGCCAATTGTTCACTCCCCCCCCCCCACAACCCGCCAGTCAGCCCCCTCATTCTCTTTTCATTTGACAAAGACAGACTCCTGCATGCATCTGATTAAAAAGCTTGCTCTGACAAGAGGCAAGCTGTTGGCTGCTATGTGAGGAAATCAATGGTACCCAAGGGGTCTCTATATTTTTTTAAGGGGGTGTTCAATTTTTAATCTGGCAAAACATCTTGTGCATATAGACGTGAGTGGCATCTGTTGGAGGTGCAGATGCTACTCTTTTCACTTGAAATGCCACAGATGCTGAACCTAAAGCCATGTTGTCTAGAATGAAGACAAAGCCACTTCTTAAAAATGGAAGTCACTGTGTGTCGAACATACGGTTCTTCTTTACAACTACTATCACTCAGAATATGCAAACACTCAACATCCGAAAAGCAACACATATGCTCAGAGCTAACAAGGAAAAGCTAAACATTATACGCATTATAAGGTGCACATTTCTCCAGTGCTTTTAAACCACAGGTGTCAGCTTTGGTTGTTTGTCAGTTCTCCTATATGTTTACATGAGTTCTCCCTTGTCTTGGTCTCACCAGGCTGCAAACAGCATGCAGATGCCCATGTACCTGTGATGGGAGTGGGTTCTAATTCTTCTCTACAGGCACTGAACAGACAAAATATTCTATAATTTTAGCAAATTCTGGCTCTACAAGCAGTTTGAGGCAGAGCAACGTCTCTTTGACAGGTTCAACTGACTTAAGAGATACTGAAATAGCTACTGTTGTTTAATCTTCTAACAGATCATTTGTCTGGCTAATGCAACAGACCCACCTATGTTTCTCCACAATCAACAGGATCTTCACCATTAACTTCACCAATGTACTTTAAAAGTATATTTAAATATATTTACATATTCATATTTTATATTTGTTGCAAACAGACTGCTGTTAGCTTCTGTAAGCTGCTGTTAGCTTCTGTAAGCTACTGTTAGCCTCTTTTAGTTGCTGTTAGCTGGCATGAAACTATCTGAAATGGATGAAAGTTTGTTATACTCTGACACTTGGTGAAGAAAACTCTCATACGATGTGAAAATGTAACTGTTTACCAGAGAGAAAGTGTGATTTTAGGACACTCAAACCCAACTAGCTGGCATATGCTAGCTTTTAACCAGCTACTGTTATTATTTAGCTAGCTCATCAGATTAATCAAGATTTGATTAAGAGGCCAGTGATCGTTCGCATCTCTTTCCTTCGCATTTTTCCTTCTTTGATGAAGGGGAGCCCACTGTTAGATGATAAAATACAGATATGACAGATATGATCTTAAGTCAGAAGGTACAGAAATGTAGGTGTCCCTCTATGACTCGCAAATGGCTGCAATTTCCTTTCTCTGCCGCCTTTGCCATATTACACTGTTGCTGTACCTGTTCTGTTCATGTCTCTATATTCTTGTGCCTGTTTTTGACTTTTGGGGATCAGCTTTAACAAACTGCCTTTTCTTTCTTGCCTTTTTGAAGGGAAGCCATTGGCCTCTACACTCTCCCCTTTTCCACAATCTGTGTTTTAACAGTTTCAAAATCCTCCAACTACCATGAAAGCTTGAAAATAAAAGGTTTAGATTAAGATTTGGATAATGGGTTTTGTTAATGGTTGAAAAGACCTATAAAGACATCTGTGTCTGATGGGATGTTCCTGCACTTTGCCCCACAAATTTGTCTGAATCAAATTTCCCTTTTTGCAGGGGTGTCATCAGTGCATTCAGTTACTGTAGACCAAGATGATTGTGATTTGAAGAAACACTACTCCCTATATTTTCATATATCTATCTTTTAGCGCACAAAATCAACAAGCACATTTTCTGCTACTTCAAAATATTCTTTAACTGTATCTACAATGGTTTGCCAATGACCAGGGCCACATAGAGCTATGATTGGAAAGGGAATGAGAAATATAAGAGAATAAAAATGTGATGAAAACATTTTCTTTTTGCATACTCATCATGGACTCTGAAAACAGTTTGTTTTTACCTAGCAAAAAATAGACACAAATCATCAATTTAAGACTGTTTGGGTGCAGGGGTGGCAGTAACAAAGGTCAAGATCCGTATGCATCAGAGGCTTCTGGACAGTGCTGATGGTTCATATTTGGGGCTACATTAAAATTTAAAAGGTGCATTGGGCAGGCTGCTTAAAAACAGCCTGAACTTGAATAATAAAGTGAGTTACATTATTAAAGAAGCAGAACTGCAATGCTTTTATACTTTAAAGTACACCAATGGGACAAAAGAAGCAAAAGATCTAATGGTGTGTCTTTGGATAGAGGACTCATTTAGTGCTGTTTCTCCATTTTTTTTCTTTTTATTAATCCCTTATTGGCATGAAGAATTTTTTTTGAATTTTAGTGGGTAATTAAAGGAAAGCCGTGGTGTCTCAAGAGGGGTAATTTAAGTTGATAGGATGACTTATTTGTACTTTAAAAACTGTCTTGTGCAACTTTTCTCCTTTTTCGTGTTCTCCTTTGAATTTTATGTTTCTTTCTCTTTCATTTATCCCCTTTTTGAGATTTTACGCCCATGAAACCCAATTACCTTTCTGCTATGTCGTCTTGCCAATCAGTTCTCTCATCTAATCTTTGCTAATGTAGGTCATTGTCATTGGCGGAGGAGGCTCGACTGGGTCAGACAGCACAACAAAGTCCTAATGATGCACCGCCAAATTAAATACCTGTAATTGTACAGATGGGATGTTTAATGTAGCATTGCCACAAGACACATCAAACTAAAGACATTTGTTAACAGCCATCAGTCCTATTTTTTGTGGTATTTAATAGTTAGCTTGTAAGAAATACAGAGGAATATTCAAAGAAAGATTATGGAACTGTTTTGGTCTATAAGGTGTCAGAACTAACAACATTGATAGAGGAAATAATCAGACTGCACAAGACATCTGATATGAACCTCCTCACCTTCCCCGTCAGATACTAACAATATTTTGGTCGGAGGAGGGCATAATTCACTGGTGTCACACTAAAGTCCTAAAAGAAAGAGCAAAGTATTGAGGGCCACCCACAGGCAGGCATCATCCGAAACCATCCTATCTAATTAATCAAAGGTTCAAGGATCTGGACCACCCTTAAGGTGAGTTAATTAAAACCACTTTTTTCCGCAGGCTGTCTTAAGTCTTTACCTCTGGATAAAAAAAATCAAAAACGTCTCCCCTCGCCTCTGGCCCTTTAGAGGCATAAAGTGAAAAAGCCAACTGTTAATTTAGAGCTATTCAGGGTAAGCGGATTGCACAGGGTGAGGCTTGAGGCTTAGTGCAGATTGCAGGGCAGTGTGTTTAATGCAAGAGAGATAGCAGGGTCATTTAAAGCATCACTGAAACCACCGGCTCCACTCCCTGCAGCACCGAACCTCTGTTCGCACATTGTTAACTCATCTGCTCTCTGCGACTCCCTATACTTCCTCCTGCCTCTTTGCTCTTTTCTGCATTCATTTTACTTCCTTTAGTCATACAAGTAACATTTTTCCGTCCTAATTTATATTCAAATGTACTGGAAAGAAAACAAAAAGTCTCAAAGAAGTTAACTCAAATGGAACTCAAACTTTGTTGAACTGAAAAAGAAGAAAATTCTCCAAACTAAAATGTAAGAAACTCTGTATAAGTCTACAGGCCGGAATAATCGGAGCTAACAGGGTTAAAGAACATGTCCTGGGCCGTCTCGAAGGTTGCTTGCTTTACAGGGAAACAATGTGCTGAAGATGAAGGGAAAACAGTAAGTTGCTGTCATTCTTAAGTATTTACTTTGCAAGGCTTTTTCAATGCTGAACAAAGTAAGTATTTGCCTGAAGGTTCCTTCTGACTGTCAGTCATACTGCCAAATCCAATCTGGCAGAGGATCAAAACAAAGCACTTGGATTTCACTGTCACCTACAATGTCTGTAATAGGCTATGCATGGTTAATCATTAAAGAGCCGATATTCTGAATGGAGCCGTTTCCAGTGACAGATATCTTCATAAGGCAACAACGAAGCACTACTAATGACGGATGGCTTTGTCTGGGAGAATAAATCTTCACAGCTCATTTTGCCGAATTTGAGAAAAAGCTGGTTTTCAGATATGCTCAAGGTGAATGTAATTTAACAGATACTGCAGCATAATTAAACCATGACTGAAACTTTATGGGGAAAGCTGTGTTATTGGTTTTTAAAGGCACGAATACTTTTGCTACTGAATCATGCTATGTTAGTGCTTTTTAAACTTTTTTTTAAAACTCTATGAAAAAATATTTACCTCCTCCCTGATTTCTTGTCTTCTTGCATATTTATGACACATATGCATTTATTAAGGGCAAACCCATAATGAAACCTTTCTATTTCACTTTAAGACTCTTGTTATTTCAAAAAATATAGAATATGAAAGTCATATGACTACACGCTTCCTGATGTGGCATCAGTACTTATTCAGAAGATGCTTTTTCCTGAATAATGACAAAATCCTCCCTGATGGCATTCAACAGTTTATATTGAGATGTCTCTCAAGGAAAAAGGAGGCTTTTTTTTAACCAGGGCATGCTGTTTGATAAATGTTGGTCATCTTACAAAACAAGAAAACAAACATAACTCAGCCATAACCGAACAAAGTACTGCTGAAAGTGTGCTAGCTTCAATCATGCACATCTTCAGCTTTGTTGAATGGGGCTTGTCTGTATGGATTTATATGGATTCTCTTTTTGTTCAAGTATCTCTACACTTAGAAAATAAATGTTTCATCTTACCGCTTCTCCTTGAAAAATCTTTTTTTTTTCTACGTTGCAGATGTCTTCTTTTGGCAAAGTACCACAGCTCTTGTTACCCGTCTTTCTCAGCTCTAATAATATGTCACCATATGATGTGCCTGGTTTCATGTATTTCACGTTTTTAAGATTTTTTTTTTATCCACAGTTTGTAAATTGATTTAAGATAGCTTCATATTTACCACCTGGTAAATCACTGACACTGCATAATAAGTCATAAACGCTTAAGAAATTTGATGTCACACTTCATATTTATCCTGAATAAAACAAATTAACAGTCTGAATTATTAGTATTGGAGTAATGCTTTTAGGAAAAGAAAGAAATTGTCAGTTCTTAGAAATAAGACTGTTGTGAATTCCATGCTTCAGAAATTTAAAGGACAATTTGGGCTTACAAAAAAAAAAAGGTTTAGGTGCTTATGTACAGATGTGTCTTTCTGATTACTTATACAAACCTTACTCCTAATTTTCTTGCAGTGAAGTGTGTGTGTGTGTGTGTGTAACCCACACTCACTGCTCACATTGTTGTCACCAATGAGCCAGGAGGGCCTTCTCAAGAAAGTATGCAAATGATTCAAATTACAGAGTGCGCTCCATCTGACCTCATGAATTTAAACAGGCTCATGTATTCCAAATACAGCTGTTTGACAACATCAGATGAGAAAATTAAATTGAAACACATGAGCTCATGTGAGGCAATGCATACGCACCATCTCGCTCTCTCTTCCTGCCTTATAAGGTGATCTTAATAACAGCGCACGACAAGCCCGGCGTTCTATATTGAGCAGCCACAAGTAATGTAAAAAAAAAAAAAAAAAAGACAGATATGATGGTTTTCATTATTACATAAAGGACAAAAGGAGATGGAGAGTGAAAAAGCATAATGAAAAGACAGAAGGGTGGAATGAAGCCAAAACAGCATAGACGCAATTTACCTTTGTGCTGGTGAGGGGGGGGAATGTAGGGTGGCAGCAAAATGCACATGGAAATGTCGGGAGAACACAAGGGTAGGACAAAATGAAGTTAGTGAGGAGGAAAGTGTCATGTGCCACCTCTGATGCAGTCTGCTGTGGGTGCTAATGAGCACCCCAATGATACTTTGTTAAAAGGAACCAGCACTGAGAGAGAAAAGTGGAAGTACACGCCGCATTTGCTCCATCTGGTTTGATATAAATTAGCCCATCAACAGCACTGAGATGGTGGTGTAAGCTGCCCTCATTTGCACATATAGTAAGTAATTTACCTCTAAAAAAAGATGACAGTTTCCCCCCTTTTATAATCACCATATGTATAAATATTTCAGTGTCCTCTGACTGCTAAAATAGAGAAACGTGTAGAAAGCGACTCAGCGTTAGACGGAACTAGGATCCACTGCAATCTGATGCCTTTTAAAATTTAATGATAAATTCAAAGCCGCGAGAGAACTCCCTTAAAAAAAATCTTACAGTAAAGGCTTCCCCCATTTGAGCTAAATATGTAATTAAAAGCATGCAGCAGACTGTGCCTAAATCAGTGCCAGAGTTTTTATGGGAGAAACTGGCCAGGAAGGCAGTTAGAATAATTCTTTTTTTAAATGATAGATTTATTTGACCAACACTTTTCACACAGATGCACGAATATAATGTGCACGCCCTTTTCTCATTGAGAAGGGGAGGAATTCTATTAAAAGTCATCAGGCAGTGGCAATGCCTCACTACTGAAGAATCCTTATAGCCTATTCGGCTTTTATTCTTCACCTGCCACCTTAGCTTGGCATCTCACAGACCCAGCTCTTTCTAGCACAGAAAATGAACAGAATAACTCAATTTGGCATTTTAGTGTTCAAAGAGGGATTCTGTCACTTACCTATTTGGTTGTTTTCAAGGCATCGGTGGGAGGAGGAGAGCATAAAGAGAGGGAGAGAGAAGGAGAAGGAGAAAGAGAGGAGCTGGTTAGTTCAAATGCACCTCAACGCGATTGTACATTAATCATGCGCTGATAAATTCATCACTCATTTATCATACTTAGCCACGGCTTTTCTATAGAGGATGTAATAAATGCCGTCCTTTAGACAAAGTCATTCATCCAGGACAAAAGAGAAATCCAAGGCAAAGATCAAGAGCAGGAAGTAGAATCCAGATTCACAAGATGTAATGTGAAAATTCGCACATCCTAAAAATTAAAAATTGGACTAAAACTCGGGACATGGAACATATTTACCATGTTCTCATGGCATACGGCCCCTGTGCATATATTTGATTCCCAGCGTCTGCCCTATTTTGGCAATGGTGAAACAATGCAAGTATAAGCAGGGCACAGTCATATTTCTTTTAGCGTTTCTCCACATTTCAGATTGGATCGAAACATACAGTCAGCATGTGGTGATGCATAAACATTACCTCACGCTTTCCGGGTGCAATCACAGTGAATGTGAGATGCAGTGTCTTTCAACATAAAGTTACAAGTGAGGTACGACTCTGTCCCAGTTTTTGTGCAAACATACATAAAACCTTGAATTCTGAAGTGAGACATTCCTTTATTTAGAAGAAGGCAAAAAGAAAAGAAAAAGGGAAAAAGAACTAGGAGTGTTTGGAAACAACAGCAAGGCCTGCTATAAATACTGCCATCTGGAAGGAGAAGAATATGCAAGTGCCTATCGAGCTACATAACAAAAGGCTAGTCTGCAAGACCGTTAAAAGGCATTTTGATTCTGCTGAAGTCGTGTTTTTTTTCCATCTCTTCGCTTTTCCCTATCTAGGTCACCAAGGAAGATACTGAAAGGAAGGCAGGAGAGAAAAAGACAGAAAAAGGCTAGGAAGTGGTGGTGTGGACAGTGTGTGTGTCTTTGTTCTCGAGGCTGTTGAACGCTTCTCATTTTCTCACTGATTGGTTGAAACGGTACGCAGATGGAGCAAGGTAATGGGGGGAGAAGAGAGGGGCAGTTCTCCAAGAGAAAATTTGGCAGCCAGTAGAAGTTATACTTCATTGTTTATTAGCAGCTATCTTAAAAATTTCCATATCAAACACAACGAGCAAAAAATGCTTTGTTGAGCGTTTTGGCCTCCTTTCAAGGGAGAGGACAGCCTTGTTGGGGGTGTTGACAAAGCTGGGGAAGCTGGGTGGTTGCGGTTCGGTGTTGACACATTTGTGTGTGTTTGTAAAAAGAAGCGAGGCGAGCGAACTGAGAGTTTGGGGAGGTCGAGAGTGTGGGGTGGGAAAAGAGGAGGGGTAGGGACGAGCCATGTTGAGGGACGGAGAGAATGCCAGCTTTCAAACACGTCTTCTGTCACAGACAGCGTGGAGGGGAAAACTATTCCATGTTGGACCCCCTTAATTAAAAACACCATCGCACATGCAATCATGCAAAAAACACACATTCGCACGCGACACCTGCTTTCCTTCCTCCGCCTGCATTAATAGAATCAAGTCTGCGTGCTATCAGATACCTGCTATTTTCTCCTGCTAAATCCAATTTGCTGATATTTCCAGAATGCCTCTCTCTCTCTGGTCCATCCTTCTTATCAGATTGCAAACAAACTGTCTGGCTGTGTGCGCCCTGCTTAGTAACATACTGGTATGAAGCTGGGACAGTGGGAGAGGGAGGTAAAATCAAGGGAGGAAGGGATGGAGTGTATCCTTCAGGATGCAAAGGCAGCAGATAAGTGTTTGCTGCTGTGGTGACACGCTATTAATACATACTCAATGTTAAGGGGGAGAGAAGCAGGGAATAGAAGTGGTGGTCGGATTTACCAGTAAACAGGCAAAAGAGAGAGCCTGGTATCAGATAGATAACAATAATAATAATAATAAGCTATCTAAATTATAATATCATCTGAATTCTGCTGCACATACCAGCAAAAAGGCATTATAGATTATAATATCACACGTGCCTTTTCCTCCCAACTTCTCCGTGCTAACTTATAATCCTGCCGAGATAATACAGCTCTATGTCAGGAGAGGCCTCTGTGGCCTGCCAGCACCCACAGGCTTCAGAATCATAGTGAAACCCCACCAAACAAAATGGCACCAGTGGGGCACAGCCTTTTCCATCTGTGTCATGCCAGGAGGGAACATGAGACCATAAGGGATGCTGAGATTGCTGCAGAGCCCCCGACCATTACTGGCATTTTAGATAGAAGGCAACAGGAGGAGATGGGTGGAGTGAAGTCCAAAAGCGCTGTTAGCATGCAAATCAGAATGCTGTTTAGTGTTCACAGTGAAATTCATGCTAAGTGTTGCCCCTGCTGTGTTGGCAACTGATTTTGCTTGTTCATTTAAAAAATAATAAATAGATTTTCTGAAGCAAATAGAGAAAAACTGTCATTTATACAACACATTTCCCCCCAAAGTAAGTCTAAAAACATTTGTAAATGACTAATTTGCTTTACCAAATATGTTTCAAAGGACAGGTAATTGCATGAATTACATTCACTGGTGTCCTATTTTATAGTCCAGTGAGTGTGGGAACCTGTCGGTGTAGCGCGCTGGAGATGCAGAGGCATGCTGCTCTGCTCGGGGAAACATTTTTTTAATGTAGTCTCCACTCCAAATGTGCAAGTAGAATGACTCTAAGCTATTATATGTGGTAAAACATCGTGATGGTATCAACCCCGCTAGCAATTTCTAATATTGTCTATTATTGTCATTTTGGTGACAGAGGAGCCGCAGCAGGGTCAGTGAAACCGGCCGCCGGTCTGCACAGCTTTAACTACTTTTGCTATGACCTACTAGAGCAGGGCTAGTTTTATGGTTGCTAAGTTGTTGTGGGAAAAGCCTGCATATTACACAATCGACTATGAAGAAAACTGCTACCCCAGGACCACGCATATTATATGCCTTTCTTGTGGGTCAGCAATAGTGCAGGTGTGCACTTGGTTGGCACAAGAGGCCAATAAAAGCTTGATGACATCTGCTACATTGTGTGCACGAGAACGTGTATGGGTGTGCAGAATCAAAGCCCTGTAGATGGTATTTATAGTATAAAAACATGATTCCTAATCAGCAGCCTAGTTGCTACCATTACTTTGAGATGGTATCCAAAAATATGTAATCTGGGCAAACACAGTATCTATAGTCGGTTTACACCTGCAGTGTGCCAGCCAAGGTCACCAGCACCTCCCCAGATCACTGGTGCCTTGCTAATGATGAGGAAATTGCCCAGCAGCTGTCTGTCGCCCCCTGACATTAACTTCTTAGTCTGCCATGCAGTTCACATGTGACATTTGGCGTGTGTTTCCATGAATATCCACATTCGACAGCAGCCATTACCAACCCCCCCGCATCAGTGCCTTCCTTTAACATCTTTATTTTCACCCACTCCTCCAACCCCACCTCCCAGCGAACACTTCCACGTTAAATGTCAGCAGAAGCCTTCAGGGAGGTAATGGTGTTTTCATGCCAAAGACAGAATAACTGTATACCCATTACAGTACAGCAGTAAAATGGTGCAACCTCCTCCCACCGGGCTTTTGAAAATGCAATTAAATGCTGGGATGATAATAACAAACATAGAGGTAATCAGGTATCATTGCTAAGCTTTGCATGGTGATAGCTTTTGGGGTGGATCAGCCTGTAGTGAGTGTTTGAATATGCATCAGGACCTTTGCAAGCTGCCAGTTCACTGGAGTATAAACGAGATAGAAAATGTGGGGAAAGTGTCTTTACCTCTGCATTGTGCAGTAGTTACAAGATACAGGTGTGGCATTTCTTTGTCCTGGAATACATTTTGCCTCTCTTCTCCAATGTGTGCCCACAAAGTAAATACACAAACAAAATGAATGAAATAGTAATGTGTCTGACCTTCCTCAAAGAGATTATACTAAAATAAATCCACATACTTTGCTTATACATGCACAGGTGAGCAAAGGGACAGAGAGAAGGTCTCAGGAAGTGTGTCTGTGTATATATGAGGATGACAGCTTGAGTAATGCAGTGAGTGTGTGTGTGTCTGTTCTGTAAGTCACTGAATTATTTACAATCTCAAACCCCTGACACTGCCTCCACTGTACTTATTACATTTTTAGAAAGCATCAAGGAAACAATCCTATTCTCTGGCCTCTTTTTGTTTTTATAGTTTCTGCCTGCATTTCCTGTTTCCTTCTCTCTGAGAAATGGTTCTCTCATTTTCTCACGAGTGTATAAGGCGTATTGAATAGATAATAATGTCTTTTCCAAGACATGCCATGTCAGTCGAGTGGTTTTATTGCAAGTGATCACAAACAGCCATATAAAGAGAACTGCATATCCCATATGCATCCAAGTGCATTCTCTTCTTATAATCGGATCTCTTGATGCTTATAGCACTAATCCAAAATACATGACAAAGAACAGCAAATGCTGGTTGCAAACTTCCTTTGTGAGGACATGAAATCCATTAAGATAATATACAACCTATTGTTAACATAAATGGGCACTGGTATAGCCTGACCTGTTGAACAGGTGACCCATTTGCCACAAGACGATTGCAGAGGCCCGGGTTCAAATCTGGCCCAAGCCCATTTGCTAGCCCCCCTTGACCAGGTCTCTCTTTCCCAGCTTTCCTGTCTCAATAAAGACTAAAAAGCTCCACCAGAAAAATATGTGTCGCTTCATTATGACATTAAGAGACTTACAATATCTTTTTTAGAATCATATTAAAAACAGCGATGTGAAGTGATTGACTGAGCCAATACAGGAATACAAAAATATGATTCAGTCATTTCGTCAATGCAGTAGCCTTCAATTATTTCAAAGTAGGCCTAGTTTTTATTGATTTATTCTGTGAATGCAGAACCATGATTGACTGTCATAATAGCAATTTTCATTTATTCATAAAGATATACACAGCTCATTGATTCACTGCTCATTGCCTGAAGCCTCTTTTCTTCTCCCATTCCACAGTTCTGCTTTGATTCACTGTGTGTCAAAATGTGTGATCAAGAGGACTTAATATGAAAAACCACTGGTAGAATGTAACTAGGTAATATTCACTCAGTACTAGAAGTACAAAAATATTAAAAATGTATTTAAATATCTGTTACTTTGTTGCTACTTTTTTACTGTGATTTATTTTAAACCATATTTACTCATTATTTTACTATGTACAATATGTATGTAAAATATATATTAAATAAAAAAGAATGACATAAGATTAGAGATGAAACTACCCAGGACCATATAGGGTAAATAAGCTCCAGCAGTAATTGGATCATCAATAATTATGATCTAATAACACAGATGCTTCTGGCCTGGGCCATTTGGATGATAAAGCTCTGATGCTAGCACATCTATACCTTTACTAAAGAACAATTTGAATGCCAGATTTTGAAGGAATAAGTCAGAAAACGTGATCCTGATGATATTGGGTTCTCTGCACACAGCTGGAGTGTGTGATAACAACATGTGGATGTTACTGATTTGCTTAATTATCTTTTATCTTTGTATAACTCTCAATCCACAATGAAATGCATTAAAACATTTTTTTTACCTCCTTTTCCACAAGTTCTGGAGACAAACTATGAAACTGTGATTAAGTTGTCAAAGTGAAGACAGTAGACCGCTGACTCTCAGCTGGTTATAACTCTGCTCTGCCCGCTACTGATCTCACCTGTTGACTATGCTGTCCAACACACAACTGTCCTGTCACATTGAATATACTTTTTTGTTGTTTTTTTAGATTCCATGTTGTGAACCAAATAACTCTTTATGAACTCCTGATGCGTCAGGATATCACAGATGTCTAACATCATTCAAAGTTGGGTAAATTCTTAAAGATAACAGCAAACCATTAATCTTAACGCACATATTGCGCACATCAGGTAACCTGACAACGTGTGTAGCTTTCTCTAGTAAGGCAAATTTACATTGTTTAACAGAACAGCTGGTACTGTTAGATGTGTCGTAACTTTGAAAGCAAACACGAGACCAGCCTATTTAAGGTGTAAACTGTAATTTAATGTATATGATAATCAATGTTCACACAGTAGAGCCATAGAGAGACTTTACCTAAAATGTCCCCACAATGGAGGTTACAAGCTAGTTTTGCTACTGCTATGATGGTTTATCTTCTTATCTTCCCACCCTCCCCTCAGTATCACAGTTGGCAAAAGACAGAAACCTGGGATTGAGAGGAGGGGGGAGTGAGGGTGCAGTACAAAATGAGGGATGGAAAAGCAAAGGGCGACCGAGAGAGTCTCCGTGTTTCTCTTCCAGGCCTTTGATGTCCTGAGAGACTGAAGAGAGGAGAATAGATGAGTGGATGGAAAGGAGGAGAAGGACGGTGCTGTGGGGTAGGTGTGTGTCAAGGAGTTGAGGTGGTTTCATTTCTTGCCAGTGTGGCGTTTCTCTCCCAGCAAATTGGCTCCAGCGATTAAAAGTCAGTGAGGTGAGTGAAAGGAAAAAGGAAGCTGAGGAGCATGCGAGATCGGGTGGGAGATTTCCCAGCGCTCCTTTCACTCTTCCTCTCTCTTTTTTTCCTTTTTGGTTTATTTCACCTTCCTAAGCATTTTTTCCCAAATATAATACCACATCAACATTATAACCTCTTCACCATTAGATTAAAAATAGCAGATCCTTCCCAATCAACTTTTGTTCACACATTTAAAACTAAACCTGCATTTAACAGCATCAGACAAAGATGTGCTGTTAGATCAAAATCAGCCTATGTGATGACAACAGTCACAAGATGGCTCACATTTACATGAACACAAGGTTTTGCATATACACCCAGACATTCTTGTTTGACTATATAATATCTGTAATCACTTTTTGACCAGTGAAAACCAAAGTAATGTGGGATGTCACATTGCTGCAGTTCAGATCTTTTCTTTACGAAGCACGATTTAAGAATAGCTGAAGGACTATAATCTTAATTTTAGCATAAGTCTTTATATAAAAGTGGTGACCTTTTACAAAGCCCTCACAATCTTCTGCTCATTAATCTTGAAATGTCAAATGAAGCAAACTTAAAGAAAATTACTGTGATTGGTTCATGTAATAAAAGTGATGAAACTATTCGCACTTCTAAAATGAAAAGACAGGAAAATGTAATTAAATAGGACTGAATTACCTTGCTTTATGTAGAAAATGTAGAAAATGTTAACAACTGAGGTTTCATATTTCCCCTTGTCTAAAAGCAACGGTGAGATTATTCTGGTGGCTAATCAGCTACTGTAGCAGCAGTCCCAGGAGTGAAGGAGAGAGCCGTGGTTTCAGCACCATGGACAGCTCTGCTGGGCTGTTGCTGCTGTTGTTTGTTCACACTCACTACGCCAAGCACAGGTCTGAACATGGATGAACACCACCACAGAGGATTCTGTTTCTGCACAGCAGTCTGGTGCAGAGAGATCCCCAGCATGAATGCTGTGTTGTGTTGTAGTATGCAGGAGACCCAGGGACAGATAACATGGCTTTTCCATTAGATGAAGTAGTGAAGTGCCAAATGTAAAAACCAAATGCACATATCGCCATCTATCTGGAGAAAAACACTGCACAAAATTATAGTAAGCTATATAATACCCTAAATACAAAACAAGAGTGATAGTTGACCAAATGTTAGACAATGACTACATGTAATATTGTAAAAACTCTGTAAAAAATCTCCACATGACCAAGCCCCACATCACATATTTGACATGCTGGCAGTGAGAGAGTTTGGTGCATCATTCATTGACTAAAAACATGACGTATTACTTAAAACACATAAGACGCCTAACGTTAGCAACTTCAGCCATCAAGACTGCTCTCCTTGAGGGTTGTTGTAACATGTTCATTGACATGAATGGCAAAAGAGGAAGTTGTATGAGGCTGAGTCAGGCACCAACCTCGTGGACTTGAAAAAAAGCGGATATTGGAGAATCAGGGTTCGACTGCGAACCTGAACTGATAAAAAGAAAAAGACAAAGTGCCAAAAAGTGCAATTCTTTCATTGGCCACTTAAAACTGGTGAGTCAATTCCTGTGTTAAAAAGCCATCTTGATAATTTCCCTCTTAATACAGAGATGGCAGTCTGCTAGGTGTTACCTGAACTAGTTCTAATCGCTGAGCTAGATCTCAAAAATGTTTGCAGTGTTTCTTCCTTTCATAATATGGTCTGTTGAAATGTACAGCCTGTCCAAGGCATTTGCACTCCAGGTTAAATTCTAATAGCATACTAATTAGCACGGGAATCAAGTATAGTTATCAGTGAGCTTGCATGTTTACAGTTTGTAGATGCAACTTGCTAAACAAGCCTGATAACAAAGACTGATGGCATTAAGTCCTAATTTAGCACTTTGGACTGTAGCCCAAATATGTCACTTTGACTGAGCGCATCAGTCTTTACTGTAGGTTTAAATGCAACATTATATGTTGATATATCATTATGCACGTTAGGGGCTGCTGTTCTTAAGCGCCCTAATTGATGGTTAAACTGTGTGTTTTGGCCTCGTTTTTTGTTGTCTCCAGACCTCTGCCCATATTTCCACCAGCTTTTTCCTTTTCTTGCTTCGTTGGTGTGTGTGTGTGAGAGTCTCTTCTTCAGCCCATCTGTTTGTAACTGTGCACGTCTGTCTGCCTTACACCAGACTAAACACACACAGACACACAGACACAGACACACACACACGCACACATACATTCTGCTTTTCATTAAATATACCAGTGACAGGATATGACAAGCTCTCCCAGCTTTTTAATTTAGCGCTGGTGTCCGCCCACCTCCTCAGAGAGCTGGTCTAAAACCTGTCACTGCCAAAAGTTGAGGGATGACAAGGTAATTAATAGTTTCACTACAATGCAGCCAACTCTTTTAGGAGCTGGACAGACAGGATGAGCAGAAAAACAAGGAAGCATGTGGAGAGAGGAGAGATTAGGAGGCAGGGATGAGCAAAAAATATTGACAGACAGAGCAGGAAGATGAACAGAAATAGTCTGGTAAACCAGACGGCCCCTCTTGACACTAATCACATGATGTAGAGGATGCAGATATAAATGTATCAATGCAAAAACAAACAAGCACAAATCAGATTCAAGTTTCATTGTTTCTCAGAGCTCTAAGCAGATCTGTCGGCCAGGACTCTGCGGCTGAAAGGCTGCCAAAAGATGAAAAATAGCTCTGGACATTTTATGAAGCCATTAATCAGCAGGGCAAGCACCCTCACAAATATTTAGGATCTCTAATTCAGACAGAGTTTGCCACTGTGTTTCATCCATCTCATGATGAAGCATCCTCCAGTGATGTATAGAGGTTATATATGCATATTCTTCAGGGTGGAGAGATCAGTGGCACTCAAGCTGTCTTCAAGGTCTTTGATAGATTGTTGATGCTGCTCATAAAGCCGGTTTGCAACTAAAAGTAATTCAGCATGGAAAGACCAGTGGAATTTGATGGTCAGGTAGCCAACAATGAGGGAGCTAAAAAGCTATGGGAAGCAAAATAATTCAATTTAGGAAGCAAAAAAAAAAAAAAAGGAAATCACAAAGTTCTTCTCAAGAGATTTCAAAGCTCTCACATGATATAACAGCTTTTAATTTGGTTTCAAAGTTTCACATTATAGTGTTCAGAAACCTGAGACCGGAACATGTTACAGTACTATTACTGCAGTCTCCAGAAACAACTGCTGACTTTCTCCTCTTACAACCAGAGATGGGCAGTAACGCGTTACTTGTAATCTGATTACTTTTTTCAGGTAACGAGTAAAGTAAGGGATTACTATTGCAAAAACAGTAATTAGATTACCGTTACTTTCCCGTAGGAACGCTGCATTTCTGCGTTACTAAAACCGTGATTTTTTTTGCGCGAATGTCTCGTGACAATGATGTAAGCAAGTGCGACGTCCGTGACAACGGCTGTGTGCAGATCAACAATGGATAATATATCGAGTGCGGGAGAGAGTATGAGCGTGCAGCGTTTAAAGCGTGGAAGTACTGACCTTATTTTGAGTTTGATTCCATAAAAAGTGACAAAAACATTAGCGTCCATCGTGCGTGGGAAGAAAACTTCTTTTTTACAGCGAAAAAACCCCTAAACTTCCAAGCAAGCACCGAGTAGCTATGACGTAATGGGAAACTCACAGAGAAACTCGTGGATTCTTCAACTGACCGCTGCGGCACACCTGCACCAGGGTAAACCTCCGCCTAACCCACTCACTCCTGCTTTACAGGTGAAAATAGAGCAACAGGACTGCTAGTCTTTGATTTTATTTACTTTCTGCTGTGTTTCACTTGCATCTATTTGAAAGAGTGAGTGTAAACACAAAAAAATATTTTATTTTATGTGCTGGAATGTGCAGAAAATAAGTTTAAATGTTAAACAAGTTTCTTCCAGTCAGAGAGTGTTGCATATAATTAAATTTTTGCTTGATGCATAAAGTTAAAAGGTTAAATCTAATAAAACAAGTTTTAAAAAGAGACGTTTCGTTTCCATTTGATTACATTTTGTATGATGGATTATGCAGAAAAAGTAGAATTGGGCTGAAAGATCTATCGCTTTATTACCTATTCAGGTTGTAAATCGTGTTTTTAAAAAGTAACTAAGTAACTAAGTAATTAATTACTTTTGAAAATAAGTAATCAGTAAAGTAACGGGATTACTTTTTTGGGGGAAGTAATCTGTAATTAGTTACTGATTACTTTTTTCAAGTAACTTGACCAACACTGCTTACAACACACTGCCAAACCCTGATTTGATTCCTTCCGAGTTCAAAAAAGATGAGAAATGTTGGGAACATCTTGCTCTGAGTGGATTCACTGTCACCATCTTCTCTCTCTTTTTTTTTTAACTTTATCCAGTTAAAGGAAATTGGATAATATTCTACATCAAAGTTTCCCTGGTGATGAATGCTGAGGCAAAATTTACAGTGAGTAAATTAGACCACCTAGATGATTAATAAATTAGTGAAAGAAATGATCTTGCTTTACCAGGAGCAATTGGACAAAAAATTGGTAGGGGGTGGGGGTCATGTGATTACAAATTCAAATAGATGTAAGGACTTCCATTACACTGACAACTCTCCGCTTTGACAGCCTATGAGGGCTGTAAACACACATCCATGTGTACATCTCCTCTCCGAATGTCACAACATCATTATCATGCAGTATTGATCCCAGCGAGAGTGATCCATTTGAATTCCAATCAGGATGAATGTGACAGTTCCTTGGCTGCAGCACCGCCGCTGTTTTGGTCTTGGCAGTAAACACAGCATTGTTAGTCTTTTCACGACCACAGATGGCCACAAGATGCTGGAAACTCCCTCTAAAACATCCACCGATTAGTACCTGGGCTCTGTGTGTGTCGTCACACTGTGCTATTCACCCCCAGGTACAAATATGTGTTTTCACTTAAATAGATTAATTCAGCTTAATCATTTTTTAATCCTGAATGATATATAGGGTTGTGAACGTGTTTTTCCTCCTCTCCTGATTTCTTCTATATTTGCATCGAATATGATTACATGACTCAAGTAAATACGAAATGCAGCTTTTAAATGATGATTTTATTTATTAAGGGAAAAAGCTATTCAAATCTGGCCCTATGTGAAAAAAGTAACTGGTATTGAGTTTTTCACATCACCTTCCTTGTTTTCACAGACTTGTTTTAAATTCAGTCACGCTGGAGACTTTTCAAGGGTGAATCTACTATTTAAAGTCATGCTAAAGAATTTCAGTAGGATTTAAATATATTAAATGAAATCATCACTTAAAAAACTGCATTTACTACTTACTCGGGTCATCTTTTTTCTAATATTAAAATATGCAAATATACAAAAAATCGATAGATTATTGGCTCTTTCTAGTATCCCAACAGCATCTACACAAAAGCATCTGAGGAAGAGTCTGAGGACAACGCAGGCAAAGACCTAATCATTTTCAATTAAACATGGAGGAGTGGAAGCAATGTCAGTATTTTTATAGGTATGTGTATGGCCTTGGAGATGCCTGTGATCACATGGTCATATTTATAGAGCTTCTTCTAACACTGCTAAAAGAACTAGCAGCTCTACGTGCACTGAGCATGAGCTTACTTGTTCTCAGTTTCTTTTCTCCCTCTGATCTTAATGCCAGTGCAGATAATACGAGCTAATCTTATCTCTTCTCTCAATCACTATGATCTCGTCTATTCAGTGTCATTAGCCTGGCAGACGCCCATGTTTCCTACAATCACTTTTACTATTTCAATTTTCTTTTTCCTCCCCCACTCCCTCGCTCTGATTCTGAGCAGTGCATTAGCATCGACAATGCCACTCAAGAGTTCAAGTGCTCTCTCCATTTCTCACTCTTCGCCTCTCCCTCCATCTCTGCTGTCTCCTTCAATTGTCCGCCACCTTCCTATTGGTGGCCAATCATGTGACTGATGAGAGAAAACTACTGTACAGAAATCAAATCACATAGCAGCGTGCACGGAAATGCACAATGTGGTTAGCCTCTTTGCCTTTGCGTATTGCTGCTTCATCCACATTGTTATTATGTTAAAGGTGTGGACAACATAAAATGATAAGTACTGCAATTACACGGCAATTTAACACTCATCCAGGGCTTTGGCTCTACCCAGAAATCAAACATGTGATACATAGGATTACCAGATTTTTCCTCCCTCCTTTCTCTTTTCTGCTGTAATGGAAAAGAATCATGGAAGCTCTGTGGTTCTGCAAGATTGTTTATTTTAATGAACCGCGCTGTCAGGGGGAATAGGAGGAATACTTTTGGCTGGGTACTAAAGCTAAACTTGTGCATTGTTGGTGACATATTGTATTTGGGTAGCAATGACAAGCTGCTAATGAAAAACGTTGGTGAGTAATGTCGGCCATATTAAAAATCAAACAACTGCGGCAGCCTGCAGTGAGGCTAACCCGTAAAAAAAAAAAAAAAAAAGTACGGTTAGCTGCATCTGCTTTGCATCAAAGGCCGAAGCGCGGAGATTCTCATTACAGCTCCTCTTCCGTTTCATCACTTTCATCCCAAGGCCATCCACCTCCCAAACACAGATAACAGAAGCACCCCAAATATCTCTCTTTAAAGGAACTACTTAAAAATATGCAGTCAAAGAGAGAGGGACTGTGAAGAGTGTGAAGATCCTCTCAAATAATTAAGAAGTGGGGCATGCATTGCAGATAATGAGTTTCTAGCATCACTGACTACACAGTATTCCCCTGTCTTATCACCTGCTGCTGTCAGTCACTAATGAAGTTGCCATTTCCAATTACTGCTCCCTATTAGGAATCATTATTAGGCCTGGGCTGTTATTGTGGCTGTTATGATATTTTGATACCACGGTAAGCATTTACAGGATATTGTTTTATACAGGAAAACTGTTACTCAATAAGGCCGATCTACTAGTTGTTTTTCTCTTTCTCTGTGACCCAAGAACCAATGTGTAGGACTCACGAGCTGGTACCCCAAGGTCGAAAACACCACAGAGATGAGACCACTTCCTTACTCCCATCCTCCCTTTTTTTATCTCCTGGAAAAGGCTCGTTAAAGGCTAGGTGGTTTGTTTCAGAATTCACTGATGAAAGAACTCTGTATTCTATGTCTAGGAGTGTATTTTGCTGGGATGATCATAAATTATAGCTGAACTGATAAACTACACAAGGGATACTTTGCTCAGAAGGCAGGAAGACGTTTCCTTATTTAGTCTGTACCGGTTTGAACTGGGAAAGCTGACACACGAACCTTTTTTTTCATCTATATAAACTGCTGTGTATCAAATAAACCTTTGAGTTGATTTGGGAAGGCAACCTGAAGCAGTCTGTGTTTCCTTGTTCTCCCAAGCTGCTCCCGGCGCTGTAACTAACCCAGCTGAATGGCATACCTGAGTGTTACTTTAAATAATTAGGAATCTTAAAAGGAAAGGACAAAACTCTGCTTATCGCTCACGCCACGGAGGAAACCCGGGATGGCAATTTCCTTCAATTTTGGTGTCAGAAGTGGGATCCCTGACAGAAGGTAAATATGTGTCTTTCATATTTATATAGAGACCATATTATACCTCTCTCAGTGATTGATCCATAAAGGAACGGGATATGCTGACGAAGTTTCACTTAGTGATCCAGAGAGATACACTGACGACTTCCTCAGTCCCCGAATAAAGTAAATTAACCCTTGTGTGGTGTTGGTGGACACAGGAAGTTGCCTGTTGTCTTGAATATTTTAATTTTGTTTAAAAAAATAATAATAATTAATTGTTTAATTAAACGTACGTTAAAAAGTGAGAAGTTGCTCACTTAGAAAAGTGACACAGAAAGTTGCCTGTTGTCTTAAATACTTCTCGTTAAGTGAGAAGTTGCTCACCAAAGAGTGACACAGGGAGTTGCCTGTTATCTTGAAACGTACGTCAAAAAGTGAGAAGTTGCTCACTCACAGAAAGCTAGTAAATAATTAAATTTAATTTTGTTAAAAAAAAAAAAACGAAAGAAAACTGAAAACGGGTCTCACAGACCCGATTACCATACAAGGGTTAAAAGCAGTAAATTAAAAGCAGAAAGAACACAGGAAGTTGCCTGTTGTTTTACGAGAAGTTGCTCGTTAAGCGAGAAGTTGCTCGCTAAGTGAGAGTTGCTCACACAAACAAAATTGCTAGCAATAAATTTAAAGTGACCTCAGCTGTGCCGCAGCGAAAATACTAACCTAAATCCTCCTAGCGTGTAAACCCCTCTGGAAATCACTGAACATGGGTCAGAATAATTCAAAGACCACAGACAGGTCCGATAAAAAATCTAAAGTACCTGTAAAACCAAAAATTAATAAAATACAAAATAAAGTCTCAAATAACGGCTCAGTATAACTCCCATTTCCGGTTACGTGTAACCTACGTCCGCGAATCGGTGAAGACGTCCATGATCACGTATCCAGAACATGCGGGAGTGCTTATGTGACTGACTTTGTTTACAACTTAAGAAGTTCAATGCATTCTAATTTATTTCCGGAGCCTTATCCCGAACGATTATCGCCAGAAAACAGGTCAGTAGAAATGTTGAATATCATTTGTGATAAGAAAAGTAGCCTGCTTAAAAAGTCCTGTAGAAAATATATGATAGAATGCCGCGACGTGATGCATCAAATGTTACCGCTATGGACAAAAGGAGGGTAAATAATGACAAAGTCGCCGATTTCTTTAAGTGGCTGCATTTGAGGCTGGAGATGGAGAGCACATGCACACAGTGCAGAAGTCAAATCACAGCCTTACTGAAGGGTGATGAACATATTGTGGAGGTTTTCATGTCTTGAAACAAACTTGAGTTCTTCTCTAGAATACATCAGCATCATATTACCCATAAATACTGTACGCTTGTGTGGTTTGATGATTACGTTTGCTGTGACTATCTAGACAGAGGGGAGGTATTAAACTTAGATGATATAGCTTATTTTCCTTTCAAATTAGAAGCACAACACTGAAGTAGCGGAGCTCACCCTAACTCAGTTCAGTGCACCCAGATATTCTGCTGCTACAAAGCAGCTGTAGCTAAAGTAAGAACACTTTAGACAGACTGTGCAGTGGAACTGACAGTTTGCTGATTTTACAGACCTCTATACTTATGCTAATGGTAAACCTTCAATCGGCCACATTTTTTCTTCAGCTGTTTACCACTGTATTTCAATTGTCATTGCAGTCAGAGTGGCAAAGAAACAAGTGCTGTTGATCCTAGACACTTTTGTCACTCTACTGACTAATTAGCTTCGGTGTAATGGTATATTTACTTACTTTTACTGCAGTTAAAACGCAGTATGGCAGACAAATGGTATAATTCAAGAAACCTAATCCTCATGTTAAGGTATGAAGAATGGTTTATCTTTCTCATTTTTCAGTATGCACAAGACCCACATCGTAACACAGACATGAGTTTCTCACTGTCAGAATTCAATGATAAAACAGAAGTTTAGAGTTATTATATATAAGGAGCTCAATTTTTTCTCTTACAAAAACGTCTCACTGACTAGCTCTTACAATATCTTCAATCCTTGACTTCATACTGTGTGTGTGTCTATAATTTGGTGTATGAATTAGTCAAACCTACATGTTTCAGTTCATCAAGAAAATGTTAATATTAGGACAACATAGCAAGATTAAATACAAAAATGTAGTTTTAAATGACGATTCTCTCTTTAAGGGAAAAATCCTACTCATATCTACCTGGCCCTATCCAAAAAAAAGTAATTGCTCACCCAAATCATAAATTTACTATGATTAACCACAATTTTTGGAAAGCTGAGTTTAATTTCGCAAGCCTTTCCCAGGCTAGATTACTGCCAGATCTGTTGAATCAAGGAATTACTTAAATAGACTCTGACAAAATAGGAAACAAAGTCATTGACATTTATCAGTCTGGGAAGGGTTACAAATCCATTTCTACGGCTTTGGGACATCAGTGAACCAAAATGAAATCAATTATCCATTAAAAGAGAGAGCCTGGAACAGTGGTGAACCTTCCAGGAGTAGCCAGCCTACCAACATGACTCTAAGGGCACGTTTGACAACTAATCAGACCACAAAAAAATCCAAAACATCATTTAAGAACTGCAGTAGTCAGTTAAGCTCAGTGTTCATGATTCCACAATAGGAAAGTGACTGGCATCCATGGGAGAGATCCAAGAAGAGAAACACTGCTGACCAAAAATAAAACACAGGCTCGTCTCACATTTACCAAAACATCATGAGTCTTTTGGGAAAATATTCTGTGGACTGATGAGAAAAAAGTTGAACTTGAACTAAAGTTTAACAGCAAAAACTAACAGCAATTCACACCATCACACCCCCAGTAGAACAAGTGGTGTTATGATGGAAACACTAAGAGAGGGCAGAACTCCTCCACAGCAATGTAGAGTTCTTGCATTTTGTATTTTCTTAAGCTTATGCTTGTCTAATATTAGATAAACTATTCTAATATTAGATATTAGATATTTACCCAAGAACACCGAAAGCTAAGCTGGACAAAGAGTTGCCTTCAAGAAACAGAGAAAGAAACACACATCCTCATCTGTCACTTCAGAGGAATTTTATTGCTTTGTGTCAGCGGGCCTTAGTAAGAGAGCAACACATTGTGTTTTTGCGTATGCATTTCCTACAAGGTGAATGTGTGCTAGAATGTGTGTACGTGGGTATTTGCGCTGAGTTTCTGACACGCCTGATCACCACTGTCTGCAATCAGTAGTCTGTCTGCTCTAATGCAGCACCTTATCAATCTCAATGCACAGGACTTGCCTCTCTGCTCTCACACTCAGCAGTTACAGATAAAGCATGGCGGCTGGCAGGACAGAGGCAGAAGCTACACCCAAAAAACTTCATCTCAAAGACAATTCAGTTATTATAGGCTGGAAAACTAAATGTATATACACTATCAGCTTTTATTGTGATGTGTGTGTGTTGTGGGGATAACCTTGGATAATAATTGTTGCACATACAGCAGTCCAAAATATATTTAATGGGTACTTTTCTGACAAAAAAAACTTCAGGACTTTTAATATCCAATGAATTTCAGGCTCATTTCTTGCAGTAAAACTTCCTCCAGCACACTGTGAGTTGCATTTCTGCAGTGCTAAAGCTCATGGAAGATTAAGCAAATTAGCCCCTTTTGTACTGGTTATTCAGTTCTGATTATAGTCAGCGAGCAAAAACAGAGAACAAATTGTTTGTGGTAACAGGTTTTTTAAAATGCCTGTAGTATAACAATTCTAGAGCAATCAGTAATGTTCAGTGCTGCAAGCCCCAAACTGAAGTTACTAAGAGTGCAAAATATTTAACTTAATAGAAAACAGCAAAGTGCTGCGTGCTGGCTACTGTAACCATTTGCAACATGTTACTCATCTACTAGGCAGAGAGGAAGACTGTGTGCACCTTGCTTACATACTTTTAAAGGCCAAATTAAAACAAGAAACGATATTATCTCATGCTTTAGTGCGTTTTGTGAGTCTGCAGGGGTCCATTGTCCATTTTGCAAATATACACATAGACAAGCTGTAGTGGGGATGAGTAATTCAAATTATGCATTCTATCACAAAAGTACGCAAATGTCCTGCAGTGAATTAGTAAAACAAAGTAAAGCTCTTGCGAAACAAAGACCCCACCAGCAATAAATCATTGTAATGTTAGTATTTTCTAGCACCAAATAAAGGGTAGCCTAGAGTCGCAGCTGTGTGGTCATTAAACTTCAACTGGAGCCGGACGCTCACTGAGTAGCTAATCCAATGTGGCGGCAGCATTAACTGGAAAGAACTTCATGTTACTGATAATGTAATTAGCTGCAGTTCTAAGTGAGTCGAACCCTAATTACATGCAAAAACCTGCAAAATGTAAAAAACTGGCACTGGTGTAAATTTGGACTAAAACAGATCCAGCCTGAAGATTAGCAGACATTCAAAACTTTAACCATGTCAATGTGCAGGTGTCTAAAATCTGTGTTCTTTTATTTCATGTGACCCTGGAGAACATGTTACAATGCCTGAAAAGCAGAAAGAGAAACTGCAAAGAGAAGATCCTTGGACAATTCAGACTACGTCTTTCAGACCTTGAGTCTCTCTTTCAGCTACATACAAGCTCTTCTGCTATTGTCACATTTTACCATAAAAGAATTCAAAATTAACCACGGGAAAGCAGAACACGGTGGAAGAGCTGGAAGGTGGTGGGTCAGTGCAGTACTCTCCAAGGGTTTACACTGGCCCTTTGTTTAAAAGACAAAAGGGTGATGGAGTGAGAGATGAGGCACGAACAAGGCTGTTTGACTGTAGTGATGCATGAGTGGCTATTTCTGCTTTCAGTGCCCCCACCTCCCCTGAAGGACATGGTAGAGGAGATGAAGTGGGCAGAGCGCTTAAGGAAAACAAAGGAGGTAGGCTGCAGACTGGAGAGTGGGATCACGAAAGGAAAAAGTACACTGCATTTTTGCAGATCTTATTTAATACAAAAAGATACAGTAGAACGAATTGTTACATTTAAATTCAATGTCTTTTTTATTCTTCATTTTGATATATATATTTGCTTCATCAAAAACATTTGTTGTTCAACCACTTCAGATGCTTTGCCGACTACCTGCCTCTTATCGTAAAGTGAATAACGGCTGCCTTCTTCAAGAAACAGAGGTGTAAGTACTGAAGCGTTGTCAGGGTGCCACAAAACCACTTTAAGTTGAGACTGGAGTGGATGTTGAGCATACAAAGGAACACATCGTTTACAATAACAAAAAAACTTACTGTTAATTTAGTGGTAATCAGACACACAGGCACATGTTATTGCACCCAAAACAAATTCCTTTTGCAGTGGATTGAATGAAGAGTTTTTGAGATGGACAAAGAGCAGACACTACCATAAGGAGAGTCCTAATTTATTAGTGATCTAAGGATAGAGGAACTGCTGATGGCCTAATCAGACCTACAACTGATTTCTGCTATGTCAGTTCTGGGCACAATAGCTAATTGTGTAAAATGTTGCACACTAAACTCAAAACTCAAAAGACAAGCCTAGCCTATAGGACTGAAAAAGAAGAAGAAGCCAAAGAAATGTAATGAAAGAGCAATGATTTGTGCTTTTCCTATCTTACTTGCCTTTGACAGTACTCTACTGTACACTACAAGCCAAAAAAAAAGAGGCCTGAGTCAGTGAAAGACAGTCGATGTCACCAAGGACAACTGCTTTGCTAATTTCACCAAGGGGCTGAGCCCATCTGCCGTGTACCTACACTGTGGACAACAACAGGATGACCTCAGCCAAATTACCAAGTGCTCTCTTCTCCGTCTCCACTTCCATTTAACGCACTGACAGACACGGAAGTCTTTGCCTTGGGGAACCACAATGTCCTTATGAGCAGAGGACAGAAGGTCTTTAAAGAGAAATAAAAATGACAAAAAGGCAAGTATCTTCTTTTTTATTACCAGACATGCCACAAATCTATTAATATACAACCTCACATTTGATCAGGATTCGCTGCATTTTAGGGGTTTCTAGGGCAATGAAAAACACACATTTAGACACTGACAAACTGCTACTGGATACACTCTTTCACCTTTTCCTTTTACCTTGTTTTCCAATGTCTGGATGTCAATAGAACCTACGCATGCAGCTGTGGCTACACTGCATCATTTGTCTCTACAGCAATCCAATAATCATTTACAGCCGTGATGGCATCAGTCAGGGGAAGCTAATAACCCAGTCAATACTGGTGATGACAGTGGACAGCTGTGGTGGCCAGAAAATCAGTGCTAGCTAAGTGTTTTGATTGGTGTCTAGTGAGAAAAATAGGAGCTGCATAATGAACAGTTCACTAAACACAGGTGGAGTTAGTGGAGAAAGATTTGGAACTGGCTGGATGAGGTTTTGCTTTATTGTAGCTTCCTTTGCAAGTTTCTCTTCTAAGTAGGTCAAAGGCTGCGCCCATAAATTATATTTTTGGGTTAGAATACAAAGCACATCCTGCACAATCGCATAGAGTTCAGCCATAAACACACACATACATCAATACCAGACGGGCCGGTTGGTAGGCGCATTTTTCTAATAAGGAAGACACCTGTGGACAGAATTTGTTTTGCTGCCAAATCCTGAGATAAACATGGTGGCTGAATCTGCAGGTGTGAAAAACTAAATCCTAACTTGAACTCCGTTTTATCAAAATAAAAAAAGATAAATGAATTAATATTAAAAAAAAGTACCTGTTTAACTGTGTGGCTCCAGTAGCACCAACAGCAAAGCTTAGCTTAATCCAAGTTAATCCAAACATTAAAAGATCATCTGTCTACACAGTAATTTGCAAGACCAGGAAATATACTGAAGACAACTGAAGACTTTTTACACAGCTTCCGCTGCGATGCGAGTCCTTATTAACTCTTTTACTGTGTTATTTAATTAAATAGAATGGATGCGATCTGTACTTTGGTTATAACTCATCTGCAAAAGTAAAACTGATGTTATAGCAAGCCATAGTAGAAATGTGTGGGTCTGTTCTATGCGCTACAGAGAGCGAAAAACTGAGCACACTACGTGGTGGGTGGATGCAGTCGTCCATGTCTGACTGTGCGAGTGTTTGTGTACTTGTGTTTCTTCAGCATAACAGGCACAGCGGTCGAGCCCAAGGGAAAGTGAAAAGCCTGCCTCTTTGGTTTGCAATACAAAGGTTGCACTGTGCAGTATGTCATGCTGGTTATTGACTTTAATGGTAAATCCAGACACCACACATCTCTATATCAGCCCTCAGTGAACATCGACCACCATGTCACCTACGTACTGCTACTTAAAAGTGCTGCTGATATTGTCTCTATACCAGGACTGATTTGGCTTTAAATAATAAGCAGACATTATAGACAAAGCCTCCCGTGGTAGCCATCCCCCGCAGAGGTTACAGAGAACTTTGCCTTTATTTCTAATCTCCAGGTAGTGCTTTTATAAAGCTCTGTGCGAAATATCCTTTTCATGCTATTTTTCCCCATCACCTCCTACACCCCAAGAGCTGTTCTTGGATTGTTTATGTTTTGGCTTTGTCTCCCCTTTGAGCCTTACGACACCGGCTAACATGCGTTACTGCCTGGTAACCACACTCGAAGCTCCATCTAGGCGACCTCATGAATTATTTTAATGCCATAAGTTTAAGCTTTGTGTTTGCTAGGCTGGGCTAATGAAAGAAACATAAATCCCCAGTGGGAGCTCAAACTGAATGAATGTGCAATGGCGAGTGCATTAGCTACAGCTTTGTTTGCCACCTTAAAGCATAAAATAATCACGTTTAGAAGAAAAGCAGCTCTGCAGGTCTCTACCCAAGGGGAAGAGAGAGGTCACTCGTGAATAATTCACCAGGCAGCGCCAGAGTTGAGTCAGTGGCAGTAGTTGAAGGGAGACTTTGCCCAGAACCGTGTTGCAATTGGCTAAAAAATTGAAGGCTTCAATCAGGAGCTGACACACTCGTGGGTCAGGCCCATGCAAAAAACAAGGAAAAAAAAGACGCATAGTAAATAAAAGTAGCTGCCAGATGAAAGTGAGAGAACAGCAAAAATGGAGACACAAGAGGTGAGATATGGAAGTAGAACATGGGGGCAGGAGGTGAGGACAGTGAGGGAGGTGACTGGACTCTCAACAGCTCAGCTCAACAATGCGCTTTTATGCGCCTTCGAACTCTGTGGCCAGGCGCCCACTAGATTTTATGTACACACTTATACACAGCTGAGAGCTACCGGTTTTACAGTTTCCCCCATTTGTAAATCAATTTCATTTTTTGTATGCTGGAATATTCCTGGTTTATGGGAGCTATGGAGGTAAAGTACGGCTTAAGGGAAGAGTCCCTCTCTTTCCTCTTTCTTACAAGGGCCCAGACTCCCTTCAGGTCTAAAGTGGAAGTCTCGCTTGCTTTTGATTTAGAAATTCTGTTATGAAAATGTATTCACTTCCAGTCAGTGTTAAGCCAACACTTGTTCTTACCTTTGGCAAAAATTTCAGTGTGCTGTTTTTTGTCTACAGTATAGACTACACCTGTGTAATAATGTATGGAGGAGCTCAAATACCGCTGCTTTTCTGCTTCTGTGTCTCGTGGCACTCCAAAGCTAAGTTACATTTGCTATGCATTTTCTTCCGCCTCCTGAATTTCAGTGCTTGCCTATTGATCGCGGTGCTATTCTCGGCTTCCCCTCAGTAGCCTCACTCTGTGATTGCTAGACCTAACGTGATTGGTGTCACCAGTGGGTAACAGACATGCAAGTTCATAAGCAGAAACTGAATGCGGAAAGAGCTGTGAGTGAAACAGAAATATGAGAATCCAGGTGACAGCTAACCCTTCTAATTTAACTAAGTAAGAAAGGAGAACAAATATGTAGATAAACTGGGGAAATACAGGTGTGCTGAAGACACTGCAAGAGTTGAATACATTGCCGTGCATTGCACCAATCCATGAACTGAAAAGCATCAACTATTACTATGAAATGTGTGCAATTTGCTATTAAAGCGTTATCAACGACTAGTGCAGAGGAGATATTCTGTGGAAAATGGTGAAGCGGCTAAAATAACAGCTGAAATTCATCTCTGGCTGGGAGCTATTCCATCACCCATCGTGTCAGATGAACTTCAACGGCATTTTTACTTTTTGTATAAATGTGGATAAAGTGACAGTGCAAAAAAATGGCTTATGTGCCCAATTACCTTAATTGACAGGCAATTTTGCCTGTAGCTGGCAGCTATTAGCAAGTCATCACCTTCTGTTGGCAAGGCTGCTTCCAAATAAACCCCCCCCCCCCTGCAGAGACAGAGTAAGTGCAGTGACCTCCAGTACACTCAATTAAGGAACCATAATCCAGGACGGTGGGAAGCCCTGACTAACTCCTAACTGGTGGTCTTTTTATGTATGAGGTTAGCTTAAAGACGGGAGTGAATGCACTGTGGGGAAATCAAGGCCTCTCCGCAGGCCTGTCACTCAACCAGAATTGCTTAAGACTGAATTAATTTCCATCTTCAAACAAATTGGGTCATTGCAGTGCATTTGTTCCTTGCTCTTCTTCATACTCATAGTCATGATGAGCTGCTATAAATATCCCTGAATTATTGTGTCTAATTGTAAATATAGCTCCTGAAAGAGAGGTAAAACAAGTAAAAGGAACTATTTCTGTACCAGAATCAGATGAAAGCTGAATTTCTCAAGCATCTGTTGCTTCATAGTGAAGTATCCTTTACATTGCATCAAGGGATAAACTTTGATCTAGTTGGCAGTCTGTGCTACAGATACAGCAGTCGTATTCTCAGTGAGGTCTGATGGATGAAACATTAGATTGAAACATTGGATTTTCAAAAATACTGTTGAAACACTGCTGGGCCTCCTTGCCAGCTGTGATGGACATCACATACCTTGTCTAGCATTGCCGAATCGGTTACTGGTGCAAATGTAATGGCTAGCTGCCAACAAATCTGCCCTTTACATTTGTTTCCTGCTATACCAGTTAGTAGAGTGTTGAAGAATTACTGCTGCATGCAGGGTGGACCCTACCCCAGCTGCCAAAGGGTGAGAGGCAGGGAACACCAGGTCAGGTCGCTGGCCTGTCACAGGGATAAAGGGTAATTTATGGTCCCGGCTGTGTATACATTTCTGTTTGAGAAATATACTATCACTATCACATTCAGACCTACGGCCAATTAAGAATGACACATTAACCTGACCTCCATGCATATCTTTGGATATCACTGTGCTGCCCTGCTGCAGACATCCTTTTGGTAAAATTAGCTATTAATCAGTTTGACTTGAAATAACGTGCACACATCAATCATCATGACACAACTTAGCAGCACAGGTAACACCCATTTAAATCCAATCTCACATACGATCATGTAGAATAAAGGTTGGAATTGGCAGTCGCATACTTGAGGTTCTCGATGACTGCTTACAGATGAATCTTGCGGAGTCGCCAATCAAGGCTTTCAATCAGTGAGCAAATGATAAACAAAGACAAAGAGGAGGAATCTTTGAAGGCTGGCATTAGAGTGCAAGAGACTGACAGACTATCAACACTGTAATCCACCAGGGAGCTGCTCTAATACACCTAAACGCCCAACTAATGGAAGCCATCCGACAAGCAAAGCAGGCTTGATTCGCGTATCAAGAAAGGGCGACAGGGTGAATGTCAACAAAATGTCAGCTTCAATCAAATGTGAATGACAGCCTTCGGTCTTTCACTGACAGCATATTCGCAATAACCCGGCAAACACGCTCACTGCCAGCCTGAGTGTAACAGGGCAGCCCTTAGCGGCTGGAAACACAGTGAGACAGACCAAGGCAAGTGTAGTGGAACAAAGTATTTATTTGCTCTATGGCTCTCCTTAAAACAATTAACTTGTCGAGCTTCTTCACAGCACAAAAATCCATCCTCTAATGACAACTGGCAGCCTTAAATATGTTCAGCTGTCACAGACTTAACCATTATTCCACTCTCAGGTAAATTCTTAAATCCCAACCTTCCACCACAGTATACAATATATCAATAAGAATAAATAAATACATAAATACATTTTCACATTTACATATTAATAAATACTTCACACTTTAATGTTACACCAAACCCAATATTATAAAAACCCAGAAACCCAAGCACAAAAAGATTCACCACACTCTCTTTACCAATGGTCTCTCCTGGAACCTTTAAATGGTGTCTGGACCCCCAGGGAAACATTTGCCCAAACACCTTGAAGAGGACACAGGCAAGAAAGGTGAGTAATCATTAACTTACAAACACTTATTTGCAACACTTTTATCCCTAGATTTCACACACACATTTGCATTAGTTTTCCTTATTGGTAAACCTTAATCACAATCTCAATCACCATTCTTCTCTCCTGACAGACAACCACCACATTCCTTGACGAGGAGCAGCTGTGCAGGATCTGAAATAAGGCTACCAACTGATTTTAAAATTCCCAATAAATAGACAATAAATATTTAAACTGCTTGTGTGCAAATCCATGCTTAAAGTGCAATGCTCATAAAGTGCTTGATAAGGTGCTTTTAATAAAGTGAAAGGTGTGCTCTAAAGTGCTATACAGACAATACAATATAAATAAATGCAGTAAGGGAGTCCTCTTCCTTACACTGAGAATAGATGTATCCATTTGCTACAGGTTTTTATTGTGTTTTACTCTTATCCTGCACTTTGCTACAGGGCAACTCTACTGCAGACACTGAATAATCTGTGAAGTGGCACTTGGCAGTCTGTAACCAACTAGCTACTTGACAGCAGCCACTTAAAGCTACACTATGACTGCAAACAGCAGTTCTTAAAGGGGAAACACACAGCTAAACAAAACCATCGTGTTTACATTGCGTGAAATCATCCCATCATGCTTTGAACATGAAACAAACAGACATCCATCATATAAAGTGTTACATTAGACTAATGCTTTCAGCGAAGGTGCCATTAATGATGCATCCGCAATAAAAATAGATACAGTCTACAGTTTCCATGTTTAATATTAATGCAATTATTATGTTTAGAATTTATCTTCTTTTCGCAACTCTTATCTCCCTCACCCAATTCCTTTCGAAGTGACACACATGGACTAAATTATCGTGCCATTATTAATTCCACTGAGAAGATTCTATTAGTTGCATGCAGTAGTGGGAACAGCTTGTTTATCAAACACCATGCTGAGCTTCAATTAGTCTAAGCAGTCCAGCCTACCAACAGATATACACCGCATTAAGCCACAGGGGTGAGTCCTCACCATTTTTCCAAGTGTGATAGATCTGGGTAAAGCTTAGAATTACAAAGGCCATAAAGGAGCTCATTTTGTAGTGAGAGTGGGGGAATTAAGCTGGTAATACAGCAGGAAAAGGAGAACATTGAACCTTTCTGTCAGTGTCTCTTCATATTCAGGAGAAAAAGCAAACTGGGCCAGTGTGAAGGAAATGTCAAGGGATAAAAAGGCTAAGAGGTAGCAGATCCCCAACTCTCACTTTTCAACAGCGCTAAGAGAGACGCACACAGACACATACACACTTCCAACACATGCACTCCATTGCTGTCTAAGCAATCCCTGCCTTGAAATTTTAAATTTATACTTTCTGATCTCAAGTAATTGCAACGTAGTTCATGGGAATCAGTGAACTAGAGAAAAGTGTGAATGCTTCAACACTGAGATTGTCCAGAAAAAGTGATAACAGCGCATATCGTGTATCTTAATCCACCTGACTTTGGCTTTGTTAGTGTGCTTTTGCAGAACACACTGCCTAGTTTTGATGCATGCCTGTAACTGTGGGTGATTGTAGCTCAGGAGGTAAAGCAGGTCAACTGCTGATCGGCGGGTTGATGGTTCGATCCCTGGCTCCCCCAGTTTGCATGACAAATATCCTTGGGCAAGATGCTAACCCCAAATGAATGTGTTTGAATGATAGTTAGAAAGCACTCACCGTATAGATAATAGTGCTTGTGCGAATGGGTGTGTATAGAGCGCTTTGAGTATTCCAGGAGAGTAGAAAAGTGCTATATAAGAACCAGTCCATTTACCATCTATATATTTTTAATTTCTGTTAAATTACATTTACATGTGTGTGACTTTATCCGACTAAGGATAGATGCGTATTTCCACTATTTAATTCATAAAGACACCTTCATACTCGCAAAAGGAAGATGGAAGGAAAAAGTATGTAATTTACTCCAAGCCAACAGGGAAGTTGGAAATAGTGAAGGCTGGAGTGTAGCATAATTGCCAACACTAAACTGAGGGCAAATAATATCCTCAAAATGAAACAGATTCCCAAAAGGGTGTAGTACCTGAAGCGGCAGGTCTTAGCATCAGTCATGATAAATCATTCTTTTCTGTATCCTTCTATAGCAGTGGCACAAACCTCTGACTGCACCTCTCCCCAGATTAAACAGACGTCAATGTGTAGGAGGCACAGGTTTGCCACTAGCATATAGATGGCACTTTAAATTAAATTAGCTGCACTGAGGGCCAATAAAAGTGTCCAATCCATTGGATTTATTACATTCGTGTAATGATGTTGCATGCATAAACTTTAAAAGATGTTTTTGTTTGCTTCTTTAAATGGCGAGAGACAGTAAATATAGAAGCATCAGGCAGGGGGCGATATGACGGAACTGTCAGTTCCAGGTTATTTAAAAATGGTGTTATTTTTAGGTTTGATTTTATAGATAAAAGAGTACTTATTCATGAAGTCTTATACTTTGCGTCAAATGCGGTGCGCTAAGGTTAAACTGTGATCTGAGATCAAGTTTGGGGCTTCTTTTTCTGCATCAAAAAGCAGCAACGCAGATGTTTGAGTCACGATGGGGACGACAAGACAGGCAGCATGAGCGAAGTAGAAGCCAGAAGAACGGGGAAGTCAGGTGAAAGCGATTGCTAACTGCTGGCAGGGGATCATGCCAGCCTTCGGCTTGGTACATCAGAATGTGACCTTTACCTTGCCACTCATCTCTATTAAGTTTATCTCCCGTCTGATCTCCAATCACTAAAACCAAACTCTCACAAATATGATTTTTGTTTTGATCATTTTCAGATTTCTCTGCTCCTTTTTTGTCCTCTTCATTAATGTTCTCCAATGAGCTACATGTTAGTGGCCGGACCAGGATAGATAAATGTATAAATAGTCAAGTGTTACTTGCTGTTTTTCTACAAAGCAACTGTTCTCTACGGAGTTTTGAAATGTAAAGCTTTCATACTGCTCACGTCTGATGTAGCGGACTACAGAATGTCAGAAATGCACACACTAGGAAGTCCGATTGCGGCTTGAACCCAACCCTTCTAACAACATTGTGGTCACTACCAATCCCCTCTCTGCCACTTCAGCCCTCTTCTCCCCGAGTGCCCTTCAGTTCCCCGCAGGGACAATCATTACTGCAGCGATGCCCCTCACCACTTTTTTATCAAAATGAAAATGTACAAACTGCTGATTGCAGAGGCCATTGGGAAAATCAATTCTCATTTCAATGGGAAACATTTGTCTTTGCGCTCTGGCGGTCCGCAAAGGTTAGACAGCAAAGTTTAGCGTTAAAGGGTAAGTGTGCGAACAAGGGGTGAGAGCTGGTGGAATGTGGAAGAGACACACAGTGAAAGAGGGGTGCAGCTTGGGGCGGGACTCTACTGTACGTGGGTGCATTTGCAAAATGGCTGCCTTTGAAGTGAGGCAGGAATGGGGAAGGTGAGGAAAAAAATCGAAAGTCCCGAACTCTTCTTATCAATTACGTGAGGACCACAAGGACCTAAAACCCTCAGGCAAAGCAGTGGACTGGAAGAAACATTCAAAGGCAGAGTGGCTGCGTGAGTATATTAGCAGAAGATTCATTGGAGCAAATAGTTTCTTAGTTCCCTGACATTTAATGTCAGCATTCACACTTCATAGAAAGGCCAAAACAAATATCCACTTAGGCAATGTGACCTGGTAGGTAACAGAAACACTGCTTATCACAGTGCATATATTTAATTCTGAACACATTTCCTCCTGTTTGAGCACTGTGTGCCTGTACTTCATATTCATATATTTATAGTGTGTACATTTTTCTGCATGCTGTCTAACTATAGACATGTTTTAAAGCTATTTATCGAACGTCTTCAGCAAGACACTACTTAACAGCTAAAAGTGCTTGTTAAATTTTAAGTTCAAGTAGAGGTTCTGTTCAAAAACAGTATACTTAAATTTGAATTGATCAACAGCCCTGTTAACCACAGGGACACTTAATTTGACTGGCTCATCGTGACAAAACACCTTCTGGGGATTCTTTTTCTATTTTTTTTTTTTTTGACAAGAGGAATAACCAGGTTTTATCCTGAGGTTTGAAACCATCGGAGCACTGGTGGGAGAGACAGAAAAGAAGACCTATCAGAGGAGAAGGACAAAAAGAAATGACAGCTATATTGGTGCCAAACGCAGCGAGAGCAAAGTTGGATCTTTTTTCTCTGCTTTTGTGTTTCAGGTTTACTTTTTCCCCTCAATTTAACTGTTGGTGTCTGGAGCATAACAGAAAAATATTTGACAACAAAAAACCGCTGATCTGAGATGAACCTGTGCTGGCTGGATCCTGGCAGAAGCCCCGGAACATATTTAAAATTGGACCTGGGCGAGGACAAATGTACAAAAAAACCATGCAAAAATATATTTTCCAAAAAGGAATTTGTCACCAAGAAATAACTTCCTTAGATGCTGCTGCTAATGTGAATTACGGCTAATGAAGGATAAAACCCTAGCACGGAGGAAATATTTGCCTTTCCAAATGTTCTAGGCCCCTTTAATGCAAAGCTCAAAGGGCGAATCCATTTCACACACATAACTACATTCTCCATTTTCCTCTGCTGCCTTTATCAAAACACATAACACCTCTGCCTGGTTAAAAGGGCCATTTTTAACAACCATTATCTAGCAGCACCACAGCAAGTACTGGTAGGCTGGGGAATAGGGCTAATGCTATTATACCTCCTACAGATCAAAACTGCCAATAAATTCTAATTTGCATCAAAGGTTCCAATGCAGAACACTGTGTCAGTGTACTTGTATATATTTGTGCCTCTGGCTTTAAAATAAACAGTAGAAAATGTAGGTGGTATACAAGGCCAAAAAACCCATTTATATACCAGTTTTCTAAATTAATAGCACCTTTAACTTTAGCCGACATTTATTACTATGCCTGGGTGAGTGCATGCATCTGGAAATGTGCGGGGATGAGAACAACAGAGACTAAATTGGCTGCATCCGCTTAGAGTAATAACTTACGTGTGGGAGATGAGGTTCTGCATGGAGGGTTCCAACCTGACTATATCACAAACAAATGAACAGCAATATCATGGGAATACTCCATTATAATGTATGCTATTAGTCTACCGTGCATTCTGGCAAATCCAATATTCAAGTAATTCAGCCTGTATGTGACTAGCTGCTCCATCTTGGAAATGAGTGAGTAGAGTCTTACTGGGAAAGCTGTTCTTTTGCTCTGCATAATGCAAAACTCTGGCTTATGTTAAATAGGTGATGAAAAAAGGCATTTCCTTCCTTTAATGTATGTTAGTAGAGGACTTAACTGTAGTGTCCTCTTGTGCTTCTTCTTGGTAACGTTTTATGACAGCTGCCATTTAAATCTCCCTCCAACATTGCCACAATGGGACCTTCTGCAGAAGAAAGGTTCCAGTGACATAATTCAATTTAAATTTGCATTTAGATGATAAAATCTTTATTTAAAAGAGCACTGAAACATTTACAAGGACCCAGTCAGACAAAAACAAAAATGCAATAACAAAGAAATCAATGCAATTATTAATTATTATTTAAAACAAAACAAACAAAAAACAGATAATAAAGCTTTTCAAGGCAGTTTGAAGTTCACCCCACTGAAGTGGTGCACAGTGTGCTGATAATAGTTCTCCCAGGGTAAGTGCGTACATTGGGGATATTCAAGGTTAAGTCTTAGCTGGATCCTGTTCTGTAGCTGATTTAACTGAGAGAAGAGACGTGGCATACAGGGTTTAACTGCCGGAGTGCGGCTGGAGCAGCATGACAATCTTCACTGTCAAGGACGTTGAGGTTAACTGCGCAACGGCTTTACAACTGGAAGGAAAAAAATATCTGTTAATTTTTATGCCAGAAGCCTAGCCTGGTTTTAAATTTTTGAGGCAGATGTTGAATAGGAAATGAAATGAATGATATGCAGTTTACATTACTGATGGCCCTGGAATAAATATGTGTATAAACACACACTTTCCCGAAGAGAATCACAAGCTAAAACCAGATCAATGGTGATTACTTATACGGTTATAATGAGTGATCCCAGCTGGGCTGCTGGTTGGTAGACTTTGTAAAGCAAATGTATATGCCATCTGGTGTTATGAAATGATTTTGCAAGTCCATATTTTACTAGAATTAGTTAAAAAAACATTTTGCTTATGGGATATGTCCCAGCACTAACGTGGTTCCTCAGTACTTCAAGTCCTTTTCACTGCTACTCACTTGATCTGTCGGTGTTGGCACATTTTCTTTGGTGCAAATATTTCACTTGCAGAAGTAGCAAAACAGTTTGTTTTTCTTTTCCAGATTAGTCTTGGAGTTATAAGTAGACTGATTTTACTAATGCGGTTTTATAAAAGTCTAATTTTTTCTCCATTTGTGACCTTTTCAGCATTATCAAAGTCTAAATTTTAATCTCCTTTTTAGCCAATGGGAGGAAAAAGAAAAACAGCCATTAGAGAGACGGGTAAAAGAAGATGGAACTGTAAACAAGCTGCTGGAGAAGAAACTGAATGAGCCGAGAGCCTGGAGAGACATGGTGTTTCATTGCTCTGTGGACAGGAGCTCAGTCAGTCAAGTTGCCTGCAAATTATGATCTAACCTCCAGCCTGACTGTGCACGTACGCTTGCGTACAATATGTGTGGGCAACACCATGAAGCCAAGATCAGGCATCGGAATGCAGTGAATGTTCCTTCTCCGTGTGTAACCTAGAGACACGGTGTGCGGTGCATCAGTGTTCGAAATGTGAAACTGCCAAACCTGACAGTGAATGCGGCTGCAACTCAAATGAAGTGAAAGATATATTTAGCCTGAAGTAGATACTACATATGCAGATATATGCACTGTAAGAAAAAGTATAAAATATACATATATGGACTGTGATTTTACATTTCAAATGTAAATTAATGTAAAATCACTGTAATGTAATAAAACAATTTCCTTGTTTTTTAAATGTATCTGTCTGTACATGTGCATATTTAGATTGTTAAAATACTTTCACAAATGTATCATGATTGCACAAATATGTGTCCGTTATGTGAAGCATTGAACTGTTTAATTCAAATGTAATGCTATGGAGAAATATATAACATGATTCCTATAAACTCTGTTGACATCAAATAATTATTACTATTATTGCTATTTAGGGCGATCGTGGCTCAAGAGTTGGCAGTTCATCTTGTAATCAGAAGGTTGCCGGTTCGAGCCCCGGCTCGGACACTCTCGGTCGTTGTGTCCTTGGTCAAGACACTTCACCTACTGGTGATGGCCAGAGGGGCCGATGGTGTGATATGGCAGCCTCGCCTCTGTCAGTCTGTCCCAGGGCATGCAATCCATTATTATTTAAACCAACTGTTAACTGTATATTTCTGTACATTTAAGTATTATTATTCATATTGCCGCATTCATTGACCTTGTTTATAGGTAATTTCATTGTTTAATCACATTAAATTGTTCCTAATTTAATGTTTAAAAGCACTTGAAAAAGGCAAAATCCCATGTAAAATTAGGGCAACAAACTGTATTGTCATTACTGAAAATAACCGTATTTTCATGGGAAAGTTATTTTCTGGTATTTCCTGGTATTATTTTGGCACCTCAGCTGCCAGAATATTACTGTTTTTCTAGGATTTGTTTTTTAAACAGTGTACAGAACGTGCTCAAAATGCTTTAACCTACTACTATATACATAATCAGTGAGAGCAGCATTAACATTTACTTTTGTTCAGAAACTACGATGCTCCTCCAGTGTCAGACACACAGTGTAATTACCCGCAACTGCTGGGGAGAGTGGGTGTTAGGAAAAAAATTCCTAAAGTTAAGATACGAATCATTTTATATATTTCTCCATAGCATTACATTTGAATTTAACAGTTCAATCTTTCAAATAACGGACACATATTTGTGAAATTATGATGCATTTGTGAATGTATTTTAACAATCTAAATATGCATATGTACAGACAAATACATTTAAAAAACAAGAAAATTATGTTTTATTACATTTACAGTGATTTTACGTTAATTTACATTTGAAATGTAAAATCAGTCTATATATGTGAATTTAATGATATTCTAGAAGAACAGTACAAAACTGTAAAATACACAGTAAAAAACTTTTATATTACAATTTTTTTTTTACAGTGTAGTATTCTTTTCAGCCAATATTTAGTTAACAAAGCATAACAGCCCCTGCTGGTGAATTCCCAAGGCAACTTACCACAACTCTGCTCCTCTTTCTCAAATGCAACTTTACTACATTTTTAACTTTATTTTTCCTAACTGTTCAACACCTATGACCAGTGCAGCGCTCGATAGCAACCGAAAGAGCCTCCAGGGAAAGACATTCGACTTTTTGGCTATTTCGTGAGAACAAAGACTTTCATCACATTTTTTACTGGTGGTAGCAGCAGAAGCGTCCATCAGCAATACAACAAAGTCTCCCAGATGGTCAGAAATAAGCTAAACTAACAAGAAGGTCTTCATTGAGTTTTAACACAATGTTTTTCCATAAAGAATTATAGCTAATCAAAATGATGGAAGCTTCAATCCCAATCTCATGCTTTGAGAAGTAACCAATCCTGTTTCAGAACACAGAATAATACAATGTCCATGCATATTCCCATATCAACTTTTAACGTGAATACATGCAATGTACCGTATGATTCTTATCAAGCAGAGATGCCTCTTGAAAGACAATCTCGCCCAACACAGGCATGCAACATCCACTCATCCCTTCTCAAACCCTCAAACTGCCCCCGAGCTATAATAGGCTTGCTTTTGTAGAAAAGACATCTGTGTCAGGCACTAATTGGACACATGAAAAGGACTCGTGGCGCCCTTGCACCACCCCATCAGTTTCCGTGATAGCACCTGCTGTGGCTGTCTCTGAGTGATTCCACGCTCACACAGGTATGTTGTTATGCGTGTGTGTGTAGATCAGCCCATTCCCCATTAGGATTTTTCATACTTCTGCTCTTTTCACTGACCTTCATTTTAATCAAGCACTATCAGTGTGGGGTTTGGTAAAAGCACACCCAGAGTAGGAAGGAATGGGAGAGAATGGAGAGGATGGGTAAGGAATACAGAGAAGGGGATAAGTGTGCATTGGTAAAGCAACAGGGGTAAAGATAGTTCATCACCTTTCCTAACCCTGGATTAATAGAAAAGATGGGGACTGGGTGGGGGTGCGACATGCTAATGAGCTGCAGAGATAATTATCCATTTATATGTTGATGTGTTTATTTATTAATCTGTTTGCCTTCTTGTTTGTTTATTTCATTTTTGAGGGAATTTAAATTGAGAGCTCACGCAGAGATTAGGCTCCAATAGGTGTGATTGATAATTTAAATGTTTTCCAAACGGGAGAGTTCCTGGATGGGGGAAAAGGCACGGTCAGGATCCTGTTTCTTGACTTTTCCAGTGCCTTTAATACCATCCGGCCCTGTATGCTTCAAGAAAAACTGAACAGGATGGAGGTGGACCCCTGCCTGGTGGCTTGGATCTCCGACTACCTCACCGACAGACCACAGTACGTCAGGCTGAAGGACATCACGTCTGACACAGTGGTCAGCAGCACAGGAGCACCACAGGGAACTGTGCTGTCCCCTCTTCTCTTCACCCTGTACACCTCTGACTTCTGCTACAACTCTGAATTATGCCACATTCAGAAGTTTGCAGACGACACAGCCATCATGGGGTGTATCTGGGATGATCAGGAAGAGGAGTACAGAAGTCTGGTGAGGAACTTTGTCGCATGGAGTCACACAAACCACCTGCAACTCAACACCTCAAAGACTAAGGAACTGGTTGTGGACTTCGGGAGGTCTAGAGCAGGTCCACTGCCGGTTCAGATAGAGGGGGAGGAGGTGGAGGTGGTCAACAAGTACAAGTACCTCGGGCTGTGGGTGGACAATAAACTGGACTGGTCATGCAACACAGAGTACCTGTATAAAAAAGCCCAAAGCCGACTGTACTTCCTCAGGAGGCTGAGGTCTTTTAACATCTGCAGGAAGCTCCTGAGGATGTTTTACCAGTCGGTGGTTGCTGGAGTACTTTTCTATGCTGTGGTGTGCTGGGGGAGCAGCACAGCAAAGAAGGACTCATCCAGGCTGGAGAAACTGATCAGGAGGGCTAGCTCTGTGGTCGGCATGAAGCTGGACACTCTGGTGACAGTGGCAGAGAAAAGGACATTAAAGAAACTGATGGACATTATGGACAATGCCAGGCATCCTCTGCACACGGCCATAAACAATCAGAAGAGTCTGTTCAGTGACAGGTTGCTTCTCCCAAAGACAAGAATTAACAGACTTAAAAACTCCTTTGTCCCACACGCCATCAGACTATTTAACTCCTCTCTGGTGGGGAGAGGGAGGGGAAACAGGAGGACAAAGGAGGGGGGAACAACTAAGCTGTAGTGCCTCTGCGCCTCACTGTGCAATACCTTTTGTGCAATACTTTTGTAAATAGTCAACGGTGCAATAGACTCAATACTTGAAATGTGCAATTCACTTGTATTTTTATTTTTATTCCTATTTATTCTATTTATCCCCTTCGTATATTTTATTTATATTGTCTCTGTATTTATATATATGTGTGTGTGTATAACTCTGTGCTTTTTTGGAAATCGAATTTCCCAGAGGAACCCACCCGAGGGATTAATAAAGTTCTATCTTATCTTATCTTATCTTAAAATAAGCTTGCATACATTATTTTAGTAATTTACAAACAGAGAAAGAGCTGGAGAGTACATTTCCATAAGCAGCTGCTAAATTATGCCCAAAGCAAAATCCACTAATGCTGTTGCTATGTGGGCTTTAGACTCTTAATAAACTGGAGTCAAACCATCCGTATATGTCCCCATATATAAAAAAAAAAAGACTGATAATATCGTGCATGACAGCAACGTTACACATATCATACCAAACTTGACTAAAGTTAAATAAGACAAGAAAGCAACTACAATGCATATTTTGTCAACATCCACATATAATCCAGAGTTTTTCAGAGCCTTGAAAAACTCCCCCCCTTGCGTGTTTAACCATACAGATACCCAGCTGACTCCTTCATACAGGCTGTCAAAAGTAATCAGACTGGAAGCATCTGTTGGACTCTTTGTCCCATCTACACTAAACCAAACTGTGCCAAACTCTCTTCAACGCTTCGACTATTACGTTTCTTTTCCTCCTCATCATCTCCAGCCTTAGCAAGTGTCTCCCAACATGACTGAACAGACAGACCGTGCAGCCGGAAAACAAGCAGCCATTTGGAAGCAGGAGGAGAGTGGAGATGACACAGTAGCAAGAGGGGAATGAGCTAGCATCAATTTCAGCTGAGTTAAGCCAATGTATGGATGAATGGAAAATAGCACACAGGGGGTTTTAAGAACCCAGCAAAATGCAGATATAGATGGATAATAATGACCTGAACACACTGTGCTCTACTGTGGAGTCCAACTTTTCTCTGGCCACCCTATTGTGATTCATTTGCTATCCAGTCATATTTTGCAATCTTTAAGCACAACTAAAACTGCAGCAAATCCAACTGCAATCTAAAACAAAAACTGGAACATTAAAAAGCTCCTCACTTTCCATTTGTCCTGGAATTACTTAAAAATCTCTCCCCTTAATTTCGGTTCCACTTGGGAATCTCAGACAGGTACATCTGGTATGAACTGGGATGAAAAGGACGCAGAGGCCGGTTTTTCTGGCTGCAATGAACACTGGTATGGATTTGAATTCAAGACATAATGTGCTGGTAAGATGCACATGAAGCATACACAGATAAAAATCATTATTTGTAACATTCTCAAGAGGATTTTTGTAGCTCATCCTAAATTACACCGTGATTATGCATACTGACAAACAATTTGAGCATGGAATAAAAAAATAACATTTATGTTAAGTTGAAAAAATAAAACAGCGATCAGATAAGGGTGATCGGGCTGCAAAAACAAAGACGAGTTTCTCAGTGCTGCATTAGATTCTTGTCACAATTAATTTGGATCATGGCTAGAAAGCCTGAACTTGATATAGAGGCAATCTTCGTGCTAATGGCCTGCATTTGTATAGCGCTTTTCTAGTCCATAGGACCCCAAAGCGCTTTACACTACATTCAGTCATCCACCCATTCACACACACATTCACACACTGGTGATAGCAAGCTACATTGTAGCCACAGCTGCCCTGGGGCGCACTGACAGAGGCGAGGCTGCCGGACACAGGCGCCACCGGGCCCTCTGACCAGGGCTGGAACAGCAGGCGTAGGAGGGGCTGCTACCCAACCGGGAGATGGTAGCATCAGTACATGTAAGGCAGGGAAAGACCCCGCCCTGTGGCCTGGGCCTGACTACACCTGACTACAGTCAACAAAAGAAGTGAGGAGATGAGACTGTGGCAAAGCAGTAAACTGGAATATATGTCCTCAGATTTCTATGCTCTCAAGTCAAAAAAGTGAAAGACAATGTGCTAACAGTAAACTTTGTCGAGGTTTGATGCATGGAGTACAATGGAAACTTATCCTGATCACATCTCCTGCTACTGAATGAGCTTTTGCTGCTGTGGCTCCAAAATTTGACAACGCATGTTAGGCAGGCTTCTTTAATACACTTTTTATGTACCTTAATACTGTTAACTTCTACAGCTCTTATTTGTGCCTTTATCTTTGACTTTATGGCCTGTGTTTCTCTTTTATGTTTGTTTGCTTTGGGTTTTTTTTTTTGTCTAGCAATATTTTTATGTGCTTCATAAATAAAGTGCTATGTTATTGTATTAAACATACAAAGCATAAAAGCCGTAGCCAAAGTACAGACTTCTGAAACGTAACCAAAGATCTTAGCACATACTTTTGAACAATGCGCTCAGTAAAAGATAAATATCCTTGGCAATGATTTCCTCTTTTTTGTGACAGTGTGATGCGGGAATTCTGCTGTATTTATGCCAAACTCCAAATAAACACTAGGAATTAGTACATGCAGCTGCTATTATGACCAAATACAAGAAAGCGTGTGTGGTTGAATTTATATTAATAAGGACCTCTCAGCCTTTTGAAATGAATTCCCAACTCCCAAACCGTGTAATAGAGTGAAGCACAGCCTGGCAGGCTTTACTGGAGAGAAAACATCTCTATTTATATCATCAGCCCTGTGGCCTAAATATTTAGTGAAGAGCCTGCTTCAAAGAAGGACCTCAGAAGTGACGCCCAGCCCAAGGCTAAAGTACTTACAATTTGTTAAATATGATATTTTAAAAAAACCTGTCAGGTCACACAGTGAGGTCACAGGTAGGTTCTAGTAAATTATTCTTCTAATTCTGGTTATTCCACCTATAAAAAATACATAGGAAATAAAATAATGACGCCCCTATAATGTTATTTTATGCTGATTAGAAGTGTATTCATTAGAATTGGTGATGGTAAAAATAAAGGTGTTTGTTAGTGAGGAAAGAGGATGAGGAATGACGATTTGGCAGTTATTAATTCCTATTTGCTTGCAGTTGATTTTATGCAAGCTCTGTAACTGATGTTTCTAGTTCTCTCGTGTGGTCTTTACCCCAACTGCCCTTGACTCTCTTTGCACTTGAGTGTGCTACAATAAAACCCACAGAAATGGATTTTGTCTTTATGGAAAAGAAGCCTGCACACTTCTGCTCTTTGTCCTTTATACAGCTGCTTTCAAATTGAATTTAGTTGTGAAAGAGGGTCATCCACTCCAACATCCATATTAAAAAGCAAAGATTCTGCACAGAGAAAATCCATTCATTGGTGTCAAAAGATTTCACCATCAAGAAAAAGGTCTGAGGAGTAAATGCTGTGATGCAACTTTGGTACTTTCCCAATTACCGAACTGTGAACATCTTTGACGCCCACAGCCTGGAAAAGCCTGAGCACATATGCCATCTACGCTACAAATCATGCTGCATTCACAGTCATTTTGCCTTGACAAAATGTAATAGCTCATCTGGTATTCATGTTTTATTCCCGCTTTTCTCAGACATACCTCCAGATTGCCACAATGACCCTTTATTATTTTTCTATTTTCCCACTGAATCTATGGTGATACTTCAACTTCATTCTTTTCTTGCATAATGACCTGCTCGCTCTCGCCCCTGCTCTATTCCTCTCCCCCACTTATCTACCTCCCCCTCTTGCTTGCTTCTCTCCTGCACCCTGATACGCTCATACATATACATGTCATCTTCCCCACAGAGGGGCGCGTGCGTTAAGCACAGCTTGGAAATTAATGAGCAATGTGGCGGTCCCAAGAACACAACAACGCTACTACCCCGTTGGCTGAGGGAGTAGGGAAGCTTAAAAGTGATGTAAATATTAGATGGAAACGGATGTTTGTGTGAGTGTACATATACTTTAGCTAGATATATATTAAAGCAAGTTCTAAAATAACACAACTGCAATTTCAAAAACGTGAAATGTAAATTTCTCATAACGAAGGATATTTAGAAATCAAAGCACAGAAGATCTCATTCTATAACCCCGATCAAGACTGGATCCCTAACATATCACATTTGTAACAGCAGTTGTGTAAATATAATGTGCTGTACAATAATTATTTTTATTTTTCAACCACTTCAACACTATATAGTGGAGAAGTGGTTGAAAAATAAATCCAGATGAGTGGCCATAGGGTTAAAATATGTCGTTGGGTACCGCATAACTTTGCGTGCACATGGGAAAGACTACCGTAGGTGGATATCCTAAATAAATTAGCCAAAAATAAGGAAAAAAAATTCTCCGAGCATGTGCAAGAATCAAAGAATACTGTACAAAGCAAAACAGATGTGTTACTGCAAAAACTGAGTTCATAGTGTTAACATATTTCCAAGATGACAGGAAATCTGCTAATGAACGACTGAGACTCTAGCAACAGAATGATACCCACTATCCCATATTATGTAAAAGCTGTATTGAAAGGAGCAAAAACATGTAAAGTCTTAATTTTCTCTTACAACCAAGCATTGCCTGCCTTGCATGTCCTGACAGAACATCACTGCAATATATTATATATCAAGTAAAGACACATTACTTATTGTTAAACTTTGATGTCTGAATCAAACTGATCTTGAGGTTGAACTCATGAATGATGGCCATGTAACTGAAAGGAAAGTCCATGAATGAAACTCTTACTTTTCCCCGACAGCTCTATTAATCCAAAATCTCTTTATTGAGCCTTTATTGAGGCCACGGTTCTTTCATTTTAACATCATATATATTAGACCAAAGACGACTCCCTCTCCATTGACTTCTTTCCACACCCTCCCTTTCTTAAATTCCCTTGTGTCTTTCTCATAGATGCTACATTCAGTTAACTTTATCGTGTTTTCAACCTCTATATCAACCTTCTGTCTCCCTCACTTTCTTCCAGCATTTTTTTTCTTTCACCAGACTCCGTATCTTTAAAGGAAGCATCAGAACCAACACATTAAGATAAATGAGCCAAAAATGCAAAAAGATAGAAAGGATAAAACTTTAAAAAAAAAAAAACATGCATGCATGCACACACACCCCAACACACACACAAAGAGTTAACTTCCACTCTGAACTACCAGCAATCCAACAAATGTATCTGTGTGTGACACAGAGATAACACAAACCCAGACAGCTCTGTTCTGCACCCGCAGGCTGCCTACCGCCCCCCAAGTCATAATTGCTGGTATTAAATCATACAAACTGGCACTTTAATCCATTAGATGCACTTAGACAAAGATGCACCCATGAAAACATCCTTGTATTTTAGAGTCATACAAAACATAAAATAACATTTTGGAAATCAAATGTCAAGAGAGTAATTGTCAGCTATCGAGGGCGTAAATAGAAACCCTTCTCGCTTGTGGTCATTATCGAGAGTTAATATTGCCACAACAATACTGTCAAAAAATGACAGTGAGATTATTGAGTCTACTGAAGAAGACGTTGTGGTCATTTAGCCTGCCAAAACATGAACATAATCATTAAGTGCTGTGTGGTTTTTGCTCAAAGATGAGTGGCTGAAAGTGTTTTTTGCATGTACTTACTTACAAAGCTGTTAAACTCTCATATACACAAGCACACAACAAGCGCACACACAAGCATGCTTTATCCATTATGAAAGCAAATGTAGAATACTATATTATTAATTACACTCAGGAGGCAACGGCTGTCTGAATTAGAAATCACCTTGCCTTTGAAAGCCACGTACATTACTTTTATACACAAATAAAAGCAAACTTCTTAGAGACACGCACACTTCCACCTCACACACATCTGACAGGTCTCATGCTGTGAACGTCAGCATTTTGTCAGAGGGAGATCCTCTTCCTAGTGCTAAGAGGATTGGCTGGCTAAAGACCAGTGACTTTGAAGGCTGCAAACACCCTGATGAGGACTTTAGGAAGAAAGAGAGGGTGAAGTCAGTGGAGCTGGAAAGCTGAGAGAGAACCTGAACTGGGGTTAATAATCGTGCTATAGTATAAAGGCTACTATCCAGCACAGTGACAGAACAGCTTGCTAGTATGCTGAGTGAAACTTTATCTGTAGGCAAAGCATTTGCCTTCATCCATTCAGAGAGGAAGGTTATCTTTCTTTTGTGCAGCGTACTCTCACTGTGTTCATCTTTTAAGACTTCATAATGGCTGCAGAGGGACTTTGGACTTTTTGTCTGTCTTTTGACAATAAAAGAATAATCAAGGGAAGTGATTCGCATTAAGTTCTGATACCATTTCCGCAGGTAGTATAATTTTCTAGTGAATACCACCATTAGCATAGGGATGGTACTCTATACTTTAAGACAACAGATAATAACTTTCAAAATGGCATTTCCTGCAAGACATCTTTCTTTGTGGCTTGTTCGCATGTGGAATTCAAAAGGAAGAAAGTGGGTAAAAGCTCTGAAAAATGAAGCAGACATGGGAGCTGTGCAGTGTCTAGAACTAGAAAGATTCAATGAGCTGTTCCCAGGTATCACTGTGAAACTCAGCATGTTAATCAGTGTGCTGCCCAGCTGCCACGATGAAACTTTTTGTGTGCCTGTTTGCATAATGATATGTTAAATGTGGGTGTTTGCCTGTTACCTTGTACCTAACATGCCTCCCCGCCTGTGCAGGTTGTGCTCTTTGTGACAGTGAACTGCTACCAATTCTCTCGTCAGTGGTGGTCCAACACACCCCATGTGTTCCTACAGATGAGTGCTTAGTGCAGCTAAGCATCACACGCATAAGGAGATCCAGATCTGTACAGATTTTGAAGCTTCCCTTTGTGCTTTCTAAATTAGTTTCATTAGACTGATGTGGCACCAAGACACACCTTACACAAAGATCAACAGTTTATGCCACTTGTGAGCACTTGATGATAGGCCCTTTTCATTGCAAAACTAAAATGTAGTTTTAGTTTTGAAGTTTCATCACACAGCTCTCCTTAACTGTCTTTTTTAAGGCAAACACAGTTTTCACTGATTCCATACATCATTCACAAGGCCCGCCACATGAACCGTGAAATAACTGCCAAGAAATTATTATTTTTTAACTCTTGTGTTTATTGAAGCTAATGACATTTTTAAAAAGAAATTAAGCATCAGTTTCCATATATGCATCTCTTTTGCAATTTTACTGCTCGCAGCTTGTTTTTATTAAACAAAAGTACAACAAATGTACGGAGGTTTGGGTTATTATAATGATGTAGAGGTTTCAAAAACTCATGTATCAAGTTAAAAAGGTGTCATATTGTGCGACACTGAAACTAGCTAACATTTGTGGAAGATTTTAAGAAGTAGCACTATAGGCCTATAAAAAGAACGAATATGATATAGAGCAGAGAAGAAATATCTACAAATAAAACAGCTGATTTTACTACAACCCCAAGGCCCATTTCTGTCCTAATCTATCCAAGTATGTAAGCCACATATCCAGTTTTTAAATTCTCCACAGATAAGATACCAGCATCCTTGTACAATGCATTACGCCCAGATGTCTCTCTGCAGAACAGCATTAGGCATCTAATGTAGCTTTCTGCACCACAGCTCTGTGTTTTCCCCATTTCCCCATCAACCTTCCTGTTCCATATGGTTATATCCATCAAGTACCTAGCCATCGATCAGCCTTGGCGTTACTTTCTTCTCTGTCTGCTTCCTAGGTTGAGCTCATAAAACATCCGAGACATTATTGTGCATTAGACAATAAAGATGTGCTGGAGGGAAAACCCATTAGCTTCTATAGAGAGAGGTGGCATGAATAGAAATGTCTAAGGTCTTGACTGAGATGATCCATCTTGCTCTCTTGGGTCGACGTGCAACAGCTTTTGTGCTGTTAAACCAGAGTCAACTTTCTGAGGGCGCGGGTGGATTAGCATGTGTATCTCAGATAATGTCTTTATATGCATGACTCTCATTAATATGACATGGAGGGAAGCAGTTAGGAGTATTTTTCTCTAATCTGTTTATTCTACAGTGAAGCACTCTGCTGTTGAAATGCTGGCCACTAATGACTGGATTGCCATATCATGTAATATTTATATCAATGTTCCTACAGTGAAGAATACTCCTTCATTTTTGCCGGCCATCATTGCACATTTTTTTGCTTTTCAGCCTAGAATCAATGCCCTAACCCTGCCCTTAAACACAACCTTTTAACTTTTCAGCTGCTGTTTAAAAATGTAAGTGACACATGAAAAAGTTACAATGCACTACATTTGAAATGTAGCATGCCATTTATATGCAGTCCTTGATTTCCTATTGTCATCCTTCTGTATAGCTTCCTCCAATAAGAGGATCAGGACATAAATTATAAATAACCTCCTTCTACTACTGCAGGGATTTATTATATCCCAATCTAAGAAGAACACTGATTACATTTTTGGGGGACTTTGCTTTAAGTTTGTAATTTAATTCCACTTTTTATGGGGTCCTAAAATAAAATATGAGCAAAAATGATTCAAAAGAGAAATATATCATAATGTATATTATGCTGTTAATAGAAAAAAAAAGAAAAAAAAGTGTGGTTACAAATGTTAAAGACCATGCATATTGTTGGCTGGAATTAAGCATATTAAGCCTCTGGGAAGCTAGAAGCAGAGCTGCAGACCTTTACCACTGTTAAACATTTATTTATGCAGGACAGTCAACTGAGCATGCATGCTCTTTTACAGCTACACTCTGACATTCATACAGTTCTACTGGGAGCTGCCCAGAAAGATTAGAGACCGCTAATGCTGGTCAGAGCACTGGCACGCTGCAACAGTTGGTTATATTCCTTGGCTGCCTCTCTCTTGAGATAACATTGGTATTCTTCCTTCTCTGCCACAACCAAGCGTCTGTGGCCTCGAGGTTACTCAGAGTGTAAACTTATTTCTACTGTCAACTCTTATTCATCCAGCTGGTTATTTTCTCCATCTTTGTCACAGCTGCCAGATTTGCTTCTGTTTGCCTCACATAATTCTCCTCTCTTGCACTGTTTTTCATTTCAGCACTCAGACTAATGTATGCTCTTCTGTGAAATAAGGCATGATCTCAAGGGAAGGGTCCCCAGGCAAAAGGGCAACACACTCCATTTCTGTCTTCCTCATATATTTTTAATGGGGATGTAGTTTATTTATATGGCCACATGAAGAGAGAGACTTGAAGAGTAGTCTCTGTTATTCTACATTTGTGATGTGTATGTGAAAACAGTGCCCCATCGAATAGAATGAATGACTGGGCATGCAGTTTATTATTATTTTATTTAGATAAATATATTTAAAAAGTTTGATTCAAAGATAAGATAAAAGATACAACTTTTTCAAAGTTACATTTTATACTCAGTTGAAATTGATTTTAAAAGAAAAGTGTAAGAACACAATAAGTGCTTTGAAAAACATGAACCTTATCAATTGTGACAGTAAAAGTCCCATTTAAAGTGACGTATGGGGCAGTAACTGCAATGTGCTGATTTTATTTGGAGACCTTTGCTACATTATGTGTCCCTGTTTCTCCATCTCTTTTCTTTTTATCATCAGTGATAAAGAGAAAAAGTCATAAAAATACCCATAAAAAATGTCTAAACTACACATAACCATACTGTAAATTAATTGCACGTGTTATTGTCTGAAAAAGCTCTTCAGCACTAGTGAAATCTCAACTTCTTAACTATATAAGTAAGTGCGGAGCAGTTATTATATATCAAATATGAACTTTATATAACTTTGCTCACTGACACATCTTATAGCCTTAAAAAAATTTTTTTTCTGAAACATCAGAAATACTTCTAAGACAAATGAACAGCATGTTGTCTCAGGGTTGATCACGATAGTTTTTCAGTTCTTTAGACGCCTACCAAGCACCTTGTTGACTTCACAGTTGAAAAGCTTTCCTGCCATAAGGCACCACTTCAAAGTAGCTTTCATTCCTCTGATCACAGCATACCGAGTTCGAATTCCCTTTCATGCTGTATCCCAAACTTTGACCTTTTTGTCCACCATTCCATCTGATGTGTCCTTTCCCTTCACATCCTCATCTGTTTCATCAGTGTCAGTGGTCACCGTGCCTGATATAATCTCTAAAGTACTTTTCTGGGGTATTTTGGCACAAAATATAGAGTATACATGTTTCTCGTGCTCCTTCTGAGCCATATTGCTAATATTTAGTGGAATTTGCAAGTTAAGTAAATAGTAAACTGCAACAAACCTAGTCAAGTCTTAATATACTGTTCATGTGAGCAGCCAAACTGCTAGTTTACTCTGTCACACTGAGATGTTTCAGATCATCGATCGCATTTTAATATTAGAAAAAAAAGAACCTGAGCGAATACAAAATGTAGCTTTAAAACTATGATTTAATTTTCTAAAGGAAAAGAAACTTGTGAAAAACTAATTGCCTCTTAAAAAAATAATAACTGGTTGTGCCATCCTTTTTAACACAAGGTCAGGTAGGTTTGGGTAGCTTAATAAATGAAATCACAGTTTCAAACCTGCATTATGTATTTCCTCAGATTATCTTTCTCTAATATTAGAATTAGTTTGGTGTTCTGAAATATGAAAAATTGGCAATAAGTAAATCAGGAAGCGGGCAAAAAGATTTTTATAGCACACTATGAGCTACTGCCAATGCATACACTATCAAGTCCCTCATACATCTTTCTGTGTATGTTGAAATCAGCAGTAGATGTTGACTCTATCCATGATTCATAGTGTCTCTTTTTTTTTTTTTAAATACATTGCATCTACTCAATCGTATATGCCTTTATTGGACACCCCTTTGGTCACAGTGACAGTGTTTTCCAGTGTTGGACCAACTGTCACTTGTCACATGTTAAATCCACTGAAGTGGGAACATTGTTCTGTGTTTGCATTACTGCCATAACAGCTATGTGTTATTGTGTGTTTGAATGCAGGTGCGTCAGAGCAGGTGTGCATCTGCTGTGCGCGCACTGTTTCCTAACAAGGACAGACACGGATGCATAATTCTGTTGCTGTGCTATGAACGTTTGTGAATTTACAAGGCTTATGTACAAGCATCCAGGCTCAGTGACTGTATAATTCAGACTGCAGGATACCTGAGGGTAGCGCCTTCTCTTCTTGCTTGGTTACTCACCAGAAAAGAAACGGAAATACACCCCCGATCAAGCATCAGCAAGGAAACAAATTGAGCTAAAAGGTCAATCACCCTCCCACTCCCCACCAACTTTAATTAACAAATCAGTTGAAAATGCCAGAGAACCAGAGGCTATGAAAATATCACACCGTAAAGTTGCTTCTACCTTGCTATTCAGTGCTAATTGGGCACCACTTAATAGACCAGTGAAAGGATGTTAATCATTAGCTAATATACCATGGCTTTGTTCTTCTTGGAATGCCTCTTATGCCCTGCTGCTGTTAAGAGGCTGTTCATGTGACTGAAATCAGCTGTGGTGTGCAGCGTGACCCCGACTATTACTGAAATAAACTGTCAAGTCAGACTAATTAAATGAACAAGTGAAGTCAAAATGGAAAGGTTTTGGGTGGGGTTTCAGATACTGCATGGAAAGCTACTACAAGTACTTTGCTTCCATGCTTGCTTTGGAGGAAAAAAAAACCAAACCCAATAAGCACTGCGCCTGCCAAAAGTGCAATATCAGAGTTATCTGAAACATAGCCATTAGTGGAATTCAGTCCTGCTGCTCAAGTTATCCCCTTTGGTCCCTTCTGAATGCAGTTGTTGTTGTTCTAACCCACCATTTATCAATCCCTCTGTCAACCTGAATCTCAATTAATAGCAGAAGAAGCAGAATCACACGTATTTGCTTGTAGCCTTATAACAAATCCACCAAATCTGTCTGGGGTGGACTAAAGGAGATGAGAGGCAGAGGGAAAAACAAGTGCTGGAATTGCATTAGCTGTAATGAGGAGACCAGAAAATAGAGATGAAGCTTCTTTGTTGCAGTGGGACACAGAGAGAAACAGAAAGAGGAAGGATAAATGGATAGCATGGAAAAAGATGGCAGCAAAAAGGAAACTAGAAGGATAATGAAAAATGAGAGAGTAAAACGGATGGTGAGGAGCAGAGGCTACAGAGAGAGGGCATCAGGGCCATGTGGCATGAAGCAGTGCAGGAAAGATGGTAGAGCCAAGGAATAAAAAATGAAGGAGTGGAAGGGGGGGGAAGCAGATGTCTGATTCACTGACTCATCCTTCTGCCCTAGCAATGAGCTGCACAAAACCAGCAAGACAGAGTAGAATGATGGAAAACAGAAACTAATGGGTAGAAATAGGTACAATGGTGGGAAAAGGGTTTTTTTTGTCATATTTAACTCACGTATTTTAGATCATCAAATCAATTTTAATATATTTTAATAAAATGATGATGTCATTTATTGAGGGGGAAAAACATCCAAACCTACCAGGCACTGTGTAAAAAAAAAGTAATTGTTAAGTCACATTTAACCACATTTTTCAGATCGCTGAGTTCTAAAGAAACCGAAAAGAAACAAAGTCACTGACGTCTGTCAATCTGGAAAGGGTTTCAGAGCCATGTCTAAAGGTTCAGGGCTCCAGCAAACCAAGTTTAAAGGAGAGAACTTGGAACAGTGGTCAACCTTCCCTCACATTTGCTCAAAAATATCTCAATGATCCCAAAGATGTTTGTTAAAACATCCTGTGGAATAGCAAGACAAAAGCAGAACTTTTTGGAAGGTCTGGATCCTGTTACACCTCGCTTAAAACTACAGTTACCCGAGCATTATACATCACACCACGAGCCAAACATGGTGGTGATAGTGTGATGGCCTGGGGCTGCTTTGATGCTTTTAGCACCTGGACGACTTGATGTAATTGACAGAACCATGAATTGTGCTCTCTACCAGAAAATCCTGAAAGTGGAAGCCCGGCCATAAGTTCATGCCCTGCAGTTCAAGTGCACTTAAGTTATGCAGCAGGATAATGATCGGAAACACAGCAGCAAAGCCACTTCTGAACAGACATCCAAATAAGATGTTTTGGCATGGCCTAAAACAGGCCATCAAGCTCAAAAGCCCTCTAGAGTGGCTGAATTAAAACAATTCTGCAAAGTAGTGTGGAACAAATCATGTGGAAAAACTGCAATTTGAAATAAAAAGAAAAACAAAATGTCATTCAATTAGTGAATATGTACAGCTCATCATACAGTCAGATCCCAGCAATAGGAATGGACATTGTGAGTTGTAGGGGGTCGCTATTGGAATGGCTTGTGTGTGCTTCTATTAACAGAAAATAGAAGCACGGCTGCTTCCACTGCTGTGTAAATACACAAACAACTGTTTTTCATTGTCACATGAAAGAAACCAGATTAGCTGAAAGTAATAAATCAAGAATTCTAAGTTACAAACATATTATTTGCTTACTTCATTTAAAAGTGTCATCTAAAGTAATGCAATCTTGTCACTTCTAAACTAGCCTGCATTGGCTTTTTATCTCATCAGCATGCCTCCACAGATATGGCCCACTCTGCTCCACCAAGGGGACTGCCCCGGGGGAGCCAATTAAGAGTGTCCGCTGTGCTGGTGACAACTGCTTCAGCCTCAGCCCTGAAAGCCTCCCAGCTCCACATCACTGATGGGGAAATACTGCAGAATGACCTGGGAGGGGCGGAGATTTAACAGAGAGTCAGAAGGGGGAAAAAGATCAATGAAGACAGCGGCGAACCTAAAAGCATCAAGACATCATTCGAGAGGAACTGTTGTTGGGAAGTCGAGAACGGCGTGACACCTGGAGTTTTAGAGATTTAAATAAAGATGGTTGCATAAAACTTGATTGATCTAATGACTGGCTGGATATCTTATCAATCATAAAAATTAATATACTAATGTTATACTGATTATTCTTCTGATTAACCAACTAATGGACTTTTTAAAAAATTTAGTCTATGAGAAAGGTTGGTTTGATGAAAGGATATCTTTTATGAATTTTCAGCAATGTGGCACAAAATTACTTTTAGCACTGACAGTTTTTGCCTGATGGAGCTGTAAAATTTAGAGGTCATCCCAAGCCATCAAGCTTTTTCCTCTAAACAACAAATCCTCTTATCACTACATCACTTATTTTATCACTCTAAACAAATATTTTGCTATTTTTCACTTTTACAGCGGACAACTTCTTGTCAAAAACAGGAAGAAGTCACTGAGGTGAAGAAAGTTAAAGTAACAACTGATTTGATGTACGTTAAACAGAGTTACTGAAAATGGCTAAGGATTTAATTGGGGCCTCTGAGATAATGCTTATGATGCAGATCACCAGCAGGGGTGGTGGTGTGTTGTGTTGATGATGCAGTTCAAGCAAATTAATTAAATCCCTGACCTCTCTTTTTCAGGTGTTTGCCTTAAACAACCTTGGAGCTTTTCAAAGGGAGATACTGTATCTTACACTGGGTAAAAGCACTCTGCAAGTTTCCGTAGGTGGGATATTTGGTTATTTGTATGGATTATTTGCTTAAGGAGTGTGACTTAAGAGGTTGAATCCAAAAGTGTTAGTCCACCCCTCAAACCCACAAAGTATTTGGCTGTTTTCTGGAAATCTGGCAGCCATGTCCAGCTTAGGTAACACTGGCTTCAGATCTAGTCACAACGGAAGTCACCCGTGGGCTTGTGTCATGTCACAGGAACAGTCTGCCATGCCAGCACACCTCCGCTAGATATAAAGCTGGAATCTCACCAACCATGTCTCGATGCAGGGCAATGTTTGGGACATTGCCCTGCATCCCAACCCACTGTGTTTGGATTTAGCGTAAATTAGTGTTAAAGAGACAAAAGAATATTGTTAGAATATTGTTCTCAGAGATTCTTCTTGCTGAATGACCATCAGCTATTCTTGAAAGAAATAATAAGAAAGAAAAGACCTGTCTGACATCAAGCTGTCAACACACTATAGGGTATAGGCACATCATGGGTTTCAGTAATGCTGCCATGTCCAACAGTGCATGAGCAGAATCAAAAAGTAGAGCTGAGTTACAGATCATTGGAGTTTTATCTAATAGTGTCTTGGTCTTGGGATAAAAGAAACATTGTAATTCGCTTGTAGAATAATCCCTTGTCTTACTGCTTCTTTAGAATATAAGACGTCCTTGAGTCCCAAGTAAATATCAGGAAAAGATTATCAGTTATCTCTTGCTACACCTGTAACAAAGTACCTGCTCATTTCAAGCGTGCAGGGCTTAATTCACAATCAAACAGCAATGAGAGGCAAATGCAAGGACAAGATATTCTTCTGCCAATCAACTCCCAGCTTCAACTGTTTGTTTAGAGTCAAAGTCACCTTTCCAGATGCTCGAATGCCAGCTCCTCTGTTATGTCTCACCTCCCCCACCCTTAAAACACACACGCTGCCTCCACACATGCAAAGACGTGTATGATACAACGCACACAATCATTTCAGTATGAGGAACCTTCTGTCACTTTCCACTCATCACTCCTAGTAAAGCACTAGCACATACATACTCATACATCTTGCTTGGTACCATTGTTAGGAGTTGGATACAAGGTCAATGATAAACACAAAGCCAGCTTAGGACAGCCCCACCACCAATTGTACACACCCACAACCTGTGTCACCTCGTCTGTCTTGTGCCACATCTGCTTAGTTCTGAGAGTACTTTGTGTCAAATCTAACACTGACTAACATTAGACAGAAACCATGTCGTGCAGCTTTGTATTACAGCTTGGGTGTGTGAAGAGAGAACAGGGCTCACTTCCTCGATATACTGGCCACAGAAAGCTTTCAATAGAGCTCAGGGAAACGACACCACAAACGCAGTGTATTATGGGATCGTTGTTCATTTAAGCCAAATTTGATAATGGAAACTATAGTGAAAGAGGCTGCTTTTGTGTTCTTGAAAATTAAACTGTGGCCATTAGAAACTCATCAAAATGGCTGGCTGCCATGTGGTAAAATGACACTGTACTGTACATATGATCGAAATAAGATTTCAGAAGCAACAAAGCATCATTTGGGTAGCAGTTGGAAGGAGGAAAAACATCAACTTACACAATATTTTAGAAAATATGTTTGTTTTATCGGCACTGATATAGTGGTAAATTATAAATATACTACATGTAACTGTTATAATTTATGTAAGGTTATGCTGCACACTTTAGGTGTGGTTATCTTCACTTTCAGGAATGACAGTGTAGCTAGAATCAAAGAAAGTCTTCATGCTTTTGTATTTTACAAAGTTTCTCAAATTTGAGAATGTGTACTGGGACACGCAGAACTCACTGTGGCTTCTCTGACTGGTATCTGTGGAGAGGAGAGAGACTACAGGTCTGCACCTGCTGCAGCTCTAAAACGCAGAGCACTTAAATGAAATATCGGCCCATAATAAATGAAATAAAACTACTTTAGGTGTGAATGACTTTTATTTTTAAGATTCACAATGCCATTGAGTGCAGCTATAGGATAGAACAAGTATTTCTTTGCTATTAGATGAAATATAAAATGCCAAGTAAAACTTTGTTTTTTAAGTGCATATGCAGTAGTAGTGCAGTGTTTTTAAACCTTAATGCGTTTTCCTCCTTATCACCTCTTGTGACATCTATGTTTTGGTTTTGCTTGAACAACATGGTGACCAGACTGAGGGAAGGATGTTTAAAGGTGGAGTCCAAAGTTATTTTAGGTTATTTAACTGTATTTGTAATATACATATATTGTCAAACTTAGAATTAAAACATTAAAAAATATACAGGAGCAGCCACTGGTTTGTGGAAGCTGGTATATTGCTCTGCCATCTTGAATATGGTGGCCAAAATTACTATTCTGCCTGAGCGTGTTTTATGCATGTAGCATTATAGATAGAGGGCCTTACAAGTCCATTTTAATTTCAAGATCACAAATGCCTCTTTTTAGCTTATTATAATCATATTACATTTGTACATGTATTTGTACATCTCTCTCATCTTCCTCTTCATGCTTCCTCCTCATTTTCACTCAAGGGTCCTAAAAATCACACTTTTCCGTTGATAAACAGTTTGATTATATTCTCACATTGTATTTAAGTCTAACAATGTTAGAGCCGTTTCAAAGAAATGGTAAATGGTAAATGGCCTGTATTTATAAAGAAAGTTAACTCCTGCTAACAGCTGCTGACAGCAGAAAAAACAGCAACGCTTACCATCAGAAAGGTTCAGGATATTCTCAACAGCTCACCTCAGTATTGGTGTCATCAGACATATGTAAGCTTTACTGATACATTGACTCTTATCAGACTCCTTTCAAAAAGTTTTACAGCATCCTCCAGAGTAAATAAACATGGAAACATATTAATAGCTGAGCTAAACAGCAGCCTGACTGAGATAGAGACAAATGGGGGCCACAGGTTAGGATTATGCACTTGATTTGGGCGGTGGTTAAGGTAAAAGAAACAAAACAAACAAAAAACAAAAAGCCAGGGTGTGCTTGGGCTGTGCCTTACTTAGTAATCAACCATGTGAGTGGGTGGTCATGCAAAGTGTCTCATCCATGTGGAAAATGAAAATCTTTGCCTGATAATCAAATATACTGACATGGCACTAAAACACTTTTTGTATCATATACAGACATTTGAGGCTATTTTGACAGATATTGCTCATAGCCTCAGAGTTTACTTTGGTGTCTGCTTGGTTCCACGTACCAAACTATTGACTATGGATTAATGTGACATTACTGGTAACAGACTAAATTTTGCCGTTAAACTCACCGGACAAGGTCACATATAAGTTATTCAGACTATGGCTGCTGGCTTTTCGCATATTTCTCATAAAACCTGGACCTGCCATAAAGATTCTCCACAGAGATACCATTTTCCAGTGGAAAGCTTGAGCTGTTTGTGTGTGAAATCGCAGAACCTTCTGGCACAAGTTCAGGTAACCAGTGAGCAAGGACTGCAGCTGACATCCTGAGGGTCCTGGATACTCTGCTCCCCCTCTGAGCATGTCAACAGTCTGATTAATACATGTGGCAGATCAGAGAGAGAATGTATAAAGGGATGTGAATCTTTGCACTACCTCCTTCTGTGCTGAATGCCCACATACCAGACATTAATCACGAAGGAAAAGAATTGTTTTCTCTCCACAGCACAGCACAAAAATAAAACTTCATCTGCGTCTAGGGCGAAAGGAGGGGTAATGTTGCGTGACATTCTCTTCATATCATGGAGCTAGAGGTCACCTCCCGGCACTGAGAGAAAAGAGAAAGGGAGAAAAAACCCAGAGCTCTCCATCTCTCACCTGCTCGCCCACTGTGCATGCATTCATCAGTTCTCTCTCTGCTCCCGTCCTTCCATCTATCTGGCCTTGTGTGATACACACACAGCAACAGTGTACCCATAACACATACTGCTGTCTTTGTTATCTGTTCAAACGGACTCCAATGCCGATATGGACTGTCCAACAACATCCTCCACGACAGGGGTGGGTTTTCCAAAGGGGGCCACATGAAAAATCTAGACTTAGGAGGAAGGCCCCAACAGCTTGGGGCCTAAACTGGGATTCATTCTGCTCAGTATTAATTTTTATCTCTTTATAAACTGCTACTGGCAAGACTAGATGTAGATTAGGTAATAAAAGTGTGAAATAGGCAGTCTGTGAATCTGTGCCCTGATGTACTTATATATTTTAGTTACAAATCAAAAATATGATTAATTTTTAGCAATGACTTACACAACACCTCCTGGTATATAATATAATTCAAACATACTAATTTCACTGTAGTCACTTTGTCTGTCTGTTTCTGCTTCAAAAATGTATCAGATTTGCACAGCCAACGGTAGTAACACCTACTAGTTTGTACCATTTCAAACCAAGCCTTTCCGAGCATGAACTTACCTATGTGAATAAATCACTCCCCCCCTCGTAGTCCTTTTTATTGCTGCCAGCTTCTCTGTAATCTTAAACTCTTCCCTTAACCCATATACAAAGATGAGAAACTGGGCTGTGTCGCTGAGGTCACAGCTCTCCTCCAGAGCCAAGGATAGAAAGAAAAAAATGCTAGTTTTAAAGCTGAAACTCCTGCAATATCCTAGTTCTATCTTGTAATGTTTTGCCCAGAGCAGGGCTTCCTTCTTCTGGGCATATTAGCATCCACCAAACATTCTTTAATAAACTCCCCATCATGTCATTTTTGTGATAGCTAGCCTTGACAACTACATTCCTGGATATGCAAAGCTTGGTGAAAAATCTCTTGTTGGTTATGCAGCTTTTCTAGCAAAAGTTCAAATGTCTTTCTCACTGTAAATCAGTCACGTTTTTTGCATTTCTCTCCGTGTTTAGTCTTTTAATTATGATTCAAACTGTAATCCTTAAACCCAACAATCAGCTCTCCATAAACTTAGCCCACGGCTTTACTTCATACATGCTTTGAATTTCCTGTTAAAAACTCTACATTCTGCATCAAGCTTTCTTTTTTTAAATGTGAGTTAGTTAACTTAGACTAACTTATATAAATTTAACTGTGGTCCTCAAAATAAAGCAACAAAAATCTCAAAAAACAGTAAACCTTTCTCTATTAGGGCGTTTGTTCACGGCTGAAATGGGACAAACTGCATATGCTTGAATCCTAATTTCCCATTGGCTGGATATGCAGAACAAATAAGGGTGATTGTACAATGCCTAGGTCTGCTTCATGACTTTTATAAAGAAGTGAGTCATAAAGCACCCTGAATATGCAAATAGCCACCATGCCTTGCTGCTGGTGTAAATGCTATGGAGTTTCAACAGCGCAGAACAAATGTTCTGCAAGTAAAAATGACACTATGTGGTAATATATTTGCTGAAGGACTAATGTGACAAGGACCTTATTAAAAAGGTACAATTAATAGATATTGTGTTTAACATTTCAACGGAAAATCGGTGCCATTAAAATCCATTCCCAAAATTATTTGTGCGGGTGGACTCGATTTATGAACCAGCCTTTTGGTGTGTGTGTGTGTGTGTGTGTGTGTGTGTGTGTGTGTATGTGTGTTGGAACAACACTTACATTTATGCCAACAGTTACATTTACGCAAATGCAATGAGTCTTAATGGAGTGACAGGATACAATACATTTACAGTCTCTACATCATAACTTGTGAATCATCTGCATACTTTGAGCCTGTCTGACTCACTGACATCACTGAATAAAAATAGTGATGATTTCTCACCTCTGTCTGTAAAAGGATTGGAATTATCTCCAAAGAATAATGTGTTGCCAAAAAGGAAAGGCTACAAAGGGAGATAAATTGAAGTTTTAGTAAGTAAAAGCAAGAACAAAAAGTTGCAAACATTCCTATTGATGATATAACTATAGTGCATCCATTATCTACCACTTAAAGGCTTCTGCCAGAATCCAGCATCAATCTTGTTTATTACTGTTCAATAGCACTGACCTTTTGATGACCAAAGTACGGCTTATGTACAAAAGCTTCTACCTGTGAGTGAATTGCAATCAATACCGGGGCAGCATTATGTTTCTATGCACTGTATGAAAAATCAGAGAGCAAGTCCAGACAGGTAAACGGAGACTATGAAAGCAGGGAGGAACCTGACAAAGCAGGACAAATGACTGACAGGAAGACTTGACAGGGGTAACTCTCAACTGGGGGATCCAATTCAACTCAAGTGTAATGCAGGTACCACCTGCGCATAAAGCAGATGCCAATCATTGACAAACAGACTGTTTATCTAGCTCTCAATAATGGAAACAAGGTAACAAGATTGAAATAAAAAAAGTACAAAAGCAGCACTCAGTCACTGGCTGCTGTGCAAGGAATGTTTAAAATACAGACAGACACAGACACCGAGACAAGTGGGCAGGGGAAGGTCAAGCACATTCATCTGCATCTGAGAAATGGTGTACAGGTGGAACCCGGTTGTTTGGCAGTGCCACGGTGTAGTCCCTCTAATTCCTCAAATGCCAAATGACTTTTGCCGCTCGCCTGAATCTGTCGCGATGTAATTTGTCTTCGACATCACGGCAACGTGTTTGTTTTGGTAACTATAAATCAAGCAGTCCTGTAATCTGATCATTACAAGACCCATCAGGACTAAAAATACAAACCAGCCATGCCTCTAACACTACAACAGTACTTTGCCTCCGTAGGATTTTGTTTCATGGTGACAGTTAGTTGAAATCTAACCCGCTTTGTGGGTAAACCTAGCCCTCTATGAAAGCTGAAAAGGGCAGGAGAGCATGTGCACTGGACAGCCATTATCCCAAAAGATGAATATGCAGATAGCGCTGCACTAACCGAGGAGAGTTCCAAGGTTTCAGGACAAGAGATACACGAGTTTAATTGAAAACATTTCAAGGAGCCCAAATTACTTTGGAGAGGCAAATTAAGAGTGAATTCTCAGTATTTAGGAGAAGTCCTCGATGCCATTTTCAATTTATTTGGCTAAGGGGCCATTTAGTCCTCCAGCATAAACAAATAAGCAGATGAAATGTCATGTTTCTCCCTGTTAAATTTTTCACAGAGACAGTCTACCCTTGTGTAGAGTTTAAAATTGGAGATTGTGCGGAAACAATCCATTTTTAAATTCCCTGCCAGACTGAGCCTCTTAGCCCACTCACATTCCCTGCCATTGGCGGTCAATAATCTGCCCAATGAGGAAACATTAGCTGTCATGTGAAAGACGAAGAGGAGGAGGTGGATAGGGTGAAGCTTGTAGAGGATGGGCGACTGAGTGATTTGCCTTACATACAGGCCATGAGATAAGCCTCTTGGTTTCCCCCTTGGCAGATAAAGGCCCCCACATTACAGTTATCACCGCAGACAGATTATAGACTCTACTCTCTCTGTAAGTACAGGATGACGGTGAATAGGCCTTCACTGTGCCACTACCATTATGAATGTTCCACTTGCACTGTTCTCCACTGCAATCAATCAAGTTTACAGCCAATTCGAGTTATTGCTTTCACTTGAATCTCTCTGAGTATTGACCTGGACTTTTCCTTCATCCCACAAGAGAACAAGCACTCACCTAATCTGCACATCATACAATCAGATGAATGGGAATGTACCATATGCTACAATATGTGATCTTCTTTGTTGTTCTGATTAAGTTAAGTCAACCCCACGTTGGAAAGGATGAAACAAACACACAAACTAATTGCAGACTATTTGCCAAATGGACAAATAGTTGATAGTCTCGTAGTTCTAGTCGCGTTCAGTAGCGTGGTCAGAGATCACAGGGACACGTATCAATCCACATTTCACATATGTCAAAGTGGACTGAAAAGGTTTAAGGCTCTGTTGCCCAGAAGCTGAGTTTGGCTTTGGTTAGCCCCAAATGGGATAGTCACCTGGGCTCACTCCTGAATAACCTATTTCCACACTGAAATGACTGATGAGGTGGGATAACGTAGCAGCAGCACAGAGTAGAGAGTGGAGCAGAGTGCAATGTATCAGGGGTTCGCCTATCGCTGGTTCTGCTCCAGGAGCGTCTTGGTTCATCTCTACAGCTCCCCAAAGACCCTGGGGAGGAGATTTAAGTGTGTCAAGGCTCTGTGTGCAAGGAGATGAGTTAGGGTTTCAAACACACAGTACCAAGACTCTAGCTCTGTCTGTAGTTCTCTCTCTCCTTCCCTTTCCAACCTGCATTTGCCTTCCCTGCTGTGCAAGCTCTCCTTCTTTTCCATACTCTATTAATCTCCACTCTTCACCATTCTTTCTCATTTCCACCAGATACTTCATCTTCCCCTCCCTCCTTCTCCGATATGGATGCTCCATGCAGGGATGACTTGTGGGCACATTAGAGGTAGTGGCAGGGGAGGATGATGGTGACTGATGTTACGTCTGTCAGTCATCACAGCCCTGACACAGATATGTCAGGTGGAGATACTGAGATCTTTGAAGTTCACTTGAACTCTGCAAAGTTACTTTCTGCAGGCAGAACATGTGTGTGTGTGCGCATGTGTGTACATGTGGATGTTTGCGATACAGGGTATGCACACACGCAGTAGGAGGTTTCTTTTTGACAAACATCTTTAGTCAATCTTTATTTTCACATCCTGACATATTACTGCAGTCATGATACATGCTTCCGCTTAAGCGTCACATCACATTTTGCCAAACCTCTTTAACAACGCAATTGAGTTTACAAAATGCATAAATAATTAAATGAAGGCCCAAAAACATGTGTGGTCCTGAAGGACTGCATGAAAAAAAGTGAACTGGTAGAAAATAAATGTAGCCAGTACATCATCCAGTCCCATGGGTTATGTCGTCAGATAATAAGATGGAAAAAATGAGAGCTGACAACAAAAGACAACCTGCTTGCTGTGAGTGCTCTCAGTCAAGGAAGCTGCATTTAAATATTTGAAGGCAACTTAACAATAAAAAGCTTTTTTAAATATGATAAAAGCCAAGCAGCAGACCCACAGAGAAAAGCTAGCTCTATAGATAAATGTTAAATGACCCATACAGTGTTCTCTGCGTGGGAAGAAATGAGACAATGAGCCACATTCATATAGCTGCAAAGCTCATGAAAGTATCTTCATCTGTCTCCTAGAGTTTGGTCGGGTTAGGCAGAGAAGCAGAGGTGAGGGTTTTCCAAAGTGTCTTTCATGCATAATATAAGCCCCTTTTGTTTATTAATGCCCAGCACTCCCACTAGAGACTGAAATACGTGGCGTGGACCCCACATTGTCTGCTTTAATATTTGAAAGATAAATAATTAAAGTGGGCTGACATCAGTGCACCCTCTGCAGGTCTGGTTTCCTTGTCTTTGCTGTCTATAAAGCTAAGGCGTTGCCCCTGCCCATGACACACTCCCACTGATGCATCTATAGTGCTTTCATAAGTAAATCTATTACACACATTAAAGTAACCTTTAACCCCCCGCCCCATAAATGACTTCTACTCTTGATTTGTTTGTTTTTTTACAAGAAAGAGACTTATTGTTTCCATGTTTGGGTGGGCATATGGTTGTGGTAGAAAGCCAGTCAATGTACCTTGATAGAAAACTAATAGAAAATCTAGGCAGTATCACGTTTCCCACTTAAACAGGAGTATAATTAGGGTGTTTGTTTCATTGAAGGGAAACTTTTAAATTTCTTTATATGATATGTTAAAAAGGTATTTTGAAAAATAGCTGAAGTAGCAGATGTATCAATACAGTAGACTAGTTGACTTTCCTTCAAGTGTAAAATGTCATGTTTCCTGTTTAAATTTTTATTTGAACACTAATTACATAATTTTCTTCAGGTTTAACAAAAGTCAAATTCTACCTAAAAATGTGTCACAGCTGTCATGCAAAGGCAGTTAAGTCTTGTTGAATGTCTGCTCTCACAAGCTCTGACTAATTACCTATCAGTGCTCATTAGGATCTTACATTTATATAACGGGGTATGCCACTCTGGCATCTATAGCTAAAACGATAGGGTAACAAAATTCCACAAGACATAGTTGAGCATGAAAAAATAACTTCAGATACCCTGAAAAGACAGCAAAAGATACACTTTTAGACATCGGCCAGCACATAGTTTTATACAAAAATGGAAGCCCAAACTGAAAAAAGCACTTCCCTGTATGACACTACATGTAAAAAAAAAGTTAAAAGCACATTATCTCAAAGTATGGCTGAAGATACAGTGAAAATATTGAGGGGAACAGTTAAATTAACCAAAGCAATGGTGGGCTCAACAGTGAGAAAATTGATTGTTGATTACATGCTTGCTGGATTTTTGGAAATTTTTTGGAAAGGTGTAGTCTGGCGCTTTTATGTGTTTCCTTTCAGCGTAGCTCAGGTGTTAAAAAAGGTGGGGGGCTGGGTGTGTGAAGGACAGAAAATGCCAAACCAGCTAGCTTATCTTAACTGGCCAGAACACCTGAGGCGTTCTTTCTGTTCCTCATCACGATGCGCATGTCCGTGCATGTGGTTGTGTGCCTTGGACTTCTTGTGGAGGCAGAATCATGAATACTAATAGTGTTCTCTGAAAGAGAAGGGCTGTGACTTGACTCTCAAAGGAGTGCGCTCAAATGAGTTCACAGATACACACACACACATTGCAACTGACCTCCCCCTGCAGCCCAGAGATAAAGTGGTGATTATCAAACATAGCAGCCTGTCATTAGCACAGTAACCAGTGATATAGGCCATTGGTGAAAGACAAGGACAGGGCTCGAGTCAAGAGGGCCACACACTGGGTGGTTCTCAGCAAGGATGGTGATTGGGCCTTTGGAATCAGAGGGCCAGTGAACCTGCTTGTCCAGGATAGGACAGATGAAGGGGTGTATGCAGCAGCTGACCTCATCGGTATGCATGTATGGTCAAGGCAAACAAATCTTAGCACACAGAGGACTACAAAGAGTGAGTGTTCTTTTGGGGAAAGTGGACCGCGTCGTGCAGAAATTATAGCTCTAAAAGAAGAGAAGGCACCAAGGGAAACAGAGTTTTGAAATCTTGCCGGATGATAAGTCTAACAGATAACGGTAATGTAGAATTATGATCTAGTGACTGGACAGAAAGAGACAAATATATTTAAAATTTAAAAAATGATGAAAACCAAGACTGATACTAGAATTCTAATGGTTATGATATATTATACTAATTTAAAAAGTAAAGCTATGATAAATATAGCAATTAAATTTATATAAGCAGGTCATAATGTGTGACTCTTTAATACATCAATTACTTCAAGGGCACTATATGTGTGTGTGACTGGTTGTATGAGTATTAGAGAAGAAAAGCACTACATCAGTAGCAGTCGATTTACCGTTCTCGAAGTTTTTATCCTTCTTCCTGATGTGGATGTCCCGTGGGATTGCCATATCTATCACAGCTTCCGTTTCTGCTCTTTTTCAACCACCACTATGTCTGGTTGGTTGGCCAGAACCTGCATGTCTGTCTGGAACTTGAAGTCCCACAGGACCTCAACTACCTTTGGTGGTGTCTCCCATGGAGACTTCTAGTCTGTGTCTGTCTTCTGGAGAAATTCAGGATTCTTCATGTTTCCTCCTTAACTGTGGCTCTAACAGAACTCTGTGCATTGTTTTTAGTTTTGTTGTCAGTGGCATCTACGTCCTCCTGTGGCTGGCTTATTATTCCAGCTGGGTATCTGATGACCAACAGAGCGTATGCATTGATGCCTTGGATCATACTCCTACCATTCAGCTGGTTTCTCAGCACCTGTCTTACCTTCTGGAGGTATTTAGCTGCAGCTGATCTTTGTGTATCTTTATGCCATAATCAAAGCTGCCCTGGAGAAAACAATGTGTTTTCTTTTGCTGGAAAGGTTGCATGTTTAACCATAAAAGAAAATAAGTCTGTGACATATGCTTCTCACAATACACACACACACACACACTATAACCACAGGCGAGGTTGAAAGGCCCAGGTGATGTGGAGCAGTTGTAATTATGGTCCTGTCTAAACTACAAATTATAAGATGGCTTGGGGTGATTGAGGTTAAGTTTTCATTTCCTGCCTACATTCCATTTATGTTCCTACAAATACACCTGAGGTTGAGTCTGACCTCATTTCCAAGATGACCGTTATGAAGTGCAGGTAAAGAAATAAACGATCCTGATCATTACTGAAATTTAGCCAGAATTTAGAGAGATTCTATAGTGTTTATATAAACTTGTAAGTGCACATATTAGTGTACATAAGCACTAATGAAAATAATATTCAAGTTCCATCTTTCTCCACACACTGTTGACAGATGTGAATTTGAAGGACTGAGCCTTGTCAAGGCTATTTCTTTTTAAAATTTCACCACAGAAATGCTTGAAATGCTAGCAGACCAAAGTTAAAGCATAATCTCCTTAGCCAGTGCACATCTGTGATTCATGATATTCATCAATGGCTGCTCCTCTTTAGCTCACTTTAACTTTGAGTTCTCCTGTTAAGGTGCTGGTTTCTTTTGGGTTTTCTGTATGTAAATCCCTGTTCTTATAGCTTTGTGTCACAAACACTGCCTCTCGCTCTACCCATTAGTTATTCTATTAGACTGGTGCATGACTGCAGATGCGGCACCAGGAATGCAGGAATGATTGTGACCTATGGTCACAAGCTCCGAGTAGTGACCAAAAGACCAATTATGTAAAGAAAAACAAAAAACCAAAAACCAAAAACAGAAATGAGCTTTAGCCAAAGGATGTCTGAGATCTAATTTAGACACAGCTTGGCCATTTGGGAGGACCTCAAAGTAACCCAGTAATCCACTACATCAAAAGGTTCAGGTTGTTTTGACTGCTTAGGAGGTCCAGATCCAGAACATGCTGGACACACTGCATCTCTTGGCTGGCTTGGGAAGGCCTAAGTGTCCCCCCTGAATAGCTGAAGCAGGAAGTGCCAGGAAAAAGGGAGGTTTGGGTTTGTTTACTTAAACTGCTTCCCCGATTACCCAGCAATGGTTGGATGGGTTCTATCGTTTTGTTTGTACTTGCTCCATATTTTGAAAAATTCTGACTGGGAGTAGCCAACATCTTTTGCCACCCTCCTATTGTATTTTTTATTTAGGAACTGGATGATCCTTTCCAGTATGTCAACTGGTTGACAACTTGTTGAAGCCACGCTTTCTTTCAATCAGCCTGTTTCAAAAGCTTCAGTTCAGCAGACTATTTTACTTTTTTTTTTGTTAGTGCAGGTATTTGTTTTCACAAAGTGATTACATAATATTTTTAAGCAAAACGGACTGATTTTATTTATATCATATGATGGCTTTGACCTGTGGTCTTCTCCTTTTTAGATACGTTTCTACATTTTAACTTATTTTTTATTTTTATTTTAGATTTGTCTAGTCACAGGACATTTTTCCCCTTGCATTAGTTCTTCCTAAATAAGCTGAATCCCAGAAAAGGTGGTGACTTCTGGAATCTGTTTATTTGTCTTGTCCTTTTTGAGGGTGGCATTTTAACTTGCATTTCTGAATACATCAATGAAGTGCTTTCACTTCCACATCATAATGTAGTTTATATTTTTAAAGCAGTGCCACGTGATATTTTTGAATAATTTCATATTCAGATGTCTGCTCACTTCTGTTCTAAACTGTATTTCTTAAACAAAATGAACATTTATTATTTTCTCCTTTGCCTTTGTAGTATTGGCAATGAAAAATGGGCTTTATTTGAATAGTAAATTAAATATAATTTGTATGTCATTTTGTCACATCCCCAGTTTTTCAAAAACAGGGTAACACGTATACAACCAGCACACTTCTGGAGACACTCAGTGAATAGATTCCACTGATCTACACAGAAGTCGTATGTCTTGGAGGCTCCCCAAACACATCAAAGACAGAAATGGGCTTTTTAATCCCCTGAGTCCTATGCACCGAAGTGTTCAGGCGTGGACTACCCTGCATGGTAAACATTTTCTTTGTCACCAATCCAAAGTCATACAAAGTGTGCATAAGGGTGTGACTGCCGGCAAGCACAGGTGAGAGCCGGTAGACGTGACAACAAAACCATGGTCATGCCACTGGTGCACATCAATGATGATCACACATGTAAATAGGCTCTGGGCAAGCCTTATTGGCTTTTATTTGCAATGACACAGGATGTCAATACCTCAGTGCAATCACTCCCTAATTCCAGTCCTAGCGTATTCACACTTGTCGTTAAAAAGTATTGTAAATGAAACATATTAATTCAGCCTCATATAGTTTTTGTACTTATAAATCATAATTTCCCTATCTAATTCAGATACTGAGTAAACAATGTATATGTGTAGGGGTCACTTAACAGGCATATAGGCCAGCAGAGCATTTCAACCTGTGCCCTTCACCTAGTCTAGTCTGGGGTTAAAGGCAGCTGATTTGGTTGTGGTCAGCAGAAAATCAGAATATAAAAGTTTCTCAGTACATAGAAGCAAAAAGCAAAGTAAAAGCTTCTGCATCAAACACAGTGGACCATCTATCATCAGCAAATGACATAGTGCCCCAAATCATCACAGACCACAGAAATTTCACAACTGAACTTTAAACACTCTACTTTTCTGCTAGACTCCAAGACGCTGATTTCCAAATGAAATATCAAATTTACTTTCACCCGATAAAGAGAATTTTGGACCAGTCCTTTTTTCTTTCTTTCTGGCTCAGGTAATATGTTTGATACTTTCTCTGGTTTAGAAGACTGATGATCAGTGATCATCATCTGGACAACAGTCAAGAGTCAAGTCAGCAGCCAAGACTGAGAGGCACAGAGTATTTACACAGGTTGAACATTAATTTACTCAAAGAAAAATGAAATTTTAAAATAATTTCAGATGCCAGAATTCAGATTTTGATAAACTGTAGTCCATAATCATCAAAATTGAAATGAAAAAAGGCTTTTAAATGTTAAAATTTTACTAAATGTTAAGGTTTACATTTTTAAATGTAATTATGAAAAAAATATTATAAATAATAATAAGAATACATATATATATATATATATATATATATATATATATATATATATATATATATATATATATATATAATATTTAAAAAAATGACATTAACAAATTGCCATATATGGTATTGCAAGATACATGTAGTGTAAGACTGGTGTTCTGTAGCATTATAATGACAAAGCAGGAAGAGAACATCAGATAGTGCTTGAGCCTTGAGTCTTATGGACCTGATATGCTAAAACCCAGAGCTCGGCACAGGGCCACACTGACAGTGTAATGAATTGTAGGTGCCTACTTTCCTACTAGATGGAAGTAGCTTGGCAGTTGTTTGGCATACACCATTCCAGGGAGATAGAAAGCTCCTGCAGAGTTTTGGTGCCAACTTAAGATCTGATCGAGATGATGTTAGTGAGCGAATACATGAGTGACGGGAAAGGGTCCGCTGCAGCGTTGCGGCAATGACATTCAGTTGAGAAACTGCCTACTGAAAGTGCTCTGAAGCAAGTGGGCTCTTATCACTGAGTGGGGTATTAGCTCTAGTAATAAGCTGTGGCACTTAGTTGACAATATGTGGAGAGCTGGCATTTCAGACAAGGACTTGATATGCCAGGCTCCAATGGAAGTATTTATAATGGCGACTGTATTTGACTCCCCACACGAAAGGAGTGTTCTAATGTGTGTGTGCTGTCTTGTAGTGGATAATGAAAATGCTGAAAGTGCGATACTAAAAACAACACAAACCAAATGAGAAGCAGCAGTGTTTGCTGTGTAGGCGTGCATTAGTAACTGCTACAGCATACTGCTAGGGAGAAAAAAGAACAACAAATACAACCAACCAGTGAACCAAATAATGTCCCCATCTTGCTTTATGGTAAAATGGTAAATGGCCTGTATTTATATAGCGCTTTACTAGTCCCTAAGGACCCCAAAGTGCTTTACATATCCAGTCATCCACCCATTCACACACACATTCACACACTGGTGATGGCAAGCTACATTGTAGCCACAGCCACCCTGGGGCGCACTGACAGAGGCGAGGCTGCCGGACACTGGCGCCACCGGGCCCTCTGACCACCACCAGTAGGCAACGGGTGAAGTGTCTTGCCCAAGGACACAACGACCGAGACTGTCCAAGCCGGGGCTCGAACCGGCAACCTTCCGATTACAAGGCGACCTCCCAACTCTTGAGCCACGAACACATGCAGTGAAAAGTCTCTTTTTTGAGAGCTCAGCCCTTTTTCGCACATCCTTGAGCCGCTTTAGCAGCTATTCCGCTCAATGTGTACTTTTTTTCCCCTTTTTTTAAAAATAAAATACATCACAGTAAAACTTCCAGCACACGAGAACAAACACACAAGACCAATAGACCTATAAAGTGTGAGTTGAGCTCCCAGCCTGAGCTCTAAGTTTGCTATGGAAATGTAGTCTTTCCTTTTCACAGGGCGAACAGACCATATCTCTGGCAGACCAATATTCTTTGACAGCCATAAATCCACAGGAAGAGAGCCAGAGAACATTTTTATGTTAATTATGTCAATTTAAATAGCTTAGCAACTGAAGTTTTTAAAGGGGCAATCCAATTATCTAAGCTAGAAGGAAGAGAAGGCAGGAAAATGAAGAAAAGACACCAGCTGAAACTGTCATTTTAGAAGAAAAACTGCCTGTTACTCAGTAGTCAAAAAAATGGGGACGCATTGGGATGAAACACTATATTTTAGCAACGTCACTGAGGGAAAAATGATTCAGGTTCTTCTTCAAATACTCCATGTAATATGACACCAATTACATCACAATAAAACTGAATATAAATCCAAAGCATCAATAACCTAAATCTTAATTGTATTTAAACCCAAAAAAGAACCACCTAAACTTTATCAATATGTGCCTCTCTTCTTTTTATTGAGTAGAACATGTCTAAAAGTCAGCCAATACTTAAAATTCAAGTCAAGTCAGTGCACTTAATGGGAAATCTTATTTGTCGTTTGATCGCCCTGTGCTTTAATTCGGTTTGCAGCTATACTGAGAAAGCGAGAAGGGCAGTAATTAGTAAGAGAAACTGGTTTACAGAAAGATCCAGGGTTGTTGGGAGAACCAACTAGAAGAAAATTGAAAGACACGTGTGTGAACACGGTGAGGAATCAATAAACACTATTAGTATCTCTTGTCAAAGTAATGTATGTACAGCGCTTTGAGAAACAACAAGGAAAATATATTCACGGAAAAGAAGAGAAGTAACATTGCAGTGGAAAAGGCTGTGGCTGACAAACATCAAAGGAATCATCAGTGTGAAACTCTGTCTTGTCCCTGACAGCTTAGGCTAAGAACACCACGGCAACTGATGCACCATAGAGCACTGAGCCAAAGACATATACTGTGGAAAGTAGGACAAAATAAGGAGTGCTCAAGCAATTATCAGTGGATTTTCTCAAGTACACAATGTACCATGACAATCGGCATACGGAACTTAACATTTCCACAACCACTTAAGGCCACTCTCCTTTAGTGGCTGCCATCACATGTCAACATTTACACTACAGGTTGTGATTAGATAAATTGGCCACAGTTCAATAAATCAGCAGACCCAAGATGGGTGCTGGATTTGAAAGACAAGTAGCAGAATACAGTTGGCTGGGGATGTGCTGAAAAAACAAAAAACAAATCCAGGATGAAAAAGCTTCTAGACATTTTATCCACCAACTCAGGGACATGAATTCACCCACTGGCCTATGGGGAGCTGAAGCAATGAGACTGGAAGCCCAGGCTTGGTTCCACTCATCTTTCCTCAGATGACAGGAATCAATGGAGGGATAAACCAATACCCTGTGCGGGTTTGTTTTCTCAGCTTGGAACTCATTACAAGAGTAATTCAACCTCTTGAAGAGAAATTCCTTAAGGTATAAAAATGCACTTTTTGGGATGGCTCAGGAAAATCACTGGTTAACATTTGACTGATAGTTTTTAGAAGTGTTGAGAGGGCAGTAATTAGTAACAGAAAGAGAATGATCTTACCATGGCCCCCACGTGTAAGAAAGGGCATCCGGTTGATGGCAATGGGCACAGTGCCATGCTTGTTGTGGAAGTGGTGGACATGGTGGGTGGTACTGAGGGAAGAAGAGACTCGTGCGGCCACGGCTGGGCACGGGAAAACTAGCAGTGCCAGAGAGAGCACCAGCCTAAACAGGAATGCTGGACTAGCCCACACCACAGGTGATGCCGCACTTGGCCTGGATACCATTAGTAACCCTCCATCCACCTCCACTTCCACCTCCTGTTCCATAGGGGTGGGCCCTGAAAGGATTGTAAGGCCCCTCCCCCTCATACGACACACACAGGAAGTGAACATCTTAAATGAATCCTGGGCCCATGATCCCCAGCCTTCCAGCCCGGGGAGGAAAGGAAAATTCAGAATAAAAATATAAGCCAAAAAAAAAAAAAAAAAAAAAGATCCCGGTTTGAAAATCCCAAAAACAATTGGAATTAAAAACAGGAAAAAAAAGACAAAATCCTTCCTGAAATGAAAGAACCCCAAGAATTCTCCAACAGTCTAGTGCTGATATCCAAATGCGTCTGACTTGATCCTTGAGAACCACAACAACTCCGACTCCTCTCCCAAAACACTTAAACCTTTTGATAATAAACTTAACCTATTTTGTTTAAAGAACAACCTAAATCCATTAACCAAAGCTTAGCAGCACTGATTTAGTGAACAAAAGACTCCATTTTAGCTCCTTGAAAAATGTCTTGTGTACAGCTCTTTGAGTTAATTGTTTGATAGGGTTTCCTTTGCCTTGGGGAGAGCTTCAGAGGGCTTCTCCACCCATAATCCAAGCCTGCATCACAAAGAAAAAGACTCATTCCATCCCATCTGAGCTTTTAGGAACCAACATAGAAGACCAGAAGAGCAGGCGAATGAAAAAAAGATACATAGAAGTAAAATCAGAGTGCAAACTGGAGAGGCAAAAAATAAGAGCAGAGACAAGGGTGCTGCGATGAAGGAGCAGCCAAATCCTGTTTTGGGGCTTCGAATCCCTGAAAGAGCTCTGAATCCTTTCAGTCTGCAGCTGAAATCAGAAAAACAAGGGATGAATAAAGAGAATAAATGACTGGATAGTAAAAAAAAATTTAAAAAAGGGATGTCGACAAGAGGGCAAAACGATTGGCTATTTCCAAGTGCGACGTTGCTGAATTTCTCTCCTTTTTTCTGACAAACAAATCAATATGGGTCATGGAATGCAGAGCAGGACCAAGAAAGACACCTTAACAGGATTAAACCACAACCAAAGCATCAGAGAGGTTGATGTTCAATTCAACATAACATGCTCCTAATCCTTGGACTTGTGACCACGCTCCGTCCTACTTCTGACTGCTCTTCAACCTTGGAGGATAAAATTCCGTTTCTCTGCCCCTTTAAACAGTGCTCTCCAGGGTGGGAAGCAGATTAGAAGCAGCCACTGGTCCTCTCAATAGAGCTCCGACACAAGGTGCAGCAGCTGGCTTGCTGAGAGAGTCTGGTGATGATGCTGCCGCTACTGCCTCTGCTGTGAAATTCATGCTAATTGAATCAGAAGCTGCAGCAACGAGCGCATCCTTCCTGCCCGCACAGTTCTCCCGTCTCTTTTTCCTGCTATCGAGTCAGCCAATCCCCCCCCCCCCAGCGGCACGCGCGCACAGCTCCGTGCTGGGCAGGGCAAAAATCAAGAGTCAGGGGCAGAAATAATGCTGGAAGGGAGGGAAAGGTGGACACACTCGAATCCTTTGAACGCACAGACGGTGACTATGATACATAGAGCGGAGCAGACACAGTGAGAGAGTGTTTGTGCGTCTGGTTGAAGCAGAGAGAGAGAGAGAGAGAGATGGAGAGAGAGAGAGGCAGTGGGAGGGGAATGACTGGAGAGAATTGAAGGAGGAGAGCACGCACGCAGGAAGGATGGGAGGCACGCATGGATGTTGTTTGCACACACATACAGGCGCCGGTGACTTTTAAAGCAACGCCAGCAAGCACATCGGCTGAAGTATGCATGGCCAGAACAAGGTATATAAATCCACAAGTGACAATAAAGACTGATACAACTTCATACACGCAGATAAACCTCTCTGAAATCAACGTTCCTTTTATAACTGCACCTCAGTTTATCCCTCTGCACATTACTTTTCATTTCTGCACACCATGTACTCACTTTCAGCTATTCATGTCAAAATGAGGGCAGGGTATGTACTGTGGAAGGGGGGAGAGTGACAGGTGGGGATGTTAAGACAACATGACAGTAAGTGAAGTGGGTGGAACAAAAGGACTCAATATAATGAGGATGAAAAAGATGGGAGCAGAGTACAAAGAAATGTTTACTGCAAGAGGAGAGGCAGTATGAATAAAACAGGGATAGAGGGATACAGCAAGAAGAGAGAAATTTCAGGAGATTGTGTATCAGATAGATCATGGCCAATAGAGAGTGCAGTTAGGACATGAGCTCAGTGCAAGAGACAAGAGGCAAAATAATAGCCAAGATGGGGAAAAGGCAGCGCAGGTCTTTTGCAGTGATGAAGAGAACTAATTTTCTCCCTCGGTCCGTCCTGATCTTGCAGAAAGAATGAACTGCTGAACTCAGAGGAAGAAACCACACTCTGCTCAAACTCATGAACTTCTTCACCAACTTTCGATTTCCCTCTTGTTTTTGGGAGGACGGGTGCTTAGCCAGACTCTCTCTGCACCCAGAGGGTGACAAAACAGGACTCCGTGTTACACTGATATAGCACTGATAGCTGTTACACAACTACTATACTGCACAAAATCTGGCTTAAAATACTGCAGAGTTTCCTGAGAAACTTTCTGTAGTGGGACAAAAATAAGCTAAAATTATACCTCATAAACTTCCCTCACCATAAACATGAAGGAAGACACTGAGTGAAAAGCTTTTTGGCCAGACAAGTTAATGGTTGTCTGAACAAAACCATAAAGTGAAGGTTGTCTCTTTGAAATGTCACACATGTATTAAATAATGAAGCTGGTGGCCTTCAGCTTCATTATTTAATGAATGGCCCTACTTTATTCGGCCTGTTCAGCTAAAGTGAATGCAGGTATGCTGCTTACCGTATTCTGCTACTGTCTCGACATCCAGCCTATTAAACGTCAATGTGCTTAACCACATAACTTCAGTATCTACCATCATTATCTCACTAAACAACTGAACAATGCTGACATAACCTGGCAGGTTATTTGATTTTATTGTTTACCAATATTATCTTGATCATATGAAGCCAAATCAACATTTTGTACCTCCAAGTGTCAAAGAACACAAATAATACAGTAATGTCACTACTTCTTATTCCTGTTATTGAGAGAATACACAAACTGGCTCCTACTAAGTTGTGGACCAGTCTCAGTGTCCATTGTCCACGTGTTGGAAACGCTTTCTAGATGCGAAGAAGTATTTGAATGTTTTTCCTTTGTTGGTGAAAAAGACGAGGACAACATGAGAGTAAAATGCAACACTACCGCAGGATGATTAGTGCCTTTACGCTACAAAGAACATACGAAAAAGCTTCTGCAAGCTAAGCACAGAAGCTCTACAACACTGATTGGGAGACTGATACATCCAAAGGTTAATGCACAATTAGCTACATCCTTTCTGGAAAGAAAATGAATGGCAAGTAAACTGACTCTGATAAATCACATCTGGCAGTATGAAATGCTGTCAAGTAAAGGCTCAGTGACATCAGAGTAAAAATAGCAACCTCTATGCAACCAAGAAAAAGAAAAATCCACTATTGTTTTGTTTTGTGACCAACTGCAAGTAGCTGCAGTGACCAGCTGACTGCCCAGAGGTAAACCACACCCTCAAACTCTAAGCAATCGCTTTTGATTGCAAGGTGACTGCATAGGTCGCCTGTTGGGAGGCAATCTTTCTCCAAACAATCACGGTCCAATTCAGACTGACTGCAATCACCATGAGACAGATTGGTGAAGGTTTGCAAATAACTGTGAACAAATCAGACAGATTGATTGACATCAAATAGGCCATTCATGCTTGAAAACTCTCCAATACAGCTGAATTAAAACAATTCTGCAAGGAAAAGTGGGGCAAGACTAATTGCTAGTTATCGCAAAGGCTTGATTGTAATTCTTGGTGCCAAGCATGGAACAAACAGTTATTGAGTTTAGGAGGTAATTACTTTTTCACATAGGGTCATAGTAGGTTTAAATAGCTTTTTAGAGTCTTTTATTTTGTAATACAACAAATTCATTTAAAAGTAATGTAGAAAACTGCCACAAACTCACTTCATTTATATGACATCAGCTTTGCTCTAAAATAGTCAGTGCACCGAATAGTAAACATAAATGAGCAAATATATAACATTTAAGCTTGTTACACCATATGAAACACTTTAGCTAATCTCTTTCCTGCTGCACACCTGGAACTTTCCATGCAAGGCCACATGGAACAACACAGGTAAAAGCAGACAAACAAGTTGTTTTTGTACAATTTCCCTCCCTTTTTTTTTTGCTGTCTTTAAGGGTACTGCATGTCAAACAAATGCATGTCTTGAAAGTATAAAAATTAATTTTAAGTTGTGGCTATAAAATCATCCACAACAACGAAAGAAAGTGGCAATGCTTAGAGCAGTCAAAAAACAGAGGGAAAATGTGAAAAGGTCAATAAGAAGCACAAATTAAACAGGAAATGTATGTCTATAATATACCAATTTGACAATTACCACTTCTACGTGAACCTTGTTTAAAAGCAAATTCAAAGGTATGGAGGAAGTGTTGTGGTTTATTACGAGACTGTCACTGAAACTATAGATGTTTCCTTCAGAGGACGGCGTGTGGACTGGGAACTCATTATGATGAAAAACACAGAGGACTGCCAACACCTGCTGCTGCACTCCCCTCCGGCACAGAAAAAAAACCAAAAAAACAAGGAATACAGAACACAAAAATACACACAGGTGAACAATCACTCCAGACACACATGCATGCATACTAATTGTATTACACACACACACAGTCATCATGTCAGTGATACTATTATGCACAGACACTCCTACAATCCCAGTGGCTAAAATATGTGTGCTTAAGATGCTGTACATGAAACAACACACTCTAAAATCCCTCGGGGCAAGTGAGGTCATAGGAGGAAGTGGGCTTAGTTTGCAGACAGATATGGGATCAAAGCCTCTATGCTACAGTCAAGTCCTGAGGAAACATTCTTGCCATTTTGCACCTAATTAATTAGACCTCAAACACCGCTTGATGTTAAGAAGCTAATATGACACAAGTACAAAGTGAAAGGGGATTTCCTTTTTTTAAGAAAACACATTCATAGTGATTATGTATGTGTACACTGTTAATGCATAGATAGATGAAACGGATGTAAGCAGCAATGACACCCAAAGAGGAAGTAGACAGAAAGGCTTGCATTTTTCCATTAGGTGACGTCAGGAAAGTAGGACAAGTTGAATCTCTTTGTTGGAGCGAGGGGAGGGGAGGGGGGGGGGGGGGGGGGGGACACAAAAAGCAAGTCATCAATTTTTAACTCCAGTCTCCTGTTTGTGCTATTCAGTAGCTTTCTCCCATACTGAGGCCCCGTATTAGCCGCTTATGTAAGTGCACTGCTGGGAAACTTCCTCCAGACTGAGCCACAATGTTGGCCGCTTATGTAAGTGCACTGCTGGATGCAGCAAACTGGGAAATAAATATATCTCACTGGGCTCCAACTGGGCACACTTAAAAAGCAGTTAGTTATTAGTGCTTCGACCTGTAAGCTATCATGTTCCAAATTACCTTTGTGAAAACACTGGCTAATCAATTTGTACTTGGGTAACTTTAAGCATACTCTCAAACAGTTCAAATGGATATCACATGATTTCCGCATATAGTGACAAGACTCCTTTCACTATTTAGCAGTTTGCTTGTGATGGCTTTCCAGTGTAACATATTTGTGTATTTTCTAATCTGCTGCCACTATTACTAGTACAACATTGTTTTGTGCTCCAAAAACCCACACAACCATTACAAAAATGATGAATGTGAGCTAGTTTGCAGTTTCAAAAAGATTTTTAGATACAACGCTGGTATCAAGCCACTTTTGCCTTTGACAGAAAAATAGCTGCAAGGTTTCTCGTCAGTAAAATGTAACATTTTCACAATCAAACCCTGATAATTGCGATTTGTTATTTCATGTGTTATGCTCTCCAGAGCACTATCCAGATGAACCGTTCTGCTTTCATATTTAGTTGTCCTCTCAGAAAGATGCCGGAGATCCTCAAAGCACGCTATTAACAGGTAACGTTATCTGAACAACAGACATGTAGGGAAAAAAGGTTCTTTGATATGTAACTCGCTATTTATTTATTCATTTATTTGACAATCTTTGTACTTGTCTTGGTGTTTTGGCTTATAAACAATATCTTGAGGCTGGTAGGCACTAAAGCATTATTTTAATTATTTATTTATTTTTAAAAGATGCCATTTTAAGAAGACATTTTTCTATTTATTTGTGAAAATACAAGTTATTAGGATTGTATAATTGTATTAGGTATTGCACAGGTGAAACACAAACGAGTCGTGATTTGATTTTCACATGTCTAGTTGTTTGCGCTTTGGTCAGAGTGTAGGGAAACCATGCTGTGCCTTTAAAGCCAGAAATAATTAGAAACACAACACATTTTAAATAGTAGAATACTAATAGACAACGCAATCACTACTACTACTACACCACAGCTTTTTCCTGCTCCCAGCAGTGTCACTTGACCCAAACGACCCATCAGCCCTAACGGTTTATAACGCAGCCACAGAACTGTAGCATTTAGGGCCGGAAAAGACAGTAACATGGGCCAGCAGCCAATTTGTGGCTGGTAATGTGATTCATACTGTTTATTTACTTACTTTAATATGCTGCTCTCAGGGAGGTTTTGTAATTAAAATCTATTGGTTTCCCACCAACCCAGCATCAATTATCCTGTCGGTAATCAGATGCATACATTTACCCAACAATGCCTTCAAAGTAAGCCACAAAAAATGAGTGTAATGGAGAATGAGAGGAAAATATTAAGTCATCTGTACAGCTGATGATACATTAGAGCACAGAGTTATGAGCAAAGGAATTCACTAATAGCATTGTGGCTTCAATAGCTTTGAAAACTAAGAATATCTACTTAAACGCTGCTTTGTGGTGTAAGATATCAAGGTAACAGGAACTGAAAAGGATAATAACACAGAGGGTTAAACCATTGACATCAATACAAAACGGTAAAGAGAAGGGTTATATAAAACGAATCAATCAGGTTGAAAGACACAGGAGGGGGAAAAAAGCAGGAATTGTTTGGTAATTAGAGGGTAGATATTAAAGAAAAAAAGTGTGGTGGGAGAACGAGAAGCTACAGTTAGAGAGAAGAGAGGAAAGATAACTAACCAAGAGGGGTGTCTCCTGTTTCGCTTGGATGGAGGAGCAGGTTGCACACATCTTAATCATGTGAAATGATATATCCTCAAGAGGAGTCATAGGGAGACAGCAAGGAGATGAGGATAAAATATAAATCACTCGCTCACCCCGCCCCTCTTCCTTTCCGCTGCGTTGTAAAGAAACCTTTTTTTCAAAGATTTCATTAATGATCATACGCTGAATGACATTGTCTGCCAATCTTATGTTAGCTCTCACTGTCCTTGTTAATTGGATGTTTGGTAATTACAAACTGGGATGTTGAATATTTAATAGTGCAGGTATGGCTTGGCCCTCAGGGGGCTGTAACACTGTCTCATCCGCTGAATCAGCTTTATTTCCACCCACAGTCAAAATCATTCACTCTGGTGACAACACGGGGACAGATGAGGCTTGATTCACCCTGTGGTAAGACGATGGTGGATGCTGCAAACAAACTCTTTCTTTAATTTTTAAACAGGTAATCATGCATAGATCTCTACACAGCCATCAACAGAAGGTTATGGCACCGCTTATCTGTTTATTCTCCTTTTTTATTAGCATTTCATTTCTTCTGTTTACTTCATTTGTAATCATAAATTGGACATTTGTGTATTGTGAAGTAGTGTCCACATAATATTAGAATATAAAGTTAGAGGTTTATAGGCTCTAAATTTTATTTTGGTATTGCTCGTGTTGCTCATGTTTTGATGTCAGACAAGCAAATATGATTACATTTCCTTTTTAATCCAGATCAGAACTTTACATCCACTCATCATGGGCATTAATGTCATGGGTAGTGACTTAAAAAAAAAACAAGAACTGGCCACATAAGTTTGAATTTATTTTGGATAAATAACTTCAAACTTGTGCACCCACTTTGAAAGTCGGACCTTCTGATCACAACTGTACATCAAGGTCGCATGTATCCTGTGTGATACTGTTAAAATCTTGTTGGCTTATAACATAAAATAATATAAAATAAAAGTTACAGAGTTAAGTACCCTCACGCTGATCCTTGGTAATTTGACTACATTTCTGTTCGGCAATAAACTAAATGACGTTTTCTTTCTCCACCTCGACTGCACCGTCAGAGAAATACAGACTAAGAATATTGCTGGTAGCCTGGCAAGCATTTTCCATCTCTTCTCACCTCTACATATCGTCTCTCCACTGCTTTCTTCTTCTCCCTCCAGTCATCCATCCATCCCTGCCGCCTAACACTGTGTGTTGAGTCAGCTGTCACTGTCTGTCCCTCCAGCTGTGGACCCAGCTGTCTCGGCCAGATGGGCTAATCTCCATCTCATCCTCCCTCATCCATGATGTCTATGAGGAGCCTCCTAACCTCAAGCTATGGACAACTGGGCCTGGAGTGTATTAGACCCACTGAGCCAAAACTATATGAAAAAAGAGGCTTCTAGTGCATTCTAGCAGACAACCAAGGTGTTAGTGTGACTAAGTCGTTGTGACAAAGCTCCAAGATGCAATAGCTCTTTATTATTATTATCACAAGCAGCATAACAATCATTTTTTTAGTGATTACTCTTTGCCTTGTAAGAACTTCAGTGGGTGATTTACAGGTTTTTAGGGGACCTAAAAAGGATGCTTTTCTGCATGCCATTGTAAAGGTAATAATCAGAGTACATGCTGAAAGATTGGTGGGGAGGGAGAGTGCCTAGTAAAGCTATTTCAGAATAATACTGGCTTGCAGTAATCTCTTGCACACAGGGAGAAATTTTGACAAGGATTTAAGGATTTTAAATACAATTTCTATACGCAATGAAGGGCCAACAATAGCACTGGAGGAAGAGGGAAACTGAGCACGGTGCAATAGGAAAAGTCAGGAGAGGATAGAGGAGAAAGGGACTGTGAATGAGAAAAAGAAAGCTCTTACTGGGGAGCCAGATTGCAGAGCTCTAGGGTAGGAGACACCCCAGTGTTTAAAATGCCTGCTGAATCACATCTAATTTATCTAAAGCCTACATGAAGAGGAAAAGCAGTTAAAGTGAGCCTGCGCACGAGAAACAGGGGGGGCAAAAAAAGAGCTCAACAGAGAGACAGACAGGGTGTACTATACAGCAACTTATTTAAGACATAAGCCGTTCTTTATGCTCTGTTAGTGTCTAAGTTCGATAAATGGAAGTGCCTATCGATTTAAACTCGAGATAGTGAGCGCAGAGTCCTTGGTGTTATCACCAAGATTAACACAGAACAACAATGAGAAATCTGCAGGGAACCGATTGGGGAGAATTCCCCTGGTCTCATCCTGAGATACACGGCTCTGGCAGCAATTTCAACCACTGCTGATAGGAGCCTACATAGTTTGCACCACACCAATTGATGCTGATGCACAAATATAATAAGAAAAGCCACCAGCATTGTGCGTTGTATTTACTAAACACTACCAGAGGCGCACACATGGGCTCAGGTTTCCACACATAAGTGGAAGTGAGCTTGACAATATTTTCGATGAGGATTTGCTAAGCTAAGAGTAACACCGTGAACAACCAGTGACTGCAGTAAAGGTCTCCAAGTTTCGGTTTCTCAAAGAAAGCACTCTTGCGTTTAATACTGCAACCTGATTTGAAATCTAACTAAACTCACAAAAGTAAAGTTAAACGTAACAGTGCCATGACGGGTCGTAAACAACACCAACATCACCACAGGAACCATGTATACATAAATGATAAAAGGTTGCTGTATGTGGACAAAAAAAATCTACAAAAACATGTATTTTTATAATTAATTGCAGTACAAGACTAGTAAGGATACAGATAACAGAAAGACCTGCTGTAACACATTACACAACTTAAATTCAGCTGCGTGGTTATCTGCACTACCTTTTGATGTATCATCTAAATTGCTTTGATTAAATGTTCTGGAGTTATCCACATAGGCTAAGACCAACCAGTATGAGAAAAACTCAGCATTACTTAATTAAAAATTCTGCACCAAGACATGATCTCAGTCTGAGGTCCTAATACGTGTTAACTCACCTGGGATAAGTCCTTTTATGCTTCAATCCTTCATTAACATACACTGTGAAAAATGGGATATAATGTTACACTGTCACAACAGTTTCTGGTGAGTTAAGGTTTTTGAAACTTCTCTGTACTGTCCTGTAGTCTGTACTTGCTTGTTGGAGCTCATCCATCTATTTGGTGGGGCCTGGTGGAGCTATTGGGCAAAGGCAGACGTGCTTTCTGTTTGGCAATGTTTGGATTTGCCTTTACAAAAGCCCTCAAGGACAGTCTTGGTCCTGATATTAATGCAGAGACAGTGTGTTCTTATGTGGAGGGCTGATGTGGGAGTGGGAACATGAAACTATGTGTAACTTTACAGCCTCACCATACTTGCTCTTTGTGCCTGCCTCTCCTCTTTAATAAGTTTTTTTTTAAAACTAAATGTTTGAAGAGTCTCCTGAACAAATCTTTCTATATGGGCCACATTGAATCATTTACATAAGAATGAAAGTTGTTTATGCCAAACAGCAAATACATTCAGCTGGTGAAACAGGGCCAGTCCGTCTCAATCTTGTATCGATATTTAGACTTGTGATTTAAGGCCTCTCCCCGAATACCAGCTCCCAGTTCTTTTTTTCACTCAGGTCTTTATCATTTTCTCTCTCCAGGAGGTAGTTTATAATCGGTCATAATCCCACTTCAGATATTTGCTCCTTCTTGTGTCAATCCTTATCTGATGGAGAAACGCTTGAAATAAACACTTTCCACTGATTTTGCCTCGGTGAAAAATGTTTCTTCCCAGTCCCAGGCCTCTCTGTGTGCAGTTTCACTTTTTACTGTGAAGGAACATTAAAAAAAAACCCAAAAAAACAAGCAGAAAATATCCTTTTTAGGGCATGTCTTGTGTGAATTTTGCATAGGTTGAGACAGATTGTGAATGTGAGTGTGTGTGTATTGTGTAGTGAGTGCAGCCAAAGTGCAGAGCCTTTGCTGCTGTATAGCTGACTGGAATCAGGATTTCAGAGTTAATGGACAGGGTGACGGCTGCCTCCTCGATGTGTCAGCCTTCGTTACACGCTCTGCACACAGAAGCCACCGCTGCTGCTGTCCGCAACACAGCAACCCAATACATATTTAAAAAGCAATATAGAAAAGGAAAACCATTTGTTTAGCAGAGTCTTGGGTTTAAATATTCGGAAGAATTGTATCTGATGAGTCTGATTCCTGTTTCCTCTTTCTTTGTTCTCAATTAATAAAACAAGTACATGTCACACGTTAAGTTTTTAATTTTAAAAAGTCAGCCTGTACCCCCTGTGTGAGATTAAACCGATTCATGATTTGTGTTTGTGTGTGTGTGCACGTCTCAAAGTTTTATTTATTGCACAGTTACGATCATACCAAGTTGTTTTATATTCAGGGTCCAGTTGTTTAAATTGTGTTCTTGCCATTTATTTTATAAGAGGGTTGGTGGCTTATTGATCATCTTTGTGCTTGCACATCTTGTGCTGGAATTCACAAGATTGGTGAATACTGGTTGTATTGATTGCTGAGTTGGCTGTGGCTCAGGAGGCAGAGCAGGTCATGTACTAATTGAAAGGTTAGTGTTTCGATGCCCAGCTTCTCCAGTCTGCATGCTATAGTATCCTTAGGCAAATACCGAACCCAAAATTGTTCCCAATGTGTTCATCAGATTGTGGAAATTAGATAGAAAGCACTTAGAAAAAAGTGACATGACAGTATAAAAGCACTATAGAATAACCAGTGTTTTTACTATTAATTTGAGAATGTATAATTGTTGTAAAGTAACTGAATGACTGCAGAATAGTAGGAAGCTAAAAGGATCAGGCACTGCATGATGTTTTTACAATAACTCCACAGTGTGACAGAGAGAGCAAACAAGAGAGAGTAGGAAAGAAGAGGAAAAATACGGACACTTTCAGAGAGGGATCCAGGAATGTCCTTGATGTTTCCGCACCTCTCTGCCTCTCATCATTCCATTCTCCCTTGTTATCTACCTCATTGACAACAACTTCAGCTCAAAAGAGGAAATTAACCACCAAAGTGCAGCCCTCCTGCCGTGGCTACACGAGGACTCATTAGGGAATGAAGCTAAAAGAGACAAGTTTCAGAACTTATCTGCAGAGATGCAAAAGTGCCGCGTTGAAAAGCGAACAGGTCGAGGTTATCAATAGGCGGTTTTAAATGAGAAAATTACTTCTCATCATTGCACTGACTGTTACTGCTGTTCAGAATTCTATAAAGTGCTGACCTGTACATTTTACTAGCCAAATAATGGCTGATTATTTCAATTAGGAAAGAGTTAACTGCTTAGCACACCGAAGCAAAATAAGACATTAAGATATCAGTGTAATTAACTGCTGAATTAATTCCGTTAAATATATTTTTCAAGTTAGGCTTACATGTTTCTCCTCTCTCATCTTCATGCATAGATATGAGCACAAACAAAGAGGCAGGAGGTGACACTGCCAACATAATAATTAGTCACAAAGCCATTGGCTGTTTCTCTCACAGACTTAATGACCTACAGTGGCGGTACGGCTGGTTATTAAATGAAGTCATTTCAAGTCACCATGAAGAAAGACAGCAAGAGTAAGGGAAAAGAAATGTATCTAAGAAAACTAGAAAACACAGCAAAGCCATGCGGCTGCCTAACAGTCTCTAAGTCATGATGGTGAATACAATGCAAACAGTTATACGGGTGAAATGTTTACCTTCAGTTAAGATACAGATACAACTGACCACTGCCTAAACTGTCGTAAAAGTCAAAGGAAAGGATACAGGATGCATCGACACATCAGTTATTCAGCATTTACAACAAAATGTCAAGATGAAAACTTACGAAACATTTGCTCTTATAGTGATTTGTGATCGATTGTGACTTAATGTTAACACCATGGTGTTTCCTGATTTTGTGACAGAGTACTTTTATTTTATTGGGGAAGCATCATTAACCACTAAAAGAAATAAATGTGAGAGGGAAAAGAAACAGAACGTCTTGTCAAGCACTTCAGTGGCAAATGGAGCAAGTTGACATTTAGTCTGCTGGGTTGGAGTATCATGTGGAGGAAATTACATGGTAGGAGCCGTCCAAGAAAAGGATCAGTCACTGAAAAATCACAGCGGAGAGCATTAGACATGGCCACACATCTCGAGCCAGCTACTAAAAACAAACATATTATCCACAACTTGGGGGATGTTTCCAATATTCAGTGTATTGATAGCTATCGAAAGTCAGTCACTGAAAGCCAACTCGTGTTCTGGCCACAGGTTCATGTTGAAGGCTTTTTTTTTTGCACATATTATGTTCCGATTGCACGGGAGAGTTACTGTACTTTACCAAAAAAAATATAAAGTGTTCTTATTCTCTGACAGCTGTGCCCTCTACTATTACAATAATGCCTGCCACAGTTCAGAGTGTTGAAGCTGTTTACTTGGCCTTTCGATCTCAATCTCTATCTGTGAGATGCTCTGGGAGAAGAGGGCTAATGCACGATGCCCTGAGCTTGAAAATTATTCAATTCCTTTATTTGATGTTGGATTATGATGCAAATTAATACTTACATTGTGTCTATTTCATATTTTAATACCTACTACTAACCTACTATTACATTTTCATAAATGTACTATAGCAGTGAGTTGTTTTAAGGGTAAAAGGTCATGTATGTAGATATGTATAAGTGTGTGTAAGTCTACTGACAAATAGGCTCTTATGTTAAATTAAGAATGTACAGCTATTTGGTGAGATTGGTCCAATGTTTGATAGTCCTGTGAAAAAGTATTTGTAAAGAGTTTCACAGAGTACTGAGGTGAAAACCACACAAAACACAAAGGCTCATCTTTCTGTGGAAAGATGAGAAAAAAGCTGAACACCTGCCATAAAACGAATACAACATTTTATAAAAAGCACATCACACCAGCAGTCAAACATGGTGGTGGTACTGTGACAGTCTAGGGTTGTTTTGCTGCTTCACGACCTGGACAGCTGGCTGTAATGATGGGACTATGAAGTGTGTTCTCTAGCAGAAAGTACTGAAGGCAAATGTCCAGCCATCAGTTTATGCTTAAGTGTACTTGGTTTATGAGTAGCCTAATCAAGGCATAGACCTAAATCTCGTTGAGATGCGTTGGCACGAAAGCCCTCCAAGGTGGGTGAATTAAAACAATTCTGCTAAGGCGAGTGGGCCAAAATTCCTCCACAGTGATGGGAAAGACTTATTGCCAGTGATCGCAAACACTTTATTGCAGTCCTTGCTGCCAAGGGAACCACAGTCAGTCATTAACTTTAGGAGGCAATTACTTCTTCACATAGGTCCAGGTAGGTTTAGATAGCTTTTTCCCCCTTTATAAATGAAATCATAATTTAAAACCTGCAGATAACTCAAGTTATCTTTGTCTAATATTAAAATTTTAAACATGTAATTTTGACAAATATGCAAGAAAATAAGAAATCATAAAGCTGGCAAATACTTTTTCACAGCACTATGAACCTATATGCTCTGGCTAAGTGACATGGACATGTTTGTTGTAGATATAGGGTTGTCTAAGGAGCTTTTTGGAAAGAAAAGTGTCTGGACTTCTTTGAGTTGCTTGAAGACGTTTCACCTCTCATCCGAGAAGCTTCTTCAGTTCTCTGAAAAAGCTTCTCAGATGAGAGGTGGTTTAAAACACTGAATCCAATGAACATAATAATTAAGATATAAAGATACAAAAACAACATCAGCATAATTCTAAGGAAAGTTGTTCGAATACACTGGAAATATGCCACCTCAATCTATCTCATATCACATGCTATTTATATGATGCAGCATTACATATTCATGTCTGCACAGGCCAAGTAAACACATCGCATGAATGCACTCAATAATTCAGACTGAAAGAGGGCTGTGAGAGCACCTTCCAGGTGCAATCCATTTCTGAAGACTCTGTTAAACATTCAGACTTGCTTTGATATTTTAGTTGTTTTTCTGATGATTTCTATTGTGATTTCCCTGAAACCTCTGCTGAACAGCTATGAAGTACAAATGAGCTCCTTACCACTTACCACCATATGGATTTGGTAACAGACAAAACTGATCCAAACAACTGGCTAAACAAAGACAGTTAATTTTGCAAATAATTCTACAATACAAAAGATTATAGGGTTAAAAAATTAAAAACAGCATTGCATCACTTGTTGCTCCTAAATTCTGATTTATTCAGAGGCCAGTTCTTCCTGTGCTACTAACATCAGGCATAAACTATGAGTCGCAGAATTCACTGATATATTCGTTACACCAAATATATCTGAGCTACACATTTTTACAAATTAAAACACACACACACATTACCACAAAAATGATGAATCATTGCTGATATGTGTTGTTCATTCTTTTTCTTCTTTCTGTTTAGCCGGAACATTTTCACTTATATAAGCACTTGGTAGTGTGGGCATTACCCTCAGTTATTACTGATAATGTCCCGTGCATGATAAATCTGATGTAGATTCACTTGGCTCACTAACATGGATACTTTTTCAGTTATTTACTGCACATGTCAGCAAAGCTGAGAGGATATAAATGTGTGCATCCACACAAGAAGGACGGTTGGCTTTCAGTCTTCTTTCCACCATCAGGCTCTATAGCTGGCAGTCATAATGCCCTGCTGCTTATCAAATGCCAAGATGACAGATTTAATTAAAGACCCCTACACTTTTTATTCAGCTCGGCTCCATGTCTGGTCCCACTTACACACTGCAGGGGTTTACAGGAATCACTCTGTGACAGGGTCTGATAAAGTCATTAGGCTTCCACGCTAATAATAGAAAATAGGCAGGGATGTCCTTTTGTTGGCCAAGAGATACGCACCGCTGCAAGCATGTAACCGAGGAGGATGAATGCTTATGAAAATGAGAAAGGAACATGTAATGGAGGATTGCTAATCTAGGATGATTGGAAGAGCAGAGGGAACGGTAATATAAAAAAAGCACATAGGATTAATGGCACACAAAAACGACCGAGTTGAAATTCAATCAGGGGCAGAAATGGATCTGTGCCTCAGTGGGGCTAGTTTGCGAGCGAGCATCAACTGTAGGTTACATAAACGAATCAGTGAATGCAATATTTAGAATCTAGACCGGGCTACGGCAGCCTCTTTGAGCCCTGCACTTTTTTTAATGGCTGCCGTAGCCCAAACACAGTCGGTCTTTTAAACTAAAAAGTGGGGCTGACGTGATCAAATCCGGTCAGGGCTCACGGTGCTACAACCTTTCTGCTTCGGTGGACAGGGGGATGCAGAATTTCAAATAACTTTGTTCAAATCATGTTCAGAGTTTGTCTGTGACAGAGCGCTTTGGTGCATGCATGGATGCAACAGTGTGCAGGAAAATCTCAACACATACACACTTTTTCCCCCTCTGTCTCCCTTGCCCAGATTCATTCCTTGTTCTTTGGTTCCCTCATCACTTTATTTTCACTCCCTTGGCCATGATTATAGTGAGCACATTTAAATAATTCAATTTGTAATGCCCAGCTACATAATCATATCCTTCCTTTTCTGCCTACTTTTCCGACTGATGTTTTAATTCCCCGTGGGCAAATTTTTTCCCTTTGTCTCTTTCTTTTAGAAAGACTGTTTTAAAAATCCAGATACTTTGACTTGAAGGAAATTATTCTTTAGGCACTCTCCTCACTTATATTAGTCGATGCTAACTTAATACTAGCCACTCCTCCCCTATTTCTACCGTGAAGGGCTATCAATTACCTAAACCCACTTGCCACTACTGTCAGTTAAGTGGCCAATCAATGTCATACTAGACCTCACACTGTGATTTATGCTGAATTGCATTTTGCTCCCAAAGAAACCAACAGTCTCTGGGCTTTGTTATGGTTAGTCTAGTTAGTCCATGTCTTGTAGATCACATTGCCTTGGTCTCTAGTGGTGCATAAACTATGCAGCAGATATCCCAGTATTGTATTGATTTTAAATAGCAATGAACTCTATTTAATGTAATTAAATGATTAAATGTAATCCAGAATACATGATCGTCCTTGTTATTTCCACATAACTCTGTGTAGAAGCAAAGAAACCAGCAAAGAGAAAAATGTACGGTGTATGATCCAAGATATAAACCTGGTTAACAAACATTTAACTCAGGTAGGCCGGGTGATTTCTTAGTTTTTTATGGGAAGAAAGCCAAATGACTCTAAGCTCCCAAAGAGGGCCCAAACTGTGTTTCCTGGTTCAAAAAATTTGGTTCACTCCATCACCTCCTAATCCGGACTGTGTAGCTTTTTAAAAAGATGATGACTATTTCTAGGTGTGCTATATATCTCTGTGACAGCAGCGGCAGCAGCAGCAGCATCTCACACAACGGCAGTATTTTACGCACTGGGATGAGAATGACAGACACGCACACACACAGTAGAATAACAAAAAATGCTGAACTAATGAAGGCTTTGAGAGAAAGTCAGATAGAGCTTACCAAGTTTCCAATTAAAGTTGAAACATCAAAAAATGTTCAAATGTATTTCCAAGAAGGAAGAGTCAGCAGCTGTCTGCAGATAGGAATGCTTGCCTGTGTATTATGCACAGATCTCATTAGCATGCAAAGCAAACAATTCTGTTTTTGTTTTCTCTTTTTTTTTTTAACATGGAAAAGCTCTCTTAACCTAGTGCAAGGACGCCAGGTGCCAAGTCAAAGCAACGGTGATGTACTACTTGAGCATTTCTCATGCCCGTGGTGAGGGCGTTTAGAGTCATTGTAGCCTCACAGGACCATCACTCTGAAGAAAATGGAGACCATAAGCTATCTTGTATGGCATTTATTTCTCCCTCTAGGATTTAGGCTTTCATATCACATTACGCTTCCATTATATGTGGTCTCCATAGATTGTGGACTCAAAAGCAGTGATAGGATAAGGGAGGACAGCAAAGTGCATGTGAGTAAACAGAGACACGGAGAGGCAGGCAGAGAGGGGAAATATGGCAGTCAGATTGTGCTCTTGCACCCTGCTATTGTGTTGGCACAACATCAACAGCCTGAAGACCAATTAGTGATAAGTAGTGGGCAGGTGGAAGCCTATCAGTCAGAAATCTTGCACGTTCAAATTCATCCTTCCTACCCTTCCCACTTTTATCTTTTTCTCCCGACATTCTTCCTCGTCCTTTTTCCCAACAACCGCCCACTCCTTAGCATGACTCTCGGAGGGCTTGGCCCCTCCACAGGGGCCTGCTAAAGCCAGATGGCATTCACAGTTGTGTCAGTGTCTGTGTTTGTATGTTAGCGTGTGTTTGCTCCTTCCCAGACAACCAGCCACCGGCCCACCATAGCTGCGGGGCTTCGCTTCAGCTATTGGCACAGATTAAGACATGTTGGGATGTGCCAGGCATTTTATGCATACACTCATCCTCTCACACACACACACACACACACTACTCTAAGTATACATTGTATTTATATAAAGCAGAACCACATGCTGAAATTCTTGTCCAATCTGCTATCTGGCCTTCAGAAAAAAGGGTAATCTGTAAATGCCTATCACTGACAAAAACATGCTTCAGCGGTCATTCACTAATGTTCCCCTAAGTGCCCTTCATGATTGGACTGCTCTCCGATATAATCTGTGATTTTATAATATAAAGGCCTTTCCATTACTTCATGACTTTGTGGCACCCTGCAGCAAAAGCCAGCCATTGCATTTTCCATTCATTAGGCCTATAAAAGGCTCATTTTAATTTTGTTTAATTTGATTTTAGTATCAGGTCCTATAATCTGGAAATGACCTGAGGCCCGAGCAGTTATCTGTGTTGAATACATGATCAAGAAGAGTGAATATAATGTAGCTCTGCCTTTTACTTATTCAGCTGTAGTGAAGACTGACTAGCCTTCATGCTTCACAGATAAGGCCGTTTAAAAAGTACATCCATGCATCTGTGGGTGCTCAGAATTTGTCACCCACCGTAGCCATTATCCTAACTAAAGGGACATGGACGTTTATCTTGATTAGATGGACAGAGACTGGGCCAGCGGCCAGATGGTCAGCTAAAACTACATCAGCAACTCAACACATTAGCCTGCGCTGCTTCATTGCTCAGGATAACTATTTCACTAGATAATAGCTTTCAGATTTCAATCTCACACTGCATGCGTCACCAGAGAATGCTGACTTAGTACACAGTGACGTTTTATATAGGATTCAAATTCTGCTTTGGATCGATAATCACAATAACAAGAAAATAAAAATTAAATCCTGCAAGGGAAATTTACTGAAGTAGACAAATTATACAAGAAAAGCACATGCATACTTAGATCAAAGTGTTGAGGAACCGGAGAGGATGATGTCACACACGTGTGGTAGATTCAGGAAAACTGAAACCTTCCTTGATATACAGTGTGGGCATAGTGCCCTGGCTACTAGTTCAGTGTGACTGTAATGTGACCCGGCTGGCATCATTTGTTTTCAATAAAAGCACCAAGCCATCCACCTCTCTCCCTGATTGCTCACCCTCTTTCAAGCCTAGAGAAAAGAAAAGTATTTGAAACATCCTTTCTTCCCTCCACTGTGTAACAGTGTCCATGCTGGTTCACTAGCGACCTTTGTTCTGTAGCGCTGGCTCTGTGACCATTTGCGCAACTCCCCCATCAGTCTAAAGATGAGCTCCCTCTTCATTATTTGAAGGCTTCTGTGCACTCCATCTTGTTTTACAGGAAATGGGCATCACCATAGTACGACGCTATTCTGAATTTTCCAGCCCATTTCCTCACCGTGCTCCTCTCATCCCTCAGTGAGTAGAGACGATATTTCCTCCACCCTTCATTCTCCATGTGATATATCACAGCAGGTAATCCACTATATGAAGATTTGTTGGAGGAGGCGTACAAACGGAATCTTTTACATCCAAATACAGACTGCATGCAAGAAAGAGCAAAAATAAGCAAATGAAGCAGAGGAGCAGGATAGGGAGAGGGATGAGGTGAATTCTTCATAAGGCTCTGATAACGTGATTTGCATCATTTTATTAGCAGTCTAAAACAGTTTGTCCTCATTGTTTTGTTGTCTCGACTAGCCCTTCATTTCTTTAATTTTCCATCTCAAAATGCGCTTCGTTGAGAGAGGCAGTCATTGCATCACACTAATATCTGTGGGCGACCGTGGCTCAGGGGGTTGGGAAGCTCTCTGTCCTGGTCGTTGTGTCCTTGGGCAAGACACTTTACCTACCGCCTACTGGTGTTGGCCAGAGGGGCCGATGGCGCGATATGGCAGCTTCGCTTCTGTCAGTCTGCCCCAGGGCAGCTGTGGCTACAACTGTAGCTTTCCTCCACCAGTGTGTGAATGTGAGAGTGAATGAATAGTGGCATTGTAAAGCGCTTTGGGTGCCTTGAAAAGCGCTATATAAATGCAATCCATTATTATTAATAACCAGTCATTTTAGGTCAGCCAGCCACATTTCAATTGGTAAACGTGTAGTATTTATCAAAGATATCAATCAGGGCATGTGTATTCTCATAATCACATTATCAATCAAACTGAGCTCGGCAGTGGACAACCATTACTCAAGGGATGATAGGACTTACTGAAGCATGTGATATGCCCACCAAGCCCCTTAATGCATAAATAAGGTAAGCCTTCCTCAAAGAAAATCACACACTGTACATAATCACACACCGTAGACTAAAATAGGAGAGATAAGATGTGAGGAACAAGTGTCAACAATTCTCAACAGCAAACCTTTGCTCTTTATGATTAAGTCAAATTAATTGACTTTAAATCTTGTCTGCAATAATCTTATGACATTTAGTTGACCTAAAATAAAATGATTAAAATGCCAAAATTATGAATAAAACTTAAAGTCAAAACATTAGTATTTAAAGTAAGTCAAAACTGGCACTCAAAATTAACACTGATACACACTGACATATCTGTGGTTGGCCGTCTGAACTTACAAATCAGTTCAGATGGTGTGACAGAGTGCAGAAATGTTCAAACAATCTTTGTTTTCAAAATCATAATCACCTAAAACAGCCTTTTGATTGAAAACTGAGACAAGCAGAGAGATCAAGATGTGTGATGGACCAAAATATTACCAGTTTTTACCTTTTTATGTGCCTGTCATGTCTAGCAATTTGAACAGATCTTGTCAAACTCATGAGGATTTTAATGCCGCTTATTAGCTAAAAAAAATGATTCTAGAAAGCCAAAAGAAACAAACAGTGAGCCAGGGAATGCAAAGCAGAGAACAGTGGAAACACTGTGCAGGGAAACAGGTAGCATCTGCAGACAACACAACAAAGAGAAGACAAAAACACAAGGCAATGAGGGAAGTGGAATCAGGTAGGTAACACAGCTGAAGACGATATCATGAGACAGGAGGGAAATAAATTCAACTAAAGACACAAAAAACAAGAGTTACAAAAGTAAAACAGGAAGGAACACAAAGCTGAGCAGGGAAACAAGATTAACTTGACAAAACTAAACAGAGGAAAAAGAAAGAAGGAACACAAAGAAGTGTTAACTAAAACTAAGGGACTGGAACTGAAACTATGGCTAACAAATCCATAAAGAACCTATACTAAGCAGAAGATAGCAAAACTATCTTATTTAATTGTACGCATAAGTAAAAACTTGGGGACAAAATATTCTCCACAACAGAGACCTGCTAACAAGGAACATGTGTGCTTTATTCTTTATTACCTCCAACAAGGAGATATTTTTGGGAGCGTTTGCATGACATTCTGTCTGTTATCACGATAGCTCAAAACTTACTTAATGATTAATGATCTACTTGATTTAGGGCCATGGCGGATGTTTGTTTGAACACATTTATGATGTTGTAAAAATATAAACATGTTCACAAGTCCCACCTTTACCTATAAGTTTCAATTTCATGCTGGCTTGAATATACAGTCACACAAGGTTAAGCTTGAGTGAAAAGAGAAAAGGTGTGGTTCTGTGCGCATGACAGCTGAAACCAGTGACACTCTGTCTTCCACTTACTCGGTCCTTCTCTTCTCCATCTGCTGCCTCACTGGCAGAAGAACACCTTTCCTGTCATGCTCATAAATTACCCCCGTGTTTGGGAGATTACAATATTGCAGAATATAGTTAAGCATAAGTGAAATTGTGAAATGCTGTTGTTGAGTTTTCATGCACCAAAACCTGTCAAATCAATATGCATACAGTAGTTAAACTGTGACACAATGATTGAAGAGGCAGTTATTCTTGAAGCTCGATCAAATCGATACCTCTTAATTATTTACTGACCCACTTCCATTACTGTCCCCAATCATGATTGTATGTCTTTATATGCATAAGCACTCTGTGCATTCATAACATTTATTCATGTCTTATAAGCATCTCTGCGTGTGAATGCAGCAGGATAAAGTGTGCAAAAGCGCATAAAAAGGCATGGTTGTCTGTGAATCTGCTTTGAATAATACTGACAGACACTGAGGCCCCATCACACACTGCATTGTTTCCTAGTCAAGTCAGATATACTGTGTACCCCACAACATTTCTTTTCATGGTATTCATCATATCAGTACAGGGCTTACAGATCACTTGGGGCTGAATAGAGATGATATCTATTGTATTTATTCATGAAATTACTGTCTAGATACTGGACTCAACAAAGTGAGAGCAAAGACTGAATGTTAATGAGAGGCAAGCAAGTGTATGAAGATACTGTTGGTGCATTCACAGTGTGAACCCCAAAGCCGTGGGGAGACTGTGTGTCATGGATGTCATATCTTACATTTGATAAAAAACGTATATTGTAAAGAACAACGCACGATTACAGTCTGTAGCAACTATGTCAATACACAAAAACTCTTAGATAAAGTTAATGGGGTATTTCACGTAAGAGACCAAATGTAAAAAAGTTTTGAATGGACCTGTGGAAGGTCACATTTTCTAACAACCTACAACCCTTTGCACTACCCCCATTAATACATGGCACAGCTTGGGTATCTCGAAAGGTTGCTGATGTCACAGGGCACCAGAAAAACCAATAACAAGATGAAAGCTAGTAATTCACTTCCTGGTTTTTGACTGAACAAGGCATCTGTGCTGACCCTATATTGGAGAATTGCCCAGAATGTAATTAAGGACACAAATGTCCTTCAGGAAAGTACTCCTTGATTTCTCCATTACCGGAAAAATCTTTTAATTTCCTATCGAGCCTGGGTCAGAAGTTATCTAAAGCATACTGGGAGACTGATTAGACGTTGCTAGCAAGAAGTAATCACTTTGTTTTTACTTTGCCCCTGTCTGCCTGTCAGGCCTCTTTAGCGGTGTTCACTAGGTGTGGCATGCACCAGCAGGAGTTTTTGACGACATGGGGCTGATTCATGGTGATAAGCGAGGAAAACGTAAAAAGGGAGAGAGACATTTTTCTCTGTCACTTTGCCTTTTGGGCTTCATATTTCACCATATCCCGGAGTACCAAGAACGCCTCATCCCCCCTGCTCCTTCGTCCACTCATTACACCTTTAATCACATCTAGCTCCCACTTTGTCTCCCATCACCCTCCAACCTTTTCCTTGGCCAGCTCCATTGACGGCGATGGCTTTAAATTTGCCCAATCGTTATTGCTGTAAATTAGACTGGTGAGTTGAAAAGGCAGGCTGGATTTTTGATGGCAGCAATGATCTAAATGGGTCTGCACCCTTGAATTGTAAGACGAGGGGCATTTTGGTTTAGGAGAGGGGATGTCAGTCACATAAAAAGTTGAGCACTGCACTTCAAACAAGTATAACTAAGAAAAATCAAAGAATGTTTGCAATTTGTTGAAAATATCATCCATCATTTGTCTCTACCTGCGCTGTTTAGCCATTGACTCGACCCCTTTGACCTCTGTAAATCACATTTTTGCTTTGCTCTATCACATTTAAAGAAAGAATTCTGCCAGTGCTACCTCTCAGCCTCCTAATCGATGCAGCTATCCTATAAATTGAAATGACCTCCTTCTTAAATTATTCCATCACAAGATTTTCAGAAAACTTGATCTCTGACCTTCAGATCAAGATTACTGAGATTCGACTTCAGAATCAGAATCAGAATACTTTATTAATCCCTAGGGAAATTACTTGTTCAAGAGTTTTAGTAGAGGCATTTATAGCATCAATTTAAAAATCCCACGTTGCCTTTTTCTTGAGTTATCAATGTTCACAAAGTCGGCGGTTCTGTCTGCCTGCCTCGCAGGGTGATGACGATCCCCCAGCTGCCTTTCATGGCTGAGGGGTATCTTATTGTCTCAATGCTTCTGTTTATTCAGTTGGTGCTGTTTTTGTTTTGCTTTTTGTTTTAAACTCCAGCAACTTTATATTAGATTCAAAGCTACAGCAGAGAGCTACACACTTGTTACAAGTCAGCCTCCCTTCTCTGTTGCATTTGCCACCCCTGTGTGTCTGGATCATTCTGTGAAAAGACTCGGTAAAATTGGTTGCAAGTAAAAGACAGTAGGTAGTAATAACCAGCCACAGCACTCAGCCACAACAATCCAGCAAATGCTAAGGCAGGAAGAAGGTTGAGGGCAGATCTCACCATAGCTGCCCATGTCTCTCAGCTGAGTCACAATAACACACATTCAGCATCACCTAGGCACACGAGTATGCCCAACTCTGCAGAACCCCCAAACGACACACACACACACACACACACACACACACACACACACACACACACACACACACACACACACACACACACACACACACACACACACACACACAGGCAGGTGCACACTGTGCCTTTTTCTTTCTCACTATCTCTGAGGAACTGAAACCTGCAGCAATCATCACTGACCCCTCTGCAATCAAGAGATTCTTTCTTGCCCCTCTCTGTCTTTGAACATAAAGCCAAGGATTTGTGGACATATTGCAGGTAAAACAAGGAAAGACATGCTTTTCACCCATGTGTCATTTAATGGAAATATTCCTGCTTATATTGATGGGTGGCGTAGAATTTCTTGCTTTTTCTTGGCAAGAAAACACAAAATGATCAAAAAGCCAAACTTCACAATCTTAGCTGAACTCCAAAAGGGTTGACAGCCGCCACAGTATTTCCCAAGAGTGGAGGTGTGCCGGAAAAAAGAAAAAAGGGGAAAAAAGTACCTCAGATGGCATTTTAATCCAAACATATACGAGTGCATGGGTGTTCGAAAGCCAAACTATGCACCAGAGTTTTTGTCACACTGTCAACATCCAAATAACTGAAGCCTAAAAAATAAAATATTAAGTATAAACTGGAAATGGATGTATCCACAAGCACAGCATCAAAGGGCTTTTTTACAACATGTGTGACAAGGAAGCAGTGAAACAAGAATTCTAAAAGATATATATAGAAAGAAAGGAGAGAGCTAAAGCGATGGCTTTGGAGTGAGGAGGCAGATGTACAAAGGCAGAGGAAGGAGTAGGAAAAAACATGATTCAATAGTGACTATCAAAATGCATCACCTGCATTTCCATCCTATTCCCTCCTCATGACAAATGAATCTGTGTGAGAGAGAGAGGAATGGTGGATGGATTGAAAGAGAACACACATGGCCAACCAAGAAATGCACTCGGATAATGAGAGCAACTGAGTGTTCTTGACATCGAACCATGGAGCCTAACCATGAAATCACTATGACTGCAGCAAACAGCCCTGATGAAGAAGATCAAGGTGTGCAGCAAGTCTGTATATGAGGTTCAACTGATACATTGTGGGTCTAATGCTAAAGTCACCATGTTGATGTGTCACGGTACTGCGTCTGTGACCCAGTGCTTTTGTGTTTTAGTTGTATTCTTTGATTAGTATAACTCATGGGTGTTGTTTCTGCTTGCGTTATATTTTTAGTCCTGGATCTTGGTTTCTGTTATTTTGCCTTCTTGTGTTCCTTGTCTTGTCACGCTTGTCTGAGACGCTGGTCTCAGTGTCAAGTCTGCGTCTCTATGTGTGTTATACTTCCTGTTTTACTTTGATAGTCTGTGTCCTTTGTCAGTGTATTCTGATTTGCTTCCTTTGTCTCATTAGGTCTGATTTGTCCCAGCTGTTACCACCTGTTCCCCATCTATTTAAGTCCTGTGTCTGTCTCTGTCAGTTTTTGTGTTGTACCCTCACTATGCTGTGGTTTCTCCCTTTGTATTCCTGAGGAAATTCTAGTTCACAGACCTGGTTTGGTTCCCAGCTCATGTTTCTTAGTTTATAGTGTCCAATTTAGTTTTTAGTTTTAATGTTCGAGATTTTTGATTTGTTTTTTATGAAGTTTATTTCTTATGGAGAATCTTCCCAGCAATAATCGTGGCTGAAGGGGCGATCGTGGCTGAAGAGTTGGGAGTTCGCCTTGTAATCGGAAGGTTGCCGGTTCGAGCCCCGGCTTGGACACTCTCAGTCTCAGTTGTGTCCTTGGGCGAGACACTTCACCCGTTGCCTACTGGTGGTGGTCAGAGGGCCCGGTGGCGCCAGTGTCCGGCAGCCTCACCTCTGTCAGTGCGTCCCAGGGTGGCTGTGGCTACAATAGCTTGCCATCACCAGTGTGTGAATGTGTGTGTGAATGGGTGGATGACTGGATATTCAAAGCGCTTTGGGGTCCTTAAGGACTAGTAAAGCGCTATATAAATACAGGCCATTTACCAATAAAGCTGCTGCTTTAGGTTTCATTCTGTGTCCGTGAGTCCTGCAGTTGGGTTCTACATCCTGCCTGCCACACAGCAAAACATGACAGAATGTTCATGCGTCTGTCTTCTCTTATCCACATGCAACTGTTGTTTGGCAACACATGGGCTCAAAGTGCTCAAAATTGTCAAATTTGCTCTTTGTTAGCTTGCTGCCATTGATTGCCCAGCTTTTGATGAAAGTGCTGCATAAAGGCAGTTCATTTAACAACGGTTTTGGAAAAGGTATGAATAAAATCTGACAATCCGAATTCCAGTAGAAATTCATTTTGGTTATGCATTTGTGCAGATTTCTTAACCAGTGCTTACCTTTTCTAATTCTATTTGATTGAAAGAGCAACTGCAAATTTCTTTCTTTGGACTACCTGCATACTTGCACATCCAGGAGTTGCCAAGCAACATTTTTCCTATACTCACACATATATTGAACAGACACCCCTGCTATATTTCAAAACCCATGCTATGCGACGAGGGTGAATCAAAACAATAACACTGCCGGCCAGAGAGCCAAACAATGAGCTGAAACTCAAGATTAAGCTCTAAAGAGTGTGGAGGGAGCTGCAGATGAGTGATAATTTACTGCAGATTCATCCGGAAGACTCATATTTCGGTTTGGGATTTGATTCATATTATATAATGAAACTATCAATTATAGTTACTTTACAGTTAAATGGATAATAAGCTGAAAATCATGACAAGGAAAACAATTTTTGCAGCAAATTAGATAAAGACTTCTCAGTTAATTTTTCCAAACTATCCCCCCCAAAAATGAGTTCTTTCAATTAGTGTAACACTGAGACAATAAAGCAAAAACTGTATGAAAACAGACTGACTTCCTCTTTGATATCATGACCTAACCAGCATCTGAAGCCGCAGCATATAAGAAACAAATGAAACAGAAATGGAACATTAACAAGCTTAATGCATTTAAATGACATTATAGGCCTATTTAAAACAAAGAGCCTAGCTAATGGAAGGTTTTATGAATCTTTTAGTGTCTAATGTCTTTATTCACATTGTCCCTGCTAAAAAGCACAGTGCATGCATTTAAAAGCTTCAAGATAAATATCTGCAGAATTTCACATCCAACATTAGCTATATTATAGAAAGTGAATGACAGCAACACGAATGTAGGAACAATATTAGAATGCAAAACAATCCACCTCGTGACAGGAAATGCAGCTCTATAATGTCAGAAGCGATTGACATCCGTCAAAGTGATGTGACGGAACACAAAGGTTACGTCTGACACGTTCGCATCGCCTCCTCGCATCTCTTCCTGCGGCTGCTGAAAGCAGGGAGGTGAAGCGAACGAGAGGGCACGTGATAGCTATGTTGTATTCTCATGTCTTTTTGCACGGTATCTCTCTCTTAAAGCTGTCATTTTGCTCTCCTTCACATCTCTATTTCATCACTGCCAGGCCTTTTTACCTCTTCCAGTCTCTACTACATTTGCTTCCTCTTGTTCAGCCTTTATCTCCTTCCTCTTTGTACCATCACTTCTGCCTCCCCTCTCGTTTGCTCTCAGTCTGTCCTGACATTTCTGTTTTTTCTAAGCAGAGGTCTGAGGCCAGCTGTTCCTGTCTTATTTGAGCCATTTCAAGTGCTCTCACAACAACAAGGAGAGATAGTGATGGTCTTGGCAGAGTTTGTGAACACTAACAGCTGAAGGATGCGGATCACACAGCAGTGGGTGAGGATATGTTGGAGGCTAAGATTATATCACCAGTAAAAAATAAAAAAATTTAAAATTTAAAAAAAGTTGCAATACAAACAAATATTCCTTTAACAAAAGGGTTTATTTTGCTGAAATAGATAAATAGATACGTGTATATATTTTGCTTACATTGCTCAACCACCAAAACAATTCACAGAGTATATATAGTAAAACCATAACAAGTCTTCTTTAAGTACTCATAAGAGTAAATTCAGACAGTAAGGCATTTTTTATGATTTTGTATTAAAATGCATGAAATGATAGTTGTTAGCTGGTGTCTTGCTGTAGATCAGTCTCAAAGGCTCTCCACTCAGAGGAAAGTTAGCGAAATCAAAACTAAGCCAGGAAAACCTGCGTTTTCTGCCTCAAGTCTTAAACAGCTAAGAGATCCAAAAACATCGACTCCCTGCACACAAGGCCATCCTGCCGCAAGAAGTGCAAGGTAAGTATTTCCTTGCCCTCCTCCCAAAATTAATTTCCTCCCTTTTAATTTCTCAACCTTGTCTGCCTGTATACACACCCACTTGCTCAAAGGGGTGTAGGTCCCAGCAGTGAAGGGGGGAAATAGCTCACTGCTAACATGCTTATTGTTCACTTTCATTATTCATGGAGGCTAATGGAGGTTTGGATAGCAACCACCAGCAGACACACTCAGGAAAAATGGGGCTGAGAGCAGGACGAGTGTTTTGTCTCACCTCTGTTTTGTCAATTGCCCTCTTTCTCTCCCTCTCTGTTCTCCCTTTCCTCCGTCTCTATTGCTGACGCAGGGCTTTAACTAGGTTTCAATGAATAAGAGCTCTCAGGCTGCTGTGTGAGTAATGGGACACTGAGAGTGTCTGGAATAAATAAAGGGGGCGACTGGAACAGCCCTTCCTGCCCCAGCTCATCCTGCTCCACCCTCACGTGTTGCAAAGCGATTAAAACACTTCCCAAATCCTGAGACTTCCTGGTAAATAGAATATTTTTTTAGCCCCTGGTGCAATCTCTGTTTTACAAGATCTACACACGCTTGCTACCTGCAAAGCTTAAACATTTATTTTGTATTCATATGCAAGTCCCTTGATCTGAACTTGATCCCCGTGGCCACTCTGTTCCCCGGATCCTCTGAAACAAGGGCTGACTGCTTTTATCCATTACGTACATCAGGTAGGAGAAAGAAAATCTGACTAAGCAGATACTTTCACTGCATGAATTATTCAGGGCTGAGGAGAATGCTCTGATTCACAGTCATAATGGGAGGTCCTGAAAAGGCGTGCCGTCTCGCACCCCCTCATATATATTTCATGCTTTGGCAGAAAGTCTGTCATGCAAGAAGCAGAAAGGCTAGCCACTGTGGAAAACCTGCAGGAATGGGAAACAACTAGTTTTAGGTATGGGCAGAGATGTCCTCTTGCCTTGCTTGAAAATTAAAGTTACTGTTGATCATTGCCAGCCAGCCGGCGCACTTTGATAAATGTCAGTGCGTTCACTGCAAAGCATAAAATAAAAACCACACGAGATCCCGTATGTGCTGTAATAGTATCACACGGAAACCCAAGACTGAAGGGTATGTGACTTTCTTTCTACTATCTGCTCTCATTAGATGATACATGTCACCGGTTCCTAGAATATAACATGTGCTGGCTGAAAAAAGGAGCAATAGTGATTTTTTTCTCTTCCATTAGGGCAGAAAAAGGCAGCCTCTCAGAGGCTTCTGAAGATGTAGCTGTGCACCATCATTTCAGCTTCCAACTTGCCATTATTGTTGGCAGAATGATACATCACACCACAGTGTCTTTGGATACCTCCTTCTCTTTTCCACCCACACACCGATACCCTTGTTTTGCAACCTATTAAACTGGCCCTGTTAGTGTTTTCTCTCTTCTCTTTTATTATGACCAAAGAGAGGAAAGTCTGATGAGGACAATCCAACTCTGAGAGGTGTTGTCTTGTCTAACAGCCCTTTCTCCAGTGTAGTGCTGCTTGCTGACTCTCTGGCTGAGATAATTGCTGTCTAGATTCATCCAACTCAGCAGATCACTCCAAGTCATAATGAGGAAAAGGCTGTGCGCTCGTGCACACGTGTGTCTGTGTCAGGTAAGTATAATGGCTTCACGAGACGCATATACACAGAGATATGAACCATAGCACAGAGCAACAAAGCTAATCAAAAAGATCTGTGAGGACCCAAATGATGCTGACGAAGCACAAAGGCAAAATTATACAGTCTACTGTTATTGAACATTATTACGAGATTATCACGGGATAGTTAGCTCAGGGCGTTTTGGCTGATCAGGCAGATTCCAACTGAGGTGAAGGGTTCAAGGGTACTGATTACACAAGTGAAATAATTAGTTCAGCAATAGTACAATACAATAATTAAGAAACGATAAGAAGACAGACAGAAAAAATAGCTTTAACAAATTGTCTATCCTAACATATACACTATGTTCCTGTAAAATGAAGCAATAGTTACAACAATAAGGACTAAGTTTATCTATATCCTGTTATCCAGGCATCTCATGGTTTCCTTTCTTTACTTTTCCATGTGATGTCTCTTATGCACACTCCTCGCTGCTACTTCCAGTGTATCAATTAGTCCAAAGTTTTGTATGGGCTTGGCTAATGGGAGTGTGATTAATGGTGAGGGCTCAGCACAGAGCCATTAGCATCCTGACTCCCTCAGGAAAAAGTTGAGGGATAGAAAGAGGTAAGGAACGGGAAGTAGATAGGCAGACAGAGGGAGGTTTAGGGCACGAGGCCAAAGAAGAGAGAGAGACAGCAGGGCGGCGTGCTTACACTGTTTCTGTAAAGAATCCATCACCATTGCTTAATCTATCACGTATCAAATTATCTCTATGGGCAAAAACTGCAGATGGAGTCTTCTGGCCCTGCAAAACATACCGACTGACTTGCCAATGAAGTTCACTTCCATGTTAGGATTCAGATTATTTTGGAGCATTTTTAAATGAAAGCACCATTAAAAATTGATACTGTTTAGTAAGACAGTGTTTTCAAACTGCATAGAGGACACTACCAAATTTATCAAAATAACATCTGCAGTACTCAGAGGTAAGCAACACTTTAGAAAACTGTGAATCAGTCACAGTTAAAGAACTTCTGTACGATTCTCACGGTCTGCTACAGATTCATGCTGATGGCTTTCTCTCGGCCTAGCAAATGTCTCTCTAGCATCTGCAGATGACCTCACGACACAAAGTTGTGGCTCAGTTTTTGTTCGTTTTACACTGTGTTTTTATCACATCCCTCACTGACAGGAACAGAAAAGTCCATCTCTCTAAACTGGGCACACTGAGCCAAACTGCTCTGCAATAATCGAATTCATACACAGGCTATAAAAGCGATTAACACCATCACGAACCTACAAGACAGTGACTAAGACACAAACACCTACTATTAAAAACAGCTTAGAAGGCAGATTGGAGTAAAGCAGATATATACATACAAGCAATTTGAGAGCAAGGGACTGTAAGACAACTCATTGAATCTTGAATGTTTTAGATTATAACCCAGAACTTTTCCTTAAATGAACGTTTAGTGATGACATAATGTCCAAACCTACAGAGACCCTAACTTAAAGCTTGCAGTCTACACTTGTAAAATGATTATGATGTCTGCTGGCATTACGCTCTCAAAAGACGCACCTTAGCGGGCCTACATAGAGATGTGGGGGTGTTATGGGTAGCACCCATAGGTCACATTCTTCATATAATTTGCTAGACTGATGTTATGGTTAGAAAATGCTGGACTAATGACAGACAACAGTGACTGGAGAAGAAGCAGCCCCCCCACCCCCCAAAAAAGTTCTAGTTCTCGTTGCTTCTAATCTAACGCAATCACTGTTCAGTGAAATGGTAGCTGTGGCAGTGATTGCAGTGTCATTCTCCATCAGCAGCGAGAGCACTGGCATTGATTAAGGGGCCTCTACAGCGTACGCTTATATTATATTACCCATGCACGCATAGGGTATGAAAAGCCAAGCCTATCCCTGTCGTGTGTTGTACAGAGCAAGGGCAGATCGAGGCGTGCTTCAGAACACAAATGGGTGTCAGTCAGCTTCATGAAACCAGGATAAATGCACTGTCCTCCTCCTCGTTTCCCTGCAATACTTTTTTTTTCCTATTCAGTTTCTGCTCTGTGTTTGTTTTTGTCATAATTTATTCTTTGGAGCAGATTACGTTGTACCTGTGAAATTGTCTTGACAGCCACGCACCAGAGAGTGAGACAAGCAAGAGCATGTGGATGATGGAAGGATATTATGAGCCAAGAAGAGTCTGGGAATTCAAAGGGAAAGATAAAAAAAAGTAAATAAAATGAAATAAAGTAACATAAAAGGAATGTTAAATGACATATAATACAACCCTATAACAGCTGTTGTGGCTGCATTTTTATCTCAGGAACAAGCCGGCTAGTATAATGGCATTCACATCGAGAGAGCACTGCAGGAAGTAAAATGAATGTGAGCTGTGGGTGAGAACAATCCATCAATTTATTTTGTTCATTTGCATAACAGATCTGATTTCATATGTCTGTAAATCACCAAAACAAAAGAGGGCCAGTCCTTATGATGCCAAGCGACAAACTGGAACAAGAAAAAGAGCAGCTGCAAATTATTTAGATCAAACAAAACGGGTGCAGTGAAACAACAGAAGCCGGTGGAGACGGGGGAATATGGGGAGTGTGTCGATCCAAAACATGTTCTTCACTTAGACTCAAACGGTAGGGGAAAAAAAAACGTTTTGCAAATAAAAATGCAATATGTTCAAACTTTGTTGGCCTATTATTTAAATTAAGTTAAAACGAGATGTATACACCCAGAAATTGAAAAACAGTCTTCAGGTTATTTGTTTGGATGTCTTGTTTGTGATGGAAATTGCAAATGCTAATAGGACAGAAACGAACTACACCCAGTGTACATCCACAAAACAGTACGGCACTGAGATAATTAGTGAAGTAAGCGAACATGTCATCATAATGCCTCCTAACTTTTCTCCACCAAAAAGCGCAGCTGAGACAAGGAAACAGACTGTGGTCTAATCAGGGTTTTTGCCCTGATGAAGTGTGCTTCTGAGAAGTGACAGCTCTGAATGCCTCTCTCACTAAATTTTCCCAATTTGCAGCTGAAGACTCGCTACAGGTCCATCTTTTCCTCTTATTGCCATTTCTTGTCATGAATTTAAGAGCTAGAAGATTTATATCTGCATGTTGCGCGGATGCACTGTTGGTTAGAATTCATCATTCCCCGAAAACGTCTGCACTAAACTGATTACTATTTGACAACATGAACCACTGTTGAAAACTTGCAATCCACTGAAAAAGAACTAGAGATGACAATGCATCCATGCTCTGCTAAGTGTATTAGATATATCTGGTAAGTGATTGAGCGTTCTATTGTGTTGCAGACATCTTCTGTTTCTTTAGAACCATCACAGGCTCTGCTGGTTACCAAAGAACAAACACAGAGACCCACACAGAGATAATGTTTTTAGTAATTTGGAGCAATCAGTTGAGTGAAATAGGCTTCAATAGGGTTTTGATTGCACCATCTAACTCAACAGGTCTGTGATTTACCTATCTGAACAGCGAGCCAGAAGAAAGCATTTAGAATAAATAGCCTAAAAATGGTTAAGGGGGCATTATCAATTCTTCAGCCAAAATACTTTGTTGGATGTTTTATTGCTGTATAAACTGAGTGCATTATATTGATCAACACTTTCTCTGTTCATCACTATTTATTGTCCGCCTCTGAGAGTCAGGGGAAGAAAAAAATCAAGCTACAGGCTTAAAGCAAGTAGTATGAAAAGCTATTAGTGTGGAGGTGGAACACAGAATGTGCTTAGTTTGGAGTAAAGACAATGCTTAATTTGGTTGGCAGCTGTTGAAAATAAGGGATCTCTTTCTTTCTTTTTCCTAGCGTCTTCCCAGCACGGGGTCTGCTGCGTGGCTTTGTCTTCCCCATTTGGGTGTCCTCTGGGGCGAGATCCATTGCGCACATGTCTTCGGTGATTGCGTCCATCTGCCGCTTCTTTGGTTTTCCTCGCTGGTCGACGGCCTCCAGGGTGGAGTCGAAGGGCTGTTCTTGACACCGAATTCTCCATCAACCAGAGCATATAGGTTGGTCTCCATCAACTTGAGCATATAGGTTGATGGTGGCTTTCCTGTCTTTTGACTTGTTTTTTGTGTTCCTGTCAATTCTGGAAAGTCCATTTCTGGAGTTATGTCTATAAAAGTAAGCATGAAAGCCCTCGGTGGCAACTAATTAACTACCTAACTGTCTAGTTTTTAAATGTTTAGGGTATGACTGATTTAGGAACAAGCTGCTAGACTTTACAATAAAGAGCTGTCTTTTTCCATTTTGTACTTCATAGGTATTGCCTTCCCATTAAGCGACAGCCCAAATCAGAAATGAATGCCTTACACCTTATTTGTGGTGTACGTCAAGTGTTGTTTAGCAACCAGAATTAACTCTAACAAGAAGCACTCTGAGAGCACAAACCTCCGCTGAGCCAGCTCACTCTTTAGGCAGTGTTTACTTTTAAGGGAAGACTTTTGTATTTTGTATATAACTTTATATGTATTTGTTTTCTTTAGTAAAAGAAAATCTCTTTCAGGAGCATTGTGCATGTATTCAAGTTGTTATGTATTTATAAGGTTATAAGCTGTTACTGTAATGTAAAGTAAGTCAAACTGTTGCCAGTACAAACAATGGCAGTAGAATCTTAATCAGAGTTTTAAAGATTATTAACCTTATTTTATCTTGAAGAAGAGGTCAGAGGTCCAAAGTAAGTGATGCTTAAAATCCCCATACTTATACGTCATTCTCTACTGTATATGCCTTTATGTTGTCAAGCAATGAGAGTAATAAACATGGTTTGAAATAGCTGCATATAGGATTATTATCACTTTAAGCTTCAGATCAATCACATGACCTTGAAGGAGAGGTCAGAGGTCAAATTTGGCATGATATTTTAAATCCTTAAATCTTTTGCAGCACATTTAGAATCTCAATAAATCATTATGCTGACCTTGAAGACCTTGTGGGTGTAAGGCAAATTTTAATTGATTGTGAACATGATCCTACTCTACACCCCAAGTTTTAACAGAATTCATTCTATCTTGTTTACTGACAGATTGACACACACGAAGCAAATACTAGTACAAATATAACTCCATGCCGAAAGTAACCCAAAAAAATCTTCAAATCCCTAAAATATTATTAATTCTGTAGGTCGGTCCTTGTTATGGGATTGTTTTTATGTTATATTAAGTCCATTACTGCTCAAATAACATGGAAACACAACCAATGAAAAAAAAAATGTTAAAAAGGTGAAAATAATGAATGCAATTTTAAAATTTAGAATTATTTATCTACAATTCTTAGAGTCCTGTATTTATGATATACATTGATACAAATCTATATTCCTATAAGGAGAGTTACGAATTTACAGTCATTCATTCTTTAAGCTTTGAGTGTTTTATTTAAGCCGATACACAAAAGACTAGTCTGTACACATAAATATTCCCATCTTTCAGGGCCTTTGCAAGCAAGGCATGGGCATGAATGGAGTTTGGTTTAAGTCATAGTACAGTAAGTGTGAATATTTGTGAGAGCATACTGACAGTTTCGAAAGAAAAAGGTTCTAAAAAAAAATCCATGACATATTAATGTGTCACATTTTGGCCCCAAAGACCACACAGATAATATTTTTTTCCCATAGAACTGCTACATCCAACCATTTCAGAAAGAGGTCTGTGAGGCACAACTTATTCAGTAGACAACACAGCTACTGATTCAGACCTGAATGAGATTCACTGACACTCCCAGTGATCAGTTTAAGTTTAAATGCAGTTGAACTCTCAGCACAGTTACTGTCCTGAACATTTATGAAAGCAGAGATTGTCAGGCCATCTGGATTTCGGTGGAGCAGAATAGTTGGAAAACAGCTGGAGAGTGTTAACTTTCTGGCCCTGTAGTTAAAAATGCCATGATAGCAATATTTTTGTTCTTGTTCTCTTGTGTGACAACAGGAACAGAAAATATACACAGAGAACAGATTAACAGTGAATTTGGCTGTATTATTAAAATGTTGTGCAAGTGAGTATAGATGGTAGAAGAGAAGCAAGCAGATGAAAACATGTAGTAAAGTGACATGAACACAGTAACACACACCCAATACTTCTCTGTTGTTATTAACAGACCCTCAAAGGTTATTCCCTTGGTTTCTGATGTAAATACAAATATACAAATAAAGCTAACAATTATGTTAGCCATGCAAGAAACAACAGGATTTTCAAGTCCCAAAGAAAGATTATCTGGGTTTTCTATCGTTCAGGTGACATGAAAACCTGGAAGTTTTAGTTTGGCTATTTGTAGGTTACATTTACAGTATTTTCATGGTTTTACTTGCTCTCACATTATTATCACAAAGTCTGATAATAATAGTAGTTTTACTGGGGAGAAGACAGGGTTGGTGTGCAACTTTTAGCACACATTTATATACCAAAGCCACACAAAGAAACAAACTGGTTGTGCATTGTGCACAACAAAAATACGTTTTTCTTACTGTTAGTGATAACTGATGCTTGTAAAGGATTTCTGATGTTTAAGGCTCAGACTTTCTATTGAAACCTTTTCAAAAATATGACAACACTATGAAAGGACATTTTCATGATATGGGGCCTTTAATAACATCAGTAATAAAGGTTGAGGTTTAAGAAGAGAGGTTTAAAAACCTGTATTTATTTTGCTGTTTTGATGAGTTTGGTGATATTTCCAGATTTGGTGATATGCCCTCGTGAGTTTTCAAATTGAAAGCGTTCAATTGGCCAATATACAGACTGTGCAACTAAATGAATCATAGTCCTTCTGTAGAAATTATCCAGACAAAAAATAAACATGTCAGAGGAAACACAGACACTGACAGTACTACGTATAACTGCAATTCTTCAATTAATCAATTCAGTTAAACTAACACATATGTATAACATTATTTATATCTATATATGACTCTGTGAGTAACATCAAAGGAAGAATCTGCATAGCCAAAATGCTAGTATTAGTAGATTTAGTATTTTACTTTAATGTTGATTGTCAAAAGTCATGGTACTTTTGTGGTGATGTTAACCATAGCAGCCTGTATAATGACAATGAGTCCACATAATGGCTTTACAATTATCTCCCAGGTTTACAGGTTGCTGAAGAGAGAAAGGAACCATTAAAGGTAATCACATTCAACGGTTGGTTAGCCAGGGGAAGAGGCTAGCGTCAAACAACTTCATTATTTAGTTGGTGATGATAAGAGATGGGGGGGCTCAGTAGTGCTAGAGAGATATGATGGGACGGACAGAGTAATGAAATGGAATCAGAATACTGGGTTTATACCACTACGTGATTGGGGGAGGTCATTATGATTCGGTTGCAAACTTAAGTAAGACAAACAACATATTAACTTGAACACTATACCCATGACTCAGTAACACATCACACTGGGGCAGATGTACAGCTATAACGCCACCTCTCTTATTACAAGAAGTTGGTGGCTCCAGTAGACCAAAGCAGCCCTGTTACTGTCAGTCTAGCCAACGGGTGTCAAACTCCACTCCATGAGGGCCGGTGTCCTGAACTGTTTACATGTGTCCTTGCCACAACACACCTGAATAAAATTAGCTGGTCAATAGCAACACTCTATAGGATTGACTGCATGCTGAGGTGGCAGTTCAGCCATTTGATTCATGTTACAGCAGCTCATGAGTGAATGAACATGGTGCAATAAAAGTACCTTTTTCCAAACACTGTCATTTACTTAAATTTACTTGAGTAGAGTTACGTTGTTGCCACCTTAGCATGCAGTCAAGTACTATAGAATGTTGCTAATGACCTACTAATTTTATTCAGGTGTGTTGTGGCAGGGACACATGTAAACATTTCAGGACACCTGCCCCCAAGGACTGGAGTTTGATACCCCTGGTCTAGCCTACAACCTTAACAGCTACAAGGTGTGACAACCCAGTTGTGACCTGACAGAGATGTATTCCCCAGCTTTGAACTATTTTAACAAAAGTAAGACCCGAGCAGAGACACAATCTCTCAGTGATAAAATGTGTTCCAGCATAAAGAGGAAGTGCTGAAAATGAGAGGAGATAAAGAAACATGGCAGAAGATAAGACTGTGGTTTACACTCATCACTCGAAGGTGATGAGTGTAAACCACTGAACCAGGTAAAAAGCTATGGCTGAAATAAATAAATAAATAAAACATTTCACCAATGCCTTTCTGGCACAGGAGACTCAGCAGCCTCTTCTAGGCTTGCATCCAAGATTTATGGTATTGAGGTGCTGTCTGGAAAAAATGGTAGACTGCTAGTTTGAGTCCACAGGGAGGTAGTATGTACAGTTTCAATTCCCTTTATCCCCTGACTGCCACATAGAACTTATATCACAAGTGTCCTTGTTAACTTGAGACGAGTCTCTCAAGGGGAAACTCTCAGACTGACGGAGAGGGATTTAAGATGGCTTAGATCTCAATAACCATACTGGAATTTATCCTCACTTTTTCTCCACGACCAAGTCTTCACTGAGCATCATAGAGGCCAATGACTGCTATTTAGTCTACTCTCAGATATTAAGTAGCAGCAAAGCATCAACAGAGTGAACAGTTTTTCAGACACTACTCCTGCATTTTGGCGCAGTTTTTCTTAAATATTAATACGGTGTAACATTATTAGATTAGTCCCAAGCTCACAGTGTGAAAACTATGGTTTTACTGTGCTTGACTGGCCACACAACCCCAACTCCTGACCCAAACCGCTTAGAGATTCTTTGGGACATTGTCAAGAGGAAAATAAGAAATGCTCAAGCCACAAATAAAGATGAGACGAGATGAATCTCGCTATTAAAGTAACCTGGGCTACAGTAACAACTCAGCAGCAACCCTTTATAGATATTCAAAAAATGGGATGGGGTTGAGAGTAAGAGGTGGAGTCCAACTGATCTCACATATTAACTTCTGCCAGTAAGGCAGCTTGCATAAAAAGAGGGTGAAGAGCTCTGGCGTTTAGGGTCCCATTTGTAGAGGCTCTGATCTGGGCTTTTACTCCAGCCAGCTCAGCCTAAGTGAAAGGGACAATCATGGAGCTTTGGATCTCCACTGCTACTCAGACCCTCTGTGTAATTCATTGTCTGCCCAGGGAAATCAAACCAGACCGAGGCATGTTGTTGGCCAGAGCCAGTCTAATGACAGAAAAGGAAGAAAAAATCTTTTAGATGAGTGATGAAGTCATTAAATGAAGCCGTGAGAAAGGAGATTGAGGTGGGCCCCGGTGAGTGTAGCACAGGCCTTGTAATTTGTATACATGCATATCAGTGACAAAGGAACAAGGTTCAGGTTGAAACCCTTAAGTCTGTTCCACTGAAGGCTGTGGAAAGATAAATGGAAATCCCTTAGCATGGCTACCTGAAAGTAGAGTAAGCAAAAGTTAATAACTGTAAATACTGGAAGATATTTTTCAAGATAAAGCAGGGTAGAGGGAGCAAAGAGGAGGTTTTCTCTTGTAACACAACATAAAAAACTGTCACTTCTGACAAGCTGAAATACTGTCACTGAAATAGTATCACATCATTATCACAAATGAAAGAAAATTATCAAAATATCAGGAGTAATCTTCAGCATGACAAAAGAAATGCTTTTATTATCTCGGGATACAACAGTGATGCTGCACATGTAATGAAACTTGTGGATGCCTGTCCCTGAGGAAATTATGAAAATTACTTTTATCACTGACATAAAACTGAAGGTTACCTTAAAGACGGTGACTTAAGTTCTCTGTCTGATTTTACAGGGCTTTTAAAAGAGGTAGCTGACCATTCATAAATTTGACCTCGCCACTTACATTTTAGCATGCTGCGATTCTTTCACAGTCCAAAAGAAACAGCTTCAGCTCAGCGATGGAGGGCATAATCAGAAAAGCAAAGAGGACTCTCACAGAGGAAGAAGTAGAAGGCAAAATTCGTTTAACTGGGCTGACGCTGCAGTCTTCCATATTGCTCCCCTCCTTGCCCCCATTTCTGAGCTCATTCACTACGTCATTTGGTGCTATAGGTGAAGCAGTTTTCAAAGTTTTACATGTGGTTGACAATCATGCTCAGATGTGTTTATTGACACTACTGCAGAATACCTATCACTCTTGTAGACCTGTCTTCACACTCCAAACTTTTCACGCTCCAACAACTAAAGAAGCCATTATGGTCGCTATCTTTACACCACGTTTGTGTGTCAAAAGATGTCTATTCGCAAGCACCAGCAATACTAGAAAAGAGCGCACCATGAGAAGGGCATATTTACTGTGCAATAAGATGCCAAGTATGATGATTAACAATTAGAATGTGGAAAATTGAAGGAAGTTGTTTTATAGCTTGACTTCAGCTCATGAGTCTGACAGATTTCAGTTTTTAAGATCCCATGACTAGTGTATCCACCCTTAGCAGGGCTGAAGCGGCAAATATGGAAATGCATTGGAATGAGTAGAGAAATATTCACGCGCTCAATATCCATTTGTCCGAATAGCCCTGGAGAACTGGAAAAGTGCTTACCTTTAAATAAGCTGAAAGAACTCAAGTAACTCTGACAGGCAATTTACTGATCATAATAATGCAAGTGTGAGACATGACACTGTAACTGCAATAGCTGTGTGACGTCTCAAACTGACAGCTCTATTTATAACCCAAGTTCGGAGGACGACTCTTTTCTGAGCAGTGTTCTGTTACTTTGAGAGCACAAAAATGTCAATAAGAAGGGTTTGGATGGTGAAAGCTATCGATCCCGAGCAGAGGAGAGGAAACGAGAGAAAGACACAGAAACAAAGACAGAAGGAAAGACACAGACATAAAATATGGTAGAAACAAGAGAAAAAATAAGGTGGCAGCAATTAACCTTTAATTCAGAGATCACTTTAATTTATGTTTATTTCATTGTCACTTGGAAATAGCACAATAATCTATAAGTTTCTAATGATAATCAGTCTAGATTAGATATGGTGATTTGACTGTCCTCACCACAGTTTGAATTGGACAACGCCAATATCACCAGGCTGCATGCATACATTGCTCCAAAAGCAGGCTGGTCCTCGTGACTCCTTTGGTTGCCAGCAGATTGCTGCTGTCAGCTGTAGTTTGTGCAGAAGACTTGTCCACAAAGGCCCACCAACTACTCGCTAAGCATATTATTAAAATGTAAAGAGCGGCACACAAACTGGAAACTGAGACTGGTCACCTTCAAAAAAAGGTGCCCTCCCACACCCCCGGTTTGTGTTGCACTTTTTCAAGCTCTGCAACCATTTGCTGGTTAGTTAGCAAGTGTTTGTAGACAAGCTCGAGTGTTTGATGTAACAGGGCAACAACCTCCTCTCAACCAAAGCAATCACAGGACATTTTTTAGTGAAACCCCCTCTTTGCACCTGATTTCACCCAGCGAAAGGAACCTCCACCGAACACTTGTAAAGGGATACACATCTTTCCCTAATGACCAGTGTATCACTGACTGGTCTCTATGCCTGACTGACTGAACATCATTACTGTACATACAAAGTAGTCAGTTACAGTTTTAAATTTCAACAACCACTCAAACTCTCTGCGGTCCCAATCCTTAACCAGGTAGACACCAGAAAAATTCAAGAGTAACAAAACTGATGTCTGTTCTCTGCAAAAGAAAATTGGTAAAACTACCTTTAATCAGAATAATAATTCATAGTAGTTAGGGTAAAAACGTGTGCACTCTACAACCAAGCCAGTAATAGCACCTGATACTTTTATACTTTAGTTTGTAGGCTACTGGAGAGATCCTCAACACAACTTAACTTGGGTTCTTAAAGTGTTGTACTTATCCACAGCTCATGGAAAAGTAATCATACAATTGAAATAACAAAGCAGCTTATTATAAATCAAGGACTGGTAAAAGGTGCATTAGTCCACAGCAGATGGCACTGTGATTGGTCACTAATGTCCTAATGTCCGGTAAAGAAATCTGCACATGTTTCAAAGAACTAACTACTACAAGTCAGACTAGCCCCTCCCTGCACCCTCCGTTGCATCATTAGTAAGGATAATGTTTGGTGACTGTTGAACTAAAATGAAACTGAAGTCAACCTTCGATTATGAGAATAAAACTATTGTTTTGTGTAATTACCTATCCTCTAATTCTTTAACTGACCCTGTAACTTAAGTAGGTGACCCACTGTGTGCATTTGCAGCTGAGTAAAACAAATAAAGGCATAAACAGCTTGAAGTTAAACTCTGACCCCTTTTTGAACCACCACTCCTCAGAATTTAAGCCAGAAACAAGAACAGTCTTATGTATAAACTTTTGTAGCAGGAACAAAAAAAATCATTTACACAATCCTCCCACATACGTTCACATTTTCTTTTTTTGCCATCAGTTTGGTGAGTTCATCTCGTGCATCATAGCAACTTATTTCTTATCATCTTCGTTTAACAGAGTATCAAATAGAAAGTCTTTCACGACACTGTGACTGAGTCAAGAAAAGCGATATTTGTCATGTTGCAACAACACAGAGGCGATAATGTGGAGCGAGAAATGACTCTCCATTTGAAAAATGCTGCACTGAAAGTTTCTGTAGGATGTTGGCAATATGTGAGACCAAAAGCTGTGACCAGCAGAGCAGAAATATGCCACTTTTTGCCCCATGAATAATTCCCATTACATAGACAGTAATCAAACAAACGAATCTGCATCCACAAATTGTTGCGGTTACACTGTAGAAAACATAGCAGACACACACATGCCCATCTAATTGGAAATTCCAAAATGTGTTATCTTGGAAGCTGTCCTGGTTTCCATGACAGGTTTAGTGTCCCCAGTGGTGCACCTGAGAATGACACTGAGACTGATTTTGCATTTACCTGCTTTTCCTGTGTAATTTTCACTACAATGGAGCCCTTCATGTAAAAAAACAAAAGACATTTTCAGAACCTGCAGGCTGATCTACGAAGAAGAAAAACATTCTGCTCCTCCAAAGACTAGAAACTCCTTTTTTTTAACCACTCCATATGAAACTACTAACCAGATCAAGATATTCACAGAGCAAAGCCAACAGTGTTATTGCGTTGCACAAGAAAATGTGTAAAACAAAACAAAACACTTTGCCCCTGCTGCTAGAGGCTGTTTATAAGAGGTTTTTGAGCTTTTCTCTACTGTGCCATTGTGTTGCTGATTACCCTAAAGGCATGACAATGCTACCTCGCCTGTCTGCATCCATCATTGTTTTGATGTGCAACTGTTATTCTTTCAGTTGAATAACTACTGTAGCACCTAACTTCAAGACACTGAAATGAAATGCCTCCTGGCATACATTTTTGACCAGGGAATACCACAGCCCTGACATACAACACCAATGCATACACACACAAACATAGAGGCACACAAAAATGAGCACTGAGATCACAGCACAGCCCAAGGCAGACTGAACCTCATGAATACCTCTGACTTGCTGAGGTAGGTTAACCTTAGAGATCCTCTGCTGTTATTCGGCCTCTTGTGGCTGTTGTGCAGCAGGATGCTTATAAAAAAGGGCTGTAGCAGATCAACAACACAGCCAGCTGAAACGAAGACCAGGGCAGATAAAACCGCTTTATACTGTTTTGCGGTCAGTTAATTACTGCATGAAGCAAAATCTAAACTAGGTCAGACAAGTGTGGCTTGGCTGGTGTCTGCGGAGCTTTCTGATGTCTCAAAAGACGATGAAAAAGCAAAAGAAAAAGTAGTCTCCTGTCACGAGGATGAAGTAAATTTATTGTTTTGTATGGCTGAGTAAGTTCAAAATCCAGAACTCCTACTGAAAAGTTTGAAATACAAAGAAGACAACGCAAAGTGTCACATGTTTGTGTCTAAATCTGCTAGTTTGTTTCAGATAAACTGTACATCTAGCTAGTTGCTTTGGGCCTCTGTCATGGTTTATGCTTTAGAGATACAATATTCAGTCAGGTACTTTATCTGTCTGCATCGCGAAGGAAGTCCAAATGGGTTTGACCTATAAACGGACACGATACAACTATTCTCATTTTTCACCATAGTGCAGGCACGTTTCCCTGTTGTGTTAAAGTGCTTTTCACTGGTTGATTTTTTAGAATATAATCCTACTTTCTGTCAACTTTCTGCCATCTTGTCTCTGCTATGCTGAGCTGCATGCATTCATCCTGGGCTCCTACTCCTTTTGAAGCAGGAGCCTTTCATTTCAAAGCTTTTGCAAAGCAATGTTTTAGAAGCGTGCTGATCATTTTTAAAATGTCCTTGAAAACACGTATGCTTAATAATCAGTTTATCCAGCTATCTGATATGAAAATCTATCAGGAGATTGAGATAAGCAATAGTTATAGCAACACATAGCTGAGCTTCCTCTGCACCTCCCCCATGGTCCTCCTCCTCCACCCACTAATGCTGACAAATGGACAGTAGTGGACAAGAGAGATGCTGAGACACCAGCTAGTCATCCATCTGCTCTATTCCCTCGCGACTGTCTTCACTGTGGCAGAGGTCACATACTCGCTGGCTCAACTGTTACTACAAAACACACACTTTTCCTGCCGCATACACACTTCTTTCAGTAGCTGCCTCTTCTCATGCTCTCCACTCCCTCCCACCCCCAGCTTCCTCATCCTTCTTTTTTTTTTTCCTGAGATATTTTCACAAACAATTCTCCTGCTGCCTGAATTATGCAATGCTGCCATTCATCCACCTCACATCTTCTTCCAAATATCATCTAAACTTTTGTCTTTTTTGAACCCAACAAAAGCTCTAAGCTTTAGAACCAAACACAGCACCAGGGACAGCTCCTCCCGACACGTTTCAGCTTCACTACTAAAGGTAGGTTCAGCATGTCTCAGTTACTCACTTTCAAGGGGAGGGAAAAGAAAAAAAACAAAACAGGAACATCTTTCTCAAGGAATTCAGGTTATTTATAACAGCAGGTGTGTAATATGATAAATGTATTTAAAAATGTTTTTCTATCTGTGAAAACACACAACAAGTTACTTGTTTTCTGTAGTCTAAGTGAAGTTCTTTTAACCACATTTTGCTAAATTAAGGTTCAAATAATATAATTTACAGCTGCAACATGGAATTCATAGTATTGTAGAGGTGGTTAGCATTAGAGCGAAAAGAAACATTATCTCATCATTATCTGCCAGTTTGAGGTGGAAGTTTCAACCTGCAGACGAGTTAAGAGACAGTAAATTAATCTAATGATAACAATTTTATCCATAAGGATGTCTATTTTTTTCTGTTTTTTCTGTATATCATTTGTTTACATCAACATGCAGCAAGGTGAAGACGACATTTTTTTCTTCTCATATTTATGGTCGTATATCTTTCTGCTGTCTATAATGACTTACATGCAGACTTTTAAATGCAAAGTGTGTGCCTTATCATTCTTTTGGCAAACTGTTATGCCACTGCTTTTAATATCATTACACACTGTTTAATGTAAGTCTCTTGCACTTAAAGCCCCAATCAAATCATCAACCCATCCATTCATTTCCACTTATCCAGGGCCGGGTCGCAGGTCAGCAGAGAAGCACAGATCTCTCACTCCTCGGCCACCTCCTCTTGCCTTTCTGGGGAATTACCAAGGCGTTCCCAAGCCAGCTGAGAGCTATAATCGCTTCAGCGTGTCCTGGGTCTGCGTCAGGGTCTCCACCCGGTGGGACGTTCCCAGAACACCACGCGCAGAAGATGCCCAGTAGGCATCCTAGTCAGATCCCCAAACCACCTCAACTGGCTCCTTTCAATGTGGAGCAGTAGCAACTCTACTCTGAGCCCCTCCCAGCTGGCTGAACTCCTCATGCGATCTCCAAGGGAGAGGCCAGCCGCTCATTTCCACTGGCTTTGCAGACCAAGCTAAACGTAGCAACAGGCCAGACACCCCATACTCCTGAAACACTTCCCACAGGACACCTTGAGGGGCATGGTCAAATGCCTTCTCCAAAAAAAAAAAAAAAATGAAATGAATACGAACATTCTGGTCAGTGGAGGAATGACAGCTAAAATATGTTGTGCTATTTTCACCAATTCTAAGGTGCAGGTCTCCATAACATGACAGAAATGCTAGCTAATATGTGGGAGATGACAAATTCAGATTCAATTCATCCAACTCCATGTCTGCCTAAATATATATATAGTCTAAAATGAGGTACTTATATGGGATGAAGTTAAGCTGTATATAAGATACATGCTCATTATATATATATGCATTTACTCTGTGTCAATAATTTCCACCAACTTATTTTTAGTTTTCTCCTGATCCCACCAAACTCTCTCTCGCTTGCCCCTCTCTCTATAACCCTCACTCGCTCTCTCTCTCTGACAAAGAGACCAAACTCAGTGAGCCAGCTGCTCTTGAGTGACAGAATAATCAGTGATTAAACACTTCAGAGATGACACTCACTAGAGAGTAGATCACAAAGAATACTACACACAAGATTGATGTGTGAGTTACAAACTGTGCATGTGTGTGTGTGTGTGTGTGTGTTAGCATCAGCCAGCACAAACACCCACATCTCCTCCACAAGCACATTTCACATTGAAATGAAAGCATTTCAGTGATTTTCAAGAGTGCATCCAAGGTCTACTGGGGCAACTCCAATTCATTCCTGTTTCATTATCACCTCTTCTGTGACAAGATGATACCAAATTAAGAGGTGTTAAGCCTTTCCACAATTAATGTTTACACAGACAAATATGAAGACACTGTCACTGTTGTTTTTAAAATGAGTACGACCCTCACAGCAACATGGAGCTGCACTTAACCTTGTTTACTGCTTTATCGTGGTGACTTTTTACGCTTAATGGATCGTGAGTCCATAGTACACAGAATCGGTTAAGCCTGAGAACCTTTGCCCAAGAAATGACAACCTTGACTTTGAGGGCCCCAAAATAAACAACTTTACTTTCATATTTCATCTTCAGCTGCTCTGCTTATGCAGTGAGTGGGATTTATTAGTATTCTGCGTGAGAGGGAAAAAATCTGGAAAGCTTGGATGAGTGGAGAATGCAAAATGGCTTCCTCTAACTATTATTCCCCCTCTTTCTCTCCCAGCCATCACATACACACTAGTAGTGGACCTCTTGTTTACTCTCAGACAAGCTAATTGACATGCAATCAGTAGCTTACCCTGGTCTCCAACACGTATTCCCTGCCAACAACAACTAAAAAAAAAACTGTGGAAAGGACCACCTTCAAGTACCAAAACACAGAATCTGAGTCATCAGCCTGCATCACATGGTACACTCCTATCAATTAGGGAAGTTGTTTTCCATGTCCAAGGGCAAGGGTAGGAATCATATGGGAAGCTTAAAACACAGAGGGAGCATGTTTTGAGTGTAAAGACTCACTGCTTGCCAGCTTGTCTCCATCACTAAGGCTAGGACATATTCAGCAGGGATCTTTGCTACCCTTGAGAGCTGGTGTGTTGTTTTTTTACAACTGGTAAACAAGTTTTGCACATCTTGCAGCTGCGGGAATCAAAGATGCTAATAAAACACTAGGGCTGGGATTATAGGGAGCTACCGAATAACTTTTAATAACACAAATAGAGGGAACATAAAGGTATCATCTTCAGATGAAATCAAAAGCACAGTGTATTTAATATTTTAACCTAAACAGCAAAACTGTAATGGATAAACAGGGTAATATAAAACTATTATTAAATATTACTATTTATTAACCAGGGCGAAATTTGATTTTAAGCCTACCTTTATGACAATACACAATACAGACATCTTTGGTCCATAACATTTAGCATAGCGCTTCTTGAACCTCACATCCTGAAGTACTCAGAAAGATACATCAAGAACATTCTAGCAAAAAGCTGCAAGTTCCTAAAACACTTGCATTCATCTGCTTACATAACTCTCTCATGCAAATTCTGTGCAGCACCAACTGTTTGTTGACGTGACATCAAAAAAAGTCTCTGTTTGATTGTCATCTGTCAAAATCAAGCAGTTATCATCAAAGCACAAAGACTAGCAAGAAGACTTCAACAAAGTCTTTTCACTGGTCTTCAGCTACGAAATGCAAACATATGGCTCTGCACTGCAGTAGTGAAAATAGACTGCAATTGTAGCAAGAGAGATAAATTATAAGAGAGACTTGCCAGCAGAAGAACAATGGATGGGAAGAAGAGCGGCTGGGAATGACAGCAAAATGCCTTATAGGTTTTTCTGTGAGTGAGTGTGATGAGAAATGTGAATAATCTCCTTGTGAGATCTCCTTAGGTGATATATCTGTGAACTTGAGGTTTGGACTACAATCAAACCAAAGACCATCCATCCATCCATTTTCTTCCGCTTATTAAATTCAGGGGGCTGGAGCTTATCCCAGCTGCCATAGGGTGAGAGGTAAATCCTAGACAGTTTGCCAGTTTGTCGCAGGGCCAAAACCGAGAGACAGACAACCAGTCACATTCACACCTATGGTCAATTTAGAATCATCAGTTAACCTAACTGCAAGAACTGAATGGGAGAAAGCTGGAGTGCCCAGAGAGAACATGCACACTCCGAAACAGGACTGCCCCAGATGGTGGATTCAAACCCAGCAGCTTCTTGCTGTGAGCCAACAGCGATAACCACTGTGCTGCCCTCAAAACTAAATTTTCAAGGGTTAGATTTAGATGGTTCTATTAGCACCGGATGTATTAAGATGATAATGTTTTCATAAGTGTATTAAACAGCTGTAACTGTGAATCGCTGTGTTTCATTATTAAAACAAACACTTTCACACTGACATAAGGAGCAAATCCTCTTGCAGTCCCCTCTGAGTTGTGCCACAATGATTAAAGACAGGGTTTGTTTTTTTTCACATTAAAGCGAGGCCAAACACTTTACTGTAGATGTTTTAATTTGTTCACGACTTTCCCTAAAGAGGTCAGCTGGCTTAAGCAGAGGAAACTTGTGACTCCTGAGATATGCTCTAAATGACAGCAGGAATCAAAGCCAATTCAAGTGAGACAATCAATAACACAACTGAGAACTGATTGTTGTCACGCAGGCTCTCAATATGCACAGTGTTTTTCACCGCAGGCCAATACTCTCTGTGTTAGTCATTTACTGAAAATGTCACAAATAAAATTAGGACATTGACCTAACTGACACATCCTGACAGTGTTAGAATTCCACCCTGGCAACCTAAGCTCTAATTTAAAAAACGAAAACCTGGCCACACACACTTACACCTCCATCTCATCTGTTACCCATCACCAGGACACATACTGAACAACTGATAGATAAGTGAGGAAGGATTAGGCTGATCATTGAGATTAACATTCCCTGCTTATGTGGTTGCTGCTGCTGGTTGTGGGAGTGATGGGAATCTTGGTTGGCGGGCTTGTTAGGGGACAGGAAGGAGCTCTGAGTAATGTTCCAGGACACTGCTTACACAAAGCCTGACATGTGGAGACGGGGAACATTACTTTCCCTCCTTGAGATTCCTTACACAGGAACTGAATGCAGTTCACTTAAACTCCTGTTGTCCATACAGATGGTTATTGCTTTTCTAAACACAATGCTCTGCGGTATTAAAGACAGAACTTAATCTTTGAGGTAAATGAGCAATGCTACATTTGTTTTCTCACCAGGATACATCCTTTATAAATAGTCCCTTTTTGGGCGAAGGAAGACAGTATTGTTAAATGCTCCTGTATGTAAGTGTACTTTTATAAAATGATGGAGCACAGAAATTTCTTAGTAATTTGCAACCAAAGGTATCTAACTCTCTCAGGGCATTCATTTGTCCCTCATTCTCTGTGTATATTGTAACTCACTTCAATTAAATGGAATATGAATGCTGGTGCTTTCCCTTTGTAAACACTGCCTTATCATCCTACTCTGCTGAAGCCTGCCTCTTGTTTATCTCCTGTGCTGGTAATGGGACAGAGTAATTTCTCATTTGTAACAATATCAAAAAGCAATTACAAGCCTGTGACTAAAAGCCACTGAACAATGTCCACCATCAATCATGGAAGTTAAAAAAAAAGCCAGAGCGTGTAGAGACATTTCAACCCGCTCATTTCCCCTGCCTTGCTCTGGTATTTCTGTTCAGATGAACTTGGCCCCAGCTTTATGGTGTTTTGGTTGCCACCGTGAAAGGGCAAAAACCTGTTGCTGATTCCAGGCTAATTATTAATCTTATTTACGAAGTTAAAATGTCACTATCTCGAAAATCTTGTTTCTATTGGACATAAGAAAGCTTCTGGAAGCTCTGTCACTGTGTGACAAAGTCACAGCTAGTATTACTCTAATTTTATTCCACAGTTTCTAATAATGATCTAAATAAAGACATCGTAAAGTAACCTGCTGATATAAATATCAGCAAATAACATTTTAGATTGTAATAAGGCAACAGGAGATCAATTAGACAACTACACCTTCTGCAGATTACTCAAAAGATAAGATATATAATGGATCATATGCACTTCAATGCTGAGGAGTTTTACTCACAGTTTAGATTTTACATAATCCAAGCATCCTTACTTTAAATAAACTTTGAAATAAAAACATACTACAAGAAAGGACATAGTTTCAACATATATTTCTGCAATATTTGATTGACACAAAGTTGGTTTTTAATATATGACCGGAAATACTACATGGGATATTTGACAAAAGACTGAGGAACAGTCTAACTAAGAGTTGATTCCTGTTCTTAGTCTGGCTGTGAATGTTTTGAGATCTGGGTTGGGGCTAGTGTAACCCACTCTTTTTATTGGATCCCCCTGGGCTTAAAAAGGCAACTCAGAGCTGGCTCAAAAAACTAGTAAATTCCCATAGAGTCCCATGATAACTTCAGTTAATAGCGTTGCACAAAAACATTTTTAGCTTCTGTAGCTGAATTCCCCCTGCATAACAACTCTGTGTTGATTTTCTTTCTTTTTTAAGCAACTTAAACTTAAAATGAGTGGTCAGGTCCCATTGATTGACAAGTGTGCTAACACTGGCAGCTGTAGGTGTTTGGAAGGCCAGCTGAACCGAGGCTCATGTGACCCCAGGATGTCTTCCCTCTCCCTGATTTGATTATGTGGGCTGAGGGTGTTTTTAGTAGGAGTTTGCTTAGCTTCAACCTCTTCGCTGTGTCTGTGGTAGTTGGCGTCTTTTAGATCTTTATTGAGGTACAACAAATGTAAAATCATGCATAACCGATCAGGCATAACAGTTGACCACCTAATGTTGTGTTGGTCCCCCTTTTGCTGCCAAAACAGCCCTGCCCCATCAAGGAATGGACTCCACCAGATCCCCCAAGGTGTGCTTTTGTATCTGGCACCAAGATTTTAGTAACAGTCTCTTTAAGTTTTGGAAGTTGTAAGGTAGGGCTCCATGGATCAGACTTGTTTGTCTTTTATATCACACTGATGCTTGATTGGATTGGGATCTGGAGTTTTGAACCCAAGTCAACACCACAGAGCATGAGAGACCACTGCAGACTGGGAACACACAACAAGAGCTGCAGCTTTCGACTAGCTTTGACTTTGTAGCCATCATAATTTAACCCTCGCTAAACTCCTTAGTTTTCCTGCTTCAACTTTGAGGACAAAATGTTTATTCGATGTTCACTAACGTGGGCCATGAGAAAGAGATAAGCAGTGTTAATCACTTCATCCATCAGAGGTCATAATGTGACATCTAAGAAACCTGTCCTCCTGTTTTAGTGACTAAAATGTTAATATTCTATTACATGGTAAATGGCCTGTATTTATATAGCGCTTTACTAGTCCCTAAGGACCCCAAAGCGCTTTACATATTCAGTCATTCACCCATTCACACACTGGTGATGGCAAGCTACATTGTAGCCACAGCCACCCTGAGGCGCACTGACAGAGGCGAGGCTGCCGGACACTGGCGCCACCAGTCCCTCTGACCACCACCAGTAGGCAACGGGTGAAGTGTCTTGCCCAAGGACACAACGACCAAGACTGTCCAAGCCGGGGCTCGAACTGGCAACCTTCCGATTACAAGGCGAACAAGGCATCTGTGTTTGAGCAGTGTATGGATGCAGCTCCCAAATGTGGAATCCAGAAAATAATTCATAGGTTATAAGGCTCTGTTGATCCTTTATACAGTCTACGGTTTATTATTGTATTTCATAGGTTTTTCCTTGTATGTTTCTGATATATAAAGCATTTTCCTATCATGCCATTATGACTGTTTTGTATTTGTTTTAATTATATGTGAAAATCAAATGAAGAAGTGCCTGCTAAATTCATTGCCTACTTAGATCTAATCTTTTTTAATGTACAGTTATGTTCAGGCATGGAATTCAGATACAGCAGTGAACACTACCTTTAAAGGAGCAACTGGTTCTTAAAGATGTCTCAGTGGAGGTAGTAGAGGGCTGGATATACAGCATTGCTGGGGGATCCTTTTCAATTTGCATTTTTTTCACCCTCTTGCAGATCAAATAAATCACACTTACACTGAGACATCAGAACATTACAGTTTTTCTCAAATGTTAAAACACAAAAGCCAATCCTGTAACCCAAATGACCAGTAGTCTAAACACATTTACCAAATGTAGCCACCATATTCCAGTACCATAAACACATGTCACATGAAGACACAATTCACAAAACACAACCCTCTGTACTCATAAATCTAAACACATTTTTCCTTGCTAAAACACATGTTGCAAAACAACTCTGCTCATATTCTCAAATGAAAGCCCATGTGATGCAAAATGCTTGCCACAGTCACCAATCTTTGAACACAGGGAACACACCTGGCGTCATTCACTACACACAATGACTCAAAATTGAAGACACTTGTTGCTAATGCTGTACCCACATGTAAAAGCAAGTTCAGAGTGCACAGTATGCTGAAGATTCCAAACAAACACAATGGATGAAGGCAGAGTCAGGGGAAGAGGAATTTGATGCAGAGGAGGGAGAAGAGCTGGCCCTGGAAGAAGAGGAGCAGGCCAATGAGGAAGAGGAGTTCAAATGAGAGGAGGAAGAGGAGCGACCAACGAGGAAGAGGAGAAGGCCAACATGGGAGAGGAGAAGGTCCAGGAGGGAGAGCGAGACAACCTCGCACCATCATTACGGACGAGATGCGAGCAACAGCTCAGCGACATGATGCCGCACAGTGATTGTGGTGTGTGTGTGGTGTGAATAACGTAAATACACTTCACACCCTGTTCATGTTTTCAAGATTACTGTTGTGTGCAATAGATTCTGTTTTTGCATTGAGTTGTGTTACAGTAGTGTACGTACATGCAGGATTTTCTATAGATTTATACTACTCATATGAAACTCACAAATCTAAATGCCTAATCCTCTGCAGAGATCTACGACGATCCGTTACTGTATAGTTTCTAAAATATGCATTGGCAGTTATGGAACAAAGAACCTTCTCACAAATTGAGCATTGTGTTTTCAATTGTTTTGCTGTAGTGTGTAATGCTGTGTATAGTGTTTACAGTTTTGACAGCTTCGAGCTGCTCTCTTGGTGTGGGAGTTTGAGTTTTGCAGTGGGAAGGTGTGGTTGTGTTTATGTAGCTTTAGAGAAGGGTGTTGTGTTTGGACATTGGGGGACCTGGTGGTAACGTTTGTGACATGTGTTTTAGCATTTGAGAAAAACTGTAAATTAATCTTGATGTCAAAGATTGACTGCTACCACCTCAGGCATGTTTTGACACCTGCAGAATAGGGTAGCTCACATTTACCTTGTAGACATAAACTCCTTGTCTGTAAAGAAAACATTCACACACTAAGAGCTGCATTGTAAAGGTTGGTTCCCGCAGCAGGGTTCATTTTGAAAATGCAGGACTTTGACTTTAAAGCTGTGTTGACCGACGGGCATCCTCGATCGATCATCAAGGTATTATATCGTAAAGAGAGCACCCAGTGTCTCCATCTGCCATGTCTGTTATTGACATTTTCTCTGCCCAGGGCATTTATTGACAGCCTGTTTCCTTTTTACCCATCACCTCTCTTCCACACACATCATGTATGTGTGTATATGTGGACTGGGTAATCAAAAACAGTGGAAGGTGTCCACAGAGCTTAAGTAAATGTATTCTTCTGTGTTGGTGTGTGTTTGTGTTGAGGGAAACACACTTTTGTTTCCCTCTCTAAAATTTCAAACAGGTATACTACCCAATAGGAAGAATATGAAACCATAGGAGGGTGATCAAAGACAAAGAGGAGGTGGGGCTGTTTGGGATTGACCTTGGAGAGCTGAGCATTAGTGTGAACAGACCAGGTGTGTGGCCAGAGCTTTACACAATTAGTGCCGGTCAAAAGGTGACAGCACTGAACACGAGGACACGGAGCAGCCTGCAGGAAGGTCAGGGTTACCCACACGATGATACGATCGGTTCTACCTCATACGTGCACATGTAGCTCAGCAGACAGGGCTTCTGTATTTGGTGCTAAGAAACTCTTCATGCAATATACAGTCTGATGACTATTTGATGAGATTTGATGCCGGTGTATTGTGAGATTTATCGGAACTGGCAAGGGCACCCATGCATTTTAATGTCCTGTCTCTTTCCCGCTACTTTGCGGTTGTGTTTCTCTCTCGCTGCTGTCTTCCTTACCCCCCCCCTCTGGCTTAGTTTTTCCATTTCTCTATTGAACAAGCAAAGACAGAAGGATTATGCTGATAAATTCAACAAAGGCAAGCTGAAGGACTGAGTCAGAGGACACAGCAGTGAATGAGTGTCCAAGTGTGTTTGACAGAGTGTTTGTATGAGACAGTCAGCAAACAGCCGTCTACACATGCATATCTAAGCGGGTGTTCATCCATTTGAACAATTTTGTCCTGAGAAATACTTGACGTTATCACCCTACATAATCTACAAGTAGAGTGAGATTAAGATGAGAGACTTTAATAAACACCTGCAGCCTCACATGGCATGTGGGGGGGTAACAGAAGATGTGCACAGCAAATGTACAGATGTGGCACAGTAACAATACTTTATTAATACGTATATGGGTGAAAAGTGCATGGTAGATCCCGTATCTTTTCCTATCTACAGCAAGCTGTACTCTATAAATCTCAGTTGTGTTAAGTGGACAGTTTGTAATAATGCAGGTCTCTTCTGGATGAATCCCACGGTCCTCCTGAGCAATCAGATTTATCCAAAGATCACACACATTTATCCACAAACTGTCCTTAATAATTCCTAAAGGAAAGGTTCACCCTTACAGCCTTATATCACAAACATATTGATTCTCCTTCAGCTGCCTCCCATTGATCTGAGCATCGATGGTGTTTCCAGAAAGAAACACATGCATAAAACCTGTTAATTTCCACTGCAGATTCAGATTGCTGACCATTCATGAAATGAACTGGATGTGTCTTTGTATGTATTTTTTTTTTATACAAATGCAACCTCAAGCTAATTTGCCTCACTTAGTAAAATCTGGCCCTTAAGAGCTTATGTAAACATCTCAGCTAGAATCGAAAGTTATTGGTAGGCACTTGCAGAATGAGCCCCTTTTGTTTTTTGGTTTAAAAAAATTATAATTTTCTCTCTGCCTTATTCTAACTCTCTCAGCATTTCTATTTTCTTTGTTCTCTATCCAGCATGGCAAATCTAAAGACATGCATGGATGTTAGTGCTGAAGGTCTAAGGGTCAGTAAACACACATCAAACACACCGAGAGGGAACGAGCAACCAAATTGACTCAGCTGAACAGGAGGCCCCAGACTCCCTCTCGCTCTCCCTGTCTCTACTTCCACTTTCCCTCTGAGGAGAACACACAGTTATTTTAGTCCACCTCCACAGTCTGTGATGCCAAAAATGGAAGCGACAGAAAAATAAAGGGAGAGCATGCCAACGTTTTTCACACTAACCAGAAAGTGCAAATTAAATGTCTGTGGTCATGTGCATGTGGGGCTTCTGTGTCTTCAAAATTAGAGTCTGCCATATAGATGTAGACTGAATGTGTGTGTGCAGGTTTATGTATCCTGAGAATCTTGTGTGGCAGCATGTCAATACCAGCATTTGCATTTAGTGTGGATTAACACATAGACATGTGTGACTTTATGCGCCTGCACGTTTCCATTACAATATAAGAGACAAGCGTGTGCTAAACGAGAAGTGGCTTCCATTTGTGGAAGCTCATTATCAATGCCCCTTGCCCTTGCTATCTCTCACTCTGGCCTAGGGACAGCTGGGCTCCCCGGACATTCCTCCACAATCCTATCTCAGGATCTGGGCAATCAATATGCACTGGCTACTTTTTTAATTATGCAATTCATCCTCTCCACATGCTGTCTACATCCCAATTTCCTTCCCTGGATCATCATCGCTCTCTATTCCTGCAGCAATTTTCTCTGTTTCTTCAATCTCTGTGCTTTTAAATAATTATCCCCACAGTGACTAAACGCACAAAAAGAAGGTAGAAAGAAGGTAGTGCACATACAAACACACACATATTCCTGCAGTCTCATTTAGGCCTATTATTAATAATTTCCCACCTGTTTGCTTGGCATCCTGCTGATACCTAATTGCTGGTAGGGCTGATTGTCATGAACAAAGACGGGCTACAAACATCCACCATGACAAAAGGAACAGAAGAAAAATGTACTAAAAAAAAGTTGGTAACCACCAAAACTAACTGATTTTCCTGTGGGAGGAACTGCAGGTGTCAGAGGGATAGTGGGAAGGTGAAAAGGTGAACTTCATTAAGTGTAACTCTGAAAATCTCAAGAGGAGGAGTCCTGTCCTGATTAATGAGTAGGGGGGAAATCAATTACCTTTATTATAAAGAAAGCACACAAAAAACAAATAACGTTAATGGTCAACGGCATTTGCTCTTTTTTGCTAACATCTTACCTATTTGTAGGAACTACTTTCTCAAAATTTCATTTGGGAACATTTTATTTCTTCTTAGATATCTAATTAAAGCAATTGCTATATCTCTGTACTCCTTGGGGAACAATTTTTTAATTAAAAAACAGTCATTGGGTGTGATAAATGTGAAATAAGAAATAAGAACATTAGGTCAAGAGAGAAACCCCGTAAGCCAGAATTTTTGGAGTTAATTCAATCAAATCTAAAAAAGAAACCAGAGTTTACTGTTCCATTCTCCCTGGACCAGATAGTACAAGCTAAATATCTGAATCTCTTTGAATTAAACATAGTACAAACATAGTAATTAAATCAATTAAATGTTTAACCTGACAAGCTGTCACATTGCATTTTACTTCCTGAGAAGAACGCCAGGAGGTCATCACTCTTCACAAAGAAACAAAGACAATGGCAGATAACTTGGTACCTCCTCTAAAGAACTTCTGTTTTTGGTAGCATTTGTTTGAATGTCATTCTTCTTTAAGCACAATAGCTCAAAATAACCTGAGTCAATTTTGATCAAACTTTGTAGAGGTGTACATGTTAACAATCCATTTAAATTTGCCTCACGTCAAAGCAGGACTTATTGGTCCAAAATTTACCATCACCCTATTAACTTCAAGTAGAATTATTAGTGTGTATGTGTGTGTGTGGTGTGTATTGTCAATATATAGAAAGAACCATAAAAAGATTTCAAATATCATCCCACATTTGACCTCTGACCTCTCCTAATAGATTGGTCTCAAGGTTAAATGATAATATTGCTATATAGAGCTGTCTTACTGCCATTTTGTGTATTGACAGCATATAGCCAAAGATATATGGGGATTCTGAATATGGCATTACTTTGCACCTCCGACCTCTTCTTCAAGGTCAAACTTTCAAAAATAAAATGTCTTTTATCATAGCTTTAAAGATAAAATTCTACTGCCTTTGTTTGTATGGCAACATTTAGGAAGCAATAGAGGTATGGGAATGCTAAATATCACTTTATTGCAGTGTGCATCCGAATATTATGACACATTTGACCTCTGACTTCACTTTTAGATTTCACAGTTGCTTTGCTTTCAAGCTGATCCCAATATGCTTAAAGAGACTGAGCTGCCTAGTTAGTAAGAAACATATGTTTGTATAATATTATACAATAAGCTCAAGTTAATCATGTCCAGTTATTTATCAGTCAATGCTATTATCTATTACCTACTCCTACATCTTTATATACAAAATACAAAACTACTTCCTTTAAAAGGAAATGGTGTCAAGAGCGTGAGCTGCCAAGGTGGAGGTTTGCGCTCTCGGAGTGTTTCTTGTTTTATACGTGTGTTCTACACTGCAGGTCTTAAGTGCTATATAATTTTTTTTTTATTTTTCTGGGAAAATGGGAAATAGGTGCACAGCCTTAAATTTCTTGTGCTAGCATTGTTGTAATTTCTTTAAGTAGTCTTCAGGAGTAGTTCTCCAGGCATCTTGAAGGACATTCAAAGCTTTTCTTTCACACCTTGGCTCAGGTGATTAGAGGATCATCAGGGGGTCCTTTTGTCCCTCTTTGGGGGGGACACCCCCACTGGGTTTAAATCTGGGACTCTCTGCCATTTGACCTTAGAACTGAAGAAGCTTCTCAGATGAGAGGTGAAACGTCTTCAAGCAACTTAAAGAAGTCCAGACGCTTTTCTTTACAAGCTCCTTTGACTACGATGACCTGGATGACTGAGAACCTTCACAGACATACTTTTCTTTGAATGTTGCCTGCCTTTTGTTCCATTCTCTGTCAATATGATACCATCCTGTTGCAATAAGTTTGTGGTCCAGGCTCTAAGAGGTCAATTGAAGTAGTCCATAGTGCGTTTTCTTATCCAGGTATGCCTTTACTTCATTAGAAATGCGTTTGGCATCATTGTGATGCCAAACAATGATGCTGCTGCCAATCAGATGCATCACGTTTGACAGGTTCTCCTAAACCACTGACAGAAATGCAGCCATGAGCCATGACAGAAGTTCCTGCGTGTTTTAACAGATGGCTGCAAACACTTGCTGATGTACCTCTCTTCTGACCAAAGGGTAAAACTAGTTTTCACTGATATTTAGTCCGATTTAGTCTGATATTCTTGCCTGAGGTATGTCAGGCCTTGTCTCCCTTAAGAATGACTTCTTGACAGCCACCCTTCCACTGACAACTTTTGACGAGGCTTCAGTGAACAGTAGATGGATCAACTGAAGGACCACATGCATCCCTTGGGTCTTGCGTCAGGTCTTTGCCAAATTCTTTCCCTATTTGTTCCCAGATAGTGCCAATCTGCTCTAGAAAGGTTTTGTAGACCTGTCCTCTTCCACTTCCTCCACCTGTCCAATTTCCTCACTTCCTCCTCATTTACTTCACACCATGCCGAGATATGCCAAGGTGTTGCGTAATAGCTCTTACTGTTTTATATTTGTCAAACTATGTTTTTTAGATTTAACTAAATATATGGAATTGGGGTTCCCGAGTATAACAACTGATATGAAAACAGTAGAGAATTTATTTTACAAGAGCTCAGCTGAATACTGAGGTCCCCTCCCCTTAGTTCTTTCTTCCTTGTTCTATCTGAAACTCTTTGTGACACACACACACACACACACACACACACACACACACACACACACACACACACACACACACACACACACACACACACGTTATTTTATGCATGAAACTAAGGTAAAGACAGGGTTCAAAGCCTGAGTGATTTCTGGGAGCAGAGGATACTGGCTGCATCTTAAACTAAAATCACCTGATCTCTTTTCTTATCTTTTCCCACGCCATCTTTTAACTTACCCTAGTGTGCGCGCACGCACACACACACACACACACACACACACACACACACACACACACACACACACACACACACACACACACACACACACACACACACACACACACACACACACACACACACACACACAATCTCATCAAGAGTAACCAATCAAAAGATGCACAAACTTTTAAAGACCCTCTTTCTTGCCTCTGTGTCCCTCTTAGCCATTGTTCCCTGGAGGACACCCTAGCTCTACTTTTTCCTCTTTTCATCCAGACAACAGGGCAGGGCAATGTGCTCTCCAGAGGCCTGTGCTGCAGTGCGCTGTTAAATTAGAAAGACTTGTGAGTGAAGTTCGGTAAAATGGCTGGAGCTGTTATGGTACGAATGTGGGGACATAACCGAGGAAATGATGTAGGATTGGAAGGTGGCGATGAAAAGGAAGGAACATGGGAAAGAAAGAAAGAATGAATAAAAAACTGTGAGACGGAAGGAGAGCAGGCTGAAATGCAATGGCCCAGGTTCCAGTTTGACCCAATGCTCTCGCCTTTCTTCTCCACTCTCCACTATCTAATGAAGTCAAAAGGCCCAAAAGATGTATTTAAAAAGAAAAAGAGAGGATTTAAGGAAGAGTAGAGGAAGGGAAGCTGATAGAAAGGGGGGAGTGTAGGAAGAAAGTGTTAAAAGCTGGAAATGAGTCATAGCAGTGGAGGAAAGGAAGAGGAGAAGCCACAGGAGAGACGACAAGAAGGAAGGAGTGAGAATCTAAAAAAGTAAGGAGTAAGGATAAAAAATTAGGTACAGAGAAATGAAAGATGGTAAAAGGGGAGCAGAGGGGATGAATCAGAAAAAGGTTGCTGAAGGTTTAAAAGCCCCGCTTGTTATCTAACACCAATCTGAATGTGTGTGTGTGTGTTTGAGAGTTCTGCTGGTTTGTGCTCCTTTCTCCTGCTCCACTGCTGGTTCATTCTCTAGAGACTGCAGGAAGCGAGGAAGCAATCTCCTCCTCCTACAGTATAGATCTCATCTACCCCTCACTTTTTCATCATTGCTTCCCGATTTGTCTCCAGTCTACCTGCTCACTTCCACTGATGTGATCTGATAAAAAAAAGAAAGTCCTCATATTGTTTCAAAAACATTAAGTAATATATACTGTTCTCTGTTTTTTTAAATTAAATTAATATATTGTTTTGTTACATTTTTTAAACAATGATTTTATTATTCATAGCATGACTTTTTCAATGTTATATGTGCTAATTATTTAGTACTGCAGGTTCTGCTGCTACACATGAATTCCTTACCATTCATTTATTTTTTACATTTTTAGCTGGTATTGTGTTTTTTAGATAAAAAAGGGACACATAGCTGCTGCAAATTACATGAAGTCACAGTACCTTGCTGTTACGCTGCTTCAAATGGCAGCCGTTCGCCAAGTCGTCACATTTCATTGCCTTTGAATATCTGATGTGGGGGGAAGGGAGACAGTGGCTGCGTGCCTATATAATGGAAAAACTATAGCTGAGTTTGCATCACACCTAAGAAAATGATGGAATTTATAAAGAGGGTCTCCAGTTTAACACAAAAACAGTATGTGAAACCTTACTTAATATTTTTTTCTTTTTAACTAGAAAAAGTCTAAAATCATTTGAATGTTTATTCAATAAACTCAATGAGGATATCTCAAGATATTTTGAGTGGCTGTGGCTCATGGAGGTCGAGCAGGTCATCTACTAATTGGAAGGTTGGTGGTTTGATCCCTTGTTGCTCCAGTCTGCATGCCAAAGTATACTGGATGACTTATCGAATGCCAAGTTGGTCCTGATATGTTCATCGGAGTGTAAATCTTAGATGGAAAACACTTAGATGCAGAAAAGAAGTGCTGGTCTGAATGAGATATATTGTTTAAGTTTTGTGTGTGCGTGTATAAATATAGCAGTCAGTATATGTGACATATTGATGCATATGTCCACCAATAATAAAGGTGTAGTAAATAAATCGGCAACTGACTACTTCACTTTGCGTCTCACATTTGCGTAAAAAGTGTTTACGTTCAGCTTCACGAGCATTTACAGGTTAGATTCGGAAAATGTCCATAAACTGCAGGGAACTGATATGGAATCTTTAACTTTTGGCAGCAGAGACGTCTGGCACCTCACCCTGCCCAGACTGTCAGCCTCGGGGAGACTTTCACATGAAAATGAAAATGCTGTGAGCTATAACAAAGGCAAAGAAGGAAAGAATGGAATTACAACTGCTCCAAACAATAAAAACTCCATTTTAGGATACCCTCTGGCGTAAACGGATGTAACTTTGTATTTGCTTCTACTTCCTTATTGACTTACTTTAATTTTTTATTGTTTCAACTGCTTTCATTTCTATGCTTTACGGACCTTGAAAATGCAGTTTGTGTCTGGCTTTACTTGACCATGAATAGAAGTATCAGCAGTGGCAGGAAGTTTCTCTGCCATCTGATTTGATAGGTCGCTTGTAACTTACTAGCAAATTAAATGACCACGTCTACCATTTTTGCCTTCATACCTTTTCTATATACCTTTTAACCAAAAAAAAAAAAAAAAATAGGTGCCACATGTAGTTACCAACCACTGCCCAATGACTTGTCTCTCTGTGCTCACTGCTTTATTGCTGTGATGAATTACTGCTACATGGGAGGAGTGTGGCAGGAGAGGGAGCGACAGAGAGCATCATATTTAAACAGTGGAAATAAGGTCTGGTTCCAGTGATGCAAAATGTTTCAGTGTTTTCAAGAAAGATGGAAAATGCATTTAAGAAACTGAAGTACACACACAAAAAAAAAATCAAAATAAAGGAGCAGCATTCATTTCCTTGCTCTGTTACTAAGATATACCTGTTCACACCTCTAATTATTACAATTCACCCCAGAAGCTAAAGGCCAGATGCATAAAATATGAATGTGTAAATCCATGACTTAAGCTATAAAGATATATTTATCCCTAAAGGCAGAAATCTGCATATGCTATATTTCTGACAGATTTATAAAGCCAACGCTTCTCTTTCCAATCATGAAACTAAGCACAAGCCCACTTAATATTTAAAGACACGTTAAGACTTAAACACGGTTTATTCACATACATAGAATAGCAGCTGAGATAAATATTATTAAACTATGAAAACTGAAATGAAATATGACAAATGAAATGTGTTTGATTTTGTGATCTCAGTTCTGGAAACATAAGTAGAAGGAAAAATGTATGGGAAGCCATTAATTTGTGAGTTCAAAGTATAAACAAACAGAACAAACAGAATACAAATAAGAGGCAAAAGGCCCACACAAAGAAAGCACACCGGTAGTCATGGGTCAGACATTTAGAGCACATAATTACAAAAAGTGAAACTTGTGCAGATGAAAAACAGCAAGAGATGCAATCTACACACGTCTCTTTCTGCGTCATACGAGACCTGACTATCTCCTGAAAAACTGTGTAGGCTTTGTCTGAATTATTTATGTGCTCGACACACTTAATAAATGACAGCTTATATGCTGGAAAAGGAGCACATGTGGTTTCCTTGCCTTCACATTTTTATCCACTCAGCTCGCTGCAGCAGCATTTTATGAACGACCACTTTTGATTGGATTACTGCAGCTTCTATCCAGAGGACACTCAAGCTTCTGTTTTTGAGACACTACATCGTGTGATTCATAAATGAAAATAAAACATAAAAAAAAATGTTGTTGTTTTTTTAAAACACATATAGTGCCATATTTATTTACACGACCTGTTGATTGATTTGAATGTGGGATGTCTTTCTTAGTGCTTTTGAATCTTGTGCAGTTTTCCTACAATGTAAACATTCACGTCAACAACAAAAAACAATGAAGGTGATTCATAGAAACAATTTATGACTTTATTATAAAATTTGCAACACTAAAGTTGTATGAAGAGCTGAAAAGCAGAGCTTTTACTTTGGCATGCTCATGTGAATTATGCTCAGAGTTCACTAGTGGGGCAATTTTCTTACCATTTCCACTACCATTCATACAGTCTACACTTTCCCATGTCCTCTAAGGTGTGGTCTTGTATGTTGGCAGTTTTTACAGTGGACCACACTTTTACTAAGAGCTAACCACATCAGCCAAGATGTATTTAAGTGCTCCATGTATACAGTGGCAAGAACACGGAAGTTTGTCTGAGTCAAGCCTTCTGAACAGCACTGTCATGTCTCATTATGCTCTTATCCTTAAAATCATACATTGTCTCTTAATTGATGGGAAGGGTAGAGGTGAGGTATAGCTGGGCAGGATAGCAGCTGGAAAGGAGGGGTCAGGGTTTTTCTGGAATCATGATATATGAGGAGCTGGGGCTGTGCTGTGAGCTGAAAACAGCTTCAATATTTTATCACTGCAGCTAGGCCCAGCATCAAAAGTAAGGATTTTTCCTCCCTCTTTCAGTCCTTGACAGCCACAAATGCCACCAATGATGAGTGTGGGTGGAGAATGAGCTACTGAAACTATATACAGACACAGTTTTCTTTCTCTCTCTGTTTTTCTTTTACCTTTATGCCAATTTCTTGAATTCACTACTATGTTGAAAGAAAAATCTATATAGCCAAAATAATAAATTCTCGCTTTCTCTCATGTCTGCATTTCTTTCTAGGCTAAGTCAAACTGAATCTAATCTGCAAACAGCATTGGAATTTTTAACTGGTTCCCAATCTGTATCCAATCCCAATCCCTGTTTCTCCACTTCAGTTTTTACCCTTCTTTTTTTTCTCCATGTTCTATATTCACATTTTGACAATGAAATCATTATGTGTGTGTTGGGCTTCAGTTAAAGTCCTGTACCGGCTGGTTACTTGCCTCTACCTTAGATGACTGCATCCGTGTTTCATTGTGTATTTATTGTGGAATTGATTAGCACTACACCGGCTGTCGATGAAAAGCCCTTAACACTCGGAGAGCCGATAAATTCGGGAACTCGCAGAGAAAAACAACTTCTCATTTTCTCACATGAAAGCGGAGTACGTTTTCCTGCTATTTTCCAATTAGAGGGAACAGTTTATAGTTGACGAATTTCAAAGCAGATTAACTTCACAGATAATCTGATTGACGGAAAATGAATTTGGAGTTCTTTTTTGTTGCTGTTTTCATTCTTAGGAAGCAACATCTGTATTACTACTAATTATATCATTGCCAATAATCACTATAAATAGAGTTCATTCATCTGTTATTATGGATTCCACTGAATCATGAAGCACTTCAGTACCGACGGGCACAATGTGAATCACGAGATAAGACAAACACATTGTTTCTGCATATGTATGAAGCCGGCTGAGCCATCTACATTTCCAGTATGCAAGTGCGTGTATGCAAGCAAGGGGCTCCAGGCTTTATAGACTATTCATAAGGGAGCGAGAGGCAGAGCACAAGAACCTTACTCAGCCTTGTTTGACTTAAAAGGTTTCATGTGACCCTTTGGCCTTTTCCCAAGCAACACATTCTAGTGCTGCTGATGGCAGCTGGCTGTGCACATCTGGGATGAAGCAACGTGAACCTTGCTATGTGAAAAATTCTCTGCTTTACAATAAGCACCCATCCCCCTTCTTTGTCAGCTTCTTTTTTCCCTTCTGCCAGCTGCTTGGTATAAAATAATTGATTAAAAATAAAACCAAGCGGGGCTGATCAGAGCTTTTGTGTTTCTGTGGATATATGCTCAAGATTTGAAGTAATTCAGCTGCAAGATCAGAAGGAGAACAGGGAGTTGAGATATATGCGAGACGTGCGGGGAGAAGGGGAGACAGAAAAGGGAGAACGAGAGAAAAGAGACTATTGATCAGGTAAAGCTGTGCTGGCTTGTCGATAGAGGCCTCTCTCCAGGGAGTGGAATGACACAAAATAGGGAGGCAATATTTATTAGGCTGTGTGTCCCTGACTACGTGTGTGCGCGCCCAAAGGGAGGGTGTGGGAGTGAGCATGCGTAGACATTTGCACAATGGGGAATGTCACACTGATGGGTTTTTAGATCGAAGCAGTCTTAATGCCTGCATGCAGACAACTCATGCATGCTCCATCTGTGGCAAGTTGGGAAGATAGGCCAATTTAGTAGTCTGTAAGCCTTGTATTGGAAAGTCAAGCTCACATTAAAACAGAAAATCATTGAAGGAAAGCAGAATTGCATCTCTTATAGCGTAATACTTTATGATTTTCCACAAAGACTTCACAGAAAAAAAATTTTTTTTATTCTGCCAAGGAAACTGCAAAGATGTTTGGAAAGGACGACCCTTATTTCCCAATGATGCGATACAGAAGACAGGATGCATTCCTCGGTCTAATTTAAACACCCAGATGCTATTTAATGTCTATTTTCATAAGATTTTAATATACAAGTTTTGTTCCATTAAAACACCAGAGAGCCTGATAATCCAAGGTTAATAATTCAGGTCAACCTAGCAGCTTAGGTCCTTAATTAATGAACAGTGATTTGCACAAAAACACACTAAGCTGATTACACTTTGAATAAAATTATAGCATTTATATCATTGCCAGATGAGGGGAAAAGAGAGAAAAGAAATGCTGAAATACAAAGATATGTTAAGGTGGGAGGAAAATAAAGCCAGAGCCATTGGCAGAGTCTGTAGAGGTGACAACAGGAATTAGAACAGCTAAATTTAACTGCAGGGGACCATGGTGGTGGTGGTGATGGCTGTGTGTATGGGGTGACTGTTGGGTTTGCTGGGGGTGAGACAGACAGAAATTATTCCGACTCCTCACTTGTCTTTCTCAGCAACTCGGCTACATTTAAACAGCCTTAGGGTTAATCTCAGAACTGAGTAGCGATGTGCAAAGCGGTTCTTTCTAAAAGGTCCTGCTTCACAAGTTGTTTTACTGGTCTGTAGACCTGTATAAAGTACACTTTCTTTCTTCACTTGAAACAGGTCATTAAAAAGATTTGTTCAAAAGACACTTTCACCAAATCACTGACCAGAGCTTCAATTACGCAGTTCCACTCACTGACCCGCAACACGGCTGGGAGTTGCATATTCCTCATCATCCCCGGTTTCTGGAAATGTAAGCATTGTGATCTTAACAGACATGCCAAATTTATTTTATGATTCAGCAGTCACTGGAGACAAACTCTTACTTTCTCATTTTTGAGCTGCAGTTCGTTTTTTACCTTGCTTGGCTTGTGTGAGGTATTTACAATCACTCATTCCCTGTATGGTATGTGAGGAAGTCCATTCCTCTTTGTGAAGGATTTTGGGAGCTGGCCCATCTCCTGGGAAGTTCTAAAAATTTGGGTCAGGCTTGAAAAGATCAGGTGGAGCCTTTTGTATTAGCATGATCTGAATGTCTTTAACTTTTGCCACTACAAAAGCCTTTAAGGATTATCTGTCTGCTCACTGATCACACAGATGTTCGCTCATCTGTCTCAGTCCACAGAAAATTTAAACCAGGATCATTATAGCTGCTCTGACACATGCTCATCTCTTTTCTCCTAAATATTAGTTATTTACATAATAAATATAGTTATAATTGATACTTTTTACCTCCTCTTCTATGGTTAAGTATGCTCTAGGGATAAATTGTTTCACTCATATCATAGCATCACAGCAACTGCACCGGCATGTCGATCCACACGTCTTCTACAGACCAGTAAAACAACTTTTGGCTAAAGGTGTGTGTCTTTAGGTTTATGTGGCTTTATATGCAGCTACATTAGGAATTATGTCATTGATTAGCCCACTATGTTAAAGCAGGTAGATCACAGAAAAGAATGGCCTCTGTACTAGAGATGGACCGATCCGATATTACATATCGGTATCGGTCCGATACTGACCTAAATTACTGGATCGGATATTGGAGAGAAATAAAAAATGTAAATATCAAATATCAAAAAAGCACCTCACAAAACTTGCGACATAGCATAACTCAGCTCATAAATGTAGCACGTCGGAGCATTATGCTCACATGATAGAGTGGCTGTGGCGTGTCTGGTTGAGCATTTGGAGCCTCACTACCTACACCATTTCATCTCAGAGAAAGTTATCCCAGAGAGAAGTAAAGCAAGTGTGTAAGTTCATCTCTGAATGTTTGCAAAGCATTCCAGCGTTAAGCTTAACAACCGCTTAACTCCTGCTGCTACTTCAATCAATGATCAGCTGATCGGCTTTTCTGTCGCGAGTCCGTCTCTCTTGTTTACCGCCCACTTCGCGCCAGAAAGAGGAAACCAGCGGCTGAACAACAGCAGCACGTTTAACCTTGATAATCTGTTGTTAGAATTTATTTAATATTACTTGCAACACCAGGATCTTTTTCTACGCAGCTGACGGCTGGTAACTGTGCAGGGGCGGATCTAGCAAAGTTTAGCCAGGGGGCCGATAGGGCATGAACAGGGAAAAGGGGGCACAAAGACATACTTTTCTTTCTTATTCTCATTTAAAATGTCTAGCTTTTAATAAATAATTATCTGAATCTTACAACCAAAGTTTTAATCTGATGTAAAATGTATAGAAGTCCATTACTGTATATAGTAACTGTTAAGTCTAATATAGAATAGAATAGAATAGAATTCAACTTTATTGTCATTGCACATGCACAGGTACAGGGCAACGAAATGCAGTAATATACCCTAGTAAGCTAGTACTTTTTCCTTTTGGGAAGATACCATCTGTGCAGTCTGCAGTTCTGTTGAAGAAAGATGTTGAATCTATTTAATTATTCTTGAAAAATAATTGATTTCTGTGCATTTTTTTTTTTTTTGCTGGGAGTTTGCAACCCTATTAGTTAGGTTGCTTACTCTTTAAAATACCAGAATAGGGAGGATGGAGAAGGTTAAGTTTATTAGATTGATCAGTATTGCTGAACTATGAAATATTTTGGGTGCAGTGTATTTTTTGCATACAGGTATAACAGAATAGCTTTAGTCTTTTGTTTTGTTTTTAAATTTGAGTTTGAACTTATACAAAATGCAGCAAGATATAAAAAAACAAACAGTTTTATTGATTAAAAAACACTATATCGGATTCATATCGGTATCGGCCGATATCCAAATTTATGATATCGGTATCGGACATAAAATAGTGGTAACGTGCCATCTCTACTCTGTACATTTAGTGCATCTCTGCAAGCGAATTTCTTAGCACACGGGCAAGCAGGGCAATTTCAACAAGAGGCCTGAAAGTTTCCATTACTTGCTAATCTGTTTTTACGTGCAACTTATATCTTGATATATGAACTAGTTGAACTGCCAGATGGTGAAAACATTTTGTTTAGGAAAGAAAAAGTGGAATAAATATTTAAGACGGTGCAAGGAAAAAGTAAGCTTTATAATCGTGATGAATGACATAATATGTTTATACCTCAGAAACACTCGACTATATCTCGATCTCCAATTTGCCAGAGTTTGAAAATACTTTGTTCTATTACTGAGTGAAGGGAATGAATTAGGAATGACAAAGCACTATACAAATTGACAAGCACGATGCAAATACATTATTCAAGAGTACTGCTGCTGTAAGCACATTTTCGACTTTTTGGAAAAGTAGAGGCATAAATTAGTTTTCAGGTCTTGTTTGTTTAGCCAGTGCTCACCAAGGCTCCTGGTTGTGTGCATGTGCGTTTCTGCGGTGGGAGTGTAGTCTTAATGTTGATATAGCGTTTTGTTTCACTGTCATTATTCTGCCCATTTCCCTCCCACCTTTGCTTTTAAAAGCTCTTACAGTAGAAATGTTTTGTCAGGCCTGCCTGTGGTCCCTCCGATACATGCCAGCTGACTGGGCAGCCTGAGCTACTCTATTTACAAAGAACAGACTTGCCATGAATAATACACGAAGTGCCAAGCACAGGGAGACAAGAGAGCGGAGAAGAGGTTCTGGCTTACTTTTTAGCCGGTAAAGCAAAAAAAAAAAGAAGACAGAACCTTTTGAAATCATAAGACAAATACTTTTCTAGTCAGAGAGAGAATGCAAAGCTGGATGTTCAGCCAAAAGATGATTTATGGAGATGGGTCAAATCCTCCAGCAGCATCAAAAATGGGAATAAAACTCTTCTTGATTCTCTTAGAAGTGCCGCTAACAGATTTGCTGAAATGCATGCATTCTCAACTTTACAGCGATATACTTTCAACTTGGGTTAGAATGGCTGCATTCAGAGAGGAGCGGCCTGTCATCATTGGGGGTTATTAATGGGGTTTCTGCCTTGCTCAAGGACACCTGTCTACTTTGTTATATACATATGCCTGGCCCTGCTCTGCTTGATTTGTGTGTCAAGAAACGCAAAAGATAAAGACGATAAAAAATTCTGGTGAACAGAAAAATCATCATAATAAAAATAAACCAACAACTGTGCAATGGGGTGTAGTAAGCATATACAATGACACAAGTGTGAAGAAATGTGTGTTATTAGCAGACTAGTAACACTAATTAGATGTGACTATACCTTAAGTACATGCATTAGAAATGTACACAATAAATTCCTGAAGCAGGAAACACAACTTTACATTGAATCATAATTATCTAAAGATAAATAGAGTCAAGGGGTTTAATTAATGCATTAATCAGTTTGGTATGATGATGATGATGATGATGATGGGGCTCTGCTTGGACACAAATGCTTTACTGAGCTGGATTTGCTAAAAAAGCAACAGATAAAATCAGAAAAAATAAGCTTGTGTGCCTTACAAAGTCAGCATCAATGCCTGCTAAGTACTGAACATGAAATATAGAACTGAAATTTAAAAATACAAAATTTGTCTTGTGTCAGATTGTTAGGGGACTTCGTTTAGAAGGATAAGAGCAGGCTGACTTGATTATACATTCCAAATGTGAAAGTCAAACTTTCCCTCGACAGCTAAGGAAAGGGAGGCTTTGAAACCAGTGCCATCTCTCTCTCCCTCTCTGCAGGCGTCCCCGTCTACATCTTCGCATGCTCTCTGTCTTTTGCTTGCTCTCATCTGTACTTGGCCCATCCCCACGTTACCCGTCAGAGTACAGAAATCAAAGACGCCGAAAAGAAACATGTATGATAATGTGGAGAGACTCAACACAGCACATCTCAATATAGTACCGACATAAAACACACAGAGGGACATAGAAGCACATACACCACGCGCACATACCGCCACTGAGTCGAACACTTTGAGTCGGGGAAATCAGGCGTACATATACTGGAGATTTGAAAAATTAGTTTGTGAATGAAGTAATAAATTAAGCTGAAATACTTACGTTTGCACAGAATAGCAATGAAATGACATAAAATTACACCGTGGGGTTAATAATATGGTTCCAAAGGCTGTAAAGCTGTACAGTGTGCATCAAAGTACAGGTTTCTTTGTTCTGTTTTTTCTGAAATAGAAGGGCAGTGAGGGATATTCCTGATTTATCATCCTCCGTGGCCACTATCATTTATCAGCTCACTGGGCAACAGATTAAGGGCCGGTTTTAAAATGGCTACTGGGCTGTGTTGCTCGAGCAATTCTATTACTGGTGTTTTGAAATAGAGGAGAAGATGTGAGTACAAAACATATAAACCAGTGTTCAGGTAGGAGTGAGTTTATGCTACAATGACTTTCCTGATTTGTTTGAATATACTGTAAGAGCATGTTCACTTAATATGTACACATCTTGCAGGTTAAACCTCTTGTACTGAGAAAGCACAGGAATAAACCTACTTAGACATATCTTATGTTCTTGAGAGCTCATTATTGTTAACAAGACAGTTACCGGAACAATACGGCCTATTTCCACTAATTCAGTTGTGATACATTTGACAGTAGGTAGACATTTACATACAGTTCATGAACAGCACACTTGATTGTGTACATGCCCTGAATACATCAGAATATGAAACTAAATGCGATTCTTGTGCTTTTTGTAATTTTCTGTGATTATTCCAGTCAACCTGACACAAAACTGCTAAACAAATACCAGAATTCGTGGCACATGTTTCTCTTGCTCCTTTATTGCAATTACGCATGCACTAGATGTCTCATTTCCCTTTTTTTCACTGAGGAGGGAACAATGTCTGAGGAGTTAAATCTTGGCTTCAAATGAAGCGCATGTTTTCAAAACCCAGTTTAAGCCTCTTGCTAACACATAATCAATTGTTATTTCTGGAGAGTGTGCAAATAAAGGATTCTTGTTCAAGGACACCAAAAGAGTTCAAAGACACGCTGTGTCTAATGATTCTTCCAGCAAGAAGCTCAACCTGCGTTACTTTTTTCTAAAACCGATTTTACTTCTGTTAATTTTGCAGACAAAAGAAGTAAAACTCAAGGTTGAGCAAATTCACTTTTAATTAATTACAATAATCTTTATCTCTAAAAATGTATGGGGACAATACAAATTCTGAATGGTTTATGGTAGGATGGCCTCCACGTATATATCCCATAAACTTTGTTCATATTTTACCCTGAATGAAGTCGTCAGGGTTGAATAGACTTGAAAGACCACAATTACTCTAACATCCTAGTATTAATGTTTAACTTTCTCATGCTTTAAAAGCTTAATCCCCGTTACCAGCAACATGGGATTTTCCCCAGCCTACGGGGAGCACCAGTGGAAAAAGAGTGTAATTGGGGTTGTACGGGGTATAAAGGGCAAGGAGCTAGAGAAGTGGAGGAAAGGGACAGGAGAAAGGAGACGAAGGACAAGGTGAAGGGGAGACTGTCAGCTCAACTTATCGACAGCTCAACCCCCACTGGGATAAATACAAGAAAGGTGTGCGTTTGTATGCATGCGTGTGCATCCGTGTGTGTACACGTCAGTCCTGATGATCTGCTATGTCAGCTTGAGTAAAGGTCTCCCTCTGTGCGGATGCCCTCAGGAAACACTGACATTCTCCGCTGAGTTTCTTATGTGTTTTCATGTGTGTGAGTGTGCAGGAAGTGAGAAACCGCCTAGCATCGCAGCATTTCCTCCGACGAAATCCAATATGTTGCCAGTGTTGTCCAATATTTCAAGTATTTTGGATGCAGAGCCACTCCTAAAGCACTGGCTATTATTTCAGGTAGTCAGCACTACCGATGACTGATGAAAATTGGGCATCTATTCGTCCTGAAGCTGTCATTCATGCCAGGGAAGACGATATCTTCTTCCAGAGATGAGCTTCTTCTGCATGGCCAAAGGTTTGCAGTGCAAACATTCATTTCCTTAATTTACAGAAAGGCAGAAACACATTCTATGCTCCAGAAACTGATCATTTACACTTCTTGAAATGTTTGAATGTGTTTGAAAATCATAAACTGAAACCGAAGCTGAGAACAATGAATGGCAGATTGGAAGAACGTGTACTGTATCTGTACCACTCAGTTCAGTCAGGTTCAGTATATTGGCACTTGGCCGCTACTAAAAAAGTGTGAACAAAGGAAGTAACAGATATTAAGTCTGGCCTACCTGCCAAAGCTGCCAGGCTCACAGACAGACAGACACTGGGGAAAAGAGATGTTTGCTGAAACTTGAAGTTAATGATCTTAGCAGAAAGGGTTTAGAAAATCTACAATAGTTTTCTAAAACTGTGCTCACAGCTAAACAGATGAATTAAATGAGAACTACTGCCATTGTAATATTTAATATCTACCTCCACAGCGAGCTACACGCTTTGTCATGTATTGCACGTATTCAGAGTTCTTAAAACATTTACACACTCGTTGAAATTTTGAATTAACATAGTGCAAGTATTCCACTCACTACCTAAGTCTTATGCACCACAGGCCACATAATGTGGGCATCAACCCTCAACCAATCCCCTTCAAGCTCTTGAAATAGTGACTTCTAAAGTCCAATGGGCTTAGCACTGCCCTCTTTTGCAGAAGCCAAAAAAGCATTTGCATGCCCAAACACTATTTCATTACTCACTCACACTCTATTTTCCACTGCTTTCTATCCATACTTTCATTTCTCTGCCCATACTTTCACCCCCCGTGTCTGCAAATGGGAAGATAGCTGCAGCCTCCCTGGTCTCTCTCCATCTAGTTTTTAAAGCAGCCCACTACTGAAAAGTGGAGAGGGAGCTTGTTGTGGGTCTCTGTGTGTGTATTTATGGGCACGAAAGAGAAAAAAAGTAAAGTAATTATTCAGGATTCACACTGTGTTTCTGGCTTAATGAGGTGGCGGTTAATCGCGAGGTCCAAACAGCGGCACTTTGGGACCAGCTGGCCAACAGTGCAGAGAGAAGATGGTAGTCACAGAAAGGGGTGGGAGGAATGAATACCAAATCCAAGCATTAAATGATAATGCAATGCTACAGAGAATATAACAAAAAAAAAAAAAAAAAAGTGAGACCCAGTCACACGTTGTAACAAACCTTTTGGGTTATAGCACCACTAGGGGGGGTTGCCCAACTATTGTAGTAGCTGTGGGGGTCTCCTAGTGGGTGTGTGAGTTGTTAGCGGCAGCCATTTCATGCTGCTCATGTTCCATGCTCCAAGAAAGCACCTTACTTACTGTTGTGACAAGCTGGCGCTGGTGGTACCAATCCCCGCGCATGTAGGTTCGGACGAGTACAGCCGAGGAGACCTGGCTTATAAAGTGTAATGTTTCTGACGGCGAATAAAGGTCTGTTATTGGATTTAACCGACTGGTTCCGTGTTATCCGGCTAACCTCCACACCACATGCCCGCTGGACCGGCTAGCCGCTCCTTCCTCGCCAGACTGCTGTTACAACGTGAAAGGCAGTTGGCTTTTATGTCTTTCTTTTGGATGTCTTCTTGGATCCGTGGTTGGATCAGGAGGTTTGTGGGAGACTTTTTTTCCCCTCTATTTTGCCGGTCTGCTTACTCATTCCTCCTGAGCAGGGGTGCCCAATCCCGGTCCTCGAGAGCTACCGTCCTGCAGCTTTTAGATGCATCCTTGTTCCCACACACCTGAATCAAATGAATGGCTTGTTATCAGGCCTTTGCCAAACATGATGGCATGCTGAAGAGATCAAACCATTTGATTCAGCTGTGTTGGAGTAGGGATGCATCTAAAAGCTGCAGGATAGTAGCTCTCGAGGACCGGGATTGGGCACCCCTGCTCCTGAGCTTGGACTGAGTTAGCTGGTGATGAGAATGTGAGAGGGCTAAAGCCTCCCCTTAAGTCTGTCCTGATCCATGCTGCGTTGAGGACACGCTGTCCATGCTGAAGGTAGTGTGACCTTCATCACAACAAGTGGCATGACAATCGATGTTAAGCCTAAACCAAGTGCATTACACATAGTGAGGCAGGATTCTGTCTTGCTCCGGAGACCAGCAGCCATCATTGGGTTTTTTTTTATTTCGTTTTTTTAAAGCTTTTTGTTTTTGCTGTTGGTTTGCCTTTCGACTGAAGTACCAAGCAAACGATCACCTGTAGAGTTGGTGGAGCGGAGGAGAGCGAATGCATTTCAGTGATCGGCTTTCATTAAAGTTCGGTAAAGAGAGACGACAAGAGGAACTTGCCGTGACCAGTGCTTGTTTAAACCTATCAAGCTCATCAAACATTAACAGTAGGCTAGCTGAAGCAAGAAACACAACACTTATCGATCTGCATTTGGTCCCTTTAGAATTCTTGAAGTCAACTTATTTGCTTACTCATATGGTGATATAAGTAAGAGCCTCGAGAAAATTTAAAAAAATGCATGCTGAAAACCAGATAGTGTTCACATATCGGTGCAAAGAAATGTAACAATGATTACAGAACTTGGAATAAATAATTGTTTGTTAGAAATTACATGCAAATATGTATTTTACAAATTATAAAGAAGCAACGCAACAAAAAAATAAAAGACAAATTGTGTGCAGAGTTCACAAAGACTCTAGATAGAAAGTCCAATTTCAGTGGCAATCTTTTGTACCACAAAAGCATTCTGATGAGGTCGTTTTTCATGCTGCGTGTGGGAATGTTAATGGAGAAAATAAATCGAGATGAGATATAGGGAGAGGAGGCAGATTGAAACCAGCAGCAATGCAAACAAACTGGCACTCTGTGCTCGATTAGTATGCCTGACACTATGGCCTCGCAGCTGGATTCGTTGTACACATGCAAGTTTTGTGCTAATGCCCAACCAGTGCATATAGCCACACAAAGAACTGCACAAACAGAGCATCTCCTCCCTGGCTCTTCCTCTCCATCCCTCTCCGTCTCGTTTTCTCTCCGTTGTTCTCTCACTCACATAAACAGAAAAATGAAAGAGCAAGAGAGAAACAAAGTCCTCGTTCCACACGCTCTTACACAGCATCTCTGTCTGAGTTGGTTCCAGATGAATAAGGCAGAATACCAAGTGGCCCACTTATACGCTATGCAGAGACAAATAGACCAGTCAATCACTGCAGGCTGCAGCGGAATAACAAATGCTCTCTGGTATGTGTATGTGCGTGTATGTGTGTGTGAAAGAAGGGGTATGAGCTTTTTTATTATTTGCTGCTCCACAAATGCATCTGCGTGCACAAACATAGTGTTACAGTGCTGGAAACAACCTGCAGTTCTAGATGAATGTGATGTGTTTTTGAGCATTACAGCAGACCCAGTCTGTTTCTACTGTTAATGAGAACAGGAGAAAAAAAAGAGCGACGTAGGAAAAAAGAGATACAAAACACTGTTGGAGCGCCTGTGTCTCAGAGGTGCTTCCAACAAAGTAAAGCCTGTTGAGAAATGCCAAGTGCCAATTTCATTTGTACCTCATCATTCCCTTCAGCCATATTTCATTTATTAACACCCCCCCCCCCCAACTGTTTTCCTAAAGTGCAGTGCTGTAGGCCTGCCAGACTAAACTGACCACTGAAGGTCACTGAAGAAGCAAAAACAATACTATTCAGCAGAATGAGACCTGCTCTATAAATATTAAATGTTTCAATTACTTCAGATATCTGCTCAGAAGAACTGCATCACACAAACTAGAAAAAAAATGTATCCGGCATGACTGAGTGACAGACCATCCCCTTACCTCGGATGGTGTGGGGATGGTGAGGTAGGGGTAACAGGAAACATTGTTAACACGGGCTACATTGACCAGATCCAATATCAACTTTCTGTCACAGGGAAATTAAATGTCTACAGCGTCACATTTCTTTTCTATAACATCAGTATCAGTGTCAGCTGCTAAGTCTAAATGAAATCGCTTCAGTGCCACTTACGGAAACAACTTCAGCAAGCAGGCAATTGTACTAAACCATCCATCTATTTTCTTCCTCTTATCCAATCAAGAGACATACGAGGGGGGTGGAGCCAGCTGTCATAGGGCAAGAAGACAGACATAGACATAGACAACCACTTACCCTTAGGGCTAATTTTGAATGACCAATTATGCAGAACTCACATGCATGTCTTCAACCTGTGGGAGGAAGCCAATGTACCCAGAGAGAACCCCCTCAGACACAGGAAGAACATGCCAACTTCACCCTGCCCTAAATTGCTAGTAGAAACGCTCAAAACAAATAAAGAGACATCTTGCAGATAGCATGACACCAAAACTCCACGAGTTCCAAAATTCTCACATTCAGATGGGAAAGTAAAGTATTAAAAGTATTCAATAAATACACATTTTTTTTGAAAAACAATAATTTAATTAAACATGAAAGGAAAAAAAACAATACATTTAACTTTAAATGTTTTTTCTCTGTGTTTTCGCTTCCTCGCATCCCAGGTAGTGGATATGATTGGCTGACGCCCAACAGGTAATAATATCCAATAGAGACAAATAGCCTCACTTTATCTGGTACGACACATACGCTGTTATGGAATCGCTTCTATCTGTATGTAATATCTTCTCCAGTGAACTGTGAATCTGCATTCATAAATAATAACTGCAGTGTCAATAATTCTGATAACCTTTCCACCTAGAGTGAAACAAACGACTCTGGGACTGGACTCCGGAAATGACTCGAGCTTTTTCCACTGAAAAATATTCACCACGTGAAACACGTCTCTTACTGTGTTCTTGTGCGACTGAATTAAGCTGTAGGTGTGGGACTGTGCATGTTTGCACCACTCTGTTTTATGTGTTTGTGTAGAGGAGTGTAGTGTACATGCAGAGAGTGATTAATCACCCAAAGACCCTCTAAGCTTTGTCTACTATGGCCACCAAGAAAGCTCTTTTACAAACAACAGCGCAAGAATGATTACTGAAATAATTATGCATTATTTTATTCCCCACAGAGAATGAAAAGCAGTGGCAATCACATATCTTTTTTATTAAGTCTGTTTGTGTGGCCAGTAACACCGAAGTGTGATTGTGCGTGCGCTATATCTCTCCTTCCTACTGCGAGATAAAGAGGGGTCTTTGTCATTTATTTTTGCTCACCATATTTCTTCTATTGATCACATGCATTTAAACTTTTTCTGTTAGAGTTAGGCGACCCAAACACTTGTTTATCCCAGATTTATTGTGATTGTGCAAAAAGACAAACAAGCAGGATCTATATAGGTTTTGTTGCACAACCCATAACCCTATTGGTAAGAGTATGCAACTGCAAGTCGTCTGCATCCAAGGTAAACATGTTGAAATATCTCGGGATCTGGAGCACCCATTTCATTGCTACCCAGTATCATATTTCCTACCTTGGTTTTTCACAGCAATCTGAAGAAAAAGAAAAATCCTTGAAGTTCGGAACGTTTGAAATTTTCCTTACATAGTGATAAGATTCAAGAAGTATGAAGAGAAGAACGTTAAGATCAGAAGCCAAGAAGCCAAAAGCTCAAGTTAGTGTGAGCTCTCAAAGTCAGGAGATGAAATTTGATTTTCATAGTTTCAAGCAGACGGTAATGACAGCAGAAGGTCAGGTCAAAAGATGCGGCGCTGTTGTCGGGGGAGAAAGGACAGGCTACAACAAAAACAAGCTACAGCAATGCATGAAAACCTGGAAGAGGCTGACATACTGCTGTGTTAGACATTTGGAATAATGTGTCAGTCGACATCAGCTTAGTTGATGATTATTGTGCTGATTATTCCAGACTGTTTAACAGTTCTTCAATGTATCATCTTACAAGAAAAAAATACTGATAGGGCCTTAATGTTTTTCAGTTTAATTTTAATTAGCTATGCTGACATGTGAAAACTAGCCCATTGTTGTGTCACCAACAAATTTGTGATGCCAACAGTTTTTTTTAAGCTGTTATGAATGAATATTATGAATCTTACACTAGTATGTCAGCCCCTCACTGAAAACGCATCATATCATTTGCAGCAAGTTGTGAGAGAACTTTAACCAGCAGCCAACAGATCTGTAAAATTGCACTTTTATAAACAAAAAAAAGACGAAAGGCCCATGTCAGTGTTTACAGTCTTACATGTCTGAGATTTTCACAGCTTGATTTAAAGCTGAATCCTTAATAAGACTTTTCTGCACTGCAGACTCAAACTTGTTCTACATAGATGCTTCGTTTTTTTCTCTGCAGTTACACAATAGATTTGATCGGGCTGCTGGTGAAGTCCTGTCCTCCATTCTATACATTCTCACAAAACAGACACATCTTCCAGATTCTTCTACAGAGCACATGTTGGTATACTCACTGGTTCCTTATATTTCTACCTGTCATGTTCGAAAGCAGCACAGTAAAGCTGCTAACGCGCCCCACAGGCAACAACTCGAGCACAGGAATAAGCCTCCTTTCCCCTTTTCTATCATTTGCTCTCCCCTCCCAAGCAGCGAAGGATCTCTGCTTATCTCGGCATAGCTGTCATGCCGACAAAACAGTTATCACCTTCTCCTCCTTGCTTGAGAGTTCCAGGAACCAAAAGAACACCTTGCTAATCAGCTCCTTACTATCATGCCCGGTCATATTCTGTATAGCTAACCCAGCAGCCAATATAACGAGGGAAAAAGCACACAACAAAAATGAAGTCTTTCTCAAATAAAACATGGATTGGTTTAACAAAAGAAAAGAAACAGCAAAGAAGCTGAGGCTGGTACTTCTTAACCCACCACTTCATGAGCAAACAAAGACTTGTGCAAACAAGTCTATTAGCCTGTCACCCTACTTGTGCCCTTGCTTACATCAAGCCTGTGAAGAGTGCTGGATGCTAATTGTACATACGCTCCAAGTTACCAAGCAGCACACTGCTACAGACAGGATTCTTAAACAATGCAATATTTATTATTTTTTTTTAAAAAAGGTATAAAATTAGCTTCATAACTTAGCTTTAACAGTTAACAACATAATGCATATTTCTACACTAAATCCAGAACAATGACAAATCAAACCTCACAGTCAGGTTTCTTATAGCTTATAATAAAACCTTCCCCATCAGACATCTGGATATTTATGAAGTCATTTCCACACTTCAGTGAAGCTAGTTCACACTTAATTATAGGGTGCACAGCTACTTCACCCTCAGTGAATGCCTTAGCCACAACCAGATTATAATATTACAAACGTACGAGAGGAAAAAAGAATGAAAAGCATTGACCTAAAAACCACATAAGTGACTAACCTGTGTCTTGCTGTTCTCTACCTTTTTTCTTTCACTCCCCAGCTTCCAGCCACCCAGCAGGGGGCTATGTGGCAGGTACATGGGACTTAGATCACTGTTTCTCCTCACAGCATGTGTTAGCACTCATGGTAAATTTCATGGTGAAGTTAGAGTTGTACAGGATTTTACTCTGAATAACAAGACAGTACCATCACCATCTGAAGAGTAATGAATGAGTCCAATCTGTGTGGCCCTACTGAAGTGCGATAATGACTTTACCTTGTTAAACAATGTTTATGCAAGCTGTAGAGCTTGTTAACATTTGACTGTTCACAATTAAAATATCCTAACATTAGCTAATAATTATAATTATCCAATTAAAGTCATTATTATTAGCTAATGTTTAGATATTTTAATTGTTAGCAGTCAAATGTTAACAAGCTCTGCAGCTAATTTACAAAAACATTTTTTAGTTCCAAACTGAGACACCGGATCTGTGAGGATGTGTTCATGTATGTAGAAATGCAGCACAAGAACATCCATCTACTAAATGACGGCTTGAAGATTCATGCAAAAAATTAAATTATCAATTGGAGAATGCTCACCAATCACTTTATTAATACAATACCTCTTTCACTGACACTCTGAAAGCAGACTTACAACGTTGCCTGTGGAGCTTTAACTTTAAACCACTAAACAACAGCTAACCACCACTGAATATGTTTCCACCGCCTGACTCACTGCACTCACACACCTACTAACCATTTTTAAACAATTAAAACAAAAGCTTTGACTTACGGTCGTTGCAAAATGAGCCTCCATAGGACGTCATGCTGCAATCGCAGGTGAAGCCCTCCCATTGCTGGAGACACACCCCCTGATGGTAGCAGGACTCCTCCGTACAGGTGGTACTGGGTCCTGAAGACAAAACCAAAACATACGCCATCACATTTTTTGTTCAATCTCATTCAAAATTAAATATTTCTAAGACCAAAAGGCAGAAGCAAACGATCATGCACTCTGGATAATGAGAGCAAAGGACAATTTTTAAAGCTCCATTTAGCAATTCGTGACTTTTCCACTGTGGATTACACACACTATTGACCCAACAGTGCACTGTCACATCAGCTGGCAAGATTCAACAAGTGTTTTGCCTTTGCTGACTGACTGAAATGGAAGAAGACACGACTTCCCAAGAAAAATAGATTTTGACTACTTGTTCTCAAAATAAAGATGGTAATGGTAAAATGATAATGCTAGAAGGCAAAAGAAAATAACAATGAACTACTGTTATAAGATTAGGATACAGATAACATGTTAGGAAAACAATGGTTCTAAAAATAAATGTGTGTGGTGGCTGTTGTGTTGGTGGGGTTTCTCATTAAAATCTCAATTAAACACAGACATTTTTAAAGAACCATGGTTCAGTGCCAGACTAATTTGTTTCCACAAAGATAAACAGACATCTCACTGTGCCATTTACAAGTGGTCCAATTAAGACACCCTACCCCCCCCCCCCCCCCACCCCCACCCGCGTGCTCCAAACTTATAAAAATGAAATGTTTTATTTTGTGTTGTTTATATGCCAGTTTGCATTTAATCATTAGTTTTTAATAATCCTCCACAGCATGTCTTTCTCCCCTCACCAACCAATCACAGCAGATGGCTGCCCCTCCCTAAACCTGGTTCTTCCTGGTTTCCTCCTATCAAAGGGGAGTTTTTCCTTCCCACTGTCGCTAAGTGCTTGCTCATAGGAGGTCATCTGATTGGGTGTTTTTCTCTATATTATTGTAAGATCTTCGCCTTAAATATAAAGTCCCATATATGACTCAAAGTGAATTAAATTGAATTGTTTTAAATTGTCCACTTTCTGTGTTAACTATGTCCTTATTTACTGATTAAAACTTCCCTTAAGGAGCTAATAGAATATATTGTCATAAGCAAAAGCCATTAAATGATTTGTTCATTCTTCCTTTATATTACTCACGTTATCTTTGCATTTCTTCCTGAGAGCTCATGAGAACATGCTATTAGGTGCCTTAAACTTGTTGGAGCATAAGACTCTCATCTGTCATGTTTGCTCCAAATGTTCAAGAAAAGGTAAAAAGCAACTGAGCACATATCTCCATTACCTTGCTGTTGACAACCGGGTGCTCGATTAGCAGCTTGGTTACAACTTGAACATCTGCCTACGTACTAATAGTGTGCTTAATTGAGTTTCTTAAGCAAATATTTCACCAATCCTTGCAAAAATTATTATGTAGATTACATGCTTTTTTTAAATTATTTACTTATTTATTTTGCATGATTAGAAAATGTAAATTGAAAGCATTTTGTATTTATCTTGGACATAGACTGCCCATTTTTTGCTTATTTCTCCTGTCTTGAGCTACAATGAATAAGCAACAGTGCTTTTGTACCTTGACTTCAGTCTCCTTCACTTCCTCCCCTCATCTTGTTTTTTGTTGTTGTGATCCGCTGAGTCAGTATGCAGTTACAAGAGAAAGCTCAATGTTCTAGCCTTTGTCTGGCCTTATCTCTGGAGAGACTAGACCAGCAGCCACCTCTGACCACTCTGTATCCCCAGTCCACAAGCTAACAATGACCTAAGAACCAGGTTGGTGCGGACCCTGGCAGTGATCCACATCCAGGAAAATAATACATCTAAAAAAGTCACCTTCAGCGGTCTTGCTTTTTCTTTTGAAACCCAGCATTTTAAAGATCGAACCTACCAACAGATCAATCATGTAAACAGCGCTTCTTCTCTGGTATATGGTTCGGGGAAAATATTCTGAAAGTGATTATAGTTAAATTAGATCACCAGTCAGAATAGTTTTTGATCTATTCCTGCAATATCAACAAGGGAAAACATGGTTTTGCAACAGCCCCAGGACTAGATATACTAATATTTGTCAAAAGAGTCCACCGTTCCAAAACTGGTCAATTACTACTGCTCAAATCCCTGGCACATCAAATCATTAACTAATATTAGCATCCATTTCTGGTGCCTGCGGGATTCAATATGATAGCTTAATGCAGTTTTAAACTCTGTTTGGAGCGAAGTAATTGTGGTGTATAACTGTAGGCAGGTAATAAGGCTGGCTGGCAGAAGTAGCAGTGTTAGGGAGCAAGAGAAGGGGGGGGGGGGGGGGGAGAGAGAGAAAAAGCTAGATCACTACTGCATCTAGTCGGCCAATGCGGTCCTCAGGGAAATCAAGTCTGTGCTCTCCAACGTTCTGTATGCCATTGAGACGTGGTGGAGGGGAGTTAAGGGTGGGGTGTGTGGAAGGGGAAATGCTATAGCCAAAATCTACTGTTATACTCAGGATTAACTACCCCACACCATAGCCATGCAGCCTGAGACATGGTGGCCAGCCCCGCGCAGCAGAGGTAAAAACATGACGAATGCAAGATTGATGAAGCAAAAGCCAGCAAGGGTGGAGCACTGCTGAGATTTGCCACACTGACAATAACATTAGAGGGGAGAGGTGCTTCCCTCATGCAGGTTTTATAGTGCAATAGAGAGGATATACAGAGGACAGACTGTAAGAACTGTCCCGAGCTCAGAGAATTGGGCGTGGCCATTGGCGATATTAGGGAATAAAGTATATGGAAAATGGACTCGGTTACTATACTTCAGTGTCTTAAATGGTCGCTTAGCTAAAGAAGCAGGCTTATGTTAAAGCAGGTCACAATGAAACTTTAAGAAGGCAGAGTTACTATTAGAAATAAGATTTTTACTCATGTCCCAAAACAACAAACTCAACTTCCGAATCGTTTCCTCATAATTGCAGTCAATATGTAAAGTGAGAAACTGTTGACCAGCTGGCATTCACTGAATGAAATGACTCTTATTAATATTAAGACAAGTGTATTCTACACTAGATGGTAATCATTGCCATTTGATTTCCCCCTAGTGACTCACAGGTAAGATTTAATGATTGATTGAGTGATTTCTTATCTTTAAACAGTTTAATTGCATATTAAGCTCAGTATATGACAGCTGCTGCTTCTACTTACCATCGCAGCCTCGTTCCACCTGGCCCACCCTGTGGAGGGCATCTGCGATCAGGTCAGGGAGTCTCCCATTCAGGTCCACAGAGGCCAGACAGCCCTGGTACCCGTCCCGAGATGCAATCAGTTTGGGCAGATTGCTGTACATGCTCTTTGTCACGCCACCGATGTACAGCTCCCCTGCAAAACACACCCATAATAAGACCAATGAGAAATAGCCAATGGTTAACATTAGTAGAAATCCTTTAAATTTACTGGTTCATTTTAGTTAAAAACAAACAAACAAAAAAACTACATTTTGATTTCTAACAGCAACGGGTGTCAATAGGAGGCTTTTATACAACACGGTCGTAGTATAAAAATAGGTTGCCAAATATTTCAGTGGTCTAGAAATAGAGCTATGATGGAAATACATACCAAATAATTACATCCATATTTGGAGTATCACTCAGTGACTGTAATCAACTCAGAAATGGATTATGAATGCATCGCAATATCTGCGTGTATGTGTGCCGGTATAAAATGTCAGATACTCTAATATAGTTTTTGAATGAAAAGCACAGTTATGGAAAAGAACTTGAACATCATGTTAGCATAATAACAACACCAAGTACTGTGACCGTGGCTGCTGGTATTTTGAGCAAATCATTAAGCCATCTGTAGGTACATGGGGTTCCTATGAATGCCAAACTATGCTTGTGCACTGTGAAGATTTGTACCATCAATGTTGGGAGGTTTTTTCTCCTGAGAGACACTCTGACAAAAGGCTTGTCACTGAGGCGGCAAGAACATGTCTGAAGAACATGTTCGATTCAAAGAAACAGCTTATGGTTGACATGTGTAAACTGTACAGTAGCAAGCCACAAGGATTGGCAATGTCATGTGAAACCTGACAGACGTATTCCACCAACATGTCCGTGTACTGCACTCTCATGGAGTGAAAGATAAACATATAAAGCTCTTTAAGCAGACAGAATTTGCGAATCCTAAGCAAAATGATAAAGCTACAAATGAAGGTCTCTTTATATTACTACATAAAAGGAAATAACCATCACTTTTTCTGTCTTCCAATTATTTTCCCTCTCTCTTTTTCTATTTCAGCCCTCTGTTCTGGAAAGTTTTGCAGAAAATGCCAAGCGAAATTATGATAAACACAAAAAGGCCTTTGATGTAAATGCATATGAATAAACACGGTTTGAAATGCTTCAGGCTTTTCATATCATCAAAACTCCTACTTTACGCTTTATCTTTAAGAAGGCATAAAACGAGCATCCGGCAAAACCTTTCACACAGGGGCAAGATCCTGCTACAAAGATAAGGCCATCTGAAAACCTTCCTACTTGGACAAACTACAATAATAATTTTTTCACAGCTGAAAACCAGAACTTTCAACTGAGAAGCAATGAGCCACAAGGTCAATTATATGTGGACTTTGTGTAATGGAATGAGTCAATGATGTTTGCCAAGTCGTGTCTAGAATTAATGAGTACTTGACACTTCATATTTTCCAGCCAGGGCTCCCGGGCATTATAATCAATACAAGGAAAGCATTAGCTGTCCAACTGAATGATGTCCTGAAATCATGGCTGTAAGAACCATTTAGCAAATATGAAATTATCAGTATGGTATTAATCTCAAAAGAGCAAACAACGCATTTCTGCAGAAGTCAACAGCATGTTAGAGATTGTACTAACCAGCTGCATAACTAGAGCAGACGAGACAGGAGGGAGGGCTGTGCCAGATGTACTGTAAAAATTAGTCATGCAAGTTTTGTTTTCTTTCAGTGGAGTAAAGAGTACAGCTGAAGAATAAGTATGCAGCGCAGATGCACACGCCCACTCAGCGAACTGGGGTCTCGCTGTGCTCCGATTGGAGTTGAATATCTTTTCATTTGAATTACAGATTTCTTTGGCTAAAGTTTTGCCTCCCTTGTTCATCTGGGCCATGGACGTTTTATTCCACAGCAAATATTAAAGCTCATCTACCTTCATTTTTTTGGTTTTCTGTTTCTTTCATCTAACACGGTTTTACTGTTTTACTGTGAAGGTTCCTGACATCTGAAGAGATCACCTACTTACATCACAACTTTCTTATCTATTAATTTTCTGTTTATACAGTAGAATGCTTCAATTTCGCGCAGTTATAATGAGCACAATTTTACCATTTTTACATTTGACAGATGCTCCTAATTTAGGCTCATTTGTTTTCACACTTATTTGAAAAATAACTTTTTTTTTTGGACGGGGCTATGGCTCTCTACATCCTCTTGCAGACCATTACATGTGGAAACCATTTGAATACAAGCGCGCTGATCCACACAGGTGTGCACATGGGTGTTCACTGTTCGTAGACTTAAATTACACAACGCACATTGTGCGTTGTCTGTCCTGCGTGCTGCACAACAACATTGAATATTTAGTATTTACTGCTGTTTACACTTAGCTAGATTAATGTGATGGTGTTGTGTTTAGTATGTTGCTTTGGTTTTTTTGCTTGTTTTCTATTCTTTCTCTCTCAACAGGTGATCCAGGAGATTTTATTTTATTTATTTATTTATTTTTTCCCCTTTCTCACTGTCCCTCTCCCCTTCTGTTTTTCTTTTCCTTCCTCTTTCTTTCTCACTTTCCTATCCCTCACTCATGTCTGTCCCGTCTGTAAAAACTGAAAATAAAATAAAATAAATAATAAAAACAAAGGTCGATCAAATGGACCAATACGGCAATGCCACGATGATCCATTTGGCAAAATAAATCCATTGGGTATCCTTGTTGGTCTTCAGACAACAATTGTGATGGCAAAAGAACCAAATGGGACAGGCAAAAAATAAAAATTAAAAAATTAAAAAAATAACTTTTTTTTTTTTAACTTTTAAAACATAAAACATAAGTAAGGCGCCGACTTTACTTTCAATCACATCTATAATTTGCTGTGAGCTGTGATTTAGCACACAGTGCTACTGATAGTCAGGTTCAGAGCTTAGCAAAACTCTCTGTTTATACACCACTTTGCATTTCATTATTAGTTATTATTAATCTCTGGCTCTCTTCCAGACAGAGTCTTTTTTCGTGTCTGCCCAAACCCGTCGTGGCAGATGGCTGCTGCTTCCTGAGCCTGGTTCTTTATGTTCCAAGTCCTTGCTCACAGGGGGTGATCTGATTTTTGGGGTTTTCTCCCTATTACCGTGGGGTTTTTACCTCACAATATAAAGTGCCTTAAGGCAACTGTTGTGATTTGGCGCTACACAAATAAAACTGAGTTGAATTGGATAAAATGATTTCTGGAGAGATGATGTCTATCATGTTGTGACTACCTACTTTAATATTTGAATATGACGAGTGCAGTGTTGTTACAGTTTTGGGACTGTTTAAGAACAAAAGTTTAGAACGATGAGTAACCATTTTCCTCCCAGCCAGAGACTGTGTCGTGGTCTGGGCTCTGCTGTCTCAGCAGTAATGCATGGCTGTTCTGCTGAAGAGCTCAAAGACATCCACAAGACGGGACCAATTACAGCCTCCCAGACCTCACCGGAGAACACCACCTCCACATCTCTACGGTTACCATAATGACCTCTCAGGGGCTGATGGGAGGAATTGGGATGCTTGGATACAGAGCTCTAGAGAGTGTCTGACAGCACCATGTGCAAGAGCACACTGCATAACGTTTACACTAGACAAAAAAGATTTTAAAGGGTTTTAAAGTAAAATATAGATCTCCTTAATAATGGTTTCATTTCTCTTTCATGGTGTGAAACCTCATACAAAAGACTTTGTGGGACTTGGATGGATCACTTTGGGAACAATGGAAGGTCTTCAACACTTGACCCTTTTTTGATAACTCTCAATTTTATATTCTTAGAAGTGCAATGTTGAAATCTATTATTATTTAGCCCACATTGGAATACCATCAATTTACTGTAAGCCTGCAAAGTAGCAGAAGATTTGTAAATAAAGAAAAATCTTAATTATGTAAAATATTTCAGCAACATTTCCATTGCAGGATTCACATTTAAGCAAATATTTGCCACTGGCCATATTACCTCCTTTGCTCAAAGGGTTGGATTTTCTTGAGCTGTATTGATTCCAGTAAAGCACAAGCAAGCTCAAAGAGTACTCAAAGATTTGCTTAGCTGTTATAAATATGACTGTGCTGAAAGTTTCAGGCAGAAAATCGTATAACAGCACAGTGACAGTGGGAAACGTGGCATCAGATCTAAGTGAAACTGTCAGAAGTTAAATTGTTTTTCTAAGAAAAACCGGGGCTTTCTCGGCTTCAAATCTGAAGGTTAGCAAGAAGGCTGACAAAGAGGGTAGTACATGACATTGAAAAATGCTTTGCATAAATTGAGAAGTTGGATCCGAAGCAATATCACCCAGGCAAGAAGAGAAATGGAAAACAATTTCATCACAGACACAGAATTTCCTTAAGTTCTCTCTGTTGTCCACATTCATGGTGGTGCACAAAATGACACTAAGCAACACAGTGGGTTCCCTTCTCATTTAAATATGCAGAATGATTGACGATAAGATTCTACCGTAATTGAAAGCGAGAGTCTGGTTTAATATCACAGTAAATATCACAACAAATCCTCTTATCACCGGGGTAGCGATAATTTTGTCCAAGCAATTTTAGATGTCCCCACAATAAGAAAGTATTCAGCTCTTTTCACAGCTTGTTTTATTCTATGACAGACCAGCAGCATGCAGGCACGCAAGACAAAGGAGCTTTTTGTTTCCAACTTTTTTTGGAAGAATTTTGTTTCAGTGAGATGTATGAGTCCGGACAGTTTCGGCTGTGTCTGTGTATATCCACTGTGTACTTTGGTCTGAAAAATGGCCAAAGTTTGCAGGATAAAAAAAAAAGTTTGAAAGACATAGCCGCATTTAGTGCTTTGTCTACAAGTTCCAAAGCTCCAATTTGATCCCTTTTATTATTTTATACTTATCTGCACACCACACAAAGCTCTTGCAAAGATACATACATATGCATAGAATAGTTGTTTAAGATTTTAATTCATTTTCTGAAAAAAATGTTGTTTAAATCCAATAACAATGTTAAGCTGTTCATTTTATGCGGTCAGTATGGCTCGTCAGCTCAAGACAGGAACTGTATCTCATCCCTCCCTGTAATTGGCTCCCAAGTGCAGTGATGGTATTGCAGTCTTTGCCCATAACTTGCAAAACATATTTTTTGTGTGTGTGTGTCTATATATAATATAAAGTCTGATAATGACAACAGGCAACGAATGCACAATGCCCGATCCGGTCTCTAAACAACACTCTGGCTCCTTCTTGCTGATTCCCTGCTGTACACAAAGCTGACCATTAACTTTCATTGAATGCTCATGCATTTCTCAAGTCTTCACTCTGGCTGTTGCTTCTTTTTGCTTCAATATTATGCTTGCTACAAGTTGCTAAGATTAAATAATCACTGAAGAGAAACACATGCAAAAACACGCATTTATACAGAGTGTTAGCAATGGCAGAGCACGTTACTGCAGAGGTTTGATGAGGGAGGGGATTGCACTCCAGGCTTGGCTGGGACAATGGCATCCAGCAGGAAGATGCAGGGAATCTGTGATTGCTAATTACAGATGCTCAAAAAATCTGTAAGGATGCCTCAACAAGATGACTGGTGTAGAGAATAAATGTTGACGCAGCTTGTGCGTTAATTGCTGATGCTAAATTATAAGACGTATAATTATGTTGTATGTTATGTCTCTGTTTTGGATGTGTGCTTTTGAGATGTTTTGAATACTGCCTGAGGGGGTAAAAAAAAAAGAAAAGATTCAAGGCAAGTAAAGCTGTAATTATATGATACAATTGTGACAGCAGGTGCATTCTTGCTCTTGCTCCTACATCTACATCAACAAAAACAAAGTATGACTGAATTAAATACTCTAATAAGAGAGACGTGGCTTCTGCAAATACCAAAAACGTAGTAATTGTACAAAACATTTCAGGTCTGATTCACAGTAGATTAGTTGTGACATCAACAAAACAGCAACATAAAATATCGCGCAGCCTTATGAGTCAACTAGAGAAGAAAACTGAAATGTTCTTTTATAGGTGACAAGAGGCGTTGTGTGTCCCATGACCAAACCTTTTAGTTTATATTAGCACCATAGTGAATGGGATTACAGTACATAAGGTAATGTAATGTGTTTGTTCATCAAGAATAGCATTGCTTGTGGTGTTAACATCCATAAGGTCTGTGCTGCGCTGGAACTGGTGCGCTCTCTTTTAATAAAGCCCTCGATACACTATAATAATTTATGGCATAGCCTGTGGTATTAAAATTATACAAGCTATAACCAACCCATAATTTCCCCACTGGCTGTATATCTAGATTAGAAAAAGAGAAGAAAACAATGGCAAACTCATTATTTCTACAACAAAAAGGGAAATAACACACGTAACCGCAACTTTACATTGACGCAAACTCACTCTGTTGTCACGCGAGTCCTTGAAGGGGCTTGAGCAGAATTTGTGCCCGTGCTTGCCTGTGACACTTTCTGAAAGATTGTATAGTGACACAGACAGGCATTATTACACACTTTCATGCTTCCATTCTCTCTCTATGAAATGTCACTCCATATTCAATGTCCTTTCGCTTTGCCTTGGCTCTATTGCACTTCAGCTTTTTCGACTTTGCTCGGTCACCCTTCTTCACTCTCCATTTTGCCCGTATTTGTCTTCATTTCTCTGCCCTCTTATTTCCCATCCTCACTGTTTTACACTCACAATATTCTTGCCTTGTCTGTCTTTATCTCCTTTTTACAATCCCTGTCTCTTTGCTTTACTTAGTTCCAGCTGACATGCGGTGCAAATGCCAGCACAGGTCAGTTGTTCTTACTGGTTATGCGAGTGTCTGGTTTTCATTACATCAATCAAAACTAGCAGAAGCTGAGCACGGACAGCATGCACTTTTGAACTGATGATGTCTTTTAGGTAAGACTTTTGGTTTTGCCCATAAATGAGTGCCTGATCAATTTCTGGTTAATATAGCACAGATGTTACAATCACAGAAGGGTTTGAGATACCTGCGAATCAGACAGTTTGCTCATATCTTTCCCAGTAGCTGCTCCCACAGTGTCCTAGCAGCTTACTTTTGATGAAACAAGTCTGCAATATCACATCAATCTTTCTCTGCTGAACAGATTTCACACATTTTAAACATGTATAATTCTGTGTTAACAAGATCAATAGGACCAAAGGTTGGCTTCTCTATCACAGTTCTTTCTTTTCTGTTATTTTCCATTGTCCAGATATATCTCTATTTACATAAACTGTGATCCACATTATACAGCTTATGTAAAATGAAAATTGAGTGACTTTTATTCAATTTTTTTTGCTTCTTTTATTTCCTCTGACTTCAAAAAAGGTATCAATCACAGCCAAAGGGATTTTTTTGTTTTGTTTTTGTAAGCAAGACTCAGTTGTCATGCAATATGTGGATGAAGGAGAATTAAATAAAACATGGAACAGTGCAATGACGTGCAAGATGCATGAAAGAAAAAACACTGAGGTTTCCCGAGAACCAGTAAGAAGTCGCTGAACTGTTAAAAGATCTGGGCGAGCACGAATAAATTTGCTTTGATAAAGGCTTGTTAAGAACAGAGAGAAACGTTTAGCTTGGAAACTGATACACATAGCACTGCAAATAGTTTCAATTACTGATAAATGGCATCATATGGTCCAGAAAGGTGGAGCTGTGGTTGGCTGGTAATGCTACATTAGCACCAGGGAAGTTGCTCTTTTCAAAGGGATGTTAATGCTTCATGATGGCAATTACAATACGTGGAATGTGTTTTTGATAATCTGCTGATTAATTGTAACAAATCATCAAAATCCAGAGTGTTATACAGGACCAGTATGTCATTAATGACACCCTGCAGAATGATATGTAAGCAGAATCTATACAGCTGTATACAAAAAGAAATATCTAAAGAAATATATAAAGAAATATCATTTTTCACTTGTATTCATATCCTGGCTGTAATATAATTGTTAATTAATAAAGACATTCTTAATCATCGTGAAAAAATACAAACGTAACTGAACAAAAATGTCAAACATGGCGTAACAGCGGCACATTCTGGAGTCTTTCAGCCTCTCTTCCCCAGTATTTCTGACATGATGGAGAAGGGGTCCTGTTAGTTTGGAAAACAACACATGCACCCTTGACAATTTTGCATTCATAAGGGGCATTATTACTAGCCAGACACCTGCAGGTGAGTATCACCCAGCCAATGGGGCTCTAGGGAGTTATGACGATTTGGAACAAAAGCAGTTCCATTATCTGCTAACTAACCAACACTGAGTGTGGTTGAATTAGAGACCTTTTTTGCTGGTCTAAATTGAAAATCGTGTGGAAGGACAATTTGAAAGGTTCTATAACTGAAACAGTAGGAAATTGAGTCCAGTTATAATCTTTCTGGTGTTAGATAAATAAATTATTTTGCTACAGTTCTTGCATAACTGTCACCCATTACCTTTCCCCGCATTAACTGAACTTTCTGCTTTCTGCACTAATTGCTTACTTAGTTTTTGAAATGGCTCTCTTTACTGTGTCTCCTCTCCCATCAGTCCTTCAACATTTCACCTGGGAGTTATGGAAAACAAGATTTCTTTTCACTGGCTCATCTGCCAGGAGAGATGTTATAAATACATCAGTGGAAAAACAAAGTGCCATCTCCTTTCTGCCCTTCTACTTGAATGGATAAGAATTCAAGTGTTTTTCTTGATGAGCTCAATTAAATGTGCTTTTCCACGCCGATTAACTATCGTGAAACTGTTTCTTTAATATACATTGCATTTTTTGCATTTGTCTGCATAAAGGTTGTAAGACAGCACAGAATAAAAAGCCTAGAAAAGAGCATTAGGGTGCAGAAACAGACACACTCTCAGAAGAAATGCTCACTTTATCTCAGCTCCACCTTCAGTGAGGAAGCCAGCTTTTGAGAGAGAAGCCAGAAATGGAGAGAGAAGAAGGTGGGGTGGAAGGAAAAAAATGGCCAAAGCTCAGAGTAATGCCACAGTAAATTGTATTGGAAGACAGGTCAGAGCAAGAAAAAAAGTTAAAACACACTGCTCTATTGCAGCACTCATGCTCCCTAGGCCGTCATTTACTGAGAGAGCCCTGACACTGAGCGGAAAATAGAGGGGGTAGAGAAGGACATGGGAGGGAAATGAATCAAAAGAAAACAAAAGGAGTCTGGATGGCAAGTGAGACTTTACAGGAGTATGCGGAGAACCTGTATAGAGGATACTGGGTTCGCATGGCATCTGATGTCTCAGCACCATGTAAAAAATAACTTTTCTTTATTGGATGATGGGCATAAGCTAAAAACTGTAATTACGATCAGTGCTTATGTCCGTTTTGGAACTATGGCTGATTAAACTGTAGTTAAAACTATTCTAGGTGTTGATTGTAAACGTTAATGAGGAAGATAAGGACAGTGATTTCAGCATCATCAATTAAGCTGCTGCTGATGTAGATTGTGACAAATAAACGGTGCGATGCCTCTGAAATCATCCCGCCCAGATTGCCAACACTGTCCTCACCTTCCTAAAGCTTCGCAGGAATATGCGCCGTTCAACCGGGTGAGGAAACAGCTCGAGACAGTTATACTGTTTGATTTCAGGTGCTAATCCGGTTTTGTAGCATATGATTTGTTCGTTATTATTATGCAAATGCTTCCAAGCGCTGCTTTGGCAGATCTTCATTACATTGCCTTCTCCCTCTCTGTCGTTCATGATCCAACGCCAGGTGCAAAGTGAAGCAGTGTTAAAGAGGAAATTGAATACAGCGCACGTTCTGTAATTCATCTGGTACACAGGTTTTTCTCACGTTTCTCTTCCAAAGTAAATGAGATTCTAGAGAAAAATCAGACATCCACACCAAGTTCACTGTTTATGCTCAGAACAGTTACAGTTAAAAATTCCCAAAGGACCACTGGGACCTCGAGAATGAACGAATAGAGACAAGTGAAAAAGCTGTTGTCCTTTACCTGACGCAACAAACTGACTTGTATACAACTCCATAACAAATTAGAGGGACCATTTTTTATTTGATAGTCAGTGCTGTAATCAGGCTCATACCGCCCACAATCACTGGACGAGAATTTGTAATTCAAAACATCCAATATGATTCATTACTCTAAACTCCTGTGTAAATGCTTCACTTTAAACAATAAAGAGGCGTGTGCAGTGACTAACACAGATAATGTCTGGAAAACTGACACTGTTTTATTAACAGCTTTATCAATACCTTACTTGTTTAAGAGGAAAAAATATTGGATTGGTATTAGGGCTGTGCGATATGACCAAAATCTCATATCCCGATATAAGAATTCTATCGTCCCGATAACGATATAAATCACAAAAATGTAACATTTTCTGTAAATTATGTGAATCTCGGGCAGCTCGACTTGTGGGAAGTGTTTCCAGCTGCGCGTCATGTAGCTGGAGTCGAGTGTTTTAACCGATGCATGAAACTATACATTTTTAGACATAAGTTGTAACGGCCGCCGTTTTCTTTGTGAGTATTTATTACACGGCGTGCTGCGGGGAAAAGCCTGTTCTAACGTTTGAGTCTAAGGTTTATTTTTTAGCACCTGGCGGCTCTTTTTTGCTTCTCATCCATAAATAATCTGCTCTTTCACGTGATTCAGTTTATTTTGAAAAGCCTCAACAGTATCTTGAGCTTTATTGTGAAAGGTTTATGTGGTACATAAACAAGCGGACACGTGATGGTGTTACCGTCGTTGTTGCTAACCACAACGCATAAAAACAGGCGCTTGTCCGTCGGTAGTGTGGTTATATTAAATATAAGAGAAAGAGAGAACTTTAAGAAATTAATATAGCCACTACAGTGACCATCAAAAAGGTGAAAAAAATATTGCCGTAAACAGTTTATTTTGCGACACCACGAAACAAACGATAGCGTAAAATGAAACAATAGACGTTTTTATATCGTCATCCGATATATATCGTTACATCGAACAGCCCTAATTGGTATCGGTACAGGAGATATGAGTTATCTGTATTTGACATGAGCCATTCTTAATTCAGATATCAATGAGTTATTAATATGCTCCCAGAAAAGCAAAGGATCTAACCTAGTGAAAGCAAAAATAGTTCTTTGTAGAGTGGCCATTAGAGAAGTTGTAGTCAATGACACCTCCACACTGGTTTGTGCAATCAGTCAGGGTGGCTTGGCCTTGACATTTCAGATTGCTTTGGTTGGCTGTCAGCATATTTGAATAGTTGAAATTGTGTATAGAGGTGAAGAAAAAGACTGGCAGTATTTACATTTAAGACATATAAAGCACTTTGAGTGCTGGAAAGGTGTTACATAAATGCAAGTACAGCCTGAAATACAGGCAAATGTAATTTCAATTTTAACTGTTGGACATTTTTTTTGTTGCACTGTACGAGATCTTTATTTAACAGTTCTTTTGTAACTGTTGGCACAAAGAAGCAGGCTTTAAAGGCTATTCACATGGACATGACACTCAGAAAGAGGGCGACAAAAAGAGGCAAAAGAGATGGAGAAGAGAAATGTATTCCTTTCACATAATAGAACGGGCCCTAGCATTATGGTAATGACATACAATATAATGGGAGGACAGGAAACCCCTCGGGATGTAATAGTGTATGTACATCATCAAAGGATGACTAGATTTTGATGTTTTAGGTCCATCCTGACAAAAGATTCCTTTGAATAAACGGAAATGTGAAACCAGTGGTGACAGTGTTCTCAGGAGGACGGGGCTGGGCACCCACGGTAGCAGCGATGATGTTCTGCTCATGACCAGCGCCTGATGCAAGGCATTGTTGCCCTTACAGTACATCCTTCAAGGCCCGATGTTGGGCAGCGGAAAATATACACAGTCAAGTGTTTATAAAACACATACTATGGCTGAGTCAAGGTCAGAGGTAGTTAAAGTTATGTTCATTTTATCTCAGAATGTGGGGACGATCACACTGTTTACCGAATACACTCGAAGCCACTGTGTCCTTGAGTGAGACAATGAATTCCTAGCAGCTCCAGGGCTGCTCATCGTGATCCTCTTACAGAGAAGGGAGGCAAAAGATATATCTCGCCTGTGGGGAGGACAAGCAAGCAAAAATTTCTATGAAGTGTGACAATATTACCCTAAATCCATAATATAAGAATGACTGAACCACTTACATATACTAGTTTGCTTTTTTTTTCTTCATGTATCTTGGCAGAGAGCAGATATACTAAGAAAAGCACAGTTTTTCTGAAAACCCAGAATGGTTCCTAGTAGCCACATCGCTGTTATGCATTTGAACATGGATGAACAGTTGCGGCCTTTCCATATTTTATGGGATCACTTCAGATGACATGGTTCTGTTTCCTGACAAACTGAAAACCTTTAGAGTATCTATCAGTTTTGGGAAGTAGATTCTGCCTTTTAACTCTATCCACTGCCACAGGAGAGTGCTAAAGTTTTCCAGGAGAGAGGAAGGTAGCGATCTAGGTTTTCCTAACTTGGAAGTAGCTGACATAGAATATAGAAAAATGAAAGGGCATCTCAGCAGCATGAAACTTTTGATTAACGACACCGACGCTTTTGAATTCTGCCTGAATCCTGTATTTACTTCCACTGACCATTTGCATGTGCCTCTAAAAAAATGGTAACAGAAAAAGAAACTGAAATCCACGAAGAATTAATCTTCTGGTCTATGTAAAATATAAAAGGATTTTGGTACTGTGGCTGTATTCGTTAGAGACTTTAGGTAGTGGTCAGATGCTGACATTATTGCAAAGCTTTGGGTCAATCAAATGGCTAATCTCTATTTTACTGTGGAGCTCATTAAAATGTGTGTACCTGTTTGTCTTTCTCTCCTGTTCTCCATATTGTGCTTCAATTTGTTCTGCTTTTGTTGGGAAATGGAATGTCATTGCTTTACAATTCCACAAAAATATGCCTCATTAGCTAGCATCTTCAAAAGAAAGGGACACATACTGTCTAAATACGCTCCTCCTAGATTCATCTCCTCATCCTGAATAGATTTATTCTACTGTTGTTAATGTCCCTCATTTCCCCATCACTGTATTTAATAAAGGCAATTAATATCTTTGACATTCTCGTGTTTCTTGTATAGTAAAACAAATTATTCCCTCAGGGCAATCAATGTTTATGTTTACCTCCTTTTCCACAGGCACTGTTCACTTCAGTTTCAGATTTAAAAGAGGTAAAAAGCATCACTGTAATAACAGTCAGCCTGAAGTTAAACTAGCAGTCATCTGCTTCGTATTGGGGCAGCTGTTGCTCAGGTGGTGGAGTGGGTCAGTGGATCAATCCCCAGCAGCTCCTACTGATCCCAGAGTTTAACACAATGCTGTGTGTGCAAATCTGTGTGTGACTGGGTGTATGATAGAGAGATTAAGAAAGCACTTCGAGTGCTCAAATTGAGTAGCGCCAGTCAAATGACCTACATTTAAGAATTTATTGTTTTATTTTGATGAAATCTGTCGTTAGTGCTGAGGTTTAAGGCAGCTCAGCTTCCCAACTTAAATAATTTTCTCCCAAAATTCAAAATGCATAACTGAGATTTTAATATGTAATAACTACCATGTGTTTAGTAAAGTACATTTCCGTGCATCCATAAGAATGGATCTCCATCCAACAGTATGACTGCTACAATAGTAGTAAAAATGTGTATATTTAGTGTACAGGATGTAGCAAAGGACACATATTCTCATTGGCTTTAGTGAAAAACTAATTACCGGTAAGTGTCCTTATATAGCACTAATGAATTAACGATCAACATATCATTGTTAAATTAATTGTGATAACTGCCATAATTAGCATAAACAAATTGGGTCTCTTAGCCTTTGTCCACCCCAAATGGTGTTGTTGGTGCAAGCGAAATGAAAACATATCATGTATACCCTGTAGCTTCCTGTCACAACGAAAGAATCTGCTAATTGTTCTTGTTATCTTTCCAGGGGGAGGCTGTCGTCTTGGTGATAGTCTCGTTAATATAATTATAGTGAAGCCTGAAAATGAACGAGGTAATTAGTAATGTAACATGATATCAGTTAGACCTTGTGACATTTAAAATATGTCATTATTGAAGACTCAAAAACAGCATTAGTTAAGAGATGAAACATTTCAAACAGGAAACGTGGGGATAGACCAACACCCCATCAGATTTAGGGTTAAAAAATGGAAAATATGGAAAGAGGCAAATGGAGCGCTCACAGCATGAGGCATCAAATGAAATTCCTGCAGAGAATAAAGCGAGTGTTTAATCAAGAAAATCCTTTTTTACATTTTTATTTATTCTGGGGTAATTAATTTTGTAGCAATAATTAATAATTAATTATTGGATCAAAGCAGAGACTCTGCAGGCATGTTAGTAATCAATAACAATTTACACCAAGACGAAGCCAAAGATTCTACAAACTGTTTCAATTAATTCCGTTGTGTCTTTTGATTATATAGGACAAAACTAGTGGTAATACTTATAATGACCCTCATGTGTGATGATAATAGTTATTATTTTACCCCAAACTTTGATCTTACTAAGTCTAACCAAGTAGGTTTGGGGCTCAAACCATCCACATAATTGTTTGCAAACCAATTATTAACCAATCTGTAACCATTAATAATCGTTGCATTGTTTTTACTGTAATTTCCTATCTATTATATATTCTAAACAAGTAATAAATGTGTAATTTCACGTTCCATAAATAAGCCCTCATCGTGATATCATATTGAGCTCATCATGATTTGTGTTCTCTTTGACCTTATTATTGGGTCTTTCCATCATATGCCATCATATGATAATAATAGTTTTAAAATGTCCTAGAATAAAACAAGCTATTGCAGTAGAAGAATATGGTAACAACTTGCAGTATGTTGACAAAACTGACGCAGCCGTATTCCCTTTGTGATGTATGTTGAACATGCATCACAACGGGTCTTGCTCTAAGACCTGCTTTTACTCTACAAAACCGCTCAGTGCTATCCTTGGGAGACTGTGTGTGTTGTTCCATCATCATACTTTAGCTGACAAAGAGGAATGCCTTGAAGATTTTTTGCCTGTCCAAAAACAAAGGAAAGGAAGACAGAGAGCACAAAACCCATTTTCCCCATTTTCTCTGTGCAATTACACAGATAAAGCTTGGAGAATTGGATTTTTTTTTCCCCTTTGAAATGCAGACTGAAATGGTGTTAAAGCAAAGCAAAGAGATTGAGAGGAACGTCTTATTGTTGCTATTTCGTCTGGTTTTTTGGTTTTTTTAAACACAGCTTTGTGTGTAACCACTGAAAAGTAACACGAGTATATAAAAAAAGGGGAAAAACATATTCTGTTTATCAAATTTAAATATATATATTTATATATATAATTCTCGAGAGCCTTTCATCACCTATGAAACTATACACATTTAGCCCTGGTGGTTTGTTCTCGTGTTTACAGTGTTTGAGCGCAATATTTTGTCAGGAGGATTGTCACAGATATTCTCTGTGGTTCTACTGTGTTTGAATGCCCAATTAGACAAGTGAATTGAGGATAGAGACATCCCCTAACCCCCTCAAAAGTCCTCTAAAGTGATATTTACAGCCATTATTCTTCCCACTAGCACCAAGCTGCTTCGATATCTACCCCCTGCAGACAAGAATTGTTCAAATAAAGAAAAGGAACCCTGAAAATACATAGATTTTGAACACAGCAGCATGGACATTAACGACACAGATGGAGGGTTATTCCCCAGCCATGTTGAGAATGTGTTGATTGGACAATGAAAAGATGCCTTCTGCCCCATTTAAGAAAAAGAAAATCAATTTGGTGTCTGTAATTTTGAATATGCAAATTGTGCCATTGTTGCTGTATACTTCTGTGCTGGGCAGCTGTCTTTGTATGTTCAGTTGGAAGCATATTATTAGAATCAAGTACAGTTTGGTATCACTTCAGTGCATAATCAGTAGTTGTATTGCTTGCAGAAGAGTTCATCTGACAGCCACGTGTAGTCACGTGTAGATTAATATAACCATGCTGTCATCACACGCTTGCATTCTGACAAGTATCGGTGGGTGTCATGGTGTTACATGTCTTCACTCATACATACTGAATATTCATTAAACAAATTCTCAAATAAACTCTGTGTTTTTCTGTTTTTAACACAGAACAGAGCGTGTGTGCAATAGCGACTTAAATGCAGCTAATTAAGCCTACTTTGTGGAGCAGCAGCCAGTTCTGCACTGTTAAAAACACTAATTTTAGAAAATTGCCACATCTTTTGACAAAATGGCCATAAACACAAATTCAAGACAACAGCTGTGCTTTGGTTGCAGCTATATTTACAATGATCACTCTGTGAGCAAATTCTCATGCACAGAGAGGAGACATGCAAACACATGCAATGTAAATAATTTGTAAACTATAGGAATATAAATGGGATTGTCTCATTCTGTATCTCACTCGTAATATATCCAACCTGCTCGCCTCGCACTGCACAGTAGACATACTGTATACATGCAGTGCATGCAATGGAGAATGAATACACAATTATACAGCGTTAAAAGTCTTGCACTTGCATATTTCACTACTTTGTAAACCAGGGGAGATATGGATTTCCCATTCCTCTATACGTCTTCCTCTACAGACTGCCACAGGATTATTCTGTTTTGGTGGACTGTGCATACTGCAATGGACAAAACTGGAAAAAAGGGTAAGGTCTGTGAATAAATCATTCCCCCCAAAAAAAGCTTTTTGATCTTTTGACTCCTCACAGACATCAGTGTGCCCAGTGAGTCACCCTGACTTCTGATGTGTCTTACACAAAAATTCCCTGTAACCTCAGGAGCACTCCAAGCTCTGGGACACAACACTGGCAAAATCAAAGTGTTTCCTCCAGTGTCAAACGTAATGTGCGTTCATGGTGGCACTTGAAAGAGTCTAGCCGTGGTCACACGGCAGTCTATCCTCTGCTGTCCATTGTTAATACCCTACATCCAAGAAGTGCGTGTTACTTTTTGATTGCTGACATTCTTAAAGCAGACCAAAGATATTATTCACATGCTGTAAAACATTTTGTGGAACTGCCGAGCGCCTTCCTTTGAAGGCTTATATTTAGATTCACAGAGACGCAACATTTAAAAAGTCAAAGTAGTAAAAGGTGCCTCCATCACATAAGCTCATTATTTTGTGGGTAAAAGTAATTCACTATGTGTTTTTGTTTTTTAAAAATCTTCAGTCTAAACAAGAAGCGATGAGCAGTTATTGTTTCTGGTATGATTCTTTTTGTTGTGTGATGTTGGATTTAGGTCAGATAGTGTTATTGCCCTCCTCCTGCTGAACAAGGAGGATCACCTTTTAAAGCAAACAGCCTTTTTATTTCAACCACTGTCCACTCTTGATTGGCCAGCATATTTACACATGAAGCTCAGGATGAAGAGAGATTTATTTTTCTCTGTTAATCACATATGCCCGGACAAAGAAACAAAAAACAAACGCACCTGGTAACACAACCAAAGTGGATTTTGGAGCCATTTTTGTGCAATATGTGTGAAAGAAAATGGATATTTAACAAGAATATCAAACCAGAACTGTGCTACATGCCCACAAAAACAAAGGAATCCTCAAGAAAACCAATGAATATGCAGAAGTCCTTTCCGAAAAGCCACTGGGATGCTCAGAGTGGTTATAATTTAGATGGATTTGAGCTGGCGTGTGTTTATGGCCATCCTCCAACAACACTAAAGGGACAGGCCAAGGATGACACTGGGATAGTTATTTCCTGCAAGTGCCAATGTTTTCTGGAAGATTTTACAGTGCTGCTGTTACCTTTGAGGTCCAGGTTGCGCGCTCCATTGGAGTGCTGAGTAACGGTGCGTGAGTCAATCTTGAGTGTGTGTACATTGTTGGCATCCCGGGACACCACCACATTGTGCCACTGGTTGTCGTTGAGTGGTTTGTCTGAGTTGCCCTTCATCAGCGACGGGCCATTGCCAAGATCAAAGACGTAATGGATGTACCTTTGAAGAAAGACGTCAGGATTAGGACTGTGTTCCTAACTCTTGTAACTCAACAGCGGTGCACGAGTTAAACAAACTCATTTGTTTCAGGCACTTTTTATTCCACTAAAAGATGCTCCAAGATGCTGTAAGAACATTTTTTGGGGGGAAAATACCAACCGTTTATGTAACTGTACCTGGAAACTGTGATTTGTTTTGGAGTTTTTTCTGGCTGGTTAAACATGTAAATATAGATACCTACTTTGTCTAAAACTCTGTGCTTGGCCACAGGCAGATGAGGTGGCACAGTTCCCTCCTTCACACAAATATGGCTGTCTTTTGTGTTGTGGGTTAAAGCTATTGTGCTTGTTTCATTCAAGGTATGTGATTTTTTTTCTACCTTGAGTCCAATTCCTTTATGTAGCCTCTTGTCTTTTCAGGGTAGAAGCAGCTCAGGCTTTTGTGTTATAATGATGCCGAATTCAGAGCACAAGGGAAGAGACAAACACTACCAAAAGCCTCTTTTGGAGACCCTAATTATAAGCAACTTTTAGGTTGATAAGATTCACAAGTCCAGCCACTTTATTTTGGGGTTGTGATGGCTTTGTCAAGTCTTTGTAGAAAAAAAAAACCCTGAGAAAAACCAGATATCTCTACTTCCTGTTGACCAACCACTAACAAGCTACAGCATGCAAAGCTTTCAGCTGAGCTTTTAAGATGACTGATTATGATTACTCACAAACATACTCTAAACTAAGTTACACCGAGCCCAGTCTGATTCATAGCAGCATTAAATGACTCACTGATCTGTGGGGAAAATATATGTGCTTATGTGCTCTATGTAAAAACAAGGGCTGGTGGACAGAAATCTGCAGAGCGCAGGGGAAAAGCAACATCATCTTTTTTTAGGCATAGCATACAATAATGAAAAAACATAAAATGATTTAGACAATTAAGAAAAACCCAAGTAAAACTCACCCCTTTACCAGTTCCACAACTATAAAGTCGCTCCCATCTCCGGAGTTGAAGAGCATCAGGCCATCAGGCGTGGTGGTTTTAAACTGAAAGAACAGGTGCATGGAGGCATACGCTTGTAACGTCGCTAATGCTAAGTAGCTGCCTTTTGTTCGAAATGTCACCGGATCCGCAATGATGTGGCGCATGCCAAAGCGGGCATTCAGCTCGCAGTAGGAGATGTCCCCGTTTTTACACTGGTCTAGATATGGCACACTATTGAAGGTCAGGCCCTGCAGATGGCCAATGAAGTTTGAGGGGACCACGGATATGAAGCGGCGCTCAGTCATGATGCCCGTCTCAATGTTGTGGAACTCAAGATGTGTGTGGGCACCAGTCATCTGGCCTAAAGATTGTGGATAACAAAGATAACAAAGAAAAAAAACATTAGCAGATGGTACTATATTTCATTATTATTAGCCTTTATTCATTTATTTTATAATTATTATTATTATCTTTACAGTATAGTAATCAGTTATATTGCTGATCTACGCTAAACAATACAGTTGTGTTTCAGGACAGATAAGGAGTAATCGTCTTGGTAAACTGCAGATTAAAATCCTTTCCCTACTAAAACCCAGAAGAGCCTGCAAGGCATCTCTTGGCATCATTTCCTTTTTTCTTTACCAGGCACTAGTTTGTGAATAATGTCAGTCTTCACAGGGTTGATTTTCACTAATGGTCTCGACATGCCCACTCTTTTTTTTCCCCTCTGCATCTACCACACACACTCAAACTCACCTTTTTGCTCAGCCTTTGCCCTCCCATCCTTTCGCCTGAGGCCACAATGTTATGTGTGCCTCTGATGCCACCTTGTATTTGACCTTTTATCCTTCTCTTGGATGCAGGCAGAACCAATTTCTTTGAACTTTGTTCATTGGCTTGCTCACTCGTGGTAAGTAAAATAGCAATCCCCAAAAAAGCTCTGGCTGTATTCAGCGTCAAATATGTATGTATCCTTTTGCTTTTTATACATTTTTATGGCTTTGCCAGGCTTTGCAGCTAAGGTACCTGGCATTTAAGGGCTTTAAAAATTAGATATAGCGTAAGTCACTGTGGGATGCTTGGAAGGTTGTCATGGAGATTGGGAATTGGGTACAAACATCTTAAATTTAGCATTATTGGTAATATAAACGCTTGCCAGCTGAATTGCCATTATCTCTAAATATGAGTTCAACAATAAAAATGTCTCATTCATTTTAACTCTAATTTGTCACCTTTATGTCTCAAATCAGATGTTTTAATGACAACTAGCAAAACAGCTGCTGTGAGCCTGTTGTACATACATTATCAGCAGAACACATGGATTTGAGAATGCAGCACCACGCTCATTTACAGCATCTCACACCAAATGAATCCTCAGTGTCCTAATCACAACTAACCTTCCACTGTGACATTATCCACAGACAGCTGTAGGTTCTTGCCTCTCCGCACCACCTTCACCATGTGCCACTCGTTATCGTTCAGCTTCTGCCCCGCGAACAGCGTCTCGGGTCCTTTGCCTGTTGTAGGGGGAGTTAAAATCACAAAACAGCACAGCAGAGATGATGTGTGCGCCTACCAACCCCCACCCCAAACACCTTCCTTCCACCTCCACCTCCCAGCCACCCCCCCCCAGCACACACACACACACACACACACAGGTCACACACTGTAGGTGACAGGGTTGGTAGAGAAAACCTGCATGTTTGCAAAACACATTCGTGCTATTGATTTTCTCACTATGCTAGGCATGAAAGGAACTGAATATCTAGCCCGACACATGCTGAGTTGCAGACATTATATGAAGGCATGTCCTGCTTTCACAAAGCATCTCGATGTGACCAGGTGGTTTAACTGCTCACTCCTAAAACCTCCCTCCACCACTCTCCTCCTTAATTCTCTCTTTCCATTTCTCTACTCCCAATTCTCATCGCCTCAGCTCTACCACTAAAGGATACACAGTTTTGTGGAATGGCATATGGTTTTGCTAAGATGCTCTATAGAGAAATATTTACATAAGAATGTTTTCAAAGTGGGGAGAAGGCTATTTATAAGCTGCCAATGACAGAGCTTGATTTCCTCAACATAAGAAAAAACTGCTGGCGTGAGGTACCGGCAGCAGAAAAACAGTGTGGGTTTTTATTCTGTTATGAATGCAGCAATGATCTGCTGATTTTATTCTTCGCTAAAAGTTAAGGTAGGAGCACGTTGTGTGGAAGAGCAGTGCCAAATTTTGTGGACTGAATACAGATGAATAAGCGTAAAGGCTATGGCCAAAAAAAAGTAAAATCCTTATATCACATGGATTCAGACTCTAAATGAAGGTCTAGCTGTAGTGGGACTGGGGTGATCATTATAATCAATGATTGGAGAGAAGGAAGAGAGTTTTTGTCAACAACAATATAATGATGGGAAACTTTCACCTCAGTGGCAGCAGGACACACTGAAATAGTAGAAAGCCAAAAGACACCAGTCTCATCCATTCTTTTAGGCGGCTCTGAAGTAGACTGAGGGCCATTGAGGCAGATCAATAGAGACACGATGACATCAAAAGATTGTGGCTTTCTTACACCATTAGCACTGATGATTTGCTTATTTTGAGTCTAATATTTGCTGCCCCACACCAATTCCAGGGTCACTGCCTCGCTTCTGACTAGTTAGCCGGCTGGAGCTGGAGTGTGCAGCTGCTCGAGTGGATGATGTAGTACAGCCTGGTGAAATATGATGGTCCCTTTCCCAGTTCTGTGTGAAATTATTTAGTCTAGAGGAAAAAAAGGAATGTACCATCAATTGATGGCCCCACTTGGCAAGAACACACACTGCCCACTGGAGAACCGTTTTCCCATTTACCCCTGTCCCTTTTTCATTATATTGTTTTTTCATTATTTTTTTTCCTTTGGCTACATAAAATGTGAAAGAAACACTTTGATCCCTCATATGTGAAAGGAAGAGGCTGCTATATAGATGCAAAGAAAGCAAGTGTGGAGGAAAGTTGCAAGCAGAGCTGCAGTAGAGCTGGCTGGCTGATGTAAGAGTGTAAAAGTTAGAAAAGTACAACAAAAATGAATGGGAACAGCTACACTTTCAGAATGGAGTCCATGTAATATTTATTTTCCCTGGCTTCTACAGGCCACAGGAGAGCCAGGTCCACCGCTACCCACACAGCAAGAGTCATTTGGCTATAATACCTCTAACAATGGGGGGAAAAATGTATGCTCCTCTGGCCGGGCTAGCCAAGCAACAAAAAGTTCTGGGCAGAAGGTGGTGAAAGTGCAGCCAGGGACCTGTTAGGCTGTATGGTCAAAGTTGGAAACACTGAAGGGAAAGCACAGATAAGGTGGGGATGCAAGTCCACTGTCAAAGGTTAAAGACGAGTTTTGCTGACTTTTGTTGATTTTAAAATAAAAAGGCTTTCAGTTAAAGTAGTTTAATACCTATGTGGGTAAGACGGGTTAAGTCTGTAACCGGTGATTATCTGATTTTATGCTACAAACATCATGAATCCCCAAAATGAAGAGCACTGTGACCAGAGCTGTTAGCCTTGCTGAGAAGTTGGAGACGTATAGATTGTTGTCTGTAGCTCTAAAGGCTCACTGCTGCTCCCCCTCCTTGTCCCACTACCCTGTTCAATTTTTCAAACTTATTCAATGTTAAAAACAACAACATGTTTTTAAAAAAACAATTACGGTAAGTGTCAAGTTCAATGACATTTTTTGACTGCTTTTTAATAAAATGTCAACTTGTGTTTTCTTCTTAACGTATTACTCCTTTTAGTGTAAAGCTACAGCACTGGGGAATGCTTAAAATGTCACCATCACCAGGTTTAATTACAGTAAATATCTAGATATGTAAATGTTACCTCATTAGGTGCCAGTGAATTAACATTTCATTTCAGTTTTCACTAAAACTTGAAAGAATTTAATGTCCTGATCCTAAACCCATCACTGGAGAACACTGACTGCCTCAAACCGATTGTGATGAAGTTGGTGGTGATATTGCTTGCAGTTAAATTAAGTAAAGCCTTACTTCACTGCCCAGGTAACAAGGCAAACAGCAACACTAAGGACTTGCAGTATGGGGTTAAATGAGCCACTAAGCTGGTAATGTAGCCACTCTCTGAGAGAAGTACTCCTTGGTGAAAAAACAAGGAGGGGAAGAGGGCTCATTAATGAAGAAGCTGACAATTATTAAAATGAAATGAATTCTCATTCTGCCACTTGTGCGTTCTTACTCTGTCTTGATCAGCGGGGCAAAGGGCTGTGATCATATAAACAGAAGCTCCTTGTGCCTCTATCTCTCCCATTCCTTTGTTCCATCCTGCCACTTTTCTTTACAGCTTCTAAATGCATCACAGAGGCACTGAAAAGAGTAAAAATAACTACGATTGTGGACTACTTTCATTGACTGTGTCAGCTCACCATTAGTGAGAGGTGTGATGCTTGTGGGCTGTTGCGTAATTACCAGCAGCCATCCATCATTGGTTGCTGTTTTCTCTCTGTAAACAACCTTGATTAATGCAATCGGATCAATGCAACACAGGTCCTCAGCCAATGGCTGCAGGTTGTTGCCATCAGCCTCTATACAGGCTGTGAGACTGCTGGTGCAACAGCAAGTACTTGAGCACAGTTGTTTAATTATTTTGTCTAAACTCTGATCACGGCAACTTATGAGAGAATAGCTTATAATCACTCAGCGAGCAATGCTGACAACACGACAATCAAGAAATAAAACATGAAAAATGTTTGTTTTCTCTTACTTTGCAAAATAGTAGAGGTCCAAATATCTCTTAGACCACTGATAATATGTGTAGCTAGAAGAAGAATCTGACAGTTTGAATATCTCGCCCTGCCTAATGACTTTTCTTATCCCTGTTCATATTTGTCACAGACACCACGACTCCAAGCCCCTTTATTAAACACAGTATGTTTCACTTAGATTCTTTTGCATTTTGCACAATGTCAGAGTTTTGTGTGGTCCTGTTAACATCTAGCTGTCACATAGAATTAGCTCCAAATAATAATGGCTATATATAGTATACCAAGCAAGCTTTCTGGCATGATTATTAAGTCAACCAGTGCACCAAAGTCTGGCCAGAGGGAGCAAAGCCAGTCTGAGATTTGCTGGGCAAATGTGCTTGCCAAAATGACAACGCCACAGCACACCATCACAGGGCTACAGGCAGTAAGTTTGCTGCTGGTGTAACAGTGGACGACTATGAAAGCAGCAATGAGTCATGCAGTCGTACAGAGAAGCGTACAGAGAAGCGTACAGAGGCCGTTTATCGGGGTTGCTCGAGCATATGCAGTTAGTGTGTTGAGATTGCAGGGGTCAGGCGCAACTGCAGGGTGCGTCTGCGAGTTAAAGGGTCAAATTTGTCTAGGGGCAACTGACTGTGATGGTGTGTCTGATCTAACAAGACAGCTTATACCCCGATCTACTCAGATTAAATAAAATAAATAAATAAATAAAATGCCACAGGATTCACATCAAATGTAGCAAAACATTTATGTTCCAGTATCAGTGTAGCACTGAAAAGTCCCCAATCGGCTATCACATAAAAAAATAAATGTAAATGCAATGCGTGTATTATAGGATAATGTTGTTCCCTGATGACACCGCTTTTTTTTTTATCTCATCACTCAACCAACCATCCAGGCCAACCTGAGCTACTATCTTGGTTGAGCTCCAAAGACTAAATCTCCAGGAATCATATCATTTTATGATGCTTGGCAGAATGTGCTGTCTTTAACTATGGGATACAGAGGCGAATACCAGCCTAAGCTCTGTGATTTTAATTCCCTGGAAGAAAGCACAACCCTGACTAGCTACTGCTCTGGACTTTCGAGGTCATGAGCTTCTGCAAAGCCATGCACAAATTTATGCATTCACATAAACGCACACACTTGCAAGCACTCGTGGGAAAAAGGTAAATCTAACAGCGGACTACAGTCTAATTAAAATAAGCTCAAGAAAGAACCCCACTGCCATTTGTTTCATTCTTGGCTCAGCAGCCCCACTCTGAGGGGGAAAAACTGTACCGACGAAGCCGGAGCAAGGGAGACTCAGAGGGGCTTGTGCAGTCGGGAGCGAATGGAAAATGAGAAGATCGTGGATACCAAATGACTGAAATTGATTTTTCATGCAAAGTGGTATAGAAAACAGAGCCAGAGAAACCAGTGCTGACCAGGGGGAATTGTAATGCTTGGCTTCTCCACGAATTCATATGGTAAAGAGGGGCATTGAAAAATCTGCTTAGCAAGACAGACAGGTGCTGTAATCATATATGTGTGTGTGTGTAAGTGTAAGACTTGTTTATGTTCAGGATTAGCATTTCACTAACAGGTGATAGACCTCAGGCAACCCCCCTTTGTGCACCCATCTGGTAAAGCACATTGTGCGCTCAGCACACTCCAGTGTTCACACTCCTTCCCACACACAAGTATGCAAAGAACTGTGAAAGGGAATATGGAGTTTTAAGGTAGGTAAAAAGGATATACATCCTCCTCTTTTAAAATGAACTAAGGGGCATTATTAAGCAGGAGTAGCTACCTATGTTTGCTGCCCCATACCAATCTAAGAGATCTAGGAGAAAATAAACAATTCCTCTCAAATTAAATGAAAATTTCTCTAAATGTTAAAAACAAAAACAAAAAAGCCAAATAGTGATAGCAAGCAATGATAACATAGTAAATTTGATAATTAAGCGATAATTCAACAAATAACAGTCCCTGAACAAAGTTGACTTTTTCAAAAAATTTCAGGAATAAGAAAATATGAATTGGAGGTGAAAATACAAAGCTGGTATGAATACGACTCAGATTTTGCCCGCCAACAGAGCAACAGAGAAGATTTATGAGGACAAGTTAAAGCTATTTTATACACAGGGGAACTTTACAGAGCTTTGAAATTTTAAAAAGAAATTACAACTTGGGGACCGAGGATTTTTTTTTAAAGATATGTATAAATGAGGCACTAGGCAAATAAAATTATCAGGGAAGGGTTGGGCAAAGCGGATGATATATTAAATGTCTTCCTATCAATACATAAACAAGAAAGCAAGCATAAAACAATATCAAAGCTTTACAGGGGCCTCCAAGAGTCCTCAAAAGCAAATATCAAACTTATTAAAAATAAATGGGAGCGAGAAGGTGAAACAAGTAAAACAGAAAGGATGAAAAAAGTTTAAATCACAAAAGAAAAGCACCCTTATACACAGCTATGGGTAAAAAAAAGGGTTTTAGTTACTGATGTACAGAAAAAGCCAGAGGTGGGACCAAGTCATTGTTTTGCAAGTCTCAAGTAAGTCTCAAGTCTTTATCCTCAAGTCTCAAGTCAAGTCTCAAGTAATGTCAGGCAAGTCAGAGTCGAGTCTCAAGTCACTGGTGTAAAAGTCCAAGTAAAGTCACAAGTCTGAAACTTTGAATTTCAAGTCCTTTCGAGTCTTTAAAAAAAACAACGAAAAAAAGCATGTTGCAGTTATGCTAAATGTAAATATTAGACCATGTAATTTTTAAATCTGTGTTTTTCTCAACACATGACAAAATAGTGAACTTAGAAAATATACACAAATTGTGAAATTGCACCTCTTTAAAATGCAGCTCAATTAAACCTAGTTCCAAGAATAATTTTCACCGACAGTTCTGAGATAAGCTGCATGTTATTCTTGGATGCGGTTGTAGGACTGGCTTTAAAATCGCATGACAAAAATATCATACATAAATAAATGATATTTTTTTAAAAATATCATTTAAAAAAAAAACTGCATCACCAACGTAGCCTGGAAAACATTTGCTAGTTAGATGAAGTCAGCTATCTCATCGTAGCATATTTATATGCATATTTATAATTATACGCTTCTTGGAGTGAGTGCACACACTCATGAAGTTTAGTAACTTCCGGTCACTGCAACAAGTCCAGGTATAGTTTACCGACGGATGGGTACAGGACCTTGAAATGCACCGTGTAGAACGAAAGACCATCGTACGTATCATAAGTTTACCAGTCTCACAAATCGTCGTCATAAATACACATTCCTTAACAGTTTATTAATAGGACCTTTGAGCTCAACGGTAATTAATTAGCAGTGGAAATAATTTCTGGTAGCATCACAGAAATGTAGCAGTGACAATAATACTGTATGCTGTAATCGTACTGGACAATTAGTGATACAAAACAACTGTTTTATCCTGTGAATAAAAGTATATGTTTTTGTCAATGTACCATAATAACAGAAGCGAAACGCAATATTGTGTCAGGACAATTCACTATTTATGCACAATAAATAAAGGAGCATAGCGCGACAATTTCTGTTCAGCGCCAGACTTGCTTGTAACCTATATCACCAATTATGTTAAGAAAAATGACGTATTAACTACAACAGCAGACTGACCTTTGTGGAAATGCTTGGAGCAGACTAACCTGTGAGCTGGAGGGTTCTGGGACGTTATATTTGGTCTTTGAATGGCTGCAATCCAGTCGCCTCTTTGTTACTTCGGAAACATGGCTCGAACAATTTCTCTTCAACGACATAATCCGATAACAACCGATCTCTTTACCCGTCGGCTTCCCGTGGCTGTCATGCGACCGGCTATTGCAGTTAATAATACAACAGCTTCTTGACATTTTTGTGTTTCTTTTTATCGCTGTATAACTGATTTTAATTGAAAGCCTGCGTGCGCTAGTACCGCTTGCCACGAGTTCCCAGAATCCTTTGCGGTTCTACCCGTGAATGACGTCACATTTTCAATCTCCATATAATATGCATGTTAAATTTTATATTTGGGGTAAAATATCAAGTCTTTTCAAGTAAACCGGTTCAAGTCCAATTCAAGTCCCAAGTCATTGGTGTAAAAGTCCAAGTCAAGTCACAAGTCTTAGAACATTTTTTCAAGTCAAGTCTAAAGTCATAAAATTAATGACTCGAGTCTGACTCGAGTCCAAGTCATGTGACTCGAGTCCACACCTCTGGAAAAAGCACCAACCCTTCAAAGATACTAGTGCAGGCCTTTCATCTTTGGGTAAGTGTGGGTAAGCTTTGGGATTGTACCCACACTTATCACACATGGAGCTCAAGTGGTAATTGCACAGCAGTTTTGCCCTTTGGGTTCCCTGCGTGGATTTTTATATGCAAGTCTACTTTGAGTAGACCACAGAATACCCATGTGGGAAACACAGCAGTTTTGCCCTTTTAGGACCCTAAGAGGGAATTCTGTGGTTAACCCACTGTGGGTTGCCCATAGTACATGTAGATGGGGCTCCATTGGCCTCTTTGTGAATTAGCCCAGGCGGGCCAGAAGCACTTTTACCCTGAAAGGCCCCCCATCACATTTTTCTTTGGCCAAAATGGGTTTGCCAATAAAAACCCATGCTGGGATTCCAAAGGGCAAAACTGCTGCCCGCCCTGTGTAGGAACACCTACATGGGCCCTGCGTGGGATAACTGAGTTTGCCAGGCCCACACAGCTTACTGATAACCTATCTACTGTGTTCCTGCACAAGCATGTTTGTAACTGTGACTACTGAAGAAAATGAAACTATAGAACATTTTTTTAATACACTGACAGAAATACAAGGCTGAGAGAAGATGATTGATTGAAAACCTGAAGGAAATAAAAAGTGAAACTGGATCTTGTTCATAAACTGCAAAAGAACTCAAGAAGCAAAATACATATTCCATTTTGTATGATCGACTATCTTGGTTGAAAGGATTTGAGTTTTCCTTTGTGTGTGTTTGAGGGCAAGTGACTCTATAGTGAAGTGGCTCACATGTTCGACTATCGTCAAGCAATTGTCAGGAATGAAGGGTTTAAAAATCTGCCAAGTCACCTATCTGGTTACTTTGACTTGATGAAGTTACTTTTCTTTTCCAATTAATGTTCTGATGTACACTACATCCAACTGGTGGCAGTAATGTACCATGTTGCACATGTGTGCCCTGAACAATAGGGGTAGGGGAGTCCACACCAAGTATATAGGTATACTGTGGGTATGCTGCTACTCTCTGCTTAGTGTGGGGAGCCCATACTAAGGGCTGTCCCACTGGGATCCATGTGGACCCAAAGTGCAGGCCACAGATGTGCCCTACATATCATGCTGGTACTGGGGCCTGTGGGTCTGCCTACAGTGCCTGAACACAGGTCACAAGGGGGATGTTTGCAGGTAGGAACAAATTGCTGATGGATTATCTGTAGCCAAATAAACAAACAGAAACTGTTCTGGGGTTTTTTTGTTGTTGTTTTTTGGAATAGTATTTAAATGCATAACTATACAAAGACCAATTTAATTCAGACCTGCTATTTTGTTTTAGTCTCTTATACAAAAACATGAACATCGCTGTAACACTACAGCTGTTAAACCAAACTGGACTAAAATAGAGCACGAGTACAAAAAAGTTATCACTGAAAACTAATTAATTAATTTTAATTACACCGAGAGCTTATTAAATAAACAATAAACAAAAACCAGATGAAGCCCAGTGTTGCTCTTGTAATCACCACCTATTGATCAGCAATGCTTTCCAATTTATTAAGAATAATAAAAAAGAAAAAGGCAAAGCAGACAATATAAAAGTGCAATATAAACCAAAAATGCTTTTAGAAATATTTGGTTTAGCCAGTGCAGGAATAGCAATCAATCAGTATACTTGATCAGTTTCACCTTGTGATGTCTCATTCTCTATATAGAGCCATGTGTACAGGTTTGTTGCTAGTGTTAAAAGATTGATTTTCGTGCACCAAAGTAGTTACAGCTGTAACAATGAGAAGCTGGTGGGTGTTTCTTAGGTGTACCGTAGGCAGTGAACTGAGACTACATGGTCTTCTTCCTTCCTACATTTGTGGGAGGTGCGTGTATGAGTGTTTGTGAGTGAGAGAGAGGGAGTGAGCAGAAGCGGGTGAGAGCTTACGCTTCCGTTCAACCTTGCAGAGGAGAGTGGTACATGCTGTGCACAATAGCTACATCTCCCACACACAAACATGTTGTCCTGTTTTCATACTGTACAACAACAGTATTCTAACTGGATGATTGGGATCTCTGTGTGTAAGCTTGGGTGGATAACCGTTAAAGAGAATGAAAGAAAGTAAGACCAACCCATTTTCAAAGAAGTACTGTTAAAATTTTAATTCAGGCCTTGGGTTATGGCGTTGGCGGTGGTGAGGGGAACGAAGGCAATGAGAGGGCAGAATATGTGTGTGGACAGAAGATGATGACCGGGATGCTGTGTCAGCATTGCTCTTTTTCTGGCCAAGAATGTGGCACAGGAGCGCCGCGGGATAATTTGATGACACGTTTGTGTGTTTGAAAGTGACCTAAGCGAGGAGGAGGCGATATGTACGCGAATGTTCGTGTCTATCCACCTGTACTTTATATCACAATTGTCTGGAAAACATATTGAGCTTTGAGGACTTATTTGTTAGATTTACATATTTTTTATGATGGTTTGAGTGTGCCAATGTGTGCGGTGCATTAGAGTGTTTCGCAGTTTAGTGCCAACCCCGTGTCCCCTCTCTCCTTTGCCATCTGTGCTCCTGGCATGGCTCCTTACTGTCGGTAATGAAGAGGAACCACCCCCACTCCCATCTCCACTCTCCTCCACCCACCCACCCCTCTCTCTCACTCTTTTGCTTACTTGTCTGGCTCTCTAACAAACCTTTTCCTTTAACTGTGTTGTCTTTCCCCCAAAATGACTTTACTACCTAGAAATCTCCATACACTCCTAAACTCCCGAACTCGCTGCTTTTGAAACATCCCCCTGAACTGCAGCTCCCCTGAATCTGCTTGACTTGATATTGATTCTTCTTTAAACAGAGCCTCTCAGCATGGTGCCTCTTAAGTTCAAACATTTGAAAGCCTACTTCCCACTCAAATGAACAAATCCTATAAATACTGCACATCTGTGTTCTAAAACCCACACTCACAGCCTAACATTATATATACTTGCACACAAATAAATGTAATCACACGTGAACCATACGCATATATCACATACGATAATATGAAATGCTAATGTAATTGGTCTTATATTAGCTATCCCCCAAATCAGTACTGAAGCCAAATTCAGTTTTAACAGCAAATGTCAAAGTTGTTTTATGTCAGCAAAGCTACAATTAGCATTTAGAGTCCTGTTAAAAACTAAATACAACCCGTGTTTCAGTAGCTTCTCGTACTACCTGCAGCAGCAATAATTCGAAGTGATAATTTCCTGCATCTAAGTTTCTTTCTTTCATTGTAGAGAAATCCTGACTCACTATTCTTAACAATGTTGCTTCAGTTCATTGAGGTTTGTGGGCATTCATTCATGCACAGCTCTCTTAAGAGTCCTTAAGAGTCAAGTGCAATTAATCAGCAGCACCTGGTTCCTATTTAACTTCTGAATTCTTAGTAAGCAGTGTGTACTTTTTCACACAGGACGCTATGAAAGCATTTTCCCATGATTGTATTTGACACATTGTTGCTAAAGTTTCCATCCAACTCTGAACGGAACACTTGGAACTCACATACAGTATCCTGTGATTATTGAAAAGATGTGTATTTAAACTTGTCTTTAACAAATCATTTTTTTTGTGACTGACCCTGAAACATAACCAAGTTACAGTATTTTTAAGTATTATTCTGCAGAATGAACTGACATTAGGAAAACAACACAACAACTTCAACTGTAAGTGAACTATTGTGTAACTGGTTTATCCACTGTCTCTGCTCTTCTACTCTCTACTTAAAACCAACACTCCCTGGTTCTCCATCACTCCCTTGTTTCTCTGAGAAGCATTTTGGGGGGAGTAGTTCAGGAGGTCTTGGACGCCATGCATTTCCAAACCACAGGTTCAGTGCACTTTTCCTCATGTTTCCCTCTAATGAGCCCTCCCTTGTGCCAGCATAGCCTGGAGCAGATGGGATGGTTCAGCATGGCATCACCAGCCGACACAGTGGCATGTCAAACAGGCGGTCATGGGCCTGAGCATGCCAAGCACAGTCATACTCTATCGCCATATGGGAATAATGTGCACTGAGATCATGCTGGATAGGCTGACAGAGTGCGATACATGGCCTGAGTCGCCTGCAAATCAGAACAAATGCCTATGGATGCTTAAGCATATATGTATAAGTCTCAAGGCACAAACAAATGACTGTTGACCAGGCTGAGGTCAAGGCTTCAAACACGCTCAGAGTACTGCTGTAGACACTCATCTGTTCACACATGCAAAATGCTCTCTACCCCTGCAGACACGTGCTGTGCACTCACAAATTTGCAAACAGACACACACGCACAATCCAGTCCATTCATCAAATGGCAATAAAAGACAGACACACAATTCTATACAACGCTCACCAGCCCTGGCAGTTGCTCCCATTCACACACCAATAGAGGCACACACACCCCCTCCCCTCGGTCCTCTGCAGACTGTGATGATGGCTTGTGTTTGGGAGGTTAATGGCTGTTTGCTCCCCACAACCTTCACACTTGATTACTCAAGTCGACTGCTGTCTGGACTGCGGGGGACATCTCCAGGACACCACAGCCCTTCCTGCCACCACTCTCATAAGTATGCCTTGTTCATTAGAAATGTTAATGAAGTTTGAGGACACAGTGTGCAAAGTGATGGGAAATGATCCTCAGTGTTATTAGACCACAGCATTAGAAATGATTTAGCAGTGCCTTAAAAAACATAAAATAAAGGAAGAAAAGTACATCTTGAAAGATGGAGGAGCAGAACAAAAGTGTTCTGCATTATGCAGGTCACATTTTTATCTATTGCATTTTTAAAAATTCAGTGTGGGCTTTGCAGTGCACTGCATGATGACCGTCTGATTTCCATTTGAAAGTAAAGAAATGTGCTGTATGGATAATTTGTGAAATTACTATAAAGTGTGGGAAATTACACACCCACTGAAGTAGTGCAGTTTTTAGAAAAAGTGCCACAACTTCAAACGCTGCATAAAATATCTGTTCCCCAAAGTAGTTAACTTGGCAGTATTAAAGCAAACAGACCTTTTAGTCTTTACTTAGAGAGACTCCAGTGTTGGCACTCGTCCCAAAGTGTTCCAAGTGCAGGTAAGAGGCAAATTCACTACAAAAACAACATAAAATTTATATATATATGGTCATTGCTTTGTTGAAAGCTAAAGTCTTGAACCTATTAGTAATCTGCTAAAACTAACATTGCTCTTTATTAGTGGCTTGCAGAAATGATATTGTTCTGCAAACTGAATACTTCTGATTACAGGTTTCTGTAGCTCGCTTGGTCTGAAAAATATCCAGTTTGTTAAAAAATAATTTGACGAGCTGACTTCTGAAGTTGAACAGGTGTGCTTGTTTAATTGAAATGAAGAGCGGGCTTGTGGGAAACACATTTTACACTGCTGTTGGTGTAAGATGATTAAAGAGTACATTTGCACACCAAATATATACAGGAGAAATACTAACATAGTCACAGAATTGTAATGAGCAAATATCCAAATCGATAATTTAAGTAATCATATATCTGTCAATAAAACAAGGCACGAGGCAGGTAAAACACTTGGAAATAGCCTTGCAGAGCAAAGATTTGAGTACATAGTTCATGATGTGCTATTTTTTTATGCACTGCTTGTTTATCTTGCAGTACTGAACACACCAGTCTATGTTCTATTAATTACAGCCACGGGCACATGATTTAAATTATGTCCTGTTTAAATTATCTGTGGATTTGGTTAAAATATATACAATGCATACATAATCATGTAAACCGAACGACTGCAGGCCACAGACATGGGTGATAACTAATTTTGAAAAATCTATTATTTTGCGACCTTAAAAATAGAAGCACAGAAGAAAAGTAAAATAATTATGCAAATCCGCAGGAAAAAGATAATTCGTGAAATTTCATTTTGCCACTCAGCGCATGATGAGGCCATAAACAACTGAATTATTGTTCAGTGGTTTTAAAATGCTTTCAGTGACATTACATACTTGTTTTTTGCAACAGAATGCAGCACTACTAGATTTGAATCACAAAATCTGCTCCCTGCTATCCACAAATGTCTCATATATGTGGTGAAAATTGAATTTACAGAGGTAAAGACTATGCAAATGACGCCTTATTCGGAAACCCAGGGGTGCCATTTTATGATTCATGACTGGTAACTGTGTTAACTACCTTCATTGACTTTCAGATGCAGAAGTGTCTTGTTTAAAAATGAGCTATGCGATGTCTAAATTGGAAGGAGTATTTTGGCTGAGCCACAATATTATATAGATTATACATGTGAGTTTGGATAGACAGCCTTATATCCTTCTGCTCTGCAGGCATTGGTGAAGCACCATTTACTAAATGGCTATTATGTACATATAGCAAATGTGGGAATGGAAGCTGAAACAATGTTTCTACTCTGGTGGGATGTGGTGTGCAGGAGGGCCAAGGGTTCTTCAACTGGGGCAAGTGATCCATTTGGACATGATATTGTTTCTGTAAGAGGAAAGGCTCGTAGCAGAAATAGTTACATAAGACTCCAGAAGTTCATATTGTTTCTATGGCAAGAGACAGGGGTTTTATTTTGCTCTTCAGTGTTATCAGGATAAGACCTCTTTTGACGATAATGCCATTTGGCTCCTATCTTAAGATATCATATTTTGTGACTCACAGGAGCGCAGGCCTATCGCTGCAGATCTAATGAAAAGCTGGGTGTATTTTTGTGCATGCGTGTGTGCATTTGTGTCTGCATGCATGCCATCTAAATGGCAGCCATCTGCTAACAGCAAAGATGGCTGTGATGGAAAGATATAAGCAGAAAACAGAGATAAAAATACAAGGAGACATCTATATCGTGATCCTCCTCTTCATCTCCCCCCCCCCACCCATTTTTTTTTGTTACAGCTACTGCCTATATTTCTATGTGCCTTTCTCTGATTCAAAACTACATTTCCCAACTCCATAAAGTAACTCGCCCTGTGTGCAGGAGCTCCGAGGACAGAGTCACTTTTTTGTTAGGAACTGTGGAATCGGGAGGGATGTGTTTTGTTGGTGCATGGAAGGAATTGGGGAGTGGTAAGTGGGGGGTCTGGTAGTCAGTTGAGTACATGGTTGCATGCTGACACAACAGCAAAACAGCCCTCCTACAGCCACATCCAAAATATCTCATGCATGGTGCTGCATTACACACACACAAAAAGATGAGAGGTGGCTGAGTGTGTGTATAGACTACAGAACTGTGTGTGTGTGTTTGTGTGTGTGTTGATGGGGAGGGAGAGAAGAGAAATAAAAAGCAGGGCGGGGAGCAGCAAACAGATTATGTCCCCCAGCCATGATTATCTACGCCTGCCGCTCTGACCCCCCGTCCCAATTACCAAGATAAGGCAGCCTGTGTCCATGTGTGTGCCTGTACAGGAGTGTGTCTACTTTCCTTTCGTTGAAGAAAAATATGTGATGCTTGCTCGTTCATAGGGCATTTGTGTTCACTGGTAGCTATCAGGGACCACACACTTTTTACTTCCCACTGTTCTTGCCCCATTGCAGGAGGGTTGTAGGTGTGGTGCTTTAGAATGATGAAATAGCTTCTCTTGATAGTTTCTAGAATTGCAGATGGACAAGAATACGTGTTTGAGTCAGGAAGATGTTGAGAGGACACCTGATTGATTTCAAAAAGCAGGAAATGAATCATACATTTTTCTCCATCCTCTCTAGAATTTTAGAGCTCCTGCTGGAGCATCAAAGACAGGCAACTCCCATCTTCCCTTTCGTACTGCCATCTGCGCCCTGCCTCTTTGCTTTGCCTTTTCATCCTCACCCTCCTTTGCATGCTTCTTATCAGTGCCTGTCATCTTCTCATTTTTTTTAACTCCCTCTCTTTACATCTCTCTTCCCCACAGGTCCCGTAGGGGATGCTGATTTATGATTTGAACCGCATTTCCCAACATGCTGGAGTAAGAGGGTCTGATCCCACGGGACAACCATCAGTCCTGTAAGACAGCATGGGTCTCGACAGCTCCAGGTTGGTGCCAGTTCTCTCATTAGAATCTCCGCAATGAGTCAACATGTAGGCTGTCACTAAAGCCTCGTAGAGCTGAAAGGAGGCACAATGACCACCTGGACTACTGTGATGCCACTGAGGGAGCCACAAGACAGCTCAAGACAAAGATCCTGGGGGAGGTGTGGCAGTTTATGGAGCACTATCCGTCAGTAATATCACATACTGTGTGTGGCAAAGTCAAGAACACTGTTATCTGTAGGCCTACGCACACATTTTTCAGTGGTTCAGCAATGCCTATGGTTTGATAAAATGCATTTTTTTTAAACAAATATTCTAACACAATCATTGGCCAATGTCGATGGCCCATTTCATTTGCAGGATCCCATCAGTTGTGAAAGCTGCTTTTGTTTTCCTGTTACCATAATTCTGAAATGAAATGAAACTCCTATGTGGATATGAAAAGTATTTTTTTACTTCATTACTTATCACTAATCCCGACATATGATTACCAGCTATCTTTTATACAGAAGCACTAAAAATTTATGAGAACTGCAGTATTGCATACTTTATTTTTTTTTTTTTAAATATACAGATAGGAACAAAATTATTATAAGCACTATGGAATTTAAAGTTTTTGTCAAACTTTTGTGCTTTTTTAAAGTGCATTTTGAACAGAGCAGGGGATTCTCAACATTGGATTTCTAAACATACTAGTTTTCAACTAGAAATAATAAATAATTTCTATTTGCACACCATAGAATTATTTCAGAATAAAGCAAAAACTACTAGGGTCAATATTGTTAACCCTCTGAAAAACTGAACTTTTTTTGTGAGCCACAGCACAAACTACTGCTGGGCAATGATGTGCTTTAATGTTTTAATGCTCAAAGGTGTAAAATCAAGTTCATTTCAACTTTCACTTGAGAAAGCATCGCGCCAAAAAAATTGAAACTTATCTCAAAACAGGAGATGAATACGCAAAATTTGCAGAATTTCTAAGTGTCATGAACTGGAGTGATAATTATTATTAAGAAATTCCAGGAGAACTACGCAGTTGGACCTGGCAGAGGTAGGAAGTGAAAGATTTTAAAGACTCTGGAAAGAAAATAAGGGAAAGTTGTTTCTAAAGCCCCCACACCACTGCCAAGACACCAGTGAAAGAATCTTTGAGAGTACAATTCCCGACTTGACTAAATCAATTTCTAGATGCTCGCAGACTGAAGCATGCCAAGGACAACCTGGATAAAGCTTTTGCATACTGGAAACACATCATTTGCTCTTATGAGATGAAACTAGAGCTTTTTAGCCACAGAGAGGCTGCTTATGTTTGGAGAAAGAAGGGAGAAGCATACAACCCAAAGAACACCACAGTGATATCCACAGTGAGGCATGGTGGTGGGAGCATTATCTTATAATGCTTAGGCATCTGGAACTGGGAATCTCATCAACGTGGAAGGAATCATGAAGAAACAAGGATGTATGAAGATTTTAAAAGAAAATTTCAAGTAGTCAGCAGCAAAACTTGGTTTGCATGATTGATTTGTCTTCCAACACAGCAACAAGCTAAAACACAGGCCACGTTTGGCGAAGAAGTACCTCCAGAAGACCAAAATTGAATGTTAAAGACTGGCCTGCATAAACATTTAACTTGAGTTCCACTGAAAAAACTTTGGGGTGAACTTAAGGTCCATACCAGAAGACCTACAAATCTGAAAGAGCTTCGGATATTAGCCAAAATGAATGGGCTGGGATAATTCAGTTGACATATTTTTGTCAGCTGAAATTATTGTGTTGTGAAATGATTTTGTTTCTGTGTGCAAAGTAAAATAAGATATAAATCCAAATTAAGCAAAGACATTTGGAAAAAGATGTCTTAAAAATTCCTTGCTCTGTTTAAAGAGCACTTGGGAAATGGGAAATTTTTATGGGGAGGCCAATCATTCTCTCCTTACCTGTGAAATTGCTGCTACTTTTGTTCATATGTAAAAGTCCCAATCCCCTTAAAACAACACTAAAACATACTTTTCTTACTTTGTTCAGCAAAACAATAAAACTGAATGAGAAGGTATGTCGTAGTCCAGACTCCAAAACTCCAACACAACAGTGAGACATCAGTGACGGACAGCAGTGGGACTGGATATGTGTGGAGAACAACTTGTTAGTGCTAAAGATGGCTTAACCGCTTGGCTGCCAAGATGAATCCCCTGAAACCAAAAGGATCCAATACACACACTGCTGAGGTTTAAGATGTCAATGAGCAAGTCAAGCTTCCCACATTCCTTTCCAACAACCTCCACAAGCTCTTCAGTGGACCAGGAGGGCAAAAACGGTATTCCTAAACACACTGTTTTCAACATGGAAAGCTAGACACTGAATCTGTCTCTCTCTGTTTTCTCAAGTTGCAAATCTGAATTTTTTGAGAGGTTAGATTTGGTGTAGAGAGTGTAGACTTGTGACATGAGACCAATGAGAACTTTGCCACAAGGTTCTTAAATTCAGAGGAAGCAGCTAGAGAAGGGAAAAGGAGGAGGTAAATAAGAAAAAGCACAGCGAGAATCTTTTTAAATCTTCCACATTCACTCAGTTTAAACTGCAGCAACTCTGGTTCTTCACCTTCCAAGTATAAACTTCAGCATTGCCTTATGTTATCTTGTTATGTATCATTGGCATTTGCAATCATTCATAGCTACTGGCCTTAGCACTATATATAATTACACAGGTTACCATATAGCCCGATGTAAATTAGCAGACAGCTGCGTACACATACAATTTATTATGCTGCCATGTTTCCACACAAACACATTAGTACATTCCATTGCAGTTTCAGTTAGAAAATGTTCTGATTGCTTATTCCTTTGATGTTTATAAAGGCTTCAAAGAACTTCTTTATTAAGTCATGCCTGTTTAACATTTAAAGAGGCATTTGGTTTGTTTCCATTAAAACAAGCAAAGAGCTAAATGTGAGAAAATATTTTAAAATGAAACAGAGTTGCACAGAGATATTTATGTGTAGTTTTTAACAGGCTGTTTTGTGTGTGACACCACACTTTTTTTTTCCTACGCAAATGCTAGGAGGGCTGCATATATTTAATGCATTTGTTTTTTTGCTGGTGTTCAGCATTTTCACCAATTCCACAGTGACGACTGCTAATTTTATTCAAATGTGTTAACTACTGGAAAAATGCAAGATTCATTTCAGCTGTCCTTCACTGAGCGAGATGACTGATTTTAACACAAGTCTGCTTATATTAAATTATGCACCAATCCCTGAGGGTGCACCAGAGGCATTATGTTAATAAACCTTCTCTCATTGGCTCATTGCATCACACTTGGCCTGGAGTTTTGGAAGATACAATGAACATTAAATAAAAGAAAAAAGAGCCATCCTCCATTGGAGCATTAAATTGCCTTTAAAAATCAAATCCCAATCCAAGCATTTCCAAAACAAAATTTATTCAGTCTCTCTCTGATACATGCTCCAACTTTCCAAACTGTAGGATGTTGCGAATGCTGACGGCAACTTTTAGTGCCTACTGCAACTCCATCTTTGACATCTACTTGGCTCAGACAAGACATGGTGACTCATGATTTAAGTGAGCGATTGGAAACTCATTCAAATTCAATATTTGTGATTCACTGAGAAAATAAGAGAAAGCCATCTGCTCGGAGGCAAGTGAGACCAAGCAGGGGAGGTAGATAAGAACCCAATTTGCTACAATTTAGACTGAACAAACTACCTATTCAGATTTTCAGTTGTCATGACACCTGAATATATATTCATATATATATATATTCATATATATATATATATATATATATATATATATATATATATATATATATATATATATATGAATATATATATATATATATATATATATATATATATATATATATATATATATTCATACTTGGGGATCCCGCAGGCGAATGGGAACCATGAAGAGGCCGCTAGAAAGGCTGCAACCACCAAGTACCTGCAGAGGGTCAGGCAAGTCCTGAGGAGTCAGCTGAATGGTAAGAACAAGATCCGGGCCATCAACACATACGCCCTGCCCGTGATCAGGTACCCTGCTGGGGTAATAAGCTGGCCAAAGGAGGAGATAGAAGCCACTGACATAAAGACAAGAAAGCTCCTTGCCATGCATGGAGGGTTTCACCCCAAGTCCAGCACCCTGAGGCTGTACGCTAAGCGGAAGGAAGGGGGCCGGGGACTGGTGAGTGTCAGCACCACAGTCCAGGATGAGACGATGGCCCCAACTGACCGAGTGCTCAGTGAATACCTCAGGCAGCAGAAACCCAAGAAAGAGGATGGAGACGAGGAACCATCATGGAAGGACAGGCCCCTGCACGGTATGTACCACCGGCAGATAGAGGAGGTGGCTGATATCCAGAAATCCTACCAGTGGCTGGACAAAGCTGGACTGAAAGACAGCACAGAGGCACTAATCATGGCAGCACAAGAACAAGCTCTGAGCACAAGATCCATAGAGGCTGGGGTCTATCACACCAGGCAAGACCCCAGGTGCAGGCTGTGTAAAGATGCCCCAGAGACAATCCAGCACATAACAGCAGGGTGCAAGATGCTAGCAGGCAAGGCATACATGGAACGCCATAACCAAGTGGCCGGCATAGTGTACAGGAACATCTGTGCTGAGTACAACCTGGAAGTCCCGAGGTCAAAATGGGAGATGCCCCCAAGGGTGGTGGAGAATGACCGAGCTAAGATCCTGTGGGACTTCCAGATACAGACGGACAAAATGGTGGTGGCTAACCAACCGGACATAGTGGTGGTAGACAAACAGAAGAAGACGGCCGTAGTGATCGATGTAGCGGTTCCGAATGACAGCAATATCAGGAAGAAGGAACACGAGAAGCTGGAGAAATACCAAGGGCTCAGAGAAGAGCTCGAGAGGATGTGGAGGGTGAAGGTAACGGTGGTCCCCGTGGTAATCGGAGCACTAGGTGCGGTGACTCCCAAGCTAGGCGAGTGGCTCCAGCAGATCCCGGGAATAACATCGGAGATCTCTGTCCAGAAGAGCGCAGTCCTGGGAACAGCTAAGATACTGCGCAGGACTCTCAAGCTCCCAGGCCTCTGGTAGAGGACCCGAGCTTGAAGGATAAACCGCCCGCAGGGGCGTGCTGGGTGTGTTATATATATATGAATATAATGAATTGCATTTATATAGCGCTTTTTGAGACCCTCAAAGCACTTTACAATTCCACTAGTCATTCACTCTCACATTCACACACTGGTGGAGGCCACAGCTGCCCTGGGGCAGACTGACAGAAGCGAGGCTGCCTTATCGTGCCATCGGCCCCTCTGGCCAACACCAGTAGGCAGTAGGTGAAGTGTCTTGCCCAAGGACACAACGACCAAGACTGTCCAAGCCGGGGCTCAAACTGGCAACTTTCTGATTACAAGATGAACTGCCAACTCTTGAGCGGATCAAGTTATATACAGTGGGGCAAAAAAGTATTTAGTCAGCCACCGATTGTGCAAGTTCCCCCACTTAAAATGATGACAGAGGTCAGTAATTTGCACCAGACGTACACTTCAACTGTGAGAGACAGAATGTGAAAAAAAAATCCATGAATCCACATGGTAGGATTTGTAAAGAATTTATTCGTAAATCAGGGTGGAAAATAAGTATTTGGTCACCTCAAACAAGGAAAATCTCTGGCTCTCACAGACCTGTAACGTCTTCTGTAAGAAGCTTTTCTGTCCCCCACTCGTTACCTGTATGAATGGCACCTGTTTGAACTCATCATCTGTATAAAAGACACCTGTCCACAGCCTCAAACAGTCAGACTCCAAACTCCGCCATGGCCAAGACCAAAGAGCTTTCGAAGGACACCAGGAAAAGTATTGTAGACCTGCACCAGACTGGGAAGAGTGAATCTACAATAGGCAAGCAGCTTGGTGTGAAAAAATCAACTGTGGGAGCAATCATCAGAAAATGGAAGACATACAAGACCACTGATAATCTCCCTCGATCTGGGGCTCCACGCAAGATCTCATCCCGTGGGGTCAAAATGATCATGAGAACGGTGAGCAAAGATCCCAGAACCACACGGGGGGACCTGGTGAATGACCTGCAGAGAGCTGGGACCAAAGTAACAAAGGTCACCATCAGTAACACACTACAACGGCAGGGAATCAAATCCCGCAGTGCCAGACGTGTTCCGCTGCTGAAGCCAGTGCATGTCCAGGCCCGTCTGAAGTTTGCCAGAGAGCACATGGATGATACAGCAGAGGATTGGGAGAATGTCATGTGGTCAGATGAAACCAAAGTAGAACTTTTTGGTATAAACTCAACTCGTCGTGTTTGGAGGACGAAGAATACTGAGTTGCATCCCAAGAACACCATACCTACTGTGAAGCATGGGGGTGGAAACATCATGCTATGGGGCTGTTTTTCTGCCAAGGGGACAGGACGACTGATCCGTGTTAAGGACAGAATGAATGGGGCCATGTATCGTGAGATTTTGAGCCAAAACCTCCTTCCATCAGTGAGAACTTTGAAGATGAAACGAGGCTGGGTCTTCCAACATGACAATGATCCAAAACACACCGCCCGGGCAACAAAGGAGTGGCTCCGTAAGAAGCATTTGAAAGTCCTGGAGTGGCCTAGCCAGTCTCCAGACCTCAACCCCATAGAAAATCTGTGGCGGGAGTTGAAAGTCCGTGTTGCTCGGCGACAGCCTCAAAACATCACTGCTCCCGAGAAGATCTGCATGGAGGAATGGGCCAAAATACCAGTTACTGTGTGTGCAAACCTGGTAAAGACCTATAGTAAACGTTTGACCTCTGTTATTGCCAACAAAGGTTATGTTACAAAGTATTGAGTTGTATTTTTGTTATTGACCAAATACTTATTTTCCACCCTGATTTACGAATAAATTCTTTACAAATCCTACCATGTGGATTCATGGATTTTTTTTCACATTCTGTCTCTCACAGTTGAAGTGTACCTCTGGTGCAAATTACTGACCTCTGTCATCATTTTAGGTGGGGGAACTTGCACAATCGGTGGCTGACTAAATATTTTTTTGCCCCACTGTATATATACATTGTATCTGCAGGAAAAATGGTTGCAGGTCTCTTCAACTTTGCTATTTAATTCAGTAGCCAAGGCTGCACATAACTGATGAAGCACAGAATGTGTTTTAATTCAGGTGTGTGTGGAGGGAGGAATTATTCTTTCATTCCTCCATTGTGGATCACATCCAGTTTCTTATTGGATATATTGTACAATCACTCACTTTATTCCAGTGTTTCATTAGAAGTATTTAATTGTGTGGATGTTATAAAGAGAGTGTGGACATAATAAATAGCATACTAAGCAATGGTACTGAATAGTAGTCGTACAAACACTTACGACTTTGTGTCGATTGTAATTTACAGTGCTGATAACATTATATAGCTCCTCTTGCATTCTTTCATATTGTATTCTGCATATATATTCTGCTCCAAGTGAGTTCAAACAGATAAAAACCAAAGTCAACATGAGTACATTCAACTGAGAAACCAGGACATTTGGAGAAATCAGGTCACGCTGGTAATATAACCTGGATACTGCATGTGCAGCTGATCAGTAAGGAGTTAAAATACTGCTACCACTATCAGAAAATAGTGGTGAAATCTTCCTGCATGCTGCACAAAAATAAGCGAGCACATAGAATTACTATTGGATTCATCAACTGCGCATGTGTCTCATGCTTCTTTATAAGGAAAACATTACATAAAGGTGTGTCATGGCAGAAAGAATGCAAAAGAAAATGTAATGTCCAAGGTTAAAACCATACAAGGTCCATTTTAGTTAAGTATTACCTTGAAAATGACATTTTTTTAAGGGGGGGGGGGGGGGGGGGGGTTGCTTATAAAAATAAGTTGAGCTTAGGCTGTGTTAACAGATGGCAAATGTTATGTTTCCCCAAGACACAAGTGATAAAAGAAAAGGTTTCACATGAGAGTGGACTTATTAAGCTTATTTCCAGCTCCATATTACTATTCTTGGATTCTGCTAGAGTGGCTTTGCACGCTACAGTCAAAAGAGATCATTCTTTATCTCATATTGAGCCTTGGTGCGGCACCTCAGTTCAACCATGAGCCATTTTAGTTATTCACCCTTTAAAGCCCTTTAAGCCAGCTGTCTCCTGATTGGCTGCTGAGATTACAACATTAAGGAAGATCTACTTCACAGCATACAGATCTAAGAGAAAAAAACAAAAAACAGTGTTCACGACAGCATGTAGGCTGAACTCTCAAGTCTGAGAAATTACTTGTACATACACTGACCTCACTACCATATCAGTATGGCGACAGTACGCTAGCAGTGAATTGGGGAAGTGTTTCCCATTAAAATAAATGTTATGTTCGAGAGGATAAAGTGTGCATATTAAGATAAAACTGCAGCTTTTTAACCAACTCTCCATTCTGACCAATATTTCATTGCTAACTCTTCTAAAGCTGCTTTTTGATTATTTTGAAATGTTCTTTTGGAAAATGACAAATGTGCATAACTAGTGAATGAATTTGTTACAAAGCCTAAAAGGTCCATTTAGTCTTGTGATGATTTCTACACCCTGTATTTTTCAGTCCTGCCTAATGAACAGTTATTTGTAATGTCTCCTACACACTGGGCGTTTCAGTCTATGCTGAAGTGAGCACTTTCAGATGGATGGGGCAAAGGCTATGGCATTAGCAGACGGAGTTCTCACACCCCACATGCTGGCCATATGTCATGCCAAATCGCATCTCATCTCTCGCTAAGAGAAGGTGCTGCTGGAGGCTGAGAGGCCACCCTCCAAACCGATATCATCAGCTTGACACCCTGACCTGGACAGAGCTGAGGGCTACAGCTATGCTCTGTATCATATCTAGACACATTAAGTCAACTGAGCTACGCTGCAATAAAACACAAAGCCGATCTTTCAAAACTAGGCAGCCCAAAGTCCAGACATAAAAGCGGGTCAATAACAGTGCAGTCCATTAAATGCATTATTTGTGGGTACTACCAAATACTTGTGAATATATATCTTAATGTCATAATTAACTGCATGGTGGTGTGGTGGTTAGCCCTGTTTCAGTGTCACAGTAAGAAGGTCCTGAGTGGGAATCAAGGCCTTTCTTTGTAGATTTTCCATGTTCTCTCTGTGTCTGTGCAGGTTCTCCCAGATACTCTTCATCCCACATTCCAAAGAGACGAATGGGGATAGAATAATTAGCGACTATAATATGGCTGTGAATGGTTGTCTGTCTCTACTGTATGTGTTAGCCCCATGACGGATGGCCTGCCCAGAGTGTCCAGGAGAGGATACATGAATCTTCGTTATGGTTACAATGTAAAATGAATGCTCAGCCTGCAAAATCTTTGTTCTGCTGGCTACTTTCTTTGTGGACCAACCAGCAGACACTTCGGTAATCCTGACTTTCTTACTAAAATTCAAGGCTTAAGCTTTTGTAGGACTCGGGAGGCGATATCGACCAGGAGATGTCATGGTACTGAATAAATTGTTGTCTGTAGTTCTGCCTGATTTGTTCCCTCACTGCTTTTTCTCTTCCTCTCTCTCTCTCTCTCTCTCTCTCTCACACACACACACACACACACACACACACACACACACACACACACACACACACACACACACACACACACACAGATACAAACACAGTCCCTCGCTCTCATCCAGTTACACTTACTGTATATACTTGAAACTCTCACACACTGTTGTGTGACCGAGAGAAGTCCTACCCATAAAAAAGGAAATTACCAGACAAGATCAGTCATGCAAAGAAACAAAGAAAGGTTAAATAAAATATTCCCTGCAAAACCACTGAATTCCAAGTCTGCAACAAATTACTACTTAAGTAGAAAGAATGCGTAAGAAAATCAATATTTAAACTCAACAGCTTCTTTTGAGCTTTAACAATAAAGCATACAGAACCTCTGATGCCACAGCTTTCAGTACGGAAGTTGTTCAGTTTTAAACAGGTTCACAGTGAAATGTTTGAACGCTATGTTGGAACAAAGCGTATGTCAGTCTTTAATCGAGCTAAACCCTTGTGTTAGTCTGACATCTAGTGGTTAATCCAGGGTATTGTGCTCTTTTAAGCATAATTGAAATGTTTCCTCTTCTGGTGTCTCTTCCACATATTTAGGGACATAATTCGACATACACTAAGGCCACTTCGAAACCCGATGGAAGCTCATGAGGTTTTTGCATTGTAGTTTTGTATGAATAGCTTTTAGGTGCAGTGATGTGAGTGACATAGTGTAACGACAAATGTGATTAATCTGGCTGCAATAACGAAGTAGAAAATTAATGCCCAATTCTCTAAACATACACAAAAGAAAACAGAAGTGATTTATTAATTGGTACCTTCTCAGCTGTTGTTGTTAGACACAGATCAAAGTCATGCCCCAACCTTTCCCCCTTCACAAATACTTCATCGAAACTGAGAAACACACCCACACACATGCAATCATTGGCAAACAAGAGGTTTTCTCTACTTTGTCACCACTGCTGGCAGCACTTACCTGTGGGCTAGTTGTTCAATTGTCAGTGACCGTGATAGAAATAACAGTTTGCTATCATTTTGTCAGCATGAGGCAGAAAAACATTAGCTTGCTCGGAAAACAAGCACACACCAGGTGGTGCCATCTCTCAGTGGATAAGCAATTAGCTTTGAAGGGGGGGGGACAAAACTACAGTTCCCCCCCCCACAAAGAAAACAAGCAACACCTGTGTGTGCAGCCATGTGGAGCCCAAACTCAGCGTCGCATAATAGAAAATAGGGACATCCAACAGGGGAGTGTCAAGTTGCCCTTTTCTGAATGTGTTTGTGGAAAAGGTTGACAGGAAAATGACTAGAATGGGGAATAAGCAGGAGGAAGGCAATGAAATAATTTCATAGCTGAGAGTAGACAAATGAGAAAGGTTGTGGGATGGAAAATTCTAATAATTACGCAAGTGAAACATTAATTAAATCTATGTGAGAAAAGGGGAAATTAAAGTGACAAAAGGAAATAAGAAAAACACAGATCAGGTAATTTAAAAAAAAGGGACAGACATACAATAGAGGCGGGAGAAAAAAGCTGAATGATGGGAAAAAATTAAAAGTTGTGTTTTCAAAACTAAGAAAATATGGGAGCAGAGACACGGGTAATGAGCGGAGGGAAACAAATCATGTGGACAGAAGAGAGCAGAAAGCGCCACGGCACAGAGTCAGGATGAAAAAGACAGATACATTTTAGTCAGAAAAATGGATAGAACCACTTACTGAGGCTACAGTCTATCCTGATACAATCTGGCGGGAGAGAGAGCGAAATGGTGAGATCAAATAAAAAGAAAAGGAGGAAAAAGGATAGAAAGAAGAGATTGGATAAAAGAGAAAAAAAAGACATTTTTACATCCTTCAAGGTACATTCTGCAGACAACCAAACTTTGCTCTGGGGCCACCATCCGGGGACAGGCTCTGAGTCAGGATCACCCTTTCCCTTCATCAATCCCATCAACCTTCCTTCGCCTTGCTCCACCCAATCCTCCCAAAGCACAGTAGAAGGCAGACTTGCAAAATAAGATCTATGTATTACAAATATGAAAATAAACTATACAAAGTGGTCTACTGCTGACACTGAATACCTAATAAGACTACTTTGTGATTATAAGGAAAACTAAAGTAAATTCTGTGCTTGGACTCACTTGGATCCTATTAAGCACAATCTCTTAATGGCCTTTTTATCTCTTCCACTGCTTATTGTGATTTTTTTTCCTCATAATAATAATAATAAAAAAAACATCCTTTAGAAAACTGTTTAGAAATGGTCTAAATGTGCTGGTTATAATCACGCGGTTTGAAAAAAATGGTTTGAGTACTATCTAACTGATCCATTCTCCTCACACTGTGGACATAAACGCTGCAATACCGTCATTACAGCAGACGTCGCACCACGCAACTGTAACGTCAGCTGCCTTTCCTGGTAATTTGAGATTCACTTGCCTTCTACAGCACTTTGGGTTCGACAAACCCGACAGTAACTGACACGAAAAGGTGATCTGCACATCCCAGCCACCTCATGCCTTGTGCACAGAAACTGAAATAGGCCTGTATATATTTTGTGCTACTTGCTACAAGTGGTGCGAGGAAAATGCCGTAAAAAGTGTTTCATCATTTTAAAAGTTTTAAAAATATGATCTTGTGGCTTAAAGCACAGAAAAGCTCAGTTAAAATCATGCAAAGTGTCCGTAAATGCCCAAGAAACTCAATGTGACTCTTCAGCGTAAACGGACCTTTGACTCGACTCTAAATGGAGCTAGGGATTTCTTTGACAGGAACTAGTACACTCTACCTGTCACACGCTAATATGTTATGATCTACGTGTGCATGTGGCAGAGTGGCTGGGTTGTGGTCTCGAGCTGTCAACCGCTACAGAATAGTGGACACAAACAGCCAGGAACCAGGATCACTCTGTAGAGATTTGGAGGTCATACAAACACAATGATATTAAAATGCTTTTAGGGGCCACGAGCATCGACTGATGTTTTCCGAATACATTTAATTCAGGACAAAAGCGACATTCATGATTGTAAACAGTGTAAAGCATTTTGTAGAGGAGGTCTAATCATGAATTACTCATTCAAGAATCAATAAATACAATATTTATGGCATTAGGTAAAACATGCCAGCCGTCATCTGGCCTACACATCGCAGGCTGAACATGTTACCGTCACTCTCTATCATTAAAGATATCATTAGGACTACATCTGCCCAATTATAGCAGTTCCTAGTGATTAATTACCAGGATTTTAATTATCTTAACAAGGATTAAGGCCTTAACAGATCAGAAGGATTCCCTTCTGACTTGTTTCACTTTAGTTGTTAATTAATTTTCTTGCAAAAGAGCAGTGGAAATCATTAGCATAGCTAAGCTGAGTTTCATTTAAAAGCCGGTAAGAAAGGAAGGAAAAGGGGCTGGTATAGAAATTCTCTTGAGGATTAGCTTTAAGTGTGGGGGCATAGCTGAGAGGTTAAGATGTGGCCCTAGGTACATTAAGTTCAGCTGTGTATGCCCCGACAGCTACAGCTGTGAGCTGGTCTCTGACTGTTTGATCCGAGGGCCGCAGACATACAGGCCATTGAAGGGATGAAAAGTTCCATCTTTTGTGTCCTGGCCAGGAGGGGTTTTATGACTGATGGAAAAAAGTGAGAGTGTGAAGGAGAAAGAAGATAGAAAGAGGAAAGAGAGGGGAATGGCCTCCTTCATTTATCCCACTGTCCCCATTCATGTCTCTAAGGTGGCTTAAACTCTAATATTCCAGAGTGCACCTCTGTCATGCTCCTCCTGGTTCACTGCTGACAGTGTGGTCCTTCAAAGGGTCAGGACAGATTTAAAGTATCTAGAGCTGGAAGGTCATACCATCTTCCCCAGAGCAATGGTATTCATTGCAATGAAATTTTAATAAGTCAATAGGAAGCATTATTAGAGGGGATTCATATCCCCTTCCTAAGATTCCATCTAGCTTACAAAATCACGGAGCTTCTCCTATTAACACTCAGGCTGCTTCACATCCTCAAACCTCCCTTTCAGCACATGGGCCTATGAAAAAGACTCCTGCCTACTCGCAGCACCAGGGAAGCTTTGGTAGAGCTCCGGTATAACGCAAGAACCATTAGGAAGCGCAAGACAGAGGCAAGCCCACCCTGAAGCTTTAAGAGCAACCTTCAAGGGCTCAGGGTCAAGGCAGTGATATTGTTAGAGATGGAGCTTTTTTACCAGGATGAGGAGCCATGGGGCTTCACAGAGTACAAGAAGAAGGGGATGAATGCAGAGGAAGTGGGGGCAGGGGTCGAAGCATATTGAAGAGAAGTTACTGCAGGGTGTCTCCCTACAGAGGCTGCAATGACTGCGTTCTGGAGCTAGTTTTACATTTTGACTTTGTCTCATTTTCTCACAGTTAGCAGTTGGTAAGGGATAAGTTTCTCTTTGTTCCTCAGTTTTCTCACATAAATAGCTCTTTAGCACTGTTGGCAGTTAAAAACATTAGGTAACGGCCAGAACCTACTGATGTAACAGAGGGACGTGTTCAGAAACTTTTCCCCAGCCAACTACCTGACAATGTTATAAAAAAAAAAATCATGCTGTGAAACTCAAAATGTCAAACCATTATTCTGAGTACAAAGGCATACAATGCTGAAATACAAAGTGAGTGTGAGGAGACAGGGAAGGAGGCAAGGGAAAGGTTAGCGGGGACATCCACAATGAATCACGGGGGCCTACCGAGGTTAACGGTGAGCTTGACGCGGCCTCCGTCCAGCTCCAGTCGCAGGGTGTCCGCTGACTCCTTGGAGGTGGTGGCCATGAGCAGGCCGTACGCTCGCTGAGACATGAAGCGCAGCGCCACGTCTTCGGCCTCCGTGTGCATGGTGACCGGCATGATGATCTTCAGGTACATGCTGCCGTCGTAACTCAGCACCGTCGCCTCTGCAAAGGGGCGATGAAGAGGATGAAGTAAGCAACGAGTAACAATCGAGGGAACGGTGTCTCCCGAACAAAGGTCGGGCCGGTATCACAGCTAAGTTTAAAGTAGCTGTGATAATCCACGTACGCTTAATTACAGTTGAAAAATCTTTCAATCACTCACGTCCCGCTTTCTCCAAAGACGACAGCTCTAATTCAAACAGGATTTAGACAAGACGTGTATTTGGACGCCATATCAACAGCATAGGATCAAGGGAAAATTCGGCATGAATCAAGATCAAAGCCATGTATGTCTGAAAACGTCACACCAAAACAAAAGGGGATATAAATCTTGTTACACCTCTCAGACATTCAAATTTAACAATTTCATAGAAATAATCAATGCGCACATCTTCTGAATGTCTTTTTCTGTGTGTACACTTTTAGCACACCTTATCATTTACAATGGATTTGTTAAATATGTATAACATTTGCTTAAATTAGATCTATCGGATGGCCTAGGAACGCCTTAGGGAGGTCTGGGCTTCTGTGACCCAGCCCCCTGATAAGGGGATAAAAAATATGGATGGATAAATAATTATCTCATAATTATGTTTACATTTGTTTACAAGAACCCACATTTCAAGAAAACGCTGACAATTTTAAAGTGTAGTGTATTAATACAAGAAGAACAGGAAACCACAAAAAAAGGACTTAACAAAAACATCAGATGCTTGCCAAGCTTAGAAAAACAAGACTCAGTCCGTGCTGTAACACGGTCTTCATGTTCACACTACATTGAAGCGTGGTTACTTTCTCTAACATCGCTGCTGCCATAAATAGACCGCTGTTGGAGATTGACAGTTCCAGAGGAGTGCTCTTATCTTGGAGCGTGGGTCGATATGTGTCACCACAGGCTAACATGAGTCACTTTCACAGGGTGCTTCAAGCATTTAGATTTTAGAGTGTACAAAAACACGATGTTAAAAGATGCAGAAAAATCCCTCCTACAGGCCAGCAATCGCTTAAAATGCTGCTATTTCAAGAGAACACATCAGATTCGCAAATCCTACACAACACACTGTGTGTACTTTGACAAAAGTCCCACTTGTATAAAAATGTGATGCCGCTGCATTATTTTATCAAAACAGTGAACGGCTAAAAGAGACCATTCATTATTGCATAATCACCATCACTACAACCTGCAGGGCCCTGTCCCTGTCAAATCAATATCACAGATTCTCCTGTCATTCAGCTAATCTGTGAACTCAGTTTATATACACAGGTGTATCTAGCTGGGTATTACAGAAGTGTGCCTGCAATAATACAAAAATCCACAAGATGGCAGAAGAACATCACTTAAACCACGCTTGTCATCCGAGGAACCAAATAGTAAATTGTTAAAATTATCACCCTTCAAAATAAGGATATTTCATCCTATACCCTGACTGTCCTGACTTGAATCCAATTTCTCCTTCCCTCACCCTGCCTCGCTGTGGTGCAAAGGCCACTCGTGTGTGTGTGACTGACACAGATGGCGGCAGGAGGCCTGGCTGCTCTGTCGCACTCCTGCCAACATCCCAGCACTTCAGCCAGTGGGCTGAATGCAAGCAAGTCTCAGGTGGCATTTGGTGCACACACAGCTCCTTGTTGGTTACAATACAAGGAAGAATGCTGTCGTATGTGTCAGCACATTAACTTAACAGAAACTTTTCGTTGTTTGGTGTTGGGACTCTCATGATTTCCTTTTCATTCTTACTGCAGTGCATGGGGCCTCATATAAAGGAATATCTTTGCTTGTGTGTATATGTTTGTCCTGCTTTTAATGCGATAAAAAAGCATTTCATTTCTTTTCTGGAGTGTAGCCAAAACAATTATATTTATCATAGTCAGTATTCAATTATATACAATGAATTCAGATTCTATAATTAATCCTTAAGTGGTCAAAGAAGCTTCACTCTTGGCCCTTCTTACCTATCTCACAGTTGGTACCAAGGTATCCGGTGCCAGTGCAATCACAAATGTACCGGTTCCAGCCCTCTTTGCAAAGACCTCCGTTGCCACAAGGGGCACTGCTGCAGCGTTTCTGTAGCTCACGGGTGCAGAAACTGCTGACACCCAGGGCACTCTGGATCTCAGCCAGCCGGCGGACATCCCGGCTCTTGCCATCGATGAATAGGTCACGGACGCAGCCTACGTAGCCGTAGTTAAGGAGCGCTGTCCAAACTTCTGGCGGCAGGATGAGATCTGACTTAGATTCGGGCAGCCCGCCCAAGTACATATCAGTGTCCAGGTCCAGGATTTCACTGCCCTCTGGGGAGCTGAAGGGCATGCTGCGGCTGTTGACTGAGATTGATCCTAAAATACAGAAAGAAAGAAGAAACAAGCAGCAAGATGTTAACTTTTGAATCTGATGTTACTGGCACCTGGATACATCACCCTAACTGCAGCTACATGAATGAATATAGGTCCAGCTTATCTGTGCATGACTGAGCATGCATCTTGTATTTAGTGCTTGACTAAAGTGATTCAGATGGTCAGGACTGAAAATGTGTATAGTCTATATACGTAAATGTGAGTGAGCGGAATAGTGGGAGGGGCAGTAGGTGGCTAATTTAGGGAAACAGAACAGGGACAGACGGAGACAGAAGGACATACACGCCACAGAAAGAATAGATGACAGTAGAGTGTGCATCCATATGCGTGTGTGTGTCTAATGTGTCTATAATAGGCTAAATGGAGGAGAAGGGAAGCAGAATGCAGCAGGGAGTGGGTGAAACAAAAGGCCCTCTCTCTTTCGGTGATTAACGACTCCATCTTAATTTTCTATTAAAAGCCAATTACAGGAGGAGCAGCAGTGAGATCCCATGCGTGCATACACACTCACACACACACGTATGCACGCACGCATTCACACGCTTCCTCATTATAAGGCAACAATTGAGGGAGATATAATGTCCAAGGTTCTTTCCCACCTACAGATCATTCATCAGACAATGCCCACTCAAGCATACAGATGCTCCTGTTTGCACCCCCAGAAGGCAGAGGAATTTAAAGACATCACACAGTTTTTAAAAATAGATATACTGTTAGTATATGCAATCACTACTCTGCTTCCAACATGATTGAATTGTCATGAAGGACAAAACAGTATTAGACTATGACAAAGTCAGTTCTGTCCCCTTTTCCGTGCAGAGTCTATATTTCTGTCTTCCTAATCCAGTGAGCCGTTCACATGCACTTAAATCGCATGCAACATAAAAAAGTGACTAACCCAGTTTTAAAGCACTCCTCACCTTTCCTTCCTTCTCTTTGGAAATCCACATGGCACCATTCCCCATCGTTGACCTTCTTGTTGCTGGCCTTGAGCTTTGTTTTTCCGGAGCCCATATCAATCAGCAGGTACAAATACCCCTCCAGAAGCTCCATGGCAAAGTAATCAGTCTTCAGCTCCCTACCAGGCTTCTGCTCTTTAGGCCCCTGAGGCCGTCCGTGGCTGAATAACAGAAGGCCGCTGGGCTCTGTGGTCCGGAAGTCAAAAGAGATAGAGCCCGTCTTCTTGGTGTTCCACTTTGGCAGAGAGATGTAGGACTCGGGGGTCTCAAAAGTTACAGGATCCAGGGCTGCTACATCCTCACAGCGGAACACCAGGTCACCATTCAGGGTGATTTTCGGGTCACGCTCGATGGCCAGCCGTGACAGCTCCAGCTTAAAGTCGTTGTTCTTGTACACCACCTAAAAGAAAAGCAAATGGTTGAAAGGTTATGATTGTGCATTTGGAGTCAGACTATGATTTAAAAACATGTGACTCAAAAAACAAAATGCAGTTTCAACAGCATAGTCTGTGTTGTCATGGCTGTTAATACTGAGAGCCAGCAAATGCATTTTAATTGCTTCAGGTAGTTTCAAGTATTAGTTATAGTCGCTGCCGGGGAATCTCAACAGCACGGGGAAATGACTTAAAACTTGAATAAGTACATGACTTTTTCATGAACTGCAGTGTGGAACAAGTATTAGCGGAAAAGAAGCTGCTTTAGTATCTCCTGCACATGACCCGGTAACAACAATTTTAGGTCAGAGAAAAGGTTTTGCTAAGGGAAACAGGAAGAGCCAAGAAGCGAGATGAAAGCAGGCCGAATGCCGATGTCTGCTAGTACTGAGGTGTGGACCCACAACTTAAAGAGTGTATTGTACTCTCATCACTGGTGTTTAAACTCCTGAACTCTGGTTCATTCCATAAACCATACAAATGTTTCTTCTTGTACAAAACCATTCCTCACAAATGGAGTAAATATGCATAATAAATTGAAAAAATTAAAAAGGCTCCAGGGGATATCCAGAAACAGAAAAAAAGCGAACGTTGCCTACAGCTCCAATGCAAATGTCTCCAATGGTCTTTGATGAAATACAGCTCTATTGTTTGAGCTCAGAGTGTGCCTCCGTGTATGCATTCATAATGGATTAATTGCTGAAGGCAAAGCAAATTGTTCTTGTCTTTTATAGTTTTAGTTTTCTTTTTATTTGTTGAACACTCTGTACACAGCTTTGTGAGAGGCCTTCCTCAAGGTAATACTGTGAATCAGCAGAGCTCTCTCCATTTGTGCGCTGTTCGCACTCTCTGTTTACCACACTGCTCACAATAAAACAGAGAAAAAATAAGCTGGTCTTCATTTCAATCCCTGATTTCTGCTGCTGTCTAAGCTGAAAGGTTAAGGAGATTGTTCCGGTTCGGTTTGATTCCGCCAGCAGATGTTCTCATTTGAATTGTCAGAGAGTATAAAAACAGAAAGAGCTACCTGCTCTTTGTGTTTGGAGTACAATTCTTGTTCTCATGAAAGGATGGAATGAAAGTCATCACCTTCTATTCATATCTACTACTTCCCACACTGGAAAAGGGTGAAATTTCAATTGCACAGAGGTCAGAGTGAAAATGAAGGTAGAAAACTTTTTACTATGCTTCAGAATTAAGTTTCTCATTTATGAAACACGTTTCATTTCTTCAATCATGTAAAAAAACAAACAAACATATATGACAAGTTGAAGTGAAGATCTTATACTTAAGAAAAACTGAAACCTTGAAAATATTCACTAGTTATGTAAGTGTATTCTAGTTTGGGAAGCATAGATGTCAGGGTCCTGGGACTGGGCGACCCAGGCTCTCTGAGCAGTTATGAATTATATTATTATTATCATTATTATATGTATTTTGGTGTTGCTTCCCTTCTCTGTGCTTGTGTGTGTATATATGTGTGTGTGGCTGAGCACCCGTTTATAGGCGGCGTCAGGCCTGGAGGGTGTGGTCCTGCAAGGGGACTGGCCACACCCGAAGCCACACACCTGCTGCTGATCAGGCCTCGTCGGGGGAGCTACTTAAGAGAGTCTTGGAGCTCCCACCGACGCGGGATCATTGCATGAGACTCCACGTTAGTCACCCTGTCTAAGCTAAGTCTGAAAGTATATGCCTGCCGATCTGAGTGTCCTGACAGCTGCCGTTATTGTTTCCCGCAGGAAGAGCGTGGAGGGCACGGAGAGCAGCGAGCACCGGGGGGTGCTGACACGGGAGCAGAGAGCACACGGACTATTCACGGGAGACACGACACGGGAGTCTGGGAAAATACGGGGAGTTATTGTTACGTTGTTTTTCACCTTGTAAATAAACACTGCCTATACATAGAGCACCGCGCCTGGGTCCTCCTTCCCCACTCCTTCCACGGTGTGCCATGCCGCACCGTGACAATAGACATACGACCCTGTCCTAAACTTCTATAGCCAAACATCTATAACATCTGTAGCCATATCTCATTTATAGCAGCAGAAGACACAATTTCTTGGAAGAGACCAAGTTTAAGTTATATCAAGGACTTGCTTGGGTATTTTAGGTGCTAATTGTACATGCACAACCAAATCATGGGTGCTCCACTTCAACTGTGCTGGAACAAGATAGAAATAGTGAGACTAAATAAGAAAAGGGAGAAATGTATTGGATTTGTATGATTTTATGTTTTAATTGTAAATACACGATTTATGGGTGTGTTTGGATCATATTTTTAAATATATAAAGTATAATATATGAATGTTTACATGCTTTAATTGTTTTCTTTGGGAAAATGTGGAAGCACCCCTGGCGGGTTATGAGCAAGGTGTGGCTCAATAGCAACAGGATATGAAGGACTGCCAATTACCTGATTTGTGTGCGTTCTGTTTGCATGTGCTGAACAAATAAATACTGTTGGGAGTCATCATAAAGTTAAATTTAAGTTTAAATCTGGTCCCTTTTTTCATTAATCATCCCAAAGTCATTTAAAGTTGGGGTACACAACAGTACCGTAACTTGATTAAAAAAATATAACTGGTGCAAAAGGGAACTACACTCCTGCATTGCCTCTGGGCCCTGAGTCTATCCTGCAACAGTAGATGTGCCTTTTCAGACCAGATCAGGGGCCTGTGCTTCGTACCGCGCTAAGTGAGTTAGCTGGATTAGATTGTTGACGATTTCGCGTGATCCTGGATCGTTCGGTTCCCCGAAGCCCATCCGGGACTTGCTGTCATAGCAACAGAGCCGTAAGCGTAAACCTGCTCGGGAGCAGGTTTACTTTATGTAAACAGGATTAGATCGCGGCCACGCAGGTATGTCCGCGTTATTCATACGAAAGCAACAGCGATATTCCACCACTGTTTCACCATAAATAAATAACATCACTGTAACCAAAGATAATGCAGCACCTGATCCTTTTATTGATGTCACACAGATACATACAGGTCATTCCCTAAAAAAGGGAAATGTACTATTAACATTCTATTACATGTATGTGATTATTACAGATGTAATTCATATTTCAGAGTAGTAATTGTAAATTACTTCGTGTAATCAAGATGAGAGACCACGGCTATAAAAGCGAAGGTGGATTTGGGAAGTCTGTCGCAGCCATGTCCTGTCCGTTTACGCGACCAACCCATTGCGGAAGGTGCAAGATTGATAAGGAGAGTCCTCAGAATTCAGCGTATATTGCGGGACAGACAGGATCCTTTAGCTCAGCGCGACAGTGTGCTCATAGAGAGATATCGATTTTCCCGTGAGGGTATTATTCACTTAACCAACTTGTTGACGAGGGGGTGCAGGACCACCACCTGTCTTTTTTTTTGCTCTGCCCTTTTCTTGGTTGCTGTTATGAACAAACAAACAGATTATTTCAGGGTCTCTTTCCAAGAGACGACAAGCAATATAAGTGATAAATATTACCATTCTGTAGAATATTCTTATATTTCACTTTTACTTGTTCCCATGTTCTAGTGGGTCCTGTTGTGGCTCTAATGTGAAAGGGGATATAATATAACATATTATAATATAATATAATGTAATATAATATTGGATAATATGGTGTGATATGATAAATCTACCCTACCGCCTACTGGTGTTGGCCAGAGGGGCCGATGGCGCAATATGGCAGCCTGGCTTCTGTCAGTCTGCCCCAGGGCAGCTGTGGCTACAACCGTAGCTGCCTCCACCAGTGTGTGAATGTGAGAGTGAATGAATAGTGGCATTGTAAAGCGCTTTGGGTGCCTTGAAAAGCGCTATATAAATCCACTCCATTATTATTGTTATTATTGAATTACTTACGAATTTGATTTGTCAGCAACTTTCTGCCAGCCCTCTCTCCTTGCTTTTGCAGCCTTTGCAGTGTTCCCATGCGTTTTAATTAAACTCTGAAACTCCTGAAATCCCTCACTCAAGAGTTCTTGCTCTGCTGCCGAAAAATACCGAGCGCGCTCCTTCGACATTTTCGCCGACCAATCAGCGGGTTGCCGATCAATGTTTCTACTATCGATGCGTAGCCCCTGTTGGGCCACCCAGTGATCTCACATTACTTCATCCAGCTATACTAATCATCAACAACAGGTGTGTTCGGGGAACCGGAATAGCGAGCTCAGAGTTAGCGCGATGATTTGGTCTTGGATGTTTCATTTGATCTTGGATGTAGTGAGCGACATACGAAGCACAGGGCCCAGAAAAATATAAACAAATCCGGAGATGTCCAGGAAGAAAACAAACCAGCATTGCCCTGGTGGTATCTTCACAAAAATATGTGCATTATTGACTGTAAGCCATTCTAAAAAGTACACAATTTTCTGTTTTCTGACTATGTAGCATTACTTAAAAAAAACAAACAACAACAACAAAAAAACAATATCTAGGAAACTGGGGAGAGTTAGTACAGTTTTGGCTGCTATAAGAAGACTTGATGAAGATTGCACCAGTCTGGGTGAGCAGACTTCACACAGTTTCCATGCAGAGGACCAAGATCTTTGAAAGAAGTGGATCATTAACAGGAAATACTTTGTTCCCAGCAAAAACAGCATGAAAGGTTTTGGTTAAGGGTACTTCACTTACCCAGTAGAGTTATTCAGCTGTCTAGCCAAGCATGATGCAATGCTTAGCTAGTTAATGTTAGATGCTGTGTAACCTGACTTAGATTAGATGGGTTTGATGGATTTTACCAAACTGCAGCTTAACCTAACTAATATGATGTACAGAATATTGTATTTCATTTCTTGTTTTTCACAGAATTTTTACCCAAGCTTCTAACTTACTGAGCAGAATTATTATTGCTGAATTATTTTGTGTGTATTGTGTCACATTTTGGTTTTGATTTGCATTGGCCTGTTTTTGCATTTGCTTGTGTGTATAATTTGCCTTCTGTGATGTGGTTCATGATTTTTTTGGCTGCCTAATTTGTCCAGACCGCTGCTGTCATTCCTCATTGTCTTTCATGGTATCTCTTTCAAACGCCCTCCAATCTAACCTATTTTTTTTCTTGCACACGGGCACACTATCTCATCCACTCACTCTTCCTTTCTGTCAAATGCTACACCTACACACCGGCACTGAATGCTCAACAAGAACACAGATATGCTGGGTTATTCTTAAACTTAAGCCTCCTTTGGTTATCTTCAACATTAACCACGCTGCCACATGTACTGTACACCTCATAATGTCACCATTAGCACAGATTAGTACTGGTAATTAGGTATGATAATACTAAAATTGGCAGCAAATAAGGCGTAAACTCCTATTGCTTAAGGTGTTAGAAAAAGAGAGAGATAGGTGCAAGAGAGGAAAAGCAGCATAAAAAATAAAAGCTTTATTTTTTTTGATTTATTTACAGGTTTTCTCTTGGTTTTGCGTTCAGCTCTGTATCCAAAAAAGGAAAAACTGTCATTACCATCATTGCAGAGACTGCTTGAAGAATTTCCTTTGTCTTGATCATTCAATTGTTGTTTGACTTTGCCTGTTTACTCATTTCCTGTTTTATTTTGTAGTCATTTGTCGCCTATGTTTTGCATGTAGCTTTATTTCCCTTGTGTCGTTATCCTAATTAGTTTCACCTGGGCCTTGTTCCACAGCTGTGTCTAATTCCCTGATTAGCCCTCAGTGCATTTGTGTATGTATATATAGCCCCATTTTCCTTTTGTTTGAGTGTGTGTTAATCTACAGTTCTGTGTTCCTGTCAGTGAGTGTGAAGTGTGGCTATTTTTTTCTTTGTTTATTGACTTTGGTGTTCCACCAAATAAAAGGTTGTTTTTTAGTTTATTTTTGTGTCCGTGAGTCCTTTGTTTGCATCATTCCTGCCAAACCTCTTGACAAACCAAGTGCTGTGCTTGTTATAAAGAATCACACAACATGTTTGAAAAGACAAGATGAGGCAAGAAATCCAGCCATAAACATCTTGTAGCTGATGACTTTCAGCTTAGAGACTCCAATGACTGATTTTCAATAACAGACAGGTCTGCAACACTGTTGACTGGCTACTTTAAAGATGAACATATATTTTAAACACTCAGAGTGTTGAAGGGTAATTTTCAGGTAATTTTCATCACTTTTTCTTGAGTATTAACTTTACAGCTACTTGATCCAGATAGACTATTATGTGCTCAAACTTACATAGAATTTAGTGTGTCCCTTAGAGGGTTCTTTTTATAGGTTTTCGGAGTCAATAACAACAGTAAGGGTGGCCAGATTTCTACTATATTTGTGGTTTTCTCCTTTCTTGTTTCCTGGAATTTTAGTCAAAATTTTTGAATATGATTCCTTGAACATAGCACTGATGCCATAAAATATATTTCCAATTTTATATGGCAAAGAGGGTAACAGTCACTAATGATGTGCTTTTAAAAAGTATACAAATGTATCCATTTGTTTGGAGCCAACAAATAACCTGGCTAGGCAGAGGCAGGACACTACAAGCATAACCACAAATTACTGCAAGCTTTCAACGTGTACATGACATCAAAACCTTTGTAGGGTTAGGTTGGGTGTTACTAGTTAGAACAACGATGAATGTAGGCATTTATCTTGGTGGCAGATCAGCTACTACTTACAGTAGTGATTCAGCAAAAGCAGAATTGTTTTGAACTGCCAGTTCAGGTGGCTGGTACTGAATGGCAAACATGTTTAGCATGCCTGACTAGGTTCAGATGCTCTGTAAACTCGTCCTTATCATACTAGCACCTGTGTGAAAATCAATTTTATTTTCATTTGTTGGAAACACTCCTTGTTAGTTTTGGTGAAATTATCTATTAATTGAGAGATAAGCCATCTTTTCAGCCAGTTATGTCTACAACTCAGTCTTTGGTAAAGGGGTAGATTAGCTAGAGGGAACACAATGTCGTAAAATGCTAAAGACGGTAGAAGAGAGTGGTGTTAAGCAGTATGGAAAACAGGAGAAGATGGTGGCGAAAGACAAATGAGAGGGTAACAGAAGGACAGAGGGCTACATGGGAGCACTAAAGCGTGTAAAGCATACCATCACTCACAGTTAAGCCAATGCCTTATAGCACATGTGTCAAACCCAAGGCCTGCGGGCCACATCTGGCACGGCGGACATTTATATCCGGCCCGCGAGATCATTTTATATAGATTTATTATTATTGTTATGCATGGCCCGGCGATATGAGGCGCTAATAACACACAAACTACAGATCCCAAAATGCAGCACTGCAGCCTCCTTGACGAACGCTAGGCTAGCTGGGAACATCCCCACGTCAATCAAGTCAAACTTCTGTTATTGCGAAGCTAGCCCCTCACAATGGCGAAGAGAAAAGTTGATTCTGAAAAAAGAGCCTTTCAGCACCGGTGGGAGACTGAATATATGTTTACAAACATTGCCGGTAAACCCGTGTGTCTTATTAGTGGAGCTAATGTGGCTGTAATTAAGGAATTTAATTTAAGGCGACAAATAGGCTGAAAAACCTAAATGTCGAGCAGAAACTACAGAAAGTAGAAGAGCTAAAGAAGAATCTAACATTTCAGCAGACTTTTTTCTCCAGAGCAAAATCACAAAGTGAAGCTGTTGTGAAAGCAAGTTTTATTGTAGCAGAGGAGACAGCCAAATCAGCCCGGCCATTTACCGAGGGAGAGTTTCTGAAGAACTGCATGATGAAGGTGTGCAACGTCTTGTGTCCAGACAAAACGCAGATTTTGGCAAATGAGAGCCTGAGCAGAAACGTATGTCAAAGTGTAACCGACATGAAACTGCCCTGGGACAAACTTGTTGGACTTACAACAGATGGAGCGCTGGTGTTGTGCGGTGAAAAAAGTGGACTAGTCGGCAGGATGTGAGTAAAGATGCAGGAGAACTGTACCAGTGAGTCAACAGCATGCTGCATCATACACCAGGAAACGCCGTGTGGTAAAGTCCTAAAAATGGAGCATGTAATGATCACCGTGACGCAAACCGTAAATTTTATCCGAACTAAAGGTTTAAATCACCGTCAATTTCAGTCTTTTATGTGGGAAATAGATTCAGAGTTTGCCGACGTGCCATCACTCAGAGGTCCGTTGGCTGAGTTGGGGAAAAATTCTCAATAGGGTTTTTGAGCTCAGCAAGGAAATCTGTCAGTTCATGGACATGGCATGTATGATGCGGTGAAGGCATTTCAAGTTAAGCTGTCACAAATGTTCAGTGCAACTTGCCTCACTTTCCCTGTTGCCAAGTAATGTTGAACCAAGTCAGCGCAACAGTGTTCCCAGATGCGCACTTTGCTGATAAACTGAGCGCACTGAGTTCGCACGGCGCTTTGGTGACTTTGAGCCACAAAATGAGAATTTTGAGCTGCTTCACAACCCATTTACAGTTGACGTGGAAACTGCACCTGTGCAGATTCAGATGGAGCTGCATTCTAATGGGACACTCAAGGGAAAGTACGACACTGAATGGCCCGCACAGTTTATTAGTTCCATTCCTGAAGCAATGCCCCAGCTCCAGATCGAACCTTGTGTATGTTTTATTTTATTTTCTCTGGGGTATTTGACAGCATGTTCATATTTCTGACTTGCAAAATTTTGACAGGATATATTTTTATGGAGAGAAAAATATTTAAAGTTAAAGTTTATTTTTTTAAGTTTATTTATTCTGGAATTATATTCCTGTCCGTATTCACATTTATGTTTAAAAAACATTGTTTTAGTGTGTTCAATAAATGTTTATCTTGTTTGGCCCGTGACCTAAAGTGTGCTTTGAGGTTTGGCCCCCTGTGCAATTGAGTTTGACACCCCTGCCTTATAGAGTCTGCAGTCAGACAGGGTCAGGTGTCTTTACAACTGCTTGTGCTCACGTTGCATCCTTATTCCTACCATCTGTCTTTCGCTCACTACTTACTGAAAACTCACTGCTATCAAAAGTTTAAAAAAATGCATTGTTCTTACACAAATTAAAACTGTTCCCCTTTATTTTTGATCATCACGTCAGACTTTAAAATTCACTGACTTGTGTGGCAGTGATTTGTTCTTTCTTATTCTAGCAGTGCAGCTAATGCAGGGCCAAAGCCTCCCACAGGGGTCCCTCCATTGATTTGTTTTGTTATTGAGAAACTCTTCAAATTCAAAACCCTGCAGGTCTGGAGAACAAATATTTGTTACTTTCTTCAGATACTTGGTGTTGTGGATATTTGATGAAACTATACACCGCACGGTTTGAATATGTTGGTTGATACACCATCCACTAATCACTTCTGTACCGATATCAATTAAATGGTACCTTAAAGACTTTATGTATTTATAAACTTTCGTCTCTTTCACTGTTTATTAGTTTATGAAGCATTCTGAAGTACCAGACGTTACACTAATGGCTTCTGCCTAAATAAAGAAACAAAAAAAACTGAAAAGTGCCAGTGAATATTGACTTGTGGCAGGCAGGACATGAGTTAGGGTGACGGGTGACTTTAAAAGATTCTTTTGTGGAACAAAGGTGAAGCTAAGAGGAAGCTACAGGTGAAGACATGAAGCATCAATATGAAGTTGGGAGGACAGGAAGAGAGAGCGTAAAAGAAAGTGAGGGCAAGGAGGAGAGCAAGCGCATTCATCCAGCACATGGAATCAGTCGAAGAAATCAATTTTTAATTTGGCCATCAGGATGGCAAAGCCATTGGTGTACCAACGGAGCTACAGTGCTACACTTAATTACACAAAGCTGCCCCTGAGAAAGGGAAGATGGGAGGCAGAAAGAAAGAGATGGAGAGAAACTATGAGAGAGGCAGGAAGAGTGACAAAGATGAGCACATGAGGAGAGGGTGGTGTGAAACGAGCGATAGCAAGGTCACTGTCTGCGAGAGACACAGGGTGGTGGAGGTTGCAGTGGGGAGACAGATGGTGACATATACAGAAGAGAAGAGAGGAATCTGTGGAAACAAGACTTGGGGGCTGAGGAGCAGAGAGACCTGATTTCACACCCCACCTCTCTGATTAGGAGCCTAAGGAAACACACATCACCCTGTGTATGATCATAGCATGTGGGTGACTTTGAACACATGGAGGCGCACATACACAGAGAGCAAATAAAAACTTCACAGGGCTTCAGTGTCTCTTTTGATGCCTTTTTACTCTTCTTCTGCTGCGCTGTTCCTTTGGATTTCTACTGCCTGGAGGGTGCTGGCCGAGCGTATCAAAGGCATTTGACCACGGTGGCAGCGGGAAAGCCTTGCCCTGGAACATAACACGACTGATAATCCGAGATGTGCCACAGAACAAGCACTGCCTAACCCCCAACCACTCACTTTCTTTTTCTTTAGCTGCTACAGCTTTACCTGGTGCTCTCAGCTGCTCTTATTGCAGCTTTTCTCAATAGCTTTCTAGGTGTGGTTACTTTTCTGGCTCAGTTTAGTCTTGAAATCTTGACCTCAGCTGGAAATTACAAACCGTAAGGCTGCTAGAAAAACAACCTAAGGTTACGTCCACACGTACCCGGGTATTTTTGAAAACGCAGATTTTTCTATGCGTTTGCACCTTTCGTCCACACGTAAACGTCGTTTTCGGTCACTGAAAACGGAGATTTCTAAAAACGCCTGCCACGGTGGATAATTTCGAAAACTCTGTTTTTGCATTTACGTGTGGACAAGAAAAACAGAGAAAACGCAGAAAACGCAGCGTCAAAGGTGTGCGCCTTTTTTGACGTCACACTGTGCGCCACGTTATTGTTTCGGTGAAATGAATTTCTACAATACTGTTACTGTTAATTGTACTCCCTGCAGTGTTTAAATGCTTACATATACACACAGTTACTGTCCCTCCACACATACGACTCGGTTCTGCTTCTATGCCCCAGCTTTGTTTACCATTTCCCACCGAGGCTTCTAGACTTCTGATTGGCCAACATTTCTACACGGTTAGGAATATATCGCCACCTGTTGCTTTGGCATGTTCCTAGCAGCGTTTTCCTTCATTTCTGCGTTTACGTGTGGACGGGATTATTTTTTTAAAACGAAAACGGAAAATCTCCGTTTTCAAAAATAGTACGTGTGGACGTAGCCTAAGCTTAAGCTTCTGGTAAGTTCACGTCTGGGTCATGTATCTTTCTGGCCTGTCACCAAACAGATGTTCAGCTATTGAGTCTGAAATGTATTACTTTAAGTCATAATTCTAAGAGTAGAGCAAACTACACTTAAATGATTTGCTTTTCTTTCTCTCACTGGGGAAAGTTTCATTCTATCTCCAGTTTTACACTGGAGATTCAATGTAGCTTGGGGCTACAGGCAAGAAGTCCAAAAGTAAATACATAAAAAACTAACACAAGCCCCCAGATGCAAACATAGCAAGTGTACTGTGGAGTCAGATATCCAAATATCCAAAGAGTTCACGAAAGAAGGAAAGTTATTTTCTTGCTGTGCTTAACCAAACACAAACATATTACTTTAAAAAACAAAGGTGAACATGAATACCAATATCTGATGGCTACACCACTTCCCACCTGTCTGGAACTTGCTCCCTTTTCTTTGTACAATCATCTCATCATCTCTTTGTATCTCATCTCTGTCAAAAACCTTCTAGTTATCATTAAATTACCCCCCTTACGTTGTTTTCATTGTGCAGTCCAGTCAAACAGAAATACTTTTTTTGTTGCTGTCACACCTTCTCTCCCTTAGCTTTAAACAGGAGATTACACAAATTAAATGATCAAGTCTTAAAACATCTGCTCTTACTTTTCATTTCTAAAAGTTTGGTCACACTGGCTCCTTAATATCAATTTCTTTTGTTACTACTAGCTCTTACCACTATCTTTTTTAAACATTTAGACAATTTGCCTTTCTTGTGCTTTGTGTGTACACTGACTGTAAATCCAGCCTTGTCTTGATGAGACAGAGGACTGTTAAATGCCTAGGGAAGTTTAAGACCCGCAAGGGATTCTTCTGATAGCAACCCAGATAATGAAAGTGTAATTCTACAGGGATAATTAAGTTAGAGATAGGGTGATTACTGTGCAATCCATTAAAAGCGATGGCAAAAGTAATTACTTATTCAATCAGCATGGTTTTATGAGGGAATGCGATGGCACCATGTTGCGTTGCCTCTATACAAGTCATTACATTTACAAGGGCATAGCACTTTGAGCTGTGATTGGTTCTCTTGACAGCTTGTTCAGCCATGAATTAAGACCTTGGTGAAAATAAAAGTAATTTTTATCAAAGTTGAGTTGAAATAAAAAATTTTAAAAGGCAACTGTCCTCTATATAGCCATCCACAAATATGAGTGGACGTGCTACAAATTGTGATCTGTCTGTGTGTTCTGCGGTGTGGTTAGAAAGAGAGAGGCTTCAAAGGGATTCAGGAAGCTGTATGTCTGACACCTCCTACTCTCACATATGGGAGTTATAACTGCCCAGACGGATGATTCTCCAAAGAAAGTGTCAGTCAACACAAATGTGCTTCTGTAAATATGTGTGATGATACCATGCAGCAAACTGTGTCATTTGTTCTCGCTTTGTCTAAAACAATAAAAAATGCTTCTAATTCCATACTGTGGTTTGTGAGCCACCACTCATTTCATTACATTTTGCTTCCGAGGAGCCAGACTTTGTAAGACTTGAAAAATAGTTCTTCAGGCTTTTTGAAGGTTTTTCACAGTTTTTCTTTGGACATTGGCTACTATTTTCAGTCCAGTCATTTTACCTAATCAAACTGGAGAAATACAAGACAAAAGAAGAACTGGCAAGTTTAAAAAACTATCAATAGCAGACGAACAGTGTCTGAACGTCATGTCCAAAGCTTCATCAGAAATGGTCCTACGGAAAGCGTGACCAACCTGTTCTGAAGGAAGGGAGACAAGGAGAAAATGCTCAAGTACAGATGAACTGGCCTGAAAATTATTAGCAACAGGTCATTTTAAATTTTGGTTCAAATCACTATGAATATGCACAACGGAAGTGAAGAAGGATGTACAAAAGTGTACAACAGATCTCTGCAGCCATCTGCAAAACAGATGGTGGTTCTGTCATGGTTTATTTTTACATTATACATTTCAGTCAGTGGTGTGGGAGATATCTCACAGCAAAGTACTGTTTGCCAAGCAATACTATCTGGAAAGTACCTGATACATAGAGTACAGCCCTTTGACCATTGATCATTGTCGAAATTTAGCAATGATTACACAATGGACTGGCCTTCCTAGTCACCAGAACTCAACATTATTCTGTCAAGACGTCACACATAATCTTGACAGTGGAACAAAAGGTAGCCAACACCCAAAGAAGACCTTGGAAAGAAAAGCATCTGGACTTTCCTTGAAGACGTTTCACCTCTCATCCGAGAAGCTTCTTCATTTCTAAGAGCAATTGGTGGAGAGTCACAGATTTTATGGGAATGTCCCCAAGAGGGTCACGGACCACATAAAGATCCTCTACCTAATCTGGGACTCTCCACCAGTTGCTCTTAGAACTGAAGAAACTTTTTGGGTGAGAGGTGAAACAGCCTCAAGGAAACTCACCTACCTCGTACCAACCTCGTACCCTACTTCGTCAAAGAAAAATGCAAATTTCAGTTGGTTTGTTCATAAGAGTTTAAATATTAAGCACTTTACACTTACGTCTTTCAGGCAGCCCATGAAGTTGTTGCTGACTGGAGATCCAGGCAGGTCTGCAGTGTTTGGACTACCTCCAATGTAGAAGAAGTCATCAGAGCCCAACATAGTGTAATCTTCCTGGGTGTAACCAGTGGTGGTCAAAATACCATCAACTGAGATGGTCACCTGGCAAAAGCATGTCCCAAAAGAGACAGAAAGGAACAGATAGAAATAGAAATATAGAGCAGGAATAGACAGAAAAAAGAAAATAATAAGAAAGGAGGGAAATTAAGAGAAATGGGAGGAAAAACAAGGAAGAAATTGGATTAAACACAGACGCTTGATTGGGTTGTACCTTAAATTGTATCGCTCAGTTGGTGGTTTTTTGGTGTTGGTCAGACTGAGGGCTTTCACTTTAGAGTGCAGTTGCTAAAGGTAAACCAATGGAACGACAGTGTGCCAAATGTCTCATCACTACCAGTGGTAGAATAACTAACCTGGTTTAGCAAACTCAGTGCAAAGGCCATAATCTACAGCCTCAAGAATTAACATTTCAGTCATGAACACTAAAAACAGCTATCTAAACCACACACTATGAATTTAAAGTTACATAAGTACAAGAACTTGACCTTTAAACAAGCACCATGTTTAAAATGCCAACTGGGCTTTCCCTGAGATTGGCATAGCTACGTTGTAACACTTCATTCACAGAGCTACCAGTAAAAATGACTTCCCTTTTTAATATTTAATTGCCTCCAGTTTCATATTTTGTACAAGGCCATACATTCTTTGCTGAATTTTGATTGGTGACAGAAGCACCAGGTGGAACCCAGAATCAAACACACGGCTGCAAGCTAATGGTGTGAGATAATGTGCAAACCGAAGTGTAGAAATGATGCCTCCCATTTTTTTGACATCTCCGGGGATCTACTAAGTTTTGTATTTTTTTAATGAGATCTATTATACTCAAATCATTTTAAAGTTTTTTTTAATACTGATTCCCTCTTCTACTGTTTTGCTATTAATAGAACATCATTAAAAGAAATACAACAGCATGTGTGGGAACCACTCCTACAGTGTAAGACTAGTCCTTAAAACATGAGGTGAGAAAGCTCTTTTCATGTTACACCTGACCTTATCCCATCTTTACAAATAATACCTGAAGAGTAAATGAAAAGAAGAAATCATATATATATATATATATATATATATATATATATATATATATACTAGTCTGAAACGTGAAAGCATCTCTCCTCCACAAGTTTTCAAGGAGTCATCACAAAAACCCTTGTATTTTTACATTATACTTATTACAATGAAGCAAATTGTAGTTGTTTATGAAAAATACTCAAATCTATCATTTACTTAATTGTATTTCATCACGACTGGATTTAGTATTGGTACGACAGCGATGATCATATACAAACACCCTGCCAGATCCTGATGTTTGATTCGGGAGAGACTTTTGCAGTTAGTGACCAATTTGTGGTCTAATTATCCTAAAAGAGCTGGCCTGGGCGAAAGCGAAGCACTCCAGTCTCTGATTCAACATCTGTTATTCTGCATAAACGTACAAATGCAGCACTGCTGGGAGCCACACGCACAACCATCTGGCTTTCATTACCTTTGCATACTTCAAAGTGCCGGTAGCACTACATTTCATCATTTCATCAAGGTCCAGCTTTACATTTGGGTCAGTTAATTGTCAAGTAAGATCTAGAAATGGTGCTTTCCTTTAGCATGTCCTTTAAAATATATTCAAAAGTAGTGAATTCAGTTAGCAAAAACATCAGTTATCCTCTATGAAAACATCAACTATGCCTAAATTTATTTTAAGATACAGGTCCACAACTATAGCTGTGGCAACTGTAACCAAAAAGAAACCTTAGCAACTGCACTCCAAAGTTTTTATCTCCCCAGCTGAGTTCTTATCTTCTGTTTTCCTTGACATTTTTCTTTTTTTTCCCGTACTTCCCTTTGTAAGAGGGCAACTCATTTTTATGTCTGCTGTTGCTACTTGGTGAGAAAGATGAATCACATTGGCCAGATGTATCTGGCATGATGAATCTGCAGTTCACAGTGCTGGTATGTTGGGGTCATCTTTGGAGATCTTGGATAGGGATTTCAACAGGAACACTTCATTTGCCCAAAGTGACAAGCGAGACCTTACTGGCTATAGAGAAGAAATGGGTGGGAGGGGAATTGTTACTATAGGCAATGTCAAACATGTTCCTACTACTGTGGTTGAACTATATAGCCATGGTATTACCGTTTCTTCAAAAAATTAGATTGGAAATGTCATAGGGTAGAGAAATATCCCATAAACCTTTTAAAATAAAGGGGTTGGCAAACGTGCTGAAAAACACCAATATTGGCTATGGCTAAGCTAGGCCCATGGAAGTTTTGGGATAATATTGGGATTGTTGATGGCACATCTCAGTGAATCAGCGCACTTACTCGGATAGTGGGAAAACATCAGTGACTAGCTGCCAGACACCTATAGAGTTCCCAGCAATGTGTAAGTTCTTTCTCTTCCCCTCACTTTCATCCCAGATTGTACTCCTTAATATGTTAAAAGCTTTAAACACATGTGATTTATTCAATAAACTGTCTGAAGCAATCCTGTTATATTAGTGATTTATTGTTTGATCATAGGTTTAACTTATACAGCATTAAAAGCCCCGTGTAGACAATGTGTCGAAATACTAAAATAAGCACATTAAAGGTTGTCTGAAAAAAAAAACCGTTTTCTTTGAGGTAACTTTGTTATAATTCATAAGAGTTAGTGTTTCAACCAGGATACACACTCATTCCTTTGACAAAATTGCAAGCCCTTGCATCACTGGCCACACAGGAAGGAAGGAAGGAAGGAAGGAAGGGCTTGATGGTATCAGAGGTTGCAAGTTGAAATATGCCGCATGCGTTCCCATTTTAATTAATGTGCTATAAATGTATTTAGACTTTTCTTTGAATAAACGCCAAGTAAAATATTCCCATTCTATGAACAGTCTCTGGTTGCTTTTTCTCTCTGAGAGTTGTTTTTGAATTCAAATTAGAATGAAAAAATGTAAATTTGGACTTTTGACTAAACAAAGTGTGCAACACTTATAAGCATAAGTACTGATCAACTTAAAAAAGTAAACTAGACTCTGTGGATTGATCAGTCTATTTTTTAGACAAGCAGCTCCTTGTGCATTCAAAGTAACTGACCAACTTTTAATTGCAATAGTGCAATTAAAATTTGTCTTTATATGCAACGTTCTCATCAATTTCAAAATTATGCTGTTGTTGGCAGCATAATGTTATTTCTTCTCCTGGGGAAAAAATAGCATCCTGGGTGCACACAGCATATGGCCTGAATATTATTTGGTGTAATTGTGTGATCACAGTTTCTTTCTTGAAACAAAGCTTAATGTGAAAATTCTAGGAAGGAAGGATGACAAATATAAAACTGCATCAGATTAATTCGCACATTTCTAGCATTCTTCGCTGTTCTTTATTGTGTGAACGTCATTCTTCCGGCCTTTCTCGTGTGCCTCCAACAAGCAGCACATACAGCACATAATACACAGACTTAACTCAAGCCCCAGCTGCAGCCTTTATTGGATTCTCGGTTTTACCCAGCTGCTCGCCAGATACCTGTTTAGCCCTGTACATACAGAAAACTAAGAAGACCTTGCTAAACTCTGCTGAACTGATTGCCCCAGGTATAAAAGACACAATGAAGATGTTTAAAGCTGAATACACTATGAAGAGATTGGCACAGCTCTAGGGTTCAAATCATAAGAAGCAATCTATTTCACCCACTCGCATGCTGCTGAACTTGATTCTTTTAAGCTATTAACCTCTGCTTTCAGCCACTCTCTCATGTCTACTTGTTCCTGATAAATCAGCATCTACCAACAGACTAGTTTTTGTTTTTTGTTTTTTTTAAATTGGACTTTAAATGTAGTCTATTCCAAACCAGATGTGGCTTCTATGGACATTTTGAGCATAATTCTATGCTACAGTCACAAAAGGGAAAACAGTATTTGGAAACTGTGGCACAATCAAAAGTATTGCCACTATGTCCAATAAACTTCCAACTTGGATGACTTTGAAATGGTTCAAAGCTGGGGACCAGAAATGCAGCCACGGTCAGCTGTCTACAAAGTGACTTTGATCAAGATGACCATAACATGGCAATTAGACGGAATCAGTCTGCTATCAGTTTGTGATTGAATAGGGCCAAGTCACCAATCTTTTGCCATGTGCATACACAGAAATTCACATTAACTACTTACATTTAAAGAAAATAAGAAACAATGATTCAATACTCACCCACAGAATAAAAATGAAAGTGAAAAAGAACATTAGAACGTGCCTAGACGATACTGGTTACGTACACATGGAAGTCGTACGGTTTCCATATAAGAAAAATAAATTTTCGCTTTGTATCAGTCGCCCACGATTGCTTCATGTTCTACCTAAAATTCAACAACAGCCATTATTTTGACCATCCAATCTTCATAAGGCCCATTTGTCAGAGATTTCTTTCCTTTCAGTACCATCACTCCTTTAATACACTTATCCATGCAGGGGAACATGTTTACATAGAAATGTGTCACTTACCCTTGTTGGAACAACATCTGATTACTGTCACAGGTCTTTTAAAAAAAGGAACAATGTGTTATCTTTAGTAGTTGAAACAATATATTACACAGAAACGAATGCATTCCCACCCATGCGATGGGTTTCCATAGGTGTCTGGCAGCGAGTCAAAAGTCCTAACTGGTCGCAAGTGGAGAGAGCCCTATTTTTGAACTTCAATGTGGAGTTTTGACATGTAAACCCTGAGGTGACGAACTAACCTGTGTTAGTAAAGGCATGGGGGGAGGGTTGGGAAGCTTGGGGCGAGTGCCATTTGCGCAAGAGAGAGGGGTTTTAAACTATGCGCCGAAACGAGTTAAAAGGGTTGGAGGGTGAACAAAATCGGTTAGTATTTTTGTAAGTAAGGGGAAGTCAGACACAAAAATGGTTGTTAGTACAGTTACAACAAAGGTTTTATCCAAACAGTAGATTAGTAACAATTTAGTCATAGTGAAAAAAGTATGTGAGGATTCTTTAAAAGTCCTCTGCAATTTGATTGCTCAAACCAGATCCACATTTGGACTGAATGTGTTGTTTCAAGTGACAAGGGTTTGTTTGATTAAGAAGAAACAAAATGAATCCATACAAGCTAACAGGGTGACACACAAGCCATGCACTTAAATAAAAAAGATGACCGGAAGGATGGGCTTGGAGGAAGAATTCATTGAGACACAACACAAAAAGGTCAACTATTAAAAGAAATGTATAAAATAAACCATCTGGCAAAATGCAGCAAAATGGGCGAATTTAATCGCAGGGCATCACGACACCAGACAAATGGGAAAAGGAAAAGCAAGAGAGCTTTTAGTGTTCGGGGTTTTAGACAAGAAGGCAACATAAAAAAATGCATCAACACACGTGTACAACAAACTGACACGTGCTGGGATACAGCAGCATTTACACCCTATAAGAATGCTGATGTGAACACTTCTAGCCAATAGAATCATGCAGACATGGTGCAGGAATACAGCCACTGGATACTCAGTTTGGAGGTGGAAGTTGGAGAAAATGGGACCGGAGTAAACAATCACAGATGGAATCCACGTACATGAGAGGGTTTTTTAAAGAATAGGAAAAACTGAGAGGGGAGAGAAGATGTTCAAATTCTGGTCAAAGATAGCAGGAAATAGCTTTTCACCACTGTCCACGTCCTTCATGATATTGGACACAGAAAAAACACAAAAACATCTGCTCGTGATTGCAGTTCTCATTATGCCTCTGCTACAATTTCACTACAGCTTTTCTGATGCGAGTTGAAAATTGCTTTATCACTTTTGTCAAATTTGAGCCAAGACTCAGTGAGTCACTACCAGATACAGTGGCTTTCTGCACATGACACTTTTCTTTTCCAACTCATGGGATTTGATGGATTGGCCAGATTTATTCCTTGGGGCATCAATTCTTTATTCACCAGAAAATGAAAATCTGTCTCCCCTCGTTATTTTTCCCTTTTTTTTGTTTTAGCAAGATAACGTGTGAGGTCATTATTCATTTTAGTAAGTTAATTTTGAAGTTAAAATTATATAAGAAATAAAACAAAGTATAATAAAATAAAATAAATAAAAACAATAAGGAGAATGTGGCTAACATGTCTTATGGCCATATTGATTTTAGTAGGACAACTGATATATGTATGTATATACGTTAGCCGTGATATATACATATACATATATACTCAATGCAATCTTTGTATCAAAAAACAACAACAACAAAAAGAAGATCGAAGAGGATAGGAGTCTTTTCATGCAAGGGGTGAGGGCAGTAAAGTATAAGAAATATAAGTTAGTGTTAGTGTTAATGAGGGGTCGATCGTACACAGATTTTCCCAGTCACTTCCCTTTATGTCTGCATCGATGGGCAGACAGTTTCCTTCATTGATTGGGCAAGTCCAGTGAAAGCAAGTAAGGCTGGCTCTAGCTACACCCTGATGGCAGCATTACTGTTATGTACTAAGGCCTAATAGGAGTTAGTAAAATAAGATCTCAGTAAGGCTTTTGTCAGTCCGTCTTTGTTTACGTATTTTTAAATATAAAGGTCTACGAGTTATTTTGCCAAACTTTCCCCACTTTGCTGGTTATTCAGTGTAAAACTGTCTGATCACCCCTGCACCTGTGTTCAGGGAACTAACTGTCCATGAAAACCTTTTATTACGTGCGCACATCGTCGTGTAAGAGAGGAAGACTCTTCAGGTACAAGACTGAGAACAGCCCCAGGTTGATCATAAATCAGCCTAAGGCCACTAATGGGATCAAGCCCTCATTTGAAGCCTTCTTTACAGTGAGGGCTTTGACCGATAAATCAAGAGCTGTAAATAATCTTCATGACTCTATAAACCATAAGACGGCAAACCTAGATTACAGGGCACTCAATAACATGCCAAACGAGTCTAACTGAAATACCATAGCAAAACAGTGTCTTTAGTGGCATTTCTCTCACACTTTTTAAAATATTGGGAGAAAAATGATATAAAAAACAGAAAGTGAAAAATGTATTTTTACTTCCTTTCACTGGAATGGCCAGAGTAGGCTGCTTGAAAAGTCTGCTGTGTACGTTCACTTCAAGGGTTCTTCTTAAAAAAATACAAAATAAATTTAAAAAAGGGAATAGGGATTAACAAAATATAGTTTCTCATCAAAATTTCAGAATGCTAAATTGAGAAAATATCTTGCGTAATGATTCTTTATTTCTTCATACGGATAGTGTTTAAAAAGAAGAACAAATGAAAAGACAAAGAAAATAAACAACAACCAAAAAAATAAAAAATAAAAACTGATATAATTCCCTATATCTTTTCTTTTGAGCAGACCTCATTGGATGAAAACATTAAGTCTTAACAGGAAAGGGAAACTGGATGGCAATAAAAAGCGGTTAACATATATAAATACAGAGAGAGGGCTAAAATAAAAACAGAAAGGTGGAGTTTTTCCAGCTACCTTGGAATTGATGGAGGATTGTAGTTTCAGTAAAGCAAACAGAATAGAAAGAGGTAACGGAAAACCCAGGGCAAACCAAAGTGTAAGACAATTAGAATGATATCTACCATATAATGCAGTTTGTTTACCATAGCGTGTCCAATGCCTGCGTGCTTCAGGAGAAAACAGGGGGAGGAGAAAGAAAAAAATGACAAACCTTAAAAAAACTCAAAACATACCTAAGCCCCGAAAAAAGTGGGAAAGAAAAAAACGAATCGCCTTTGATAAAATCAGGCAATTTGATTGTAAAAAGAATAGTGAAAAAGAAAATATTATTTTTTATATAGCTGTAGTAGAACATCCAAATAAAGAAATAAAGAAAGCAACTGTAAGCAACTATTTCGTTTTTAAGGGTCATTTTCAAAATAAAATTCATTAAAAAATAAAAGGTATAAAAGGATAACAGTACATTTGTTAGTATGTAAGTCGCAAGTTAATTAGAGAAAACAACAGATGGTTTACATTCCGTGAATGACACAGTGTTAGTTGTTGAAATCATAAAAGGTAAGGGAAAAGAAAATTCACCCACGAAAGTAATCAAATTGGAAGAATTCTGAACCATGTTAGTAAGAGAGACAAGAGTTAGCAAATCAACTTCCACAGAGGGGATTTGGGCAGTTTTGATGGGGAGGTTTATTTTGAAAGCGGGAGGGAATGAGGGAAAAGTACATCAGTATTAGTATTCACTCTGGCAGACTAATCTGTTCAGTGGGCTTTCTGTTGGTAGGGTGTCGTTTTTGATGACTTGAAAAGGTGCAATTATCTGTTATAAGCAAAATTCCCACAAGTAGTCATTTAGGGCTGCTGTGATGTATGCAGGGGAAGACAAAAAAGAAATTACTCCATTGTAAAATAAAAAAAAATCTTCAATTATGGGAAAAAAATACAGTATAAGCATTTAGGAAAATGGAATTAATTCAGGATATACTTAAAAGAGTGAGAAAGGCTGAAGGATAGAGAGGAAGAGAAAGAAGGACAGAAAGGTAGCTGTGGTTCTGGTGTCTGCAACAACCTAAAAAAGATAGATGTTCGTTTAGTCATTTGAATCATTTCCACTGTAAAGAGGAAAGCTCGCAGTCCCTAAAAAATGAAATAGTGAGCATGGAATGACGCGTTAGTCCTTTCTGTACATTCAGTGTCCTTCTGTCTTTAAATGTCACGTCATTGATCTTATGAAAATTTTGCATTATTTGAGGCTTTAATTTCATGTTGTACATTAACAGAAAATTCAGTTTCTCACACCGTGCATAAAGCATTAAGACTCAACCATGCAAGTGGAGCATTAACACTTCAAAAAGGTAAATGGTGTTCTGGAATTTTTCCTCCGAACAGAGTGGACATATTGCATATTGATTTTAACATTTTAACTACTGTGAAGGATCGCAGCTGACACACACACTGGTAAAAGGAGTTTCTCTCCTTAAATCCCAGTTAGGTCATCAGATTTTACACAGAGTAATTAACTTGCCAGAAGCAAAATGTCAAATTAAAAGAACTATATATTAAAAAAAAGCTCCAAGTAATGCTGACGAGAAATTAAAAATAATGGAAATTTCAACCATCGTTTGTATGTGAGCCTTGTATCATCTACAGCAGTGCTGTAGATGATACAAGTGTGTCTGTGTGTGGGATAGATTACTGTGTATTCATGCTATCTGTGTGGGAGCTGAATGTAAGTGGTGACCATGACGAAGGTCTTTCCCATGAGGGTAACTGGCCAAACTGAAGCTTCAAGCACACCCACTCTTTGATCTGGGGTCACAATAAAGTGCTGTCACCAGTCACCCACTGTGTCTAATGACTTCTCTTAATCCATTAATTAGGCAAAGGAATATTCAGTGGTGGGTGTAAATTTGCATATAAGCACCACAATGAACTCTCTGAACACTGTCACTGAACTTACTAAACATTATAGATATGATAGGAGGCTTTAAAAAATGGACCTGACAGAGGTTTATTTACTTGGTGACAACGACTTAAGCTTTCAAAACAGATGACCTGTGATGCAGCAAGAGAAAAGGAATTAGAACTTATTAAATGCAAAAGATAGCATTTGCCAGCTTTAAATCCCTCCCATGTACTTGATGTTTGAATGCTTAACTTATCTGTTGGAACTATCAGTTCTTCGACAGCCCTGGAATGGTTGTGAAAAGTCTGTCCTTCACAAAAATCAGATGACCTTGAAAATAATAGAAAACGGTTAAATATAGGTGGTGGAATGCTTTATGAAGAGTAGTTTTCCTGAGTAGGTCTAGGTAAAGGTTTTAAAGGGACATGTATAATAAAATTCACTTCATTATTTTGTTTGCTTTTTTTTAACATACATAAAACACTATCCACATATGTTTTTACCCCCTTGTCAGGGCGAACGTCAGCAGGGCAGCAGCTTAAAGGGAGATGCCCAGACCTTCCTCTCTCCAGCAATCACGTCTAGCTCTTCCACTAGGATGATGAGGTATTTACAAGCCATCTGAGATACATAATCTCTCTAACATATCCTGGGTTTACCCTGAGGTTTCCTCCTGCTAACCCAGGAGGCTTTTAGGAAGCATCGTAGGTACACATTTAGCCCATTTTAACTGGACCCTACTAATATGAGAGCACTTGTTTAAAAAAAAAACATGTTAAAAGTTTAATTAACATTTAAAGTTTAATCAATTCAAAGTGAAAAAATACAAGTCTGACATGCATTCAAAGTAAGAAAAGTAAAAGGAAGCTTTTTCAGCTTGTCAGATATTTTTGTCCAGAGCTAACTGAACGTGCGACATTAACATAATTATAAAGTAATATTAGTACACGGGAGTAAAACTGTTTTGTAGTTGTGGTTCCGTTTTCTTCACTACTCAACGATCATTTTTTTCTTAAGCGCTCTAGTAGGTTTTCTTTGTGTGCCTGTGCTGCTCTGAGCTTTACTAGTTAAACAAAAAACATACTTGGCAAGCTAACCTGCCCAGTGTTTTCATGCAGCCTTTGAATAACACATGTTAGCTTTACATTTCCAGTTTATCAGATGCCACGGAGCAGCCCTTAGCTGTTAAAATAATCTTTCTTTTCCTCTTCTGCCCCATTTTTCCAACATCTTAATCCTGAGTAGAGTTATCTCGTACTGTTTTCTCTCCCTGGGAAATACATCATGTTTAGCTAGCAGACACACTGTGTAACAAACTGCACATATTATTTCTGTGTTTGTTAAAACCTGTTGAGCTGAGAGAAACACTGCAATTGAAATTGCCATACTATGTTCCCCGCTTTATGCTCGCTCCTTTTCATTAGCGCTGGCTAGATGCTGAAATACAAGGACCTCAACTTGTAGACAAAACACAATTTTAACAGCTGAGTATAGGTCTGTAAATGATGCATACACTAAATTAGATATTTTTTGCCTCTCTTCTTTTCTTTTTTGCATACGAAAATGTTTTTTTCCTGAGGGCAGGAATGTAAATCTACCATAATGTAAAAAATTATTTGCCCACTTCCTGATTTCTTTTCTTCTTGCATATTCGTCACACTTTGTCACACGAGGGGGAAAAACCTACCTGCCATATGCGAAAAAGTATTGTCCTCTAAACTGATTACCTGGTCGTGCCGTCCCTGCCAACAAGAACTGGAGTAAATTTGTCTCACTCTTCTTTGCAGAATTGCTTTAAATCAGGCACATTGGAGGGGTTTTAATCCAGATTTAATCAGACTAGGCTTCTTCAAGACTTGGTCACCAGTTTTCTGGTAGGTAGCATAATTCATGGTTCCACAAATCAAAGCAGGTTGCCCAGGTTCTGAAGCAGCAAAGCAGCCCCCCACCATCACACTACCACCACCACATCTTTGTGTTACTGTACCAGTAAAATGACAACTTTATCTTCACTCAGCTCTCTCTTCACCACAATAGACCCTTACAACATCCACATCACTGCAGGTGCTGCAACACCATCTGTCACTCTCACACTCCAGTCTTCCACCACCGTGAACGAAACCATGACAACAACAATGTGGCTGCAAACCACCGCTGTACGATACATAGGTCACTGCCAGTGCAAGACAGGCTCTCCGCCTTTCTCTTCTTTTCCCTGTAGATCATCAACTGCGTTAAGGTTTGCAGGTGATGGTGAATTCAAAACCAGTATGAACAGCCCAGTCTCGTGAACAGATCTGTATGCGCAGGTTTTTCCTCTTGAATCTTAAAAGGGTGGTAGGTAAAACTTTAATACTGGGACAATCAGAAACTGTGGAAACAAATGGAAAAAAAAATCTATATTTTAGAACTGCAACGTCCTTTTTGACACTCTCTATATACATATAAATTAAGAACAAGGAAATGACATGTGAACTTTTTTTTCAAAAAAATGTAGAAATAACATTTTTATCCACATTAACTTATTTCCTTGCAGTCATCTGCATGTGGTCCCATTCCTTGCTCCTCCCTATCACTCACAGTAGCAGTTCACAGACTTATACTCAATGCCATTAAAAGTCACAGTTAGGAACAGAACTAACACAATGGGTGTAAATGAATTGTACATTGAACATATGTGTGGTTTTCTGGGCTAAAAATTAAAACATAAATTGTGATATTTGTGACAAAAATGGTTTATAATATGCCCACTTTAGGCCAACATGGTCAACCCATGCTCAGTCATGGATTATAGATTATGACTGAGGTGGTCTGATAAAGCTTAGCATGCTACTACAACCTTTCGGGGGTTTTTTTGCTTTGGTTTACTCAACCATTGAGCAAAAGAAAGTCTACACCGGGATTTAGAGTGGTGATATGATTTAAAAATAATAATAAATGGAAAGCACAAAATTAATACACTACCAGACTAGAAGTCAAGCGTGAAAGTCGATGTGTAGAGGCAAAACCATTGTATAGACTTTTTACAGCAGGCTTGACAACCTTAAGTACTGCTAAACTAGCGTTCCACAGTCAAGATCAATCGTGCAGAAAATTAAACTTTTGTTCTACTTTTGCTCTCATGTGGCAGACAGAATGGTATGGAAACCAGTTGGTTTTTAGGTTCTCTGTCTTGATTTTCCCACTTTGTTGCGCGTTGAGACATTTTAGAAATGTTTGCAACACTGCTATACGAGAAGGCTGTCGGCGCTAGTGGCAGTGGTGATGATAGCGTTACAGAAATACCTGAGCTGTTCGGATTGCCAAATATTAAAGTCGACAAGGGATTTTGGAAAACTATAATGCAAGACTATATAATGCAAATTTGACTCTCTTACAGTGTATTTCCTCATCTACCCATCCTATTAAACTTTCAAACCCAGCATGCCTGGAGCTCCTGCTGTGACAGTCCATTGCCCTCTCTGTAATTGACCCATCTGGGAAAACAAAGACTGTGAATGCTGATATGTGCTGATGGAGCATAAATCTCCCACTCATGTAAACAACCACAGGCCCAGACAAACAACTTTGTGTTGCATCTGTCTCAAAGGGCCCCCGAATTGACGAATCATGTACTAAATCTGATACCGAAGTACGAAAGGTCTAGAAATGAGCTTGTGTTAATATAAACATGGTACCTACTGTCTGTGCTTTGTAGCGGTGCACTTTACAGGTGAAACAGTCGACATGTCTCTGTCACTGTGTGGAGAAAACCAACAGGATGCCAGCCAGAGTTAGCTGAGATGTAAAATGATGCTTTGTTGGTTGCTGATCTTTTACACACTCATCATGCTGGCCACTACTGAACTGTGGCCACCAGCGAATAAGCTGAATAAATATTTAATGACAAAGCTCTGCAAATGATCAATGGATAGCGCCGTGGAGCCAAGATTCCCAGGCCAGATAGATTTATCACTGTAACTGAGAAAGTTCTAAGACTGATGACCGTTCTCGCACAAATTTCCAATTCAAGCCTTTCAAAATACTGAATAACAATAATATTGCAATGGTCGAAATAGGTGCTGTTTGTCTTAGAATTTGAAGCCTGAATTAGTGGCTAGTGACACATGGATTTTTTTTGGGGGGGTGCAGCCATGACTGTGCGCATGCATTTATATACACCTTTGTGCCCAGTTGGCTGTTTGTGCGCGTGTGGTGTATCGGGCTGTCGTCACTAACACAGACACTGCAGGTGACCCTGTCATACGGCGTGCAGCTGAGCTTCGATACAAAATAGCTCTTTCAGGTACATTTGGTTCTGCATTCATTCCAATCATGTGGCATTCAGTCAAGTCTCCATCTCTCCAAGTCTGGCTCCAAGTAATGGAAACTGGCAGACAGGCTTCAGGTGCAAATATAAATGTCACTCCAATTACAGCAGAGAAAAGTCTGCAAACAAACAGCAGGAGGGTGTGTGCTTCTGCATAGCTATGTGGGTGTAGGAAAGTATAAGTGCGTGAAAATTGCAGCAGAGCAACACAGACATGGTGTAAATGGTCATAATTCTCTCTTTTCCCATCGCCGTCTTTCTTCTTTCTTTTCAGATCACATTCTCATCAAAAGAGGCAAAGTTCAAGGTCAATCCACAAGTGTGATGGCTGAGAATTTAAAATCTTCCAGTTTCAAAATCACATGTTTTTTAAAGATGTACTTTACAATGTTTCTTCGAACATCCATTCCATAAAACAAAAACACTAATTGAAGTTTCATTGGAATATTCTGAGGATGCTTTTCTTCTCCAAGTTTGTGCCACAGTTGTCGCCAGGCACAGTTCTCGAAATGCCACTCAGTCTAAGAAAATGCTCACATTCTTTTTTTTTAGACAGATGGCTCAACTAACTAAACAAAGCATTGCAATTTAAGAATTTATAATAAAAGATGAAATGAATAGTTTACATTTATTTCTCCCTCTGACTCTTAAAATGCGTTTTGATCCAGTTTGTGAGCGCGCTGCTATAGCAGCTGAACATGAATATGCATGTTTTAGAGAGAGTAGCTCAAGCTGTTCATAATTGTTTATATTTCGTATGCACTTCTGAGCACCCTTCATAAGAATAAAATGTTGCAGCTAGGCTGGAGAGAACCGAGCGCATAATGAAATGAGAAAAGGGACTTTGGAGAATGAAACTGAACGGAGAAAAAACAAATTGCAACAAAGGACATCAGCTGTAAAGGTGTGAGGCTCTGCTGTTTGTCCCTGAGGATTCAAGTGAAAGGGTGTCATTTCAGAGTGAGGATTCTGCACAAATACTGAATTATAAAAAGTAGCATGGTGTTGACAACCTGGACACAAGCCGTAATAAAGACGCCAGTTTCTTCACCAATAACTGTACGACAGACTGTGACAGGATTAGACTGTATGTTATTAAAAGCTGACAGCTAAATCCAGAGCAGATAAAATCTAATTAAAATTCAGTTCAATTGTATTTTATGTACGTAGTGCCAAATCACAGCAACACATTTTACAATGTAAGCTAAAGACTACAGAGGAAACCCCAACAATCAATGACCCTCTGTGAGCGAGCATTTGGTGACAGTGGGTAGGAAAAACTTCCATTAATGGGAAGTTTAATTGCATTAAAACAATGCATTGTCCTAATATGGATGCATTTGGATGCTCACATCTCGGTTTTCCATACAGACCCATTTTGTGTCATTCAAATATGTTCACTACCAGTGTTTTATTGTTTCCTACAAGCCCCTCTCTCCTATTTCACTTCCTTTGTTCATGACTTATCCTGTGTTTCACCATAATCTCTGTTTCAATCTCTTACCTGTTTCTGTCTCACCAGTGTTTTATTACCTGTTTCCACCTGTTTGAATGTGCTAATGGTGCATAGATCTGTTTTCTGATTATAGGTCTCCGAGGCAGAGGGATGAATAAACATTAAAGTGCTGGAGCAGGTAGTGACAAATGAGGCTGATGACTGAGAGTGTGTGGAAATGCAGGCTCATATGCTAATGCAGTGGAGATGTGATGCAAATGAGTTTTCTTCCCCTCTGAAATGCACTAACCCCCCCCCCCTCCCCATTGGTATCAAACAGCTGAGCTGATGTTTTAACATGAAGTGCTTGTCATTTAGGAAATGCATAGATAGGACCTGTGCTTGAGGTGTCAACCAGCATAGGGAAAGCGACACAGTGGAGAAAAAAAGAAGTAACAACGATATTTAAAAAAAAAAAAAAAAATCCTAAATGCACATCCTCCTACATGCACATGATGACGGTACCCCCATATCTTCTCAGCATGGCTGGAACACATTAGAAATACTTAAAATGTCATTGGCAGAAAATGGAGAGCGGATTACAGGGGTGTTAGTGTGCCATTTTGTACATCAAACAAATCCACTACCCATGCTTGTCTTGAAAAGCAATTTCTATCATCACCATAAAAGTGCGTGCTGTGTGTGTTGGCATAGACGAACACTCTAAATAGCATTTTTGATTTAGCTAGAAGAGCTTCGATGATTCATTTTGCTAAAATATGTTGACATTATTGAGATAGCTGGCAATAGCATGGACGCCCAGAGTTCCAGTTGCATCAGGAACCAATCAGAAACCTGTCAATCATTAAGTTAATTTGCTACTGTCATGCAACATTTTCTTTTTTCTTATTGCACTTACACGCACGGGATGAAGGCATTATGTTTCCCAAACCTTTCAACCACTTGTTTATCAATAATATCACAGCATTTAATGGCAGGACTAAGCTGAAGGAAAGGGGTTAATGCAGGACTGCAGCCAGGGATGATTCACTACCCAACAGCATGGCAGACACCGTTGCTAAGTGACAAATTGCTGGAAAGAATGGAACCGAGAGATAGAGTGAAAATGAGAGAGAGAGGGTGGGCAAGATGAGCAGGAGAGAAATTGATTGGCCCTCTCTTAGGAATTCTGGCTGAGGAAGGTTGGATGAGAGGGGAGGGTGGATGAGGGCTGGACGGATGGAGGATGAAGAAAAGGGAAGATTATTGCAGGTGATCATGCCTTACAGAAAAGGCTAAAAAACACTCTTAACAAGCCTGAGACAGATATACAAAGAGCAGGTAATGGGGGGAGTGTACTAGCATCTAGATTTGATTAAAGGGAGAGGGACAGCATTTTGACCTCTCTTTCTAGAGTGTATATATATATATATAAACACCCAGCACGCCCCTGCGGGCGGTTTATCCTTCAAGCTCGGGTCCTCTACCAGAGGCCTGGGAGCTTGAGGGTCCTGCGCAGTATCTTAGCTGTTCCCAGGACTGCGCTCTTCTGGACAGAGATCTCCGATGTTTTTCCCGGGATCTGCTGGAGCCACTCGCCTAGCTTGGGAGTCACCGCACCTAGTGCTCCGATTACCACGGGGACCACCGTTACCTTCACCCTCCACATCCTCTCGAGCTCTTCTCTGAGCCCTTGGTATTTCTCCAGCTTCTCGTGTTCCTTCTTCCTGATATTGCTGTCATTGGGAACCGCTACATCGATCACTACGGCCGTCTTCTTCTGTTTGTCTACCACCACTATGTCCGGTTGGTTAGCCACCACCATTTTGTCCGTCTGTATCTGGAAGTCCCACAGGATCTTAGCTCGGTCATTCTCCACCACCCTTGGGGGCATCTCCCATTTTGACCTCGGGACTTCTAGGTTATACTCGGCACAGATGTTCCTGTACACTATGCCGGCCACTTGGTTATGGCGTTCCATGTATGCCTTGCCTGCTAGCATCTTGCACCCTGCTGTTATGTGCTGGATAGTCTCTGGGGCATCTTTACACAGCCTGCACCTGGGGTCTTGCCTGGTGTGATAGACCCCAGCCTCTATGGATCTTGTACTCAGAGCTTGTTCTTGTGCTGCCATGATTAGTGCCTCTGTGCTGTCTTTCAGTCCAGCTTTGTCCAGCCACTGGTAGGATTTCTGGATATCAGCCACCTCCTCTATCTGCCGGTGGTACATACCGTGCAGGGGCCTGTCCTTCCATGATGGTTCCTCGTCTCCCTCCTCTTTCTTGGGTTTCTGCTGCCTGAGGTATTCACTGAGCACTCGGTCAGTTGGGGCCATCTTCCCAATGTATTCTTGGATGTTCCTTGTCTCATCCTGGACTGTGGTGCTGACACTCACCAGTCCCCGGCCCCCTTCCTTCCGCTTAGCGTACAGCCTCAGGGTGCTGGACTTGGGGTGAAACCCTCCATGCATGGTCAGGAGCTTTCTTGTCTTTATGTCAGTGGCTTCTATCTCCTCCTTTGGCCAGCTTATTACCCCAGCAGGGTACCTGATCACGGGCAGGGCGTATGTGTTGATGGCCCGGATCTTGTTCTTACCATTCAGCTGACTCCTCAGGACTTGCCTGACCCTCTGCAGGTACTTGGTGGTTGCAGCTTTTCTAGCGGCCTCTTCATGGTTCCCATTCGCCTGTGGGATCCCCAGGTACTTGTAACTGTCCTCTATGTCTGCAATGTTGCCTTCTGGTAGTTCAATCCCCTCAGTTCTGACTACCTTCCCTCTCTTTGTTACCATCCGACTACACTTCTCCAGTCCGAACGACATTCCAATGTCATTGCTGTATAGCCTGGTAGTGTGGATCAGTGAATCGATGTCTCGTTCACTCTTGGCATACAGCTTGATGTCATCCATGTACAGGAGGTGGCTGACAACTGCTCCGTTCCGTAGTCGGTATCCGTAGCCAGTCTTGTTAATGATCTCACTGAGGGGGTTCAGGCCTATGCAGAACAGCAGTGGGGACAGAGCATCTCCTTGGTAGATCCCGCACTTGATGGTAACTTGTGCTATGGGCTTGGAGTTGGCCTCTAGTGTTGTACGCCACATCCCCATTGAGTTCCTGATGAAGGCTCTTAGGGTCCCATTGATCTTGTACAATTCTAGGCATTCCAGTATCCAGCTGTGGGGCATTGAGTCATAGGCCTTCTTGTAATCAATCCAGGCAGTGCACAGGTTGGTCAGTCTGGTCTTGCAGTCTCGGCTGATTGTTCTGTCTACCAGTAGCTGGTGTTTTGCACCTCTGGTATTCTTGCCAATTCCTTTCTGTGTCCCGCTCATGTATTGACCCATGTGCCTGTTCATCTTAGCCGATATGATGCCTGACAGGAGCTTCCATGTAGTACTGAGGCAGGTTATTGGTCGGTAGTTGGAGGGGACCGGTCCCTTCTTGGGGTCCTTGGGGATCAGGACCGTCCGGCCTTCAGTTAGCCATTCCGGGTGTCTTTCGTTAACTAGCAGCTGGTTCATTTGTGCTGCCAGACGCTCGTGGAGTGCAGTCAGCTTCTTCAGCCAGTAGGCGTGAACCATGTCGGGCCCTGGTGCTGTCCAACTCTTCATACTGGAGACCCTTTCTTGGATATCTGCCACTGTGATGGTTACTGGACCCTGTTCAGGGAGGTCGCTGTGGTCTGCCCTCAGATCCTCTAGCCACTGAGCATTGCCGTTATGGGTTGCATCCTTCTCCCATATGCTCTTCCAGTATTGCTCCGTCTCCAGCCTTGGTGGTGCTGTTCTCTTATTGTTCCCTTGCCACTGAGAGTACACCTTTGCTTGGTGTATATATATATATATATATATATATATATATATATACATACTGTAATGTCACAGTAACAGGCATTACATTTAAATGAGTGCATGGCTTTGGTATGCTACAGTACATTTAGCAATACCACATTTCAGAAGAAGTAATGCTTTCAACACAAAAAACAATGACAAAGAAGCTTTGGGATTTTCAGTCATTTTGAGCAATTCAACTGCGACTGTTTCTTTTGGAATTTAAAACCTTTCTTAGGTAGAGTGAAAGGATGTGTGTAAACATAATGTGAGCTGTGCGCATAATGTGAACGCATGCAGCTAGCACCGGTGTCTATCCGTTACGGAGGACTTGCATGCAAAATTGCCGAAGTTCAGGGTTTCATGGGGTTTGTCTGTGCACGTGTTTGTTTGTGGCACTAGTGAGTACTGTGTTTTGATCCTCCTGCATCTAGGTACACTCCTTCCCCCTGTGGAGCGTGGCTATCTCCAGTATATTATCGGAATTGTTGTAAAAAGGCTCAGAGAGGCTGCATTTAGCAGCGAGCTTGTTTGTACCTTCCATACTATGGCAGTGTATTCTCTCTTTCTGCTGGAAAGACAATGCTAAGTTTTCCTTGATTTGTGCCTTATTTGAGGTTACTTAATTGTTTCTTTGTTTCTGGTAAGAACCCAAAGGGTTTGCTGCTGCACATAGTGGCTTTGGGGCTACATTTTGTAACTAAATCCCCTTGAAAAATAATTATAATTGCATTTTCTCTCATTTGATAATAGCTGTGATTCCATTGTTTCTAAGCTAACTATAACTTTTTTTTAAATTCAAAGATAGCACTTCATATAGCACTTTTTTTTAAAAAAGGAAAGAAATCTGCCCAGTCGTTTCATTGCATTCTGAAGGATGTGAAGCAGTGCACAACGCCTGCTGTACTGTATGTGTGAAAGATTGGAATTCAACATGACCTTTGCTTAACTCGACCCTCGTACAGATCAAAGCCCTTCAGCTCAAGATGAACTCTGGGTCAGCCGTTGAACATCAGACCTATACACTAAGCACTAGAACATAAAAAATTGTTTGATCCCTTCATTAATTCTATAGCTGCTTTGTTGCAGTTATATGGTGAGGTGCACGGATGGGAAACTTGAACATCAAGGCTGACGGAAAGGGAGAGTCATATTCTGTCCTAGCTAAAGAGAATAGGACAGATGATGTCGAAGGTGAGAGAGGAAAAGGGAGGAAAGGGTGACAGTGACACAATAAGGAAAATGGGATAGCAAAAAAAACGAGATATTGAGTTCAAAGGTCTCCCGCTCTCTCTAGGCGCTGGATAAGATACAGACCCAGTTCTGGGACTCAATGGATGTTGAATCTTTTGATTGTAAAGTCACATTGGGGAATTAAAAGAACGCTTTCCTCTGTTCTTGTGTTTGTACTACAGAACAAACCATTGTCTCCCCCTTTTGTGCCCCCCCCCGGCCATCGCTGCACTTCATTCCCCACTCTCTGTTGTGCACAAAACTGCTCTTTCACTCTCCCACAAGCAAAAAATACAGCAATACAAGTGTTTATTTCCTTCCTTCTGTCAGCATGTGTCTCATATTTCCTCTGATGGCCTGTGGGACCCAAATGCCTGTTAAGCATTACAGTATGTAGGCCATTTTGATCATTCAAGTAATCGTCAACACAGAAAGTTTGCCCTCCAACAATAAAAATAAGTATACTAAGCGATGCCCGTCCAACATATTCCCTGGAACTGCATCATAGTTTTCTTAACAAATCACAGAATGGGTGCATATGTGTGGTAGATGATGGAAACATGCACTTACCACCAAGTGCCAGGGGCCTGCTAAGGAAAAATGCTTACATGCTTGCATACACTGGGCTTCCACTTAATCCTTTGTCCTTCATTTATCATGCGTGAACAAAACAGACATCATACACTTACAGCTGATGCTTGACACTGCTTTTTTTGTTTAACTTTTAAATCTATGGGGATAATGCTCATGCAAGTAAACAGCTGTCGGAGCTTTCTGTTCAGCGTTAACCTGTCCTGTTTCTGTGCTATAAAAAAAGCAATCAAATAAAGACATAGCCAATCACAAGCCCTGGATTTTCTACTGTTGCTCTGTAAAACACACAGACTGTTTTGCCAATTGTAACTCTAATTTCCATACTTTTTCTTAGGCTTCGAATCTGAACTACATTCTCCTTCAGTGACCAATAAAAGACAGATTCCCACTTCAGGAGTGTATGTGTCCAGTAAAAGACAGAGAATCATATGTACTGTCACCCAAGCTTCCTCTGGGATCCCTCCAGACTCCTCTGAGCAGAAATGGGAACACTGGAGCAGCTTTCATGATGGCAGTTTGCACCACTTTCTGGGTAATGTAAGGAGCGAGGAGAAAGAAACAATCATTTAGAAGTAAATGGCAAGCACCTATTATGTCTGCAGGGCTTCTGGGAAACTCGTACAAGGAATTGAAAAGATCTGAAAATCAATGCTCACTGACCATATGGTACAGTGGAAATGAGCGGTTTTATTTAAAATTGGATGCATTAGGAGAGAGAGAGGCCTAAACTAGTGTGGCATTGCAAACTTAATATTTGACCCATTTTTTTCAGTTCTCAGTTCTTTTTTGGTGCTGTGTGTGATATATTTATAATTTTCTAGGACACCTTGACATGAGTGTTTCCATCTTTGTCTTTTTTTTCTGCTGTGTGTTTGGAATCCCACAGGAGAGAACTGTCACCAGAAATCCAGGATGGTAAGCAACCATGCAGAGGGAGGGGGAGGGATGCCTTGCTAGTTGTTTAAACCAAAGTGTAAGTGAATAGTGTATGTATGAGTGAGCATGTTTGTGTATTGAGTTTAGAGATTTGCACTGATGAAAGGTCAAGATGAGTGCACTCACCTGTCTGTCAAATATACACCACTAGGATTAGACTACCCTCGCTTCACAGATGCTTGCAGTACTGTCGGTTACCACCAAGGGGAGCTCTGAAGCTGTGATCGCTTGTTAGGCATATAGTATACCCATTTCTCCCCACCCCTCCCCTTTCTCTTCTCTCTCTTGGCAGCAAGTCCCTATCACCTCACCTAATTCTGTCTGCTTCATTTTATCCTGCACAAAGCTGACAAATTCATAGGTTTTGTGGAGAAAGACAGCAAATATACACATGCAGAGGGAGAGGGAGAGTCAGAGAGACGGCCGGGCTTGTAAGAGCTCACAGGCTTTACTTATTTTGGAGCTTGTTGATGCAGACGTAGATATGCATGACGTTGCAAGAGACGTTAGAACAGTAGACGCATAATGGATGAGACTTTGAACACCACTGGTTCAGTACGATGACCTTAGCTAGTATTTGGTAGCTTGGTGGCTATATTTTAATATATCATGTTAGCTTCAATAGGCAGCAGAAGACAATGGTTTCAATTGTGTAAGTGACTGTTCACATTTTCAGTTGCATTTAAGGAACAGATAATATAATTTAAATAACTTAATTTATGTAAAGGTCACCAAATGTGCACATGCTGATGAACCAGTCTCTACAATTCTTATTTAATAGTAATCACACACGTGGTGTTATGTGCAGGGAATTTTAAGTAGTATTAGGTGAGTAGGATCAAATGAGTATAACATTCACCTTAATCCTCATATACTCAGACAACTGTTTTATATTTGTATACAATTATTACATCCATAAACGTATTTACAGGATGACGTCTTTTTCAGGGAAGGCCTTCTGCATTTCAGGCATGAAATGCTAAACCGCATACTGCATCTATTACAACAACATGGCTTCACTGTAGTAGAGTGCTGAACTGGCCTTCAGGACCTTTTATCAATTGAAAACATTTGAGGCATCAAAACTACAATAAAGAACACCCATGGCACTTTTCCAAAAATGTTTTGAGGTGAGTGCCTTCAACTTCAAAATGACCCAGTGCCTTTTTCTAATAGTTTTTTTTTCTAGTTTCTTTTCGTTCAGTTTTCTTTTTTGAATAAAATATGTGTTTATGAGATTTGCAAATCATTGTATTCTGTTTTACGTACATTTTACACAGTGTCCCAGCTGTTTTGGAATTGGGATTGTAGTCCAACTTATTAAACTGTAAGTAAAATTTATAAAAGAAAATTATTGACTTCATTATTTGAGCTTAAATTGGCCAACTGTTGATAGACTATGGTAAAAACTTTGGTCATTTCTGACTAAATTTCAAAATTGAATGCACTGAATAGGACTGTAAGAACATCTGATGCCACACGCCACTGTATTCTACACGGAAACATGTCCGCAGTCATTGATCTGCTGGGTCAGAGGTGGTCAGTGTCACTGATATCTCTGTTTAAGTGTCTCTTCATGGGAAGTGTCCAGTGTAAACGTAGAGCTCTTCAACATTAGGAGTGCCTGTTAAGTCAATTACAAAGATCCACTGGGGATTCAGTCTGGACTGTCAGTCAATAGAGACTGCCTCGAGAACATGATGTGGGTGGTTAGTTTTTATACATTAAAGATGTGTAGAACTTTACATAACAGAAGAAAACTAGATATTTATTACTCAGTATTTAAAAAAAAATCTGAAAAGTTTTGTGTCAAGATTTCTCCACCAAGTTATAGAAATAAAACAATGTACGTTCTCATAGAATATCTAGTTCACTAGACATGCTTACTAGTTTCAAGACCCAGATATATTAAATATGTTATGAGGCTATCTTGACTGACTATAACTCAATGTTTTTTTTCCAATCAAGAAAAGATTCTCATAGTCAGCCGACTTGCCAGTGCGCAGCTTGAGCCCGTTGCGCTGCAGTGCTGCTCTGGATGGGCGTCATGAACAGGAGTAGACAGTGTATACAGTTGTAATCAGAGGTTACCATACACCCATAAAGCTAATTAGCCTGTATTTATACTTTTGATCATGTGTGGATTAGGAAAAAAGAAAAATGTACGTATTCCACACGGGAAAAAGACCAGCTCAAAGAAATCATTAACAGCCAAAACTGATCATGACATTCATGCCCATAATGAGGCATGAATGTCTAGGCATACCATACAAACCTCCAGACAGACAATAATGCTGTCAGTGTAGCAAGTGCGTATGTGTATGGCATATGTCATATTTACCTAATGATCATTATGGTGCAGTAGGTGGTAGGTGGATTGGCTCATGCTGTAAATTTTTAAACTTGTGTTGGCTTTCCAAACTCATTACATTAGTCTCGCTCTGCTGATTACACATTTGTCCGTACATGTGTGCATTTCTGAGCCAGGGTGTCTAAATGGAGCCTGTGTGTTTCTGAGTGTGTGATCCTTTGCCTTTATCCTAAGGCAAGTACAGCATATGCTAATAAAAGATCAGCTTTACAAATGTCAGACTAACTTACCGCACTGAAATGTCCAAGAACATTACTGCAATACGACTCAAATTGCAGTGTGGTTAGCATAAAAAAAATTCCCTATAATTTAACAGCACTTATTCCACATTAAGAATCACTTTGCTGTCATGCTTTTTGTACAACAAGAAGTTCTCCACTGTCTAGAAGTGGCTTAATACTACTGACTGCTTTTCACAGATATTTTTGAAGACAAACATAAAGAAGCTGATGCACCATCTTTGTGTTAATGTATTCAGGCTAGGCTTTTTTGCATCCAGACTGCTTACAATGCCCATTATTAGTTCTGACAAGCCATTTATTCCAATTACAATTCCTCCCAAAAATGTGAAGAAGTAAGCACGGCAGGTGTAAGTGAAATTGATTGTATCTTGCTGCTGGTATCTGCACCTGCCAATTGATGACTTGCTGCATCCAGAGGGTCCAGTATTCAGAGAGTTCACTGTCGATGCATGTCCTTTGTGCTTTCTAGCATACACAGACCCACGGTATGTCACAGAGATTACACACAAACCTGTGTTCTTTTGTTTTCCATTAGCTACCATTAAAGGTTTGCAAAGATGTGTTAGGTAATTTGTTCAGAAAGGTCTTAAGAGCATTGTCACCTTTGATAAATTGTGGTGCATTCCATTTGTGTACCTGAGTAAATTATGTGCATACATACTAAGCAGAGCACTTCTCCTCCTGGTTCATTAATAAGAACATTGCATAAATCTTTGGATTTCTTTGATTTCATGCATGTTAACTATAATGTTATCTGTCACATGTTTTTCGTATCTTTTGCCTTTGCATGACAGGGGCATGAAGATGACATGTATCATTGGTCGCCTGGTTCATCTTTGAAACAAAAAGCATTAAAATAGTAATAGAAAATAGAAAAGGTCCTCCTGTTCAACTTGACCCTGCAAAAAAGAAACTTCTGTTATGACAGAAAGGAAGAAAAACAAGCAAGAGAGGAGAAATGTAAGACAACGACTCAACGTATTCTCCATATGCTGAGAGAAAAAAGACAATGATTCAAAGATAGCGTGTGTGGCAAACAGATGCACAATCCTGACTGCTGCGGCCTCGGATGATGCAGACAGTGTTTACCTGGCGCAGGTTGCGGGTGACGCGCACATCATGCCAGGCGTTGTCATTGAACTTGCCGTTGACAGGCTCCACCAGAGCCTCAAAGGCCCCCGAGCCCAGGTTGATGACTAGCCAAACCGCGCCGCTCTTCAAGGAAAGATTTACATAGTCGGCCGACTTGCCAGTGTGCAGCATGAGCCCGTTGCGCTGCAGCGTTCGGAAGGAAAGCGTGATCTCGTCGGTGCTGCTCTGGATGGGTGTCATGGACAGGTCGTAGCAGAAGAACTCGTTGCCCTTGAAGGTGGCTACTGACTCTTCCTTGCCTGGAAAAAATAAAGTGGGGGTAAGGGGGAAAGAGAGGTAGGTCTGTAAGTAAAAGGACATTTCTGTTCAGGAGTTAAAGCTTTGAAATTAGCAGCATGTGTGTATTCAAATATCAGTCATTCTATTATTAGTTTACTTTTTATGTGGGGAAAAAACAGACATCAGAGGGTTAATTTAAAAGATGGCGCTTTGCAATATGAAGCTAGAAATGACAAATTAACAAATGAATATCCAAAATATCTATTAAGATGATCTAAAATATAACACTAAACACAACATTTTTGCTCTTTTAATTTATATTAACAGCGCAAGAATCACAGAATATCTAAAAAGCTTCTGTCATGTGAGATGTGTCCAGTACAAAGGCAACATCAGCATGGTTATTTTGTTAGCTTCATTTTTTATTTTATTTCTTTTGCTGTAGGACTTTTATACATCGAAAATGTATAATGTACCAATGTAAAGATTGGTACATCAAATCTGCTCATTCCACACAAGTTGAAGCGGAGACTTGGTGAGGCTGCGGCTTGCTGCTGGTCATCTTGAGACGGTGATGTAATTTGGATGCACTGGTGTGTTCATTTACTCCAGAAGGTTAAAAGCATTGTGAGGTTATATAGCCCATTTGGAGATGCAACTGATTTGATAAGGTTACTAATTTTAGTAGAACATTGATAGTTGCTGTCACTCTTATACCCCCAACAAACGTTTTAACACTTAGACCCCCGGAGAGCAGTCATTTTGGTTTTCTACCTTAGACCCCCGCGGAGTCATCATTTTGCGTTTCTACCTTTAAAAGCCGGAGAGCAGTCAGTCAAATGCTGGAGTCATTCATATGTATATTAGGTCGTTACCTAGGAATTCTGGAGGGAGGGGAGTGGGGGTGAGTGATTGAGGGGGTGGGGGAGTGGAGTGTTTCAGTTTGCCATCTTAGGGAGAAATCAACACATGTCCTTTGTATGTCCTTTGTTGCTGACATTTATTGATGAAAACAGTACAAAAAACCAACCATTTGTACACATATTTACAAATAATGATAAAAAGTGAGTGAGTACATTTTAACATTTTCAGCAATCACTCACAATCCTGGCACTGCCACGGTATCTGTCGTCTGCATTTACCACATGTGTACCTGTAGCAGTGAACACATCGCACAGTGGCCTGATTTTTTTTGCATCTGTGTTTGACCTGACACGTGGCCCTTTTTCCAGGGCTCGGTGTGGAGTGGCATACCTGAGTGGTGAATTCATTGCGATCTGTCTGTCTAGTGGATTGAGGAATTTCCCTGCGAATCTTGTTGACTGTGCCAAGGATGGTGGTTTTCCGTCCAAGAAGTTTTTGCGCAAGTGAAAGCGATGTGAAGAAATTGTCCGTGGTAACATTTCTGCCCTTGTCTAGGAATGGTTCCATCAGCCTCATTACTACATTTTCAGAAAGTCTCTCCCCAGTGGGACGATTGGGGTCCTTGCCAAGATATGGGAAGACATTGCAAATGTACTTGGATTTTAGGTCACAGGCCACCCAAAACTTGATCCCAAACTTGTCCGGTTTACTTGCAATATACTGCAGGAAACAGCACCGAGTCTTTGATGGGAAAAGCTGTTCATCAATGGTGATATGTAGACCAGGGTTGTAGCACGTGATGCAGTTGGTGACAAATGATCCCCACACACTGGAAATTGCAGCGAACTTATCAGTCTTTGCTCGATCACTGCGGGTGGACTTGTCATCAAAGCGTAGGTGTTGCATGATGTCTTGGAAGCGGTTTCGTGCCATAGTTCCAATTATCTGTGGGTTTCCCAGGTTTGCTGACCAGCAGTCATTTACCGATGGAACCCTGTAAACCCCCCGCAAGATGACAATTGCAATAAATGCCATTAGTTCAGGGAGGTCCATGAACCAATGAACATGCTCCGTTTGCTGTGCATGTTGAATAGTCCATTCTTGAATGCTATGAAGCATGTCAAGAGTGATGAAACACAGGAAGCTCTGAAGGCGACTCGAGATACTTCTCCTGGCCTTAGCCGTTGGCTCTCCATCTGCAGCGTACGCTTCTATTGGGGTGAAAGGTAGTGTAAATGACTGCTGGTCAGCAAACCTGGGAAACCCACAGATAATTGGAACTACAGGGAGTGCAGAATTATTAGGCAAGTTGTATTTCTGAGGAATAATTTTATTATTGAACAACAACCATGTTCTCAATGAACCCAAAAAACTCATTAATATCAAAGCTGAATGTTTTTGGAAGCAGTTTTTAGTTTGTTTTTAGTTTTAGCTATTTTAGGGGGATATCTGTGTGTGTAGGTGACTATTACTGTGCAGAATTATTAGGCAACTTAACAAAAAACAAATATATACCCATTTCAATTATTTATTTTTACCAGTGACACCAATATAACATCTCCACATTCACAAATATACATTTCTGACATTCAAAAACAAATCAGCGACCAATATAGCCACCTTTCTTTGCAAGGACACTCAAAAGCCTGCCATCCATGGATTCTGTCAGTGTTTTGATCTGTTCACCATCAACATTGCGTGCAGCAGCAACCACAGCCTCCCAGACACTGTTCAGAGAGGTGTACTGTTTTCCCTCCTTGTAAATCTCACATTTGATGATGGACCACAGGTTTTCAATGGGGTTCAGATCAGGTGAACAAGGTGGCCATGTCATTAGTTTTTCTTCTTTTATACCCTTTCTTGCCAGCCACGCTGTGGAGTACTTGGACGCGTGTGATGGAGCATTGTCCTGCATGAAAATCATGTTTTTCTTGAAGGATGCAGACTTCTTCCAGCTCTGAAATATGGCCAAACTGGTGGCAAGTGGCATCTTGGCAGCTGCACGCTTGACTTTTCTCAGTTCATGGGCAGTTATTTTGCGCCTTGGTTTTTCCACACGCTTCTTGCGACCCTGTTGACTATTTTGAATGAAACGCTTGATTGTTCGATGATCACGCTTCAGAAGCTTTGCAATTTTGAGACTGCTGCATCCCTCTGCATCCCCTTCTCATTACAGAGATGCACATCACCTAATATGCTTAGTTGGTAGTAGGCTTTCGAGCCTATACAGCTTGGAGTAAGACAACATGCATGAAGAGGATGATGTGGACAAAATACTCATTTGCCTAATAATTCTGCACTCCCTGTATGGCACGAAACCGCTTCCAAGACATCATGCAACACCTACGCTTTGATGACAAGTCCACCCGCTGTGATCGAGCAAAGACTGATAAGTTCGCTGCAATTTCCAGTGTGTGGGGATCATTTGTCACCAACTGCATCACGTGCTACAACCCTGGTCTACATATCACCGTTGATGAACAGCTTTTCCCATCAAAGACTCGGTGCAGTTTCCTGCAGTATATTGCAAGTAAACCGGACAAGTTTGGGATCAAGTTTTGGGTGGCCTGCGACCTAAAATCCAAGTACATTTGCAATGTCTTCCCATATCTTGGCAAGGACCCCAATCGTCCCACTGGGGAGAGACTTTCTGAAAATGTAGTAATGAGGCTGATGGAACCATTCCTAGACAAGGGCAGAAATGTTACCACGGACAATTTCTTCACATCGCTTTCACTTGCGCAAAAACTTCTTGGACGGAAAACCACCATCCTCGGCACAGTCAACAAGATTCGCAGGGAAATTCCTCAATCCACTAGACAGACAGATCGCAATGAATTCACCACTCAGGTATGCCACTCCACACCGAGCCCTGGAAAAAGGGCCACGTGTCAGGTCAAACACAGATGCAAAAAAAATCAGGCCACTGTGTGATGTGTTCACTGCTACAGGTACACATGTGGTAAATGCAGACGACAGATACCGTGGCAGTGCCAGGATTGTGAGTGATTGCTGAAAATGTTGAAATGTACTCACTCACTTTTTATCATTATTTGTAAATATGTGTACAAATGGTTGGTTTTTTGTACTGTTTTCATCAATAAATGTCAGCAACAAAGGACATACAAAGGACATGTGTTGATTTCTCCCTAAGATGGCAAACTGAAACACTCCACTCCCCCACCCCCTCAATCACTCACCCCCACTCCCCTCCCTCCAGAATTCCTAGGTAACGACCTAATATACATATGAATGACTAGCCAATTTAGCTTCCACTTCCAGCATTTGACTGCTCTCCGGCTTTTAAAGGTAGAACGGTAGAAGCCTGGAAATCCCATGGAAGCTTTGCAGATCAAAAACAATATTTGCTCATAAATTGAATCCCACAAACAAGTAACGTCAGTGCAGACCGATGCATCTGCACTACAACACAGCGGCACGACAGCATCTTGTGTAAAATAGGATTCCTTTCATCAGAGCAAGGCAAACATCTGGGTTACAATTAGATACAAAGATGTGTTTGAATTACAGCAAAACAGAGAAACATGAAAGCAGAGACTAGACAAAGTGAAACTGAAGAACACTTTTTTAAAGAGAGAAGGAAGGGGAGGAAAAAAGGTGTTGACAACTTTGCTAACGCCTGCCAGTCTGTCTGTAGCACATGGCCTCCTTCCACTACATTGAGCTTTATTCACACACTACCAGTCAAAACAGACAGTTTGTACAATGGACATATGTCAAACAGCAGCCTAACAGCAGCCAGGGAGGACACTGTGTGCATCTGTCAAGAAATGAACAAACACTTGCAGCTGTCACAACAGAAAAAACGCAGCAAGAACACAGAGAACAGTGACACCTCCGTCACTTGAGTCATGACGTGGACGCTGGATTCACTGAGCAGGAGAAATAGTAACATCTGGCTCGCCGTACTGTTTCTTCTGACTTGCAATCTACTTATTTACTCCTTTTACATTTTATATCTAATATTTTAATTGAACCATTTTCTGTCGCCCCAAATCTCATTACTCTTATAAAGAGCAATAACCTCATTTCCTGGCTGGATCAACTCTGTGTCATTTTAATTTGGGAATAATAGCAATTCAGCTGCTTGGCAAAAGAAAGAAAAGAGTATAAACAGACAACATCACCGACAACAGCATGAGCTCAAGTTTAAAAGAACTCTTGCTCGCTCTGCACTTACACAAATCAACTAGTTTCCTGACATGAGCTGTGATCTGAAGTGACACTCTGCTTCCTATGTTCATTTGCCCTTCTACACTTCTGTTTCCCCGAGGACGCCGGTCTGAAGAATCAGCCTTGAGTAATGAGGTTTAGGGAGGGGGAGAGGGCAAAGTCAAACTGCCAAGAGGACCCTGTATGGGTGGATCATCAAATCTAGTTTATCCTGAAGTTCCATTACACACGGAAAAAGAAAAAAAGAATCACTTCAAGACCTTGGTGCATTTCCCTGAGGAGAAGGGATGGGCTGGCCAGAAGGGGCGGCCAACCCATTGGCGGACAGATTGAAAGGCCAGATCACATGAGCAGGTGAGAGAGGAAAAGCGTGTGGTGGAAGGGTGGGCCGGGGAATAATAGCATGTCGATTTGATGCTCAAGTGCCCTATATCACCAAAGATTTTTCAGTGTCAGGCAGCACACGTAAGGAAAAAAGCACATTACATCATGTGGATGAGGAACAAGTGATGGATGGATGACACGAGCAAAGGAAAGGAGATCTTTAAAGAGTGCCGTGTTAAGTGACATACTAACAGCTATACTTCGGGAACATTAAGGAAGATGATAGCGCTCACTTTGAGACAAAACACAGCCACATAATATGGGTGGATGCACTCACATAAAAGAAAACATTTCAGGAGTGACAAAAAAAAAGAGGAAGTGAGGGACAAATAGCATCCAGACAGAGACAGCTACTTAAAAGAGCATTTTGGCTGAAATCGAAATTTAGAGCAATCTCAACTGAAGTGTGAATTGTCATAAAAAAAAGGCATCAAGAGCGGAGAGAAGGAGATGGAGGGGACAAATGACACACAAAAGCAAATCCCCCCAAGAGCAGCATCCTAGCGGTGCCTGTGTTGCTGATGTAGGAGGAATAAAAGCGTAGCAAATGGACCACAGCAACCATTTTCAATTATGTACTAAGTTGGACCACCTCCCATACTATGGGCTGTTAACGGTAAGCAACAAACAGCTTGTCCGTGCTTCCATGAGCTCAGTGAGACTGAGCTCCATGCAATGCAGAGACAAACAACAAAAAAACTTTCTTTTGTTTATGTCTGTTTAATGAACAGAAGGCTGAGGGGAGGAGATAAGGCTGGAGAGTGACAGGAGAGGACAAATGGGTGGGTGGATTTTCACTGTAACACCAGACAGTTTGGTCATGATGCCAACAATGCCCTTCAGCAAATTATGTAAAGGTTAACACAGTCATATGATTTTTGGATAAGAATTTGGAGCCAGAAGTAGAAGCAAAAAAAGAAACAAAACAGCATCATTAGCAAGTCAGTAACACACTGCAGTGCTATCAGGGATCCACTGATCCTTCTCATGTTAGCCAGCTTAAGTCATTTCCAGTATCCTTTGTATACTCTGGGTGATCTTCCTACACACTGCGGAGCACTGGAAAAGCTCTCCTGCCGGTTCCCAGGAGTGACACGATCGCTTCAATCTAGGCGCAAAACCTAATATAAAGAATGACTTTTCTCTGAGACCACTCCAGCGCCTGTGAATATGAGCTTGTTCCTATGCATCTGTTTTTCATTTTACATCTACATCTCTATCTCGTCCTCCAGTTCCCATGGTAGCGCTCTTGCGCACATACACACTTGAAGTGTACGCGTTTCACTCTGATCAAATCTTTTGCAGTAAAGCCCAAGAGTAGACTCTAGCCAGAGGAAAGAGGAGACGCAGAAGCATGCAGAAGAGACTAAAGTGCTGTCAAGGTCTCAATTAACCTCACAGAAGCCCTTACTACATTACAGAAATGACTTATTTGAAATTTATCCACCCATAATAACATCTTATTTTTTAATCAATTAAATGTTGAGTTCCTCTGATATTTGATTTTATAACATGTGTTAAATACACCTTTGGTGCTAGTTTTTTTAGGGGCCAAAGTGATACACTCATTCCAACTATGCAGAGCAATCCATCCAACAGTTGCCTCATGAATACGCAGATTTATTGTGCGTATCATCTGTCTTTATGTACAAATGCAACTTCAGTGGCCTTTCCTGGTGTTCAGGTTGTTATATCCAATGGAAAGAAGCACCACTGGAAGCTTGGTGGTTTCAAACATTAAATAATGCAAGTATATAAGATGTGCAAAGCAAATTCAAACTCAGACTTGATAAAAATATGATGTTCAGAAGTGCTGAACCCTTCCAGTTTTTAAAAGTATCATACCACCTCTTTTTCCCCAAGCTCTCCTGAAAATAGTATTTAAAAAAGTATTAAAACACATTAAAAAATTACTTTTTTCCCACATAACTTTACACCTCGCAGAAAAATGGACACGCTAACCTCAACTCCCACTTACTAGCTCTGTCACAATCAAACCACCATCAACGCAGCAGCAGTTAAGCACTTTGCAGCAGACACTGTGTCAAGCAGTTTGTTTACTGCGCTATGTGGCCTTCTGTGTTCTTTGAGGATGTGCGCTTTATTTATGTGAACTGAAGGGTGAAGAGGGAAACAGGAAGACGATGGAATCCCAGCCAGAGAGGAATCAATGGCATTGTCTTAGCCTATCGCACACTTCGACCTACACACCCACATTCAGTACCACACATGCAGTCTTAACAGTACAGCTACCGTGTCACTTAAGTGCTACTTTATAAGCATCGGGGTATGATTAAATGAATATGCCCGCCTGTCATACCAAAGTGTTTCAAAAATTTGTCCTTGCTGGAAAAATAGGGTATCCTAAATTGTGATAAAATGTCATACGCAAATACAATCTGCGTTTGTCAGTGCTGGACCCAAAAGCGCCGTTTTAAGCTAACCATTGCTGGCTTTTACAGTAATAAAAGCACAGAGCAGCATGTGTTTTTAAATTGGATTCAGCTCAGACAGAGAGAGAGCAGGTTTAATAAGATGAGCTGCATGACTAGCTTCATCCAAACTTGTGCAGAGCATTAGTCAACGCATAATGAACCTTAACATACTGCTTTTTTGGCCGATTGGATTACATATCGGAAGTGATTACGTAGTTTTAGGGGAATTAGCAAAGAGAGAACGGAATAAGACGAGACAAAAAAAAAAATAAACGCCCGCGCATGTGTGCATGCAAAACCATTCAAAATCTCGATGACCACACGCTGGCAAATCTGCTCGTCACATCACATTACCTCACTGCTCTTGCACAGACGCACACGCCATGTGCATATGAAGTCACCCTCTATTAGTTTTTGATGAGTGCCATCCACCCTGCAGAGAGAGTATCCGACAGCTTTGGAGAAACGATTCGGCAGCAAGATGAGAGAGAGCAGTGGGAAATGTAAGGGGCATATGAAAGCTTTGATGCTGCTTCATGAATCCAATAGGCCTGCTGGGTCCACAGACAGCGGCTAGTCTCCTAAGCTAGCTGTAAGGAAGACAAGGCCTGTGAAGTGCTGAAGAAAACATTTGTTTGGCTATTAAACATTTGGCCAGTTTTAAAGAACCTGCTTATGCTCAAATGCTCATGAAATCTGCACCTCATAAGCAAACACACATATGAGCACACCAATTCCCAAGGCAGCGATAAAGAAGCAGTGCCTACGCATCATCACTCTTATACTCATAACATGTATTCCACAAATTAAAATTGGAATTTTAGAGAGCTAAAAGATAGAGTACACTGACAGGAGAAGGAGGGTTATGCTGATTTTGAAAAGAGGGGTGAGTTCCAGGGTCAGAAGGTCAGGTGCAGGGAAACGCTCAAATCTCTGTGATCCCTACACGTTTTAGGTTTCATTTGAACAGCTGTCCTTAAATAAAACTATCAGCATTCTAAGCTCAGACCAAAGCTAATGAATTACTCTGACTGTTTAAAAGCATGTTTCTAAAACCAGCCATGTACTGGCACTTCGTTGTGGCCTCGTGGGATAACAAAAATAGCAGCATGTCAACAGAAATGTGTGCATTTTTGGTTAGATATGGGTATGTATTTGCAGATTCTCTTGTTTTTGCACACTTGATAATGAAATGCACAACACTTTCTTCCTTAAATTGTAGCATTTAAGGATGAGCCCTGTGCTAGAAGCCTACCTCTTGTGTGGTCGTGATACAGCCTGTGGTTAGTAAGCCAAATTGGCAATTTGTGAATGCAGTTATGGATCTCTCCAGTCTCTTGCTGAGGCTGAAATACTGAGACATTGTTCCCTCCACCAATCCTTTTCACTCTACTTTCTCTGCACAGATAGTGATTACTGTATGTATCGATCCATGAACTGATTGCAATCCTGTAATGAAGGGACTATAATTTGGTGTCTTTGCAGCCTGTTGGCTGCAGGCCAAGGCTCTTTGTTTGGTCCTTCCTTTCCCGCAAGATGCTCATTGAGCCATAGTGAATGTGCTATTATGTCATTCACAGTGTTCCTTTTGCTCAGATGGATGCTGCTAAAAGACCCACGAGTGTCACTATTGAATTGTGCACACTGAGGTAATAAAAGAGAACAAAAAGGCATTTAAGTTATTCTTAGCTTTTGTGTTTACCTCTTGAGCTCTACAAACACAAAATATTTATCCAGCTGTCAGTGATAGTGCCACAAAATTGGTGGAGATAACACAGGTGGATAAAGAGCTACAGGACTTGGAGATAGCATGTATTTATCTAGTCTTTAAATCATCGGCTGTAGTAAGAATTCCTCCAGAGAAGTTATAGACAATATATCTGAAAATAAGACTGGCCAGCTGAAAGAAAGTGTAATCCCCAAATGCAGTCATTCAGATGGCGTATTTTTGTTATGTTTTGTACTTTCAAATGTACTTTCATGATCATGATGTTACTCTTTTTGTCTTGTTCTTTTGTTTTGTTTTTTCTACAAGACATTCATTCATTTATTCAGCCCATGATTTAGCACCTAGTCAGCACACACTTGCATAAAAACACTGCACTGGATTTTTTTAAATTTTAATAAAGCTTCAGGTCAGATTTGGAGCAGGCAAGGTTCGTTGTAATTTAATTTCTTCATGTCATTACTTTGGTGGTATTTGAAGGGCACTAAAGGGCTGTTGTAAGAATACAATAAAGAATTATTTGCACACTAATTCTCACCTTCACTTCGAGACTGCTTCTGTGCGTTGGGTCAGAATTGTCTGTTAAGTACTGTCACTGTCACTGCTGCAAGTTTTTATTGAACCTTTCCATGAGACAGTTCTGCCTGCCCTCTATTCGTCTTGATGCTAATTGAAGATAGAGAAAGTAATGGGGGTAAAATGGTTGACTTTGATTGTCTGTCACCTTGGAAACAACCTATTTTGTAACATCAGACATAGTGGCAGCAAGCTCAAGACGCCCCTACACTTCTTCTGATTTGCACTTTTTCCTTCTTTCTGCATATTCATTTTCCCACTGTGGGTATGTGGCAGGTGACCATTATCACAGTGGAAAGCTGCTTAGTCTCTGGGCTCAAAGTAGACAGAAAGAAAATGTCAAGTAAACTGACACTAACAACAGGCCTGTGTGGTCCTGAATGGCAGGCCCCTTAGCCAACAGGGAGATGGCTAAGGGGCCTGCAAGACCGGCTAAGTGCATAATAAGCCCTATTAGCTGGAGCCACAAAATACACTCAACTTGAGCTGTCTCAGCCCCCTCATTGTCATGTTGCACTAACCGCACATCTTGTGAACTATATGCTGAAAATAGTACAAAAGAAACAGGGAATGATTTGGATGACTTGGTGTCTGTGCATTCAAAAACAATTGAAATGTAAAGAAATGTTTTCGGTTTTGTCGTGTTTTGTTGTGTTTTGCACCTCAGTGCCACCATACATATGACTTATTTCCAAGTTAAATTAGCTGTACACTTTTCCCAGTGGAGAAAGATGACTCACCATTCTCTACTGACCACATTCTTTTGCCACAGCAAACACGTAACCAGCCATGTGAACGTCCAACGCATACTTTTTCTTATTATTTGAAATTTATTATTTTTTTATACGTTTCTTCCTCCAGTGGCTCCAGTGAACACTGGCTAAGCTCAGGTACTTGACTGCATATTAAAAGACAGGTCAACAAGTACCACATAACTCAAGTCGCTCTCTGTTTTATTAACATATAAACTGACTGCCTAAAGATAAACATACATCAACTTTAATGAACTGCACTGTGGCATATTATATCACAAATTACTGTCGATAAAGGAGAGAATAAATGAAAAACAATGTAGTGTTCACTTGGAATGGTGCCTGGTGTTGTTTTATGTGGGTTCTTTTAATTGTATGAGAATCCTTGGCAAATTGCCTGAAAAATTATTCATTGTTAATTGCTTTACTTAATATGTTAATGCCATCAACAGCAGCAGAGTGAAAGAGTTCAGGATACGTGTGCCCAACGTTATATTAAAGTGAAAGTGTGCTGCAGCGCTGTGCTAGGATTTCTTTGTAAAATTACTATAGACATTTATTTCAGTACGCATCTTTATATCGTGGTATTTATTTATTTTTCGTAAAGTGACAGTACTTTTGCTGCAGTACAATTTTGGCTTATTTTGTCTACTTATAAGGGTCTGCTTTGAACCTTTGTTCACGCTGGAAAATAATAAATGAAGAGGACGAAGTTGCAAAGGGTAAGAATGACAGCTTAGGGGAGAAAAGACACACAAAGAAACAGCCTTACTGCAGGGTCAAATTACAGTAAATGCCAGTGTTGAGAGAGGCAATAAGTAATGTCATCATGTTGAAGCGTAATGCATCCAGTCAGCTGAGAAACAGTTTTAATGAGCGAAACTTGTTGCTAAAGGCGCTTGACCTCATGATCCCTGTATCAAAAAATGGTGTAGCTGCCCAGAGGAGCGGGAAGACGTGGCTTTTTGCAGACAAACACAGACTCTGCTGTGAAACAAGGAAAAGTAGGGACTGGCAATGCGTACCTGACAAACAATTCTAACAAAGTTGGAATTCATCTAACAAACCTGTCCTGCCCATTATTGTTTCTGTCATGCTATGATGGAAGAAAGACAATTAAATCTATAATGAGAAGAAAGCACACTAGAAGACCTTGAGTCTTTGAAAACAAAGATGGCAACTTGTAGCTTAATTTCAGCTTTCAGAAAAGAGAAAATGAAACATGAAATTAGAACCAAACAAACTTGCACTATAAAAAAAAAATCACTGGTCACTGTAAAGGTTGAGGATAGTAGCACATCTTTTGTATTTAAATAATTTGCAATGGTTGATCTTAAATCAAACAATCAAGATGCAAGTGAAGTGCAGACTTTAAGCTTGATGGAACTACACACTGTTAAGCATTAGTAAGACATGCATGCACGATGCAAACATAACTCACTTAATGTGTACAGAATACTGAAATGTAAGTCCAGTCGCGACATTTCCGCAATTGTAAATATTCCACAGCTAACTGTTAGTGATAGCCAAGGCAAAAACAGCAAGTGCTGACCAAAATGCTTAACATTAAGGACATAATACAAATAAAACATAAATACCATATTAAAAAATATTATAATACAGTGGAAATGACTGGGAACAACAGCAACTCCACAAAGTGGAGTCAATCTCAACACACTTCAAAACTTCATGTGACCGTCAGATTAGCTCAAGAACATGGAATGGGTTTCCACGGCCACTCATCACCAAGCACAATGGAAAGTGAGGGATACAGTGGTGTAAGTCACATCACGACTGGACAGCACACCAAGAAACTTTAACAATTTCATGCTCCCAACTTAGTGGGAACGGTTTGGGGATGGCTCCTTCCTGTTTCAACATGACTGTCCACCAGGGCACAAAGCAAGGTCTATAAAGACATGGATGAGTGAGTATCTCACCTAACAAATGCGCTTCTCCATGAATGATCAACAAATTCATAAAAACACACCTAAACCTTGTGAAAAGCCTTCCCAGAAGAGCTGAAGCTGTTATAGCTGCAGAATTTAGCCCAACATCATAAAGGTAGCTAGCTAAAGTTTTTTATTATCATCAGAAACAAACGGGTGTAAACACTACAAAAAAGTGTGCATCAGCTTCCAGCTGGAAAATCTGTGATACCGTGAACTATTAACAGCTCTTAAATAGCTTGTTTGTACTTGATGTAATGCTTTATAAAGAAATAGTTTTGTCATTAAGCATGTTATATATGAGCTTATATGCTAAGGAGGAGTAATGCGTATAATTGATAAATTAAGTCTAAATTGATATCTTACTAATGCCTAATAGTGTTTGGTTTTAGGGGGCTGAGAAAGCCCTAGGCAGCAGCAGACTCATGTGCCTCAGGAGACCTGCATAGTAGCCAGTGGGTAAGTGACAGAGAGCTGAAGCCAACAGGCATCTGTCATGCGTCACAGAAAGCGGAGTGGATGAGAAACCGTTAGCAATTCAGAGGCAATTTCAGCTGCAGGCAGTTGTTAGTAATCCTTCCAGAGGTTCACCTGGAGAAACCTTGTCAGCGCGTCTTCCTCTAGATCTTGTTGACTTAAGGCTCTCCTTTAGTCATTTTGGGTCGAGCACTAAAAACGGAGTTAGGTAATTTAGGGAGTAGCAAGCACACACACACACACACACACACACACACACACACACACACACACACACACACACACATATATATATATATGCATATAAAAACAAGAAGTTGGAGAGATAGTCAGGATAGTCAGGTTTCTCTGATACTCTGACACAACTGAGACAAGGTTTCTCATTTATATGCCAGTTAAGAAATCAGTAAACCAGAGAAGGTCAACCTTAACCTCATTAATTAAGAGACTACAAACACAGTCACTGTTAATTTGGTTTAGGCTCTGAGTGTGTTTATTTGTATGTGAATACTACCTCTGCAAGCACAGAACCCGTCCAGCTTAGCCTGCAGCAAGGCTCCAGATTGTTAGACCAGAGTAATCACTCTGAAATGTTACCAGCCCAATGGGATTTCTCCCAATCCTCATGATTATCACTCTGCCCTTGGTTGCTCCCCCGCTTCATTTCAGGTAGATGACCTCATCCTGCCACACTGGCTGAATGCATCTCTATATAAAAATAAACATGATCAAATTCAGACACTATAAGCTAGTCAATTCTTTTTCCTTCGATTTTTTTTCTCTTTTTCCACTTGTCATCTTTACTGAACAGTAGAAAAACCTTTTTTAGTTTGACCAACAATGCCAGTGCACAGCCCATCAGCCTAAACTTAAACAAAGAAATGAGTAGAGTGACTATTCACCCAAGGTTTTTGCAATAGAGCTCGAATCTGTATGAAATATGGCATAGCAGAAGAATAAATAATTGCTCAGTTTCCATAAGTAAAGCAGTCTTTTAACCCTCTAGCACTGTATACACATAAGTATACACACAGAGTATGTATACGCTCATGTTCAGGTTTGTTTATCTCTGCCACTGGGTTAATAGATCCAAATTGAATATTTTACCAGAAGTCATGTTTTCATTTGTAGTGCTACTGAGGATTAATATGTGGCACTAAAGTAGTCTCAGTGATGTATACACCAAAGGCACCTCAATGCAGTCATACCCTCCCAAATGTAAACCTACGCTCAAGCCCATAAACGTGCATCAGCGCTTATGCACATATAGGCATACGCAACATGCACAGCTCTTCTTAATCAACAAATGAGTTGTGTTGTTAGTTGACGCTACAGTGGATATTGACAGTGAACTAGCAGTATGGGTGATAGGCTGTTTGTCTAATAACCAAGGCTGCATTTCAATTTCACAACTCACTGAACAGCCTGTTTAGCCACACAAGACTGATATGACACCAGACTAAGCAATAGGCTCTATTTGTGTGTGGCTGTACTGCTGCTGAGGATGATAATGGCAAAAAAAAAAGCCACACATTGACCTCACGGTCTACACTGATGACTTCAGCTGTTTGAGCCAACCTTGAAACAGGTTGGACACCGAGAGACTTCAAGATGAAAACACACTTTGCAAACACAGAAACGAGAAAGAAAAAAAATCTACCCCCTGCTCAGTCCCAAGAGGCCCCATTATATTAGTGGAGCTTGAAAGTGACTTTCCCTTTATGATTCTCCCTTCAGGCCTAGCTTGTGTCACACACACAGAGAGCACTCTATGTCTGGTCTAATTAAAGACTCTAATTCACTGCCTCCCTCTGTCCATGCTTCTGCATTGCTTCCTGTCTGTCTTTTCTGTCTTGGTGTGTTTGTTTTCAATATGTCACAGTGTTTTTTTTTAAATCACAAGAGCAGTCAGTGCTTGCCTTCACTTGCCCCCCCCAAAAGGTAATGTGTGACAAGATGTGACATCACAGATCATATTAATTCAGAAATCAGCTCTTGATGGGTTCCCCATGTTCAGTCCCCAAGTTGCTCCAGTTTGTATGGACAAACTACAGTTGCATCATGTTTTGATACAATATTTCATCTTTAATGTTGCAGAGAATGCCCATCTAATGCTACTCTCTACTCTATGTCACAACACTCTCTGTCTCTGCATACAGTAACTGCACCGCCATGTCTGGATGCCTCTCCCCCTCCTTTGTTACCCCCAGTGGTCATCATTTGCCTCAGATGTAAGGACACGCACTTTCTCTGAAGGCAGAGAGTTAATTAGACATCAGGACATATCTGTCCCACTCAACCCCTGTCCCTCCCTCACTATCTATACGCTCAGAAGAGTATTGCTGCTTCAGTGAAACCACACAAACACTTCCTTGGCACAGTGATGTGGGCAGTCACTGAGCGTGAGTATGTGGGTGTTTTATGATGTGTGTTCTGTGCTGTGTGTGTGTGTGTATTTCGCAGCCCCGTGGATATTTAGAGAGATCGCTGGGTTTCTTTTGTAGCATATAATCCACAAACAGAAGCCCTCCGTTTGCCCAAGTTTGCTTTGCGCTGACAGCTATGCTGCACTTTCTGTGTTCCTCTTTAATATGACGGCAGCCTCATCACAGTCTTGTCAGATGTATGAGACATGACTACGCTGTGACTCCTGTGTCAGTGTCACAACCTTTAATGCAGGAGACATCTGAAGTGCTCTCCGAGACTCTGTTAGGTAACAAGAACTAAAAAGGTATGTTTGACACCACGGGGCTTACTGTGACCTCTGCAGCTATTGTTCACAAGTCAGAGACAGTGAAAGTCCAGTACTGTGAAATATGCTAAATTTAATATAAGACAAACACATTATCTGGATACATTTACTACAGTTACATTTCATAACAGTGTAGATTGTTTAAGTTAAGTTATTACCTATCAGACTTCACAGAATTTAGACAAACAAATTCAATTCTTTAAGCTGTCTGTTTCCACAGTTAGGAACATATTGAGAAAATGGAAGACCACAGGCTCCGTTCAAGTTAAGGCTCGAAGTGGCAGACCAAGAAAAATCTTGGATAGACAAAAGCGACGAATGGTGAGAACAGTCAGAGTCAACCCACAGACCAGCACCAAAGACCTACAACATCATCTTGCAGCAGATGGAGTCACTGTGCATCGTTCAACCATTCGGGGCACTTTGCACAGGGAGATGCTGTATGCGAGAGTGATGCAGAGGAAGCCTTTTCTCCGCCCACAGCACAAACAGAGACGCGTGAGGTTTGCTAAAGCACATTTTGACAAGCCAGCTTCATTCTGGAATAAGGTGCTGTGGACTGATGAAACTAAAATTGAGTTATTTGGGCATAACAAGGGGTGTTATGCATGGAGGAAAAAGAACACAGCATTCCAAGAAAAACAGCTGCTACCTACAGTAAAATATGGTGGTGATTCCATCATGCTGTGGGGCTGTGTGGCCAGTGCAGGGACTGGGAATCTTGTCAAAGTTGAGAGACACATGGAATCCACTCAATGTCCAGGAATCGGTGAGAAAGCTGAAGCTGCGCCGGGGCTGGATCTTTCAACAAGACAACGACCTGAAACACTGCTCAAACTCCACTAAGGCATTCATGCAGAGGAACAAGTACAACGTTCAGGAATGACCATCTCAGTCCCCAGACCTGAATATTATTGAAAATCTGTGGTGTGAGTTAAAGAGAGCTGTCCATGCTCGGAAGCCTGAATGAACTAGAGATGTTTTGTAAAGAGGAATAGTCCAAAATACCTTCAACCACAATCCAGACTCAAATATCACAGTGTGTGTCTCCTATATGATATATTTAACTGACATTTTTCATTGTAACAACTAGAGCTGGGCGATAGAACGATAACGATATGTATCGCGATATAACTTTTACTCGATAGAGAAATTAAGCTATCGCGATAGACCTCGCCGCTCTTGTCCTCTTTTTTTTTTTTTTTTTTTTTTTTTTTAAAAGGTCAGCCAATCCAAATTAAGTAGCGCAGAGCCAAACCAATCACAGCCGCAGCGTCACGTCGCGTGACTTGTTACGTACAGCACAAGTGCACGTGTGTTTGTTTGGGAAGCAGCCAGCGGGCAATGGAGGAAATGAGTGTGCCGACTAGAAAAATCAACCGAGCGTGACCGAAGAGAAAACAGATGATGGTTCCAATGCCGGAGAGATTGTCGAACGGAAGAGCCATAGAAGTTCCGTAGTGTGAAGGTATTTCGGCTATTTCAAGTCTGACAAAAAACAGAGCAGCGCGCACTGTAAATTGTGCCGAAAGCAAGTCTGGAAATACAATAAACTGGTGCATGCGTCACACTGTGCGCCACGTTATTGTTTCGGTGAAATGAATTTCTACAATACTGTTACTGTTAATTCTACTCTCTGCAGTGTTTAGATGCTTACATATACACACAGTTACTGTCCCTCCACACATACGACTCGGTTCTGCTTCTATGCCCCAGCTTTGTTTACTTTTTCCCACCGAGGCTTCTAGACTTCTGATTGGCCAACATTTCTGCACGGTTAGGAATCTAGCGCCACCTGCTGCTTTGGCATGTTCATAGCAGCGTTTTCCTTCATTTCTGCCTTTATGTGTGGACGGGATTATTTTTTTAAAACGAAAACGGAAAATCTCCGTTTTCAAAAATACCCGTGTACGTGTGGACGTAGCCTCAGTCTCTGACTGGAAGCGCTAATTCGTCATTCGGCTTTTGTCAGACTAAAGTAACTGTTAAAACTGTTTGAAAAGCTCAGCTATACAACAAGGAGAGATTGAGAATTTCCTTTTAGTTCTCAGTTTATTTGATATTGACAAAAGTTAGTCAGTTTTGTCTGTTCTTCTGTAAAACAAACTAAGATTTATTTTTAGAATTAATATTTTGTTTCTAAGTGGAATTGACAATTTAGTCTGTTTCATTTGTTCTATTTTGAAACTTAAACGCTTTAGCGGCTGCCTTTTGTGTAGTTTGCAATATTTGCCTTTATTTATCTGAAAAAGTCTCATGTTCCTTAAGTACATCTACCCTGTTGAACTTATTATGGGAAATAAATATTTAAATAAAAACAAGCTGCTGATTATTTCACATTTTACTTGTGAGCAACGGCACACTTAAATCTTACAAATATAGTTATTTGGCTTATATCGTGATAGATATCGTTATCGCCTGAAATGAAAAAAACATATCGTGATATGAAAAAATCTCATATCGCCCAGCTCTAGTAACAACCAACGATTTATACAGGAAAATAATGACTATTAACAAGGTTGCCCAAACTTTTGCATCCCATTGTGTGGTTAAATTGTGTAAACTTGACTCTGTTACCACAGAGATGAGGTTTTGAATTGTGCAGTTGTTTCTAAGTTGATGAGACAAGTTACAAGTTACACAGTATTTTCACAGAATGACAAAGGCAAGGGGATGGCTTTGCACAAAAAATGAATAAATAAATAATAGGCCCACTACATATTTGGGTTGTCATGAAAAGATACTCAAATAATAATATCTACTTAACTCAATATCGAATTAAGATAATTGTCAATAGTGTTGTTTTTGCTTCCTCTAGCTGTCAAGCAATTTTGCACAGCACTGCTGCAGACAGTCAGACACAAAGCTCCTTTCCTCCGAAAGAGCTGACGTAGTTACTGTTTCTAACACTGAGCAACACTTTAGGAGGAATTTCAGAGGTCTGTAAAGCTCCCATTTCAACAAGCCTGAAGTATTAAACAGTTACCATAAATGTAACCTGGCTGACACACGTTTGCCACTATGTGGAGGTGGTGGTGTGGACCCGAAAGCAAACACAACTAAAAAAAAATGCAAAGAGTCCCCAAAACACAGTAAAACTCAAAATATGATAATGCTAGGGTGTTGGGGGTCAGGGTGACGAATTAGCCACATGTTATCATCAGTAGTGGATTGTAGTTAGTCAGTCGTTAGTGGATCATGGATGGGATATTGAGGCATGGCAGACTGGAGTACCGATACATGGAGAACAGCAGGGGAGCCAGAGGATGTAAAGAGCAACAGACTGGCGGTGGACGAGAGAGAGGTTGCAGGTCTGGTAAGCAGGTGGCAGATGATAGAAGATGATAAACTTTTCTACCATTACAAAACTTTCTAAGTTCAGTTTCAGTATAAAAGTAGTGACCAGTTTTTTTACACTGAGTGCTTTGTTTTTTATATCTTCTTTATTCATAATGCTCTTCTTCTACAATAATTAAATTATTATGGGATTGTGTTGTTTATTTGTACTGTATTTGGTTACTAGGTTCTAAAATATGGCTTAATTTTTACAATCAGTAATAAAAATGTCTAAATAATTTGAAAAACAAATGAAAACTCCAAATGTAATTTAAATATTTACTTTGTTGAATCTAACTTGGAAATTAACAAGGCACCTTTGTAGAGATAGGACTTCACTGTTACTTGAAGGGGTCAAAATCGTCCCTGTAGTATTAAAAACGATATCGAATATCAAGTATTTTTCTCTATCAAGTTTGAAATCCTAGTATTGTGACGAGCCTACTATATATACATTTTTGTGACAAGGAATAATCAAACCACAATAGAGCTGTTTCTCCAATCTGTTTCTTACTCATGGATGAATGAGAAACTGTCTCCACTGTCTTGGACTGACAGTGGTATTCCTTGTTCTGCTCTGCAGCCTCAGTGACCCATATCATAGCATCAATAGCTCACCACTTGCTTCAAGTTCTGCTTCAAGTGGCCCTTCAGCTTGCAGAAAGAAGTCCAGAGCAAAAAAATATGACTGGTAGAAGAGTTGAAGTTTGTCTGAGTGTGACATCAGAAACTAAAGTCACTGGAATGATACTCAAAACTGCCACAACAGCAACTGCCCCGACATGCTGCTTAGCAGGAAAATCGGGAACAAGTTTTGTCTGAGAAGTGTATGCATGGGGTCAAACATGACCAATTCCCTTCAACTTCAGTTCTCCTTGTTTACGTGTGGTACCTTAGAAAAAACACACAAGCACATTCCGAATGAAATGAAAACAGCTTGTTTGAGGCTTCGCTTTTCTCAGGGATCTCTCCAAACCCTGATGCCAGCTGTACTCAAGGCAGCAATAAAAGTCTATCGCGGTTGATGAGCCTCCTGCCTCCTAATTATTTAACCATCTTTGATTATAATGTATGCAGTATAAATGAATAGTAATGTGCCGTGTCAAGAATCCCAAGTTTACACTGTTCTTGAGTTTAAACAAATGCAACAGAGAAATCAAGGAAAGAATGTTATGTTATATAATCTCAGACAGGTAGAAAATAACAACAGGAAAATAGATGGGTTGTGATGAGATACACACAGGGAGAACTTCATGGTTAAGTGAGAAAGATCTTAACCTTCCATCTCCCTTTCCTAACTGCCATAAAAAGCACCATACCTGCGTCTCCAGTCATTCATATTTCATTAGTATTTTAGTGTTGAGAAGCCCTCCCTCACTGGCTCCCTCCAGCTGTCTCTTCTCTACCTCGCTTGCACACAGCGGAAAATGATCCAAAGGAGCTGTGACACCAATAATTAAAGAGTTATTGAAATTAGCATTGACTGGCCACCTTGTTGCTACTGAGTGCCAGCAAAGATTCTCTTTCGGCTTTGATCGCCTAAGCTTTCACTTCATTCTATTAAACTCTGCTCTATCATTGAAGCACACCCATTTCATGGTGCACCTTTGCAATTAAAGGTTAGAAGTAAGGAATTGTTAATGGCTTTTTTGCAGAGACTTAATCACTGTCTAAATACAAATACAAAAATGTCTGTACTGAAAGAATGATATAGAGTTGTGATCAGAAGTTTGCATCTGCTCATCATAAAAGTTATTGTAGTTTTTGGTTTTTGATGATTTCCTTGAACTATTCTTTTTGTGGATGCAGTGACTGCACAGCAAACATCTTTATTCTTCAAAAAGACAAAAACTTTATTTTGGAGGAAGAGAAAAGTATGGAGAAAGAAAGAAACAGCTTATGATCTGATGGATACCACATCGTGTGTCAAACATGGAGGAGGCAATGTTATGGCACGGGCATGAATGGCTGCCAGTGGAACTGAGCCTTTAGTGCTTATTGACGATGTGACTGCTGATAGAAGTAGGAGGTTGAATTCTGGAGCATGCAGAGCTTTACTCTCCGCTCCGATTCAGCCAAATGCTGCAAAACTAGCCGTCCGGTGTTTAAGAAGCACATACTGTGACAGCAACACAATAGTTTCTCAGTTCAGAGAATTCAATGGCAAAGTCACCCACCTGATCTAAGCTCAACAGAGGATGCTTTTAAGTTACTGAAGACAAAAAACAAAGGGAAACGGAAACAAGCAGCAACTGTAGGTGGCTGCAGTAAGAGCCTGCAAAACATCTCAAGGCAGGAAACAACCTTTGGGGAGGTCATTGGGTTCTAGACTTCAGGCTGTCACTGATTACAAAGGATTTTTATCCAAATATTAACAGCCATTCTTAATTTTAAAAATGATCCAAATACTTTAGAATCTCTAAAAATGGTGGACTACGTTAAAACTCCTCATAATTTCTAAAGAGTTAATGCAGTTAAACCCTGCTTTGAAAGTCTTCACTTCAATCACACCCCGATTACTTGATCAATAACTTAACATTTATGAGTGTAAATGCTAATGCTAACTATATGCATCATCCGGCATGACATCTCCTGCTTCCCACCACCACCTTCACCCACTCCCCCTCTCTGGCACATTAAATTTCCCTCCATTTGCTTCCCATGCCAGTATCTTTCAGTCCCTCTTTCCTCCATCTGTGTGTATTCACATTTGAAACCTCTGATTATGTGTTCTTTCCCTCGTTGTGGATGCAGTTCCTCATATTTTAAATCCCTCAAAGACAGTTCTTTTTACATCTCCTACATCTCTGAAACCTTCACTCCCTCTGTTCCATCTTTTCTCCCCTCTGTCAGAGCCCATTCTCTCCTTCTTCCACCAGCTGCGTGGAACAGAGGCCTGCTGTGCCAAGTGCCATTCGATTAGCCTCTTTCTGGCAGCAGCAGTAATTGCATGGACATTTCCTCTCTTCCTTCTTCACCTCATGTTATCTCTCTCTTTATTATAACTGTGCTGGAGATGCATCACCATCATCATCATCAAAATGATCATACTTCTTGGTATACATCTCTTCCTGCATTCCCTCCCTCATGTTTCCCCCTTCTCTTCTTGTATATCTCGCACATCCCCCCATGACAGCTTGTTTCTTCCCACATCTCCCTTCCTCTAAGCCAGAAAACAAAGTTTATTCATTCTATTTCTCTGACAATTTTGTATTTGTTTCTCTTCGTCTCCTCCTCCATCTTCCTATTTCTTTGCTCCTTATTCTTTCCTACGTGATCGTACTGTCACATCTGAGTTTAAAAGGGCCAACTTCATTCATTCTCCAGATAAGATAACAAGAGGCAAATGAGTAAATGAATTCAGCACCTGATCACTTAGCCCTGTATATACAACAAAATGAATTGTGAGCTTGGGTAATTGCAAAGTCACAGTACAAAAAAGAGACACGGTAGAAAATAAAAGTTGGTGGGGGGGTTAAAATCGGTTGGTTAGAGGGAGGAGAGAACAGCTATTTCAGGAGGGAAGTGTAAACAAACTAAGATTTATGGGTACAAACACTAGCTAGTTTTTTTCTTTAATGAAAACTCTACAGTGTCGCCATTTGTTTGTTTCGTTGGTAATGACTGTGGCACATACTACCCTAGTAACAAAAGAGTGTTATAAACTGCACAATGGTTGATTGTGTTGTCTCATCTAAAACACTTAGATACTGTCATAGAGAGACATGCTCGGAAACGTAAATTACCTTACCAAATCTGATAAAATCTGTTTTTCTCGTGTTCAGTTTGTGAGACTCTGTCATGTTTTGTCCTGCAGCTACTCTGTTGTCCCTGCAGGGAAGCATAAGTTTCAGAAGACTGGCGTAGGAAAAAAAAAAGTCCTCTGTAGAAAGAAACCTGTTTCATCAGCCAGATCAAAAACAACAGCCCATGAGCTCTGACTTCAGAAAAAAAAAAGCTGGTTTGATACAACGCCAACTGTTTGTGTAGAGGCTCCAGCAATGCCTCGACAATGACTGTAAGGTAGTGGGAGGAACCATATTTATTTTTTTAAAGGAAAAGCAAAATTCAGATGTGCAACTGTTAAAATTAAAAGCATGAGGGGAACCTTTGAACGGAAATTTCATGCCAGAGATCACAGAAACATTCACTGCACTTAAGCTAGCAACTGTCGAAACAATTACAGAAAGATGTCCATACATGAGTGCGGGGTTAAAAAAAATGCTTTTGGTATTTCAGGGAAAAGGATCTCATTTGAGAGACCTGAAAGTTCCTGCAAGGCAGAGAGAAACTAAATCCATCAGCACCCAGTGGGTTCATTTGTTCCTACATTTATTTTACCATCCATCCATCTTCTTCCGCTTTATCCGGGGCCTGGTCGCGGGGGCAGCAGCCTAAGAAGAGAAGCCCAGACCTCCCTCTCCCCAGCCACCTCCTCTAGCCTTTCCAGGGGAACACCAAGGCGTTCCCAGGCAAGCCGAGAGATATAATCTCTCCAGTGTGTCCTCGGTCTGCCCCCTAGCCTCCTCCCGGTGGGACATCCCCGTCACACCTCACCCAGGAGGCGGCCAGGAGGCATCCTTATCAGATGCCCAAACCACCTCAGCTGGCTCCTTTCGATGTGGAGTGCTCCTCCACATCGAAAGGAGCCAGCTGAGGTGGCTCCTCAATGGCAATGCGAACCAAGCTCTTGCAAAGGTTGTATAGGGATCGAATGGCCCGTAGCAATGGGCCAGACACCCCATACTCCCGTAGCACCTCCCACAGGACACCCCGAGGGACATGGTCGAATGCCTTCTCCAAGTCCACAAAACACACGTAGACTGGTTGGGCAAACTCCCATGTGCCCTCAAGTATCCTTGAGAGGATAAAGAGCTGGTCCAGTGTTCCGCGACCAGGACGAAAACCGCATTGTTCCTCCTGTAGCCGAGGTTTTTCTTTTACTAGGGGAGTAATTGCTGTCGCTAATGTGTTCTTTTACTTTCACTGCAGGTCAATGGTAGTCATCAACCCTTAATTTAATCTGCAACATGTTGCGATGATGTTTCATTAAGGAAAACATCTGACATAACATCTGACATAACATACAAGAGCAACAAGTTAGATATTTTGACAGAACATTTTTTAAAGATTTATAAGTTAAGTCCAGTGATGCCTGGAGTTTGTGGAAAAAGCTAGAAATCATTTGGAGTACACAGCATTTCTTAGGAAACTTGTGTGTGTGTGTGTGTGTGTGTGTGTGTGTGTGTGTGTGTGTGTGTGTGTGTGTGTCTCTATGTGTGTGTGTGTGTGTGTGTGTGTGTGTGTCTCTATGTGTGTGTGTGTGTGTGTGTGTGTGTGTGTGTGTGTGTGTGTGTGTGTGTGTGTGTGTGTCTCTATGTGTGTGTGTATGTTTTAAAAATACTTTTTTGTGTGTTTTTTCTTTTTTTCAAAGTCATTTTCAGTTCAGTTTTATTTATATAGCACAACATCACAACAACAGTTGCCTCAAGGTGCTTTATATTGTAAGGTAATGACACTATAATAGTACAGACAACATCAATCAGTTCTTTGAGCAAGCACTTGGTGACAGAGTGAAGGAAAAACTCCCTTTTAACAGGAAGAAACCTTTGGCAGAAGCAGGGCGGGGCAGACATCTGCCATGACAGGATGTGGGTGAGCGGGAAAAAGACAGGACAACAGATGCACTGCTGCAGAGGGACAGAAATTAATAACTAATGAAAGCTGAAGGTTCTGTCTCCCATTCTACTTTTAAATATCCTAGGAACCACAAGTAACACAGCAGTCTGAGAAGGATTTTAAACTTGTGTCTGTGTTTATTAGGAAGCCAAAGAAGAGAAGCCAACATATGAGAACATGGGTAACACATTTTCCTTGACTAAACATTTATTAGCACATATTTTAGATCTTGTTTAATGACAAATTCATTGTCTTCTTTCCTGTATCAGAATGATATATACTGTAAATCTCATTCATAACTGCTAAACAAACATTTGATGCTCAGTGGACCTGACGTGGTTGACTCAAAGGGAAGCTTAAGGAGCCGGAGATGATTGAGGGAGGTTTTAGTCATCAATCTCTGCGCTGTCTTTCCTTTATAATTACACACACATATATACATATATGTAAATCCTATGTGCCAAATTCAATGTCATCTTGGCATTGGAGTTTAAGAACTGTAGACTGCATTCAGTACACTCTTCTCCAATATCACTAAAATGTAGGAACAGTATTCCAAAGTTTAAGACAAGGGCATTTAATCATATGCTTATTTAACAGAAGGCTAGACCACTCTGGAAATATACCCTAGAGTACAACAAAAGTGTGTATATCCCTCATTAGTGAAATTTCATTCTTTTCTGACTTTACTTAAGAAGACAGCCTGGATCCTCGTGGACAAAGATGTAGAACATCCTTTACAGGATTGTCTGCCATCTTTTACTGAGAAATGCTGTTTTCCAGTATGGTAGGGAGATTTTTTAGAAGACAAATTGAGACTTAACTCCAGGTCATCAGCTAAGCCACGGATCTACCTGTGACATCCATCTACCTCAGAACTGAAAAGAAGTAAGATCTACAAATATGCAAGTGACAGACTGTAGTCAAAGTAAAAAGAAGCACATAAGCACGGAAGTTTGTTTTTGTGCAAATACATAGATTTTTGGAGTTATTTATTTTTTACAGCTTCTAATGCAGTGCATCTTAAGAAAACACATGCAAGTGGAAAAGTGGAAAGGTGCTGCAAAAGCACACGAAACACAATGGAGATAGAAAAAACAACGACAACCAATGAAAGTTGAATAAACCACCAAGGAAACATTTTTGGAGACGCAATAATGTGACGGAACAGCTGACAGTGGATAACTGACAGAAGCCAAAATGTAAAGGATCACATGGAGGGATGCTTAAAAGAAGCAGTGGTGAGGAAGAAAAGGATACAAGTGTGCTTTCTAGTCACTATCATTTAGTGCTGCTCAGAGAAAAAAAACGAGCAGTGATCAATTTAAATACCTGTACTTCTACCACTGTGGCAGAATGATGTGGTTTTCAGCAAAGTGTTATGACTGTCTTCATAAATATTCATGAAAAAGAAAAAACACATGATGATTTAACAGGGGTGAAAACGTGTCAACAACGCTCAGTGGAAGATAAAAATAAAGCAAACACTAAACAAGTTGTAAACTCATTTTGCTAATAACAACCCTTTGATACCCTTTGGAGATTCCAAATACTGAGTGAGAATTCAGTGTCCCTCTGAATGGCATTTGAGTTTATAGGGTATGCCATTAGCAATGCATTTTTGATTATCATTGCAAAATCGTAAACAATACTGTAATAAAACAAGTAAACAAGAAAAGGACAACCAAATAAAAAACAGCTGTGCACTTTAACAGAATTTCAATTGCAGTAAATGAGACAATTCCTTAAACACTGAAGTAAAAATCTCTAAATGTAGTTTGTTATGTGCACCACTGTTTGCAATAAGATGTACTTTGCCACATTACCAGCACACCAACACAAGTGAGTGGCTGAAAGAACTGGCACCACTACTTGGTGCATTCTTCCATGGCCACCCTGGTATGAACATTTTCCTGCCAACTTGCACAGAGAAAGGTTTTTAGATGCGGGGCACAAATTGCCAGCTGCCATCATGCAGGCATCCCTGTGCACAACTAGCCAGATGCTGAACAAAGATCATGATACCAGCTCAGCAGTGACATAACTAATTTGTATAGTGTTGGCTAATTATGTCAACACATGCAAAAGGGTCTTCCACAGCTGAAAGCTGGCACATTATGCAGCGCTATTCAAAATTTGGCTGAAATTCTCGGGTATTCCTGAGCCTAGCGTGTATTAATAATAATCGGTTGTGTTGTTGTGAATTTTCAGCAAATGAAGACAGTAAGGACAAACAGCTATAACAAACATATCTGAAATTGAAAAAGCCTGCACCAATTTTTCTCTTTAGGGAACTGAGCATGCCAAGGAAGAATTAGACCTGAAGCTGAATGAGAGGGGGAAAGAAATCCTTGTACTTCCCCACATGCATGCTCATATAAAGCTCAGCCATGCAGGATGTCACTGGCTCTGGGAAAACACCTAGTTGAGAGCTGGCAGATATTTAAAAAAGGACACCCCTATCCATTTTTCAAAGCTTAGCAAGGCTCACCTTTTTTGTGTTCTCCAGTGACAACCGTAATAGAAATCAATGTGTCTGGGGCACCGATGGAGCCAGATGAGTTAATGTGGAATCGATAGCTAATGTCACAGTCATTTTTCCTCATCCACCAACAAACAGAGGAAGGCACGAGGTGGTCTGCACTGCTGGGGAGTGGCTGAGGGTCAGTGGGCTGAAGGAAAAGTGAGGCCACAGAGGCCGTCCTGAGATTCCTCATAAACCTACCCGTACCAGTCTTAATGATAGCTCTTGATACTTGCTAAGGCAATTGATAGCTAAGACACACCTTAACACACAGTAAAACCATGTCTTTCTGGGAGTTAATGATAATATTCTGCCCCAGTTATTTAGTGCATCAATGCTTGTGCTTAAAAGCTTACAGCAGTCTGAAAAATATCTAAATACTGAACAAAAGCCCCCATTGTACAACTATGAAAACAAAACATTTGACACACACTTCTCCAATTGACCTTTGCTAATCTGTCTCTGATACTTCCTGGGGTAAAGAGATTTAAATGGGAATTCCATCAGGAAACACTTCACACAGAAGAGTGCAACTGAAGTTATGACGCACAGTTGTTTGCTATCTGAAGAGATCATAAAAACAAACAAATGTATCAACACAAATACGCCGGCAAAATGTATGAGGCATGGCACCGAGGGCAGCTGAAAAATGCATTCGCAGGCACACATTCAGAATCCCTCCAGGCCACTACAATTAGAGTTGAAGCTTCCCATAAAACCCAACCCTGTAATAATCCCCCAGTCCTTAAATATTTATGGACCAGTGCCTACAATCCCCCACATCTCCTTTATTATTTGTCAGCAGAAATGATTTAGCCTCTGGAAGACTGCTACATAGATACATGCATTCAGAAAATTACAGGGCCACTGCTCAGCAACGGTTATTGCACTCTTTATACTGCTACCAGCAGTCTAAATAGGGTAAACAAAAATCTTCACAGTCTATAGAAGGGAAGCAGACCAGTGTTGCGACGCAAACTGACAGACACCTCTCAACTGTGATTGCTGAGAGAAAATATATACTTTTGGTTGGGATTTGTAGCCGTCTATTGAATGCAGGCAAACTGTTAAGCCTGTGTGCACTGACAGGTGGTCTGGAGGCCATAATAAAGCACAGTTGTAAAGATGCAGTTCTATGGATTTAAAAAACAAAATAAACCAAAGAAGCAAACATATATGCCAAAGTTAAGGTGGAACATGCTCAAAGATGATGAATCCAAGATACATTACATAACTAAAAGTAGCCTTGTTTTGACTATAGTTCATGCTTTCTCACTGCATTAGCAGCTGTACAGCAGATAACCCTCTTTAAGCATAAAACCTATTTACTGTAATAATATTTACTAAGTAGCACAATGCCAGAGAAGTCTCCCTTAAATGACACCATACCCCAGCGGAGCGAATGGTTCTGTACATCCGCCTAAGTTTACAGACGTGCCATGTGTGTTACTTGGCCAAGTGTGAGCATGTGCACAAAATACGTCTTTTGAAGTGGCCCACAGATTAAATTACTTTCGGCATGGACAGTAGGGAGGGGGAAATTGAGGAAATGATTAAAAAATAAATGGAAAAATGATTTCCCATCCCGGGCCCTGTCACAAAGGAGGGAGAAGGCAATGGGGTGACTGCATGCTTATTTATTTGGTTGAGGCCAACGCACGCCTGATGTAGCTGCTCATTATAAGACATTACCAATTTATCCCCCTCTATCTTTCCCGACCACTACAGGCTGCGGCTCCTGGGCCAGATTACGTAAATGAAATAATCCTAATCTCTATTCGCAGTTAATTATGACCACAGGAAAACAATCCAAACTAGGCTGGCACCCTTTTAGCATGCTGAATTGGTCCTCACATGATACCCTGTGTCATGAATCGCTGTGTGGCAGGCAAGCAGGAGTGGTGGACCCAAAATGCAGAACTCAGACACGGAAGTGAAACTTAAGGCACAGCTTTATTGCTGGGAAAAACCTCGTACAAACTAAACTCACCAAAAGAAAACCAAAAGTCAGAACAGAGGAACCAAGGACTGAAACACTGGAAAGAAACACTAAACTGGAGCAGGAGACCAAACACTAGGAACATAGAAGCAGAACACACAGCTAGTTGAGGGTACGACGCGACACCGAGTAGGGGAAGACACAGACACTAAATACAAGAGGTGAACGGAGCAAAGAGGAAACAGCTGGGAGACACGGCTGACGTTGATTACACTGACGAGACAGGGAGAGCACAAAGCTGAACGCACTGACAAAGGACACAGACCTACAAAATAAGACAGGAAGCACACGCCAGACAGAGACAGACTCGTAAACAGGCATAATGACGTCATGGACAAACAGAGGGACATACGGGCAGAGAAGACCAAGCACAGGCAACCTAAACCAAACATAATCATCATCGTCATCAACATCATCATCAGATAACTAAAGAATCAGAATATAATTGTAATCAAAACAGTATCACCAGAGAATAACCAATCCATAATGCAAAAATAAACCAAAACATAAGAAACTCAAAATGCTGGGTCGACCCGACCCAGGACCGTGACACCCTGCAAGTGACCTTCAAGCTCTCAAGCTACATACTGCTCTAAGCATTAGGATAGCTATTTTGTAGGTTGTTTTCAGCTTTAACAAATAAGACACAACTACTTATTCAAAGCCCCACTATCGGCTTGAATTACTTTCTTACCTTTTGACAGAAACCTGTAAAACTTTGATTAGCTTCTAAGCTTCTGATAGCCACTAGGCTATCTGATTCAGGAGATCAGAGAACCTCTGCTGCCCTCTCCTTGTACTGGGCCATGTACCCAACACCTCAGGATCCATGTCACTCCGATTCGTTTATTCTAGCCTGTACCTGGACCTTGGGAATTGTGTGTCTGTGTGTGCTTTTGTTTGTGTGTGTGTGTGTGTTGAATGAATGGGTTGCCAACCATTAGTATTAAGTCAGCCATAAATTACTACACCGGCATCCATACTTCACCAGTTGCCACATAATTACATTTCAAAGACGCTGTGTGTATTGACCTCGGAGAAGACCAAGATGTCATAAATAACAGGCATGCTAAGTCTCCATGTTCCATTCCCTGAAAGCTTCATGATGATCCTGTATGCGCATACAGGCAGATGCACGGAAAAGGGTTTACACCTTGAATTCTCACTATGAGATTGTAAAATATTCTGATCACATGTCTCTATATGTTTCTGAGCATGTATAAATATAACATCACACATCTTTATGTATTAAGTTTTTTACTTTCTCTATTTTTTGTCATATCCTATGACATCGTCATATCTCAGGGTCGCTGATGACAGAAAAGAGAAGCTCCCATTAATCATCAATGAATTATGTAGCCTCTGTCATTTTAACAGTATGAGTCTCCATTTGTGTTTCACTTTAGAGAGGAACACTGTGAACACATTTTATATTTTGCAAGGAAATATAGGCATAAATGTTGTATATTGGCAATCTATCGTCAACACAAGTGCACCAAAACCAATTAATGAGCTGAAGCCCTGCTAAATATGAACTGCAGAGCTGCTCTCACTGTCTGAAAAGCACAGCGAGGCACACCTAGCGAAACAGCGAAGACATCTGATAAAGTGATATTGTTCTTAAAGACAGGGTACTGGTGAGCCGTGCACTGTCGCTGGGAGATGTGTGTGGAGGCTGAGACAGAGCAAGGGCAGGATGCATAAGGAAGCATTGTTTACGTCCTGTCTCTCCCTCCACTCTATCTGTTTGCCATCTATCAGCACCTGACAACCTTGACAGGTTAGAGAGAGATAGCACCTCAATACCACTGGGATAGGATGCGCAAGATACAAGCCGACACACGGCCTGGATTTGTGTGCCTGTGTGCCTGTGTGCAAGGGGAAGGAAGGGTCATGTTTTACCACCTACGACTTCACATCCTCATCTCATCCTTAGGGTATGTTAACAGACCAACAGAGCGACAAAAACAAAAAAAACCCCAAAAGGTCTCAAATAGCACTCAAGGAATATGCCTACTGTAGGTGTGTGTACCTGTGATTGATCTATTTATCTATTTCTTTACGCAGCGTGACTGTGAACTACACTAACTGTGATTAGATTTACTATGAACAATGTCATTTTTGAAGATGCATCAAACAAATACACAGAATTACCAGCTGGAGATATTACACATTACATCCTTTAATTTCTGTACAGTAGGAAACCTGGAGGTAAATGCACAACATGTAACAAAATAACTAAAAAAAAAGGTGTTGGAGCATTTCAAAATGATTCTGCTCCAATTGTACACATTTCATTAGTATACACTGTTGCAGCAATTAGGCACAGGAAGCAGAAAGAATCTGAAAGAACATATCTCAGGAGAGATTTTATAGAGAATGACCCTGTGAAAAGGATTTGAAAACAACATCAGGTACAAGGAACTCCAGACACACACCCACGCAGACTATACATGCACACATGAGCACAGCACGCACTGAAGAAGAGTTGTGCTGGAGCCATATGGACTAAATGGATTTAGAAACAGTGGATTATGCTGGCATGCTGAGCAGGTGAGTATATATTCCTAACTGAGCAGATGCTTCACAGGTGGAGGTGTGTGTGTGTGTGTGTGTGTGTGCATTGAAGGTAGGAACATGTGACTGCTGTGAAAAAAGTATCTGCCCTCTTTCTCATTTGTTTGTTCTTTTTGCATATTTGTCACGCTTACATCTTTCAGATCATCGAAATCTTTAGAAAGTTTAATATTAGATTATTGATTAATGATTATTATTATTTGCTGAAGACATTGTGTATATTTTTCCTTTTGTTTGTTGCTGGGTTTATGGAGATAATCTCAATTTATTTGTTTTTGTTTCCTTTTCATCTTTCTGTGCTCTGATTTTTCTGGCTCATGCCAAGGCGGTATACTTTACCTCTAGATTATTCATCAGCTGTTTGTCCTACAGTATATAAGACATGGTTCTGATTGGATATTATCACAGCTGGTCATGTTCAGGTAATTTAAGAAGACGACACACTGTTTTTTTACTGTCTGATGAAGAGCAGTTGTACTCAAAACATTAAATACTAGATGCATCAAATAAGGAAATTAGAGTTCTCCTGTGTTCTTTCATATAAAAAAAAGTTTTCCTACCTCCTTCCTGCTTTGCCCACCCCTCCACCCAATGTTAAATCACAAGTTAACCATATTTAATTCCCCTAGTCACACGCAGTCAATTGCTAGCCCTGCAAAATTAAGAATTCACTTTAATAGAACCTGTCAGAGAAAGTGAACTAGACTAGATAACCTCAAAGAGCAACACATCCTGCTACTAACTAAAGAAACTTAAGAACAGATGAGAAACAAAATCACTGACGTCTATGAGTCTGAAAAGTGTAGCAAAGCTGTTTCGAAGACTTTGTGACTCATTTCTCACAATTAGAGACAACTCGGTGTTGAACAGTGGTGAACTGTTCCAAAACGATTCCAAGAGTGCATCAATGACTCATTCAAGAGGTCGCAAAAGAAACCAGAACAACATCAGAAGAACTGCAGGCCTCACTTGCCTCATTTAAGCTCAGTGTTTATGATTCAACAACAAGAAAGAAACTGGGCAAAAAGAGCATCCAGAGAAATCAAAGGATCATTTTATATTTGCATAAAAACCAACTGATCCCCAAGACTTTGGGAAATTATTCTGTGAGATAAAAGCTAAAACTTTTAGAAAGTTTACATCCTGTTACATCTGGCATTAAATATCATACCAACAGTCAAACATGGTGGTGGTAGTGTGATGTTGGGGCTGCTTTGCTCCTTCAGGACCTGGATGAGTTGCTGTAATTGTTGGAAAATCATAAGGGGGGAAATGTCCAGCCATCGGTTTTTGCCGTGAAGCTCAAGCGAACTGCCCAATGATCCAAAACATACCAGCAATCCCACCTCTGAATGGCTCAAAAAGATAAAAAATTAGAAAAAGAGAAAAGAAAAAGAAGGCTTTAAAATGGCCTAGTCATATTATGGAGTTAAATCTGATCAAGATGCTTTGGCATGACCTTAAACACACTATTTATGCTCAACCTCACCAAGAGGTTGCTGCCAATGGTTTCGTGTTTATGAACAACTTGCAATTAACTGCATAATTCAGCAAGTTTGTATTTGGTATTTCATCTCTTCAAGCAGGCATTTGTGCATGTGTGTCTTGTCATTTCTATTGATTAAACTTTAAATAACTCGCTGAATAAATACCAGGAATCACAAAACATACATACAAACTTCTGCACCCTTGAGATGCAGATGTCAAAACCATCATCTTAATAAACATATATGCACCCAAAGTCTGTAAGCTTTTCCGACATGGCGTCCGGAACACCCAATCACAGCTAATAAAGGAGGCTAATGAACTCCTCTCATTATGTCGATGCTAATCATGTAACACAATCTTGTAATTTGATACACTTGATTTACGGAGGAGGACCCCCCACCCCAAACACCGCCATCACTTTCTACCCTCAATTCACCGCCCTCCACACAAACTATCTTTTACCATTAACAATCTGAGCATGTCACAGTTTGAGACGTGCATAATGACTTGCTTATCTCACACTGAGATGATGCAAGAGGGAACGGCAGAAAGAACAAATCGCAGTTGGAGCTGTCAAAGCGCAGACAATTTTAAGGTGACCGACAGCTGATGTTTCCAGCATGCAAGAATGCCGCACGTACATAGGTGTGCACAATTATACACACATGGCACGTAGTTTACAAATGTTATTTGGTATGAGTATGAAATAAATCCCCAACCTTACAAATCCTCATCACAACATCTGCTGATAAGAAGCATGCAGTCAAATGCTCTCAGAAAGACATCTGGACATGTACACAATATGCTTTATGTTCCACTGCAAGATTCTACTGTGCCCACAGACAAATATCAAATGTGTTTGCTGACACATGAATGATAACAAATGATTTAAATCCCTCTCTCAAGCTTCAATTTGTTGAACAAAAAGATTGCATAAAAATCTGAGGAACTAAAACATTTTTAACACAATCACTTCATTTCATGAGCTCCAAAGTAATTGGACGAATTAAATAACTGGAAATGACATGTTCGTTTGCTGTAAAAACCCTTTGATGGCAATCACAGCCTGAAGTCCACATGCTGTATTTCCTCCTTTTTAATACTCTGCCAGGTCTTTGCTGCAGCAGCTTTCAATTGCTCTTTGTTTGTGGGCCTTTCTGTCAACAAGTGAAATGCTTGCTCAGTTGGGTTAAGATCAGGTGACGGACTTGGCCATTGAAGAATATTCCACTTCTTTTCTTTAATAAGCTCCTGGGTTGCTTTGGCTCTGTGTTTTGGGTCATTGTCCATCTGTATTATGAAACGCTGCCCAATCAATTTGACTGTTTTTAGCTGGATTTGAGAAGAGAGTATGTATCTGAACACCTCAGAATTCATCTGGCTGCTTCAGTCCTGTGCCACATCATCAATAAAAAGTGTCCCAGTGCCACTGGCAGACACGCACGCCCAACCCATCACACTGCCACCAACGTATTTTACAGATGCTTTGGATCAAGAGCCGTTCCACGCCTTCTCCATACTTTTTTCTTGCATCGTTGTGGTAGAGGCTGATCTTTGTTTCATCTGTCCAAAGACCTGGCCTTTTTTTTTTTTAGATCTTTTTCTGCAAAGTCCAGTCCAGCCTTTCTATTCTTGAGGTTGATGAGTGACTTGCACCTTGCAGTGAACCCTCTGTATTTACTGTCATACATTTTTTTACATGCAGCCACTTCACTTATCCCTGATGATGACAACTGCAGCAAAGATAATGACTGTGAAGGAACTATTGATTATGTTAATGCCAGTGATGATGATGATGTTAGTAGTGCTGGTATTTGAATAATGAGAAAGATGGTGATGACTAACAGTCAGACTGTTAGCAATAATGAAAAAGGTGACAAAAGGTGAGGATTTCTCATGAGTCATTTGACCCAGTGTGTTGTGTTCTTGTATTTTCATGTCATTTTGTATTATGGTTTATGGTTAAGTTCATTTAGTAAGTCTTGAGTTTATTTCTATATTGCCTAGGTTGTCCTGTTTTGTTATTAGGTTCCCCTTGTGTCTTTGTCCTGGGTTTGTATGTGAGTCTTTGTGTCTTGTTTCCCTTCCTTGTGTTTCATTCCAATGTTTCCCCAGCCTATCATGTCACCCTCGTGTTTCTCTCTCGCTCTCTCCCTCGCGTTCCCCACTCACTCCCCCTTGCCCTCTTTGTGGTGTCGGTGTGTTGTCACTCTTGCCTGTCCCCGTGTCATGTTGTGAGTCTGCGTCTTTGTGTTTCTGTTTTATTTTTGACAGTCTTGTGTTCCATGTTCAGTGTGTTTAGTTTTGCTTCCTCTGTCTCATTGTGTACATTTGTCTCAGCTGTGTTCCCTACGTGTTTCCAGGTCCCTTGTCATTGTATTTTGTATTTAAGCCTTGACCTACAGGTACATTTAGGTTTGAGCCCTGCTCTGACGGCATTAACAGGAATGAGAATCGAATACGATGGAGAATTTAAAGCCATTTCAGCTGCTGTTTTGTGACTAAAACTGAATTTAGCCATTGCATCCAATTGAACATGACAATATGCTATTAAAGGATCAAATCCAATTTTCATGTCAAGAGTATCATCCTGCATCATTCAACAAACTGTCACAACAGACATATACATATACCAGCCAAAGTAACTGCTCTCAACATCCATGTCTGGTACATGTTGTTGTGAGGGGGCTAAAGAGTACAGAAGAGATATAGATGTATGTTATTTATTTATGAAACAGAGTTCATTATTAAAGCAGAAAATAGTGTAGAGGTCCAGCTAATTATTAGCTAATGTATGGCTGAGCAAAACCATACAGTGTACACACATGCTCAGAGTGCAAAGATGTTAAACCAGTGCAAGCAACATTAAGTAATTAATTAACTTTATATCAATAGCTACCTCTTCAGTTCTCCACTGGTTATAAAATTTCTTACCAGCCAAACAAGCAAACAAATTGCAGAAGATTTGATTTACATCGGCATGGCCCTAAACATTGGGCTTATAATCAAAAATGTTAAAGTATGTGTACAACCAGAGTGTGGCAGCAGTTACAGGCACAGAGCAAAAGAAAGAAGGCAGTGAGGGAGGAAGAAGACAATGAACGAAGGGAGACAAGTAACAGATGGAACAGAGACTGAGGTCATCTTCACTCGTGTCAGAAGTCAAAACATGATTATAATGAGAGGAATTCTGCCTATTCTTTTTATCTCCCTGTCTAACCTACGGGAAGTGATGCAAATGATATATCATCCACAAATGTGTCTGTTTGGAAAGAGAATAAAACCGAGACAGAGCAGACCCTGAACACGGACTGATGGGCAGAAAATATAAATTACAGAATAATTCAAAGGGCCTCGCTTTCAGTCAAAGACAGAGCAACGAAGACACATTTGTTTTAACACAGACAGAGATTCTTTGTTTGTTAATGAGAATGTGTATAGGACTGTCACAGAGTCAATATCAAGCACACCCTTTTATCTACCGCGTGGTGGAAATCTGTGTCATTGCAGCCAGTGTGTTAAGATGTCGTTATTCCCTTATCAAGAAGAAACTCAGTAGACAAAGGCCAAACACAAGTATTTAGTATTTAGTATTTATTTATTTATTGTCATTGTCAAGAACAATGAAATTGCGTTTGGGGCTTCCATACAACCCCAAAAAAAAGAAGAAAATAATAAATACCCCTTAAAACCCAAGTGTACATATTTATCCCAGTGTGACTCCAATGCAATAAGACAATCCTTAGCAATAATGTTCGTAGAAATTCAGACAAAGACCTGAGAAACATGACAAAATACAACAATGCAACCCATTCAATATTATTGTACTGTGAGATATGATATCAGATATGATAGTTATCTATTTAAGAAAGAGGGGGGGGGGGGGGCAGGAGGGGGAAGAGAATAAAGATATGATGCACCAATGCAGACCAGTTCATTGCTATTAAGAAGTTGGATATGGTTATTGTCCGTGAGAGGGGGGCAGAGAGTTCAGGAGCCTCACAGCCTGTGGATACAGGCTGTTGGCCAGTCTGGATGTTCTGGCCTGTATAGACCTGTACCACAAGGCTTAGACTTCACACTGCCTTCATTAAAATACAAGTGCTCTCCATGTTTGATGAAATATTGTCACAGCTTTATTGGCTGTAGGCATTTCAAACCATTGATCACAATCTCTGCTACAGCTCCAGCGAGGACAGCAACATTTTAATTTATTAACTAAATGAAAATGAATAACTAAAACACTAGCTTACGAGGACGTGACAGTTTAATTATATCTGACGGGTTTTCATCAAAAGCCTTTTTCTAAATTCACTAAGTTACAAAATACATAAACATGCAGCAAAACTAAATGCAATACTCTTGTGTATTCTACTCACACACACATTTTCATGCACGTAGTCATTAAGTGTATACCTCTTTGTGCCATAACCCTATTATTAAGTTACTTTGCTACAAGGCAAAGCACAGCTCCCCTTGTTACAAGGAAAACTACACAAAGTAGCCTCCCACACACGCTCGTATGCGAGTGAAGTGCATCTATCTGCATTCAGTACATAAGCATACTGTTTGGTAACCAGAAAACAAAGGTATACGCTATATTCAATAAAGGGATAAGAAGAAGCTATGCAAATGTAGCAGAGAAGTCCAAGGCCACAATTTTATCAGATGGAAACTAAGCAACAACAGTACACTGTAAGCTGAATGCAGCTGAAGACCCCAACTGAAGAAAGCTGTTTTGCTAGACTCCTCAGGCTTTGTGCAAAACATTTAATATGTCACAACTTTGTTATTAAATATAACATATACAGTATGTCATATTTATCAGTATACAGTTTGCTAAGTGGACTGTCTCAGGTTTGATACGTACAGGTTTGAGCTCACCGACTGCCATGTGTCTTGTAAGATTTATTACACGCCACCCAGCAAGTATGTCTGGAATTCACCGAATGGTGTCCTGTGCGATTTAGCCTGCAAAGTGAGGCATTTATATTGCTGCGAACAGGACACCTAAAATATGAATTATAATCATTGCGTCCAAACTATCTCATAGTTTCTCATAAAATACGTAAGTCGGCAGTCAAATTCACCACAAAGTTTCAAACACTACAATCTGTCAGTCATGGATTTAACAGTTTTTGCAGACCCATTGGCACCTGCACAGAGAAAGGCTTGGCAGGAAGCCCAGCAAATAGCAAATCTCTGGAGTGCTGATGCCAGACAGTGGCATGGACACCCCATCACCATGGAGACCGGCACCTGACTAGGAGAAGACTAGGCAATAATAGATATCGTACTACGTTATATATTTTTATCTCTCGATTGGCCTAAAATATGTGATTTACCAGTTTTTATATTCACGATTATTTCCAAATATCCCCCCTTTTTTAAATTATTTGCTCAACAGCTTTACACCTGATTGGTAAGTGACTTTCAAAGACAAATGTTTTATGTAAGATAGCAGTCATCAAGTGCTGCTGTGTGTGAGAGAGGTTTCAGGAAACTAATCTGTCATTGTGTTATTATTAAAGTTGAGTGAAATATTACTCCACAAGGATGTAAAATATTCAGAATTACTTTGCTTCAATTAAAAAAAGAGACCAGAACACTGAGAGATGAATTTTACATAATATACACTTTTGTTTTTTTGAGTCCTTGTTTTAGCATTTATTTCCTGTTTTACTTTGGTAATCCCTGTTCTATGTGTTTAGTCTCCAGTTTTACTTTCCCCAGTCTTGCTCTTCCTCGTGAGTTACAGCTGTGCTCCTTGGTGTGTCTGATAGTGTCTCCCACTAGCCCCAGTCATGTCATATTGTTTGCCTGTTGCCATGATCTTAGTCGCCCGTGTTAGTTTTCCTTGGTCCCTGTGGACAATACATGCCTTCAAATAAAGATTTGTTTTTTAAGTTTTTTAGTCTGCCTAGCGCTTCCTAATCATGACAATAGTATGGTTCGGCCATTGCCTAGTATGAAACTCTTCCTCAGATCAGGATGCAGCATAAAAAGTTATGATCAACAGGGTACAAACAATTTCTAAAACAAAACTAGAAGCACTACTTACAGTCTAATCACTCCTGTACCATTAAAATAGAGCAGACACCACAGGATGTAAGTTAAGGCTAAACGGAGAGCAAAATATTTATCTATTCATAAAAAACTTAAAACTGAAATATTAAAAAACATACATTGTTTCGTTTAAAGAAGGTCCAAGGGACTATAAGTTTGTGCATGCTTTCAAAATAATATTAAATCATTATTGTAACACTGTTTTCTACTTAATTGTGTAAAGACAAATGAGTCATTCATTATATTTTCATTTTTTAATGCTTCAGTGCAATGATTATCTGCGTTTATGTTAAATACAATACACTGAATTATATTAACATTGATTATTATTATCATGTTGGTTTGTGTTAAACTAAGAATACTTCTCTTTTACAAACACACAAGAACTTTGGGTCTACGTGGAAACATCCTGCTCACATTAGCTTCGATATTCACCGCAAAACGAGGTATTGATTTTTCATCACCATCATCATCTCCATCACCACCGCAACCACACTCTATGATTTTAATCAATTATGCATACACCATTCAAACACGATCTGCACATTTCTAATTGCCTCCCCACTGATCTCCATGGCAACAAAGTCTCCAAGCACCACAGCCAAGTTTCCTCCCCATTCCCTTGTACAATCAGTCTCTCCCCCCCCCCCCCCCCCCCCCCCTCACTCTAATTTTCCTCATTAACTCTAACTCAGAAACCGAAAAAAGCAAGTAATGCTTTCATCCATTTTTAATAATGCTCGTCGCTTTCTGTCTACCCACGAAAGTCTCGTGTTTTCTTGCTTCTCTTGCCTTTGTCTTCACAAATAAAATCCAGACCTGTGAAGTGTGTCAACGGCACTTAGGATTATACTTTGATTTGAACAGTTTGGAAATTCCACTGGGGAGGAAGAGAAGAAAGTTTAGAGAATTACTTTTACATTCGTGTCTCTGTAGAGGTAAAACTTCTCCTGAAAAAGGAAAAAAAAATGAAACCTTCCTTGGTGCAGAGTCCCTGTGGAAGGATAGTATTATTGATTTTTTTTTTTAGCTCAAAGTGGGTTTTTGTTTCCAAATTTTTGTCTTTCAAAAATGCTACCACCAGTCTAACCAAGTCCAAAGTTCCAAGAAAAAAAAATGAAACAAAAAACTAAGGCGATGTTATTCTAAGAATCAAGACTCTTCAATATATGATTTTTTTTTGTGTGTGTGTGTGTGTGTGTGTGCAGGGAAAGATGAAACTAAGAGATGAAAGTCATTCCTTCCACCTTTCCCCCTGCTTTACTGTATGCCCTTTGACTCACATTGACATTTACAGAAACACACCCACAAACCCATTCTACCTCACCCTAGAATCTTACATCATGCAGACATCTAAGCAGTACATGGCTGCTAACAAGCTCTTGCTTCAGCTCTGACTGTTGATTAGGCCAGGTAGTCAATACAAACCACAGCCAGAATCCTAGTATGCCACACACACTCAGGTGTCTTTTATCAGCCTCGCCCCAGCCTCCAGCTCCACCAGCAGTCAATAGCTGGAAGAGACTAATCCATAACTGGAGCAGCAGCAGAGTATGTGACCTGAGACACCTGCGATTAAGAGTGAACAGTCATGTGGCATGAGCACCAACATCTGGCGGTCAGGAGCGACACTTGTGGCCTCATGTCACAAACAAGCTCCACACACATACACACAGTGTTGCGTGTGTATTTCATGTGCAAAATTCACACACGAGACTCATTTGACACAAAGCTGGCTGTCAGGACTGCACTGATAGATGCTTGCCCTGCAGTATGGAGAAAACAGTGATATCTCTTCAGAGGATGTGAATCTTGCACTGAAACAGAAAGTGCAGATATATAAGCTGTTACGTATGATTGTTTATATGTATGAGTGTGTGTGCGTGTGCATGTGGACCCACGGACATATTAACGCACCCAGGAAGCGTGAGGGTTTGCTAGTATACTGCCTTCCAACTACTTCTCACAGTAATCGCATGCAAATATACACAAATTAGGAAACAAACACAACCTGTGTTGTTTGTCCTCGTGGACATATTAACACTCAGTCACAGCAGCATTTATAAAAAAAAGTATGAACAAAAAACAATGTGTTTTAATGCAATCACTCCAGTCAATGATTAGCTCATCAAGGCAAACAAACCATGCTATTGTGTTCAATTTAAATGAGGTCTAGGTCACCTCAAATTAGTGTTGTATAAACTGTTTTAACCACTGCTGACTGAGAAACAGTGGCAGCAACTGTAATTGAACTTCACATTCAGGAGGGGTAATCACCATGTTGCCAGGATTTAAGCATCGCCTACTTTGCAGTGGCACAAATGTTTGCTGTGCTGCTTTTGATATCATTATGGAAGAACCACATTTTGATTGTGACTCAAACGTGTATAAAATTTGACTTTAGCAAGCATACAGCAAAAGACAGGAGAACCAGTATTTCCACTTCATGTTCTACTAACAAAGGAGCTAAAAGGTCTGAGACACTGAGACTATATCATTGTTTTTAGTACTTAAACAAAACACACTGATTGATAAAATGTTAATGAAAAGCAACACAATCCTGCACCTGCACATTAAAAAAATGGTGCATGGAACATCTCCACACTTCACAGTGTAATAGAGTTTGCTAGGCGATGCACAGTAGCCTCTAGCTGTGATCACTGTGCCCTTTGCGAGTGTGAGCCCAGCACGTGAGCAGTGTGTTTCTATGCCCGTGCACTTGTGTAAAGCACTACCGCCTGCCTGTGTGATGGATGCCCCTTTTTGTAGCACAGGTTAGAAGGCATCCTTGATGGGATAGGCCAACTGTTCATCAGTCCCCAGCCCCTACCGATCTCTCGTCTCTCCCCTTCGCACCGCCATTCATTCTCCCCCTCCTATTCCAGCTGCATATGATGAATGGCCTACACAAGAAATGTGCTCTATTTCTTTTTCCTCTGCCACGAGCCTTGGTTCACCCTTTCATCTGATTGCTTCTTTTATTTTCTTTACCTTTTTTGCCATTCTCAGCCATCCATCTCTCATGGAAGGGTGGTGGTTAATGAATCTCCAGTGTTTTTCATTTAGCTTCAATCTATAGCCTGAAAAGTTAGACCCATCTTTGCTGAACTAAGCCAAATTACTTTACCTTTGCTCAGTTGAATTAAAGGTAGTTTAAAGAAATTCTTGCCCTTGTTGCTTTTGCTGAGCTTTCAACTTGTATTTATTGGTGCTTTAGAGCTTCTCTTGCTCAAGCTTTTAGTACTGGGAGAGACGTCATTCCTATTAGTTTTATTATTATTATTATTGGTTTTATTTTTCTTCAGTAAAAGATTGCACTGATTCCAAATTACAGGAGAGATAGTTTGATAGGAATCTATCTAAGCAGGGCTTCAATATCCTCGGTGCATCTTGTTTATCTAAGCACACATCCTCTGTGATGTGTCGGTCGAACGACATTAATCTGTGTTTATCCTGAGCTGCTAGTGAAGCTACCCTGGGATTTATGCACACTCTTCCTTCCTCACTTCAACATAACTGCTCCTTCCGCTGCTACTCATCCACTTATCTAACTAGTGAGATGTTAAGTGAAATGCATCACACCGAGCCATTACTACTGGTGCTTGTTGCAGTTTCACTTTTCAGTCAGATGACAAACAAGAAAAAAAAATCTTCAGGATCCAAATTACGATCCACTGAAGCCAAAGAAAATATCGCTGGGATGGAGACGGGGCTGTCAGCAGGCTTGTTAATAGGGGTGACTTGATAAACGAAGTAATTCATCATCAATTTCCTTGGCAAGGTGCTGCAGAGACAAATTCTCCGCTCTTCTGGCATGGAGGGGGGGGGGGGGGGGGGGGTGCCCTGTCCTTGATGATTAATTTGAATAAACAGAGCAGCGCTAACATTAATGTTGATTGTTGATTAAGTTCAGATCCATTATGTTCCCCCCAACTGAGATGCCCCCTCCATTTTTCTGATATGCCTCTGTCTCATTTTATTTATCTACATCTTAAATATCTGTGAAGTCATGTGCCAGGACTCTTAGTCTGTGTGCCAGTTAGCATCAGGTGCAAAGCAGTTAGCAAATATTTTACTCAAAATAAACTGCATACATTTTCCTTGCAGGCATTGCCAGATCCAATAATTGTAATAGCCTTGAAGTCCTAGTTTACTGGCTGTTTGTTGTTCCTCCCCAGCTAACAGAAATGGAGATTTAAAAAAAACTGGACAATGAATCCTATTTGTGAAAACAAAACAGTGTCTGTGAGGAGTTATCTTGTATGGATAAGAGCTACTTAAAAGCATCCCACAGAGCCAAGTTAAAGAATATCAGCTACTTGTTAACACAAAAGACTGTCTTCATACGAAGGCAAATCTATTCTCAAGCTAATGATTTTTATTCAGTTCAAAAAGCAGATTAGAATTATTGTGTGCATTGCCCTCTGGCTGTAAAAACAAAGCTACTGTTTTAAAACCAATATAATCTCTCCCCATGAGAAGCCTAAAGGAAGGTTGGCAAACCAGGTTGAATAATACCACCAATAATGTAGTAAAAGCCAACTTGGCTGAAAACATCCACACTGAGAATATTGTCTTTTACAGCAGGGTCGGCGTACTGACAAGCAAATGAATCATAGAGCTAAACTAAATACTAGAAGGGGCATGCAGGGCACACACAATCCCATTTTACACATATATAACTGCCACAAAGTGATATTGGAGAATACGTTGGGTGAGTTTCATTTTTTTGGAGCATATACATTACACATATACAGGTGTACTCAGCATATCTATGTACAAATCTTTGCTTTTTACGTACATTTCTTGGTCACAACACTAAATTAGCCTTCACTCCTTTATAAATAGCTGAATGTTGCTAATCTCCCTCCCTCTGCCTTTGCTAACAGATATTTCATCATGCATTGAAAGTGCATCCTTTAAAGGAGCTACAGCCCTGTTAATAGTGAGGTGAATGTGTGGGGGCATTTAAATCAACCACGGTGTGCCATCTGAGTCTCCTGTTTATCACCCTGTCATGTGGCAGCTAGTGCTGATCACTAAGACCAAAACATGATCTCTTTCTGACACTAAAGTCTCTATGGGTTCTTAATCTCCTGGGTAAAACCACCCTGTGACAGCTAGAGTGTTTCTGTGCATACAAATTAGTGCTCCACTTTGCTCTCATCCCATCATGTGAAAAGTAGCTTAGCTACTGCTGTAGACAGACTTTTATTAGGGTTTCAAGGCAAAAAAATAAATAAATAACTAGCTAGGGGGCCAGACACAGGTCATATCAATTTGGACTGCCACCTTTAGAGACCCTCTTTCCACATGTGCAGATATATATGGCCATGCATACATAGCCTTGCATATATACAGATGCAAATCTTTTTCTGCTGAGCACCAATAGGTACAAATGCATATTCCACATGATTTTATAAGTACCTGCGAGACGAAGGCACCGGAATAGCCAAACACGCCCTGAGTAGTTTAATTCCGGTGTTGCCATGACGATGACAGAGTCAAGATGTGCCCTTAGGCCTAATGAGCTGAATGGGCAGACACAGAGGGCAATGAGGAGGTTTGCAAAAGTAGCTGCATGTACAAGAAGCAAGACAGCATACAAATGAACTCAAAATGACAACGGAACACGCGTGCACATACGCGCACAAACTCAAACACCAAAAGCATCTTCCTTCCACAGTGTTTGTTCTGAAGCAACAAATGGCATCCCTTCCAAACCCTTACTTTAATGAAGCACTGCAACATGTTGAAAACACATACTTTGCCCAACTACGAACTGTGCTCACGCTCTCTGGAAGCACAGGGGTTTTTTTTGTTGTTGTGGTGAATGTAATTAATAACATGCTCAACCGTGCATGTATACTCACATACTCATGGAAAAAAAGGAAATTACACAATAGGAGGAGCTTCAGAGTCTGGCCTTTATTATACTAAATTAGTATAATTTGATTGCTGCACAAGTTTTAGCAGTGCTTAAGACCCAACTAACTTGTGATCCATGACCAGATCCTCCTGTGTCAAATAAGCTGTGTTATTCTACAATAATCTCTATAAGACATATTGAAGTTTTGTATGTATTTTAACTCTACTTAACTACAAGGCCAAGGTCTATGAACTTCTTAATAGTGATCATGATTAACTACAGTCGGTAGTTTCTCAGAAACAAAGGATTTTTTTGACTGGATTGACTACTACTCAGGAAACTCAAACTGAAAACTGACATCTTGAAGCTTGACTGAAATTTGTAGCTGCCTCCATGGACAAGCAATGACAGCACAAGGAAAAGTTTTATGAACAGATGATTTAAAGATTGACTTGTTTGGCTATTATGACAAGAGGTAGGCTTGTATGAGTCTTCTGCCCTCAGCTGAATGTCTCTATTCGGCTTAAGCAGAGAGCTAAACGTTTAATGGCTTCAGTGAACACTCAGGAGACCGTGTCGCATCCTTCAGAGCTTTACCGATCCTTATTTTTCTTTGTAAAAGTGTAATAACAGAATCAGAATACTGTGTATTTAGTCTCCATGCAAATACACAAAGATTACATTCAATATTGTTGCCATGAGTAAGCAGTCACTACACAATCTCAACATCGACAATACACCCGCATAGCATCTCAAGAAATACAGCTAACACCATATGCTGGTATGTTTCATGCTAGCAGGTTAAACAAAGCACGAAAAGCTAGCTTATGCTAGTAATGTAACAAACTCGCTAAACACACAAGAAACTCATCAGTTCACTGAACAAGGTACTAATAAGTGAGAACAATCAATCATTTTGCCACACTTACAGATTATGCCTTTTCAAGAGCAACAGACGCAGGAATTGACAGAGACACAGAGAAATGGACCTTCCCTGTCGAGTGCTGGGAGAAAACCACTGCTCGAGCTCTTACATGGTGCTTCCCCTGTTGACCCACTAAATGGCAGGCTTTGCCATAGGAAGATCCGGAGTAAACATATTTACTGACACGTTGCTACAATTACTTATAGAATGAATGACTATGACCCGTCATAACCAGAGAGACAGAATAATGAGTAAAGGTGAGGCTTTTAAAACCTATACAATGTCAAGCATGGTGGTGGTGGTAGCATCATGCATCTGGTTGTTTTGCTGCCAGTGGTTATGGTAGATTGTACGTAGTAGATGGAATAATGAAGGAGAACTACCTTCAAATTCTTCAGCTTCCTCCAAATTCCTAGATGGGTTTTGCTGTTAGACAACCAGCTCACATTTGATCCTTATTTGATTGACATGGTTTACAGAGGAGCCTGTGCTAACTTAATTACTGCAAGGTGCCCAGGTGCCATGGCTGCAAAACAAGCCCAAAAATCACCCCTCAACCTGGCCTTCAGACAGACAAAACAAAATTTAGATGCAACTTTGAAAAACCTAAACTGTACAGCAGTGTTCCTTACAGAGAAAAGACCCTTTATTCAGACAAGCCACACATGTTCAGTCTTTTTTTCTCAGTTCTAACATAAAATATTAACCAAGGCCTGCAAAGTCTGATAGCCCTTGGGTTTTCAGCAGTTTTTCTAAGCATTGTGTGGTTTTGTCTTAGGGTGAATTTGGTTGGATGTCTACTTCTAGGGAGAAAGGCGTGTGAAGACATGCACCACTTTTGTGTCTTTTCCATGTGCAAAAAATGTTCATACTCTAAAATGATCAAATTGTTTGGAAACAGCATTAAAATCCTTACCAGACTGAATGTAGATCATATCCTGTGTGGCTCCTGCTTGGGAATTGTGGCATTACAATCATTAATGAGCCAGGCCAGTCAAAAACCTCAGTCACATTTTCTGATGATCAATTAATCAAATGCATTTGATTTTCAGCACCTAGCTGCTACTTGCCTTCTTGATTCCTTTGGAAGCAATTAGTGTTTACTTAGTTTTTTTGCACACTGCTTCTGCATTTTGGCTTAGTTTTTGCTAAATAAATAAATAATGGGTGTATGTGTTTTTGTTCTTCTGAGGTTGTGTTAAGACGTAATTATTTTTGCCCATAATTCTATTTTTTTTAAATGATTACTTGCAGTCTCTTTTTTAGTTAGGTGCACACACCAAAACTACACTAGAGAACCGTTTAGTTAAAACAGATTCCTCTCACATGATTGCAGGGCTCATCATGTAAATGGGCCAGACTTATCCTGATCTGTAGTCCCTTGGATGTTGATGACATGCATAAACCACATGCTAGAAACAAACTTTTCCAAATGTAACACACACTTTCTTCAGTTTAGTGTTTCCTTCTAAAGGATCCGTAATCAGTTATTCCATTCATTCACAACAGGTGGACAAAGCAAATAGAGATTTGTTTTTTTAAACCTTTTATACAAGGGTCCAATACTTGTAACAATAAAGGTTGTTGCTGATAGCAGTTGCATCCATTTATTATTCTAACCCAGTCTAATCAGAGTTAACTGACCAAATAATTGTTGCAAGTTTCCCTTGCCTATGGAGCGTAATATTTCTCTGACTGTTACTGAGGACAACAACATAAAGTAAAGCAGTGGCTCAATTTTGATATCAACATGCCTTTCCTCCACCCTCTGCCAACTTAAATTCTATAGAATTATATAGAAAGATCAGCACGGTCCTCCATTCCCTTCTCAGGATAATAATAACAGCTATCATTGGCCAAATGTTTATGAATAAAAGAACATCATCAGTGCAATCAAAGCAGTTATCCACGACGAGTATCCGCAACACTACGGATAAATTTAGCCGTTGAGAACAACCTAATCAAATGAAGAAAGAGAGACTGTAAACATTCTCCCTCTTTTCTGTTTTGATGAGCTGAATGAGCCTGGCTTGAGGTAATATGAAAATCTGAAGATGAAGAGAGTTGTCGACGTTGCGTTCTCACCACTCCTATCAAAATCTTATTCCCTCGTCTATGTTGCATAGTAAAGCTATATTTTTCTGTCACTATCACCAAAGTAATGCAGACCCCAGCATGCAGATACACAATAAGAGATATGATAAGGTCCATTATACATCCTGCATTAGGCAGCATTGGGCTCCCTTTCTTGTGAGGCAGCCTTATTTTGGCTTTCATTACACTTGTAAAGAGATGAAAACATAATATTCAGGAACTGTTTTCTGTTTCAGGCTGGATAATGATGAACATATTCATTAGAGATGGACCGATCCGATATTACGTATCGGTATCGGTCTGATACTGACCTAAATTACTGGATCGGATATCGGAGAAAAATAAAAAATGTAATCCGATCCATTAAATATCACGAAAGCACCTCACAAAACTTGCAACACGCCGTAACTCACCTCAGGTTAGCACGTCGGAGCAGTATGCATCACGTGATAGAGCGGCTGTGGCATGCAGGACCTGTCGGTGGTCTGGATAGCATGTGGAGCTTCGCTAGCAACCCGGCATTTCATCTCCGACAAAGTTATCCCCGAGAGAAGTAAAGCAAGTGTGTAAGTCCATCTCTGAATGTTTGTAAAGCATTCCTGCGTTAAGCTTAACAAGCGACTGCCTCTTCTTGCTGCTACTTCAATCATGAAACTGCTTAACGATAAGCTGATCGGCTTTTCTGTCGCGAGTCCGTGTCTCTAGTTTGCTTTTGGCCCACTTTGCACCAGAAAGAGGAAACCAGCGGCTGAACAACAGCAGCACGTTTAAGCTTGATCAGCTGTTGTTAGAATTTATTTAATATTACTTTCTACTCGAGGATCTTTTTCTACGTGGCTGGTAACTGTGCAAGGGCGGATCTAGCAAAGTTTAGCCAGGGGGCCGATAGGGCATGAACAGGGAAAAGGGGGCACAAAGACATACTTTTCTTTCTTATTCTCATTTAAAATTTCGAGCTTTTAATAAATAATTATCTGACAGCCAAAGTTTTAATTTGATGCAAAATGAATAGAAGTCCATTACTGTATATAGTGACTATTAAGTCTAATTTATATACCCTAGTAAGCTATAGTACTTTTTCCTTTGGGAAGGTACCATCTGTGCAGTCTGCAATTTTGTTGAAGAAAGATGTTGAATCTATTTAATATTTCTTGAAAAATAATTGATTTCTGTGCATTTTTTTTCCACACTGCATCAAATTAAGGTTGATTACGTCGATTAAGCATCATGAGGTGGAGCGTGAGGGGTGGTTCCCTATTTTTTATTTATTTATTTTTGTTGTTGCTGGGAGTTGGAACCCTATTAGTTAGGTTGCTTAATATTTATGCTAAGTACTCTTTAAAATACCAGAATAGGGAGGATGGTGTAGGTTTAAGTTTATTAGATTGATCAGTATTGCTGTACTATGAAATATTTTTTTTTGCATACAGGTATAACAGAATAGCTTTAATGTAGTTGTTGTTTTAAACTTGAGTATGAACTTATACAAAATGCAGCAAGATATTTAAAAAACAGTTTTGTTGATTAAAAAACACCATATCGGATTCATATCGGTATCGGCAGATATCCAAATTTATGATATCGGTATCGGACATAAAAAAGTGGTATCGTGCCATCTCTAATATTCATACAAAAATTTGCAGTATGTCCCGTGTTCCCCAGACTGTTTCATTTGGCAAATCACTGACGTATTATTGGTACGTTCAAAGATTTGAAATTTACTGTAGTTATTACCAACAAGAGCTCAACTCCAGCATATTTGGCCATTAAGTGATAAATCATGGTGGAGAGTATTGCAATTTCCATAGGCAACAAAAAATTCAATGCAGTGTGTTAAATGTAAGCGCACAAAAAGTATTTTCACATTTCCTGCAAGGTATTTAACTAATCTACAATAATCGAGGACTTACATATTACTTTAGCAATGTAACAGCAAATATATGATAATTAAACGCCTCGTCAGTTACTTCCCTCCTGCATCTGTCCTCATTCACAATGTCTTAAATCTATTGTCAGAACTTGAAAAAAAATAAATGCCAAAAGTGATATGTTGCTAAATCTATGGCCAGTCAGCAGTCTTTGTTTACTGCGTGTGGTGTTAATTGAATCAGGTGGTGAGCATGCTCTCCTTCCCACATCTAGCCCCTTCCTGCTCCTCTACTCCCCTCTTCAACCTTGCCAACAGAAGAAGGCCACTTCACCTTTCTGCCATCACCTCCTCCTCCTCCTCCAGTGCAATGTTGCTACCTTAACTGCCCTCTCTCTCCACCACTTCTCTGTCCTTATCCATCTGAACACCCACACAAGCTTCCTACATGCAGTTTTATCATTCACTTAACCCTGTGTATAATACATTGTTCATATTGTCATTTTTGTTTGATGAATTCCTAAAGCTTGCAAGGTTGATTTTCAGCTTTTCCTTGAAATAGAAGATAAAAAGAAAAAGCTTATTACCAAAACACATCAACGCTTCACATCATTACTATTAGAATTATTATTATAAGTCATCTTGGCATAGATACAACAAGGTTGGAAACATTCCTTACATATTCTGGTCCATAGTGACATGATATTATTGTATACAGTAGTTACTACAGATTTCTTGGCTGTGCATCCATGATCCATGATACATCCTGTGCCACCACCATCCTAAAGGTACTCTAAAAGCACTGGATTTAGGTCTTGTGATTGAACCTAATGATGAGTTCACTGAACTCATCGTTATGTTCAAGAAACCAGATGATTTGAGCTTTGTGACACGGCACATTATCCTGCTGGAACGAGAAGGGCAGACTGCCGTCTTAAATGATGAAATTGGTCATCAATAATAACCAGGTAGCCTGTGGGATTTAAACATTTTTTACTCAGTACTAAGGGCCCCGAAGTGTGACAAGTGATTATTTTTATCTTCCTATGAGTTTAAAGGCTGTCTGTCTCCTCTGACATCAATAAGGTATTTTGGAGAATGATTGACCTGCATTTTGATGCTTGTTTTGAACATCACTCTTGACCAGGGCTACTGTACATGTGTTGCTGCCATGAGATTGGTGGATTACATATTTGGGTTAATTAGCAGTTGAACATGACAAATGGACTGGTTCTTATTTAGTGCTTTTCTACTCTAGATGAGCACTCAAAGTGCTTTACACAACTTGTACATTCGCACAACACTGTTTCTAAATGATTCCTATTTAACATTCACATGCATGCACACTCCCATGGATGCATCACAGAGCAACATGGGGTTAGTATCTTGCCCAAGAACGCTTGGCATGCAGACTGGGATCAAACCACCAACCTTCCAATTAGGAGGTGATCTGCTGTACCACCTGAGCTACAGCGACAGCCACCCCACGTTGATTGCACTGTACCTGTTGTGGCTGTTAAGTGCATGCAGGTTTAGAAATATTCATTACTGTGAAAATGTATGCAGATTGTAATGACTGACACACATACTGTTAGAAAGAGGATATTCATGAGTTTCACGCACTTGGAAACATTTTACATTGTTTTTTGTAAAACTTTTTATTCGACCCTGTATTTTAAAATTCAATGCAAGCTTCTCTGCCTATAACTTACAAAATGTTACCCTTTTGAAAGTAAATGATTCTTTTTGATACACCCTGTATAATAAAAAAATATGTTAAAAATGAAAGCGGACATGAGCTACAATTCATTTTGCCAGATTGCTGAGGTGCAGGAAATTCTGTAAAACAAATGAGATGGAAGATTCACATGCTCGGTGCAGCTCCCACTGCCAGATAATTGACTGATGATAAATCTGTCTTTTTTTTTTCTAAATGCTTAAAATGTCCAACTTTAATTAAAATATCTTTAATAATCACTTTTTCTGAACAAAGAGGCACCTTCCTCCTCTTTTACAATTTATTTTTCTGAAAGACAGAATTTAAACTGATCAGATTTCTACTTGTGCCATGAGAAGGCAGATGCTAGTAAACATATTATAGCTGCAGCTAAGATCAAGTGGGTTACTTTTTTTTTTTTTTTAAAGCCGCCATTATGGACTCAACAGTTTGAACTTTGTATTCCAACCTCCACTCATCGTGTTTAACAGATTATAATGGCTGGAAAAAAGGTGCTGAACAGGGAGAGAGAGAGAGCCAAAGGGGCAGTTGTTAGGTGTGAGATAGGACATTTTGTCCCTGATAGTGTGCCTGTGTGTGTGTGTTTTCATACTGGCCTGTTCTCATAGTGACAAAGAAAGCCAATAGTCATTTTTCAATCTGTCTGACTGAGTGTGTATCAAGTGTTCGGGTCACACCACCTGCTTCAGGTGGAGTCAGTGTAGAGCGGCCGGTGATGACCACACAGCGAGCGCTCACTCTTAGCTGTGTCTCATCTGTCGGCTTCTGACCCAAAACGTCAACACCAAACATATCAACCAGTGTATACTGTGACAACACAGAATGCATTTCCTGTACATTACTGTAGTTAAAGTGGTGATTTGAAAGTTCAATTTCCTCAAAAGTTACAAAGCTTTGGATTGCAAATGGAGTTTAATAGGATCCGTAGGAGGTTAATATGGTTGTTGATCAAATTCCAGTAACTCAGTACTTAGTGAGGCAACTGCTGAGTGTGCTTTCTTTTAAAACACCATTTTTAATCTGTGCATTTTCTTTAATGAAATGTTGCAGTCTGACCTGCTAAACTGACTTGACATGATATGATTGCTAGTTTGAGTATTTCAGAAACTGCTGATCTGCTGGGACCTTCCCTCACAACCATTTCTAGGGTTGAGAATGTAGTATGGTGTGAAAAGGGGAAAATATCCAGTGATCCAGTGCAACAGTTCTCTGAACGAAAATGCCTTGCTGAAGCCAGATGTCAGAAGAGAATGGCCTGCTTTGAGCTGATAAGAAGGCAACAGCAGCACTCACCACACATAACAACCGAGGTATGCAGAAGAACACCGTGCAAAATATGTCAAACTTTGAAGTGGATGAGCTATAGCAGGTGAAGACTGCACCAGGTGTTGCTCCGGACAGCTAGGAACAGGAAACTCGACAACAGAAGATTGGAGAAATATTGCCGGGTCTGATGAATCTCTGCTATTTGTACAAAACATGTAAGCATGGATCCATCCTGTACTGTATCAGCGGTTCAGGCTGGATCTGGGTGTAATGGCGTGGCGGATATTTTTTTTGGCAGACTTTGGATCCCATAACACCGACTGAGTATTGTTTAAATGCCATAGCCTACTTGAGCATTGTTGCAAATCATGTCCATCCCTTTGTGATCACAGTGTCCCCACAGCATGTTACAATGCTCTCATCATCTCAAACTGGTTTCTTGAATGTGACAATACTCAAATGGCCTCCACAGTTATCAGATCTCAATCCAGTAGATTACCATTGGTGTTTGGTGCTTTTCTTAATGGACATGCATGAAGTATGTGATGCTATCATGTCAATATGACTAATGAGTCACATTTCCAGGCTCTTGCCATGAAAAATAACGCAGTTCTGAATAGGAAAGTTGGCCCAAAGTGTTCCCTGAAGATAAATACCAATAAAGAAGCAAACAGAACTTGAGAACTTTGGATCTGTTTGGATCAAAAACGAGAGGGGCAACACATATATTTGGTAGGAAGAAGGAAAGAGTTTGAGAGAATAACAAAAACCTAAACACCCACCCACCCAAAGATAAACACTACCAGCCTTCGTACAGAGTGGTACATGAGGAGGATGTTGACACCGCCCGCTGCCAGAAGTCAGAAAGTCTTGTGGCAGCAATCACAGGCCAAGTGGCTCAAATCACAGCACTATTGTTTGTCCAAAACCACAATCAGAGCTGTATTGTCAGAAGCCCTGTTGTACAAAAAAAGGGCCCATGGTTTCCTAACACAATTAAAAGCCTTTGGGCAGTGAGCTCTGGCTCTTGTAATAGTGCTTCAAACACAGGGGGAGTTTTATGTGTACCTAGGTGACAGATACCACGTGAGGTGGTCTTGCTGTGAACAACTTCAAGGGAGGGAACAGTAAAAAAACAAAAACTAATAAATACTCTGTGTGTGTTTGGCTGTTTTTAAGACAAATGATTAAAAGTAGGTATATTCCATATGTTGACAGGTGTAGTCCGAGGGTATTGCAGAGCAATTTAAAGTATTTTAAATGTGGCTTGCTCCCTTATTCACATGGAGTCACCACAGGAGGTAGCTCTGCATGTTTGATTGGGATGATTTTCCTTCTTTTTTTTTTTAGACTAAATGCCCTTTTTGACACAATCCCAGAGGGATTTGTGTCTCCTCCCAGGATTAAATCTGGGAGCTTTCACTCGTTAGGCAAATATGTAAATCACAGCACTTTGGAGCTACTGTGATTTGTTCTACATTTGAATACAGAATATAGTAGACTAACATGTTGCCTGTCACTTCAGCATTTTGATCATTCTGAGTGCTGTAAACCTCAACTTGTTTGATAGCTTGTGAGTAATATATCTAACTGCTGGTCATTAAGCACATGAGTCTGTCACCTCTGTTGGTTGTAGTGCCACTTGACATGGGTCATAAAAACAGGTAAACAGCGACAATCTTAGTCCACACATGTGCATGTATCTTTATAGATTTCTGAGAAAGAGCAAATACAAAAATCTGCAGCAGTCTCAACATTAAAGCAGTGGAGACAAACTTCTCTTTGGTGTTTTAGTGTATCAGTAAATAATATTTGAATATGCTTTGAGGTTTCTGTCAAAGTGCTGTTAACAAATAAAACAAAGGTAAATCAGTGCGCTGCTGAGGTTTTCTCTGAGAATGAGTAAGATTACAACCAGCTGTGCATTGTTGTTCAGCACTCCTGCCTATTATTTGCATTCTTTGCTGCTTCTTGATGTCTAACATTTACTGAAAGAAAAGAATATCTGCTTGTTTTTTGCTTTTCAAAGTGTCCTTCGACATTGAATTTGTGGCATAAAACTCTCAAATGCCCTGTTTCTGGGAATACAAACAGGACTCCATAGGTGACCCTGCGATCAGCAGCTCCGAGGCTGACATGTTGTTATTCTCAATCACACGATTCAAATTTAGCTTTTCCCAGTCAGTCTGATTACAACCTGTTAAAAACAGGGATTAGACACAAACACAAACACCATTTTCAAGCACCATAAAAATATCCAAGCATACTAAATATAATTTAAAGTAAGACACAGACCGTACTCTTGACTAAAAAAAAAGTAAACAGAAGGCATCTAAATAGCAAAAAACTGTCCATACCTCCTCAAAAGGGGAATTTTTATACATTCTAGTCAGCACCAAATAATTTGCAATGATGCTAATTTGTCAGCAATATTACTCTGTTTGATTTTGTTGTTTTGTGGCTATACTCACATCCTGTCTTTGGCAAAAGCAATTTTATTTTTACTGAATATGTCATTATACGTACACGGAATTCACTTAACACAGAAGATAACAACATAAAACCTGTGTAGCTTTATGTTGCCTTCATAAACAACAAAACAAAGCCAAAAAAGGGAAAGTACTCTTCCATTCACTCAGTGCATTATGGCACTTCATGCCAACAATGCAAACCATTACTTGAGGCATGGACTGAAAACTCGTGAAACAAACCATCCAGGAAAACATCATCCATTATTATTAAAAAATATATTTAAAACTCACATTTCCTCATCATTAGTACCGGATGCTTTGCACACACATTATTTCAGCAGTGCGGTTCTATTCTAATATAAATGTGCTGTCAGTGGGAAAGATAGACAGCAAGCCAGCAGCAGTATAAAAAAAGAGCGATACTACCCACTCTGCAGGAGCATGTTGTCCTAGTGAATAATGAAAATGCTGCCTGCCACTACAGGGAACAGCTAACTGTCAAATATTGCTCAGTGTAGCCTGATTAGCTTCAGCAGTGATACCATCTGACACTAATGGTGGCTATGGTGCTTTAGCATTATGCTGAAAAAACAAATTAGATGAAGCAAGATATAAAACTTCAATCACAAAACTATAAGGATCATCTAACATACTCGCTGCAATATTGTAACGAAAAGCCAAATACTTCAGTTATTTTCCTCTTTATATTTGGCAGCACACTTCTGTCACACTGCATTTCCATAAATTCTGCTTCAGGCAATGTTGCAACCTGTCTTCTGAGGAGAGTTTCTGCTGTCACCTGCAAAAGCTCCTGTAATTTGTCACTTAGCTTAATGTGCTCAGGAATGGTGCAATATTTTTGTACACCTAGCCTGATGACCTCATTTGATGGTGCAGAATTGGGAGTGCATTGTCCTATAAATGTGTCATTCAAAATATTAGATCACATTCATGCTTCACTTATCTCACAGAGGGAACATCCCACTGCTTTTTACCTTTATTGTATTAGCAATTTAATGTGCGACGCAAATATAAAGTTTTGTATATTTGGACTTTGTGTAGATTTGTCCAGTATATATCAGTAAACTGAAACGAAATGAACTTTATCAGGAGCTATTGCGACTAACTCTGTAACACTGAGCTGCAGACAAAAACACACCAAGAGCACTAGGATTCATAACCATATAACACCCAACCCACACGGTGCTGCAATGATGAAGACGCCGTGTATGTCATGTGGAAGGTCGGCCACTCTTATGGATTTTAAACCATGTTACATAGTAAAGGCTGTTTTTCTCAGAGCCCCCCAGTGAATCACAGCAGTCCACGGCCCATTTATCAAAGGTTGCTCATTGATAGCACATTGTCCTTGAGAGAGAGCTCATTCTTAAATGCATGGTAGAGGTCAGCTGTAATAATGTCTGTGCAATGTATAGCTGGAAACATGAGAAATTACAAAGAATGTTTTGGACAAGTAGAATTTATTTGTGGTGAAACGGATAAACTGCACCATAACTCACATCTATATGGGATTTTCAAATGACATTTGGGCTATGTTGCAGGTTTTAAAAAACAAAAAACTGATTTTCAACGAAGGAATGTCAACAGGCTCGTTTGCACCTGTTTTTTCTGGTTCATGCTTTATGTTTCTGAATCGTGTTCACATATGGCGTCTTCTTTGCACGATAGAGCTTTAACCTGGATTTCCTGATGGCACTGTGAACTGTGTTCAGACAATGATTTCTGGAAGTGTTCCTGAGCTCATGCAGTACAAATCTTCTGATGGTATTATGTTCTGTAGATAATGAGACTTTCAAAGTCTTCACAATTTTACATGAGAAATATCATTCTGAAATTGTTTCACAATTTGTAGATGCAGTTTTTCCAGGATTGGTGAACCCATGCCCATCTTTATTTCTGAGGAACTTTCTATCTCTAAGATGCTATTTTTATGCTCAGTCATGGTAAATGGCTTGTATTTGTATAGCGCTTTACTAGTCCCTAAGGACCCCAAAGCACATCCAGTCATCCACCCATTCACACACACATTCACACACTGGTGATGGCAAGCTACATTGTAGCCACAGCCACCCTGGGGTGCACTGACAGAGGCGAGGCTGCCGGACACTGGCGCCACCGGGCCCTCTGACCACCACCAGTAGGCAACGGGTGAAGTGTCTTGCCCAAGGACACAACGACCGAGACTGTCCAAGCCGGGGCTCGAACCGGCAACTTTTCAGAACATTAACATTAACTGAACAGTTGAAAGATGCTGTTTCTTGTAAGCCATTTTTAAAAAATGTAACAGTGATGTTTTCTGTTACCCCTTCAGATCTTGAGTTCTTGGCAGCATATTGTAAACCTCAGGTATAAAAAATCTTGGGGTTGTCTTTGATTCCTTTCTTAAATGTGACTCATGGATCAAATCAGTTTTTAAAAGCCAGGAGCCAGAAAGTCCACTTCTTTAATTAATGCTTAACTAAAGTTAAACATTTCTTTCTATTGATGCCACAGAAAACGTTTGTTTTAAGATAAGATAAGATAAGATAGAACTTTATTAATCCCTCGGGTGGGTTCCTCTGGGAAATTCGACTTCCAAAAAGCACAGCAACGACCGAAGTTACAGTTACAGAATTGTTATATATATATATATATATATATATATATATATATATATATACACACACACACACACACACACACATATATATATAAATACAGAGACAAATATAAATAAAATATACAAAGGGGATAAATAGAATAAATAGGAATAAAAAAATAAAAATACAAGTGAATTGCACATTTCAAGTATTGAGTCTATTGCACTGTTGACTATTTACAAAAAGTATTGCACAAAAGGTATTGTACAGTGAGGTGAAGAGGCACTACAGCTTAGTTGTTCCCCCCTCCTTTGTCCTCCTGTTTCCCCTCCCTCTCCCCTCCAGAGAGGAGTTAAACAGTTTGATGGCGTGTGGGACAAAGGAGTTTTTAAGTTTGTTAGTTCTTGTCTTGGGGAGAAGCAACCTGTCACTGAACAGACTCTTCTGATTGTTTATGGCCGTGTGCAGAGGATGCCTGGCATTGTCCATAATGTCCATCAGTTTCTTTAATGTCCTTTTCTCTGCCACTGTCACCAGAGTGTCCAGCTTCATGCCGACCACAGAGCTAGCCCTCCTGATCAGTTTCTCCAGCCTGGATGAGTCCTTCTTTGCTGTGCTGCTCCCCCAGCACACCACAGCATAGAAAAGGACTCCAGCAACCACTGACTGGTAAAACATCCTCAGGAGCTTCCTGCAGATGTTAAAAGACCTCAGCCTCCTGAGGAAGTACAGTCGGCTTTGGGCTTTTTTATACAGGTGCTCTGTGTTGCATGACCAGTCCAGTTTATTGTCCACCCACAGCCCGAGGTACTTGTACTTGTTGACCACCTCCACCTCCTCCCCCTCTATCTGAACCGGCAGTGGACCTGCTCTAGACCTCCCGAAGTCCACAACCAGTTCCTTAGTCTTTGAGGTGTTGAGTTGCAGGTGGTTTGTGTGACTCCATGCGACAAAGTTCCTCACCAGACTTCTGTACTCCTCTTCCTGATCATCCCAGATACACCCCATGATGGCCGTGTCATCTGCAAACTTCTGAATATGGCATAATTCAGAGTTGTAGCAGAAGTCAGAGGTGTACAGGGTGAAGAGAAGAGGGGACAGCACAGTTCCCTGTGGTGCTCCTGTGCTGCTGACCACAGTGTCAGACGTGATGTCCTTCAGCCTGACGTACTGTGGTCTGTCGGTGAGGTAGTCGGAGATCCAAGCCACCAGGCAGGGGTCCACCTCCATCCTGTTCAGTTTTTCTTGAAGCATACAGGGCCGGATGGTATTAAAGGCACTGGAAAAGTCAAGAAACAGGATCCTGACCGTGCCTTTTCCCCCATCCAGGTGTGAGTGGGCTCTGTGTAGGAGGTACAGGATGGCATCCTCCACTCCGACACCCGCCTTGTATGCAAACTGTAGTGGGTCCTGGGCATGTTGTACCTGTGGTCGGAGGAAGTTGAGGAAGAGCCGCTCTAGAGTCTTCATAAGATGTGACGTCAGTGCCACCGGTCGGAAGTCATTCAGCTCATTGGGCCGGTTCTTTTTGGGGACCGGGACGATGCAGGATGTCTTCCATAGGGCGGGCACTCTCCCCAGTCGCAGACTGAGGTTGAAGACTCGTTGTAGCGGCTCCCCAAGTTCAGCAGCACACGCCTTTAGCATCCTAGGACACACCTTGTCTGGGCCTGCTGCCTTTCTGGGGCGAAGCTTCCTCAGTTGCCTCCTGACCTGATCCACTGTGACACTGGGAGATGTTTGGGAGGAGGGGAGGGGGGGAGATGTCTTGCTGCTGAGAGAGGGATTGGAGGAGGGGGGTGTCATGGTGTCAGGAAGGGGGGGGGAAGCGAGGGAGGCAGGAGAGTGGGGAGAGGACTCTGTAGTGAAGGTGAGGGTGAGGGTGGGGGGGTTGTGGGCTGGTCAAACCTGTTGAAGAAGTTGTTGAGTTCGTTTGCCTTCTCCACAGTCCCCCCCACTGTGCTTTTCTTGGTGTTGTGGCCTGTGATGGTTTTCACACCATTCCAGACCTCCCTCATATTGTTCCTCTCCAACTTCTGCTCCACCTTCCTCCTGTAGGTGTCCTTTGCTTCCCTCAGGCAGCGTTTCACCTCCCGCTGTGCTGCTTTCATCTCCTCCTTCACTTTGCTCCTGAAAGCCTTCTTCTTCATGTTGAGGACAGCTTTGACTTCCTGTGTTACCCACGGTTTGTTATTAGGATAACACCGTACCGTCTTAGCAGGGGCGACTGTGTCCACACAAAAGTTGAGGTAGTCTGTAAGACAGTGTGTCGCCCCCTCTATGTCCTCACCATGTGGGCTCAGGAGCACATCCCAGTCTGTGGTGTCATAGCAGTCTCTCAGAGCATCCTCCTTTTCTGGGGTCCATCTCCGGATGGAGCGCGTTGTGACAGGCTGCCTTTGGACGAGGGGTGTGTATTGTGGCTGTAGGTAAACCAGGTTGTGGTCTGACTTCCCTAGTGGGGGGAGGGGGGGGGGTTTGTTTTGTTGGACTGAGCAAAACACTGCTATCACAGATGAACCTGGCTCACAATGATGCTGCTAGATTCCTCACAGGTACATGGAAGCGTGATTTCATCATATTCTTAAATTGTTGCACTGGCTTCCTGTGAAATAGGATCAATTTCAAAATATTGTTGCTCTCATATAACAGCTTGCATTGGCTATGCTGCTCCCTTAGGTCCACTGATCAAAAAAAAGATTATTATAGTTAACTATAATATTTATATATTAGTTAAGTGTAGTTAACTAAAACTAAACAAAAAAAGTTCAAATTTTTAAACTGGAAGATTTTAGTTACTTAAAATACAAATAAAAACTAGACTAACTAAGGTAACTCAAACAATTTCTTGAACTTGGAAAACTAACTAAAATAAAATAAAGATATGGGAGAAATATCCTTAGACTTAAAACTGTAGTCTGTAGTCTAAAAATGGTAACATTTTAGTAAAAACATGTAGACTTTGGAAACTGGATTTTCTACAGTCGTGTTATTTTTATACCTCTAATTATTTGTCAGAATCTTGCCTCTGAAATATGGCCTCCATACAATAATAATTAAAAAAGATCAAAGCGGACACTGAAATTGATAAAAACTAAACATAAACTGAACATTTGTCAACAATAAAAAGTCAAATGAAATAATAAAATCCACTCTGGAAACTAACCGAAGTAAACTGAAGTAAAACGAAAACATCAAAATGAAATAAGATTAAAACGTATATCGGAAATACAAAAGTACAGTAACTCTGTTCCTGATTCCTGATATGTTTTCTGTGATCTGTTGTGAATAAAATAGGGGTTTATGAAGTATATGGAAGTCCTTTCTTTGTGCTTTTAATTACATTTAACAAAGTCCAACTTTTTCGGATTGGGGCTCTGCTGTTTTAGTTGTGTCTTCATGCAGGACAATGAATGTGTCAATTAGTTAAATGCAAGTCAGTTAACAATCAAACAATAACAGTCAATAACAATAACTGCAAAAATCGCTTAAAGAGACAGTATCACAGATTATAATCAATCCATAAGCTTTTAAACTAGCAAGCAAGAGGCCTGCAAGGAATCAATAAAGGAACACCAAAGTGGCATGAACATGTGAAACTTTCATGTCACTTTGTTATTGATTGGTTGATTTATTTGTTTTTGTTTTACTTCACACTTTTTATTTATTGATTTTTTTAAGAGTTGAATCAGAATTTCACCTTTTGATCACCGTCCAAATATGAGAGCCTATCAAATCAGACAAGCGGGCTGCAGGAAATGGCTGGACGGTTTCTCTGGACCACTGGCAGTTTTGTAAGACAACATAAACACCTGTCTAAGTTCTACACGACATCCCGGCCTGTTTTGAATTCCAGTCAAGGTGGAGATGGACTATATCGAGCTATATATTTGTCACTGGCTGTCAGTGTTTTAATAAGTGAGAGCTTCTCTGCAGTTTTCATAAATTGCCTGTTTCATTGTCCACTCTCAATGCCTTTCCTCCCCCACATGTCAACATCTGCAAAACATTGTTGGCTCCCTTCTTTCCTTCATTTACATTTCTCCACTTCTGTCTCTGCCTCTTCCTTACATCACTGGCCAATCCTTCCTTTTCTCCCTCCATGCCACTCCCCCCCTCCCATTTTCTCTCTAGCTCTATTCTAATCTATAAGACAGCTCGTGTCTCTTAAGTCACTCTAATCTTACAACATCAGCCCTGTAATGCGTCTCATTATGAGTTGTGGGCAAGGCAATCAGACTTATAAACCCTTACTCTCTTCCAACTCCCGTCTCCCTTAAATCCACTTTAATTCAAACTCCTCAGTGCTGCGCTGGGGTTTCATTGGGTGTTATATGTATTCAAGGCCAAGGCTTCAGTACCATTCAGCTCTCACACACTTGAGCCACACACAAACACACCACCTGTGCTGTCTCATAGCATCGATTGGTACTAATAAATATGTCACTGCAGTGATTCCTTGAAAATATAGATTATGTCTTAAAGGTAGATCTCCATCCTTAATGCACAAAATTAAGTTGTATCCTGATTATTTAAGTCTGTAGATTTACACAAGAGAAACTCTCACAGCCAGTGATATGAGGTGTTGCTGGTGTTTAGCTGTCTGTGAAAAACCACAAGCACATTTTAATTTATTATGTTTATGTTTACTATGTCATTCACATCACATGTAGATGGCTGCCATCTACAGAGGATCATTTGCTTCCCCTTTCACCCAGCCAGCCACATCAGTGATCGCTGTAATTTGTAGATGTTTTATGTCTAGAAGTAGAGAAGGAACAAATAGAGCGGGGGCTGTCCTTTTTTTGTTGTAATTATTTCCTCCTGAGGTAAACCCCTTTTTTTTGTACTTTGTTTTTTTCGGGTAGGTCATCTGAGTTTGTCTTGGTGAATGGTTCTGTTTGTTCGTTGTTTGGCTTTAGCTCATCCTGATGATATTTTGTTCTTCTTTGTTATTGGATCTACTAAACAATAAATAGAACATTGTGCTTCAATAGTTTTCCATTGGTGCTTGAGGAAATAGCTGCCGTTTCCATGTTGTGTCCTGGCCCCCTAGATGGGCTGCACTCAGATTTCTTGCTTCATGGTCATTTAGTAAGTACTTTGTGTTTGGTTGGCTGTTTTTTTTTTTCCTTTGGATAGTTTTGTGACCTCCCCTTCTTGGGAGAAAATAGAGAATTGCTAAAATGTAGATGTGCTTAATGTAGGCAATTTTGATGATATTCAGATTCCCTACAGTGCCTCTGAAACAGAGCTGAAGTCTCTTCTGTGTGCAAAGCTGGTTAAAAAACATGCTTCCTGTAGAGTCGCCTGAGGGAAGCCATGGCCGAGGCTACACCAGAGGCGTAGCAGATATGAAAGTGTCTGAGGTTGCTGAGGTGATCGGTGGTGTTGGGTCCGGCAAAGTCTTGGACCCTCAGAAGGCGGTGATCTATCAAGAACCACTGCAAGAAGGTGGAGGAGCACACTAAGCTACAAATCTCCATATGCCACATTTACACCTGCTTCTGTTCTTCCATGTGCACAGACCACTACTGCTATGGGCTCTGATAACATGCAGCACCTATAATTAGTTCCACTATTTCCTGAAACTGAAGCTGATTTATATTTCTGTGCTTCTGAGTGCACAGCAGGTTCACTAAACTGTGAGGGCAAATGTGAGGAAGTATGTACAAGCTTGTCAGTAAAAGACAGTTTCAACTGTGAAATTGTGAAGAAAACTGTGGTGCACACTTATGAACTTGTCCCTGAGGCTTATCAGCACACATTTAAGAATTGTGGGAAATCTCCAAACCAGATATTTGTGGTTTGGTAAACATTTGATGTCAGGCCGATAAAGTCAAAACCCTGAGAGCTTATTTTGCTTGAAGAGTTTAATAAATATTTCCCAAAGCAGGTAGTTATCCGCCTAAATGAGCAAAAGGTGACATCATTCATCAGAGAAGCAGATCTGTTTACTTTAACCCATAATACCATGTTCTCTGCCTCTGTTTGTCTGGACATGAAAGTAGTTCAGGAAAGGAAAATAAAATCAACATAACTGGGTTGGAAAAAAGTGCACGAGGTCAGCAGAAACCGTGACTGTTTTTTATTGCCATGAGCTGGGGCATTTAATTGCTGTTTGTACAGCAATCCAAAGAAAAAGCAAAGCAAAAAAAAGAAAAAGAAACAGGCCTTATTAAAACTGCATCTCCATCTGAAATGCTCTTTGAGCCTGACAAGAATCCTGATACTGAGGTAGATTCTCATTTTAAGCCATTCATGTTTGTTTCTTTGACTGGTGATGGAAAAAATAAGGTGCTAGCCACCACTGTTAGGGATAGAGTTGCTTACCATTAATTTATATTGGACTCTGTCCTGCCACTGTCACCAATGGCCTTTCTTCGAGCACCACTACACACAATGCACCTGCATTCACCCTTAGCGATGAGCCGTGTTAAGGTAGGAGTGCAACCCCAATTACAATTAAAGGCATTTCATTCATTTTAGGGAAATACTTAGCTGGAGGCAGAGTTTTACCTACACCTGAAGCTATTGACATTCTGTTTCCAACTCTGTCACTCCCACCTTGGAGGTGCCAAATGTGTTTCTAGTCTGGTTGATGGTCTCGCTCTCCGAGAGCTAGTGCTAAGTGGGTTGCATGTGAAAGAAAAAATAACTGGTGAGAAGTAGGAAGTAATTGGATAAATATAGAGGCAATATAGTGTGTGTGTGCATGTCTACTTTAAGATGCTGTCACTGAGAACTTTTTGCACACTAATTATAATTCTCCTTCACCTTCTGTCAATTTCTTTCATTGAGAGAACACAATTATCCCAGACACACAGATTGTGGTGGTGAAGGTGTGTGTGTGTGCAAAACTCTACATCTAGCCAAACATCTTTGCTGTGACTTTACATCGGTGCTGGATAAAATGGCAGAAAAGAGAATCAAAGTTTATGAAATAAACATGGAAGGCTGGCAAAGCTCAGCTTTTAAGTATTCTATCCACTGTCCTAAAATTGCAGTGCAGTGTGGGATGCTACCTGCACATAAAGAGAAATAAACCTGACTTATAAAGACAGTTTTAAAAAGTGAATTCTGTTTTTCAAACATAGCACAATTTATAAAAATACAAAAAAAAACCTGGCAGCCCTCAGCCTCCCAGTAGATGCATCTGTGGTATGAATTTCAAAATTCTACATCATCTGCTTCTCAAGTTATGGTATTTACAAGACTTTCAGAAAACTTGACCCAACTTGATATTCAGGAGTGCTTTGGACATGAACCAGAGTGGACAGTGATTAAAGAAATCCCAAGTACTTAAACATCCTAGAGACATTTTTCACACAGTTTAATATGATTGATAATTTGTGGTGTTTACACTTGTGTGTGAAGCTCTGAGAAATATTTCCTTTGCTTTGTGATGACCTTATTCATGTTTTAAATGAAAAAGTTTCAATATATATATAAGTTAGAGTAGCTGCTCAGCATGTCTCTTTCTGTCCTAGTCTGTCCTACTTACATTTCAGTGTTCTGCAAATGTTGAGATATGAGATATTTTTGCATCTTGCAATAAATATTTGTATGTTCTGTGCCACTTTGTGCTTTGCCTGTTTTTTTTTTTTAAATTGAAGATCTTGAACAAAGGCTCAAGGTTCTTGCTGTTGACCTTCCAGTTTGATTTATAAATACAGATCGTCCAAACTTGAGATCATAGAAAATACTTAACTAGCCATGAAGTACAACATGAAATAAGTTTTTATAAATCCTGTAATAGCACACTCCCAGACAAACAGTTCATTTCATAATGTGTATCTGTATAAATGTGGATACATTCTAAATTGTTGTTATTTACTAAAACTGTTTAAATGACATGATGACTCATTAATGATCATGAATACCTTTTTTGTAATTAATGTAATACTTTTGTTTTTATAATAATGAATCCATACTTTATAATGCGTGAAAATACTATTATTAAGCATGCTACACATGAGCTTTTGTAACATGCAAGAATAAACCATCTATATTAATTTATAAATGACATACCGAGGAGGAGTAATGGGTTGTAAATGTAATATCTGTAATACCTTACTAATGCTTATTAGTGTGCATTTATTAAGATATATATATATATATATATATATATATATATATATATATATATATATATATATATATATATAGAGAGAGAGAGAGAGAGAGAGAGAGATTACACATATTACACTGTGTATGTGTATTGTGTACACACTGGCAGGATGATGCATGTTTATGATGTCATCTGTCCTCTGGAGCAGATTGGATTTAATTGGTTGGTCGTTTTCACAGCCACATGTCTCTTTTTTTCTTTTACAAGCACATCTATCAATCACACACACACACACACGCATGCACACACACACACACACACACACACACACACACACACACACGGTTCTAGTAAAAACTCAATCATCTCGGCTGCAGAGCAGTATTTACGTAATATTACACTCAATGAACTATATAAAATTTTGTCTGAGTGATTCTTATCAAACTGTATGAGGACACTTAGTGCATAGACAGAGACATAAATTACAGTTCCTACCAGTCTTCATGAACATAAACTGGCTCTCTTGTTCTAACATTGTTCTAACATTGTTTACCGAGGCCCTTACAGCATGAATCTGACTGTACAACGATAGATCAATGTTAGCCTCATGGCCTGGCTTTGTCTTACCCCTGAGAAAATATTGTGTTCTTCCTAGTTTGCAGGCCTTAGTAGCACTGATAACACTGTGAGTCTACTCGGCCTCCCCATTTATCACCTGCAAGTACCAGTTTACAGGACACTTTACTATATAGTACTAAGCACAGATTCTTTCTAATAATTGTTTAAAGTTAGCCTTGTAAAAGAAACAAAAATAATTGGGCTCTGTTTCATCAGTTTCTCCATTTTCTGAGGTTAAAAGAGTCTAGATGAATTCCAAAGCCATTGCTAAAATTCGTATCAGTGTTATATTTGCTATAAGACTTGGGTGATTTTGCAAGTAATCTAAATCTAAAGTGAGCTTACAAATACAGCATCTAGTTTTAAAAAGTTTGAACAACACTTTATTTAATTTTAATTGACTCCACAGCTTCTAGTTGTTTATGTAGGTTTTAGATAATCTTAGTAGCTACCATCACTTGTCAGATTGTACATTTCTTACTGAAACAGCTTGCTACATATGGTAGGAAGCTTTTTCAGTAAGAAACTTTATTCAGCTTCACTTAAAAAAATGGATGCAGAAATTAAGAAACGACCGACCTCATATTTCCAGGTTTCTTGCTCATAATTAAAGTCTATTTTAGAGTAGAAAAATGCAACAACTGAGGAATGAGTAAATTTTCCACTGTTGTGGCCCTGTCCCCTTCACAGGTTTATGAACTTTCACTGGAAAACATCCTGTTGTCAACCATCAAGAGAGATATAGACAGGTCAATGCAGAGAAAAGAGCAGATGTGATGAAATCCTTTGCCATCCACTCGCATCCAAACATCCACACAGCAAACATTCACACTCCGTGTGAGATCACAAGCGGGGACCAGGGTGCTATCAATGCTAGCTAGTCCATCATAAAACTGCAGAGCAGCACTGCAGCAGCCTCAGTCCCACCACCAACTAGACTCCTGGCTCTTGTACCGGTGGCTGTGGAGTTCTTTTCTGTAGCTTTATGAGGTGGAATATAACAAACCTGGCTGCTGAGATGGTGGAATATAGATATTTAAAATCTTCTGTGTCTTATCATGCAGGGTAATAGAGATGAGTTGTGCAGTACATAAAATGGAAACTTTCTACTACAGTTTCAAAGTAAACTGTTCAACTTCTTTCCTTGGAAGTCACTGAAAGTCCTCTGTACTGACATCCCACATCAACCTACATTGCTAGTTGCCAAGTACTTTTAAATGAACTCAGTTTGAAATGGACTTAAAGTCGAAAGCAACATCTCAAATATCCCAAAATTTAAGTGTATATGCGTACTCCATAAAACTACAGCAAGACAGACTGCACTGACTCTACAGATTATACCAGAGAATCAGTGATGTGAATGGTGTGCTTTGATAAACACAGAATTTGATGTGTTTACAGATAATAAGATTTTAAGAAACTGCAGCCTCAGTCACACTTGGATTCCCAGTAAAAACTGCATGTACATGAAGGCAGAAACATACATATATGTTTATGCATGGATGATCCTGAATTCCACTCCAGTCTTTAACCATGAACTCATGTAGAAGCTTGTTTGCACTAAAAATGCTTAGACAAGGCCATGAAAAGCAACCCCCCCCCCCCCAAAAAAAAAACAAACAAGAAAAACAAAAGCAATGTGACTTCACCTTAATTGAAATTCAGGGTTTTGTTGAAGCAGTGGAGAAAATGAGGTGCTTTATTTAGTGCACTAAATGCACAGTACTAACCTAATGAAATTATTCTAAACAATTAAAAGTAGACCACTAAGACTTTAATAAGCAACAATAATTTTTCTTTCATGTGTACAGTATACGTGCCTTTCACATGTGTATATATATGTGTAGCTCAGTGTCTACTGCATGTACCCTGCTATAAGTGTGCATGTGTATTGGTTTATATCCAGACAGGTTGATTCATGAGACTCATTCCTCCTATTGGGTTCCCTATCGATTAGGTCGGCTGTGGCTTGCTGCTGACCGGAGCCTGAAAACCTCAGAGCAGTTACCGTTAACAGATACACAGTGGCTGGGATGTATGGGGATCTGTGGGGCCTCTGAAGACGTCACACGGCAAGTGGGGGAGAAAGGGGTGTGTTGATGCCACGCTTACATATGAAACAATATGACACTACACAGCGATGAGGAGCAAGAGCGAGACCACATGGGGTTGGCTGCAGTTAGTTAAATGAAAATAAAATGAGGATTACCTAAAGCCAAAAGACTACCACCATAGTCTGTTTTACTGACACGAAGGTTTCACCTATTTGATAAATGATAAGTCGGCCGGTGCATCGAGCCACCTGGGGGGCTCTTCAACTGGTGGGGGAGGTTGTTACATCTTGCAGGAGCTTTCCTCTCTTCAGGAACTCACTCTGCAGGAGGGGGAGATACAGGAGAGGTGGAGGAAGATCTCAGCCTGGGCGTCTATTGTCTTCTGTATCACATGTATCAACACTACATATGAGTGGGCGGAGGGAGGTTTGGAGTCTTCAAACCCCCTTCAGCGGGGCTAGTAGGAGAAGTTGGCCGTCCGACTGGGGTCTGGAATGTGGGGCCTCCCTGCTGCTGCGGAGTCGGGGCGATCTGCTTCTCCCCACCGCAGGGAAAAGGGTAACATCACCTGGTTCTGGGTGCAGTTTCCCCCTCCAGGGGCAAGGGTACCTAGACCCGGGGCTTAGAGTACGCTTGGGGAGTGTGATCGTGTGTACAGCGTCTCTTTATGTCTGTCTCCACGTTGGGTGAGTGTTGAGTAATTGCATATGAGAGCATGAGGGAGGAAATGGATGTTTGTATATGTGTGTGCTTGTATTTCTGTGTCTATATGTCAGGTCAGGTATCAGACGCCACCTCTCTGGGGACATCTCAGGCCCTCTAAGGTTTGGAGGCCTATCTCCCCCCACCACTTCCCCTGCCAGTGGCAGACGCCCTCAGACATCGGTGCGTTGGTGGTTCTTTGTGTCCGGGGATGGGCGTCCAGGTACACACCGGCTCACTCCTTGGTGGCTGCTTATCAGGGCCTGGAGCCTGGGGCTCGCTCGGGCCACTTCGGGGGTGGGGTGCCCTCGGCCTCTCGGCCCGGGGCTCGGTCACTCTGGCGCAGCTGGCTGCCGGCGGAGCTCACGGGCACGTCACTGCTACCCCCCCTGGCTTATGCTCCGCGGCTGCTGAGTGAGCCCTCATCTGGGACTCTCCTCAGCTCTTTCTGGGACAGTGGCGCGGCTGCCCCTCTGTTGGTCTTCCTTGGTCTCTTGTGTTCTGGGGGCCTCTGGATGTCTAGAGTTTTGATCTCCTCCATACCTGCTTCATGCCCTGGAGGACGGGGCAGTGGCTCCCCACACCCTCTAGCAGATCATTACATGAAGGAACCTTTTAAAAACAAGCGCATTCATGCTCACAGGTGTACACACGGGTGCTCACACACACAAACTACACCCTTTTTGGCTCCTACCTCAAAGCACACTGTGCGCCGTCGATCTTAGCACAATAACGTTTAATATTTAGTATTTACAGTTATATTCACATAGATCATCGTGATGTTGTTTATTCTATTGCTCTCGTTTTCTTCTGCTTGTTTTCTTTTTTCATTCTCAACAGGTGATCCAGGTGATTGATACATGTTTTTTTTTGTCTGCTTATTTTCTTGGTTTTTGTCTTTTGCCCTTTATCCCCGTCCCTCTTCTCCGCCGTTTTTCTTTCCCTCTTTCTTTCTCCCTTCTCTTTTCCTCATTCAAATCTGTGCCGTATCTAGCAAGTGAAAATTAAAAATAAAATAAACAATAAAAGGTGAATCAAATAGACCATTACGGCAAGGCTGGGATGGTCAATTTGGTAAAGTAAATCCATTGGGCATCTTTCTTCGCCTTTAGACAATAATTCTGATGGCAAAAGAACCAAACGAGATAGGCAAAAAAAAAAAAAGTAAAATTGAATGAAACTGATGTGAATTGCTATTGTGTGTTTGTGTGTTGATTGTCCTCATTGTCCTCATGCTTTTGTTAAATTAGGCTTCATGTTTCCCTCTCCTCCTTCTCAGAAAACCTGATCTCTACGCAGTACTGCTGTGTAGAGATGACTGTGCTCACAGTCGATTACAGTTGGCAGGAGTGGACTGTTAGCCACCAACTCTGTCTGTCATCGCTTCCTCAGACCCACAGTTGTAGTGTCATGACCTTGAGGAAACACAGGAAAGTCTGCCTGTTTGTGTGCCTGAAAAATAAAACAGGACTGACATTTAAAGGTTGAGATTTGGGGAAATACGCTGAAAGAAGCGAACCTCTTAACCCTAAATGGAGTACTTCATAGTAAAATTACATTTGGTATTAAATTCATGTCCAAGTATGAGAAAAGGTAAGTTGAAAAGTTCATTTTATTTCCTTCTATTTACTACGGGAATGGATATCATCAAATCCGTTATTCCACTTCAAACCCACTCAGGGTTTAAAGCTTCACTTTAAAATGAGCAGCAACAAACCACTGACTGAGCTCACTCATAATACCACACACTATACAGAATGGAACAATTGTTTTAAAAAACAGGGAAGTGTTGTTCCCAAATTAAAGTCATATGAGTAAAGGTGCATGGATGTGAATGTGTGATGGTGTGTAATAATGTATGCGATTGGCCCCAGGGTAGTAACCAGCACCAGCTGTTTGTAATAAGCTGTGGCTGGTAATGAACACACCCTCTAAGCTGTGGAGCTTCAGGACACAGAGGCTCATCCACAGCAATGGTCTGATCCAAACTTAGCAAACACCCCTGCTGCTCCCATAATATAATCAAATTACTCTTTTCCCCTCCTCAAATGCTAGATGTTGCTTAAACACACATGGAGTTGGATCAACAGAATAGATGTGTGATCAACCTGGACTTGACACAAATGATGGGGGTATAAATTGGATGTGTTTTCACACCGCATGCACTAAAAATTCAAGAGTCTTCCAGACTAGCGTCCTCTCCTTAAAATGCATTGTTTTATTTGAACCTTTCATCTCTGTATCCTTGTTTTTCTAGGATTTTCTTCTACCTGCTCTTGTAAGCCCCGAAGACACTGCAGTTGTTTTTTTTCTTACAATCTGCTGCACGTTAGCCCTCACTAAAAGTTAAACATACCTTCAGCCTCACATTAAAACAAAAAACATCAAAATATCTGTCATAAATTCATTATCTTTGCTTCAGTAAAGCTTCCACTGATGAAAAAAGTCTTTCAAGAATACTGATCAAATCCTAGCTCATTAGAAATTACAGGGAGTATAGTCGCCTCTATACTGCGATCTTTCAACAAGATGGAAAAATGAAAAAAGCTTTGGAGTGAAGGAAATCACATCTGAGGGCTGGTGGTCTGTGCAACTTCTCTTTGATTTGAGGATTAGAGCTATGGACTGTTCGTTGCTGTCTTAACAATTACTCTGAGGCTAATAGAAGTGGACATCATAAATCTTCACATGCTGGCATCAATGTGCATCTCGCAGAGCTCTGCATCTCTTATTTCTAACATGTAGTCTCACACTGTTAAGCAGAATACAGCAAGTTCAACGATCACACACTATCAACCCGCCATCATTTATAACAACCCAAGGCAATTTCTCAGCAGTCAAGATATTACAGTTTAATTTATTTGTTTGAGGCAGGACAGAGATGAAATATAATGGCAGTAAGTTTGACTGGTTGCCATGTCAGAGATCTCTCCAGCCTCCGAAGAAAGGCTGGATGTCAGCAGAGCAGTTACATAGTCGCCAATAGGAAGAGGAATATTATAGAAGTCATTGATGTTAATAATAGTATTTCTAGGCAACACTGCAGTAAAACTAAATATACATGCTGACTCTTATTTGTCCTGATTACTTATTAATAAAGGCCTGAATATGTGGATGTCAGAAAAGTTAAGTTCTATAACCCAGTCCCTGCCAGACCCCACATTAGATATTATGCAGTGGCAGGATACATATTAGCTTAGGCAGGTGTATTAAAAAACAATATCCCTTTCAAAATTAGCCAGCAAGAATAATCCTCAGTAGAAATCACACAAAAAAAGGTATTTGACGAGAGCTAAAGAGCGGAGTACACAAGAAGAATTTTGATAAGGTCAATAGCCGTTTTACAAACAGCTGTAAATCTTAGTTCAAATGTGCATCCATAAAAACGCCACTGGAAAGTGATTGTGATTAAATCAAGAAGAAAAAAAATACTGTATTTTTTTTTCTAATAATCTTAAATAGAAGAATATCCATCCATTAGATATCCAAATCTGCATCCTTAAACGTCTGTTGGCTCAAAATTTTCATATTTAAGTCAACACTCAATTAAGACACAGTGGGGCATAAAATGGCATAAATGGTGCCTCAAATGGAGCAAATGAGTGCCCATTTAATTGTAGTGAGTTAAACCGGTTCCCTGTGGTAAAGTATAAGAGCCGGACGCCTTGAGTAGTAATTATCTCAGGTAGCTATCTCATTACCATTCTCCTTTAGTATGTAAATTTGGCCACAGGCTTGAGTTTTTATTGTGGATTGCCCATTTTGTTGTGCTCTTCCTATCCTGTGTTATTTATCAGGAGGCAGGGAATACCTTAAGTATTGGTTACATTTCCAGGTATAATGGAATGTTATTTTTGTCCTGTTTGCCATGCTTTTTAAAACAAATGTAACAGAAATGTGCAAAATACACATCTTTCTTTCAAGGTATCAACTAAGTAAATGGTTTACAAAATGTTCAAATGTTCAAAAGCATAAATCCCCAAGTGCTTCCATCATCTGAGAAACTGAAGCCCCAGTGGATTAAAACCACAAGGGGCATTCTTAACAAATTGTGCAGTTAATGTGGCTTTTATTATGAGGACTGAGCCTGTACAGGCCAGACGTACATCAATATGCTAGTTATGCTACGTTGAAAATGTGAAGTTTGGTTAAAAGGTTATATATATTTTTTCATTTTATTGTTCCATTAAATGTATTTTAATGTTAGCAATAAATTTAAATTGTTAGCATGCGCACGCAGCGACCGGCAGTGAGTGAGAGCTTGGCATCCTAAGTTTTTAAGTTTTTATTATTTCTTTTCGGTTTTATTTGTTGCCGTGTGTTTTGGTTGAAAGAAGTGACAGTTTCTTACAAAGTGACACACGCTCCACAACAGTGAGAACGTCATGGATTCTTTCTTCTTCATTTTGGTTGGATTTCTATTGTGCTGGCTCGTTTCCAATGAGGTGGGCGAGGCCGTGAGTCAGCTGAGGATTGTTTACTCCCACGACGAACTGTTACAACTTAACTTACCGTATGATGGTAAGGACCTCACCTCATGTATACCGGATTTTATACATAAAGACTCTAACAGAACGAGTGAGAAGAGGAAGAGGAAAAGAGGGAGACGTGGAGGTGTTAAATTGCGTATGAGGAGACAACAGGTCAGTCGGTTTCCCCTGCCGTCTGTTATCCTTGGAAATGTTCAGTCTCTTAGGAACAAACTGGATGAACTCCAGGGAAACGTCAGGTTCCAGAAAGACTTCAGGGACAGCTGTGTAATGGCTTTTTCCGAGACATGGCTGACGGAGCTGGATCAGGACGCCGATTTTTCAATCGACGGTTTTGGAGCTCCCTTCCGCCGGGATCGAGATGCACGGGTAACAGGGAAATCTCAAGGAGGGGGAGTATGCTTGTATGTGAACAAACGTTACTGTAGCGCTGTGACTGTTAGAGAATGTATTTGTACACCAGATGTTGAACTTTTATCTGTGTCACTGCGCCCTTTTTATCTCCCTCGTGAGTTTCCACAACTTTTTATAACCGTAGTTTACATTCACCCGAAGGCTCACCCCGCCTCCACTTGCAGCATCATTTCAGACGTAGTGCAGAAGCTGCAGGCGCTTTCTCCTGATGCACCAAACTTTATAATGGGGGACTTTAACCATGTCTCCCTTAAATCAACTTTGGGCAATCTGTATCAATATGTATCCTGTCCTACCAGACGGGATAAAATGTTGGACCTTTGTTACGGATCGGTGAAGAATGCTTATAAATCCCTCCCGCTTCCTCCTCTGGGATCTTCTGACCATAACTGTGTGCATCTTCTGCCCATCTATAAAACTGTCTTAAAACGAGAGAAGACAAAGACTAAGGATGTTGACATATGGTCAGAAGAATCTGTGCTTACCTTGCAGGAATGTTTTAAGTGTACAGATTGGGAAGTTTTTATTCAGTCTTGTGGAGATGATCTCGATGCTTTGGTGGATGTTACTAGCTCTTATGCAGTATTTTGTAAAGACATGATTATACCCCGTAAGCGCGTTAAAATTTACGCTAACAATAAGCCATGGGTCACTAAAAGTGTCAAATCCTGTTTAAGGAAAAAGAGACAGGCCTTTAAAGAGGGGGCTGTTACCGATTTTCAGACAGCCACCAAGGAAATGAAAATCGAGATCTTGAAAGCAAAACAGAGCTACAAAAACCTTCTTGAAAGCAAATTTGCTGCAAAAAATTTTGGGTCTGCCTGGACTTGTATGAAAACCATAGCAGGGTTTCAAAATCCCCAGAGCAGCAGTCAGGTCATTTTAGATGGTTTTAATTCAGACAGAGATTTTGCAAATGCTTTAAACATGTTTTATGCTCGTTTTAGTTCTTCTGATTTTAGCGAGGATATTTTGGAACTGAAACAGAAACTGAGAGATACTCAGCACTTTATCATTGAACTCAGCGATGTTAAAAAGGCCTTTCATACAGTCAATGTGAATAAGAGCCAGGGTCCTGATAATATTAGTGGCCGCCTAATTAAATCTTGTGCTGATGAACTCAGTCCTATATTTCAGGTTATTTTTAACAAATCCTTGCAAACACAACATGTGCCCTCTCTTTGGAAAGAAGCAGTCGTGGTTCCTGTCCCTAAATCTAGTCGTCCAAAAATTCTAAACGACTTCAGGCCTGTTGCCCTCACTTCAGTTGTCATGAAAGTCTTTGAAAAAATCATCAGAAATGTGATTATGAAAGAGACTGAAGGTCAGCTGGATCCAATGCAGTTTGCATACAGGCCCAACAGAGGAGTGGAGGACGCACTTTTGACTTTACTAAATCTAATTCTTAAACATGTAGAGAGTAAAGGGACTTTTGCAAGACTTCTTTTCATTGATTTTTCTTCGGCTTTTAATACAATACAGCCCCATATTTTAATTAAAAGACTTTTAGAACAGTTTGAAATCAGGAAAAACCTGGTGGGCTGGATTTTAGATTTTCTAACTGACAGGTCACAAAGAGTGAGAATAAATGGGATTCTGTCTGACCCAGTGTTCTCCTCCACAGGTTCTCCTCAAGGCTGCGTCCTATCGCCCTTATTATTCACTCTCTATACAAACATGTGTCAGGGCAGACATGAAAACAGGGTCATTATTAAATATGCAGATGACTCTGTTATTGTCAGCTTACTGAAAGAGGGTGAAATTAACCACGGTCCAGTCATTGATGACTTTGTTCAGTGGTGTGAGGAGTCTTATCTCCAGCTGAACATATCTAAAACAAAAGACATGGTTGTTGATTTTAGGAAACAACAAAATGGGCACGGAGTCACTTTAATTAAAGGTCAGAAAATAGAGCAAGTACAATCATATAAATATCTTGGGACCATAATCAATGAAAAACTGAACTTTGATCAAAATTGCAAATCAGTTTGTAAAAAGGGTCACCAGCACCTTTATTGCCTTAGGAAACTTGTTCATTTCCACATTGACCAAAAAATTTTAACTTTGTTTTATCGTTCTTTTATTGAGTCTGTTTTATCCTTTTGTTTGGTGGCATGGTTTGGTCAGACCTCTGTCACAGAGAAAAACTCTCTAAATCAGATAGTGAGATGGTCCAGTCGTCTGATAGGTGAGCCACAGTCTTGTTTAGCCTCCCTGTACTCTAAGCAGGTACAGAGGATGGCTTTATCAATCCTTAAAAATGGTTCCCATCCTCTAAGGGGTGAATTTCAGCTTCTTCCCTCAGGACGGAGGTTTCTATTTCCAAGATGCAGGACAAAGCGTTATAAAAATAGCTTTGTCCCCGTTGCTGTCACTGAATTAAATAAGAACTGTTTTTGATTCGAAATATTAAAGTATGTGTCACAGTGAGTTTTATATATTTACTAGGTATGTGTGTTTTTAAAGGGATGTCAAATGCTGTCATTTTTCTGTAAAGCAAATTTACCTTGCCTTTAGGTATAAATAAAGTTACCTTACCTTACCTTACCTTAGACATTTACTGTCACGGACCCGGCTCTGGGGACTCGGGGTCCGTGGGCAGTGGGGACTGTGACTATTATTGTTATTGTTGTTATTATTATTATTATTTGGTGTGTTGTCTGCACTGCCCCTATGCACATCTGTATGTAGGCAGGTATGTGTGTGTGTGTGTGTTTTGCCTTTCTGCTGTGGCCAAGTTACAGGCACCTTCAGCCCTGGGGGCGTGGTCTAACTTGAGGGCTGGCCACACCCGAAGTCCTGGCCGCACACCTGCTCCTCATCTGGGCTCGTCGGGGGAGCTATTTAGATGAGCGATGGAGCTTCCACCGACGCGGGATTATTGCGTTTGACTACACGTCAGTCTTCAAACAAGTCAAGTGTGAGTGTATGCCTGCTGGGATAAGTGTTAACGGCTGCCTCTATTGTTTTCCCCTCAGGAGGAGTGTGGGACGAGAAGGAGCAGTGAGCACGGGGAGTGCAGGGACACTGGGACAGAGAGCACTACACGGGGACTTTTGGGAACAAGACACTACACGGGAGTCTGGGAAACTGGGGATTTATTGTTGTTTACTTCACCACCTTGTAAATAAACACTGTTGCACTGAAGAGTCCGGCGTTTGGGTCCTATTTCCCCATCTCCCCACGGTCTGCCAGCCAGACCGTGACATTTACAACCTGTTATTGTAATGTACATAAGGTCATAATAACATGATGTCATTTTTAGAATATCCACATATATTAGGCACTTCCTTGGTGGAGGTACCTAGTTTTGTGCAGACTCTAACATTATTTTGATGCAATGATGGTTTTTCATTGTCAAAATAGAATTAATGCTTCATTTGAATATCTGGATCCAAAAGGTCCATCAGAATATTAGTTATTGGCAGAAACGCAGTTTTAGGCTGCCATCCAATTTATTCCACAACAAATTACTTTCAGTTTTAAAGGTGCTACATCTGAATGCATTTGATTGTTGGCACAATGTTTTTAGCAAAAACATAAAAACTCAAAGCCTTAACAAGTTTTCAATGAACTTGTGTATAAAACATTTTACTTGTATAAAACCAACAAACAAACCAAAAATTCCACTTTCTAAGTGGCACCATCCACCAGCTTGAATCCCTCATTTTCTATTCCAAACTGTGGATGTGTGGTTAACCGAGCATTCTTTGTACCATGTGTGGTGAGTCGGCCAATCCCATTGCAGCATCGGCAAGCATGAAGAGGCTTTTTCTGGCTCTGACTCGCCTGAGGTTGGCATTCAAAGGGAGGAGAGAGAAAAAGGGGAAGAGATGCTAATCATCTGATCTCTGGTGAACAAGGCTTGAGAGAGAGAGCGAGGTACACAGAAAGATGTCTGTGCTTCTGCCAAAGCCATTTTTTTTTTGAGTCAGAATGAAATACAGCAATAGGATAAGGATCTCTGCTTATAGTCAGCCTCCCTGCCTCCACATCTAAGGGACAACAATTATCTCTGCCACAACCTGCCTCATAAGCCTGACAGGGAAAAGAAAAACAAAACACAAAAAACAAAAAACTGGACCCTGTACAAAAATACAACAATAACTAGTGGCAATAATACACATTTCAACACTGGCAAATGGCTGTGGAGATAGATGAGACATTCTTTCCTATATAGGTTTAACTGTACTTAATGAGTTCTGACAAAATCCCATGGGAAAGATGTCAGCGTATGTGCAAATCTGTACACCGCACTAGTATTTTGACAGCTTATCAAGTTTGAAACAAACTTGAAGAAAACAAGCACTGTACGTTTGGACCAATCGACTGACTTTTAGAAAGCTGCAATGTGAAGTGCTGCAATCGCAAGTTGTTACTGCCTTTCAAGACAGTGTGACTGTGTCTATCAAGTAATCAATGAAGTATTATTTTATATACAGCTTATGTTTAAAGAAAGCCAGAGTGATTTAGGTTGGGCATATGGGCTACAGTGCAACCTTTTCACTAATTAAATATTGCATGAAACAGAGTCTGCAGAACCAGATGAGCTGATGAGTAGCTACATTTTAGTGAATCCTCCAATATCTACAGGACCAAAGCCATGTTGACTTTGCAGACTGGTGCAGAAATAGCTTATATCACAAATCAAAACAAAGTATAGCGTTGTTCTTTGCCCAGTGGTTTAAATAACGACGAAACTCAAATTGCACCAGCTTTCCAGATCAAATTTGAATCAGTTTTAATCTCTTCCCCCACTTTGAATCTTGATTCTTAGTGGGTGGTAAGGACCTGATGTGCTCTCCACTCTGCACAGTAACCCTTGGGATGAACTTGTCCCTAACTAAACCTCTAGTCCCCACCCAGTTTCCAAGCTGCCGCAGTCAGACAAAATTTCAAATTAGTATTCAGACAGCATCAGATCTCTGGGCCAAACACTCGCTGGACAAACCTTGACACACACACACACGCGCACACACACATTAACCACATGAGGATCAGGAGACATGCTTCAATTACCACAGTGCAGAACTCACAGGGGAAAATACACCCCAGAGAATGGGTTAAAAACCTCTTTATCATCGCTATGTGAGAATAACTGCACATTATTTTTCTCATTACATGCTACACATTTTGCTGTGCTGTAGATTACTATTGCAGGTTCATAATGCATAGTGGGTACTGCAGCGAGACAAAGCTAATTATTAGGAGGGAAGTGATAACACTGACACATCACTAAAGCAATAGTTTACTGCTACAAAGTGCTGCGAGCTAGAGTTTTTAAATTCACACATCTCATTTTCTAACTGTTTCAGCGAGGTGTTGATACATCTCATTAGTCTGACCGCGGCTGCTGTCGTACCCCTATCCCAATCCTTCATCTGTTTTACGCCCATTGATTTAAAATTAAGTGTTTACAGAAATCTAGCGTACTGTGACATGTCAGCATATTTAAAGACATATTTATAGACAAAGCATCGATCTATGTTAAAATAAATTATTTGACACTATTGAGAGCTGTAGAACTAAATGAGTTCAATGAAGACAGCTTTTCTTGGCATTTCCTGGACAGAACCTAAAACCCTTATCAGAGGCAATGTAACCCACGCGTTCTTCTTAAGGTGCCATGCATACTCACATAAAAGAGGATATTTAATGTGTCATTTGACTCTTCAGTCAGGAGTAACAAGTTGCGGAGAAACACGAAGGATATAAAACCTGGTGTAAGCGAAATGCAGCTGAAGAAGTGCATTGGAGTCTGACACTGTGTTTCGATGAAAGAAATGCAATGCACACCAAGCAGTTTTCTAATCTGTTCTGCATGCTCAAAACAATCAGTTTAAAAGAGACTTGGCAACAAATCAGCATATCTCACTAACCCATTCATCCTGCTTCACAGCACACCCCTCAGAGCACCTCAGGCCAAGCAAAGAACAAGACAACAAATAGAATTTGACGATAACTCTGAATTTCCTCTCAGAGCTTCACTTTGAAAGGAAACTTTTTTTTTTTTTTTTAAATTTTGGGCAGTAGGCAGCAAAGAGAAGGGCAGCCATTAATGGCCCATTATAAAAAGGAAAGCACTAAACTATGGTAATAAATGAATGGAAGCTCATGACCAAAGTAACAAGAATCTTTTACTAAAATCCATACATCAGACTCTGAGCCCCTGCATGAATCATTTTATGAGGTTGAAACTAAAAAAGGAACAACTCCTTGAATTTTATATCATGATAAGAAAGCCAGTGCAGTAACATACATTATTCAAACAGAATTATGTCTGGGTTCCCAAACTGGCTAGTCACTCAATGGGAGCTTTAAAATTTGCATCTACATTACAAGGCGGTGCAATTCATCAGACTCCCAAAGCAGGAATTTAGAGTTTGATCTTTTCACAGTAAACTGTTAGAAATCCCCATTCAATATACAGTGCAAACAACTATAGAAGGTAATATAGTACACAAAATCAAATAAGTGTGATGTGTAAAGAATATAAATGAGAGGGTGAAAGGCAGGAAGAGGAATGTGTTTCTATTCAACAGTTTCATTGCTCAGTGTACACTAGCAGTGCAGAATTCAAAAGGATAATTAGCGGGTGGTTTGCGTGGATATAAACATTCACACACAGCCGACTACACTGTGTAATAAAGGTCGTCTGCAACCGATCGACTGTCGCGGAATCGAGGTGAGCGTACATGTGGCAAAAACAAAGAAAGATGTTGACTTACCAACTTGCGATGAATCACCTGTAAGCGAGGAACAAGAAAAGACAAAAGGAAAAAGATGGATCAGTTTAAACAGCAAAGCCAAATGTCGCTTGCACCGTACTCCTGCTCGCATAAAAAATAGTCAAAACAAAATGACATATAATAGCACACAGAAAAAAGAAAAGTCAGAATGCAATTAGCATTTGAGGTCTACCAGAGCACTGTTTCACACATAAGCCTTAACACAGGGCTGCTAATTGAGACGGAAGAAAACAACTATCAAGGCTGTATAAAAGTCAGCATTAATATTGTGTTATAAAAAGGTCTTAAAGGTCAAAAGAGACTCTTTCATGCAACAGCTAACTTCTTGACATTCACTTTCATTTCTCCTGTGCAAATAACTCATCCTTCAGCGGGATTCAAACTCATTTAAAAAACGAGTTAATTAAAAAAAAAAAAGATTCTCCTTGGCTGCATTTATTCTGCATCTCTGACTCTCAAAACACCCGATTATCCAATTAAGCCTATTTTTATTAAATAAAAGCAATCTTGCAAAGAGGTTAAAAAAAAACTATGGGTACAATAAAGAAAGATAGTTGTATTCAACAGTTCACTAACATACACACGACTCACATACACTTCAATCTGAATAAAGATCTAGTAAAGGCAACATCACAGCAAGTTAGAGCTTGCTTGTGCTTTTTGTTACCTGCTAAAAGAATGACATAGCTCTCCAACATATCATGCTAACTATACTGTACATTATACACAGACTAACTAATTAGACCCACCAATCACCACACTCCTTTGGATCTGATCCAATGCTCAATAGGTGATTCAAAATAAATGAGAGAGAGGGGGAAAAACATACATAATTTCCGTTTGAAATATTGATCTATGCTGTGGGGGCAAAGCTCCAATTAAAAGAGTGGAGCTATTACATTAGCTCGTAGGTGAGAAGTATTAAAGAAAAGTATTAAGTATTAAAGAAAGCATACAGTAGTTGCTAAGACCAATTGGGGGGGGGGGGGTTAAATGGAAATCTAAACATTAATGTAAACATTATGGAAGCTAACGCCCATATGTAACACTGTGACATACAGGATTTGAAAATGTTTTAAGATTTATTTGTCCTCCTCATAGGTGGGCTCTCTTTTTAAAAAAATGCCTTCTTAAAATCATGAAAATATACATTTTGCGAGCTTACTCAAAATGCAAAAAGTCAAGAGAGGACAATTTATACCTCAGTCCAACAAGCTGTTGGTCAGAGTTCTCGTATATTGGTGCCAACTATAAACAAAGCGGCCCAGAATAGGCTCTCATCCATATTGGCAAGATTGCTGTCATTAGATGTGTGTGGTGAAAAAAAGCTTCCTCAGTCTGAAACACATGGAGCAGAGCAGGAATCCTGGCCAGAACAGTTGGACTGTGGGGGCCTTTGCCTTTTTCTTTATTTTAGGTCCCAGCACAAGATCTGGAACAGAGCTTAAATGTCCAGACTAGCGGATGAAGGCGACGGGCAAAAAGGTGCCAGAGGAATAAACACAATCAATAGGGCTCAGTCTCCCAAGGTTTGTTTGTTAATATCCTGGATTCTGACAAGTGTATCTCCTGCTCCTGAGTGTTATCAGCTGCCCTGCTCACTCTGCAATCGCCAAACGTGCTTTCAAACAAGCAGTGTAGCCAATGACAAGAACAAGTAAGAAGTGTGTGTGTGTGTGTGTGTTCGAGACAAGAAGGCGAAGACAGTGGAACTGGGCAAATGAGACAGCTCATCTATCATGCCTTTCCACTTTTCCCAAGCCAAAGTGAGCACACAAGTGAGAAAAATAAAGATGTACAAAGTGGCAAACTTGCTCCTATGTAATACCATGTTATGGCAGCTGTGTACAAATATAAAGTTATGGAAGCCCTCTTAACAGTGTGGGACACTGAGCTGGGGTAATCATGTTTTAGTGAAGATATATCATTCTGGAGAGGTGATAGGACCCAGGGGCAGAGCCATAAAGCCAGAAGTGACCCCTGTAGTACAGTAAATAACCCCAGCTGGATTCCAGTAAGAGTAAAGCACTCATGAAGATATTTCATAAAGGAAACATACTGGGACTAAGGCTGATGATCCACAGTGTACGAGCAAGCTCCAGAGCTGAGTTGGTTTTTGTAACCATAGCCAAGTTTTCTACACTGCACTGCATGTCACTCTCGGCACCTCCTGCTCTGCACTGCTTAGCTGTTAACCATTCTTGTCTATGGCACACACAAAAGATTGAAACAGTGCTCACGCCTGCACACAGATAAACGTACACCACCAACTGTGTACTGACTTTATATACTGTAAAAGATACTGTTTGTTCTCATTTTTAAGAAACAAATATAAAAAAAGACGATGGGACCAACTTGGACTGACCTCTACAGATTGTATGTGCGCAAGTAAACTCGATATGAACGAGTAAATCTTTGCGTATGTCTTTCAAGCATTTTCCGCTAAAGCTTTAAACCCTCTTAACCGAACGCTGCTGTAACCACTTAATAAATTAATGTACCTGCAAATCTCTACGTGTTGATCTAGATAACTACATCCATGACAGTTTGGTAATGTGAAATGTTATCATCTAAAAACCATAAAGTTAAATATTTGAATGACTGTACTGAAGCAGTGAAGCTTTTATTTCTTGTCGTTTGCGTTACTGTCCAATGATGAAAGGAACACGGTGCATTTCAAATAGAACATTCCTCATGTTGTGTAATTGTGTGTTATCTCTAACCTTTGAACCTTATGGAAAACTTCTCATGTTAGGCTCTGTTTTCAATCATAAATACATTTTTATCATCCAAGGAGAATCTTCATACTATTTATTTACGTAGGAATTCTTTAATTAGGCTGTAACTAATCACCACTTCAGATACATCAGGGGTCTCAAACTCGCAGCCCGGGTGCCGCTTGCAGCCCACATCACCCCTACTCGTATATTGAAGAGACAAGATATAATGCAATTTGGCCCTTGAAGTTACTTTTTTGTTAGGGAGGATTTGCTGTTGTTGACTGTAATGGTAAAATAAGTTCCTTAAAAAGCCAAAAATGAGTTAATATGAAGGCGATATGAGCAGAGAGCAGAAACATGTTGAGGTACTGGCTGTGTTAGTTCAGTGAGAGACTTATTTGTAATGGAGACAATTTTCACTAGCACTCAAAGACTAATGTCTGCATTTATTTTGTTAAATACGAACAAAATTATAGCACAAGTGCTCCCACGTGTCTGGCAAGAAAGAGAAGACCAATTTGTTTATTTGGTAGGTTAATGAAAGGGTTCAGTTAATTAAGAGCGAGAAAAAAATGTGTTCATGTCTGCAGTTTTGTCTTGTTATACAATAGTGGAAATTTAAAAAAGCAAGCATTTTTGGAAATATTTGTGGGTGTTTTCTTGTTTGTTTGTCTTTGTACTAAAGTGGCCCTCACATGAGATGACAGTGCCAGCAGTGGCCCACAGCTCATAAGTTTGAGACCCCTGTTCTAAATGTTCGATTCAGGACAGATTTTAACACCAGATGCTTTTTCTGATACAACCCCAAAGATGCACCCAGATCAGTGAGTTAAAGACCCCTGGCTCAAATGTTCTCTTTTTTACACTGTAGCTTAATAAAAAAAAAGAAATAAAAAAAGAAAAGTAACCATCACAATACAAGAGGTTCACCATAAACTCTAATGTACTTTTTTTTTTTATTTGGAAAATGAAGCTTAAGGACGTTTTCATTAGTTTGTTTTTACAGTTTTACACACACACACACACACACACACACACACACACACACACACACACACACACACACACAGGAAGTTGCCCTCTTCCTCTCTCATCTTCATCTCTTTCTCTCTGTCTGTCTGTAATCCTGGTTAGCTTCTCTTCTTTACAGTACCATAGTCCTGCTCCTGGATAAAGAGCCCAGAGAGCTTTTATCTGGAAAAGCACTTCTGGGATGTGTCCACTTAGAAGAAGAATAAACCTTTTTGTTTCTCAAAAACAAAAATTAAATAAATAAAATGATAATTCGGGTAGAACAAAACCATTTTTCTGGATACTCGCTTCTTTGGTTGTGACTTGTTGTGACTGGCTCTTTCATTTAGATCCAGTCTAACCTTAAGGTAATATATATATATCCGTTATCTATTGTGACTGTGTGCCGCTAACCTGTAATGATATTTAAAAAAAAATTGTAAATATTATTTATATAATGCCGAATCGATTATCCGGTCCAGTCCAAAGGAGCTTTGTGTTATCATCTGGAATTGAACCAGTGATATTTTGCTTGCTTGCAAGTGTGTTAACCACTACACAATGGAAGATAAAAACCTGAGCGATTGAGCAATTAACCTTTTAGTTCAAATTGAGTTAGTTGCACTTGACAAGTCAAACTACTCTGACACAAATGTTATGATTACACAAACACATATGCAATGCATTCACTCTGCTGTAATTAAATTGGACAAATCTTAATAGTTGGCTACATTAGAAAAAGGAAGTAAAAACAAAACAACTTAAGTTTTAAAGTTATACCTTTCTAAGTTTTCTAAGTTATTTTAAGCCGCTGCTATTTTTATACTTACACCCACAAAGATCATTTATGTTTTCAGAGTTGCTACTTTTCAAAAAGCATGCGAGGTAAAAAACAGAGATGGTATGTGTTAGACAACAACATAAACAACCCGTCACAAATAAATGATTTCAGTAAAACACTAACTCAGCATGACTCCTAGTTGAACTGTTTCACAGCATTTATTTCGTCTCACCAGCACACTTCTGTCTACTGACAAAAACACCAACTAAATGCTTCTTAGTGTGGTCTCCTGCAATGAAAGTACAACCAGAAAAGTTTGACTATGTCAGTCAGTGCTATACACAGAGCAGTAATCTTTGGCTTTGGTGGAAAATGTATTAAAATGGGGCAATTGGCTTTGAATTTAGTGAGTTGCTGAGAGACTGCAGGAAAATTCTTACTCATACAGAGGTGTCAATGCAACTATTGCAATTAGTTGGTGTTTACCTAAAGGGAAAAAGCATGCATTCTATTTTGATGAAGTCAAGGTCAAGGTCAAGGTCAGATTTATTTATATAGCACATTTCCAACAGCCGATGCTGCACAAAGTGCTTAACAATAACAATAAAATTAAAAACTACAGAGTAATACAATAATAACAATAGAAACAATAAAATAGAAGAATTGAAACAATACTAACTAATTCAGATAAATCCAAAATGCTTGGGTCATAATGTGTTAAAAGCCAGAGCGTAAAAGTGTGTCTTTAGTAAAGATTTAAATTGCTCAAGAGTTTGAGCAGATCTAATATTAAAGGGGAGACTATTCCAAAGTCTGGGACCTGCCACAGAGAAGGATCTATCACCACGAGATTTGAGGTTAGTCCGTGGAATGGACAACAATAGTTTTGAACTAGATCTCGTGGGTTTTCCTGGAGCATAGGCAGAGAGGAGCTCTGACAAGTAGGGGGGGGCTCGGGCGTTGAGTGACTTAAAAACAAAAAGTAAGAGTTTAAATTGGATCCTGTAGGGGACAGGGAGCCAGTGTAAAGAGGCTAAAATTGGGGTTATATGCTCTCTCCGTTTGGTACCGGTTAGCAGGCGAGCAGCAGCATTTTGAACCATCTGAAGGCGATGGATGGTGGCATGATCTAGGCCATAATACAATGAATTGCAGTAGTCCAATCTGCAAGTAAGAAAAAGGTGGATGATACGCTCGAAGACGTCAGCCGGAAGGTATGGCTTTATCCTGGCTAGCTGTCTTAGCTGAAAAAAACAGGACTGAACTACTGCACTCACCTGCTTATTCAATTTAAAAGAACCATCAATGTAAACTCTGAGGTTTTTTACATGTGTTTTACAATACGAGGAGAGGGTACCCAACGTGCTGTCGATATGATTGAAATTGCCAAAAATGACAACCTCAGTTTTGTTTTCGTTTAGCTGTAAAAAATTTAATGATAACCACTGTTTAACGTCGTCAAGGCAGCGTAATAAGAGCTGCGGTTGATCTGATCCTGATTTTAAAGGTAGATAAATCTGTAGATCATCCGCAAAGCAATGAAATGAAATGCTGTACCGCGAGAAGATGGAGCCCAATGGCAGCAAATAGAGTGCGAAGAGGGCGGGACCCAAAATAGAGCCTTGAGGAACGCCGTATTTAAGAGGAGCTAATTTGGAGTTGTGGGGGCCCATATTGACATAAAAGAACCTTTCTGTCAAGTAGGAACGAAACCACTGAAGGGCAGATCCTTTTAGGCCAGCATGCGATTCTAGCCGTGATAACAGGATGTCGTGGTCAACCGTGTCAAAAGCTGCTGACAAGTCCAACAGTAAAAGGGCAGCAGGGCTGCCAGAATCCATAGTTAAGAGAATATCGTTAAAAATCCTTAAAAGTGCTGTCTCAGTGCTATGTAATGATTTAAAACCAGATTGAAATTTTTCTGAGATCATATTAGAATCGAGGTGTGCCTGCAACTGTAGATAGACCACTTTCTCCAAAACTTTAGATAGAAAAGGAAGCTTTGAGATGGGCCTGTAATTAGACAGAACAGTTGGGTCCAGGTTTTGTTTTTTAAGAAGAGGCTGAACTACAGCTTGTTTGAAGCATAGTGGGACGCAGCCTGTAGTAAGGGACGTATCAATCAATTTCAGAATAAAAGGGCCAACAATATTAAAAGTGTTTTTGAGCAGACTCGGGGGAAGAGAATCAGAGGGGCAGTGTGATGATCTTAGGCCACTAACTATCGCGGTCAGGTCCTTAAGGGAGACGGGATCAAACTGCTCTAAGACAGCTGAACACACAGGTGGAGGGCTTTGAACTGAGACAACAGACAACGAAACAAGGGCCCTAATCGATAAGATCTTGTTATTGAAAAATGCTAAAAAATCATCGCACATACTTGGTGAAGAAGTAACTTCAGGATTATCACATAAACTAAAAAAGCGATTAAGAATGTTAAAAAGTACCTGAGGCCTATGACCGTTTGCTGATACTAAGTTTGAGACAAATTGTGTTTTTACAGCTTCTTGATAAGCAGAGAGACGAGTCCTTAAAATCTGTAAGGAAACATACAATCTGTCCTTTTTCCATCTCCTTTCAGCGCGTCTGTAGTCGCGTCTGAGGGAGCGGGTGTAATCGTTCAACCACGGTTCTGATGAATTCTTAGCGCGCACAGTTCTGAATGGTGCAATAGAGTCCAAGATATAAGTGCAAGTAGAATGAAGAATAGCCGAAAGGTCCTCAACATTTTTACAATTGGAGTTCAATATTCCAGAGTCCATAAAGGCAGCAGAAAAGGCAGGTGCTGTTAGTACATTAAGCGCTCGCTTTTTGCGCAGTGGGGCGTTCGACTTGTCCATCGAGCAGCGCAGTGTTAGAGTGAACAACACAGGAAGATGATCGGAAATGCGTAATTCGGATATATCCGTTATGCACACTTCCAACCCGTGGGAAAGCACCAAGTCCAGTGTGTGACCTTTTTCGTGCGTGGGACCAGAAACCCACTGGGTCAAGTTAAAGGAATCAATAATATTTAAAAAGTCCTTGACCAAAAGTTTCGAATCACAACAGACATGAATATTAAAATCGCCAAGGATCAAAAAGCTGTCGTATTTAAGAGCGATTCCAGCCATAAAATCAGAAAACTCTTTGATAAAATCCTTATTAAACTTGGGAGGGCGATATATGAGGGCACACAGCAGAGGCGCAGCAGGATTAAGGTGTAACTCAAACAGCTGGAGTTCAAAACTAGAAAATGAGTCATGCTGTAATATTTGATGGCAATGAAATCGAGGATTGAACACAGTGGCTAGGCCTCCCCCCCTGCCAGAGGACCGAGGGAGGCTGAAGAATGAGAAATTGGGAGGGACCAGTTCCGAAAACGCTACAGACTCACCGGGTTGGAGCCATGTTTCCGTCAGAAATAGAAAGTCCAACTGTTGTGACTTTATGAAGTCGTTTAATACAAACGTCTTGTTTGCTAATGATCTTACATTTAGCAAGGCCATTTGGAATGTGTAGATCCTAGCATCGGACGCTCCAGCTCGGTTAAGTGTGCGAAGATTTCTGTGGTCCACACCGCATCCACGGGTCCGAGGCCGCTTAGGAAAATAAAAAGCTGAGGACGGGGGATCAAGTGACGTGGAAGTTCCAGGGACAACAGGCAGGATCCATCTCGAGATGCACTCTGCTGGTCCAGTAGTTCCGCGAGAAGCGCGGAGAACAGCTCGGAGTTTGATGAGTGTACCAGCCCGCTTTCCTCGTTTCCTCGGACGCTTTTTCCAGGACGTTGTGAAGGTGTGTTGACACAAGTAGGCCGGGATACAGGGCTCTAGAAGTGGTGGAGGAGGCCCATAAGCATTTCCTACCACCGATTGTTTAAGAGCGAGGTCATATGAAGCTTTGATTTCAAAGAGTAACTGGCGATTATACACACGCAGAGCGAGAGCATTTTGGGATAGAAAGGAGAAGGATAAGGCTAGCCAAAGCCAAAGCAAAGTTAGCAGGGTTAGCGGACGTGTCGCCGTGCATACTGCTGGCGCCATCTTGTCTGCATCATAATGAGGCACAGGCTGGAAGTCTTATAGAATTAGTGAAGAATTTTCATTTATTAAGGAAAATAGATATACATAGTTGGCTATGTATCCAACTGTAAGGAATAAAACCTCCTGTATCCCCACAGAGGAGGTTCACTGCAGACAGTGAAGACCATTTGATTATTTCCTATTGTGGTTATGCAGATGACACACTGAACATATCTATTTCAGCTCAGGATTTTCGGTCCCCTTTAATCACTTGTAAACTGCACTAAACAAATTAGCCAGTGGATGTGCCAAAACCTCCTGCAGCTGTACTCAGACTGAAATAGTTTATCCATTATTTTAAGAGCTACATACAGACAATTACAAAATCATCCTATTACTGTCTTAAAAGTAGAATATTAAAGGATCTCTCTCTATACCGTATTCAAAAGAACTTGTTGACCATTTATTTTTAGCATATTTTTTATTTTTTGCATTTTTTCATTATTGCTTCATAGACTTGTTCACTATCCAGTGAGACATATCAGGCTGAACAAGGTGAGATCGCCAGTTTCCACTCAGAGAAGCAAAATATAAATTATTAACAAGCTACAGTTACTTAGGCTTCACAGCTTTTGACATGAGGTACAACGTTCATACAGCTCAGTGCTAAGAACACGATTTGCCTCGGGTAAATCATTTGAAATGGTACTTTCATTCATTCACAGAGAAAAAATGTCACCGACAAGAAATAATTCAGTGTTTGGCCTTTAAATAGCATCCTCACTTTAACTTTATGACTTGTCTGTGTTTGAATGCGGGTGCACTGGAGACTGAGTAAAAGTATGCGAGTTAAACTTGGCACAATCTATATTTATTTCTGTGCTTGGAGGCAAAAAATAAACACTAATGTGACACAGCTCATACTGTTATGAAATTCCATTTGCGTCACCACAGCGACTTCTGAGAGGTGTGACAGGTGTCTTTCACAGAGGCAAACTGAGGCTTCTGAGGCACACAATTTTAATTTGGAAACACGAGTTCTGTTTGTGGGAATGCGCATGGCCATGCTACCGCTCACAACAATTTATTTTAACCAAATAATGGTGAAAACGCTTGCTGAAGAACTGTATATAATATATATCTCGTTCAGTATTAATAGTAAAATGTTACCTAAATATTATGCTTGACATTTAAATGAGTACCGTAATTGTCGGGCTATAAGCTGCTACTTTTTGCACCAGCTTTGAACCCTGCGGCTTTTAGTCAGGTGCGGCTTTTCTATGGATTGCCCATGATTTTTGTGATATCGTAAGACGATTTGTTTTGTTTGTTCCGCTGTTGTACGGCACTACGTTGCCTGGCGGAAGGGCATGTGATCAGACACACAGTATCTGGGTTCAAGAGTGGTATGTTGGTCACGTGTCCATCCGCCAGGCAACATAGTGCCGTACAAGTAGCGCGAAAAACAAACTTCAAATTAACGCTACGCGTTCAGTGGGAGTCGTGGATGACGAGCGGCGATAAACTTGCGAAAAGCAAGTTATGCTCAACTCCACCGGTGGAATCTGACAGCGTGAAAAAGTGTGAAAACATCCATGATCACCAACGGATTTCGAAGGGCTGGACTGCTGCATGATGGAGAGGAGGACACCGCCACGGCCCTTCAGAGGGTGTTCAACTCTGACACTGACAACGAGGATTTGTTTGGTTTTGTAAGTGACAACGAAGGAAAGAAGCTGAGAGTGGATGACGTAGCCATCCTGAGCCTGTTTGTATCCGACACTGGAGAAGAGGACTTTGGTGGTTTTAGTGCGCAGGAAGAGAAAGATGGTGGTGAATGACTGACTTTTATTCTTGTTAAAGCCGTGTCACTGCACCTGAGCCTAAAAGGTAGCCTGAATCTATTTTTCTGGTGTGCTGTAGGTTATTGTTATGTACTACATTTGTTACTCATTTATGAAGCACAGTACATGTTTCGTACTTGTAATTACCGCTACTTGTACATATACCTAAAAAGTTATGCAAATATGTACCCATAACTTGTTTTTCAAAATCTTAATAAAAGGGGTGTGTCTCCAAACAGCCATCTCTTTCCTGACAATTCCCTTTGTGCATATTCTCTTACATATGATAAGTCAACATTGAAACACCTGCGGCTTTTGGTCAGGTGCGGCTAATGTATGTACAAAACAGGATTTTCCCCCGATTTTAGCTTGTGCGGCTAATATTCAGGTGCGCTTTGACAGGCAGGGCATTCATACAACTTAGTATTTACAACTAACACACTATAAGTGGTTTGATAATAAACTTAAATCCATAGTAAAATATAAAATAAAATATCCACATAAACTAAATCAATAACCATTACTGCTATTGTAATACTATTATAAATAAAATAAAATAAAAAAAACCCTAAAATAATTATTATTTTTATCAATATATACAATGGTATCTAGGTTTCAATAGAATTGCAGTACTGCAACAGACAAAGAAATTTCAGGAGAACATTGAAAGGAGTAAAGGCATAAAACAAACCCTCAGGCTGTGTGTGGGCTGTGATATTTGGCCTCAGAGGTGGATTATTGTTCTTCAGAGTGAAAGAGGGTGAACAAGTTGCTGTCAGCCTTGAAGCAAAACCAGTTAAAACGTCTGCCATGGGAAGCAGCAGCAGATCTCAATGATGTGATTAGGGTGGAGTCCTTACTTCCTTGGTTTCCGACCTTATCTACACATCGAGCCTGCTGCTGAGGTAATTTGATGAAGGAGCCAACATACCTGACTCACTGGAGATAGGGCTTTAGGTAAAGGCTGCATGAATACTGCAACCAGGAGGCAGTAACTGAGAATGCTATGGGCATGACATGGCAGGAATATACTGTAGGTGTTAGGCTTTTTTTCTGTTTCTTCACGGTGACTCCACAAACAAAAAACTACAAATACCTCACAAACACCTGAACTGCAGGCACCTACTGTACCCAACTGGACTGGATTTCAAAACTGAGATAACAATAAGTCGGCTCTAAACTCTAAAAGTTTGGATAGCACAACTATAGTAATCTTTAGCTCCCATCTGTCCGATCGTTTTGCTTTAGCCGTCAGCGTCTCAGTACAAATTAAATCAAACAGCAAATAAATAATATAGACCCAATAAATATTTTCATCCCTGTCAATTTCATCCAAATGTCCATTCTTTGAAGCCTAGAATTTGGTTTATTACACCTGATTAATTGTGGCGTGATGTTGCTGTAGAATTGGATTAGCAGTTATCATATCAGCAGGGGTTCAGATTTCAATTTGTCACGTGGATCATGTAGCCTTCAAATAGTTCCTGCAAGTAGCTCATGCATTGAAGCATGTGCTAATAAGTCTGTGAAGGTTCTCAGTCATCCAGGTCATCATAGTCTATGAAATTTGGAAATAAAAGCATCTGGATTTCTTTAACTTTCCTTGAAGATGTTTCACCTCTTATCCAAAAAGCTTCTTCAGTTCTAAGAGCAATTGGTGAAGAGTCCCAGATTGAAAGAGGAGTGAAAGAAGCCATCTATGTCCACTGTGAACGACCATCTTTGAACAGAGGTGGTGGTTTACGACACCAACTCTCTGCCATCTATAATCCAGTTTTGAGATCCCTTCCCAGATGCCCACTCACATCCTGGACCATCTGACCTCAGTAAATCACATGATAGGGTGGGGCCAGGCTTCACAATGGGTTCACCCGAAACCATGGCTGATTGTGACCCACACCTGTTTTCACACCTTGGCTCATGTGATTAGGTAAAGAATCAATAGGGAGTCTATGACCCTCTTAAAATCTGACTCCCCACCAGTTGCTCTTAGGACTGAAGGAGCTTCTCGGATGAGAGGTGAAACGTCTTCAAGGAAGTCCAGATGCTTTTCTTTCCAAGCTCCTTAGACTGTGTGCTAATACCATACAGACTTGTCTGTGAAGGTTCTCAGTCATCCAGGTCATCGTAGTCAAAGGAGCTTGCAAAGAAAAGCGTCTGGACTTCTTTAAGTTACTTGAAGACGTTTCACCTCTCATCCGAGAAGCTTCTTCAGTTCTAAGGTCAAATGGTGGAGAGTCCCAGATATAAACCTAGTGGGAGTGTCCCCCCACAGAGGGACAAAAGGACCCCCTGATGATCCTCTAATCGCCTGTGCCAAGGTGTGAAACTGGGTGTGGGTCCCAATCAGCCAGTTTCGGGTGTGTTCATTGTGAAACCTGGCCCCACCTTATCATGCGAATTCCTGAGGTCAGATGGCCCAGGATGTGAGTGGGCGTTAATGCGTCTGGGAAGGGATCTCAAAACTGGATTATAGATGGCAGAGAGTTGGTGTCGTAAACCCCCGCCTTTTCAGACAGGATTCTCACTGAACCTGAAAAGAGAGTATTAGCCAAAGGACTCAATTTTGCCATTTCTCCACAACAGTTGCCCATAGTGGACCTCATCACAGCCACAGAATCTGCCATATGGATTAATAAATTATCACAGACAGAAGCAGAGCAAATCAGGATGAAAGTCTCAGCCATGCTCTCCAGTGCCAAAGTCCCTCCATCCAACCTCACAATACAGGAAAAGAAGGCCGTCGCTTCCCTGAGCAAAGACCACAACATCACTGTTTTACCAGCTGATAAGGGAAGATGCACCGTGGTCCTAAACACTACAGATTACCATACAAAGATCACTATTCTCCTCAGTGACAACAATACCTACGAAGCCTTAAAGCGAGACCCCACAAGCAGCTACAAAAAGAAAGTTATAGCTTGCCTTCAAGACTTTGAAAAGGACAAAATCATTGACCGCCTTACATATCACCGCCTTTACCCAGGGGATGCCATACCCTGCATCTACGGACTTCCTAAAATCCACAAGGAAGCTGTCCCACTCAGACCCATAGTCAGTAGCATAAACTCAGCCACTTATAACATTGCTAAACACCTTGCTACCATCCTTGCTCCTCTTGTGGGGAACACCCCACACCACATCAAGAACTCCACCGACTTCACCGACAAGGTCCAGAAACTTACCCTGGATCCAGATGAAACCATGGTGTCCTTTGATGTAGTCTCTCTCTTCACTTGCATACCCACCACGGAGGCCGTGGAGACTGTCAGAAAACGACTACAAGAAGACAGCTCCTTGGAGGACAGGACCAACTTCACACCCGATCAGATTTGCACACTGTTAGACCTCTGCCTCACCACTACATATTTCAAATACAACAAAGGGTTTTACAGACAAAAACATGGCTGTGCCATGGGCTCCCCCGTGTCACCTATTGTAGCCAACCTTTACATGGAGGAAATGGAAAGAAAGGCGCTTGGCTCTTTCAAAGGAAGAGTACCCAGCCACTGGTACAGATATGTGGACGACACCTGGGTCAAAATCAAGACACAAGAAGTGGAATCCTTCACTGCGCACATTAACGCTGTGGATAAAAACATCAAGTTCACCAGGGAAGACACAAAGGACAACTGTTTGCCTTTCCTGGACTGCGCTGTGCACATTGAAGAGAACGGCAAACTCAACATCGAAGTTTACCGGAAGCCCACACACACGGACCAGTACCTCCTCTTTGACTCCCATCACCCTTTGGAACACAAACTTGGAGTAATTAGGACCCTACACCACCGGGCAGAACATGTTCCCTCTAAGCCTGAAGAAAAAAGAAGGAACACACGCATGTAAAGGAAGCACTCAAAACGTGCGGCTATCCTAAATGGGCGTTCTTAAAGTCAGCAAAGAGGCACAGAAAAGAAGACCAGACACCAGCGAGGGAGGATAAGAAGGACAGACGCAACAACATTGTCATCCCCTATGTAGCCGGTGTATCAGAAAAACTCAGGAGAGTTTTCTCCAAGCATGACATCCCGGTGCATTTCAGACCCAGCAACACGCTCAGACAAAAACTGGTTCACCCGAAAGACAAAACGCCAAAACACAGACTTAACAATGTGGTGTATGCTGTACAGTGCAGCGAGGAATGCCCAGACCTCTACATTGGAGAGACCAAACAGCCACTTCACAAGCGCATGGCACAACACAGAAGAGCCACCTCCACAGGACAAGACTCAGCAGTCCATCTGCATCTTAAGGATAAAGGACACTCTTTCGAGGATGCCAATGTTCACATTTTGGACAGAGAGGACAGATGGTTTGAAAGAGGAGTGAAAGAAGCCATCTATGTCCACTGTGAGCGACCATCTTTGAACAGAGGCGGGGGTTTACGACACCAACTCTCTGCCATCTATAATCCAGTTTTGAGATCCCTTCCCAGACGCCTTAACGCCCACTCACATCCTGGGCCATCTGACCTCAGGAATTCGCATGATAAGGTGGGGCCAGGTTTCACAATGAACACACCCGAAACTGGCTGATTGGGACCCACACCCAGTTTCACACCTTGGCACAGGCGATTAGAGGATCATCAGGGGGTCCTTTTGTCCCTCTGTGGGGGGATACTCCCACTAGGTTTATATCTGGGACTCTCCACCATTTGACCTTAGAACTGAAGAAGCTTCTCGGATGAGAGGTGAAACGTCTTCAAGTAACTTAAAGAAGTCCAGACGCTTTTCTCCAAGCTCCTTTGACTACCATACAGACTTGTTTTCTAAACATAGGATGTTAAGAACCTAGCGTATGTTGCTAACTTTTGGAACTATTGCAAGGTCCCATGACTCCACAATTTTGTGAAAAAAAAGAAGAAGAAAAAAGAAACTTTTTAATTGGAACTTTCAGGGTTCTGAAGAGAAAGCCTGACATACACAACAGCAAAAATGGCAAGCACTAAGCAAAAACACATAGATAATAAATAAATTTTAAAAAAAAACCTGAAGTGTGTATTAAATTGCAAAAAAAATTTAAAAAAGCATATTGTTAGCATAATCTGACACTAAGATGAACACATTAGGATATTCCTTTGTTTTGAATAAGAATGACCCTATAGCAAGAGTATAATCAAATATAATCATATAGTCTCTAAGGATAAATCAAGAAAACATTTTACAAAAGATTTCAAAATGTGCAAGATAAATTATTTTCTATTATAAATGTAATTAGTACAATAATTAATTATTATTAATAATGAAATAATTCATTCTTCTTTATCTCATATTATCCTGCTACCTCCAAAGGAGGCAAGAGAAAGCTGTTGCCAGGTAACAGTGCTACAGTTGAGCAATTGGATTGGGTTGATAGCCAGTGTTGTTTTCTGAGGAGGCACCAGTCCTTTGGACACTCAGAGGCCAGCCAGCTTGAAAGGCTTACCCACCAGAAAATCTGATTTACTGCCACAACTGTCATCATATCCTTACTTGATTGCTATATGAAGAGAAAGAAATATTATAATACATTGGGTTTCAGTAGAAAGATATGCAATAAATGGGTTTCAAGTTCCATGTAATGCAGCGAAATGCACATAGGTAGCGGCATGCTGCTTAATGAACTCATCATGCTTCTGACATTGTTCAGTTGTACTTTTACAGCTTATTTCCACAATGAAACAAATATTATTTATCTTATCTTGGGTAAGGACAGGAGGCAAAATATGTCAGACAAAACCAATATCAGCCAATATCTTCAACATCTATCCTTCATTTAGTTTAAGGATTTCAGCTAGTCTAGTAAACTTGCACACTTTTCTTATTAACTAATGTTTTCTTTAAAAGTGTATTTTTCAGTGTCCTATAGTGCCAACCCATCACCTGTTCTGTGAAATTCAGTGACCTTGAGGGTGTTCCCCTGTGATATGACAAGATACCTCTTCGTTGTTGGATTTTGCTGTTTGACCAGTGCTTTACACACACACACACACACACACACACACACACACACACACACACTGATCCCCTTCTCTTGGTGTGCCTGCACATCTCTTTCCTGGACCCCAGTCCTTGCTCTAATCCCCTGGACTTGATGCTGAGGCTGCAGGCTGGTAATTGACCAAATCCCCTTCTGCTACCTTCAACCCATACCTCTCCTATGATGTCAAGTGCTCCTTGACAGTACACATGCAGACAGACACGTGCTTGTAATACAAATAGACATATCCATACGTGCATGCAAATAAAACCAATCCAAAATGCCTCAACATTCAGATTTTATTTTATCAGCTGTCAGACCGAACACCATTTTCTTGGCTTGCAGTAAAGGATTATTTCTTTCTCCAAGGTTTTCAGTTAATGAAGTATTGGCATTTTGAGCTGGTATGGCTTAGGTCTGCTTTCTGCCTCTTTTTTCTGTAATAAGTTCCATTTTATATCTCCATTCTCAAAACTGTCACTGAAAAACATCCGCATTTGATCGCTGATTTCATTAAATGCTTTGTTTTCTCCTTGCAAAACACTAGAGTGCTTTGCCATTAGAGAGCTCCTGCAAGAACAATGTGTAATTTTAGTCTGCCACTGAAACTGTCGGAGGTGTCACTCAAGAGCAAAACATTGATGCTAAACACTAGATAGGAATTGAAATGTTTTCCTTTCTTGGAAAATTGAGATTACATACGCTGATAGACGATAAAATGGGCAAACCCAAGACATATTCAAACATCATCTAAGCTTCGGTGTTAAAATGTCTAAAATATTTTTATCCAAGTGGACAAACATAAGGAAAATAACATCTAATTAGGTCATTTTTATGATTTAGCCAACAAACATTCGTAAGCGGATATTATTAAGCGGATGCATTGTGCGCAGCTTAAAGTATATCTTAACAATATTGTGTAACACCTTTGAGACTAACCCTGGTCAGTGTAATGTGTGCAGGTTTTATTTCCAGTGGGTTTGTAAGATGTGTAATATTTGTATTATTAACACATTCAATTAGTTGCTTGGTTGGATATATCCTATAGTCTTTCTGTTCATTTCAAAATAGATAGGGAAGACACCTGATAGGAGCAATGAAAGTCATTTTTTTTAAGAAGGCCTGCTGCAGACTTATTAAACTCTCCAGCCAATTCCACAAAGGCCATGAAAGTCTGGAAGCGAGAACACAGATAAAGAGGAATGGAATAGTATGAAGAGGATGTATTTAAAAGGGAAAGGATTTGGCACATTGAGACTTGTCTGTGCATAAGAGTAAAATAACAATATGAAGGACACTTTGAAGGCTCTCCTGTGTCCAACAAAGCAGCAACATTTCAGTGTGCTTTGCTGCTTTGTAAGGGGTTAAGAAGAGTACTTTGTAAACGCTAGAGTGGCCTGCTATCAAGGCCTCCTTTCTGTTCCTTTATGATTAGTGTGCTTGTTCTGTTAGATGTGATTAGACTAATACTGTAATGTTCTACCCAAGTTAATGGTCTGTGGTTACTGTTGCCAAGCCCTGCTGCTTGATTAAATTATTCACTTAATATTAGTATTATATGATTAATCTACCAATTAATTGGCAGGGTCAAAGTGATTCTAACTGAGACTTTTTGCAACAGCTGATTTACTAATGCCAACTGATGCTGGAAATATTTGGTATTCACCCAAAGAAGACTTGATACTGAACTCTCAATACGCTTCCATACCTTTGCCTATGAATAATGCATTAGAATAAAATGAAGGAATCAAAGGTGGATTCTACAGACGTAGTGTATAGAACTGTGGATCCAGTCTAACACCCTCATGTTTTATTGTGGATATGACAGACTCCTTGTAAAGACCTTATGGTTAATGTTATAAATCCTAAGTATTTCTTCATTCTATATGGAATTGTCTACGTTTCTTTAAAAACATGACAGATTTTCAATGCAGTCTCTGACTTTTGGAACCACTTTAGTGATATAACAGCGTCAGAAATGGGAGGAACACCCTTCAACCATGCCACGAGTGTTCCTGTTGCATAGTTTCTACCAGAGGACGTGTACTTGAAGCACCACGAACACACCAGCCATCTTAACTGTGCAGAGTCAGGTGGAAACAAGTAATCCACAACTTGTGACAATAATGCAAGAATATTTTTAAACTGCATTAACATATCTTAGCAAGAATTTGCAAATAACTGCACATAACAAATGCCAGAGAAATCTGTTTATGTTTTCTGTTTAAAAGAAAACAGTACTGGCTGATACATCAGATTTTTAAATCACCAATTTTTGTTTTTTGGTCTTAAAAATCTTATATTGATTGGGCTCTAGTACCAATGAAGAAGCTTAACTGGAGCTTTTTGTACATGAGGGAGTAAAATGGTTTATAGATCTATTTCATTTTAAAATTATACAGTTTTATGGCCTACTACAAGAATGTTTCAGTGATGTATTCAAAAACAAGTTTGGTTTGAATAGAAGAACACTTCAGTTATTACCACTGGATGGATGGTGTGTTTCTGTGCGTATGTTCCCATGTCGTTGTGGGTTTTGTCCAAGTACTCCAACTTCCTCCCACAGTCCAAAGACATGTATGTTAGGTTAATTGGTGAGTCTAATTTGGTCATAGGCATGAATGTGAGTGTGAATGGTTTTTTTGTGCTAGCCCTCCAGAAACTAGTGACCCTTCAATGGTGCCTCACGCCTTATCACAGCAGCAAAGGGGTCCAGTCCAACTGTGACCCTGATTTGGATAAGTGGAAGATGCGCCTCACAGCGTCATGTGCGCCTTTTACATCCAACACAAAAACTGCAGTCGTGGTGCTTTCGATTGTACTCAGAACTCAGAAATTCTGCCTTCTGAATAGGAAGATGTAGGCAACACCAGACTGCAGATGAGCTGCATACAGGGCTGGACTGGGACAAAAAAAATCGTCCCGGCGAATTTGACTAGAGACCGGGCCACTATTATAGGAAAAATCATAAAGACTTTGAATGAAAACAAACACTGTTGTGACAGTGATGTACACTGTTCTGATGGTATATATGTATCAATCTATCAATTGTTTGTTGTAAGACTCAGATAATTATTTTTTTAAGAGCGAGACATTTTAAATGTGAATAAGAAAGAAAAGTATTTCTTTGTGCCCCCCTTTCCCCGTTAATGCCCTACATGGACCCCTGGCAAAACTTTGCTAGACCCGCCCCTGCACAGTTACCAGCTGTCAGCTGCTTAGAAAAGGATCCTGGTGTTATTTGTCTCTCAGAAACAGTTCATAACTTCGCTTCACCTCATTCATGTCACCTAAAAGGTAAACCTGTTTCTCCATCACCTGTTCAGCTCTGATGGTTCAGTAAGGACATCTCCATGGTTCATCTTCATGTTTCCCTCTCACCAGATAACCAAACCATATCATGACCAGCAGCTTTTTTGCAGCTGTGGCTCCAGCAAACATCAGCTGATACTAGAAATTAATATTAAATAAATTCTAACAACAGCTGATCAAGCTTAAACGTGCTGCTGTTGTTTACCGCGACATCCGGTGGTTTCCTCTTTCTGGCGCAAAGTGGGCGATAAACAAACAAGAGAGAAAAGCCGATCAGCTGATCATTGATCAGGTTCATGATTGAAGTAGAAACAGGAGAGGGAGGGTGAGAGAAGAAGAGGCAGCTGTGCAGCAAAGACACAGAATAACTCCAGCTTTGTGCCTTTTTCATTGTAGCTGAATTACGGGACAAACTGTTCCTTTTCACCTCAATAAGAAACGCGTAATATTTTCTCTGAATACCAGACGGGACGGTTGGCAACTCTAATAACTTATGAACAAAATAAAGTTCAACATCATTAACTTCATAGCACCCACCCAGCTGTATAGAAACTCCGTCATGCTAGCTAGCACGCAGTACGGAAAAAGTCAGAATAACGAAAATAAACTCCACCTAAACTTGGTTTATATCTGACCCAGAGAGACTGCAGGTCATAACTTCTTACCTGAAGTTCAGTTCACACTTGGACCGGCGGCCGCCTCGGGTCTCTTTTCCTCCTGCCTCCCCTTTCCCTCCTCCACCTGCTGGCCTCCACCACTTGCTAATGTTACTGAATCTGTGGAAGCTCCGCGATACCACCACAAGAAGTAACGAATAACGAGCCTATCTAAATCCCAGTAACGAGTAACGCGTTCCTGATTTTGGCATAATAACTAGCTATCGTGCTCGTTAACACAATAATAACGTAGTTACTGTAACGCGTTACTTAATAACGCGTTAGTCCCAACACCGCTCTTAAACTTATATACACCATTCAGTATCCATCGTACCTTTCCAGATGTGAAATGTGGCAATGACATAGGCACTAATGGAAGATCCATACTTTTGAACTGAGCACTGAGAAAAAAACAAACAAATGGTCCATCTCCTCTTCAGTCTGGAGAATGTGGAGTTTACATCTACAAAAATCTTTTCAAATCCTGATTTAAACCATAAAACATGCAGTCTAGGGAGCTTGATAGGGTGGGGCCAGGTTTCACAATGAGCTTACCCGAAACCATGGCTGATTGTGACCCACACCCGCTTTCACACCTTGGCTCATGTGATTAGGTAGAGGATCATCAGGGGGTCCTTTGGGGGGAAACTCCCACTGGGTTTAAATCGGGGACTCTACACTATTTGACCCTAAGAACTGAAGAAGCTTCTCGGATGAGAGGTGAAACGTCTTCAAGCAAGTCAAAGAAGTTCAGACGCTTTTCTTTCCAAGCTCCCTAGACTACGATGACCTGGATGACTGAGAACCTTCACAGACATAAAACATGTAAACAGTTTTCTACTTTGCCACCATCCACTTTAATTGAGCTTTGACCAAGAGAATACCTTCTTCTTTGCTGCTTTGTTCCTGAGCCCACGCGGAAAGTTCCATGACAGAATCATGCCGGTATTCAAAAACAGGCATGTACTGATTTACTGCCTTGTCTCTTGTACAGAGAGATTTCTTCAAATTCTCTAAATCTTTTGATGATATTATGAACTGTAGATGATGAGACATTCTAAATCTTCATTTTCAAAATTTTCAACATTTTTCTCACAATTTCTAGATGCAGGTTTTGGCAGATTCCCCATCTTTATTTCTGAGAAGCTCTCTATGATGATCTTTTTATGCCCAATCATGTTCCTGACCTGTTGCCGGTTCACCTAATTAGTCACAAAACATTGCTCCAGCTCTTTCTTTTCAGTGCCACTTGTGTTTCAAGCCCTTTTGTTGACCTCGTCTCAACTTTTCTGAGATGTGTTGGTGCCATCAAATTCAAAATGAATGATATTTTTCATGAAACAGTAACATGGCTCAGTTTAAACATTTGATACATTTTCTGTGTTCTACTGCAAACTAAATATAAGCTTATGAGACTTGCAAATCATTGCCTGCTATTTTTATCTACATTTTATTTATCTCATTTGGTAATATGCATTCATATGCATCAAAAGTTCATATTTTAGTTTGCAGTCTTAATCACTGAACCTGCCAAGTTGCTTCAAAAATGAATGCTACAATTTAAATGTAAAGCAATACATTTTTAGACAGAGACCCTTTATTTATTTATATTTTATAGTGATGTTTTTTTATTTATTTCCCTACTCATTTTAAGCTCCATTGAAAGTTCGTTTGAAGCCAAAATTTCATAGAAAGTTGAGCAAAATAAAACAAAAACGTAAAAAATGCAAAAATGAGTGAGTCAATTTACCAAGTTTACCCATAGTGTTTTCGTATTTTGGGTCCCTACATTCAAGAATGTAATGATTCAGCAAATCTCTGGAGAGGCCGCTGACTGACAGAGTTGCCTTTTTTTCAGGTCAGACCTTGCATAGCTGCATGGTTTCTCTCTTTTTAAAGACCTGTCACATGTAATCTCTGACATTTAGAAGGAGAGAAATGTGTAATACATATAAACAGGTTAGTGCTGCTGTCACAATGAGTTCCACAGTGGAGGGTGGCTTTACATGTGTCAACCTGAACTCTATTGTCCTTGACTGAGCTTGCTGCAAATAAATGTTTCAGCGTAAGGCATCTGAGACTCCTGAATGGTTCACCTTCAGTTTCCGCAAGAACCACTGAACAATTAGAAAATGCTTTAAAAGTAGAAGTGTGCAAAAGTATTTATATATATATGCACACACACACACACACACACACACACACACACATACATACATATATATATATATATATATATATATATATATGTATGTGTGTGTGTGTATGTATATATATATAAATACTTTTATATATATATACATATGTAAATATATATACATATGTAAATATATATATATATATATATATATATATATATATATATATATATATATAAAAAAAACACCCAGCACGCCCCTGCGGGCAGTTTATCCTTCAAGCTCGGGTCCTCTACCAGAGGCCTGGGAGCTTGAGGGTCCTGCGCAGTATCTTAGCTGTTCCCAGGACTGCGCTCTTCTGGACAGAGATCTCCGATGTTGTTCCCGGGATCTGCTGGAGCCACTCGCCTATCTTGGGAGTCACCGCACCTAGTGCTCCGATTACCACGGGGACCACCGTTACCTTCACCCTCCACATCCTCTCGAGCTCTTCTCTGAGCCCTTGGTATTTCTCCAGCTTCTCGTGTTCCTTCTTCCTGATATTGCTGTCATTCGGAACCGCTACATCGATCACTACGGCCGTCTTCTTCTGTTTGTCTACCACCACTATGTCTGGTTGGTTACCCACCACCATTTTGTCCGTCTGTATCTGGAAGTCCCACAGGATCTTAGCTCGGTCATTCTCCACCACCCTTGGGGACATCTCCCATTTTGACCTCGGGACTTCCAGGTTATACTCGGCACAGATGTTCCTGTACACTATGCCGGCCACTTGGTTATGGCGTTCCATGTATGCCTTGCCTGCTAGCATCTTGCACCCTGCTGTTATGTGCTGGATTGTCTCTGGGGCATCTTTACACAGCCTGCACCTGGGGTCTTGCCTGGTGTGATAGACCCCAGCCTCTATGGATCTTGTGCTCAGAGCTTGTTCTTGTGCTGCCATGATTAGTGCCTCTGTGCTGTCTTTCAGTCCAGCTTTGTCCAGCCACTGGTAGGATTTCTGGATATCAGCCACCTCCTCTATCTGCCGGTGGTACATACCGTGCAGGGCCCTGTCCTTCCATGATGGTTCCTCGTCTCCCTCCTCTTTCTTGGGTTTCTGCTGCCTGAGGTATTCACTGAGCACTCGGTCAGTTGGGGCCATCTTCCCAATGTATTCTTGGATGTTCGTTGTCTCATCCTGGACTGTGGTGCTGACACTCACCAGTCCCCGGCCCCCTTCCTTCCGCTTAGTGTACAGCCTCAGGGTGCTGGACTTGGGGTGAAACCCTCCATGCATGGTAAGGAGCTTTCTTGTCTTTATGTCAGTGGCTTCTATCTCCTCCTTTGGCCAGCCTATTACCCCAGCAGGGTACCTGATCACGGGCAGGGCGTACGTGTTGATGGCCCGGATCTTGTTCTTACCATTCAGCTGACTCCTCAGGACTTGCCTGACCCTCTGCAGGTACTTGGTGGTTGCAGCTTTTCTAGCGGCCTCTTCATGGTTCCCATTCGCCTGCGGGATCCCCAAGTACTTGTAACTGTCCTCTATGTCTGCAATGTTGCCTTCTGGTAGTTCAATCCCCTCAGTTCTGACTACCTTCCCTCTCTTTGTTACCATCCGACTACACTTCTCCAGTCCGAACGACATTCCAATGTCATTGCTGTATAGCCTGGTAGTGTGGATCAGTGAATCGATGTCTCGTTCACTCTTGGCATACAGCTTGATGTCATCCATGTACAGGAGGTGGCTGACAACTGCTCCGTTCCGTAGTCGGTATCCGTAGCCAGTCTTGTTAATGATATATATATATATGTGTGTGTGTGTGTATGTGTGTGTGTGTGTGTGTACTGAGGTTTAGAAAAAGCTGGAGTTATTTACGCCTGATAAGCTTGTCCTGAAGCCAAAAAAAGATGTTAGTACAGTGGGGTCAGGTGGGGGTAAGGGGTGCAGGGTAGTATCTGAATAATTAATAAGTGGATGCAGGGCAGGAATTATAGGATAAGTGGAGTAGAGAAGGGATCCACCCAAATCTGCTAAAGCTGCCCACAGCAGAAAAAAGCAAACCCTATCCTCACTGTAGCAGCTAAAAAAAAAAAAAGAAGAAGAAGAAAAAGTTCACATGTGTGTCTGTTAATTTGTCATCCATGTTTCATTTCATTTATATCAAGTGAATATTTTCCTTTCAAGGAGACACAATGTGCTCTCCTTCAGTGTTTTTGGACAAAAGACAATTCAACCATTTTTTGAATGATATGATAATCCCTTCATGCTGCACTTAAGTGCCACTTGAACTGTTCTGTTACATGATTTGTAGAACTCCCAAGAATTCTAAACAACAATATAACACATGTCTTATCTGTCATTTTGGGCATTCTATTTATTCTCCTAATTAACTGAATTAAATGCTTATTAAATGCTCATTTTTCAATGAGTATCCCATGTTTTTAATGTATTCTCATTAGTCCTTGTGTTCCTCAAGGATAAATCCAAGTTCCTCTTTCTATTAATATATAACCTCAGTTTTAAGAGAAAATGTGCAGTAAGTAAAAATCCAGTCATTTTTTTTCTATAAAAATTCTAATTATGTGAATGCATCTACCCTTAACTACCTTCAAAAAGTCACATAACCTGGCTTCTTTAGAATGATCACATTTTTCATTTTACCACATCTCCTTGGTAGGAATCCTTTACAGTACAGTCAACCCATCTCTCATTTATCATCCTAACTGGCTTACTGTGGAGAAATGATTAATTATAAAGAACAAGTAGGAGTAGGGCAAGGGATGATTTTCTAATTTCAAAAAAAAGTTAAGAAAGGGCCAGAATAAATGTCATGTCAGTAATTTTAATTTTTGCTCTATTTGTTTTAGGGAAGGGCAAAAAAGGTCACAGACTGGTGATTATACTTCTACTGCAAAGCCTTATGCTACTTGTGAACATCATCAGACTTCTCAATACATGCTTTATCAAAAAGACAGTAAAAACACTGATGACCCAGATTGGAATAAGATGCGTTTTCTTGACACTTGAGAATCAAGATGGATTCTATTTATATATTATGCATATAAGCCCTAAATTCAAGCAACAACATAATGGGTCCAAGCCTGAACACTGATGCTTTCTCTATTAAACACTTGTGTCTGTGCATGTAAATACTGGAATACTAGTAAGAATATTAATTAAGCAATGTGGAATCAAAACCACAATAATATAATAGAAAGAATAACTGATGACTATATACATACAGAATTTGCATGAGCACTTCCTGTTCTTATACTGTTTTACTCTGAATTTCCTCAGGAGGGCATTGTTGTAAAAATCTATACTCACACAGAGACGCTTTGTGTGGTGCAGGTGAAATAAGCATAACAACTTGTGGAAGCTGAAGTAGGCCTGTTGCATGAGTTTGCCATCAGTGAAAGTTGTTTTTGTTTTTGTAAAAGGAATGAGTGTAAAATTAAATTAAAAGTGCATATCAGTTTTGACAGCCCCATCAGAGCTGAAAGGGAAGCTCTCACAGCTCATAGCCTATTCTGTTTGCACATTTAATGTCACAGGCATACCAATATGCACATGTAATTTTTAAATGGTTATTTTTTTTCTCCAAAAGCAAATGCTTTTGATTAATCAGTGGAATGGAAAATGATTGTAAACTGGGAATTGAGAGTGCAAATTATGCACACAGAGAAATAGCTATAATATCTTATTCATGGAAATGTTTGAGCAAGTATATAACTTACACAGCACCTCTTTTGTTCTCCGCTGACATAAATGCACAGACAACACGAAGGCCTAGTCCTCTGCCAAACAGCTTCATTTGATGTTCTCTTTTATTTTCTGTCTTTTTTGAAACACAGCCCTCATCCAAATCCCCTCCTGAGTCCCTCTCCTCCTTTGTCCTTATATTATCTCCATCCCCTGGTGCTTGTAAAGGGTCATTTTTGTTTTGATCTGATTCTGTAATTTGATATTTCTTGTGCAAACTCAGAAGGTGTTTGCCAAAGTAGCCCAATATCTTTGATGACATTTAGAGCTGCAGTTATTAGTTTTGCTGTTGATTAGAGGCGTCAACAGAAACTCCAGTTCGCACTCACCCTGCTCTTCACCCCGTCTACCTGCTCCGTGGATTGCAGTTTCAAATAAGGGGCTCTAATGTTATTCCACTTGCCTCATTGCCTCTGCTTGTACGCTCCGGCGAGCACAAAACCACCCACTGCCCTGTGAGTTCTGAAAATTAGCAAGGGGCAAATTTGAGGTGGCGCATATTGCCCAGTGTAAAATATTTAATTTAGAAAGACTCTGACCACCTCTCTCCCACTGGGCTTCCATTTCATCTGCAAGGAAAAAAAAAGTCTTTGGATTCTCTCAGGGGAATATGGTGGAATATATTTTTTCATTTTTTTATTCATCAGCTAAATCTCGCTTTTTTATTCAACATGCATTATGAGATTATACCAAATACCAGACTGTGTGAAAAGGAGCTAATGACTTAACATCTTGCGTTCACTTTTTTGCAGAGAGTAAAGAGGAAATGCACCAAATCCACTCCAGACCATTGGCACTCTTAACTAGAGAGAATTATTTTGGTTCACCCAGCATCAGTAATATGCTAAAAACCTTTAACTACACAAATCATCTGCCCAATTAAGCCAATTTGGACATAAGACGGGTAGCTTTGATCATTGCTATGTAAAGAGGTTATTCAGAGGACAAGGTCACTGTGAGTAATTTCTCAAATGCTTGAAGAGAAATTTAAAACCGTGTAGCCCTCGATAGGAAAGATAATGACCAGCAAAAGGATTCTCTTTCTGCAGAACCTGATCTGTGCTATTATGTGCACAACAGTAATTAATGGTTATATTTTTATACAAATTAACAAAATGAATTTCATAAGACTGGCAACCTGTCCAGCCCATCTTTTGCCCCATGACAGCTACAATTGGCTCTAGCCCCCATTTGTGCCTTAAAAGGATAAGCAGAAGAGAATGAATGGTTGGATGGACTAGCTACATATCTCTTGTAGCTAACAGCTGGCCAAGTGTCTTGGTAAGTAAACAATGCTAGCTAATGTTAGGTTATATTTTACTTGATAATGCACACATATTTGATTTGGATTCAAGAAAATCATCTGGTTAGTACTGCAGTATTGATGTTTATGTAAAATTAATTTTAGTATTAATTATAAGGTATTGTCAGACAGCATATCTACATGTCTTTACTGTGATTATATGCAAGAACAGAGAGTTTGATAGGTGCTAGTGTGGGAAATGGTATAATGACTCATCAAGCAATGTTTCTTGATTCCAGAGTTTAAATATTAGAAGAGTGAAGGTACTGGTCAAGCTGAGGGAAATACAGTATTGAAACTGAAGCAGCTGCTGGCACACAAGGGAATGCTATCAGTAACAGATATTTGAAACCCTGTCCTGAACTCCATCATATGTCCAGGAATGTAATCCTTCTGTCTAAAATGAGTATTGCATACATTGTCTCATGACAGATGCAGCAGCGAAGTCCTTTTGCTCCACCTGCACAAAATGCACCCAAGCATGAAAACAAGCTCAGTTCTGCTTCCTGTCAGGAAAGCAGTGGACTTGAGATCACGTAAGGCTCATGTTTGTGCAAAATGCTCACAAAAAAAAATTCACAATGATGAAACATGCTCCGAGTCACTACCACCTACTACTGCACTGAGTGCTGAGGCAGAGAACACAAAAGACTCCCCCATGTTACCCTCTGTGTGCTTAAAAAAGCATTCTTGTGCTGCTTAAAATCCACACTTTTTCAGCTGAATTGCTTTGAGAAATGCATTATCTTTTCAAACGTGTACTTAAAAAAAAATGTAATATGAGAAATATAAGAAAACATCTCTAACTTGCAAGTGAATTCTATTGTAAATCAGTTTAGTACTTTGGTTCAGAAATGGAAAATTCATTAGCTATTAAGAGAACAATCCTAAAGTGAACAGTGTAATTCATCAAGGTGAATTATCTCACCTTTGCTATATTTTACTATTAAACTGTCATGTAGTGCAGGGTTAACAGGAGGTGAGTGGGAGAAAAAGTTTGGAAAAGAGTGTGATTATCCATGACTGAAATAGTCTTAGCAGGAAGGAGAGAGCAGTCAGAGAATTGTACATGTTAGGCCAGGTGGGGCTTCGTTACAAAGCTGAAGACTTGAGTAAAATATTCTGTGATCTCAGCTCATGTGTGGGAGGAACACGTCTGTATCCAGAACTGTGCTCTTTCATCTTTTGTCACTATGTGTTATTACACCTGCGTGATACCACATCAGGAACCATACCTGGGTGCAGCCTTATAAAGAAATGTGTGAAGCTTCTGCTGGAAACTGTGAGAGTTAATTATGCAACTCTTCTCTGATGTGAAATCAATTACCTGCACACAAAAGTCTAAAGATTTTTATTACATGCCAAGCAAATGATTCAGAAAAAGCATCCAGCATTGCTGGGGCCAGGTTCCCGAGCTGAAGCACTTAAAATAAAATAACAAAAAAAAACACAAAGAAAGACTAAACATTTTTTTCTATTTTGAATTTGATTTTGAATTTTCACCTACTTTGAAAAAGAAGCTTTCTAATTATTTTCCTCCTGACTTTACATTTCATTTCATCAAATGTGTTTTTTTACTTGAATATTGGACTGTACTCTAAAGCAGTCATACGACTCTCCTACAGCAGAGGCTGAACACAGCACACTGTGCATGAATATGAGTCATTACATGCATGTTTTGAATTCTAGTTAAATGAGACAGGCTGAAAGAATGGCCCAGAACTCAATATAAAACGTCTTATAAAAAATGAATTTAGACTGTGATAAAATCTGCCCTCTTCATTTAATGAAGATGAGATGAGAAATAATTCATTTATCTTCTTTTGGGAAGTTCTTTGTTACAAAAGCTGAAATAACAACAGTATTAACGAGAAGCATTCAAAGAGTTCAAACGTCTGCCAAAGCAGCTTACTCAGTATTTACGTTTAATGGAATAGCATTGTATTTTGCATATATTAATTTTTGCGTGCAGTTTAAATCACGTAAGGGTAGCATGACAGATGTTTACTTTGATTAAACAAACACTATGTCAGAGTATAAAATGAATGATGAATTTGTGAATAACTGGACACGAATAACTTGAGCTCATTAAATATTATTATTAATATTATTATTATTTTTATTACCACAGTATATATTTCTAACTAGGCAGGTCTGTCTCCTGGCAATACTTTCTTTAAAGACAACAAATTTTGGGATCAACTTGAAGGACAGGCAGATGTAAAATGTAAAAGTGAGGTCAGAGGTCAAATGTGACATGATATTTAGAGTCACCATAGTCCAGTGTCATTTTTAAAATGCTGCCAATATAAACAAAGGCAGTAGAATTTTAAGCAGGGTTTTTAAAGAATGTATCATGATATTTTAAATCTTTATACTTTCAATATGTTGACAATACACACCATAGTTGTGAGAATCAGGTTTAAGTTATAAGGCTTTTTGTTAATTTTCAACCAATGGACATTAAGTTGACTTTGAAAACCTTGGAAGATGTCAGGGAAATTTTAATGGATTGTTAATATGACCCCATGCTACACATCTAAAGTTTTAACAGAATTGATTCAAAACCTTCAGTGTTTTGATTCAATCTGATGGTGTCACTAGTGACACTAGCTCCGATTTTGCTGTAAGAATCTCTGCTTCCTCAGGAAATGAAGCCTGCTCATAACTTTTTTATGTGCAGCAAGTGTTTAGATCTTCCATTTCAACCTGTTGTCAGTGTGGATGTCCTGGTACTTGCACTATATCAAAGTCATGTCCCAAGACAGACAAGAGACATGTAGTTGTCCTTTTCCATCTGAAGTCTATCAGCAACGCTCTGGTCTTATTCATATTCAGAAGCATATAGTCATATGCTTCTGACCACTGCACCAAATCATCCATTAGTGCTCTGTATTCCTCCTCCTGCCCATCACTAACACATCAAATCATTGCAGAGTTGTCTGTCTAGCTCTTCAGGTGGCATGACTCAGAATCTGCACAAGGTAAACAGGAATTGAGACAACAAAGTCCATTGTGGAGGTCCTGCACTGCACACCGTTTGAAGCATTACAGCAATGTTTTTATTTGAGGTTTGTGACACAGCTTTTCTCTTTTTCTTTGCTAATAATTCATCTTTAATATCACAGTAATATTTAATAAAAGAGTATTTGATTTACTTTTTTTTTGTTGTTGTTGTTGGGTATATATATCTTGGAACATATTTGAACAAACCTGTATAGAAACAGAGGTGGGACAAAGTACCAATAAGTAAAACTTTCAGGTATCTGTACTTACAGAAGGATTTATTTTTATGGCTACTTTTTCCATAAATACACTCAGAAAATGATTTAAAATAAAATGGTGTCTGTTCAACTTAAATTTAGTTGATTGACTCTGAAAATATACCAATCATATACCAATCATATACCAATCATCTTGAGTTGTGTGTACTTTCAGCATCTAACTATAGAAGAGGAGCGAGCATAAAGAAAATGCAATGCTCTAACAGCTCGACAAATATCACCAAACAAGCTGTTTCTGGGCACTTTGTCACACAGTGTGTCAGGTAGCTAAAGGTACAGCTGCTGGATTCCCCGGAGAGAGAAGAAAATGAGATATGAAGAAAGTACAGGAAATACAGGACCGGAGATTAGCAGAGATTATTTTTTTAAGATAACAGCTGCTCAGTGACATTTGTTCAACTGGAAATTTAAAGCTAACATGTAAAGTCCTTGTTTATTTTTTAGAGATTTTTGAAAGGATATTGAATGTATACTTGATGTATTGCTGAAATACTCATTTTCCTGTTGACATATGGAGGCAGTTGACAATATGTACTTTTTTTTAGCACATGCATTTATACTTCTACCTAAGTAATGAATGTGTGTATTTTTGCCACCAATATTCAAATGTTTTGGGGTTTTTTTTACAATTGATTTATTTTAGATCGGTTAAGCATAACAGTTACACATGAACACACCAATGCAAACGCGAAACACATCTGGCATATTTCATTTAAGACAGCTTGATGGAGATGCTTGTGGGCACTGGTTTGACTCAGCTGGCCTTGCCTCTGTTTTCCACACTTTTAAATCCCCATGTATCTTAATAATGTTCTCTCTTCTCCAAATCCCCTTATTCAATTATGGCAGCTTCTAATACATGTGTCAACATGTTTCATTAGTCAGTCCTTCTCTCCCACCAAAGAGATTAGCTTTCACTTTTTTTCTTTTATTTACTAAATGCTGAAATATCATTTTCCCCAGGACAGAGTGAGAACCGGGAAAGAGGAAATGATTGTTTTTGTTCATTACATTTCATTTTGGTCAGCCAGATGGAGCTATTTTTTTTTCCTTTCTTTGCTGAGCAGACTATTAAATATATGCTGCAGTTTACATTTAAATGCTTCAAGAACATTAGAGAAACTCTGGAACAAGACTGTGGTTTTAACTCTTTGCTCTCTGAACTCCTCAGCTTCACTTCTTTTCATCACAGAGTGAGTATTCATGAGCGTTTTACAGCAGAACAATGGCAAGAGTCTAGAAATAAGATACGAAGCAAGACTGTTTCATCTCAATAAGCGTGTATGCGTGTGTCACAGGAGGAAATGATTAATTCTATGACTGTAGGATCCCTTTGATATTTTGTGTGGTAATTCTTGGTCCCTTGAGGGTTCCATAGTTGTATCTTTATTGTTGAACTGAGAGTATTGAGGCCATGTGTAGGCAGGGACTAGATGAGATGCTACAGTACATGCATGCTCTGCAGATTTTCCCTATGAAAGCGCAGCACCTGTAGTAACGAAGAGCAGTGAAGAGCAACGGCTCACTGGTCATTATCATTCTGCCTCTGTTACACTCATCACCTGATTGTCTCATTGCCCCCCTCCTTCCCCATAAAACCCCACCCCCGCCTCCATCATAGCCTCATTATTATCAACTCCCTCACTGACTGAGTGCAGATGAGTATAGCGAAAACAGATGGAAAGACAAAAAGGTGAGAGAAGCTGAGGATTTCCACATTTGACGTTCTTGGTAATATAACAGGGTAAGTGTCAGGGCTTATTTTAAATAGTTAAACAACACAACAAAAATATAACAAACTTATTTTTAAAAATTATTTCAGTTTTATTCATCGCATATTGACAAGTCTGATGTTTTCACAGTATAGGTAACTGATAACAATGCAGAGAAGAAGACTGCTGCTAGAGTTTAAACTGATTTAACGCTAAAACTAGTGCTGGCAGTTTTGAGACAGTCTTTAGCTGTCTCTGTATTTGGTAATTAGTTTTAATAGCAAGTTTGTTTCCCACCGTTGTGGTCACCTGCAGTGCTTTGCTGATGATTTTAAACCTAAACCTTTTCAAAATCGATCAGAGCGATGATACCGCTCACTTTGCCAGTTTCCCCGCCGTGTGCCAGCAACTGATTCTCCTATTAATCACTCTTAATCCACATAATTTTACTTGTTTGCTTTTGTTTGTTTGTTTTGTTTTGCCCCTATATTATTTAATTACATAATCATTTTTCTATTGCCTTTTAGGGTATTTTTTTTTTAATTCCTATTTATTCTATTTATCCCCTTCGTATATTTTATTTATATTGTCTCTGTATTTATATATGTGTGTGTGTGTGTGTGTGTATATATATATATATATATATAATATTCTGTAACTCTGTAACTTCTGTCGGTGCTGTGCTTTTTTGGAAATCGAATTTCCCAGAGGAACCCACCCGAGGGATTAATAAAGTTCTATCTTATCTTATCTTATCTTATTTTACAGGGTACTTAGTACTTTGCTACTCAGTTAGCCGCTGCGCCCTTCCTCCTACCCTATTTACTCCTCCTTTCGCTTACCCCTGGTGACCTTAATTACAACATGTAAAAACCTGACCTGCATCCAATTTCCAGCTCCTGACCACAGTGACCCAAGATTAATACCCAATGGTCCAAATTCAATTAAATTCCCTTCTAAATAAGAACAACAAATTTAGTCCCAGGCAGCAGAGGATGGTGGGACAACAGGTTCACACCACTGGAGGAAATAACAAGCACACCAAAGATTCATGAAAGTAAAGGAAAAAAGGGGGGAAAGTGAGGCTAATACCAACATATAAATAATTACCAAGTTCACACAACTACACTCAACATTAATGGCATCCATTTATTACAGGTCAGCTGATGGACATATTTGGTGTTTTTGCAACTATGAAACAGTCACTGTTGAAAATGAGAACGTCAAATACCTTCTTCTATATTTTACAACCCATAAATGCATCTTATTTTTAAGTAGTTATTGGGTGATGGGGTAGGATCCAATCCCTGCTGTCACAGAGGAAAGAGCAAGATACACCCCAGACAGGTTGGCAGTCTATCACAGAGCTAACACACATCTACAACTCATCTACAACACTTCACAGTCCAAATGTGTTGTTGAGGGATAGTTTCATGCTGCCTTGTTAGTTATGCTCAGAAGTAAGAATCAGACAGATGAGTGGTTACCACTGCACAACCTGTCAGGCTAGAATCGGTTTCTGTAATTTGAATGGGCAGCAGCAGAGGTGCAGCTGTGCTACCACGAGAAGCTCGCTTTGATTTGAAAAAAAAAAAAAATCTAATTTAATTTATTCATTGTTTTTCAGATCCACACACCAATTTCAAACTGGATGAAATGTAAAGCTTCTCTGTCCATCTGTTTTTATTAACATAATATCCAACATAAGCAGCAGGGTGAGGGACAGGGTACACCTTGAATAGGCTGATAGTCTGTCATTGGAAAACATTGACTTTCTCATCCAATGAGAATTCCTTTGGACTGTAGAAAGAAGCCAACGCACGTACATTGGTAATATGACTATATTTTATCTCCTTCATTCCCTGATACGAGAGATCATACTGAGGTTCTTGATATAATAGCAAATCTTATGTACTACTTAAGTGACCTTTTGATAAACAGCCACCTTTGGTGTCCTCAAACCACAGCTCATTTCTCAGATGTCTGTAGTGCCTTAGTATCAAAGTTTGTATGTACACATCCCAACTGTTGGACTCAATTGAATTAAAATTAAAACCCTCCATACAAAAGTTTCATGTAATATCTATGAGCATTCAATACAGGAATGAAATGGAAATGTAGAGGCGAGATGATCATTTTTAAAAATTTCCTTGAAGTCGTGTCTCTCTATGTTTGTCTCTCTGCTGTTTTTTTGCTCATTTCTTTGTTTTGCTGTTTACTATAATTACATATAACAAGCTTTTTTAAATTATTGTAATTAGAAGTTTTTAATTTACACAATTATCTGTACACATCATTTAACAATATATGCCAATTAACTGTTTTAACAAAAGTTCACGTAACTGTAAAGGATACAAAATAGTATTTGAAACAGTATTTGATAATAACCGCCAGCTTTTTCAGCTTTGACCTGTTATCTCAAAGCAGTATAAACAGTGCATACTGTATCTGTCCCTGTGATTTAATTAAGTCAGCAGGCATACTGAAATAAGGAATTTGCATTACTGCATCCACCCTTTGCACTGTACCAATTAGAAACCTTTCATGGATTGTGATCTTGTAATATTTCCACAGAAGTTCCTCCCTGAAAAGACTTTTGGAGGGGGATTTTAATTGAACTAGCAGCAGGCTGTAGCCCTGAGACTTTTATCATTGTCAGTAATACGACACTGTGCAGGTTGATTTTGTTTAATGATAAAATAATCACTTTGGGAATTAGAATAAAAAAATGTGGCTTCTATTCTTTCATATCTATATATAAGAATTAACAACATGGCTGAGGTGTTTGTGCAGCATTTAGAGAACTCTTTTGGTGTGATGCAGAGACAAAAATAAACAAGAACAAACTAATCAATTTCCCTTTACCTCATTTTGTGCATTTCCACTAAAAAAAGTTGTCTGCTTTAAAAAAGTTTATTAAAAAAACAACAACCTGTGATCAGAGAGAACAGCTGCCCCGCCACAAATTGCTGATGGGACTTTTCCACTGCAACATGTAGTGTGCACTTGTTATATAAAAACTAAGCAGGCTTTCATTGTGCAGGGTGCTGCGTTACAGTGTGTAGTGCTTATATAATAAAAGCTGAATTGATATTGCATAATATAAGCATTCTATTTATCTCTCTTTGGAATCCACTACATGTGATCTGCAATTATTAGGTTTTCCTTGGGCATGATTTTTTCCCTCTAATTATGTAATTATACATATATGTATAATATACTGGGGGGAGCGAGCTTTCGCTGTTGTGGCACCAAAATTATGGAATAAGTTGCCCCCATATTAGGCTGGCCCCAACACTTGAAATTTTCAAATCACTTTTAAAAGCAGACCTTTTTTCCAAGACATTTTAGGAATAGTACCAGAGTCAGCTTGCAGTTTTAGTCAGTTTTTAGTCGCTCTTAATCTTCTTTACTTTGTTAATTTTATTTATTGTATTTATTTATTATTATTGTATATTATTATTGTCTATTTTATTCATGTTTTAATATTTACTGATTCATTTTTATCTTTTTTCATTTATTTATTTATTTTATTGTTATTTAATTTTCTTTGTCTGTTCAACGTATAGTTTTTAACTTTTATCGCTGTTTTTTTTTTTTTTTTACTGGAAAGCAGTTTAGCCAACCATGTTGTTTTTAAAGTGCTCTATAAATAAAGTTGGATTGGATTGGATATATGTACAACATGTTTACACATTTATTTATTTTTATCAAGTCTAAAGATAAAGTGGTTTTCAACCTTGTTTTCTCTGATGCATCATGAAATACAACAAATACAGGACCTAGGATGGGCTTTTGTTTGTCCTATAAGTGAAGCTAAGCCTTGACATTAAATTAGCCAACCAGATCTGAAATGACAGATCTCTTCAATTATTCTTTTAGATGAAATAAAAAAGATGGTTGGAATGATATTATGAATAAGATAAGGGAGTAAGTTGCATACTCTAGCCTACTAAAAAAATATATTGGTTAAAAGACAGAAAAGTTACCATCAAATTCAGGCGTATTTATTTTTACATAAAGCTGTTTATTATTGTGCCTATTATTGTGTTGCATTTTGTCATCTACAAAGATATGGCACATGTTGTGTCATACTGTGCACTGCCATACGGCACTGATCTGTGTTTTCATTACAAAGTCACAGGAGGGAATTCTTGAGCCAACCCACACTGTTAACGTCCTGCTTGTGAATACTGCCTACAGACAGATATATTTAAGTCAAGGTCAACTGTTCAACTTGGAAGAGACAGAGAGAAAAAAGAGAACAGAGAAAGTTTTATTTAAATTACTATATTTTACTTTCAGGGGTTTTTGCTGCACAAAAGTCATTCATTATTGTTTAACACCTACACTTGCACTGTTAAAATACATTTAACTGATGGAATTCTCTCTGTTTCACTGCTTTGTCAAGCTCTAATGTCAAGTTTATTTCATGTTCTTATTTTATATGTTCTGATATAATTTTGTAAAGTCCTTTTTTAAACTACATTTTAGTTTTGCATTATCTGTAAAGTAACCTAAAACCATTTCATATGTGCCATTTTTATAGGCTTACAATATGTATTAATAAATTCCCCTCTCGCCCATGCAGGTAGTCTGTCCTTCAAGCTTGGGTCCTCTAACAGAGGCCTGGCAGCTTGAGGGTCCTCCACAGTATCTTAGCTGTTCCCAGGACTGCACTCTTGGATCTCGAATGTTGTTCCTGGTGTCTCCCCCCTGACTTGTTCAGGCTCCCCCTTGCTGTAACATTTGTGTTGTACATTGATAATCTTTAGCTGTGAGATTCTTCTGAATGTTGGAACACTGAGCTACTAGTTGTTTCACTGTCAATCTGGATGCTGGGTATCGAAAATTCCATAGGTCCCTGATCCGCAAGTAACCCCGTTGGAAAGGGTTACTTGCGTAGTAGCATTCCAGCAGCGCCCTATTTTCATCTCTTGCCCACCGATGCAGTCTTGTTCTAGTAGCCCACTTTTCGTCAGGGTGTCCTGGTTCCTCTACGCCGGATGCAGACCTTTTTAATTTTATGAAGCTCTCGTGCATGTCTGCGGTAGGGTTGGTTTTAGCAATTTTTTTTCCTGAAAAGATATTATTTATCGATATTGATATTATTTACCGGATTTTGCATGGAAAATTATGACTTTTGCTGTTGGCCAAGTAACAATGTATCATGCATTTCATAGTCAAAAAAGAATTACTTATGATAAAAGAATTTTTCATGTACACCATTTTATGAAAGGCAGCATTTCCACTGCATGGTACAGTGGGAGTTGTCTGGGCATATGATGTGACCTGTCAGTTTCTCTAAGTGAAGCTGCCAATAATGAGGCATGATTAGCCTGGGAAACTCAATGCAGGCCTCAAATCAATCTCTGAAGGGGGGAGACAGCGACTGGGACTGTCACACACCTCACACTCTGCAATTCGCTTTACCCAAGGGACACGATGAAGGTCATGCAAGGTAGCCTCAGTCCAGCCCTGTCAATTAGCATTAGCATCATGAAAGTGATTATGACTTATGACCGAGAGAACACAAATTAACCAGTTGAATATTATGAATTCTAATATTTTAATGAATAGTTTTAATTAGATTCTATTTAGAATCCATTTGTGACGGCTATCACAGCTTTTTATTTGAAGATACAAAAAAGAAAACGTTTATGACGCAAGCAACTACTCATCCCAGGCTTTACGGTGGGGACTGTATGAAGCAGATTCCAGCTGCTGTAGAGCTCCATCCATTTTCGCCTGCTGCTGTGTCAGGAGAAATTTCTGCCTGTGTGAGGACTTCTGTCATCCTGGCCTAATGTCTCTGCAGTAACCCTGCAGGCTTCAAGCCAGCTAGCCCCTTATTCCCAGGCTTTGGAAAAGGGTGAAAGAGGTCACTGCTAAATTTTAAATGATCCCTTGGGGTGTACAATGAGGATAAAAACTCTAAGTGGATGAAGTCATGCTTTGTAAATGTTGTAGCATCTTAATCCAAGATCAAAGAATGCTACTTTAAATCTTCTTCTAATGTCAATTTTGCTTCTATTGAATTAACAAGGCAACTGTTGTTGTGATTTGGCTCTAAACAAAAGAAATTGAACCTAAATGGAAATATTCATCTTTATACTGGAATTATTGTTTAAAATGATAGCTTGAAAATGTCACATCACTGTTTGTTTTTTCAAACTACTTCATATAAACTCAGGTTCAGGGTTGGTGTGGTTCTCAGCTGTTAGCGCCTGTGATTCACACCAAAAAGTTCTAGGTTCAGAGCATGTTTGCATGTTCTCCTTATGTCTGCATTAGTTTCCTCCCAAAGACACGCATGTTAGATTTATTGATGATTCTGAGCTGTCCTCTTTATTCGCCCTGTGATAGTCTCACTGTCTGCCTAAGATGTACGCTTAAAAGTCTTATCCCAAATCAGTTGGGACAGACTGCCCTGCAGCTTTAAGTTGGTGAAGCTTTTAAGGAGATGGATGGACAGAGACACTTTCCACTTCCAGTAGCTTAATATGAAAACAGTCGTCTTTATACCCGTATCATTCTGTGCAATGAATTTTAGCGATGAAATGTAGAACTGAACAAAACCATCTTCTGGGAGAAAGAATTTAAACTAAAATATTGTTTCTTCTTGCTTCTTCAGATGAAAAAGCAAAGACAACAACAAACCAGAAAAACAGAAAACCACGTAACTGTCTAAAATAAAATTCTTACTTCCTATTCCTATGGCCGGCCTTATTTGAAGATTTAGAAATGCTGAGGTTAAACAACTGAACTTGTTAGTTTTGTATGGTCCATGAACTTGTTACAAAGTTTTCATTTCTTTTTGTTCGATCTAAATGTGACAATTTTAAGATGTAAGCAGTAAAACTTGAAAATCAGGTTAAATGTTGCAGTGAGCGATTCACAGTACAATGTACAACCTCCAGTATTGTTCTGCTTGATGACCTCTGAATCTCTTCCCTTTATCTCGTGGGCTCATTCAGCCTCCTTTTCTTCGTGTTGCATCTTTTACCTCACCTGTGTTCTCTTTCATTTCTCTCTCCCTCGCCTCTTCCACTCTTTGTTGTCTCTCTCACTGTACTCATTGCCTGTTTCACTAGTCACAGTTTTTTTTGTGCCAAGGCATATCAAAAATGATTCAGTAAAGTCTGTGTGTGAATTCTCTATTTTATACAGTAATATACTTGGATAACTATGATACATTATGATACTATAATTATGCCGTCTGTGTTATTGTCAAACTCAGTCTATACATTTATACGTTTAAAAGGAATCATCAGTGATATGACCAACACTACTGAAATGTGTTATCACATCAGAGTTTTTTTTCTCTTCCTATTCTTCTGTTCTTATCGTCATCACCGCCTCTCTTCACATCTGACATTGAATGACTGGAAGTAATGTTAGTTGTCTAGCTAGCTGGTTCACTCAGCAACAGGTGTATAGATACTGTTTAATGTAGCTCAACATTGTCGCCATTAGTCCAATCAGGTAAGTAAAGTAAGTAAACTAAGAGCATCAAAGTATTAGAGGGACATATAATATTATATAGAATATTACATTTTTGCAGTGTTAAAATTATTAAGTACATTTTATTGCTAGTGATATTGTATTGACTGATACTGACTGATTTCTAATATGAGAGGAGCATTTTTTAAATTGCTGCCTACTTTCATAATTTTTTTTTTTAGCTGTATATGATCTCTAAAGGAGAGCAACAGCTCCTTTAAGTTTTGAGGTTGGGCCTCCATGGATCGCATTTGTTTGTCCAGAACATCCATAGATGCTTGATTGGATTTGAAGGCGAAGTTTACACCTATTCAACTCAACTCAAACTCATTGTCGTTGTCCTCAAACCACTCCTGAACCATTTTTATTGTGTGGCTGGGCTTTTATAGTGCCATCAGGAAATACAGTTTCCATGACAGGATGTACATAGTCTGCAACAATGCTTAGGTAGCTGTCAAAGTAACATCCAGGTGGATAGAAGGGCCCAAGTTATTCCAGCAAATCACAGACCAAAGCATCTGGCTGGCTAGCGTTCTTCCTATTGTGGACCTTGGTGGTCCCCAGGTAACCACTGCACAGGTCCCAGCAATCCACATAATGTAAAACATGATTCATCAGACCAGACCATCTTCTTTCATTGTGGGTCATAAAATTATGCCTGATTGGTGTAGAGGTTAACAATCACTGTATGTGTGATGATGTTCATGCAAAGTTTTGTTGAGACTGGCCAACCTATTGCAGAGGTACATGAAGCGATATGAACATAAAACATTAACAGGTTGTTTTGCAAACTGCAGGTATCTTTGTTTAACATCTGGCAGAATGTCAAGCTACTGATAATTTAGTAAGTAATTCACTGCAGATGCTACTAATAATGCATTAGTAGCATCTGCACACATTGTGACAGTGTATTTTCATTTGTGCATAATTTGGCATGTATTGCTTGCATACATACACTTTTACTGTTCTGTTTCGAGTTAAGGACTTATTACTGTTTCTCAAATGACAGAGACTACAGAGACTTTAAATTTAGTTTGATTATAAAGGGCAGTGGGCAATGTTTTTTTTGTTGGTTTTTTTTTTGTTTGTTTGTTTGACAAATCAGACTGGGGACAGGAACCATATGGTGTTAATACTTGTGCTTTTACAGGTGGAATATATATATATATATTCAGTGAGCATTCAGTGAGCCCATTTCCTTTTAGCCTCCTGGGACCCTGTTTCCTCATATGGGCATATCATATATATATACCTGGAGAACCCATGGGGTCATACAGGTAGCATTGGTTTTCTAGGGAAACCATGGGGTCAAATTTGACCCCATGTGTTCTCCAGGGTTAAATATATATGTGTGTATATATGTGTGTGTGTGTGTGTGTACTTTATACCGTACTTCATTCAGCTCAGTAGAGTATTTTAAAAAGTGCTTTCTGTTCAAAGAGGATTTTTATGTTTTTATAGTGATCTGAATAAGCAGCTTCATTCATGCATTTATAATCCTGTTATATTTCATACAGGTATCTTTTGTTTTTTCTTTTTTTTTTGCAAAGGGTCTATATGTATTTACCTTTGCCCTACAGCGTCCTGTATCCATAGCAAATCTTTTATTTTATTTTATTTTATTTCGTTTTATATGCAAAAAGCACTTTGTGCAAGTTTTGCAAATAATATGAACATTTGTAGTGCAAAAAAAACAATAATTGTCTGCTCAGCAACTTTGAAGTGATCATTGGTAAGAGTGTGCTGGCAGTGCGTAGGTGAATTTGGTCACAAAGAGGGTTTCTGCACCAAATATTTCCTTTTCTCTTTGGTCATCTCTTTGGTTACCCTTAGCATGTAAAATTTTTTAAATAACTCAACAACTATTAGGCAAACAGTAATAAAATGTGAAAAAAAAGTGCCATAAATAACAAACAAAGAACGTTTGTATTAAAGGTAAAAGTTAAGCCCCATAAGGGTCATAAACTTCACTGTCTTGAAGGTTAACCCATATTAGTAGAATATATAAAAACCTTTAAAAATTTATAAATGTATGATTCATATTTAATCAATGTGCTTCCACATTAAAGAAGAGTATGCAAAGGATTTTGAATAAAGAGCCAAAACAGTCAATTGCACACTCTGTGTAAACAGCATTGGTAAAGTTATGCAATTTCAGTATCATACATGTGAATACAAAAAATATTGTGATTAAACATTTATAAACTTCAACAGAGCTTATCCTATTTTTCACATGAAATAAAATTGTATAAGAATTCTCACTGTAAAATGTAATATTGTGTTTAATTAAAAATATTAAATAGGCTGAACTCAATTTTTAACAATTTGTTATTAGTCAAAGGAGCTTGCAAAGAAAAGCGTCTGGACTTCTTTAAGTTACTTGAAGACGTTTCACCTCTCATCCGAGAAGCTTCTTCAGTTCTAAGGTCAAATGGTAGAGAGTCCCAGATATAAACCTAGTGGGAGTTTCCCCCCACAGAGGGACAAAAGGACCCCCTGATGATCCTCTAATCGCCTGAGCCAAGGTGTGAAACTGGGTGTGGGTCCCAATCAGCCAGAGTTTCGGGTGTGTTCATTGTGAAACCTGGCCCCACCTTATCATGCGAATTCCTGAGGTCAGATGGCCCAGGATGTGAGTGGGCGTTAAGGCGTCTGGGAAGGGATCTCAAAACTGGAGGCCGTGGAGACTGTCAGAAAACGACTACAAGAAGACAGCTCCTTGGAGGACAGGACCAACTTCACACCCGATCAGATTTGCACACTGTTAGACCTCTGCCTCACCACTACATATTTCAAATACAACGAAGGCTTTTACAGACAAAAACATGGCTGTGCCATGGGCTCCCCCGTGTCACCTATTGTAGCCAACCTTTACATGGAGGAAGTGGAAAGGAAGGCTCTTGGCTCTTTCAAAGGAAGAGTACCCAGCCACTGGTACAGATATCTGGACGACACCTGGGTCAAAATCAAGACACAAGAAGTGGAATCCTTCACTGCGCACATTAACGCTGTGGATAAAAACATCAAGTTCACCAGGGAAGACACAAAGGACAACTGTTTGCCTTTCCTGGACTGCGCCGTGCACATTGAAGAGAACGGCAACCTCAACATCGAAGTTTACCGGAAGCCCACACACACGGACCAGTACCTCCTCTTTGACTCCCATCACCCTCTGGAACACAAACTTGGAGTAATTAGGACCCTACACCACCGGGCAGAACATGTTCCCTCTAAGCCTGAAGGAAAAAAGAAGGAACACACACATGTAAAGGAAGCACTCAAAACGTGCGGCTATCCCAAATGGGCGTTCTTAAAGTCAGCAAAGAGGCACAGAAAAGAAGACCAGACACCAGCGAGGGAGGATAAGAAGGACAGACGCAACAACATTGTCATCCCCTATGTAGCCGGTGTATCAGAAAAACTCAGGAGAGTTTTCTCCAAGCATGACATCCTGGTGCATTTCAGACCCAGCAACACGCTCAGACAAAAACTGGTTCACCCGAAAGACAAAACGCCAAAACACAGACTTAACAATGTGGTGTATGCTGTACAGTGCAGCGAGGAATGCCCAGACCTCTACATTGGAGAGACCAAACAGCCACTTCACAAGCGCATGGCACAACACAGAAGAGCCACCTCCACAGGACAAGACTCAGCAGTCCATCTGCATCTTAAGGATAAAGGACACTCTTTTGAGGATGCCAATGTTCACATTTTGGACCGAGAGGACAGATGGTTTGAAAGAGGAGTGAAAGAAGCCATCTATGTCCACTGTGAGCGACCATCTTTGAACAGAGGCGGGGGTTTACGACACCAACTCTCTGCCATCTATAATCCAGTTTTGAGATCCCTTCCCAGACGCCTTAACGCCCACTCACATCCTGGGCCATCTGACCTCAGGAATTCGCATGATAAGGTGGGGCCAGGTTTCACAATGAACACACCCGAAACTCTGGCTGATTGGGACCCACACCCAGTTTCACACCTTGGCACAGGTGATTAGAGGATCATCAGGGGGTCCTTTTGTCCCTCTGTGGGGGGAAACTCCCACTAGGTTTATATCTGGGACTCTCCACCATTTGACCTTAGAACTGAAGAAGCTTCTCGGATGAGAGGTGAAACGTCTTCAAGTAACTTAAAGAAGTCCAGACGCTTTTCTTTGCAAGCTCCTTTGACTACGATGACCTGGATGACTGAGAACTTTCACAGACAATTTCTTATTAGAACTCGATTTAAATAAGTTACCAGTACTTTTTATGCAAAAATGCTGATAAACTCAGTTTATTTGAGTGGTCTTAACTTAGAAAAACTAAGTAAGCTGGAAGTTTCGCTTCTCAGGGCGGAAGGATGAAAGATGTGTTTTGAAAATGCCACGTGACTACCGTCCTCCTCCCTCTCGGATCAGTCCGCATGTTCATGGTGCCAGCATTTGTTATGGAATAAGTTGAGCAAACTTGGAGAAGCGTCAGCTCAAGAGATTATTGTCATTGCTGTGGATCTTTACCTGATACAATGACTTGGTGAGTAAATGTTTACTCTTATTCAAACTGATTTTGTGGCTTCTCTTAGTTTAGCACCAGATTTATAATCTTGCTAGCTAGTTAGTGTTAGCCTAGCGTTGCTGCTGCCGCTGGGCTCATGTTACTTAAAAATTAACACCACAGCCTTAAAAACCTTACAGAAAATATGTCTGTGAAATTTTCTGTTGATTGTTTGAAATAAAAAAGTGAGATAAGAAGATAAGAGCCCAGACAAAATTCTTCGGGAGGTGTCGCCCTTAGGGGTAGGGTGGGGTGTGGGGGGTATTTTCAATCCATAGCCATAACTATGGATTGTCGAATTTCCCAGAGGAACCCACCCGAGGGATTAATAAAGTTCTATCTTATCTTATCTTAACTAACTAACTATATATCATGTTTAACCTGAGTAGCAAAAGAGTGCAGGGGGGGTTGAAAACAATAAGCCAGGAGTTAGCTGTGTTCCTGGACTCTATCAAGCCTTGTCCTCCCGGTCAGCTATCGTGCTGGTGGATAACAGAGCTCTCCGAAAACATGGAAGCACTTTTGCAAATATGTGATATTTTGATAAATTAAGTAGATATTTGAGCATTACACAGCTACATTGTCGCCTGAAAATATCTTAAAAGGTTATTTTGTGACCCAGAAAGGGTAGTCTGGGGAAAAGGAGGATCACATTTGTCCCCGGTTGTCGGAGCCTGTGCATACTTGTAAGCACGGCAATGGCGGAGGAGCGCGGCTAAAAAACTTATTACTTTTTCTGGGTCACAAAATAAAATTTTAAGATATTTTCAGGCGAGAATGTAGCTGTGTAGAGTTCAAATATCTGCTCGATTTATCAAGACATCACATATTTGCAAAAAAGCTCCTATGTTTTCGGAGACGTCCATTTTCTTTCATGCTTTGTGGCAGCTTTTGAACATCTGTGGCATCTGTTAATGTCAAATCTAGCCTTTATTTAACAACATAAGCAAACTCTATGTTACAATAATTGCACAGCCATTAAGGATAAAATCAGTTTCTGAAAAATGTTCTAAATGAACTAACAAGGCTGTACAGTGTACTCAAAATGAGTAAGTTGCCCTAACTTGGTCATCTTACGTAAACTTGATCCAATTTTTTTGAGTTCTGGAAACAAATGAGCTTTTACAGAGTACTCAAAATAAATAAGTTGTCCTAATTTAGTCATTTTTAGCTAAGCTTTACTCAATTTTTTTGAGTTCTGGGAACTAATTAGATTTTACAGTGCTCAGAACCACTGCTTAAGAGCCAGTATTTGATGTCATAATAAAATAATAGAATCTGTTTCTAAAAAGCATACTGTATAAAAATGATCTCCTGCAGATTTCACAATTGTTATGAGCTTCATTGCACTATTCAATAGTTCTACATAGCTTAAATGGTGCAGACTATAAATTGCCCTGCAAGCTCAGAGATGGCTATCTTGGCTGGGACTTAGTCAATTACATTGCAGGTTAGATACAGATCATGCTGTATATTCCCTTCATTTTTTTGTTCAATATCCCCACAGAGAGCTACATTAAACCTGCCAAGAGACCTGGTTAATTTGATTCCCAGTATGCATCATGCTGGCCTCTCCAAAAGGCAAGATGGTGGTGGCAGCAGGGGACTTCATTCACACAGAAATCAAATGGTCCGTGGGTAAAAGCATCTGCAATTCCCAAGCCAAAGGCCTGGAAATGTTGACAATTTAGAGCCATTAACTTGCACATAAATTTCTATTATTGAAAGCAGCAGTTTATTTAGGGCCTTTTAATTAGTTTGCTAAAGCTTAAATAGCTTCAGGGTTGTTGTTTAGAGTGAAACGTGAACACCTTGGAGACTTCTGGACCAAGAAAATTGGGTACATCTATATTTAAATGCTAGTTAGGATAAACTGCTCACTGAATTGGACTGTTTATATTGTTATAAATGAACTTTCATGAGACAAAGCTAACCATGCATATAACGAATCATTGTTGTTTATTTTCACGTTAAATCATTAATTTGTGGATATCAAAAGTGGGAATATACTCATAGAATAAGTTAATGTTGTTGCTAGAGTGGAATGTATTATTTCAAATAAAATAAAAGGAAATTTCTAACATTTATGCAGCTTATGGGACTGACTGGGCCCTTTTAAATTCCCCAGATCTCAATCCAGTCATGTATTGATGGGATGCCCTGGAACAAGGCTGATCCACGGGAACCCCACTCTGCTATCTGCAGAACCCAAAGGATCAACTGTGAATGTTGTGGTCCCAAATACGGTTAAATTTCTGCATTTGTGAAGAAATTATTTCAAGGTAATGTAATATAAATATCTGGATCAAGTCAGACCACAGTGTGCTTGAAATAAACTAGTTTTTAAAAGTTTTCATGATTATTTTTCTCTGTATCTATGAAGCGCCTTGAAGCGACTTATGTTGTGATTTGGCGCTATATACATAAAATTGAATTGAATTGAATTGAAGACCTACCATAGAACCAAGTCCGCCAGAGATTATATTATATTTTTACATGTTGTAGTGCCATTTTTGGGAGCATTTCAAGTTGCTATACATCAATACAACCATTATAGCCCAAATTTTAATAATATGTCTGCATTAAGTGCATAGTAATTACATACATTGCAAAAAAGTGCAATAAACTACAGAAAATTTTTGATTTTGTTTTTTAACATATATTTCTAGTTAGAGAAATTTAAGAGGCTTAGAGAAAGTCATAAAGTCAAACATAACTTTTAAAAACACCAGTATAAACTCATATAGGCCCTGATGGTAAAAAACTACATTTCCGCAAAATGACGTCACTTCCGGTTTCGGGCAGGACATGGAGGACATGCGATAGTGCCTTTAATACCATCCGGCCCTGTATGCTTCAAGAAAAACTGAACAGGATGGAGGTGGACCCCTGCCTGGTGGCTTGGATCTCCGACTACCTCACCGACAGACCACAGTACGTCAGGCTGAAGGACATCACGTCTGACACAGTGGTCAGCAGCACAGGAGCACCACAGGGAACTGTGCTGTCCCCTCTTCTCTTCACCCTGTACACCTCTGACTTCTGCTACAACTCTGAATTATGCCACATTCAGAAGTTTGCAGACGACACAGCCATCATGGGGTGTATCTGGGATGATCAGGAAGAGGAGTACAGAAGTCTGGTGAGGAACTTTGTTGCATGGAGTCACACAAACCACCTGCAACTCAACACCTCAAAGACTAAGGAACTGGTTGTGGACTTCGGGAGGTCTAGAGCAGGTCCACTGCCGGTTCAGATAGAGGGGGAGGAGGTGGAGGTGGTCAACAAGTACAAGTACCTCGGGCTGTGGGTGGACAATAAACTAGACTGGTCATGCAACACAGAGCACCTGTATAAAAAAGCCCAAAGCCGACTGTACTTCCTCAGGAGGCTGAGGTCTTTTAACATCTGCAGGAAGCTCCTGAGGATGTTTTACCAGTCGGTGGTTGCTGGAGTACTTTTCTATGCTGTGGTGTGCTGGGGGAGCAGCACAGCAAAGAAGGACTCATCCAGGCTGGAGAAACTGATCAGGAAGGCTGGCTCTGTGGTCGGCATGAAGCTGGACACTCTGGTGACAGTGGCAGAGAAAAGGACATTAAAGAAACTGATGGACATTATGGACAATGCCAGACATCCTCTGCACACGGCCATAAACAACCAGAAGAGTCTGTTCAGTGACAGGTTGCTTCTCCCAAAGACAAGAACTAACAAACTTAAAAACTCCTTTGTCCCACACGCCATCAGACTGTTTAACTCCTCTCTGGAGGGGAGAGGGAGGGGAAACAGGAGGACAAAGGAGGGGGGAACAACTAAGCTGTAGTGCCTCTTCACCTCACTGTGCAATACCTTTTGTGCAATACTTTTGTAAATAGTCAACGGTGCAATAGACTCAATACTTGAAATGTGCAATTCACTTGTATTTTTATTTTTATTCCTATTTATTCTATTTATCCCCTTCGTATATTTTATTTATATTGTCTCTGTATTTATATATATGTGTGTATATATATATATATATATATATATATATATATATATATAATATTCTAACTCTGTAACTTCTGTCGGTGCTGTGCTTTTTTGGAAATCGAATTTCCCAGAGGAACCCACCCGAGGGATTAATAAGTTCTATCTAATCTAGTTCACGGAAGTGTTATGAACAGCTGATCGGATTGGCAAAGCGTGTTTCTGGAATATTATGTTTTTGCTGCTGCAAGTGCTTTTTATGCAGTTTTTGCAAAGCTATATGTGGAAGGAAACTGTGACTTAGGACAAGCTGATGGCATAACATGTAAGTACAACTCCTCTGGTTTCATATGCAAAAAATATTATTGCGCTAGCTTACGTGGTTGCAGTGCTACCGGGATTTAAAAATAGTTACGCAAAACAGAGCGTGCCTGCTCCCACCAGCTTTAGAGAACAATTAGCTGCTTCATTTAAGGTAGAAGCACAGGAGACAGATTCCATTCAAATGTGGAGATGAATTACATCGCCTGGACCACAAAATTGAAAGATCAAAAAATTGACCCAAATTTAGTTAGATTTAGGCAATACATGTACTTGTGAAACTTGTTAATGACGTTTGGGGAGCCCAATGACACAATAAAACAACAGTGGCAATTAAAAGAGTTCATAAGAAACAATCTTTTACCTTGAGGAGGTCTTGTAATAATGGAAGAGATGCTTTTTTGGCACTCAGAGAGGTTGACACCCCCAAAGCGCAACACTAAAACTTTATGCTTTATTTTATTTTATTTAACTTTTTTGTTTTATATGCAAATATATAAGGTTTAATATAAGGTTTTTACTGATGTTGACATTTAGTGTAACCTTGACCTGATTTTCCCTCAAATTAAATCAGCTTGAGCTGTTATTGGTATCTACCAACAGACAGATGAGATCTTGAAAACTATTGATGCTAGACTGCTGTCAAAAAGACAGACAGAGCGATTACAAACGTCTTCCCTTCATGGGGAGACTAACAGCCACCCAGGCATGTGGAGTAACTCATTTCAGCAATTGTTTTGTTTGTTTTGAGAGAAGCCATTTATGATAAATTTGCTAGTGGACATTGTTCCCTTGAGTTTAGTTGCTGTTAATCGGTTTTCCAGGAGCTTCCAATCTTGTGTTTAACCGGTCAAGTTTCTGTTGTATCAATTTTGATTTCAGTTTGTTGCTTATCACCACTATCTTGGACTGTAGCTGTTGTTAGTAGTCTTTGTATTGCTTTAGAGATCTGCTGTAAGCCTTAGGGTCGCAGGGGGCACAGCATCAGCTGTTTCATGTGGCAGTAATGTGATAGTTCATTAATTGGACAGCAGAGGATTTGCTACTGAGTGAAGTGTCACAAAGCAAATAAAGTTTCCAGCGGAAAAACTAAATGCTTTAGATAATTCGTTCAGGAAAGTAAGTGCGTGTCCTTTCATGGTACATATACACTTACACATACAGAGATATGTACATGCGCATCTACTGTACCTGCTCTGACGTTTAATCAGTCAATCAGTTGTGTCTTCAGGATGACAAAACAATTTGTATTATTGTATTTTTTGTAATGTTTAATAATTGTATACTCCATAAATTTGACTTCTGTTCTTCTGTTCTTATTTAAATAATTAAATCAAAATGAAATGTTATGTTTTGGTTTACAAATATGCAGCCCAATGTGTGGAACTGACAGCAGCCTTACAGGCAGGCAGATAAAGATCGGCACTGACTAAAAGCTGGGGTTTGTCCTTCCAGCAGCTGTGAAGGACAGCCTTGGGTTTGAGAGAAGATGGACATTGATTTTCTTGGCCTGGTTATATGACCACTGTGCCGCTTGCCTCTGATCTTAAGAACTGACCAAAAATTTTCTTAATAAAATTTAAAAAATCCAGATCTGCATGGTTAGGGTACATGTGCATGTACACACAAACACACTTATACAAAATGTGTTTACGGGCATATTTGTTTTTATTTTTAAGATGTTTTTAGTGTGTGCATTAGGATCTCTGTATCAGTCAATGGTATTTGTTTCCCAGATTATTTATGTAGATCTTTTTTTTTTTCAATGTTGAAATTCAACATTTCCAAACCCCTGCTTTTCTAAAACAATGAATAAGATCCAGCGCCTTTGGGTGTGCCCAGTTTTCCTTTGAAGTGGTTGACTGGAGATTGAATGTTCAGTGTTGCATTTGAGGCCCAGACTCTAAAAGCTGGATCAGGCTGATCTAAGGCAGTCCATTTAGTTCAGTTGAATGGACTTACTACATTAGATATTGGCAGGACTGAGTAGCAGTTTGGAAGAATTTCATTCTAGCTGCAGCAGCTTTCATTTGCATGATAGGAAGCACAGACTTTCAAACACTCACTTAAAAACACAGAAGACCTGTGAGAAAGCCTAACAATGTTACTTGCTATTGCTTGTGATAACAAACCTTTTTTTCCTACTACCATCTACCTTTGAAAATAAAAGCATCAGACTTCACAAAAAGTATGATGATTTTATGGATGGAAACCTCTGCTTATCTTAAATAAATGAAGAAAAACAAAAAACATGGTAAAGATCATTTACGTACTATCACTGTAGTATTCACTTATAATTCAATTGAAGAAACATAAAAAAACAAATTAACATATACATTTCCCCTAAAAACAACAACAACAAATTATGTTGTATGTTTTAGCATGGTTTATTGCTTACCCTTCATTACGTCTGATGCTTTTAATTCAAATAGAGCACAAACAGTAGCAGGAAGAGAGTTTGTCTGAAGGAAGAATGATACATGAAAAAGCTTCTTCCAAAAGAGTGAACATTTATTTTTTGGATCTCATTAGCACGTGGCACACGGGAGAGCAAGGTCGGTTATTATTTCACTTCATTGTGAACACTTGTGGACTTTCTGTCATTTAAGTGAGCATGCATAAAGGAGTAGATTTGCTGTTTCAGACCAAATACACAGCAGGTCTTTCTAGCTTAAGATGTGTTTAGCATTCTGTGGTTGCATTATTCTTGTAAACTAGAAGCAAGTCAGTCTTTTTAAGTTTATTCTGTAGGAATTACATTTAAGTCTAAATTTGCTGGGCTAAATCTGCATTTCACGTGTGATTAAGGGGATTTCTACATTACTCAGATTGTTTTATTATTGCCTGTTATGTTGAATGCATTTACTGATAGCACTCAACCAAAGTTTGTTGTTGTTATTAATTTGTTAATTAAAGAATTACTGAAAGTAGAATACAAATATTAATGTAAACATCAATTTATTTTCAGAGCAGTTGTTTCTTGACATAACTAAGACTCGACTTCCACAAAGTAAGATCCTAAAGTATGATTTTTTTTGTTTGATTGTTTTCCACAGGTCTTGTTGTCTTTCACAGGATGATCTTAATCTATTTAAGGAGACACAGTGGAGTATTTGGTTATCAATAAATCTTGTGTGAGTTAGACCATCATTCATGTATTTTAAGGGTGAAATAACAGTAACATAACATGAGATACTACACATACTACACTTTTTATGGTTCTTCATTATCAATTGTAGATAATATTACAATCAATTTGATTAATAATCAGTTATAGTTATTAACACAGAATTAAGTAGAAATGGGTTTTTGTGCATTTTTTAGCCCCGATGTTTGTTTGTTATAGGATCTACAACATGTGTCTGAGTAATCATTATAATCCTTCAAATTCTATGGAACAATGGTGCACTGGTTAGCACTGTTGCCTCAAACTTCACACTTGGCTCTGAGTACTGGAAGATACCTTAAGAAAAGGTATGTGCATCTAATCAGAACACTGGTTCATTGGTGCATCCCTTTTAGTTAACAAACAGGGCCATGTCAGCACAAAGTATGCATGTTGTCACCAACAATATCCTTGCATCTCCATTGCTCTGTAGTTCCCGATCCATAAACTTTGACCCAGTATATCTCTTCAAAAGTATGTCCCTGTTACTAAATAAGGCACAATGTATTACTGGGTGGTCTTGTGGGGTTAACACGGTTCATTTAACATTGTAATGTGAAACACCACCACATATTTACTATGCAGTTAAGTTAAGATGAGGAATAATTCCATTCAAAACATTTGTTGACACTTCGGAGATGCAAGGTCTGCAGAAATAGAAGCAGCATGTAGAGATGGCAGAGCAACGGAATGAAGTTCTTTGTTTTGTTTTTTTACGTTTTGTCAGAATCGGCACATGAAAAAGGAAACACATGGGCTGAATAACAAGCAGATTCACTTCTTCTGATTGATGATGAGCAGTGATCAAAAAAAGCATGTCTTTTGCCCTCCATAGTGAATCAATCTGCGCACATCTAATGCAAACTAAATGTCTGTTTAAAGTGTGTTTTGATTTTCAGCATCAATCTTTAATACAGCTGGTACAGTTATGCAATATTTCTCATCATTATTATATAAGGCCTAATCTCAGCTTTGTGAAGCAAAAATCCAGAAATGATGAATGCTATGACTTTGGTTCAAATCATCAAACAACGTTATATTAGGTAAGATGAAATCTAAAGCCTATTTGACATTTTTAATAACCTTGATCATGTCTCTCATTTGTTCTGTATCAATACAGGACAGTAAGATTAAACAGTAAAAAGAAAGGGAAGGAGTTCAAGCCTGCTTGAAACATGGACTTAAACGATAGAAGAAAGCAACGTCTCCACCCCCAGAAACGGTCAGAACATGCATTGCACTTGTTCATTTTTTGCTTTAATGGCTTTGCTTAACACTTTTTTTATGAAGATTGGAGGTCAGATGAATACAATTGAGGAACTAATGAACATCCGCTAAGTGTCGTTTAAAAGGGATGTTGGCTGCACAAATTGCAATCAAATATTCAGATTTAACCTTTGATCATGAATTAAACACCTTTCTGGAAAATTTGCAGACACTGAGGGAGAAAAGTGTGGTGTGCAGAGGTTAAACAGCTGGTGTGTGACATATGCAGCTCAGTGTATACATTGCAGTCAATAACATCAATAACATCCAGTGTTCATAGCAGTGTCAAAACACATTGTCTCAAAACAGAATAACAATGACAATTCAAGAATCATCAGAACTTGAACTGTTTGCCCTTTAAAACATCTGAGTGCCAAACAATGGGAATGTCAGCAGAGTGGTGAAGAGAAACTCTGCACATTCGACAACACTTTCACCTTGAAGTGTTAGTGAATGAGAGTGTGGACACATTTTGCTGTTGTAATTTTGACCAACAAACACATTTCCAATAGAATCAGCAGGATTTTTTTCTTCCTTTTGTTTTGTTAAATTATTCTTGTTTAAACCCAAAGAAAAGGGATAGCAGAAAAGTGTTACCTTCAGCCCCGGGGTCAGGTCGTCGGGGTCAAAGGTGGTCAGAGGTGAAGGTCCAGGACGTGAGCCATAGGACAGGACAAAGGGTGGGACACGTATTGGTGGCGGTCACAAAAAAGCACAAAGATATGGCAGCAGGGAGAGGAAGGAGAAGCAGGAGGCATAACCAAAAGTCAAAAAAGAAAAAGTAAAATGTGACAAAGAAGGGGCAGCAACAGGGGAGAATGATGCAAAAGATTAAAAGCCAAAGAGGAGGATTTGGGGGGAAATGGTGGGATATGGCACAGAGGGAAGGTAAAAAGCAGAGGAGGAAACTGTGAGAGAAAGCAGTAGTTTTGGGGCAAAGAGGGCTGAGTCAGTTCCTCTAAAAACAGAACCAAAATAAAAAAGGAATGAACCCATACCTTGGTCGTTTAACGTCAGGTGCGCCAGACCTTGAAAGGGAAAAAACAGAAAAAAAGAACAGAAAGAGGAAGAAAAGAAGGTCATAAAAGGCACGGGAAGAAAAAAAGCATTGTCACAACGTTGGACTGCAGTTTGTGACAGACATCCTGGGGCAGACTTGGATGTCAGAGTTCAAATCAAAGGTAAAAAACGAGAAAGAGAGAGAAAGATAGAGAGAAAGAGCGAATAGTAACGGAAAACGAGCAAACACTTCTTGAGTGAGGTGTGTGGGGGGGTGGGGGGGTTAGAAAAAAAAGCATTTTTATTTGGCGCAACTCCCGAAGGCTATTGCTCTCACAAATGCTTTTTTTTCCTTTGGAGTACTTATGGAACACACAGAGAACTGTTTGGCAGAAAAGGCTTGAACCTGGTATCTCATATCCAACTGTACTCAAACCAGACACACACTCACACACACACACAAAGAGCTTTGCAAGGTTCACACAGAGGAGGTCAAAGATAAATCTGGAAACATGCTACAGGATCAAACGTTCTCTGCACCCTAATGTGGGTAGATATTATCAGAACACCATTCCAAGCAGTTATTAAGCTGGCTGTAGGCTACCAAGCAAACGTCTAGCCAAACACCCATTTCAATAGATTCAACAGAGACAATGAGCTCCTGTTGGTGCTAGTAGCTAATATAAATCTTACATTATGCAACTTTCAAAAAGCCATAGTCACAGAGATCAGTTCAAGATACTCTATTATTATTCAACGCCATGAACACACACACAGAAAACTGTTGAGAATGCAATCCCAGAAAGAGTACTCCCCCACATAAAGACAACAACGTGCTTCCAGCTGTCTTTAAAATAAGCAACAACCTGAACAGTGTCCACCTGTCAAAGGTTGTTGCCTAAACTAAATGAAGTTACAAACACGGAAAAGCAGTTTTACAATTCATGGTTTTCACAACTGGATGAACATATTTAGTGAACTTCAAACTTTTCCATACGTAGACTCTACTTCCACAGCAGGATGTACTCCAACTCCATAATCTTGGACTACAGCTAATGTCAGTAGTTCTTCTTCTACTTCTCTAACCAGAACCTCCAGCAGGCAGTTCATGTGTACACTAACCTTACCGAGGCTGCATAGAAGACCAAGAAATATCGCTGCCAGCTAGAGTCAAAGACTCTGTGGATAGAGTTGGTGTTTATGGACAGCACAAGAGTGTCATTCAGGAAGCAGTTGCTTGCATTTTGTAGTTATTGACTCGAACCTCGCAGGCGATATAAAGACTATAGAGGAGAAATATAAATGTATATGGACACAGTATAACGTATATGCATTATATTATTAGTAATTGTACAGTGGTGGACAGATGGTGACCAACTGAAACATTTTAACATCCCCACTCTTTTTAGCTACTATATTGTTCCTGTTTGGGGAAAGCTATCGTACTGGTGGTTATAAGGGAAAAAGCGTGACAAAAAAGGAAAAACAGGAAAAGAGCTGTTGTAAGCTTCCTATCAGCTGACAGTGGTCATCAGCTGCACACATAGAGCAGCAGGTTTTTCAATAGAATTCTTGGAAGTAAACCATGTCAGTCAGATAAATAAAACTGAAAAGACTGAAGCGCTATGGCCTCAAGCAGAGTTTATTCCCACATACACTAAACAGCTACAGCAAATTGGATTTAACCCCAGGCTGCACGGAATACAAACAGCACTATGTCTGTTGAACTAGAAGACCCAGAAGGTCGAATCATTTCATCTCAACCTGTCTTTTCTTGATCAATACCACTTCAAGCACAAGACTTTTGGTGTTATCAGCAAACAGATTAATATAAATAACCATTGATGATCGAGGGAACACAGAGCAACAGCCTTTAACTGTTAAACATTACTTCTGTGTTTAATATAAGCATCTGGCAAACAAACAAAAGTTCAAGTCCCAGTTAGCCGCAGTGATCTAATCTATGGATTCTATGACATGCTGGTATTCTGCACATTCTCTTGAATGATTTCCTAAAAGTGTCTCTTATTGCAGATCATATTCAGAATACATTTAAATAGAAATCATTCAGTCTCAGTACAATTTTTCACCTAACCTCCCAAATAAATAATGTGCTAAAACACAGATTTAGAACTCTAGCCGTACCAAATAAGAGCAACAACCTTTAAAGCAGAACTAATCTCAGCCGAGACAGCTTGCACGTACAGCAAATGTTGTCTGTGTAACAATTTTAAGCACAAAGAGTGACTAATTGAAGTGTTTGACAGCTAAAGTTTTCTAAACGTTTGGTTTCTGCTTTTTCTTGAAGACAAACTGGACAAAAATAAAAGTGTTTATAGTCAAAAGTGGCAAGCTGTTAGTCTATGCACAAACACAGCTACACTACCAACCAGCAGGCAGACAAATCAGAAGGCAAAGCCTACAGAAGCTCAAATGACTCTTCACTACAAGCTGTTTCTATTGTCCTCTTTCTTAATAACATCTGTGATTCAGGGGAAGAAGAAATATACAGGCAGAGTGTTTTATTTATCTGGCTTCAGTCCGTTTCCTGCCGGCCTTTTGCAGGGAGTTCAATCATTCTCACTCTGCCTCCTTCTGTTTTTGTTCCCTTGCTCATAATCCATTAAGGAGATAAGGCGAAGGCTCCTGCAATGAAACAGAATGGTGCTGTCGCTGCATACCAAATCATTCAAATACATCCCCCCACCTCCCACCCCGACCTCATCCAGCTTAGCCGAGCAAAAAGCAGTGGTACAATTTTATGGAAAAGGAACACAAAAGAAGGCAAAGAAGAGGTAAAACAGACAGAAAAAGACAAAAAAAATGAAAACAAGGTGTCATTGGCATCCTCACAGCCTATGTGAATGAAAGATTAAGAGACAGGTGTGCAGATAACAAAATGTAGCCAAAAGATAATCAAAAGGACACAGTGATTCCAAAGTATTGTATTAAAAAGTAAAACAGAAAAACGTAAAAGATTTCTTCCAAATTGAAGGACACAAAAGCCACATACACACATCATGTTAAATCAGCACAAGTCTTCAATGTCAGACTCCCAACATGCCAGATCCCGACTGGGGTTTTAATGACTTTCACTAGCAAGTTGTTGAAAGAGAGGCAGCAGCATGGCAGAAAAAATAAATTACTGATCACTTTAAGGTAACCAGAAACAACAGACACAAGAAAAACGCTCCATCTCACATTAATATTGAAGCACAAAACAAATTTACCACAGCCAAAAGCAGCATTGCTCCACACACACTATGAACGTGACAACATCTCAGTCCAAACTACGAGTTTTTATCCTTGAGCATTTGATTACATCCTTAGTTTTGGTGAGTACAGATGGGAGTGCCTAACGGAACGGGCGCAGTTTGGAGAATGGCTGAGATTGGGTGGTTTTGATTGAATGGCAGATGGAGCAGGGTAATAATTCTGTCATTAGAAGGAGTCACGTTTGCATCTTATCCCAAATGCTCTTGTTCCCGTTTGTTGTTTTTTTGACCTCTTCTCATTCCCCTTCTCCATGCGGAGCCCTGCATGAGCCAGCTGCTGTCACCTCCTGCTCTCTTCTACCTCGTGATTTTTTTGCTCTTATCAGGACCAAACTAAAACAGCCCAAATGTAGAACAGAGACCAAGACTGATTTGCTGCAGCAAGACAATTTATTGGTTATGGCGGAAGGTAGGCTAAAAGAGCTATGCTAGCCAGTGGCAGAGGGGCAAGGATGCGGCTGGAGGTGGAACTGGAAGGAGGAAAAGCGGGGTTATACAGGGTTAGCAGAATCTCAGGGCTGCTAAGGGCTGCAACAAGACTAACTGACAGTAGTTGCAGAGTGTAAGATCTGGCACTGTGGGAGAGTGAAGGCCAGAAAATAAGCTGCAGCAGTTGAAGGTGACTGGATGATGCAGAGTCTGACCAACACTACACTACTCTATACTACAATACACTACACCACACAATTTGGACAAAGATCATGTTAAAAACAAATAAAGACTTTAATGGAACTTTAATGCAATTGAACCATGTGAACAAATAACCCCAAATAAAATGTAAACAGAATGTAATCTCCTAATCAGCTGTGTGACACTCGGTAATGTAAACAATAAAAACAGAAAGCAATGTTTTCCAAATCTCACAAACTTGTGGTTTAGTCATAACAAAAAAATGTGAAAAAATATCAAGTGTTTAAATTGAGAGAGTTCACAGTTTCAGGCAATATATTAGGTGATTTTGAATTTGACAGCAGCAACATGTCTCAAAAAAGTTTGGACTGGGCAAAAAGTTGCTGGAAAAGTAAGCTGGAGAACATTGTGCCACTATTAAGGTGAACTAGCAACTAGACAGTAACATGACTAAGTTTAAAAAGAGATTAAAAAACAGCATCTACAAAATCTTGATGATTTCAGAATAATTTTCCTGAATGTAAAAATATGAAAAAGAGGAAATATATGAAAATAATGAAGAAATGGTAGTATTGTCTTTGGGCCAAAGGTAATTTAAAATGGACTGAGGCAAGGTGGAAAACTGTTCAGTTATCTAAAAAGGATTAAATTTGAAATTCGTTTTGGAAAATATGGATGCTCAGGAAGAGAGAGGTCACCCAGCTTGTTATCAGCACTCAGTTCTGAATCCTGATGGTATGGCGGTGCATCAGTGCCTATGGAATTGGCAGCTTGCACATGTGCAAAGCAGCAGTGCAGTGGAGCACCGGGAAAGGACACGCATATTTCAGCAAGACAATTCTAAATTCACACACTGCAGCTATTAAAACAACATGACTTCATAGCCTGCCTGCAGTCCAGACCTTTCTTGAGCAACTGAAAACATTCGAACCGTCATCAGTCATCAATCATCTCAGGGCACCAGCATTAACACATTAGCCACATTTGGAGGGTAGATAGAAAAATTTGTGTCATCCTCATTGTTTTTTTCTACCAATTTCCTTCCCTCACGCCATTCCTTGTTCATTAGATGGAGATCCATACTCTCATTAGACAGAAGTGTTCACTTTCCAGCCACCTCTGTGGTGTTTGAATTGCATGCTAAACAGCATCCTCCACTGAGGACTGTCACTCACGTACGGCCACCACAGTTTATGTGCTTCCTGGAAGCACACGCCGTACTGACACAACCCCTTTTCTTTACCTGCTGATCCCAAGGTAGTAGTAAACAGCAGTTAAGTATTCTTTATATTTTCAAGGACACTGCCTGTGATAACATTAGTGACTTCAGTAAGCATTACCGAAAACCAAACAGCCAAAGTGTATAAACGTATTGAAATATAAAATGAAAACAATAAATTATTTTATATGCATCTTATTGCTTAGTGCACCCTTGGCACACGATATAAAAGTGCACACTATCCAAAACATTTGACACATCCACAAATCAATGGCTTTTACTAGACCTGGGCTAAGATAAAGTTTCACAGTATGATTATTATTTTATATCTCTGAAAAGTGCAGGCATGGCTCTGGAGTACTCAGAAACAAACTAGGGCAATTTGTAAAAACATCTGCTGAAAGATGTTGGAAAATGGTTCTGATTGAACGTGAACAATATTCTTCCCAGTAGTCAGATGTATAATGCAGTATCTTAGAGCAGCTAAAGTAATATTAAACTGTGGCTGATTTAAAGTGTTTTAATAATTAATCATGGATATCTATTCTATGAGAGAAAGATGGAGATAGTAAGAGCTAAGGGGCGAAGAACACCTCTACAGTCCTGCTTTGATTTCTTTCAATGCCCTATTTCAAATAGGAAGAAACATATGTTAAAGGTATGTTCTTTAACATTAGGTTGCTTTGAGACCACATCAGACAAATTTGGCTCGATGTGGAAAAAGAGATGGCAAGGCATGCTGAGAGGGATCCTTGTGTATTTCCCTAATGTTTGCAATAGAGCTGCCACGATTAGTCGACTAGTCACGATTACGTTGACTATCAAAATCGCTGACGACAAATGTAATAGTCGAAGCGTCGTTTAAAGCCTTGTAAGATCCTGAAAGACGCAGGAATAAGTAGTAGGATTTAGGAGTGTAATAGCGGACTGAAGCAGAAGATGGCAGCAATGCATGTACAAGGATGCCAGCTGTCGTTAAACCCCGAAGAAGAAGAAGTAACTCCAGTATCGTAGCTGTGTCCAAATTCAGGCCGCATCCTTCGGAGGCTGCATTTGTAGGTCGATTACGTTACAGCGACGTGACGAAGGCTTTCCAAATTCGAAGACGCCTCCAAATGCGGTCGTCCTTCATTTCCCCAGCATGGCCCAACCTATCCCAGGATTCATAGCACAGCCCAGCCAATACCAGTTTCCAACAATGGCGGCAGCTACTTAGTTTTAATCTTACTCTTTCTGGGTCACAAAATAAACTGTGTAAACTTCAAATATCTGCTTGGTTTATCAAGACATCACATATTTGCAAAAGTGCTCCGATGTTTTCGGAGACATCTGTTACCCACCAGCTCGATAGCTAGCCGGGGGGTTCAATGGTCACTTGAGCCGGCGAGAACTGCGGACTCCCGGCAAATCGTTTTCAAACCCCACGCGGACTTTCACTACTCAGGTTAAACATGATATATAAGTCAGTTAAATAACTTAAAACTATTATTGTTTGGCTTTTTTTAGTGTTTTATTTGTTCCTGAGTAAATCGGTTTGGCTGAGATTAAAGTTATTTTTTGCACAGGCTGAATAAACGTCAAACAGAAAACTAATTAAACGGAAGTGTGAGATTCTGTTATACTGTATTTTAGATGGCAAGGAGCAGACGGATGAGTTTATTAAACTCCACTGAGACAATCTGCAAATTTTATTAAAAGTTTAATAAACTATCATCTTGTCTTTATTTTTAGTTAGCACATATCTTTAACACTTAAAGCTGTAAGCTAATGATAGTTATATAAGTGCAGACGCATGCTGGTGCAATAAGCTGTACATTTTACGTCCAAAGGATGCATGATCTGATTAGTTGACTAATCGCAAAAATAATCGGTGACTAGTCGACTATCAAAATAATAATTTGTGGCAGCCCTAGTTTGCAATGACCCTTAATCAAATAGCTGCATGAACACCTGAAAAGCTTTGATTCATTAAAATCTGGTCAATAGGTTCAACTTCTGTTAGTACGTAAATTAAGCTAGTGTACCTTCAAGGGTCAAAGGTCTTTTCTGGACCAGCAACATCACCCAACGATTCTAAACAGATGTTTTCAAGATTGTATTTGTAAGTAGCATAGGATGGTGTTTTTGTCTAATCAGAGCAACTGTATAAATTTAAGAACTGTTGAGAAGGCTGGGTAGAAATCATGAGCATGGAGTATTTTACATTCCTGAGTTTGATAAGCTGTCAAAGCAGTCAAGCAAACATAATCAAATCATTTCCTTTGGTAAGCCCTCATGATACAATTACTAGCATTCAAAACAAAACATACAAAACAAGTGAAAAACAGAGGGGGAAATAAGGCTCTAACTTGGCTTTGGGATTTGTCGAGGTAATTTATTACATACTGTAGACTTCACACCTCAGTACCACTTTTGACATTGACTCCGGGGGTGGCCAAACCTTTTTTTTGTTCATCTATTAAAGATGAAACTACCTGTTTATATGACCAAATACTGACTGGAAAGAGAAGAAGAGACCGTGGGAGCTCTTGGCTGCTCCTGCTCTTCGAGCAGCTAGATAGTGTAGTGGTAAGACTACACACCTTTGGTGCAGGAGTCACGAGTTTCAATTCAATTCAATTTTATTCATATAGCGCCAAATCACAACAAAAGTCGCCTCAAGGCGCTTCATAGGTACAGAGAAAAACCCAACAATCATATGACCTCCTATGAGCAAGCACTTTGGCGACAGTGGGAAGGAAAAACTCCCTTTTAACAGGAAGAAACCTCTGGCAGAACCAGGCTCAGGGAGGCCAACAGGCCATCTGCTGCGACCGGTTGGGGTGAGAGAAGGAAGACAGGATAAAGACATGCTGTGGAAGAGAGACAGAGATTAATAACAGGTATGATTCAATGCAGAGAGGTCTATTAGTCTCATAGTGAGTGAGAAAGGTGAGTGGAAAGGAAAAACTCAATGAGTTTGATTGCCACCCGGTGTTCGGTATGGATTCTAGTGAACCCCCCCATGTTAAAACCAAGCCCTGGTGCGGTTATGTCTGCAGCTTGGACACAAGTAGTTCACTATATGTTGTACGCTATTGTGTATGTGACAAATAAAGGTGGTCTGTTGTTGTTATCTTTACTGCACTACTATCTGGCTGTGGCTGTGACTCACTTAATGATTATATGATACAGTAGACATGGCATTAAATTGAACTTTTCATGCAGTTAAAGTGCTTTGATGTGTAGACATCTCATAAATTTCATATATTTTAATTTTATCAACAAAAACTCTTTACAGCATTTTACAGATTTCTTCTGTGTGTCTCTGCAGACATCTGATTGTAGAAATACCACAGGAAACTGTTGACCCCAGGCAAAGAAGTTAACTAAGCGAGTGAAGCATCAAATCTTTATGGTCACTTTCCACTTTCCACAGCAGCATCTGCTATCAGCAGCGATGCACAAAGTCATTTGGAAGTCTGTTGAATAACTTGATTTACTATAAAAGTTACAATAAGGCAGTGGCACGATAAGTAATGAAGACTGCAAATGCCAAGGTTGCAGATACACAATATACACAAGACCACCATGACAGGTAAAGTAAAACAATATGATTTGATTGCAGTGCTATTGCTTTGGGTTGTGAACACGCACTGCCAAATAACCAACATTTATAGGTGTCAACTTTTCATAACTAAAAACCTATCAGTGCAATACGTGTATTTTTATTCAGCATAGGCCTACACATATTACAAATACATTGAGCGTTGTTTATTGTCTTAATAACAGTTTACTCTGGGTGTGGGAAGATAATGAAGGATCACAATGGAAAATATTTCATCTCAAGATATCATGCTCCCCAAGATCTCCTAATCAGCTCTGTGACACGGTAAATCATTTTGACTCCCACTTCTTGTTCATTAAAACACAACTATGTCATAGAATATATCAGAGCATCTTGGAGATCGGTGAGGGGTAACGATCTTACAGTCACTGATCTGCCTTAATTAAACAGTTCATAAATAAATTGGAGCTCCGTATGTCAAGCTGGAGAACTTTATAACTAATTTCATGTTATAGCCATCAAAACTAGCATACAGAAGGGATGTTGGTGATTTCTTCACTTATGCCTAATTATACAGTGCAAGGTCAGAGGCGCTTCAGTATTTCAGCAGCTCTTATATGAAATCCCACTGCCTTTATTTGAAAGAAGTAGCTGTACCATCACCAATATAACGCCTTACAGCAAACATACTATCCTTATGTCCTAGATAAGGTCTCCTGAGGTCAAAACTCAACACCAGCCCCCCCATGGATATCTCAAAACTTCTATATACCCTTCCTCTTTCACTCTGCAGATGTTCCTTACACCATTTCTCCAGTCCATCCATCCTCTTTTTAAACAGCCAGCATCATAGAATGACTTATTCATAGAATGAATAAGTGTCCTCTGATTGCCACTTATGGACTCTACACATTAGAGAAGCTGAAAGTGGAGAGTGGACCACAAAATGCATGCTGTCCTGAACATTTCTTTTCCTCACAGGATTTTGGAAGCTATAATTACAACATCAGATGTGACAGGGAAACAAGCAGCCAAGAAGTATTGAAAGGAAGGCAGGAAGCCAGTCCTTAAGTGGAAGATTATAGCCATGGAACCACAGCACCTTTCTTAAAAGCCCAAAACCCAACCCTAACACACACATGAAGATTACCAAAAGCTAATAGCACAACAATTAGAATCCTCTAAAAGTAAAAGACACCTTCATCATCAGACAACGATATAAAAGAATATACAATTATTATCAGTCAGTATTAGATAGTATAAGTATAATCTATAAAAAAAAGTATATGAAGTTGTTTCTCATAGAGATTGTTAATATCAGTCCCATTTCTACTGCAAAGCAATCCAACATTAGTGACACACAGTAAAAACAAGACGAAAATCTCCTGGACCTCTGAGCTATAGAAGCTCAAGTCAGAAGCAAAGTGATCTACAGGGACGTTAGCGCAAAATAACACCTTGCCTTGAGCATTTGTTGATGTTTAATGTTTCATTTTGACAATGTTCTCCCTTCAGGCTCTGTTTAGAAGCTCAATCCTGTTTCTCTTCACTAACAGCCCCTCACTGTGTTGTGTAGATTTGTGTTAGGGAAATGGAAAAAAAACTGTTATAATGAGTTTTGCCTGAATATGTAGCTGCCCGTGAGTTTTTGTCAGAGCGACTTCCTGTCTTGTGTCAGGGGGTGGGTCTCAGCAGGTAACTACAACAACAACCCATAATGGAAAATTAATGTCTTCCAACTGAGACAACACACTAACTTCACTCACTGGGTCGGGTAAACACTATTAGACCACCAAATCTGTAGTGCTCCTGGAAGTTTGCGCGAGCGTAATTACTGAAAAATTCATGGAAATTTTTGTAACAAATGTATTCATTATTCATGCGCCTATTTTGTAAGGCTGGAATCCTCTTTGTGGGAAACGATAAGCAGCTTGATTTAACTGAGATTGGAAAGTCCCAAATGGTCTATCCTCCCTACTCACTACAGGATAGTGATGTGTTTCTTTGTCTCACAATGGTAAATGAAAAGGTACTTAAACAGTCTTTTTAGCAAGTTGAATTATTCAAAGAGTGTTAAATAGTTTATTCTAATAATTAGTCTAAATCTCAGAGTCTCTATGCCTTATAACAGTTTACAGTAGATTGTTGGTAAATTATTTTTTAAAAATGTGCCTTTACACTGGCAACTGTCCTAAAATTGAAGATTTCAACACATCCTTAAAAACACCTTGAACAAAAACTTTTTGTTAGCTCAATACACAGGAAATATCAAATATTAGAAAGAAGAAATCTGAAAAATACCATAAAACATGTGCAAGAAAAAGAATTTTTTTTATTTTTTTCCCACATTGTGATTCCAGTTAGGGCTGTTCGATGTAACGATATATATCGGATGACGATATAAAAACGTCTATCGTTTCATTTTACGCTATCGTTTGTTTCGTGGTGTCGCAAAATAAACTGTTTACGGCAATATTTTTTCATCGTTTTGATGGTCACTGTAGTGGCTATATTAATTTCTTAAAGTTCTCTCTTTCTCTTATATTTAATATAACCACACTACGGACAGACAAGCGCCTGTTTTTATGCGTTGTGGTTAGCAACAACGACGGTAACACCACCGCGTGTCCGCTTGTTTATGTTCCACATAAACCTTTCACAATAAAGCTCAAGAGCCTGTTGAGACTTTTCAAAATAAACTGAATCACGTGAAAGAGCAGATTATTTATGGATGAGAAGTAAAAGAGAGCCGCCAGGTGCTAAAAAATAAACCTTAGACTCAAACGTTAGAACAGGCTTTTCCCCGCAGCACGCCGTGTAATAAATACTCACAAAGAAAACGGCGGCCGTTACAACTTATGTTTAAAAATGTATAGTTTCATGCATCGGTTAAAACACTCGACTCCAGGTACATGACGCGCAGCTGGAAACACTTCCCACAAGACGAGCTGCCCGAGATTCACAGAATTTACAGAAAATGTTACATTTTTGTGATTTATATCGTTATCGGACGATAGATGTCTTATATCGGGATATGAGATTTTGGTCATATTGCACAGCCCTAATTCCAGTGTTATATCTTAAAATGCCTAAATGAAGGTAACAACAAATCCAAAGTTGCCTTTTCATTGAGATACAACAGTATCTTGTTTAGTTTCAGCAGCTGAGCAAAAAGCCCTGCTGCTTGCTTTCATGTTGCCAAAGTCTAATTAGGCAAACTGAACAAATAACAGTGAGACCTCTGCATATTCAAACAAAAGAGCTCCTGAGTTTGAGCAACCAGAAGGAGCTGAAGGGAGGGAGAGAGAAGAGAGTGAGCTGATCACAAGAAAATTAAATGGCACTGAACCTTGTAAACAAATATTTCAACAATGTTAAACACAATGTAGGAGATGTCTGGTGCCGCTGTGGTGTGAAATAGCCTTGTTCTGTTTGGAATGGGGTTTCACGTATGATGGACACAAAACTTAAAACAAATAAATATATAAAAACAAACAAAAACAAAAAGCCTCACATGTATCTGTAATTGGGTATCAGTTAATGTTAATACAAGGGGGTTTAATAGAAAGACTTTCTCAGAAATGTGACCAGTGGAGCAAGGTGAGACTTCTTCTACTTATGAATTTAAACAGAATCCATATTTCCGCCTGCTTGGAGAGTCCAGTATTGCCCTTATTAATAATTTGTCCTTTACTGATGTGTTCCGCCTTGAGCTGTCAACTACTGTACTGTATATTTCCCTGAACTATATAGAGGTACTGCAGCCATAATGTTGAGGTGAAAGAAGAAGAAGAAAAGACACTAACAATTACTTTCCCCTTAATAACATAGATTTAATTTTCTTCCGAAGTCTGGTTCTCTTTAAAGTCATTTATCACTTTTTAGGCTTTGTGTGGGCAAATGCATGAGATGCTGTAGCAAGCTGACCCTTGTTGGCATAGCAACAGACTCGTATCTTGACATGATGATGGCCACGTTTGTGTATTCTCATTCTGCTTCGCACTCCTCTGTTTCCTTTATGTTCCCAAACCTACTTCATCTCCTCTTCTTTTGCTAATTTGGCCTTAACACTGTAGCATGCACTTTACCTCTACCCTGCTTTTATCTTTCAGTTCCGCCATGTGTATTTTATTACATTACCCAGTCAAATATCAAGTTAAGGGGGGCTTATACATTTGAAAAAGCTATATAACTAAGAATTCTGTAGTTAAGTGCGCAGTAAAATCTGCATGCTATTCACAAAATTGTGCCCGTTAATTCCCTAAATCGGATTGTACTTGCAATAAGCAAAAAATAATAAATTGCATTTACTATCTACTAAAGCAATTGGGGAAAGAGTTGAATAAAGTAACAAAGGACAGAAAGAAACAGAGTACAATGAAAGTGGACAATTATAGCCTACGCAATTGATTACAAAAAATTTCTATAATGAAAAAATAAAAGAAACAGCACTGAACACATGAGCACATTTTGATCCTTAAAGTAAACAAGAATGTATTAAAACATTTACATTTTAATTTCTTAATATTAGCTTATGTTTTGTTACAGTTTTGCAGACTTTCTCAACCAGTTTGATCCGATTCTCAGCTAGAATGAGTCATTAAGGGGTTTCTGGATATACTAAGCATTTGATGGATGCCAAAACAGCTGATATGAGATAAGATGACCGTGGAGGCCAGTTCATTACATGTGCCATCCTTCTCTGTCCTTCTTGGCCACACATACCCAAAAGGTATCACTTTGAAACACTTGCTTGTTAAAGAACAAATTAGAATCTGAATAAGCTCAATCCAGATAAGATAGTGTGCCACTGCAGAATGATTGGAATAAATGACATATAAATAAATGATAATAAATGACCACAAGCTCAGGGTAGATAAAATAATATCACTAGAAAAAATGTACTGCTTTTATTTGGCTAATTTTGTGCTCTTGTCTCTTTTCAGCTCAGTGAGAG